>NC_045990.1:7169647-8496461 GCF_010909765.2 Amblyraja radiata
GGAATAACTCATCTTTTGTTTCCGAAGTGTGTGTGTGTGGATGCTCTGTGTGTTATGCCGGGGGCAGCGGCTTGGCTGGGTGCATTACTGGCCCGCCAAGGTTCTTTCAGACAGAACAAGGCGCTCATCCACCAGTTGGAAGGTTGCGGGCTCCAAGTGTCGATCTCCAGGCAGCCCTGGCTGCAGCACAGTATTGAGAGCGAACACCACTGCAGAGGGAAAGGAAGCATGTACGAATCCTCCACCCTCTGTATATACAAGAGATACCATTATGTCACCACCAGGGACAACATGACATTTGATGTCCCGATCAATATTTAGATTAGATTAGATTAGACTTTATTATTCCCCTTATTCAGGGGGAATTCAGATGTCCTTGCAGCACACTAATAAAAATACAACATAGCATTCAAGAAGAAGTTCAACACCAAAACACAAAAACATCCCCCCACAGCGGTTCCCACTGTGGGGGAAGGCACAAAGTCCAGTCCCCATCTCGGGCCAAAGTCGGGCCTATTGAGGCCTCCACAGTCGCCGCCACGGCGCCCGATGTTCTGGCCGGGTGATGGTACTCCGGCGTCGGGAGCATTACACAGCATTGCTCACTCTTTCACAAACTCGTTCTGTTATCCCACTATCTCATCCACTCTTTACTTTAGACACACGGTGGCGCAGCGGTAGAGTTTCTGCCTTGCAGCGCCAGAGACCCGGGTTCAATCCTGACTACAGGTGCTGTCTGTGAGGAGTTTGCACGTTCTCCCTGTGACCTGCGTGGGTTTTCTCCGAGATCTCCGGCTTCCTCCCACACTCCAAAGACGTACAGGTTTGTAGGTTAATTGGCTTGGATTAATGTGGGTTAAGGGCGTGTCCCACTTGGGCGTGATTTGCTCATCACGCAGGTGAATCGCGAAGATTTTGTGAATCCCAAAATCCTGGGGCGCACGCGCGCACGCGGCTGCCTACGCCTCCACGCCTCACCACGTGCCATACGCACGTAATGCATGCCATGCGCGCATCAAGTGTGTAAATTATGTAGCGTAAATGACGCGCAAATGACTCCCAAGTGTGACCGGCCCTTTAATCTACAGTATACTTGTAAATTGTCCCGAGCATGTGGGATAACATTAGTGTGCGGGGATCGCTGGTCGGCGCAGACTCCGTGGACCGAAAGGTCTACTTAGGCAGGAAGTTGGAAACGCTGCATAATACATTTAATGAGAATGGGGTACAAGAACAGTGGAACTGTAATGGAGACAAAAAAGAGTGAAGGTGCTGGAATATTGAGCAAAAATCAAGCTGATGCAGGAACTCAGAGGGTCAGGCAGCATCTGAGGAGAAGGAAGCAATGTACCATTCCACATTTCCTTGATCAATATCCCCTTTGATCTGTGTTTTCACACCTCACCCTTCAATATCTCTATGTCTCCCTCTCCCCTGACTCTCAGTCTGAAGAAGGGTCTCGACCCGAAACGTCACCCATTCCTTCTCTCCAGAGATGCTGCCTGTCCCGCTGAGTGACTCCAGCTTTTTGTATCTATCAGAGGAGGGGGAATGGTTAGATGCAATTTCGGGTCGGGATCCTTCTACGGGTCTGCCCATTCCCCTCTACGGATGCTGCCTGACCCGCTGGGTTCCCCCAGCACTCTGTGTTTGTGTGGTACGAGGATTGGAGGCTGTAAACTGGACATCGTGGATCGCCTTTTAATCCGTGGACGCTGGTCTCATTTTCATGGCAGTAGCTTTGAGAGAGTAAAAATATCCAGTCCAAGTGGCCCAGTGGATACCATTGGCGTAGGACGAGTGCGGACCTCTTAGGTAGAGGCCGTTGAGATTCACCATGTGGCAGGACTTGTACCAAAAGGCTCCTGAGTTAGTCTGTGCACAGTTTGTGGAGTTCTGCTGATTCCTGTCAAAGGTGCTGAACTTGAGCCCATTATGGTAGCTCAACGAGTCTCCTGCAACGAAACACATGAAGTGGGCAATGTAAGGAACAAGTAGCCTTTATAAACAAAGGTAATGTCAACTTTAGACTTTAGCAATCCAGCATGGAAACAGGCCCTTCAGCCCACCAGTACTATCCAACGCACTAGGGACAATTTTACAATGTCTTCATCAAAGTCAATTAACCGACAAACCTGTATGCGTTGGAGTGTGGGAGGAAACCGGAGCGCCCGGAGAAAACCCACATGGTCAAAGGGAGAATGTACAAGCTCTGTACAGTCAGCACCTGTGGTCAGGGTCAACCCGGGGTCTCTGGCAACTCTACCACCCCTTAAAAATGTTGCATCTTTTAAATTTGCTTGTCTTGGGACAGGAAGGAGAGGGGGAAGGAGGGAAGGGGGAAGAGGAAGGGAAGAGGGAAGGGGAAGTGGAAAGGGGAAGGGGCAGAGGAGGAGGAAAGGGGAAGGGGAAGGGAAAGGGGGAAGAGGGAAGAGGGAAGGGGAAATGATGAAGGGGAAGGGGGAAGGGTCCCAACCCGAAACGTCACCTATCCATGTTTTCCAGAGATGCCGTCTGACCCGCTGAGTTACTCCAGCACTTTGTTCCACCTATTAGTTATTAGGCTTTGTTTGGGGGGGGGAGCTGATGGTGAAATAAAAATGGATTAGAGTGCTGGATGACCCCATTCTGATCCCTTTCGCAAGTGAGCGGCTGAAACTGAAATGATTCACTCAATGCACAAATAAAGCAAATTGGCCTGGGTACCCGTTCGTGAATGCCAACACAGTGAGATCCTGAGGAAAGGTCACTGGCCCGAATCATAAGCTCGATTTGGCGGCACAGTGGCGCAGCTGGTAAAGCTGCTGCACCGCGGCGTCGGAGACCCGTGTTCGATCCTGACCTCGGGTGCTGTCTGTGTGGAGTTTGCACGTTCCCCCCCCCGTGACCGCGTGCGTTTCCCTCGGGTGCACCAGTTTCCCCCCACATCCCAAAGAGTTTGTAGGTAGATTGGTATTCTGCAAATTGCCCCCTGGTGCGTTGGGAAAACGGGATAACATAGAACTAATGTGAATGGGAGATCACTGGTCGGCATGCACTCCGTGGGCCGAAGGGCCTGTTTCCGTGCTAAACTATTCCCTCTCCTCAGATGCTGCCTGACCACAGATCACTCACTCTAATCCTTTTTAATTTTACCATCAGCTCCCCCCAAACAAAGCCTAATGCCCCCAGGTGGAACAAAGTGCTGGAGTAACTCATCGGGTCAGACGGCATCTCTGGAAAACATGGATTATCTGTTTTTTTATGCCAAGTGCGTGAATCAGGAGGCAGAGAGTGGCACAGTGGCACAGAGGTAGAGTTGCTGCCTTACAGTGGCAGAGACCCGGGTTCCATCCTGACGACGGGTGCTGTCTGTACGGAGTTTGCACGTTCTCCCCGTGACCACATGGGTCTTCTCCGGGTGCTCCGGTTTCTACCCACATTCCAAAGGTGTGCAAGTTTGTAGGTTAATTGGCTTCTGTAAATTGTAAGATGTAAAATGTCCCTAGTGTGTAGGATAGAACTAGTGTATGGGTGATTGCTGGTCGGCATGGACTCTTTGGGCCGAAGGGCCTGTTTACATGCTGTATCTCTAAATTTAAAAGGAGATCAACACAAAAGCCACAATATTTTATATCACGCAAATTAAATAGTGCTGGAGGAACTCAGCGGGTCAAGCAGCATCTGTGGAGGAGTGGACAGGTGAATGTCTGGATCTGAAACATCGTCATTCCATTCTCTCCACAGATGCTGCCCGACCCGCTCAGTTCCTCCAGCGCTTTGCATTTTAATCAAGTTTCCAGCATCTGCAGTCGTTTGTATCTCGTGTTTGACGTCTTGGTGGTTTAAAGCTGAGAGCACATTCCCGGAGATAAAGAGAAGTGTGGTCTTATCTCATAATGCATGCTTCATGCGAGCTCTTCCTCATTCAGTCCATGTCACTGAACGGCCACTTGCCTGAAAATAGCAGCCTGAAGATAGACTCAAAAAGCTGGAGCAACTCCGCGAGTCAGGCAGCGTCTCTGGAGAAAAGGAATAGGTGACGTTTTGGGTTGAGACTCCCCTGAGAAAGGTCCTCACTCCCACAAGGATCTGGAGAAGGGTTATCGATCCAAAATCAAACCCCTGTCAATAGACAATAGACAATAGACAATAGACAATAGGTGCAGGAGTAGGCCATCCAGCCCTTCGAGCCAGCACCGCCATTCAATGTGATCATGGCTGATCATCCCCAATCAGTACCCCGTTCCTGCCTTCTCCCCATATCTCCTGACTCCGCTATTTTTAAGAGCCCTATCTAGCTCTCTCTTGAAAGCATCCAGAGAACCGGCCTCCACTGCCCTCTGAGGCAGAGACTTACCACTCACTCTCTGTGAGAAAAAGTGTTTCCTCGTCTCCGTTCTAAATGGCTTACTCCTTATTCTTAAACTGTGTCCCTCACTTGTACCCACCTGTCACTTGCCAGATTTAGTCCCACCCTCAACTCACTAGCTTTCTCCCCCCACAATCCGTCTGAAGTATGGGCCCAACCCAAAACGTCTCCTATCCATGTTCTCCAGAGATCTGCCTGACCTGCTGAGTTACTCCAGCACTCTCATTGATCCTGTTAGTTACTAATTGGCCAGTAGTCGGTTTACAGTTCATTGTTCAAAGACACTGCAAAGGCTTTGCATATTTAACCCTCACCTCACCAAGTCAAACTTGAGTTTACAATAAACTCAAAATGGAGGCATCATGTTAAGCACAGGCAACTGCGGGCCGAAGGGCCTGTTCCTGTGCTGTCCTGTTCTATGTTCAAGCTGCGGGATTTGAACCCGTGATCTTTTAATCACCCACCAAGCCACCTCAGCAATGTGATAGAAACAAGGAACTGCAGATGCTGGTTTACAGGGAAAAAAGACACAAAGTGCAGGAGTAACTCAGCGGGTCAGACGTCATCTCTGGAGAAATTTGTAAGGTGAGGTTTCAGGTCAGGACCCTTCTTCAGACTGTTTGCAGTTGGGGTGGGGGGAGGGGGGGGAGAGGGGTGGGGGAGAGGGTGGAGAGGGGGGGGGGGGTCGGGGAAGAAAGCATGAAGAGAGGAGGGACAGGACCTAGTGTTACAGGTCCAGGTGAACACAGAGCGAGGGAGCATTAAGATACAGTGTGGAAACAGGCCCTTCAGCCCAACTTGCCCACACTAACCAAGATGCTCCATCTACACTCATCCTACCTACCCTATCCATGTCCCTGTCCAAATGTCTTTTCCATATTGTTATAGTACCTGCCTCAACTACCTCCTCTGGCAGCTCGTTCCATAAACCCACCACCGATTATGTAAAAAAGTTGCCCCTCATGTTCCTATTAAATATGTCCCCTCTCAGCTTAAACCTATGACCGCTGGTTCTTGATTCCTCTACTCTGGGTAAAAGACTCTGTGCATTCACCCCGTCTATTCCCCTCATGACCTTATACACCCTATAACATCATCTCGCATCCTCCTGCGCTCCAAGGAATAAAGTCCTAGCCTGCTCAACCTCTCCCTATAACCCGGCATTGTTGGACAAGGGCCAGAGATATTTAAAATTCCAATCAGAGATGAAAGGATTGAAGAGCAGTGAATTGGAGAAGGTGCAGTAAAATTCTTGCTCCTGCAGAACATGGTGGTGTTGAACTCGTAGGTTTTCCAGACGTTTGGACGTGGGTCCTAACGCATACATTCATTTCTCTTGTATTACATGTTACTCGCTAACATAATAAATCTTCCAGCGATCCCAGTGAGGTTAAAGCAAGACGTATTTAGACTCCAGTCCCTGGCTCCAGCTCAGAACTGCCAACGTTCCTGACCTCTCAGGCTGCGGATCCCGGACTCTTATCCGGGTCATTCGAAACGCAAGCCTTTGGCTAACTGAGGAAGAGACACGGCAGCCAGTAAGGCGCTGAAACGTGGAGTATTGTTACACTTTTAAACATTTAATCTCCGAGGAGGAGAGTTGGTGAGCCGCCATTTGAAAAGTTGTCAGGAGAGCGGAGAGAAAACTGCATTTTGATTGAAAATAGACTTTACCAAGTGAAGACAGCACATGTGAAAAGACACAGCAGCCAATAAAAGGAAGAGACACAGCAGCCAATAAAAGGAAGGGAAGGTGCAAAAACGTCTGAAGAAGGGTCTCGACCCGAAACGTCACCCATTCCTTCTCTCCAGGGATGCTGCCTGTCCCGCTGAGTTTCTCCAGCTTTTTGTTTTTATCGTGGGACATATGAAAAGCAGCCAATGGAAGAGATACAGCAGCCAATAAAAGGAAGGGAGGTTTTAGCGGAGTGGCCAATTGGTAGTGGCTTACTCTCATCATTCACCTTCATTACCATCTCAAAAAAAACTCAATCAAAGTTAGTAAGACATGACCTGACTGTCACTTTTTAAGCCACCCTCTTCCAGATTGGGCTGTTCGGAGAGAGGTTGTTATGTGGTGAGGGGTAGTGCATAACTGGGCCTTTGTTTGTTTTTTTTTAGTTTAGAGATACAGTGCGGGAAAATAGAAACATAGAAACATAGAAAGTAGGTGCGAGAGTAGACCACCAGGTCCGTCGAGCCCGCACCGCCATTCGCTCATGGCTGAACACTAAACAGACACACTTACCCACAAACAGTAGACACAAGACACAGAACACAAGACACTACCCTCCCCTTTATACCGCTATCACCCCTCTCCACCCCAAGAACCTCGCGATCTCCTGGGGGAGGCAAAAAAACGGATAAAAACCCAGGTCCAATTCGGGAAAAAAATCCGGGAAATTCCTCTCCGACCCCAATCCAGGCGATCGACACTTGTCCAGGAGATCACTCAGGTCTTACTATACTAACCATACCTAGGTCCATATCCCTGCCCTCTCCCCGTAGCCCCTTATCCCCTTGGCAGCTAAAAAACCATCTATTTTAGTCTTAAATATATTTAAAGTTTCTGCTTCCACTGCTCCCTGGGGCAGTGAATTCCATAAATTAACCACCCTCTGGGTGAAGAAGTTCTTCCTCATCTCAGTTTTAAAAGAGCCCCCCCTTATTCTGCAACTATGTCCCCTAGTTCTAGTTTCCCCGATCATTGGGAACATCCTCGGTGCATCCACCCGATCAAGGCCCCTCACGATCTTATATGTTTCAATGAGATCGCCTCTCATTCTTCTAAACTCCAAAGAGTAGAGTTCCAGCCTACTTAACCTTTCCTCATATGTCAATCCCCTCATTGCAGGAATTAATCTTGTAAACCTTCGCTGCACTGCCTCCAGGGCTAGTACATCCTTTCTTAAGTATGGACCCCAGAACTGTACACAGTATTCCAAATGTGGTCTCACTAATACTGTGTACAGCTGCAGCAAGACCTCCGTGTTTTTATACTCAATCCCCCTAGCAATAAAGGCCAAAACTCCATTGGCCTTCCTGATTGCTTGCTGCACCTGCATACTAACTTTTAGTGATTCATGTACTAATACCCCTAAATCCCTTTGCGTTGCATTACAACGCAGCTCCTCCTCATTTAGAAAATAACTTGCCCTATCATTTTTTTTCCCAAAGTGAATGACTTCACATTTATTAGTATTAAATTTCATCTGCCAAGTTGTTGCCCACTCACCTAGCTTATCTATATCCTTTTGCAGACTCTTCCTATCCTCCTCATCCCCTACTTTTCCTCCCATTTTTGTATCGTCCGCAAATTTTGATATATTACACTTGGTTCCCTCCTCCAAATCATTTATATAAATTGTGAACAACTGGGGTCCCAGCACCGACCCTTGCGGAACCCCGCTAGTTACCGGTTGCCATCCCGAGTATGAACCATTTATCCCCACTCTCTGCTTCCTATTTGTTAGCCAATCCTCTACCCATGCTAATATATTACCCCCAATCCCATAATTTTTTATTTTTAGCAATAGTCTCTTATGTGGCACCTTGTCAAAAGCCTTTTGGAAGTCCAAGTATACCACATCCACCGGTTCCCCTTTATCCACCCGGGTTGTTACTTCCTCAAAGAATTCGAGCAGATTCGTTAAACAGGACTTCCCCTTCACAAAACCATGCTGGTTCTGTCCGATGAAGTCATGTTTATCCAAGTGCCCCGTTAGTGTTTCTTTAATAATTGTCTCTAACATTTTACCCACCACCGATGTTAGACTAACCGGTCTATAGTTACCCGCCTTCTGTTACTTCCTTTTTAAATATAGGTGTTACATTGGCCATTTTCCAATCCACTGGGACCGTTCCTGCCTCCAGGGAGTTTTGGAAAATTATCACCAATGCATCCACAATCCCCACCGCTATCTCCCTCAAGACCCTTGGATGTAATCCATCAGGCCCAGGGGATTTATCCTCCTTCAGTCTCATTAATTTCCCTAATACCACCTCCTTGGTGATCTTAATAGTATTTAGCTCCTCCATTCCTACCGCCCCCTGTTTATCCAGCGTTGGAATATTTTTTGTGTCTTCTATGGTGAAGACTGATACAAAATACTCGTTTAATGCCTTTGCCATTTCCATGTTCCCCACCAACAACTCTCCAGTCTCACCCTCCAATGGACCAACGTTCACCTTAGCCACCCTTTTTCTTTTTATATAGCTATAAAAACTCTTACTATTAGTTTTTATGTTGTTCGCTAACAGACCCTTCAGCTCACCGAGTCCTCGACGGCCAGTGATCACCTGTGGATGAGCAAGTCATGGGGAGAAAGTACAAACTCCGTACAGTTAAGCACCCGTAGTCAAGATCGACCCCGGGTCTCTGTGAGGCAGCAACTCTACCTCTGCGCCACTCAGAACAACACAGCACAGGGACAAATTCTGCACTGAACATGATGCCAAGTGTCTCCCCTCCCCTCCACACTTCCATTTCCTCTTTCTCCCTCTCCGAGTCAGGATGGAACCCGGGTCTCTGGCGCTGTAAGTCCGCAAATCTAGCGCTGCGCCTCCGTGCCCCCCCAAGGGGATTCTCCGAGCGGTTGCTGCATGTTCTCAAGGAGGGGGGGAGAGGTCGAGCAGCATCTGCTGGTTGGCACAAATGACATGGGATGGAAACATGTTGAGCTCCTGACAATACTAAAAGTGATGTTGCTGGATTATCATAGCAGGACCGCTACAGGGGGGGGTGGGAGAGCACTTACCCGCTCCTCCATCAGTGAACCCCTGCACCAGGAGAGTGTAGCCATTTCCTTCTGCGTGGATGGCATTGGCAGCCACCGCAAACTCTCCATACTCGGCGTGGACAGTCCTGTTCTCAAAGTCCTCCATGTCGATCCTCAGCTGGTATTTCCTCTTCGCTGTCAATGAGTGCATGTTCTGCAGACCTACAGGGAGCAAACTCTCAACTTCACTGCAGGTCAGTGGGCATAAGGGGCGAGAGTTTCAGTTTAGTCTATTGTCACGTGTGCTGAGGTACAGTGAAAAGCTTTCGTCACCTGCTAACCAGTCAGCGGAAAGACAATACATGATTACAATCGAGCCGTCCACAGTGTACAATACATAATAAAGGGAATAAGGTTCAGTGCAGGATAAAGTCCGATCAAAGATAGTCTGAGGGTCTCCACTGAGATAGATTGTAGCTCAGGACTGCTCCCTAGTTAGTTTTTAGAGATACAGCGCAGAAACAGGCCCTTCGGCCCACCGAGTCTGCACCGACCAGTGATCCCCGCACTTTAACACTATCCTACACACACACACACAACTATATCAATCCAATTAACCTACAAAACTGTATGTCTTTGGAGTGTGGGAGGAAACGGAAGATCTTTGATAAAATCCTCGCGGGAGAACGTGCAAACTCCGTACAGACAGCACCCGTAGTCGGGATCGAACCCGGGCCTCTGTTGCTGCAAGTGCTGCAACTCTACCGCTGCACCACTGTGCCGTCCTAAAATACTGCCGGAGAGGGTGCGGCCAAAACACAGGCTGGTTGGACTAGTGTAGATGAGACATGTTGGCAGTGTGGGCAAGTTGGGCTGAAATGTCTCTTTCCACTCTGTATCATTCTGATTGAATAAATTGCTAATCAATCATTGCCTGTCCAGTCCTTGCACAGATGCTGCCTGACTTGCTGAGTTTCTCCAGCTTTTTTGTGTACCTTCCACAGGTGCTGCCTGACTTGCTGAGTTTCTCCAGCTTTTTTGTGTACCTTCCACAGATGCTGCCTGACTTGCTGAGTTTCTCCAGCTTTTTTGTGTACCTTCCACAGATGCTGTCTGACTTGCTGAGTTTCTCCAGCTTTTTTGTGTACCTTCCACAGATGCTGTCTGACTTGCTGAGTTTCTCCAGCTTTTTTGTGCACCTTCCACAGATGCTGCCTGACTTGCTGAGTTTCTCCAGCTTTTTTGTGTACCTTCCACAGATGCTGCCTGACTTGCTGAGTTTCTCCAGCTTTTTTGTGTACCTTCCACAGATGCTGCCTGACTTGCTGAGTTTCTCCAGCTTTTTTGTGTACCTTCCACAGATGCTGCCTGACTTGCTGAGTTTCTCCAGCTCGGTGTGTTTTGTGAACAGACGATACACTCCCCTGCTTACCTATCCAATACTCGCCATCTGCCCGACCAAAGCCCTGCTTATAATCATCCCATCCTCTGTAGAAGTCAACAGAGCCATCCATTCTTCTCTGAAGCACCTGAAAACACATGGTTAAGGAGTTATAGCACTTTCCACGTAACCTTACTTGAAAAAAGGTTGTTTTGCTGAAAGAGTCACATACAATTGTGATGGAGAGGGAGGGAGAAGGGTAGAAATCTCTATCTCATGGTGAAGATCTCCAAGATGTGGGCAGCACGGAGGCGCAGCAGTAGAGCTACTGTCTTACAGCGCCAGAGACCCGGATTCAATAGACAATAGGTGCAGGAGTAGGCCATTCAGCCCTTCGAGCCAGCACCGCCATTCAATGTGATCATGGCTGATCATCCCCAATCAGTAGCCCGTTCCTGCCTTCTCCCAATATCTCCTATCTAGCTCTCTCTTGAAAGCATCCAGAGAACCTGCCTCCACCGCCCTCTGAGGCAGAGAGCTGGCATGGACATTCAATCCCGACTGTCTGTACGGAGTTTGTACGTTCTCCCCGTGACCGGCGTGGATTTTCTCCGAGATCTTCGGTTTCCTCCCACACTCCAAAGACATACAGGTTGTAGGTTAATTGGCTTTGGTAAATTGTAAAAATTGTCTCTGGTGTGTAAGATAGTGTTAGTGTACGGGGTGATCCCTGGTCGGTGCGGACTCGGTGGGCCAAAGGGCCTGTTTCTGCACTGTATCTCTCAAGTCTAAACTAGGATTGGCGTAGATATGTACAATGGGTAGCATGGACATTGCGGGCCGAAGGGCCTGTTTCAGTGCAGCATGACTAGCTATAAGATGAAGGACCAACTAACATGAGATGAAGGAGACACAGTGGCATTTTTGGGACAGACACGAAGGAAGATAATTGAATTAGGGTTCAGAGCCCATGACTTACTGTCCATCCTCCTCCAGCAGTCTCCATGTCACAGTAAACACTCAGTGGAAGGAACGGCCCAGAGGGGTGGATCTGATACACCCCACTTCTGTGAAAGCCTTTGTGGAAAATATCCGCGCAGTCCAGTACGTAGTTAGTCCAGGGAGTCCCGCCGTTCAACGCACTTGTGTCCTCTCCTGTTCAAAACCACCAAGCCATTAGTGGAGAGGGCAGAGCTTTCCACTGCCCATGTATCTCGGTACACATGACAATAAACTAAACTAACTCAGGGTTAACATAGAACATAGAAAAGCCATAGTGTGCAAGAGAGAACTGCAGATGCTGGTTTTAAATCGAAGGTAGACACAAAATGCTGGAGTAACTCAGCGGGTGAGGCAGCATCTCTGGAGAGGGTAGCATGCAAAAAAATGATCTTCACTGTTTCTGAGTACACGTGGCACTAATTTAAAAAAACTAGCAGTGTGCTTAATGTGAAATATTTGCTCCTTTATGCCCCTGTCCCACTTAGGAAACCTGAATGGAAACCCCTGGAGACTTTGCGCCCCACCCAATGTTTCCGTACGGTTCCCGGAGGTTTTTGTCAGTCTCCCTACCTGTTTCCACTACCTGCACCCTCCGGCAACCACCTGTAACCTCCGGGAACCACACGGAAACCTTGGGTGGGGCGCAAAGTCTCCAGAGGTTTCAGGTTTCCTAAGTGGGACAGGGGCATTAGTCAGTCTGAGCTAATACTTAGTGGTTTGAATGCTGCATTGATCCATTCAGAAAATCCATTCAGCACCCATTATCCATGCCAGCAAGACAGGACACAACTGCTGTTCATGTCAGTCTGAAGATGGGTCTTGACTCGAAACGTCACCCATTCCTTCCCTCCAGAGATGCTGCCTCACCCGCAGAGTTACTCCAGCATTTTGTGTCTATCTTCAATAGAAAAGCATAGCACAGGTTACGGGCCCTTCAGCCCACGATGTTTGTGTGGAACATGATGCCAAGTTAAACTGCCTGTTCATGATCCATATCCCTCTATTCCCTGTGCTTCCATGTGCCTATCTAAAAGCCTCTTTGATGCCACCAATAACTCTGCCTCCACCACCACCCCCGACAATGCTTCCAGCACCCCTAGTACTCCCTTTGTATCCTACACATCTCCATTAAGCTTTGCGCCCCTCATCTTGTAGCTAAGCTCTCTGGTGTTGGTTATTCCCACCCTGTGAGAAAGGCTTTGACTGTCTATCCTATCTATGCATCTCATAATTTTATATACTTCTATTAAGCCTCCCCTCAACCTCCAATGTTTCAGACAAAAAGTCTCTTAAATTCCACTATCATATCTGAGATGCTGCACCAACTATCATCGTGACTTTCTTATCGTGATTAGATTTTTATTTAGTTGAGTTTAGTTTAGAGATACAACGTCGGCCCACCGGCTCCGCGCCAACCAGCGATCCCCGCACATTAATAATAATAATGGATGGGATTTATATAGCGCCTTTCTAATACTCAAGGCGCTTTACATCGCATTATTCATTCACTCCTCAGTCACACTCGGTGGTGGTAAGCTACTTCTGTAGCCACAGCTGCCCTGGGGCAGACTGACGGAAGCGTGGCTGCCAATCTGCGCCTACGGCCCCTCCGACCACCACCAATCACTCACACACATTCACACACATTCAAACACAGGCAAAGGTGGGTGAAGTGTCTTGCCCAAGGACACAACGACAGTATGCACTCCAAGCGGGATTCGAACCGGCTACCTTCCGGTTGCCAGCCGAACACTTAGCCCATTGTGCCATCTGTCGTCTGTCGACATTAACACTATCCTACACCCACTAGGGACAATTATTACATTTACCAAGCCAATTAACCTACAAACCAGTACGTCTTTGGAGTGTGGGAGGAAACCTAAGATCTCAGAAAACTGAGAGTATAAACTCTGTACAGACAACATCCATAGTCAGGATCAACCCCGGGTTTCTGGCGCTGTAGGGCAGCAACTCTACTGCTGTGCCACCCTGATGCCCAATTTTATTTTTGATAGGAAGAAACTGATTTCCTAAACTCCAAGCAATCTATCTTGAGACAGGGTATCGTGTCAGGGTCACAGAGGACTACGGGTGCTGTCTGTACGGAGTTTGTACGTTCTCCACGTGACCTGCGTGGGTTTTCCCCGAGATCTTCGGTTTCCTTCCACACTCCAAAGATATACAGGTTTGTATGTTAATTGGCTTGGTATGAATGTAAAATTGTCCCTAGTGTGTGTAGGGTAGTGTTAGTGTGCGGGGATCGATGGTCGGCCCGGATACGGTGGGACCGAAGGGCCTGTTTCCGCGCTGTATCTACAAACCAAACTAAAAAGCTTGTTGAAGTCAGTCTCCACTCACCCAAGGGTCTGATGTGGAAAGTCATGGATCGAGGATTCTTTTTCAGCGAAGGATCATTCCAATCAGGATGAGGCATCGTCCAAACTTGATGGAACAATGAAGCAGCCAGGCAGAGGGGGAGGCAGAACTGCAAGGCAGGAGGACGTGTGTTAAAATCTGCACTAAATAACTCCATAAACACATGCCTTAACGCAGTCTCTTTTGAACAAGCCACTTGTGAATGAAAGTCCCTTATGTAGAAACAAGGAACTACAGGTGTTGGCTTGCAAAAAAATGACACAATGTGCTGGAGTATCTCAGCGGGTCAGGCAGCGTGAGGGCCCAAACGCCACCGGCTGCGGGAACCAAGATCGTCCCGTCAACGGAGGGCTCCAGGCCCCCAACAAAGGAGAACAAAGAACGGAAGAGATTGAACTTTTCTTTCGCCTTCCATCGCAGTGAGGAATGTGGAGGGGTAACTGTGGTGGATGTTTATGTTAAAATGTGTTGTGTGTGTCTTGTTGCTTTTTATTGGTTTGACTGTATGTCAGTTTAGTTTATTGTCACGTGTACAGTGTGGAAAGCTTTTGTTGCGTGCTAACCAGTCAGCGGAAAGACAATGCATGATTACAATCGACCCATTCACAGTGTAAGTTAATCATAGACCGATGATATTATAGAGTCATATAGTTCAGGAACAGGCCCTTCGGCCCACCATGTCCATTCCAACCATCACGTACACTGATGTACTAATACCATATTTATCTGTGTGTTTAGTTTAGGAGCCTGTAACACTGCGGCAGGTAAGAAGGTTATTATTCTATCACTTCTTCTCCGTGGATTGTCACCTTGTCGTGGTGGAGAAGCTCGTGTGGACCTGAGATCCTGAGAGCGATGCCGTCTGGAGCTATGCCCCTGGTAGGGCCACCCATGGCGGTCAGGTCGAGGGGGAGGTCTCTGACAAAGAGCCAATCCAACCAAGACCTCAACGGTGGAACAGGCGGAGGACGATGGCTGACCTTAGTGGAGCGTCACAACGGCTGGGAAGGCGGGTGAAGGCTGCGGCAGAAAAGGGTCCCTGGTACAGAGAGTGGTGAATCTCTGGAACTCTCTGCCACAGAAGGTAGTTGAGGCCAGTTCATTGGCTATATTTAAGAGGGAGTTAGATGTGGCCCTTGTGGCTAAAGGGATCAGGGGGTATGGAGAGAAGACAGGTACAGGATACTGAGTTGGATGATCAGCCATGAACATATTGAATGGCGGTGCAGGCTCGAAGGGCCGAATGGCCTACTCCTGCACCTATTTTCTATGTTTCTATAACAATTATATACCCTTGACCCACAACTCTCGATATGGGTTCATGTCACCAGGTTTACAAATAAGAGGTGACTTTTAAAAATGTTTTCACTTCTTTATATCTTTACATCAGGCCTTGGCAGGAATCTTGTTTAAAGATGAAAGTTTTAACTGCACATTAAACCAACTCAGTTCTTGGCTGCTGTGTGGACCTCGAGATTAAATATGGCCTTCAAATAAAAATTCAAAGTCATAATGTTTCTTTCCAGTTCAATGGTGTTTTAGGAATATTTATGAATCAATAACTCTATTGTGATTATTGTTATTTAATGCATCATAAATGAAACGATTAGTACCTCTTGGTTTTCCTTCAAATGTTCATTAAAGCACAATTAATTGAATTATTCCAAGTGTTTTCCCAGATTAACTCCTGCCATTCCGAAACTCTGAGAAGCACTAAAGTAACACGACAATTTTAGAACAATGAGATCAGGAAAAGATTGTTCATTTTAAAATTTACAAGTCCAGGCTTTTCCTTATTTTCTTCTAGAATGCAAACGCTCAGCCCATTCTCTCCAATTTATTCCCCGAAATCCTATTTTCCCCCAATTTTCATCAGCGCCCGGCAGTTTCTACATCTTGTCTACATTAAAGGCAATTTAAAACAGCCTGTTAACCCGCCAACCCGCATGTCTTCGGGACAAGAGGTGGGAAGCTGGAGCAGCGGAGAAAATCCATGCATTTACAGCAAGAACGTGCAAACTCCGCACAGACAGCGTCAGTGCAGATGAGAGGCTGCATATCAGATAGCTGTGGCGATGTGCCAACCTGATTTAAGGGCAGATAATGGTAAGATGTTGTAATTCCTGGATTTGTTCACAGCTTATTCTGACTGCAACAATCTTTCTTTCACTTCTTTTGAAAGAAGCCCTTATTTTATCCCCTAATAAAACAGAGAACTCTGCAGCACAGGGACATGCCCTTTAACACACGATGTCTGTGCCAAATACGATGCCAAAACCAGAAGTTATTCTTCTCTGCCTACACATGATCCATATTTGTTTATAGCCTGTATTTCCATGTGCATATCATCTTAAACACCACTATCATGGCATACCTCCAGCAGCTAGTTCAAAGCACCCACCATTTTCTGTATGGAAAACAAGATCTGCACATCCCCGCTCACCTTGCAGCTGTGGCCCTTAATTCTCCCCATCTTCCCATCAGTTCCTCCCAGTTTCTACCCCTCTCCCAGGCACCAGGGACAATTTGCAGCAGGCTCCCAACTTTGGGTGGGGAATCTTCGGGAAGTTTCGAATGAAAGGATGGTGAGTGTGTGTATGTGTGTTGTATGTGTGTATGTGTGTTATATGTGTGTATGTGTGTTGTATGTGTGTATGTGTGTTGTATGTGTGTATGTGTGTTGGAAAACCACCTGAATTGTGAAGTTATCCTTGCCTGGGATGGAGGCTTCTGAGAAATGGGTAAAACCATTTCCAAGCTTGGAAAAAAGATTCTTGACTGTCTACCATATCTATATATCTCTTATAATTTGATATAATTCTATCAGGTTTCTCTTCACCCTCCAATGTTCTAGATTAGATTAGATTAGACTTTATAAAGAAGGGTTTGCCTATTTCCTTCGCTCCATAGATGCTGCTGCACCCGCTGAGTTTCTCCAGCATTTTTGTCTACCTTCTAAAGAGAACAATCAGGTAACGGCTCGACCACTGAGTCACTGTGCCACCAAAAACCTTATCAATACCAGGAGTGGGGTTTGAACCCACGAAGACATATGTCCATTGGATCTTAAGTCCAACGCCTTAACCACTCGGCCATCCTGGTCAGAGATATTAGCACTCATTTTGAGAAGACCAGAATATAAAAGCAAGGATGTAATGCCTCAGCCTTATAAGACAGTGGTCAGGGCACATTTGGAGTATTGTGATCAGTTTTCAGTCCCATATCTGAGGAAGGATGTACTGCCATTGGAGAGGGTCCAGAGGAGGTTTACGAGAATGATCCCGGGGATGATTGGGTTGACGTATAAGGAGCGTTTGATGTCTCTGGGCCGATACTCGCTGGAGTTTAAATGGATGAGGAGGGATTTAATTGAAATCTACTGAACAATGAAAGGTCTCCATGGAGTGGATGTGATGGTTCCAATAGTGGGAGAGTCTAGAACCAGAGTCCACAGCCTCAAAATAAAAGGGCGTACCTTTAGAAAGGAGATGAGGAGGAATGTCTTTAGTCCGAGGGTGGTGAATCTGTGGAATTCATTGCCACAGACGGTGGTGGAGGCCAAGTCATTGAGTATTTTTAAAGTGAGAGATTGATTAGTAAGGGTGTCAAAAGTTATGGGGAGAAGGCAGGAAAATGGGGTTGAGGGAATAATGGATCAGCCATGATGGAGCAGACTCGATGGGCCAAAAGGCCTCATTCTGGTCCTATGTTTTATGATGGTACGTTCTCAAATAGTAACAATTCAACTTCGACTTCTTTCAATCTAGTGCACTGCATTTGGTGTTCGAGGTGTGGTCTCCTCTAAGTTGGAGAAACTAAACAGGTTGGGTGAGTGCATCACAGAGCACTTGCCCTTCAGTCCACGGAGTGATTCTGAATTTGTTTTGCATCATAAAATCAGTAGTCATATAGTGGAGAAACAGGCCCTTCAGCCCAAAACGTCCATGCTAACCAAGATGCCCCATCTAAGCTTGCCTCATATATGTGTGTTTGGCCCATGACCCTCCAACCTTTTTCTATCCATGTACCTATCTGTCTTTTACATGTTGTTATTGTACCTGCCACAACTCCCTCCTCTGGCAACTCGTTCCATATACCCATCACCCTCTGTGTGAAAAACCTGCCCCTCAGATTTCTATTAAGGGCAGCACAGTGGCGCAGCAGTAGAGTTGCTGCCTCACAGTGCCAGAGTCCCGGGTTCGATCCTGACCACGGGTGCTGTCTGTGTGGAGTTTGTACGTTTTCCCCGTGACCTGCGTGGGTTTTCTCTCAGCTCTTCAGATTTCTCCCCCACTCCAAAGACGTACAGGTTTGTCGGTGAATTGGTTTGGTGTAAATATAAAACGGTCCCGTGCGTGTCTAAGGGTTTGTTAATGTGCGGGGATCGCTGGTCGGTGCGGACTCGGTGGTCCGAAGAGAATGTCTCCGTGCTGTATCTCTAAACGAAACTAACTTAACTCTCACCCTAAACCCACGTTTTCTGGTTCTTAATCATCCTACTCTGGAAAAAAGAATGTGCATCACCCTATCTATTCCCAAACCTCTTTAAGATAAGCCTTTATCCTTCTGCGCTCCAAAGAATAAAGTCCTAGGTTGCCCAATGTCTCTCTATAGCTCAAGACCTCGAGTCCTGGCAACATTCTCGGAAATCCTCGCTGCTATCTTTCCAGCTTTACATCACCTTTCCTGCATCAGGATGGCCAGATCTGAACACAATCCTCCATGCAACCTCACATCTGCAGTTTTTCTTTTCTAAAAATAATCGGATTTCTAAAAATAATAACCTGCCTCAGGGGCTCCATTTGTACATTTTTGCAGCACTTTGCATGTTTGTGCAAAATCCATCTTGTGGCTTGTTCTTGTACGCAAGAAACTGCAGATGCTGGAATCGTGAGCAAAAGTGCTGGAGAAACTCGGCAGGTCAGGCAGCACCTGTGATGGGAATGGCCAGACAGTGTTTCGGAAGAAGGTTAGTAGAAGAGTCCCATAGAAACATAGAAAATAGGTGCAGGAGGAGGCCATTCGGCCCTTCGAGCCAGCACTGCCATTCGTTGTGATCATGGCTGATCGTCCCCTATCAATAACCCGTGCCTGCCTTCTCCCCATATCCCTCGACTCCACTAGCCCCTAGAGCTCTATCTAACTCTCTCATAAATCCATCCAGTGATTTGGCCTCCACTGCCCTCTGAGGCAGGGAATTCCATAAATCCACAACTTTCTGGGTAAAAAAGTTTTTTCTCACCTCAGTCTTAAATGACCTCCCCTTTATTCTCAGACTGTGGCCCCTGGTTCTGGACTCGCCCAACATTGGGAACATTTTTCCTGCATCTAGCTTGTCCAGTCCTTTTATAATTTTATATGTTTCTATAAGATAAGCCCCTCATCCTTCTAAACTCCAGTGAATACAAGCCTAGTCTTTTCAATCTTTCCTCATATGACAGTCCCGCCATCCCAGGGATCAATCTCGTGAACCTAGGCTGCACTGCCTCAATCACAAGGATGTCCTTCCTCAAATTAGGAGACCAAAACTGTACACAATACTCCAGATGTGGTCTCACCAGAGCCCTATACAACTGCAGAAGAACCTCTTTACTCCTATACTGAAATCCTCTTGTTATGAAGGCCAACATTCCATTACTCCCGACCCGAAAGGTGGCCTGTCCATTCCCTCCACAGACGCTGCCTGGAATCTTCAAGCATGGCTTATTTTCCCTGTTTAAAAAATAATAATGCTGGCAGGTTTGCCAGTCAAGCTCTGCCTGAGCTGCTGTTACAAAGCATAAGTCTAATACAAGCAGAACGTCCCACCCGTCTCTCTCTCTCTCCCTGCTCGTTCTTACCTGTATTTTCATTCTGCGAGTCAGGCAGCTGTTCCAGTAGCAATCACAAAATGCAACCACAGAAAACCATCTGCATTGGAATGAAACACCTGGAATCAGACCCCACGTCACCCCGATTTAACGGCCCATTGAGTTCAGATCAGAAACTTTACCTACAATTCCAGGGCATCTAGTCCAGAGATTTTTTCTCTCTATCTCAAGAACGCAAACAGCAAGGGCAGCAGAGGAGGAGTTAAACCAATCTTACCACACCCACAAATTAAATTTACAGCATTTATTGACAAAGGTTTAGCCAACCCCATTCTATTTCCCAAACTACCTGACACGTGTAATGAGCCCCATCCATTTTGGTTCGAGTACCTGGACTCCACGCTGACCTTGGGGTAACATAGGCAGCTATCGCAGCTGGAAGAAAGGATGATAGGGAAAGAACTAAAAGGCAGACAGATTACCTGATGAACAAGCAGGTGACAATCGAGTTGTCAGAGAATAGTGAAGCCATACTGAAAGGCTTGGATAGACTGGATCATAAGGAATAGGAGTAGAATTAGGCCATTCGGCCCATCAAATCTACTCCGCCATTCAATCATGGCTGATCTATCTCTCCCTCCTAACCCCATTAGAAACATAGAAACATAGAAAATAGGTGCAGGAGTAGGCCATTCGGCCCTTCGAGCCTGCACCGCCATTCAATATGATCATGGCTGATCATCCAACTCAGTATCCTGTACCTGCCCTCTCTCCATATCCCCTGATCCCCTTAGCCACAAGGGCCCGCCTTCTCCCCATAACCTCTGACACCCGTACGAGTAGAATTAGGCCATTCGGCCCATCAAGTCTACTCCGCCATTCAGTCATGGCTGATCTATCTCTCCCTCCTAACCCCATTCTCCTGCCTTCTCCCCATAACCTCTGACACATGTGCTAATATCGGCCAATTAACCCTATCGAGCCTCTCGATGTTTTTAATTAACCGATTGAAAGATACAGTGTGGAAACAGGCCCTTCGGCCCACCGAGTCCATGCCGACCATCGATCACCCTAGTTCTATGTTATCCCACATTCCCAGCGCACACTAGGGGCTATCTGCCGAGGGATAAAAACCCTACAAACCCGCACGTCTTTAGGATGTGGCAGGAAACCGGAGCACCCGGAGCAAACCACGCGGTCATGGGGAGAACGTGCAAACTCCACACAGACAGCACCCGAGGTCGGGATCGAACCCGGGTCTCTGGCGCTGTGAGGTAGTGGCATGACCAGCTGCGCCACATATTTATGCAATTATAAAACGGAGAGACTTGTGTATTTAAGAATCCCACAGCATAAATGAGGCCTAACTCATTTAACCTTGTCCAGACCTTGTGGAGATCAGTTCTCTGCAGTGAGAGTTGATAAAAGCCCAGAACCTAACTTTCCATCTCTCGCAGTTACCAATATTTTGGTTGATCACAACTTTGTTTTAGAAACCAACCTAAAATTTGAAGAATCTTTAGGAATTGTTTAAGCTCCCACTTATCACTGCCTGCCCAGGGAGGGGACTCGAGAGTGCCACACTGTGGCCAGCGCTGGTACTGAGCACCAGAGAGACACAGAATGCTGGAGTAACTCAGCGGGACAGGCAGCATCTCTGGAGAGAAGGAATGTTTCAGTCTGATGAAGGGCCTCACCCTTTCCTTCTCTCCAGAGATGCTGCCTGTCCTGCCCGCTGAGTTACCCCAGCATTTTGTGCCTCCCTTCGGTGTAAACCAGCATCTGCAGTTCCTTCCTACACATTGAATTGAATTGAATTGAATTGAATTGAATTGAATTGAATTGAATTGAATTGAATTGAATTGAATTGAATTTGTGATACCCAGAGGGAGATGGATTAGGGTGGGAAGGGACAGCAGGGGGAAGAGGGGCGATGGAAGGGGAGGGGAGAGGTGGCAGAGAGAGTGAGGAGGTTGGGGATAGGGTGGAGGAAGCCACCGGAGAGGGAGGGGAAGGGGAGAGAGAGGCAGCCATGGTAAAGAGAGGGGAGGGAGTGAAGAGGTAAAGGGAATAAGGAGGAAGTCTGAGGAAGGAGGGAGAGGGAGAAAGAGGAAATGAAAGTGTGGAGGGGGAGGGGAGGCGGCTTGGCACTGCGCCTATCTAAAAAACACTACTGCTCTATCAGCAAGTTAAATGATTTCAGTAAATGCACAGAGTTAGAAGAGTGGTTTTAATGAAGGAAAATACAGAGCGTCCTTGCTCTAGTTGAGTTTTAGCGAACAACTGTGTGGTTATCCCTCTGTTTGAACCTTGCTGCGGGATGGAGCAGACGTCTGGTCCGTGTCAATATTTACTCTGGGCCACAAGCTGATGAGGCGGAAAAGTGCAGGACTGGAGCAATTCATTCGTCATTGTCATCGTCATCGCTGCCCTCAGGGATCTGCCTGAGATCCTCCCGAATGATGTCTTCAACTCTGCACTCCATCAGGGAGCCCTGGCTGATGCAACTGGCCACGGTGGAGCCACTGGACTCGTGCGGGTCGCAGGGGACCAGGACCGTGGGTAGACCACGCATTCTCCGGGTGCTGGGGTGCACGCAGTGAGTACCAGCGACATAGGGCTCTGCAACACATAGGGAAATACAGGTGAATATGGGTGTCGAATACCAGCGGTGGATGTAGAGATGGTGAATGTATAGACAGTGAATGTATAGATCGTGGATGTATACGGTGAATGTATAGATGGTGAATGTATAGACAGTGAATGTTTAGACAATTAATGTATAGGTGATGAGCATATAGACTGAATGTAGAAATGGTGAATGTATATATGGTGAATGTATAAATTGTGACCACATATATGGTGAGTGTGTAGACAGTGAATGTATATATGATGAATGTATAGACTGAATGTATAGACTGTGAATGTATAAATTGTGTATGTGTATACAGTGAATGTATAGGCAGTGAATTTATAGATGATGAGTGTAGATGGTGAATGTATATATGGTGAATGTATAGACTGAATGTATAGATTGTGAATGTACAAATGGTGAATGCATAAATGGTGAATGGATACGGTGAATGTACATGCAGTGGATGTATAGATGGTGAATGTTTGGGCGGTTGGTATAAACTTCACCATGCCCATCCAAATGTCTCATCATATCAGTCTCCCCACTATTGGTCATATCTGTCTCTGTCACCCCCTGAGAGTGCGTTCCAGTCCCTTACCACCCTGTGGTATAAAAAACACATGCCCCGCACATCTACTTTAACATTTGCCCCTCTCACCTTAAAGACAGGCATTTATCACCCATCCCATATGGTCCTTGAACTGAAATACTTCCCAGGACACTTCAGAGAGAAATACCGACAGCAAATGGATTTTTACAAATAATCGATACCTTCGATACATTTTATATCGAAGTTTATCGATATTTTATATCGATAGTTTAGTTTAGTTTAGAGATACAGCATGGAAACAGGCCCTTCGGCCCATCCAGTCTGCGCCGACCCATGATCACCCGTACACTAGTTCTATCTACAAACTTACAGAAGCCAATTAACCTACAAACCTGTACGTCTTTGGAAGGTGGGAGGAAACTGGAGCACTCGGAGAAAACCCACATGGTCACGTGGAGAACGTACAAACTCCACACAGACAGCACCCGTAGTCAGGATCAGACGGGGTCTTCAGCAACTCTACCTCTGCTTCACTGTGCAAGCCCCTCACAATTCACAGTTTAATTTCTGGAGCTACCAAGGGGAGCTTGCAACATATTTCCAGACCACCACCCGACCCCCATTCAATCAACATGTTACTGGAGGCCCCCTAGAGGTTTGGGTCAGCTTGGGTCTGAAGAAGTGCGTGGATAGAACTAGTATGCGGGCACAGACTCGAACCGAAACGTCACCCATCCCTTCTCTCCAAAGATGCTGCCTGTCCCGCTGAGTTACTCCAGCATTTTGTGTCTATGGTGTGTAAACCATATCGGGTCAGTTACCTTGCCTGTTGCAACAATCTTCAGCACAGCAGCTATGTGCCTCCCGCCTGTAGTGCCCGGGTGGTCTCTGGTGCTGCCGGCGTGGGATGATACGGAGGGGCAGGATGATGCTGCGGCATCTGTAGCAGGGGGCAGGGACACCCATCTGGCCAAAGCCCCTGGAAGTGGGAAGCAGATACCGAGTCAACAACTCCGGCCGATGGTCAACAATCTCCTGGCCTTAATGAGGCCCACGGTGTGGGGTGCCCGCTGACATCAAAGAGGGGTCCAGTGTTGGGGGGCAGTCAAGAACAAATTCACAGTGAGAACGTACAAACTCCAAACAGACCCGTAGCTAGGATCGAACCCGGGTCTCTGGTTCTGTGAGGCAGCAACTCTAACCCCTCACAAACCTATATCCCCTGGTCCTCAATTCCCCTACTCTGGGCAAAAGACTCTGTGTGATTACCCCGATCTATTCCTCTCATTATTTTGTACACCGCTATAAGATCATCCCTCAGCCTCCTGCGCTCTATGAGGCTGTGGGCCGAGGAGCTTTATTCTACAGTTTCGTGACCCAAGTCACCAAACTACATGAAATTTTCACATATTGTGTAAAAAAATCATCTAAATCACCCCTGAAACTCGTCATGAACAAGACTTGCACATTTTTATTAAATTAGAGAAAAACCGGAAAAATTTCGGTTAATTTTTAGTCCAATCAAAGCACGTTTAACATTGAGTTGTCTGCCAGTTGGCCAATCACGCACTTTGTTTCAGGTTAGCACACATCATAGCTGAGGGTGCCTCTACAGATGCCTGTTTTACTGGAGATTCCGATTTGCTGTTCTGTGGAATACATGTCGTGGAAACTTGCAGCAGGGTAATTGAATTTAGTGAGAAAAGCATTAAAAAGGCTGAAGAATGTGCTGTTAAGTGGAGGAAAGCCTTGAAAGCAAAGTCGCTGCTGAGGTGCTGGAACACAAAGAAGACAGCCAGGAATCAACTCTAACTGAAAGGTAAGATCTAAAGTCTGAATTTGTGAAAATCTATCTGTATGGACTTTAATTAATTTAATTGCACCCTTTTATAATGTGAATAAATTCATTCATTGATTCATTCATTCATTGATTCATTGATTCATTGATTCATTGATTCATTGATTCATTCATTCATTCATTCATTCATTCATTCATTCATTCATTCATTCATTCATTCACTCATTCACTCATTCATTCATGAAGTTGAGGGCCTAAACTATATGTTTCCATAACACAGTCAATTAAACATTGTCACTAATGCCAGCTTGTTGTAGAGCAATAAGTCTTTAACAGCTAATCTTGGAGCTGCCTGCGATAACTTACTGGGAAAAAGTGCTCTGCAACATAACAACAATAAATCGAGCGATAGCAAAGTCTAGAAGGAAGAAAGGTAATGATAGGACACAAACAACAAATCTTTTTACTTATGGTCATATGATGTTACTTTGAAAAATGAAAAGATATATTTGAGGATGTTGATTTATTTTACTTTTCATTCCTTTTCTGTTTTCTTTTTCCTCTTTCAATTGAGTTCAAGACACTGAAAGGCCTGAAGCAGGTGAATCACCTCAAGAGGCAGTTCCTGATGGTGAAGCAGATGAGCCGGCCCCAAAGAGGCTGCTTCGATCCATGACAAGTCATAGTCAACAAACAGCAACTGTCGAGCACACTGACTGCAGGCATGTCCTACCAGCGCATTGCATCATTTGTAAAGGTTCAAAGTACACAAAAGAAATAAATAGTGGAAAAAATGGTCATATAAAGTTTTATTTTAATGTGGATCGTTTCACTGTTTATTTTATCAAATTATTTAAACAATGAGTGAATTACTTATGATAATGGCGTGCCGGTGAATGACTGCGGCAATCCACCCACCGATCCACACATACATACATACATACATACATACATACGCATCCACACACACACATCCATCCATACGCACACTTCCATGCATGCAAACACACACATACATGCACACATAAATCCGCTCACACACACACACATCCATTCACACGCAGACATACATGTACACATCCAAACATACATGCACACATACATCCATCCACATGTACATACACACTTACATCCACAGATACACGTTCGAAAGGCATACACAGACACACGCACAAACTAGAGATAAACAATGCAACACTTTTAGGGTTCTTTTAGGTCAAAGGTAATAGCCCTCATTTGCAAAGGCACCATCGGGGGGAGGGGGGGGGGGTGGGTCTATAACATAAATATAAGCTCATTGTAGCTTAAAATGAATATTCATCGAGTAAACATCAGAGCATTCGATTCTTGGCAAGGATGTGACATTTACATCAGAAATAAGACAGGTCTCTCACAGGTCTGACACTGCCCCAGTCCCACTATGGCCGTTACCCCCACTCTCCCCACTTTGGCAGTCAGCGGGGTTCAGTAAATGGGGAAACCTAGAGGATCTGTCCTGACCCTTTATTTAGGCAGGTTCATGAGCCCTTAAAACCTGGGACATCTGCTGCAGTCTCATTTAATTTCCTATTAAAGCGACTGGAACATGCCTGCCTGGCACTGCCCCAGTCCCACTATGGCCGTTACCCCCACTCTGCACACTGGCAGTCAGTGGGGTTCAGTAAAGGGAGGAACCCACAAGAACTGCCCTAACCCATTAATTAGGCTGGTTCAGGAGCAGAACCTCTGCGACAGTGTCATTACAAAAAACACTCACAATTATATTCATCATATTATTTTTATATAATATAATTATACTTAATTATATATAACATTCATATTAACAGATATATATATATATATATATTGGTATAATAATATATAGTTTAAATGGACTGCAACACGGAAGTAGGCTGCTCATGGTGTAATACGGGCATTGACCACTAGATTTTCCCGATCTCATTTTCTAATTAGTTTAATTGATTAATGTGCAACTTTTGGCAATGACGAGTTATAACTTCCTTCTCAATTATATTTCATCTAAATCTGTGGAAAATTTCGTGTAGTTTGGTGACTTGGGTCACGAAAACCTATTTCTAGACACATCTTTGATGCTCGGCCGAGTCCGAGCCTGCTCAACCTCTCCCTATAGCTCAGAGCCTCGGGTCCCGGCAACATCCTCATAAATCTCCTCTGTACCCTGCCCAGCTTGACGACATCCTTCGGTAAACATAGCGACGAAAACTGAACGCAATACTCTAACAGTTTAGGTTACAGACACGGGTGCGGAAACAGAGTCTGCGCCGACCAGCGATCCCTGCACACGAAAACTATCCTACACACACTGGGGACATTTTACCATTTTTTTTACCGGAGTCGATGAACAAGCCAGAGGCAAGCCTGTACGTCTTTGGAGTGTGGGAGGAAACCAGAGATCCCACAAAAAACCCGCGCCGGTCACGGGGAGAGCGTACAAACTCCGTACAGACAAGCACCCATAGTCAGGATCGAACCCGGGTCTCTATCGCTGTGCCACCGTGACGCCCTATGTGGCCTCACCAATGTCTTATATGACTGTAACACAGCCTCCCAACTTCTATACTCAATATCCTTCATTCATTCATTCATTCATTCATTCATTCATTCATTCATTCATTCATTCATTCCTTCCTTCCTTCCTTCCTTCCTTCCTTCCTTCCTTCATTCATTCATTCATTCATTCCTTCCTTCATTCATTCATTCATTCATTCATTCATTCATTCATTCATTCATTCATTCATTCTACTTCTCTGCTCAATACTTTGGCCTTACCTGAAAGAATGGTTGCAATGGTCGCAATAATACTCAGCAATCCCCCATTCCTGATCCTTCGGCACAGGTCTGTATTTTTGTTTACAAGTACGGCATCTTGATACCTGTGGAGACAGACCATGCGATATCGCGGCCAAACCCGGTCCTCAATCAGACCCATTAAACAATAAATCCGAAGGTCAAGCTGGAAAGGGTGCTGAGAAGATTTACGAGGATGTTGCCAGGACCCGAGGGTCTGAGCTACAGGGAGAGGTTGAGTAGGCTGGGACTCTATTGCTTAGAGCGCAGCAGGATGAGGGGTGATCTTATAGTGTATAAAATAATGAGAGGAATAGATCGGGTAGATGCACAGAGTCTCTTGCCCAGAGTAGGTGAATCGAGGACCAGAGGACATAGGTTTAAGGTGAAGGGGAAAAGGTCTAATAGAAATCTGAGTGATAGCATTTTTACACAAAGGGTGGTGGGTGTCTGGAACAAGCTGCCAGAGGAGGTAGTTGAGGCTGGAACTATCCCAATGTTTAAGAAACAGTTAGACAGGTACATGGATGGGACAGGTTTGGAGGGATATGGACCAAATGCAGGCAGGTGGGACTAGTGTAGCTGGGACATGTTGGCCATTGTGGGAAAGTTGGGCCTGTTTCCATGCTGTATCACTCTATGACTCTATGAAAGTCAGAAAAACCACAGATGCTGAAATTCTGAAACAGACAGAGTAAATGTTCACAACACCCAGCTGGTCAGGCAGTGTCTGTGGAGAGAAAAACAGAGCAAAGGTTTCAGGGACCTCGATGCTCAGTCTGAATTGGGAAGAAGAGTGAAGAAGGTGAAATCATTGGACAAAGTCAGCATGGATTTACAAAAGGTAAATCATGTCTGACGAATCTTATAGAATTTTTCGAGGATGTAACTAGTAGCGTGGATAGGGGAGAACCAGTGGATGTGGTGTATCTGGACTTCCAGAAGGCTTTCGACAAGGTCCCACATAAGAGATTAGTATACAAACTTAAAGCACATGGCATTGGGGGTTCAATATTGATGTGGATAGAGAACTGGCTGGCAAACAGGAAGCAAAGAGTAGGAGTAAACGGGTCCTTTTCACAATGGCAGGCAGTGACTAGTGGGGTACCGCAAGGCTCAGTGCTGGGACCCCAGCTATTTACAATATATATTAATGATCTGGATGAGGGAATTGAAGGCAATATCTCCAAGTTTGCGGATGACACTAAGCTGGGGGGCAGTGTTAGCTGTGAGGAGGATGCTAGGAGACTGCAAGGTGACTTGGATAGGCTGGGTGAGTGGGCAAATGTTTGGCAGATGCAGTATAATGTGGATAAATGTGAGGTTATCCATTTTGGTGGCAAAAACAGGAAAGCAGACTATTATCTAAATGGTGGCCGACTAGGAAAAGGGGAGATGCAGCGAGACCTGGGTGTCATGGTACACCAGTCATTGAAAGTGGGCATGCAGGTGCAGCAGGCAGTGAAGAAAGCGAATGGTATGTTAGCTTTCATAGCAAAAGGATTTGAGTATAGGAGCAGGGAGGTTCTACTGCAGTTGTACAGGGTCTTGGTGAGACCACACCTGGAGTATTGCGTACAGTTTTGGTCTCCAAATCTGAGGAAGGACATTATTGCCATAGAGGGAGTGCAGAGAAGGTTCACCAGACTGATTCCTGGGATGTCAGGACTGTCTTATGAAGAAAGACTGGATAGACTTGGTTTATACTCTCTAGAATTTAGGAGATTGAGAGGGGATCTTATAGAAACTTACAAAATTCTTAAGGGGTTGGACAGGCTAGATGCAGGAAGATTGCTCCCGATGTTGGGGAAGTCCAGGACAAGGGGTCACAGCTTAAGGATAAGGGGGGAAATCCTTTAAGACCGAGATGAGAAAAACATTTTTCACACAGAGAGTGGTGAATCTCTGGAACTCTCTGCCACAGAGGGTAGTTGAGGCCAGTTCATTGGCTATATTTAAGAGGGAGTTAGATGTGGGCCTTGTGGCTAAAGGGATCAGGGGGTATGGAGAGAAGGCAGGTACAGGATACTGAGTTGGATGATCAGCCATGATCATATTGAATGGCGGTGCAGGCTCGAAGGGCCGAATGGCCTACTCCTGCACCTAATTTCTATGTTTCTAAGAGAAAACAAGCTAGGTTTCAGTGACAAAGAAATTGGGACAGGGGTGGATAGGACAAAGACAATATCTCAGATTGTGTGAGATAAAAATGGGTTAATGCAACAGTAAAACACAAAGTGCTGGAAGATCTCAGTGGGTCAGGCAGCATCTGTGGAAGGAATGGATAGGTGACGTTTTGGGTTGGGAAACTTCTTCAAACTAATTATAATAGGGTGGAGCAAGCTGGAAAAGAACGGTCGGGGAGGGACAAAGCTTGGCAAGTGATTGAGTCCACACCAGCCCCAATTTACAGAGGCCAATTTAACCTACAAAGCCACACGCCTTTGGGATTTGGGAGGGAACCGGAGCACCTGGAGGAAACACACGCTCACATCCCACGGGGAGAACGTGCAAACTCCACACAGAGATCAGGATCGATCCCGGGTCTCTGGCACCGTGAGGCAGCAGTTTTACCAGCTGCGCACTGTACCTCCATAGTATTGCTTGTATGAAACCAACACCTACATGTTTTCCCTAGCTTTAGGTTTAAGAGGCCCAGAAAGTCCACGCCAGCCAGTGATCACCCTATACACACACACACACACTAGGGACAATTTATAATTTTACTGCAGCCAATTAACCTACAAACCTGCACATCTTGGAATGTGGGAGGAAACCGGAGCTTCCCAGGGAAAACCCACGCAGGTCACAGGGAGAACGTAGAGGCAGCACCCGTAGTCAGGATTGAACCCGGGTCTCTGGCGCTGTAAACCAGTAACTCTACCGCTGCGCCACCGTGCTGAGTGCCTGAAGGGTATAGTATTACTGCAGCTTTACCTGTTTTCTCTCAGGTACCTCTCGCCACCAGTCATGTTCACAAGTAACGCAAGCGAACTGCCTTTGGTCTCGGGGAACCTCGTTTCTACGTGCCGAGTTAAACATGTGCAAGTTCCTGGCTGTCAGTGGAAGGGCCCTTAGTCCGTCTGCAATGTGCTGGTTGGAAACAGAAAGCGAATACAATCACACTTCAAAAATACAGGAGGCATTGGGGGATACATTGCAGAGTTTGACCTCCTTATACAATTAACTGCGTACATGGGGATAACACAATGGTGCGTCTGATAGACCTGCCACCTCACAGGACCGCAGACCAAGGTTATTCAAGCGGACAGCTGACCGACTTGGGTTGGAAAAAGGGAAGAGGTGGGAAATAGACCAGGGCAGAACTCTGCTCTTAAGTACTATACACTACTGTTTATTTTTAATATAGAAACATAGAAAATAGGTGCAGGAGGAGGCCATTCTCTGGGCCTCCACCTGGCCATCTCCTGGGCACAATAGTAAACCAACCCAGAAAGATAAATTCTTGGGGATATTAAAACTAATTTTTGCCCCTCTTCTTACATGAAACATGTGTCCTGTTGTTTTTGATTCCGCCACCCTGGAGAAATGAGCGTGTGGATTCATCCTGTCTATTGCCCCACATGCCAGCATCTCTACCTGCTACATCATCGCACTGCCCGATTTTCCTTAGAATCTGCAGGTGACAATAAGCTTAACGTGCAGGTTCGCAGGAGACTTGCATTACCTGTAAGTCTTCATCATCTTCATTGTCCTGTGAAGAGAAGGATACAACAGGCTTAAGGCACCAGCAGTGGCAATAGCATCAATATGATAACTTATCATTGTCATGTCTATCAGGCACGGAAATCTCTATCAAAACATGGGGGGGACGGGGGGGGACACACTTTCTTGGCGACCACACACACTCACACTCACACACACACTCACACACACAGTCACACACACTCACACACACACACACACACACACACACACACACACACACACACACACACACACACACACACACACTCACACATACACTCACACTCACACTCACACTCACACACACACTCACACACACACTCACACACACACACACACACACTCTCACACACACACACACACACACACACACACACACACACTCACACACACTCACACACACTCACACACACTCACGCACACACTCACACTCACACACACTCACGCACACACTCACACTCACACACACACACACACTCACACTCACACTCACACACACATACACACACACGCAAGGCTTCAGCCGTGGGCCCTGTGGATGATAATTACGGGAACAACACAGCCTGGAGCTGCTTCTCCGCGCTGGCTGTAAACCTGGGCTGTCGTGCCCGTAACTACAGGCAGGGCTGTAGGTTAACCCGGCGGGACAGGCAGTGTTGAGCTGGATTTAGCGCTGCTTCTCTGCGCTGGCTGTGGGCCTGGGGGAACCATTCCCGTCTGACTCCCGACGTTCAGTATAAAAGTTTGTTGTACATGCTATCCAAACAGATCAGTTCAAACTCAAGTACAATAGATGGAGTAAATGGGGAGATAAGGGTGCAGAATATAGTTATCAGTATTCATAATGTCATAAATTCTAGGAGCAGAATTAGGCCATTCTGCCCATCAAGTCTACTCTGCTATTTAAGCATGAATGTTCTATCTTTCCCTCTCAACCCCATTTTCCTGCCTTCTCCCCATAACCCCTAACACCTGTATTAATCAAGAACCTCAGCCTTAAAAATATCCATTGACGGCCTCCATGGCAAAGAATTCCACAGATTTACCACCCTCTGACGAAAGAAATTCCTCCTTATTTTCTATCTACAGGTACGTCCTTTAATTCTGAGGCTATGCCCTCTGGTCCTGGACTCTCCCACTAGTGGAAACATCCACTCTATCCAGGCCTTTCACTATTCGGTAGGTTTCAATGAGGTACCCCCTCATCCTTCTAAACTCCAGCGAGTACAGGCCCAGTGCCGTCAAAGGCTCATCATACGTTAACCCGATCATTTCTGGGATCATTCTCGTAGGCCTCCTCTGGACCCTCTCCAACACCAGCACCTCCTCTCTCAGACACTGGGCCCATTGTGATAAACCTTCACTGACTCCAAGATCAAGGGTTCCAGGTAAGGAGAGGAGACCAGCATGAAGACCCAGTTTGGCAACTAATGCCGCTGTCCCACTTAGGAAACCTCTGGAGACTTTGCGCCCCACCCAAGCTTTCCATGCGGTTCCTGGAGGTTGCAGGTGGTTGCCGGAGGTTGCAGGTAGTGGAAGCAGGTAGGGAGACTGACAAAAACCTCCGGGAACCGCACGGAAACCTTGGGTGGGGCGCAAAGTCTCCAGAGGTTTCCGTTCAGGTTTCCTAAGTGGGACAGGGCATAAAATGAGGCAACCAAAAACCTCATTTGTCACCTCTACTTGAAGGTTACTTTGTCTCTTTGACTTGGGATTGTCCAATTCATCGAACAAACTGAGCCAATAACAGAAGATCTGACAATGTTGGTCCTTACCTGAGGTTCAGGATCATTGTGATCTGAATCTGTAACCAAAAAATAAGAAAGTTACCAGAATTACGTTTGACTCAGTTGTTGTGCTCAAGTTAACGAGTAAATATAAAGTCAACTATCCACTCCCCGATCACCTTGACCAGAGTGCATGCTCTTGGTTGTATAATGATCCTGTCTACTTTGGGGCCAACTGGTTCAGCTCAACTCAAGGAACATTGTTGGGAGGGGATCAAAGTTCTAGTTCATGTTATAGGAGCAGAATCAGGAGCATTCGACCCATCGAGTCTACTCTGCCGTTCAATCACGCCTAATCTATCTCTCCCTCCTAACCCCATTCAATACAATACAATTTATTTGTTGTCATTTGAACCCAGTGGTTCAAACGAAATTTGGTTTCTGCAGTCATACAAACAAGAAGAAGAACCAAGACACGACACAATTTACACGAACATCCATCACAGTGAATCTCCTCCTCACTGTGATGGAAGGCAAAGTCTTATCTCTCCCCTGCACTCCTCGTTCTCCTCCCGATGTCAGAGTCAAAGCCCCCGGTGGGCGATGGTAATTGTCCCACGGCCATTAAAGCCGCGCCGGGTGATGCAAGGCCACGCTCCGGGTCTTGGTGTTGGAGCCCCCGGAGGGCGCTAGCAAGTCCCGCGGCCATTTAAAGCCGCGCCGGGCGATGTAAGGCCCCGCTCCAGGTCTTGGTGTTGGAGCCCCCGGCGGGCGCTAGCAAGTCCCGCGGCCATTTAAAGCCGCGCCGGGCGATGTAAGGCCCCGCTCCAGGTCATCCTCAACCCCGCAACTCGGGCGGGAGAAGTCGCCGTTGCGGAAGCCCCGAAAAGCGGTCTCCCACCAGGGACCCGCGGGCTCCCGGTGTCACCGTCCACCAGACCTGCCTTCTCCCCGTAACCCCTGACACCCTACTGGATGGGATTCGGACAGCTAGATGGAAATGTTGGCCATGCACTGGGATTCAACATCCATGGACCGAAGTGTGGGAGAAGACAAGATACAGCGAGAGCATGAAGAGTTTGGTGTGACCACCCAGTCCATTCATATGGAAGATTATCAATTGGATCTGGTCACTGATACACTTTGGATAACTATTGCTTCACACACACAGAGGATGGAGAATAATTGCAAATGTTAACTTGTAACCAGGTCAGTAGTTAATGATTAAAATTTACTCTTCTGCAGGGACCCTTGGGCTGGGAATCACTTTCACAAAATCTGGAATTCGGGTTCCTTTATTAGAACATTCAGAAACACAACATTGATAGAGCCGCTGTCTCACAGAGCAATAGACCCGGGTTCAACCTTGAGCTCGGGCGTTGTCTATGTGGAGTTTGCATGTTCTCCCTGCGACTGTTCCGCTGTTAATAAAATTACCCCTAGTATGTAGGGAGTGGATGAGAAAGTGGGATAACATGGAGCTAGAGTGAACAGTGATGGTCGGCATGCACTTGGTGGGCCGAATGGCCTGTTTCCAGGCAGTATCTCCAAATTACAATCTAAAACATGTGGCCAGTTGGTCAGTGCTTAACGAAAGGTCACTTTATGATTTCTTGTGTGCCCATTGTCTTCCGCCAAACTGGGGTTGAGTTGAGTTTAGTTTATTGTCACGTGTACCGAGGTACAGTGAAGGGGGTTTTTGTTGCGTGCAAACCAGCCAGTGGAAGATGACTTGGTAAAGTCAAGAAAAGTCCAATTAAATATAGTCTGGGGGTCTCGCGTGAGGTAGATGGGAGGTCAGGACCACTCTCCAGTTGGTGATACGATGGCTCAGTTGCTTGATAACAGCTGGGAAGAAACTGCCCCTGAATCTGGAGGTGTGCGTGTTGTCACATTTCTGTACCCCGTGCCTGATGGGGGAGGGGATTAGAAGGAGTGTTTAAGAAGGAACTGCAGATGCTGGAAAATCGAAGGTACACAAAAATGCTGGAGAAACTCAGCGGGTGCAGCAGCATCTATGGAGCGAAGGAAATAGGCAACGTTTCGGGCCGAAACCCTTCTTCAGACCCTAGAAGGAGTGACTGGGGTGAGACTGGTCGTTGATATTGCTGCTGGCCTTGCCGAGGCAGGGTGAAGTGTAGATGTAGGGGCATTGCCCTATAACTCCAGTCACTGAACAATGTATTTTGAGTTTCATCGCATCCACCAAACTTCATTAAAGCTCCAATGGACGAGTCTCACTCTCTCTTCACTTAAAGCTCCCAGGTGCTGACTAGGGGCTGGGCTCAGGGGAAGATCTCCTGTCCTTCTTGGGTAAAGCTAGTCCCGATCCAAGAGTGGGGCGTGCAAGCGATCTCTCTAGACCACAGCACCAGCCAATGAAGAATGATTGCAGTCACATTCAGAAGTGATAGGAGCAGAATTAGGCCATTCGGCCCATCAAGTGTTCAATCATGGCTGATCTACCTTTTCCTCCAAACCCCATTCTCCTGCCTGCTCCCCATAACCTCTGACACCCGTGGTATTCAATGTTCACTCTAGTACCATGTTATCCCACTTTCCCATCCACTCCCTACACACCAGGGCATAGATACATAGATACATAGAAAATAGGTGCAGGAGTAGGCCATTCGGCCCTTCGAGCCTGCACTGCCATTCAATATGATCATGGCTGATCATCCAACTCAGTATCCTGTACCTGCCTTCTCTCCATACCCCCTGATCCCTTTAGCCACAAGGGCCACATCTAACTCCCTCTTAAATATAGCCAATGAACTGGCCTCAACTACCCTCAGCAGAGAGTTTCAGAGATTCGCCACTCTCTGTGTGAAAAATGTTTTTCTCATCTCGGTCTTAAAGGATTTCCCCCCTATCCTTAAGCTGTGACCCCTTGTCCTGGACTTCCCCAACATCGGGAACAATCTTCCTGCATCTGGCCTGTCCAACCCCTTAAGAATTTTGTAAGTTTCTATAAGATCCCCCCTCAATCTTCTAAATTCTAGCGTGTACAAGCCGAGTCTATCCAGTCTTTCTTCATATGAAAGTCCTGACATCCCAGGAATCAGTCTGGTGAACCTTCTCTGTACTCCCTCTATGGCAATAATGTCCTTCCTCAGATTTGGAGACCAAAACTGTACACAATACTCCAGGTGTGGTCTCACCAAGACCCTGTACAACTGCAGTAGAACCTCCCTGCTCCTATACTCAAATCCTTTTGCTACGAAAGCTAATATACCATTGGCTTTCTTCACTGCCTGCTGCACCTGCATGCCCACTTTCAATGGGGGCAATAGTGGTCGCAAACCTACCTTCACCTTGCTCCTTCAGCCGAATGATCTCTTGAGCCACCATATCATAGTCATTGTTGTAGCGTATCATCAGGGTCTCGGCGATGGCCGCAGGGATCTCCTTGGCGTGAAACAGCTCCCTCAGCCGCCTGCTGCCCTTCTCCAACTGTCGCCAAGATCAACAAAATTAATGTTCGAGCGCAGTGTTAGAGCTGCTGCCTCACAGCTCCGCCAGAGACCCCCCTACTACAATCAGTCTGAAGAAGGGTCCAGACCCAAAACGTCGTCTGTCCATTCTCTCCGGAGATGCCGCCTGACCCGCTGAGTTAAGGGCCTGTCCCACTTTGGTGTAATTTGCGTGTCATTTACGGGACGTCATTTACGCGTCACGACGCACGCGTTGTGATGCGCGCATGGCACATGGTGAGGCGTGGTGGCGTAGGCAGTGATGCACGGTCGCGCGTGGCGCCCCTAGGATTTCCGGGATTCACAAAATCTTCGCGCGCCACCTGCGTGACCCGCAAATTACGCCCTTTACTGGGACAGGCCCTTTACGCAAGATTCTTTTTGGGCTCTACGCATTTGAAGTGACGCCAGTGGATCTCAATGTGGAAACAAAAACCTAAAAGGGAAAACGTGCCAGAAATTCTTCTTGGGAGAACGTTGACCTTTTTTTGGGGAGATTAAACAACTTTGAGGATTGCTGGTCAGTGTGACACTAGCACGCTGAGTTCTGGAAACTTCCAAAGAGCTCCAACTGGACTCAAACACAATGTGACTGCAAGTAGGCCAGGCTAATCGAGTGGGGATAGACACAAAATGCAGGAGTAAATCAGTATGACAGGCAACATCTCTGGAGAGAAGGAATGGGTGACGTTTCGGGTCGAGAGGTGCGTAGGGGTTTGTGTAACATAGTCATAGAAGCAGAAAAATAGGTGCTGGAGTAGGCCATTCAGCCCTTTGAGCCAGCACCGCCATTCAATATGATCATGGCTGATCATCAAAAATCAGTACCCCGTTCCTGCTTTTTCCCCATATCCCTTGATTCCGTTAGCCCTAAGAGCCATATCTAACTCTCTCTTGAAAACATCCAGTGAATTGGCCTCCACTGCCTTCTGTGGCAGAGAAATCCACAGATTCACAACTCTCTGGGTGAAGACACTTTTTCCTCATCTCAGTCCTAAATGGCCGACCATTTATTCTTAAACTGTGACCCCTGGTTCTGGACTGCCCCAACATCGGGAACATTTTTCCTGCATCTAGCCTGCCCAAACCTTTAGGCATGGACCTCCATGGAAAGGGGTATTGAAGACCTCTTAATAACAGTATTGCCTCCAAGAAGGTTCTGAGGGATGAATAATGCGTGGCATTAAATGAAAACCTGGCTCAAACAATCTAGATTAATTATTATGTGGAGATAAGGAACTGTAGAGGTTGGTTTACACAAAAGGGACAAAAAGTGCTGGAGTAACTCAGCAGGTCAGGCAGTATCTCTGGAGAAAATGGAGGTGATGCTTCGGGTTGAAGAAGGGTCTCGACCCTAAACATCACCCATTCCTTCTCTCCAGAGATGCTGCCTGTCCCGCTGAGTTACTCCAGCATTTTGTGCTTATCTTTGGTTTAAACTAGCACCTGCAGTTCCTTCCGACACATGTTCTCCAGGGATGCTGTGTGACCTGCTGCGATTACTCCAGCACTTTGTGTCCTTTCGGCTTAATTATTAATTTAATTGTTGTCGATTTCCAATTGAGGTCACCGTCTTAGTTTCCCCTCCCCCACCGCCCCTGTACAGAGTATCGGTTCTGCCCAGATTATACGGGGGGAGCTTTAGACTTTAGAGATACAACGTGGCAAGAGGTCTTTCGGCCCCCCCGAGTCCACGCCGACCAACATTCATCCCGTACACTACCGCTATCCTACACACTAGGAACAATTTATAATTTACAGAAGCCAATTAACCTACAAACCTGCCCGTCGTGTGAGTGTGGGAGGAAACCGGAGCACCTGGAGAAAACCCACGCGGTCACAGGGAGAACGTGCAAACTCCGTACAGACTGCACCCGCGGTCAGGATCGAACCTGGGTCTTTGGTGCTGTAAGGCAGCAACTCTACCGCTGAGCACCAGGATCCCTGCAGTTCAAAATTGGAAGCCTCTTACTCTCATGGTTCACATTCCTGTCCACGGCTCGTTGCTTCCCGCCTGCGGCACTTCTTGCAGCCACAGAGAACACAATGACATTCCTACAAAACCCGTTCCCCTTACGACACAGTGGCACAGGGGCAGAGTTGCTGCCTCACAGCATCCGAGACCCGGGTCCCACCCTGACTACTGGTGCTGTCTATGTGGAGTTTTACACGTTCACCCTTTGACCGCGTGGATTTCCTCCGGGTGCTCCGGTTTCCTCCCACATCCCACAGACGTGCGGATTTCAAGGTTCATTGACCTCTGTAAATTATGCCTTATGGAGCATAGAGAGTGGGTGAGAATGCGGGATAACATTAAAACATAAAACTCGTGTGGATAGTTGATCAATGGTCAGCATGGACTTGCTGGGCCTGTTTCAATGCTGCATCTCTAAGCTACACACACATTAACTCACACAAGAAAACACGCACATAACGTGGGGTATGGGAAGAAGGCAGGAGAATGGGGTTGAGAGGGAAAGATAGATCGGCCATGATTGAATGGTGGAGTAGACTTGATGGGCCGAATGGCCTAATACTGCCCTTAAAACTTATGAAAACACACACACACACTCACATACAAGTAGTGATACACACAGACAAATAGATACACACATGTAGAGACACGCACACACACACACACACACACACACACACACACACACACACACACACACACACACACACACACACACACACACACACACGTAGACACACAGGCACAAATAAATAAAATATATAACTACTTCTCCTAATGTCTACTTCCTCCGGAATAGATATGCAAAGAAGAAAATCCGAGCAACATGGTCAGCTGGGTGACAAAGGTACAATGTGTTGGACTAACTCAACCGGTTTAAGCAGCATCTCTGGAGAATATAGACAAGATGGCGTTTCAAAGAATGATAGCACTGTTAGATAACATCAATGCTGTGCTTGAATCCATATCCTGTTTCATTCTGGCAGAAACGAAACTCTGGTTTATCTTAGTTAACTGGTAGACAAATCTCAGCAGGTGCAGCAGCATCTATGGAGCGAAGGAAATTTTGTCTACCTTCGATTTTTCCAGCATCTGCAGTTCCTTCTTAAACAAATATCTTAGTTAAGTCTTTGATTAGCTCCACCCAACTCCCTAAACCTCAGATAGACACAAAAAGCTGGAGTAACTCAGCGGGTCAGACAGCAACTGTGGAGAGGAGGAATCGGTGAACGTTTCGGTTTGAGACCCTTCTTCAGCACGAGAGATCGGGGGGTGGGAAACGACTTTTTCAGGGGAAGTTGGGCAGAGGAGAGGCAGGGTGAAAGAAGACGAAATCTTTTTGCTGAGCCTAATGTTTGCTGATATTATTCCCGATGCCAACTAATCTTGGCACAACCCTTCAGTAAAGCCCAGTTGCGAATCTTTTTTTAAACAATGACCAACATCTGCAACGAGTTCACAAAATTATAACACAAACAAGTTACCTCAATTTCACCGTCCATTTCCTGATGCATGCTGCCAGGAATTGAACCTTCAGGCCGCACCAAGCTTATCTCTATGGTTTCATTTTCAATTTCCTGGTCTGCACCAGCTCATGTCATTATCGTGCCAGGAAACTGGTTGGAGGTTTGATGCATAGATTAAAGATGAGGTCAAACTTGTTTTTGTTGTGTGAATAATATTTTAATCTTTCCGCAGCTGCAGCGAGAGTTGTTACTTCTTCGATTCATGTTTTTTTGGGTGAGCGACATGTTAGTTTAGAGCAAAGATAGATACAAACAGTTGGAGGAACACTTTTCAGCCCGAATCACCACCCATTCCTTTTCTCTCGAGATGCTGCCTGTCCTGCTGAGTTACTTCAGCATTTTGTGTCTATTTTCGGTTTAAACCAGCAGCTGCAGTTCCTTCCTACACATTCTGGTTTAGACATATGCCAGGGTATTGATGCAATACGATGGCCTATCTGAATCTGCTAATCCTTTTTGGCTAAATTGGACCATTCAGGACTTCAAAATGGAGTTAGTGTCAGGGCTTGCTGGGAGATTGGGTCAAATTGGGATTGCTCTCTGCAGAGCTGGGACAAGCTGCGAGAGGTGCCAGAGAGATCGAAACTTAGATACAATTCGTATGCAAAGAATAGGAAGCCTTGCAAGCCTTGTCAATCTGATACAAAATGTGTAGAATGGATTGGGTGGCTGCAGCTTGTAAATGGTGTTGCAGAATCTGACTCTGCTGGGTGTTTATTGCATTGGGTGTTGAGCCTTGTCTGAGATTTCTATTAATCAGGGTGAATGTTTCCAAGTTGACTTCATCTCGAAGTCCGTTGTGAATACAATGTGCTGAACTGTTGTATCATTGGGTTAGGGAAATGTCTGTTATGTATGGGGTTAATCGATATCTGTAATTGGGTGATTGAAAGACCAATTGTGGTTCGGCCCACAGGTTGGCGGGGTATATAAAAGGCCGTGACCACGAGGCTCACGGTCGATCTTCGGGAGTGTCGCTCTCTCTCTGCACCAGGCCTAGAGGCCTTGAATAGATGGACGCGGGGATCGAACCCACGGTGGGGGATAGATACAGTGTGCGATCTGTGACGCGCTTTTGGTAAAATAAAATGTAGTTAATTCAAGTCCTTGATTCAGTGTATTTACAGAATCTAAACTGGGGGGAAAGCTTAGAAACGAGCAATTATCAAATCCAACCTTACCCGTAAGAAATAGGAGTAGAATTAGGCTATTGAGTCAACTCCGCCATTCAATCATGGCTGATCTTTCCTTCTCTTTCTCCTGCTTTCTCCCCGTAACCTTTGACACCCTTACTAATCAAGAACCTCTGATTTTAAAATACCCACTGACTTGGCCTCCACAGCCATCTGTGCCAATGAATTCCACAGATTTATCAGTCCCTCTGGCTAAAGAAATGCATCTCCATTTAAAAGGTACGTCCTTACAACCTGAGGCTGTGCCCTTTGGTCCGAGACTCTCCCACTAGTGGAAACATTCTCTCTATAATCAATATTTAGACCGTTCATGATTTGGTAGGTTTCTCCTCGTCCCTCTGAACTGCAGCAAGTGCCATCTATCTTGGAGATAGTGCTGCACAGTGCACTTATCTTCATTGAATTGTATAAAAACGTCATCGCCAATTCTTCTCAACTGGGCAATTTCTTTGAACTCCACCTAGAATGTAAAACAGTGCAACATAGGAACAGCCCTTTGGGCCAACAATGTCAGTTCTTTAGTAACTTGTCAGTTTCTTTGTTGAACTAAATTAAGGCGCATGTTGCAATCAAGACAACACTTTGAATCACTTCCCTCTGGAAGGCGACTCCGGATTGTCAAAGCTGCCACAGCCAGACATAAAAACAGTTTTTAACCACAAGTAGTTGCTCTAATCAACTGCCAAAAATTTGTAGCCTCCCTTAGATCTGGTATTTTGTTGGTTCACATGCTTGATCAATGGTGTCTTATCATTAATGTTTTATTATTATTAATGTTTAGTGTCTTCTGAGTCATTCGTAACTGTCACTGTATGTCACGTTGTTACTTGTGGGCGGAGCACCAAGGCAAGTTCCTTGTATGTGAATACGTGGCTAATAAACTTACTTACTTACTTATATACCGAACATGTTGCCAAGTTAAACTGGTACCGTCTGTCCACACGTGATCCATATCCCTCCAAATCCACGTGCCTATCTAAAAGCCTCTTAAATGCCACTATCTCATCTGGCTGGTGAAGAGTGATTTCAGACAAAGGAAGACTTTAGATTTGAGAGATACTGTGCAGAAACAGGCCCTTCAGCCCACCAAGTCCGTGCCGACCAGCGATCACCCCGTACATTAGCACTATCGGGACGACAGATGGCACAATGGGCTAAGTGTTCGGCTGGCAACCGGAAGGTGGCCGGTTCGAATCCCGCTTGGAGTGCATACTGTCGTTGTGTCCTTGGGCAAGACACTTCACCCACCTTTGCCTGTGTGTGAATGTGTGTGAGTGATTGGTGGTGGTCGGAGGGGCCGTAGGCGCAGAATGGCAGCCACGCTTCCGTCAGTCTGCCCCAGGGCAGCTGTGGCTACAGAAGTAGCTTACCACCACCGAGTGTGACTGAGGAGTGAATGAATAATGCGATGTAAAGCGCCTTGAGTATTAGAAAGGCGCTATATAAATCCCATCCATTATTATTATTATTATTATCCTACACACCAATATTTACCGATGACAATTAACCTACAAAACTGTGCGTCTTTGGACGGTGGCAGGAAACCGGAGCGCCCGGAAGAAACCCAAGGGGTCACAGGGAGAACATGCAAACTCCTTACAGACAGCACACATAGTCAGGATCGAACCCGGGTCTTTGGCGCTGCAAGGCAGCAACTCTACCGCTGTGCCACCGTGTCACCCCAAGACTAGTCCCATTGCATTCCATAGGAAAAAATATTCCCCAATTTACAGGATAACTGCAAATAATTCCCGACGTGTGTTTTCATTGCAAACAAAGTACTTGAGAGCCACATTGTGTAGTTTCCTACAGCTTTATTTAGAAGTATATTCACCTCACAACCTGTACTTCTTGCATACAAAAGATGTGACTTAAAATACTTTTCTGTACAGATTAAAGCTACATTTTTTTGTAAAAAGTCTTGAAGTATTATAAAATATCTAGAAAATCCTTCTAAGAATAAACTGCCAAATACATTGGCCGTGTTTCTGTGTGACATATGACTAATAGGAAATAGAATTTTGTCCGAGTACATAAAACATCTCAACAATCAACAAAGTATTTTTGAAATGAGTAAATGATTTTTTTTGTTCTTCAGTTTTATTTATTTACAGTCTTTTTTCTTTAAAAAAAAATCAGTTAATGCTATAAATGTACACTCTACTGTTTCGAGTTGTGTTTTCTGACCAAGAATATTGAGAAAAAATATATAAAATATATATATAGGTCCTTCATAATTTCAGTTCCTCTGGCAGGATATAACCCAGCTGTCTGATGCTCTCCCTGTTACAGGTGCTTAGCTAGAATTAAATAGAGAATCCACGTGTTTGAATTGGCATTACCTTGTCCATTCCACCCATGAAAGAGATAGGAGAAGCCAAGAGAACCAGCATCTCTCATTCCTAACCCTATGCCTGATCACTGCATGGCCCTTGTCTTCCAGAGCTTACCATCTCAACCTGTTGCCTTCCAAACCTGCATCTCTCTCCCCCGCCATGCCTGGTCTCCCCACCCCATACATCTGCTTCACACTCTGCCATATTCAGCGTGGAGACGTACAGCCTTTCGGCCCACCGAGTCCACGCTGACCATCGATCGCCCGTTCACACTAGTTCCACATTATCCCGCTATCTTGTCCACTCCCTACACTCTAGGGGCAATTTAGCAGAGGCTAATTAACCTGCAAGCCCGCACGTCTTTGGGTTGTGGGAGGAACTGGTGCAAAGGAGAATGTGCAAACTCCACACAGACAGCACCCGAGGTCAGGATCGAACCCATGTTGCCGGCACTGTGAGCCAGCAGCTCTAACACCTACGCCACTACGCTGCTATATGTAACTCATTTCATTCTCTTGGCCACGCCTTCCCCAACTCCAACTGTCCAGGCCTAGCTTTCATGGCCAAAAAACATTGGACACAAGAAAATTGTCCCTATCCTCTCCTTCAAGGTCATGTGTTGGCAGTCAATGAAGCTTTATGTAATAGGGCAAACCCCTTAAAGCATTATACCCTCCATGTCTGGCATAGGATCCTGTCCTAGGGTGGGCATGGGGTACCCCTCTCCGTACTGCCATGCCCACCATTGGGCCCAGAACCACACTTGGGGATGGGGGGTGATTTACCCAATGAGGCCAAGACCTGAAATGAACCCAGAGGAAGTGGAGGGAAGCCTTGCTCTTCTCCTGTACTATACTCTTCCATGTCCTCATCTCTCCCACTTCACGCCATCTCAAGCCCATTGATTTGAAAGCACGCTGTTCAGATTCAAGAGAGATGCAAGGAAGTGAAGATGCTGGAATGGTGCATAGAGCGCAAAGTGCTGGAGTAACTCGGCAGGTCAGGCAGCATCTCTGGAGGTTTACATTCCAACTTAATTCAATTTGTCTTTGAATCTTTTTGGATCAATACCTCCCTGTGTTGGCTTTCTCACTCAGGGTCATGCAAGGCTGCCTCTGGTGTAACACCCCTTGTTTTTGTGGCAGCAGCCAAAGGTGGCCCCAAAGTGAACCCAAGAAATGCCTCCCCCATTCTGGGATAATGGAGAAATTAGCAAAAGCTTTACTCTAGATGTCCAATAGGCCTCTAAATTAAATCAGAAATAATCCACCCAAATTTACTTCCCAGCATTTGCCTTGTTCTCTTACTCGTGACGCCTGTGTATCCAAACACATTCTGAGAGTCTACACAGCTTGAAGTGAGCAGGGGCATACTGACTGTGGGTGAGATAGATGCATAGTACAGGCTTGAAACCAAAGCCCAGTCCATCCTCCCTATCATATTTACACCAGGACTCTTGTCTTGCTGCTAATTCTGCTGGATAATTAGAAGTGGGGATTTTGTAACGACAGGAAGTTGTGTTAAAATCCCATGTCACTGGGTTCAGCTGAACAAGAGCACTGAACAAAACTCCAGAAGACTTGCCCAGGCCGGATGCTAAAGGGTTTACAAAGATTCTAAACCAAGGCAGTGTGGCTGGTATGGTTCCAATCAAATAATCCCTCATTTGATTGTGATTTTAAACCAAATGTCAGAATTGTCAGGCTCATTGCCACTAAGAAGAGCCAGGGGGGGGGGGGGTCCCTCTACGCAGGGATCCCGTCCCCCTTTACATTGGGGACCTGGGGTGGAGGGTATTGCACCGAGGTGTTCCCTGCAACCTGTTTCTCTCGCGGTTCACAGACTTGCCAGCCGCCTGCCACTTTTGCGGGCTGGACGTGTATATGGAGTGCGTGAGACTGCAGCCCCTGTTCCAATATCTAAAGGGGCTGCTCCTTGCCTTCTGGCTGCCCTTCACACCCACCATCCTCATATCTGGACACCCTGTGCGTAGGGGAGAGGGCAGGGCTGGAGATGTCCTGGTTGGGTTGCTCCTGGGCCTGGCCAAGCTGGCCATCCGCGAGTCACGGCACCAGGCGGAAGAGGGCTCTGCCCGAGCTGGCCGCCTGCCCTTTTTCCGGGGTTACGTCCGCGCCCGGGTGGGGTTAGAAAGGGACTACGCGCTGTCCACGGGTTCCCTGGGGGATTCCCGGGACCGTTGGGCACCGCGGGGGGGTGGAATGTATCCTCAATAAGGATTGTAGCAATAGTTTATTTAGGATATTTGTCTGCATTGTATTATGGTGGTGGTTTCTGATTTGTTTTGTTGTAGTGTAAATATTATTTTTTAATAATTGAATGAATTTTTTGATAAATAAAAAAAGACCCAGGTTAGCTACTCAGTTCCAACGGTAGAAGGGCAATATCAAATTAAACTTCCCACAGATAATTAAAATGGACAGAAATTGTGATGTTGCTCTTCCTTAAAAAAAGGAAAGCATTAGGTAATCATTAATTAATTATCTTGACGTACTGCGTAAGGGCCACGTGGAGCGGTCTGATGTGATCGGAAAACTACAGAGATTTATATACTGGCCAAATGACGAACTCTATGGTTAGTGGTCCCTCCACTGAGAATGTCTGAAGCTGGGTTGGCTTTTGAGAGCGAGGTTTGTGGTTTCCAACTGGAAAAGACTAGATTTTGGACCTTTGCGAAAGTTGCTGATAATGGACGATACAAAATAAAATAACAGTGTCCCTCAGAAAGAGTTAAATAATTGTACAATAATACTTGGCAGCGTAGCAAGTTGCAAAGGCAGTAAGTTTTTAAAAATGTTTTTATACTGGGCGAAAGAAATAACAGGACTTCGGGTAAAGAAAGTCGCATTTGGAAAAATACTCAATAATTATATATAATGAAATGGCAGAGTGTCCTTAGTTGAGGCTACGCTGGTTTAGACACAAACCTCAGGGACTTTTACAGGCAGTTAAATTACAATGCTTACAGTTCACTGGAGAGCTTCCATACCACATTGTGGCGTTCCATGGGCAAAGGAGCTGGATCTACAATTACAGATTAGTTGTGTGACACTGGTTTCTCCTTCTCCTGGAGAGACAGAGTCTTCTCGCCCAAACTGTTCTGAAGCAACTATTTTTCTCCCCCAGTGGGATATGGCAGCCATGGGTGATCGATCGCCTGGGGCAAAACGAGAGTTCGGAGATGGCCCTGGATAGTCTGGCATTAGTCATGTCACCATCAATAGGCAGGTAAAGTCCAGAGAGCCCAGCAGCAGAGTGGGGAAGGGTGGTGGGGAGAGAGGGTTTGACGGTGAAGGCTTTTTCGACCTTCGGCAAGAGTGATAAGGAATGTAACAGGCTGCAATATCTTGTAAACCCCTCCTTCAATTCAGTAGCTTCAACAGGCAGTGAGGCCAAAATCCTCCCGTCTTGGAAATGTGTTTTTTTTTTATAAAGAAAGAATGAATTTCAAAAGGCGATTGCCGTCGGAGATCCCGCCAGTGTCCACTGCAGAACTAGTTTCTTCCCGCCCGTGTCTCTTTGTAGTTAATGAGAGGAGAAATTGCAAGATGAAAGCCAACAGCAGCCCAGGGTCCTAACATCCTATAGATCCGATCCTTTCCTTTCGAGACAAAATAAGAAGAAAAAGGACAGAACGGGGAGTTTTATGCAAAAACCTGCATTTTGGTTACTTGGTCAGCCATATGCTGCATTTGGGGCTGGTGTCCCATGATGGTGGGGCTGGGGGTAGAGTCTGACCAGTCGGACATGGAGTGGGGAGAAGGGCTGGACCATTGTTCGGGTGACTCTGGTGATGGTGTTAGGTACGGGTGCTCGTTCTTCATGTGGAGGTAATGTTTGGGGGCGCTGTCGCGGCCCGCCGTGTAGCCGTGTTTGGAGGTGGGAGGCAGATAGTCCTCCGTGGTGGGGTTACTGTGTTGCTTGAAGAAGGCGGGCACGGGGGCTTGTGGAGGTGGCGCCTCCAGTGGCGGGCGGTCCACTATCCGACCCATCTCGCTCCGCAGCATGCCCTGCTGGCCGGTGGCTGGAGGGAGGCACCTGGGCTGCCCGCTGGCAGCTTGCTCGGCCGGGTTCTGCAGCTTGACCGGGCTGGGCTGGCCGGCGATCAGCTGCTGCCGGTGGGCCTGCAGCGCCAGCCCCTGGCGCATGTTCCCCTGGGGCGCGGCGGGCTGCTGCACGGCACTGGGCATCCTGGGTTGCCACTCGAAGGGCACGGCGGTGATGGGGCTGACCATGCCCACGTTGAGACCCAAGCTGCCGGCATTCAGGAGGCAGTTGGCCTGACCGGCCATGGAGAGCCGTGGCTGCATGCGGCTCATGGACAAAATGGTGGCGTTCTGGCCCGCCAGCTCACCTAGGCTGGCCAAAGACACGGTGAAGGGACCCTCCAGGATGCCGTTGACGGGAGTCCCAGCCAGGACCGACAAGGAGCTGGCAGGGTGCAGGATTCCCGAGGAAGTCATGACCGGGGAGGTGGGATTGGCAATGTAGGCACGCGGCGAATCCAAGGAGTCCACAGGAGATAAGGTGATGGAGCTTTCCATCAGAGAGGCCTGGCAGTCCAAACTCAACTTCTTGTTCCTCGCCTTCGCCTCCTTCAACTCCTTGGCCATGTTGCCCGAGTTCCCGGAAGCCAGGTTCTTGGAGCTCGGCCTCCGAGCCTTCTTGCCTTGGGGAGTCTGCTTGAGGTTGCCCATGTAGCCGTTGGGCGGGCACATGAGGGGGGACATGGTGTGGCCGCCCAGACCCTGGGGGCTGCGCACGGCGTTGTACTCGTCCAGGAGCTGAACGATGTCGTGGTGCATCCGCTCATGCGCAATGTCCCGGGGCAGGCGGTCCATGTGGTCTGTGATGTCCCGGTTGGCAAAGTGGTCCAGCAACATCTTGGCCGCCTCGAAGCTTCCTTCCCGGGCAGCCAGGAAGAGCGGCGTCTCCTCCTGAAACATAGGTGGAGAGGAGATTTCAATGTCCTTCTGCAGTTGTACAGAGCCCTAGTGAGGCCACACCTGGAGTATTGTGTGCAGCTTTGGTCCCCTAATTTGAGGAAGGATATTCTTGCTATTGAGGGAGTGCAGCGTAGATTTACTAGGTTAATTCCCGGGATGGCGGGACTGTCATATGCTGAGAGAATGGAGCGGCTGGGCTTGTACACTCTGGAGTTTAGAAGGATGAGAGGGTATCTTATTGAAACATATAAGATCATTAAGGGTTTGGACACGCTAGAGGCAGGAAACATGTTCCCGATGTTGGGGGAGTCCAGAACCAGGGGCTACAGTTTAAGAGTAAGGGGTAAGCCATTTAGAACGGAGAGGAGGAAACACTTTTTCTCACAGAGAGTTGTGAGTCTGTAGACTTCTCTGCCTCAGAGGGCGGTGGAGGCAGGTTCTCTGGATGCTTTCAAGAGAGAGCTAGATAGGGCTCTTAAAGATAACGGAGCTAGGGGATATGGGGAGAAGGCAGGAACGGGGTACTGATTGGGGATGATCAGCCCTGATCACATTGAATGGCGGTGCTGGCTGGAAGGGCCGAATGGCCTACTCCTGCACCTATTGTCTATTTTCTTTGTACTGAGAGATCGCTTCTTGTGCGGGAAACTAGCAGCGAGGAAGGAATTAATATTGAAGGCCAAGGAAAGAGTCAGGGGGGGAGGGAAACTAGAGATATGGAAGGGTACAAGGACAATGTAAGTTGTGAAGATGGTGTTTCCGCCACTAGGGAAGGATGTCCCTACCTTGCTGTCCTGCATATCCTTGTTGGCTCCATTCTTCAGTAAGACCAGAGTGGCGTCGACATTGTTGACGGCTGCAGCCCAATGCAGTGCTGATTTACCTAAACACCCGGGGGAAGAAGCAGAGTTAATGGTCCAGGAAGGAACTGCAGATGGTGGTTTAAAACAAAGCTAAGCACAAGATGCTGGAGTAACTCAGCAGGACAGGCAGCATCTCTGCAGAGAAGGAATGGGTGATGCTTCGGATCGAGACCCTTCTCCAGAAACGTCACCCATTCCTTCTCCCCAGAGATGCTGCCTGTCCCGTTGAGTTACTCCAGCGTTTTGTGCCAATCTTATAGTTTTATGGTCCATTCACCTCAGAACCAAAGCAAGGCCCCCCGGTTAGTCAGAGCTCCTTTACAGGTGGACAATGTGTGCAAAGTTCTCCCCCAATGTGTCAACTTATATCAAGGAATATGGGGAGAAAGCAGGAACGAGGTACTGATTTTGGATGATCAGCTATGATCATATTGAATGGCTCGAAGGGGCGAATGGCCTACTCCTGCACCGGTTTTCTATGTTTCTAACTTGGTCCTCATTCAAGATTCAAGTGCGTGAGTCTTGTTCATCCTCTACCTCTGAGCTTGATTTTGAAGTGCTCACCCTTGTTCAAAGCCCACTGGCTCCGCTCCCCATCCAACTCCACCACTTTTGTCCGGACAACAATCCAAGCCACTCCCGTCTCTCCAGTTCTTTGATGATCCAGGATATTCCCCACTCTGACACTTGTGACCAGGCAGATCCTAAAGGCGGGAATTACCCTCGTATCTCGCTGCCTGCTATAACATGCTACTTTGACCTGTCATCTAGTCCTGGTACCTCCAGAGCTGGCTTGGTTTTGACTCACAACACCCCTGCAGGTGGTGCAGCCAGTAGAGCCACTGCCTCAAAGTGAACCAAGGTTCAAACCTGACCATCAGGAATGCTGGCTGTGTGGAGTTTGCACGTTCTCCCTGCAGCCACGAGAGCTGTGATTTCCTCTCTCATTCCAAAGAAGTGTGGATTGCAGGTTAATTGCCAATAGCAAATTGTCACCAGAGTGCGAGTGTGTAGACGTGAATGAGGAGAGAATAAAGCATGGGATTTATGCAAGACTCATGTGGGAATTTAGTGGCTGGATCGGACTTGGCGGATTGAAGGAGGTTTTTGTGTCTATATGTTGATACGGTGGGTTTTTCTGACTGTATGAACCACCTTGAGACATTTCTAATACAACAAGACTATGAGGCTACAAGAGGGCAGCATCAAAGTTGCTGCCAGACAGCACCAGAGGCCCGGGTTTGTACTTGACTACAGGTGCTGTCTGCACAGAGTTTGCACGTTCTCCCTGTGACCCGCATGGATTTTCGCCGGGTCCTTCGGTTTCCTCCCACACTCCAAAGACACACAGCCATGTCATGCAGCTCTTCAGTTTTTCAACCTTTTTTTATTTTTTTAGTATGTTTTAAAGTCTGTATTTAATGTTTCTTTGTGTGTTTTATGTGGGGGGTGGTGTGGGGGGGTGAGGGGGAAACCGCTTCGGTCGCCTCCTCCATGGAGAGGCGAGTTTTTCCAGGTCGCCTCCCCCGTGGCCTAACATCAAGGATCGGCGCGGCCTTTCTCGGAAACACGCCCGGGGCTTCAGCGGCGGGCGCAGCGTGAACTCTCGGCGTGGAGCGGGTGAGCCCTCGCTGGAGGGGAGCGCTCCGTTTCGCTGGCCCGGGGCAGCCGGCAGCCTGAAGTCGCGGCCTGAAGTCGCGGTCTGCAGAGCTCCAGCTGGTGCGGCGTCTACAGCCCGGGATCTCACGTTGGGGACCCGGGGGAAGAAGAAGCCATCACTGCCGGCCCGCGGCCGACTTCTACCGCGGGTCCGGCATGGACTTACCATCACCCCTGTAGGGGAGCTTCGACCGCCGGCCCTGCAGTCTACGGTGCTTCTGGCTGCGGCGGGGACTTTAAATCTTGACCGCCGGTCTGCGGCCTACAACAACTTAAAGCCGCGGTCTCCGGTGAGGAAGAGCCGATCCTGGACTGACTCTGGACTCTGGTCCTGACCACGGGGGGGAAATGGAGGAGGACTGGCCAAATTTTGTGCCTTCCACCACAGTGATGAATGCTGTGGTGGATGTTTGTGTTACAGTTTTATTGTGGTTGTGTGTTCTTTATTATTGTATCGCTGCTGACAACCCAAATTTCCACCAGCCTGGCTGTGTGGCAATAAATTATATCTAATCTAATCTAATTTGTAGGCTGAATGGCTTGGACATTGTCCCTTGTGTGTGTAAGATAGTGTCAGTGTACAGGGATCACTGGTCGGCATGGACACGGTGGGCCGAAGGGCCTCTTTCCACGCTGTATCTCTAAACTAAAAACTAAAAGTTTAGTTTTAGATTCTATTAGGAAGATGAGGAGGAGTTTCTTTACTCAGAGGGTGGTGAATCTGTGGAATTCATTGCCATAGACGGTTGTGGAGGCCAAGTCAATGGATATTTTTAAGGCGGAGATTGACCGATACTTGATTAGTACGGGTGTCAGAGGCTATGGGGGACAAGGCAGGAGGATGGGGTTAGGAGGGAGAAATAGGTCAGCCATGATTGAATGGCGGAGTAGACTTGATGGGCCAAATGGCCTAATTCTGCTCCTATCACTCATTAACTTAATTGTGGGTAACGAATAGTAAGAACTATTTGAGCCTCAGTGTGTGGATGATGGTTTGGGCGGATGCCTTGGTGTAAGATGTTCTCCTGTTTACCTATCTCATCAACAGCGTTGACATCAGCATGGCAGGCTATTAGCTCCTCCACCATTCCCTCCACAGCGAGCCTGGCCGCCAGAATCAGGGCGGTGGAACCATCAACCATACGCGCATCCAGGTCCGTGGCTCGGTTTCTTATTAATATCTGGCACAGAGAGAGAGAGAGAACAGACTTCAACATTTGTACATTGCTAAAAGCAAATATTAATAAGTGACTTATAATTTGGACCTTATTGGACCCTGGGAAGGATGTGGAGGCTTTGGAATGGAGGTTTACCAGAACCGTGTAAAAAGGAACTGCAGATGCTGGTTTACACCAAAGATAGACACAAAATGCCAGAGTAACTGGGCGGGTCAGGCTGCGTATTGAGGACTAACCCAGGAGCAGCAAGTATGGCTTGGGGCATCTTTCCATGTTACCTGAAAGACTCCTTGCTAAAATTAGAATGAGAGCATTAAGAACTAAACCAGAAATAGCAGTATCACCACTCTGCTTAGCATCGATCTATGTTGCCTGGAAGACCCCTTGCTATTGATGTGTTTAAGAAAGAACTGCAGATGCTGGAAAATCGAAGGTACACAAAAATGCTGGAGAAACTCAGCGGGTGCAGCAGCATCTATGGAGCGAAGGAAATAGGCAACGTTTCGGGCCGAAACCCTTCTCAGTCCCTTGCTATTGATCCTTGCTAATAACCATATAACCATATAACAATTACAGCACGGAAACAGGCCATCTCGGCCCTACAAGTCCGTGCCGAACAACTTTTTTCCCTTAGTCCCACCTGCCTGCACTCATACCATAACCCTCCATTCCCTTCTCATCCATATGCCTATCCAATTTATTTTTAAATGATACCAACGAACCTGCCGCCACCACTTCCACTGGAAGCTCATTCCACACACAGCTACCACTCTCTGAGTAAAGAAGTTCCCCCTCATGTTACCCCTAAACTTCTGTCCCTTAATTCTGAAATTAAGCATCAATTCTGTCCCTTAATTCTGAAATCAGCATCAGCTAATGTTAAGGGCTAAGTCAGGAGCATCACTTGGGACATCTTCCCATGTTGTCTGAAAGGCTCCTGGCTGATATGAAGGAGCATTGTTACTGTTTCGCTTGGCATCTTTACGTGTTACTTGGAAGACTACTTGCCATTTACTATTGCTTGCTAATATTAAGGACTGATGGGGAGCACTGATCATTGCCCATGTCACCCTACCAGCCGCGTGGCATCTTTCCTGGAGTGTTACCTGGAAGACTCCTTGTGCATCGGCCGCAACAGCCGCGTGCAGGGGAGAGCGGCCGGTGTTGTCCTGGGCGTTGGCGTCTGCCCCGGCGTCCAGCAGCCGTTTGGCAGCGTCAGCGCGGGCATAGCGGGCGGCAAGGTGCAGGGCCGTCTCGCCCGTCCGGTCCGTCTGGGCGCACAGGTTGGCACCCTGGTAGATGAGGTCGGAGATGATGTTGGCAGACGAGTCCTCCTGCTCCTCCTCCTCCGCCAGGCCTGTGTCCAGTCCCCCACCGCAGTAGGATGCCAGCATCAGCGGAGTGAAACCATCTACAAGCACAACACAGCCACACCTCACCTTCAGCACACATAGGTTTAAGCAGAGGAGGGGGGGGGGGGGGAGATTTAACAGGAACCCGGGGGCCAACTTTTTCCACCCAAAGGGTGGTGGGTGTTCATAGGTTCATAACTTCAAGTTGCAGAATTAGGCCATTCGGCCCATCAAGTCTACTCCACCATTCAATCATGGATGATCTATCTCGCCCTCTCAACCCCATAACCCCAGACACCCTTGCTGAATCTCCACCTTAAAAATATCCATTGACTTGGCCTCCACAGCCATCTGTGGCAATGAATTCCACAGATTCACCACCCTCTGGCAAAGGAAATCCCTTCTAATTTCCTTTCTAAAGGTACATCCTGTTATTCTAAGTCGATGGCCTCTGGTCCTAGACACTCCCACTAGTGTAAACATCCTCTCGACATTCACTCTATCCAGGCCCTTCACTATGTATGTACTGTAGTGACACAGTCACTGTGTATGGAACGAGCTGCCGGAGGAGGTAGTTGAGGCAACTACTATTGCAACGTTTAAGAAATATTTAGACAGGTACATGGATAGGGCAGGTTTAGAGGGATATGGGCCGAATGCTAGGCGTGGATGAGACGTGATGGCCGGTGTGGGTAAGTTGGCCCAAGGGGCCAGTTACCACGCTGTAAGACTATGACTTTAATTCACACTACGTGTGATGTCCGCAGCAAACTCTGTGGTCCGTGGATTTCATATCACAGATGCAGGCCATTCGGCCCCATGCTTCATGCTGAACCAGCCTTCTTTTGATTGCTGTGGTATATCAGGGTATCTAACACATGAAGCAGCTGCACATGAGCAGACATGACTGACTCTCCCCTCCCCCCCTCTCTTCTCCCCCCCCCCCCCCCCCCAATGTCTGCATATCCCCAATCCTTTCCACTCATCACTTTAATTTCATGTTCATGTATTTTGTGTTCATGACTGTTCCCCTCCTGGGATAAATAAAGTTCTATCGTATCATACATCCACTATCCAGGCCTTTCCAAAGGGCCTGTTTCTGTGCTATATGACTATGTCAATAGAAAATAGACAATAGCTGCAGGAGGAGGCCATTCGGCCCTTCGAGCTAGCACCACCATTCACTGTGATCATGGATGATCATCCACAATCAGTACCCCCCCCGTTCCTGCCTTCTCCCCATATCCCTTGACTCCGCTATCTATAAGAGCTTTATCTAACTCTCTCTTGAAAGCATCCAGAGAATTGGCCTCCACTACCTTCTGAGGCAGAGATTTCTATGCACCAACCATTTCCAGACCAGAGGCTGTGACCAGGATTGTGGGCCTCTACATTGCAAGACAGCTCAACATGAACCCACTGGAGCACCATAACTCAGCCCTCCCTCATGGAATAAGCCCTTGCTTGGCTCTGGACCGCACGGGAACACGCCATTACCTGGGCCTCGGACATTCACGTCCATGCAGTCCGAGTCAAACTCTCCCTGAGGTGGGGTCAGGGCCATGGAGGGAGGCATGCGGATGTCCGCTGCCGCAAGGTGATGTTGTGTCCACTGGCGACAGTCGACCGCATCCTCGCTATCCGACAGGGTGCTGGGTTCCTCCACCTGAGGAGCAGAAGAGGTATTGGAGTTGCAATCAGTTATGGTTATAGTTAGAAGTTGTGACCACTGCCCAGTCCATCACCGGCTCCGACCTCCCCACCATCGAAGGGATTTACCGGAGTCGCTGCCTCTAAAAGGCAGCCAGCATCATCAGAGACCCACACCACCCTGGCTACACACTCATTTCACCACTGCCATCGTGTAGAAGGTACAGGAGCCTGAAAACTGTAACGTCCAGCTTCAGGAACAGCTTCGTCCCTACAACCTTCAGGCTATTAAACACTACAACCTCCAATAAGCTCTGAACTACACAGACTATTATTGTTAAGATTGCACTTTTAGTTTGGTTTTTATGTGTACGTAAGTGTGTGTGTGTGTGTGTGTGTGTGTGTGTGTTTACGTATTAAAAACATTTCAATGTGTACACTCACTGTGTATACATGTGAGTACACACACTGAACTTTTTTTTCTTGTTTATTATATTCTATACAGATAGAACAATGAAATTCTTACTTGTTGCAGCACAACAGGGTATGTAAACATAGCACACTGGTGGGGAGGTCAGAAACGTGATGGACTGGACAATGGTCACAACTTTTTGCAGTCAAGTTGCCGAGCCAGGCAGTGATGCCTACAATGGGACTGAAGAGTCCTATCTACTGCCTGCCATGACAGCAAGGCTCCCTCAGGTAGATCAGAGGGCTAGGTCATCTCCACGTGCAGAGTAACAGTGATGCAAAGGAGCTTAGGTTGATAAAGACCCTGCTGACCACTTCAAACGTTTGGAGCACCTTAACACAACACTGATGTCAGGAAAGTGCAAGGAGCTTCCTCAGGCACTGTGCAAAAACATTGTGGTTCCGACAACATATTGTGGTGCCGAGCTCTGGGCAGAAGCTGAATCAATAGCTTTGGACGGGTACAAGGATAAAAGAGGTTTACAGGGAATTGCAGGCAGAATTGTATCAGCCAGTGGATGATTGCAATCTGGAAAACACTAGCTGAGGGGGAGGTAGAGGTACAAACTATGTCTTGTCAAGCACTTAAAGTGGGAAGTCATAAAAACTTACCAGCCAGGTGATGGTAAATGGTATTAGAGATGGGGACTTTATGGTCAGCATGGGCATGTTGGGCCGAAGGGCCTGTTCTCTATATATTGAGCCTTTGGCACTATATATACTTGCAGGGGCAAAGAAAATTGCAATGAAGCTGGGCATCACAGTGGCACATGGTAGAGTTGTTGCCTCCCAAAGCTAGAGACCTGGGTTCGGTCCTGACCTCGGGTGCTGTCTGTGTGGAGTTTGCATGTTCTCCCTGTGATTGCGTGGGTTTCCTCCAACGTGCGGGTTTGCAGGTTAACTGGCCTCTGTATAATTTGCCCTAGTGTGCAGGGAGTGAATGATAAAGTGGGATAACATAGAACTAGTGTAACTAGTGTGACTCTGTTGAACAAAGGGCTAGTTTCCATGCTGTATATGGAAACTAAGATGAAAGGAACAGGTGAACAAAACGTAGAGAGGGATCACCTTAAGCCTCTTTGCCTCAGGACATTCCGTGTCCAGCCACTGCCCAGTCTGTAGGTCTCGCTCACTGATCAGACCCTCCTCCACCATCGATTTGGAGATGTGCCTGGATAGAAACATGATGACAACCATTGTAAATCAGGCCCAAGATGGTTCCTTGACTAGCACCTAACTACTGGCAGCAGGAAGCCACGAGGCCTAAGTAACGGCATGTATGGCATGCATTCTCTTTGAAATAGACATTACACAATCGATCGTAATTGATCGGGGCAGCACCATGGCGCAGCGGTAGAGTTGCTATCTTACAACGCAGGTTCGATCCTGACCACGGATGCTGTCTGTAGGGAGTTTGCACGTTCTCCCCGTGACCGCATGGGTGTTCTCTGGCTTTCTCCCACATTCCATCGACGTACAGGTTTGTAGGTTAATTGGCTTGGGACAAATGTAAAAATGGTCCCTAGTGTGGGATAGAGTTAAGGGCCTGTCCCACTTTCGCGACCTTCCGTGATAGGTCGCCGAAATTTTCAACATGTTGAAAATTCAACGGCGACCAGAAAGACGCTACGACTCTTTGGAGACCTCTCACGACCATTGGAGACCTCTCATGACCACGGTTGTGAGAGGTCTCCTATGGTTGTGAGAGGTCACCCGCGCTGTGTCGCCAGGGGTCGCCTGTATGGTCGTGAGAGGTCTCCTATAGTCGTAAGAGGTCTCCAAAGAGTCGAAGCGTCTTTCTGGTCGCCACTGAATTTTCAACATGTTGAAGATTTTGGCGACCCATGACGCATGCTGGTAGTCGCCTGTAAAGGTCGCGTAAGTGGGACAGGCCCTTTAGTGTGCGGGGATCGCTGGTCAGTGCGGACTCAATGGGAAGAGGAGCCTAATTCCACGCTGTATCTTTAACATAAACTAAACTAGTATGGGGGAGGGATATGATGGCAGTGAAGATGGACTCCAGCATGGCCCATGGTAGAGGCTGAGGACTTACTTCATTCCCAGGGCATCCTGTCCCACCGGCTCGCGACGGTTCTTGTTGCTGTTGTCCTTCTTCAGGGTGAATCCCTCGGGGAACCAGAGCAGGCTCTGCTCCCGCTTGCGCCGGGCCACCAGCACGCCCAGGATGAGGATGACGGTGAGGATGACGGCAGCCACGATCATCAGTGGCAGGAGGTTCATGGGGGCCGCCGGCAGTGGCAGCTGTTCGCCTGCGGGACGGGCAAACAACACGAGTCAAGAGCCGGCTCATCCTCCGATGTCCCAAAACACAACAGTTACATTCTTACTTGCGCCAGCACAACAGGTTTGTCAACATGAAGATAGACACAAAAACCTGGAGTAACTCAGCGGGACATTGGAATTTAGAAGGATCAGAGGGAATCTTATACAAACATATAAAATTCTTAAGGGATTGGACAGGCTAGATGTAGGAAAAATGTTCCCCATGTTGGGGGAGTCCAGAACCAGGAGTCACAGTTTAAGAATAAGGGGTAAACCATTTAGGACTGCGATGAGGAATATATTTTCACCCAGAGGGTTGTGAATCTGTTGAATTCTCTGCCACAGAAGACAGTGGCCAATTCACTGGATATATTCAAGAGAGTTAGATATAGCTCTTAGGGCTAACTGAATCAAGGGGTATGGGGAGAAAGCAGGAACGGGGTACTATTTTGGATAATCAGCCACGATAATATTGAATGGCAGTGCTGGCTCGAAGGGCTGAATGGCCTACACCTGCACCTATTTCCTATGTTTTTCTGGGACAGGCAGCATTCTTCAGTCTGAACAAAGGTCTCGACCCGAAACGTCACCCACTCCTTCTGCCCAGAGATGCTGCCTGTCCCGCTGAATTACTCCAGCATTTGTGTGTCTACCTTTGGTTTAAACCAGCATCTGCAGTTCCTTCCTGCACAGGTTTGTAAACACAGTGCTCAATAGATAATATAATGTAGAAACATCAAGAAAGTTCAATTCATTTTTTTTAAACAAATGATTTAGTGCAAGTGAGCAAAATAAAGCCTGAAGTCCCTAGTGACAACCAAAGGTTCTGAAGAAGGGTTTCGGCCCGAAACGTTGCCTATTTCCTTCGCTCCATAGATGCTGCCTCACCCGCTGAGTTTCGCCAGCATTCTTGTCCAATTTTGGTGCTCAGTTTCCCCGCGCAGTTAGAGAAGGAGAGACACTTACTGTCGACATCTTTGATGGGGTAGGGGAAGTGTAGGCTGCCCACTGTAGACAGGGCCCCGATGTAGGCAGCAGCGCTCTCTGCCGTTGGGAAGCATTCGCCAGTCGCCTGCAGGCACAGACGGTTGTCGATCTCCAGGCTCACCTTGGACCTGCACAGACAGGGCTCAACGTCAGACTCCACGGGACAGTGTTAACGGGGAGAGCAGGTCGGTGGACGGAGCTGGTCAGGGAGGTTCGTCTCATCTCCGTGGGGAACAGGCGCGGGGTTCCAACATCCAATCCTCCCCGCGGTACAGAGTGTGAAAAGGCTTCAGTTATTACAACAGCCGAAACACAACAGGCAGGTAGTATAACCACACTTTGGCAGGTGCATGGATAGGAAAGGGTTAGAGGGATGTGGGTCAAACGCAGGCAGGTGGGAATAGCATAGATGGGGTTTGGTGGTGGTGGCAAGGGCAAGGATCGGTTTCTGTTCTGTACGGCTCTATGTCTAAGGGCAGCAAGATGGGATAAAGGAAGGGAGGGGGAATGGGGAGATGGGGAACGGGAGGCTGTGGGAACGGGAACCCCTTACCCGATGACCTTCTGTTCCTGCTCGCGCCGGGCCCGGCTAGGGGGGGCCGAGCGTTTGCCGATCCGGGAGCTGGCGCCGTAGTAGGGGTAGATCATATACTGGCCGCTGCTGTCCTTCTTGAAGCGTAGGGTGGCGCGCAGGATGGAGCCCAGCTTCTGCAGGAAGTTGGCGCTGCTCTGGAGCAGCTGGTCGGGGGGCAGCAGCACAATGACGATGAGGGTGCCCTCGGCCAGGCGCGCTGGCACGTCCGACGCACAGTCCAGCCCGTCCCAGCCACACTCCTCGTTGTTGCAGCCCTGGTCGCAGTGCTGGTCCGCGTAGTGGTCTGCACAGTACTTCTCGTACAACGGGCTGCGGACAGACGTTTGATCAGTACGAGGTGCCAGGGGTTACGGGGAGAAGGGGGTTATGAGGGAGAGGCAGATCAGCCATGATTGAATGGCGGAGTAGACTTGATGGGCCAAATGGCCTAATTTCAGTATTTACTTTATTGTCATTTCACCGAGTACTTGCATAGACAGAAGAAACGAAAAATTGTTTCTCATCAGTTTTTGTCAGTGCAATTAATAAAAAACAGAAATAAATACTTACAACTTAAAAATTATCATATCTAAAATAGACCTAAAATTGAACTAAAAACAGACATTCAAACCGAACAGTGACTTTACCTTGACAGGTGTCTAGCTGTCAAGGTTTGGGCGAGGTTAGATGTGGGGGTGTATGTGTATGGGGAGGGGACACAGTCCGTTAACCATTTTTATTGCTTGTGGGAAGAAGCTGTGGAGCATCCTGCTGGTTCTGCAGGTGATGCTCCTGTACCTCTTCCCAGATGGCAGAATGGAGAAGATGTGGTGGGATGGGCGGGTAAGGGTTCTTAATAATGGAGATGGCTCTGTGGATGCAGTGCTTCTGGTAGATCTCCAACAGGAAAGGAATCCAACAGGATCCTACTGGCTGTCTTCACTATCCTGTTTAGCTGTCTTTGTTCTCTCCTATCACTTATGACCTTATGACACGGCAACGACCTCCCCCCCCCCCCCCCCCCCCCCCGTGGCACTCCCCATGGATGGAGCAACGTTGACCCTGCATTGCATGCTTGTCATCATCTAGTCTCAACCTCCCACCATCATATCTACGCCACTAGTGCAGTGGGTAGAGCTGCTGCCTCACAGCACCAGAGCACCCGGCTTCCATCCTGGCCTCGGATGCTACCCGCGTGGAGTTTGCACCTTCTCTCTGCGACCACCTGGGTTTCCCCTGGGTAATACAGTTTCCTCCCACATCCTAAAGTATATATAACACTACATATCAAATGACGATGTTACAATCCTGATCCAGGATACAGTTAACCCCTCCCCCCATCCCCCTCCATGATGTCCGTAAGGAATCGCGGGTTCTCTCTCAACGGACATCCTGAGCACCGACGTGGCTCCAGAAAAGGGGAAGGCAGTCGGCTCGGGCAGTGCCCTCACCTGCCTGGCACCGTGACCCATGAATGGCCAGCTTGGCCCAGGCCCAGGACATTATCCGTTTTACCCACTCCCCTACGCATTGTCAACAGTCAAGAGTGTTCTATTGTCATGTGTCCCAGTAGAACAATGACATGATTACTTACAGCAGCACAACACAATGTGTAAGCATAGTACACTGTAAACAATATAATTGAGAAAAAAGGATATATATACACACACACACACACACACACATATATATATATACACACATATATATATATATATATACACACCTACATACCCACATACTGTTCATACACACACATACTGTACATATACACACACATACACGCATAGTGTACATATACACACACATACATACACACATATACACACACACATATATGCATACACATATACACATCGACATACACACACATATACACACATATACATACACACACACATATATACACACACACATATACACACCTACATACACACATACTGTACATATACACACACACATATACATACACACATACTTTACATATACACACCCACACTGTACATATACATCCATACATGCATACACACATATATATATATACACACATACATACATACTGTATATATACACACACATATACACACATACATGCATACACACACACACACACACACACACATATATATACACATACATGCACACACACTGTATATGTACACACACATAAAAATCAAGCAATCAATAATAGTGTAAAAAGAAAACAACACAAAGAATAATAGCCAAAGACAAGGATATTGGGCCTAAAATGGAGGCAGTAAGCAAGGAGCAGCCCCTTGACATATTCCAATTGCTGAACTTACTTGCATGCGCGCTCTTGGCTCTGGCAGTCGAAGTTGTCGTAGAGACACTCGTGTGTGTTGCAGCTCTCGTCGCAGACGTTGTTGTTGAAGTTGCTCCGGCAGTGCTGGAAGCTGCACTCCTTCCAGGGGTTGTCGACAGAGAGTGAGCAGTCCCCGCCGTCCCACAGGCAGCTGTGGGTGTTGCACTGTCGGTCGCACTCGCCATCGCCAGCCTTGCGCTGGCACTCCGCCAGGGGGCACGGCGGCTCCTTGAGCGGCGGGGTGTACCCCCGGAGAATCTCGCAGTGCCGCCCTCCAAACTCCTTGGGGCACAGGCAGTGGTAGAAGGGGGGCTGGCGGACCGGCCTACACAGCCCGCCGTTGCGGCAGGGGCGGCTGGAGCAGGTGGCGTTGGTGCCGGTGCTGGGCTGCGGTTGGCAGCGGGCACCCAGAGGGGTATCGATGCACAGCTCGCTGCTCCGGCACACCAGGCTACGGCAGGTCAGGACGCTGCGCTCGCAGTTGGGCCCGGTGTAGCTCTGCAAGAGAAGACCAGGCATCGAGTTATACTCCCCTGCGACAAAGTGGTTCAGCTTTCGGGTTACCTCCGCACAGTGGTGCAGCGGTAGAGTTGTTGCCTTACAGCACCAGAGACCCGGGTTCAATCCTGACTACGGGTGCCGCCTGTACAGAGTTTGTATGTTCTCCCCGTGACCACGTGGGTTTTCTCCAGGTGCTCCGGCTTCCTCCCACACTCCTAAGTCGTACAGGTTTGTAGGTTAATTGGCTTGGTATTAATGAAAATGGCCTCTAGTGTGTGTAGATGTTAGCAAAGATCCTATAGCGAGCAAGATAGTCCACTCGCCGAAAAAGGCGTAGTACGGTCATGGGCAGATCCATGGGTAATTTCCGGCCCCATTTCCGTAACCGGCTTCCGTCTCCGCACCAAAGATCCCATAGCGGAGCAAAGATACTAGTGCGGAGACGGAAGCCGGTTACGGAAATGGGGCCGAAAATTACCCATGAATCTGCCCATGAATCTCCTCGTAAAAATCAAAGTTCTTTGGTAAAAATCTTCTCCTCATTTTCAGAATTATAATTTATTAACACAAACTGTTCCCCCGCAACGTTGATTACACTGCGACTCGGGGCGGGTCGGTTTCAGATTGAGTACCACATCTTAGACAGGTAGATGGACATGCATAGGACAGGTTTGGAAGGATACGGATATGAATTTCATGTAATTGACATGAATGGTATATGGTGCCATAGTCCAGACTGTAGAACGTAGCACAGGATCAGGCCCTTCCACCCACAATATTTGTGCCAAACATGATGCTAGATTCAATTCATCTCCTCTGCTGCATGTGACCCATATTTCCCAATTCCCTGCACATCTACGTGCCGACCTAAACCTTGCCCAGAACATCTCCTTTAGTATTTGCCCATTTAAGACACATTTGGACAGGTACATGGATAGGACAGAGTGAGAGGGGTATGAGCTAAACGCAGGCAGGTGGGACCCGTGTAGATGGGACATGTTGGCCGATGTGGACAAGTTGGGCTGTTTCCACGCTGTATGACTCTAGAGGTGGATCGGTCATGCCGTTGGGAGGGATTTGTGATGAAGGGTCACGGTGGTATGGTCACTCACCAGCTGGCACTTGCAGGTGTAGCCGAGGGGGGTGTTGACAGTGACTTTGCAGTGGCCTCCATTCTGACAGGGTTGCGAGTCGCACATGTTGACCACGCTCTTGCAGTGGCGGCCTGGAGAGGAGAGAGAAACGCAAACGGGATGAGCCAGGCTGCCCAAGCAGGCATGGTCAGGGCACCAATGCATGCAGAGATTAGAACATCCATGTCATTCAGTGTAAAGGAGAAATCGCACGTGCATACGCGGGTGGGTGCAGGCATGTGTGTGCACGTGTTTGCATGTTATGTATGGGTGCATGCATGTTTGGCTGCATGTATGTGCATGCATGTGAACAAGTAGGATTAAGGGTTCAAGAAGGAACTGCAGATGCTAGAAAATTGAAGGTAGACAAAATTGCTGGAGAAACTCAGCGGATGCAGCAGCATCTATGGTGCGAAGGAAATAGGCAACGTTTCGGTCCGAAACCCTTCTTCAGACTGATGCAGGGGGTATACACACATACATGCATACATACACACACACATATACCCTGTACATATACCCTGCATCAGTCTATAGAAGGGTTTCGGCCCAAAACGTTGCCTATTTCCTTCGCTCCATAGATGCTGCCTCACCCGCTGAGTTTCTCCAGCAATTTTGTCTAAGTAGGATTAAGGGACTGCAGATGCTGGTTTACAAAAGAAGGCACAGAGTGCTGGAGTAATTCAGCAGGTCAGGCAGTGCCTCAGTCAGTCTAAAGAAGTGTCCTGACTGTAAACATTTCCAATCTATGTTCTCCTGAAATGCTGCCTGACCCGTTGAGCTGCTCCAGCACTTTGTGTCATCTCACGTGGATGAGTGTGGGTGTGTGCGCGTGAGAGTGTGTAGCATGTGTGTATATCTGCGTAGGAAGGACTGCAGATGCTGGTTTAAATTGAAGATAGACAAAATGCTGGAGTAGCTCAGTGGGACAGGCGGCATCTCTGGAGAGAAGGAATGGGTGACGTTTCCGATTGAGAATAGTCTCGACCCAAAAACGTCACCCATTCCTTCTCTCCAGAGATGCTGCCTGTCCTCCTGAGTTACTCCAGCACTTTGTATCTGTGTGTGAATATCAGTATGAATGTGTGTGTGTGTATCTTTGAATCCGATTTTACGCAAGTTGGCTTTTGTTGGAGTATGTGTGCATATGTGTTTGGCTACACGTGACTTTCAGTCTGTATGCATGCTAGGTGCAGGCCGGTAAGGGTGTGCGAGTGAGACTGTCTGTGGTGTATGTGACTGTCAGGGTGTGTGCACAGCTGATTGCAAGCCCAGAGTGGTAGTGGCCATCAAGGCTGCCAGGAAAATAAAAAGCAAGAGGTGAATATCACCATCAGCCACCAAGATCCAGCAAACCCTGAGACTGACACAGCCACAATGTTTATTCATTACCAGCCAAATATGTGTATGAATGAGTTACTGGATACTGGACTTTTGCCTTCCATCACAGTGTTTGGAGACTCACTGTGATGGATGTTTATGTAAATTGTGTGTCTTGGTATTTTTTTGATGTTATGGCTGCAGGAACGAAATTTTGTACGAACCATGTCTGTTTGTATTGACAATGAATGGTATTTATTTATTTAAGATGCATCGAAAGAAATTCAGAAGGAAAGGATAGGAATGATGGATTCTAAATGTAGATTCTAAAGCTACCAGTGTAATTGTAAATAGACAAAAATGCTGGAGAAACTCAGTAGGTGCGGCAGCATCTATGGAGCGAAGGAAATAGGCAACGTTTCGGGTCAAGACGCTTCTTCAGATGGGTAATTGTAAGTGTCCTTTCACTAATTAGATAATAGGTGCAGGAGTAGGCCATTCGGCCCTTCGAGCCAGCACTGCCATTCAATGTGATCATGGCTGATCATCCCCAATCAGTACCCCGTTCCTGCCTTCTCCCCATATCCCCTGACTCCGCTATTTTTAAGAGCCCTATCTAGTTCTCTCTTGAAACAGTTTTGAAATTAGGAGCTGTTTTGGGTGTGTAATGAGACAAATAAATATCCAAAACCAAATAATAAGAGTGGTAGTGAGCAAAGGTGAGAGAGGGAGCAGCAGGCTGATGCGTGGCACAAAGGGCCAGCGTTGACCGTGGACTGACCTGTGAAGCCATGCTTGCAGACGCACAGGTAGTCATTGGGCAACTGGATGCAATCGATGGTGGTCTGCACATTACACGGGCTCGACAGGCACTCGTTGATGTCGCCTTCGCACCGATGGCCGGTGAACCCCGGGGGGCAGCTGCAGGTGTAGCCCCCGATTCTATCCACGCAGGTCCCGTTATTCATACACTTGGGCGCGTTGGTGTGCGGAGACAGGCCGCAGTCGTCTTCGTTAATCTCGCACAGTACCCCTGGGAAGAGACAAGCCCAAGTGAATCAAAGCACCCCAGGCCAGGCCGGGCCAGCCAACTGCACGTGTAGGAAGAAACTGCAGGTGCTGGTTTACACCGAAATGCTGGAGTAACTCAACAGGTCAGGCAGCATCTCAGGAGAGAAGGAATGGTTGACGTTTCGGGTCGGAATCTAACTTCAGACCGACCTACTGTTCCATCTCTGCACACATCCCTGGTCTCATTGACCTGATAACAATACAACGCACATCCAAGCTCTTCCACCCATAATATCCAATGCCAAGTTAATCTAATCTTCCCTGCCTGTGGAGCTGCAGTAACTCTAAACAAAACTAGAGGGAGCCAAACTTTACACATTGGATCCAGATTTAAGTAGCCAGATCGCTGCAATTCTTCCCTTATTGTTACTTGTTGGTTGCTTGATACTTTATTGTCACGTGTACTTGGCACAGTGAGATGCGTTGCGTACAGTACAAGAATGCAACAGTCGCCACGTAAAGGGTGCCGACAGTTACAAAAGCATTCAATATACTCCCACTTCATTCCTCCCCCAACCACCCCCACTCCATCTCCTCTTTGTTCTTGGCGGCCCCCACACCGGGTCATAAGGTCAGAAGTGATAGGAGCAGAATTAGGCCATTCGGCCCACCAAATCTACCCCAACATTCAATCATGGCTACTCTATCTCTCCCTAACCCCATTCTTCTGCCTTCTCCTCATAAGACACCCGTACTAATCAAGAATCTATCTATCTCTGCCTTAAATATATCCACTGACTTGGCCTCCACAGCCTTCTGTGGCAAAGAATTCCACAGATTCACCACCCTCTGACTAAAGAAATTCCTCCTCATCTCCTTCCTAAAATAATGTCCTTTAATTCTGAGGCTATGACCTCAAGTCCTAAACTCAGCCACTAGTGGAAACATCCTCCACATCCGCTCTATCCAGATCTTTCACTATTCTGTATATTTCAATGAGGTCCCCCTCTTTCTTCTAAACTCACTTTCCCTGTGATTACGTCCCACCGCACCGCGACCCCTCTGAACACTGCAAGTCGCTCACAATCCCTGCCATCCAGTTGGCCTTACCTAGAGTTCCCGGAGGGCAGGAGCAGATGTAACGGCCGATCAGGTCCAGGCAGGTGCCTCCGTTCTGGCATGGGTTGGACTCACATTCGTTCACCTCCACCTTGCAGGTCTTGCCCTTGTAGCCCGGCGTGCACTGAGGGAACGAGGCCAAAGTTTAGTTCGTCAACGCGATCGCAAGGGAGATAAAGCTCAGCGAGGCAGCATGTTTGAGCCGTGACAATCGCAGATGATAGCGGGCAATGGATCGCCCAATAAGTCATGGAGTCCACAGCCTAAACAAGTCCTTCTGCCGAAGATTGACACAAAACGCTGGAGTAACTCAGCGGGACAGGCAGCATCTCTGGAGAGAAGGAATGGGTGACGTATTGAGTGGAGACCCTTGTTCAGAGTGAGTCGGGTGAGAGGGAGACACAGAGATAAGGAAGGGTAAGGTGCGAAAAAGAGACATCAAAGAGGATGGAGAGAAGGAAAATGTAGAAAAAATCATTGTTAGCTAGAAGGTGACAACGAATGGTTCCTACACACCAGTTTAGCGAAGTAATAGAGATTGTCAAGTTTCAGCCATTTTGCTCACCTCACATCTGTAGCTCCCGATGAAGCTCCTGCAGGTGGCGCCGTTGTGACACGGGCCGGAGGAACACAGGTCTACCTCAGTCTCGCAGTAGCTGCCAGTGTAGGTCTTGGGGCAAACGCAGTAATGTGTGTTCCCAGTGTTGAAGCACGTGCCGCCGTGATTGCAAGGCTGGTTGGCGGCCGCTCCTTTTCGTCAAAAGCAGAAACATGTATTTCAAAACAACAACAACAACAACAACAACAACAACAACAACAAATAATCTGCAAGCATTTGTTCCCAAATTACACAACTTTGCACTATGCGAGAAGGCGGAATAGTGGCACAGCTAGTAGAGTTGCTGCCTCACGGCGCCAGAGACCCGAGTTCGATCCTGACTACAGGTGCTATCTATGTGGAGTTTACACGTTCTCCATGTGTTTCCTCCGGCTGCTCCGGTTTCCTAAAAATATCTGCCTTAAAAATATCCATTGACTTGGCCTGCACAGCCTACTGTGAATTTCCTTTATTGTCATTCAGACCTTTCAGTCTGAACGAAATTTCGTGCCTTTAGCCACAGATTCACCACCCTCTGACTAAAGAAATTCCTCCTTATCTACGTCCTTTTATTCTAAGGCTGTGATCTCTGGTTTCCACTAGACTCTCCCATCTAGTGGAAACATCCTCTCCTCATCCACTCTATCCAGGCATTTCACTATTCGGTAAGTTTCAATGAGGTCCCCCCATCATCCTTCTAAACCTCAGCAACCAGATGCCCAGTGCCGACAAACGCACGATTCCATGTCAATTATTGGTGTGGTTTCATCCTCAAGAGACTGCATGCATCATCCCACCATGCACTGGTGTGGCAACACAGGACACGCAGCAACGCATGTTCCACCCACCTCTCTCCAATGCAGCTGCCTCGCAGGACACGTTGGGGATGTCGCAGTAGTGCCCAGTCCAGCTGCTCGCACACTCACAGACGAAGGACAGCCCGGTCACCCGGCAACGCCCGCCGTTCTTGCAGGGGAACCGGCTGCACCAGTCCATGCCCACCTGCCGGAGGAAGGGAGGACATCCAGTCAGGTGTGGAGGGCTGCGGCCTGCTGCTTAGTTGTCACAGCAGGTCCCCCTGTACCTGCCCACTGCGCCCCCCCCCCCCTCATTGGTTTACACTGGGGGCTGGCTGGGAAACTGGAGAGCGAGAGATAGAGAGGAGGTGGGAAGAGATAAACAGCGATAGGAGAGGAGAGAGAGAGAGAGAGAGATAGAGAGTAGGAGGAGAGGTAGAGAAAGATAGGGTGAAATAGAGAGATAGAGGGACAGAGAAAGATAGGGTAGAGAGATAGAAGGGGAGATAGAGAGAGGGAGAAAGAGAGAGGGAGAGAGGGAGAAAGAGAGAAAGAGAGAGGGAGAAAGAGAGGGAGAAGGAGAGGGGGAGAAAGAGAGAGGGAGAGAGGGAGAGGGAGAGGGAGAGAGGGAGAGAGGGAGAGACGGAGAGGGAGAGAGGGAGAGAGAGGGAAAGAGGGAGGGAGAGAGGGAGAGAGGGAGAGAGGGAGAGATAGAGAGAGAGATAGAGAGAGAGCCTCTGAGGAGAAAGGGATAGAGAAGGATCTAGAGTGAGATGGAGGGGGAGAGTTAGAAAGAGATGGGGAGAGAGAGAGGGAGAGAGATAGAGGTAGGAAGAGAGACAGAGAGAGTTAGAAGGGGAGATATAGAGATAGAGATGGTGGAGTAGAGAGGAGTATAGGGGGAGAGGGGGCAGGGGTATGTAATGGGGATGTAATAGAGAGATGTTGTGAGGTAGTCCCATACCTGACACCGTTCCCCAGTGTAGCCTTGGGGACAGGTACACCTGTATGACTCCAGCCCGTCCACACACACCCCACCATTCAGACACGGCTGTGAATCACACTCATCGATGTCGTGCTGGCAATTGGAGCCGGCGAAACCGGCGCGGCAGTGGCAGGTGTACGTGTTAACGCCGTCTGTGCAGGACCCTCCGTTGAAGCAGGAGCTGAAACAAAATGCCAGACGAACGTTTGCCCTGTGACTTGGAGCAGTGTTCTGACTCAATCATCTCAGCCCTCGGGCACGGTGGCCCATCCAGCTAGTGAGAGATGCCAGCAGATAACCAACAACAGGGCGGCACTGTGGCGCAGCGGTAGAGTTGCTGCCTTACAGCGCCAGGGACCCGGGTTTAATCCTGACCTCAGGTGCTGTCTGTGAGGAGTTTCTATGATCTCCCTGTGACCTGTGTGGGTTTTCTCCAGGTGCTCCGGTTTCCTCCCACACTCCAAAGACGTACAGTTTGTAGGATAGTTAAGGGTTTGGACACGCTAGAGGCAGGAAACATGTTCCCGGTGTTGGGGGTGTCCAGAACCAGGCGCCACAGTTTAAGAATAAGGGGTAAGCCATTTAGAACGGAGAGGAGGAAACACTTTTTCTCACAGAGAGTTGTGAGTCTGTGGAATTCTCTGCCTCAGAGGGCAGTGGAGGCCGGTTCTCTGGATGCTATCAAGAGAGAGCTAGATAGGGCTCTTAAAAATAGCGGAGTCAGGGGATATGGGGAGACAGCAGGAACGGGGTACTGATTGGGGATGATCAGCCATGATCACATTGAATGGTGGTGTTGGCTCGAAGGGCCAAATGGCCTACTCCTGCACCTATATGTCTATTGTCTGTTCATTCCGGTGAAGGCGCTGTGCACACGGCAGCCAGCCAATGTCGCTTGTCTTTTTTTTCTCACTTTTAATTTAATTTCAATTTGAAGTTTTTGTTTACCTCGTTGTGTGCTGTGACAGTTGTCAGACCACTTTCCCTTACGGGGATGAATAAAGTTTATCGTATTGATTCATAATTGGCTTGACATAATTGTAAATTGTCCCTAGTATGTTCGATAGTGTTAGTGTACGGGTTGATCACTGGTCAGCATGGCCTTGGTGGGCCGAAGGGCCTGTTTCCGTTCTGTAGCTCCAGTCTAAAGTCAAAACAGCAGGATATTCTGCTACCTATGACCTGCAGTGATTTTTCTCCACAGTCTAAAGATGTCCTCAAAGACTAATTACACCCATATGGAACCCCCCCACATCCATTTTAAGATATCCAATGAAATGCCGCCACTGTTGCCATGTTGGAATATTATCAGTCGTAGCGGTGAAGTTCAGGCAATGGATTACCTCACGATCCCCGACTTACAGAACTAACTAATGCATTCTCTGATGTACAGAGACATCTTAGAACCCAAGTCCACATCTCCTCGACAGTTGCAACACAAGTAGTTAGATCTTCGAAGGGTGCAGAGAAGGTTTGCCAAGATGTTGCACGGACTCGAGGGACTGAACTAGGCAGATGTTGAGCAGGTTAGGGCTTTATTCCTTGGAGCGCAGGAAGATGAGGGGTGATCTTATAGAGGTTTACAAAATCCTGAGAGGAATAAATTGGGTAAACGCACTGTCTGTTGCCCAGAGTAGGGAATAGAGGTTAAGGTGAGGGGGGGGGAAGGTTTAATAGGAACCCGAGGGGTAACTTTTTTTACACAAAGAGCAGTGGGTGTATGGAACAAGCTGCCGGAGGAGGTAGTTGAAGCAGGTCCTATCGCAAGATTTAAGAAGCATTTAGACAGGTACATGGATAGGGTCAGTTTGGAAGGATGTGGGCCAAAAGCAGGCAGGTGGGACTAGTGTAAATGGGGCATGTTGGCCGGCGTGGGCAAGCTGGGCCTGAAGGCCTGTTCCCACACTGTATCACAATGACTGAGTGAGAAAGAAGGCGTATGGTATGCCTGCCTTCATCAGTTGGTGTCCTATGAGAGTCAGGAGGTCATGTTGCAGCCTCATAGGACTTTGATTTGACTGCATTTGGGGAACTGTGCGCAGGTGGAACGATAGTGATGTGTTTAAGAAGGAACTGCAGATGCTGGAAAATCAAAGGTGGACTAAAGTGCTGGAGAAACTCAGCGGGTGCAGCAGCATCTATGGAGCGAAGGAAATAGGCAACGTTTTGGGCCAAAACCCTTCTTCAGGAGCTATAGGGATCTTGTGCAGGAGATAGGTTTACTTGGCAAAACTATCTGCGGCTATCTCTGGAGAATATTAAAACTTGTTATACTTTGAGTTCATTGAGAGTCTCCCAGCAGGGAGTCCCTGCTTGTTTTCTTGGGCTGAATAAAGAGCTGTTACATCAACAGCTTCAGATTCTGTGTGACTCACACAAAGCACAGCAGTCCTGACAAGCTGGGGCATACAAGCTAAAACTTGTAGCTTTAACCTCAACAGGTACTATTTCCCACTCCCTTTAAACTCACGTTGGAAAAAACACAAAGTGCAATAAATACGTCTTGCGATATTTAAAAGGAATAATATTCAATAATACATCATCGTTCCATAATCCGGAAGATCTGCTCGTCCAGCACCAAAATCCTGGGCATCCCGGATTATGGGAATGTTACTGGAGAATCAAACTGCACCTCATGTACACTGATAGCAAACTCATCCGACAGCTAGTGCACGCAAGACAAAGTGTTTCACACGGTTGCACAAGGCTGCAGAGCAAACAACCCCAGGCACTCAATACAACCCTGTTTAAGGGACTGAGCTACAGGGAGAGGTTGGGCAGGCTAGGACTGCATGGAGTATAGGAGCATAGGAATACATGGAGCGCAGCAGGCTGAAGAGTGATCCTATGGTGGTGTATATAAACATGAGGGGAGTTGAGAGGATGAGTGCATAGTCTTTTAGCCAATGTAGGGGAAGCAAGAACCAGCGGGCATAGGTTTATAGTGAGAAGGTTTAAATAGGTTTCAGAGTGACTCTTAAAGATAGCGGCATCAAGGGGAGAAGGCAGGAATGGGGTACTGATTGTGAATGATCAGCCATGATCATATTGAATGGCGGTGCTGGCTCGAAGGGCCAAATGGCCTACTCCTGCACCTATTGTCTATTGAGAGGGGAAAGATTTGATCAAATCTGCGGGGCAACTTTTTCCAAACAGAAGGTGGTGGGTATGTGGAACGAGCTGCCAGAGGAGGTAGTTGAGGGGTACTACTGTATAACAAGACATTTGGACAGGTCTGTGGATAAGAAAGATTTAGAGGGGAATAGACCAAATTTGGGCAGGTGGGACTAGCGTAGATGGAGCATCTTGGTCAGCATGGGCAAGTTGGGCCGAAGGGCCTGTTTCCACACTGTATGATTCTGGCTCCATTGTGTGAGTTGTCTCTTTGGGTACACAAACATCTCACGCATTCACTGACAGTACCTACCTGAGATAATGAGATAAGTAAACGTAACTGGCCTGTACATTTGAGACAAGCTGTAGATAAGACACAAAATGCTGGAGTAACTCAGCGGGACAGGCAGCATCTCTGGAGAGACGGAATGGGTGACGTTTCGGGTCGAGACGCGAAGGAGGATCTTCATTATTTCAAATTGGTTGCCTTATCTTTTGCGCTACTCACAGTAATATTCAAACATTACGATCGTGACAGCACCTCAAAAATGTTTCTTGGGAATCATGAGAGGAATCATGAGAGTCTCTTGCCCGGAGCAGGGGAATCGGGAACCAGAGGTTTAAGGTGCGGGGAGAAAGATTGGAAACTGAGGGGGACATTTTTTCACACAAAGGGTGATAAGTGTATGGAACGAGCTGCCAGAGGAGGTAGTTGAGGCAGGTACAATTGCAACATTTAAGAAACATTTGGACAGGTTCATGGATAGGACAGGTTTGGAGGGATATGGGCCAAATGCAGCAGGTGGGACTAGTGTAGATGGGACATGTTGTTTGGTGTTGGCCACTGTAAGACTCTATGACTCTATCTGACAGTGGAGTCATGTAGGTGTGATTGTTATGTTAGAACATCTTTTGGCTGCAGTAGGGAGGGGCAGGGTTCATTAACTGACTGACCTTTCCGTGCAGTCCTGAATGTTGTTCTCACAGTGTAGTCCATTGAAGCCAGCCTTGCAGCGGCAGGTGTAGCTGTTGACGTAATCGGCGCAGGTGCCCCCGTTGCGGCAGGGGCTGCTCTCGCACTCGTTCACCTCGTCCGAGCACCGGGCGCCCGCAAATCCGGGCAGGCAGCTGCAGACGAACGAGTTGACGCCGTCGTGGCACGAGCCTCCGTTCACACAGGGATCTGGGGTGAGAAGACAGTAACTAACGCTGACAAAAACGGACAAACAGTAGCTCAGAGATTCAGGCAGAACACGGATAGGTGGCGGTTCCCAACTCTCCCCTAATGACATATTTTCTATAGCAGGGTGACCGAAATACTCCAAATGTGGCCTCACCAACATCTTGTGCAACTGTACATAACACCACAACGTCCACACTCGGTACCCTGACTGATTGAAGCCAATGTGCCAAAACCCTTCTTGACCACCCAGGTGATACCACGTTCACCATGTACTATGTGCCTGCAATTCTAGATCCCTCTGCTCTACAACACTCCCCAGAGCCCTGCCATTAACTGTGAGGTCCTGCTCTGGACCAAATCGTTTACCTCCATGGGTGCAGGAGTCAAAACGGGCTGAAGAGGAAGAGGCCACTGCCTGGAAGTTAAGGGGAGGCGAGTTCTGGCCTCGCTGTTTGGGTCGATAGATATTTCTTCAGAAATTAAGAGGCACATCTTGAAATAGACAATAGACAATAGACAATAGGTGCAGGAGTAGACCATTCGGCCCTTCGAGCCAGCATCGCCATTCATTGTGATCATGGCTGATCGTCCCTAATCAATAACCCGTGCCTGCCTTCTCGCCATAGCCCTCGATTCCACTAGCCCCTAGAGCTCTATCTAACTCTCTCTTAAATCCATCCAGCGATTTGGCCTCCACTGCCCTCTGTGGCAGGGAATTCCACAGATTCACATCTCTCTGGGTGGAAACGTTTTTTTCTCACCTTTTCTAAGAATAAAGGAGATATCGTTTGGAGATATAGCATGGAAACAGGCCCTTCAGCCCACGCCGACCATTGCTCACCCATTCACACTGGTTCTATGTTATTCCACATTTCCCATCCACTCCCTCCACACTCGGGGCAATTTACAGGGGGACAACTAACCTACAAACGCACACTTTTTTGGGATGTGGAGGGGAACCAGAGCACCCGGGGGAATCCACACAGGCAGAAGTAAGTAAGTTTATTGGCCAAGTATTCACATACAAGGAATTTGCCTTGGTGCTCCGCCCACAAGTAACAACATGACATACAGTGACAGTTACGAATGACTCAGAAAACACTAAACATTAATAATAATAATAAAACATTAATGATAAAACACCATTGATCAAGCATGTGAACCAACAAAATACCAGAACGGAATCTAATGGAAGGGTTGAAATGGTCTCGGTTTCAGGAAGCAACTGAGAGAGCAAAAAAGTAAAATGTTTACGATAGGTTTTATTTTGCTGTAATTGCACTCAAGATGAACCACTGATTGCTGAATGATTAATAAATACTCACTTGGATAGCAGTCGTTGATGTCAGTCTCACAGTTGTGGCCTGCAAAGCCTGGCCCACACGCACAGATGTAGCTTCCCAACGTGTTGGTACAGCTGCCTCGATTCTTGCAAGGGTTGGATACACACTCATCAACGTCCACTTGACAGATCCGACCTGAGGGTGTAGGTGTAGGTGTGTGCGTGTGAGACACAGAGAGAGTGAGAGAAAGGAAACGATAATATACCATTAAGCAAAGAATGCTTCAAGTGCGTTTGCGTAACACACAAAATTACCAGCAAAGCGCACTAAGTGCTGGAAGAACTCAGCGGGTCAGGCAGCATCTGGGGAGGGAATGGACAGGAGACGTTTCAGGTTGGGATTCTTATTCAGATCCTTGATTCTACAAAGCCCTCAATGGGCTTGCCCCCTCCTACATTAAAAGCCTTCCCACCCACCACTCCACCTCCAGGTCCCTCAGATCGGCCGACTTGGGGCTGCTGAATATCCCGCGGTCTAGGCATAAGCTTAGGGGCGACCGTGCCTTTGCGGTTGCAGCCCCTAGACTGTGGAACAGCATCCCCCTTCCCATCAGAACTGCCCCCTCCATCGACTCCTTTAAGTCAAGACTAAAATCTTATCTATACTCCCAAGCCTTTCCTGACGTCCACTGAGTGAGGGCTACATGTATATATGTATGTAGTTTGTTTGTTTATACTATTCTTATAACAAATGTAAAGCACTTTGGCCAACGAGAGTTGTTTTTTTAAATGTGCTATATAAATAAATGTGACTTGGCTTGACTGTAAAGAAGGGTCTCGACCCGAAACGTCACCTGTCAGTCTGAAGGGTCCAGACCTAAAACATCACCTGTCAGTCTGCAGAAGGGTCTCAGCCCAAAATGTCCCCTATCGGTCTTACAATGGGGGTCACAGCCTGAAATGTCTTCTGGCCATTTTCTCCCCAGATGTTGCCTGATCCACTGAAACCCTTCAGCACTTGGCTCTAGATTGCAACGTCAGCAGTTTCTTGAGTCCCTCCTCATTCCCCACTGCCGGGGAAGAAGGGGAAGTTCAGAGTCCCATTACCTTGCCATCCGTCAACGCAGGTGCACACAAAGCCCTCGTAGTCAGGGGTGTGGTCACAGAAGCCGCCGTTCCCACACGGGTTGGGAGAACAGGGAATCAGGACGTTCTCACAGTTTTCTCCTGTGGACAGAGAAAGGAACAGTTGTCACCCAAGGGTTATTGCTCGATGGGAGTGGTGATCGCAGGATGGTCTGGGCTCATGCGTTCACAGTACCGTCTGCTCAGTGGCGTTAGCAGGATTCCATCACCATTAACCCACCAACAGGTCAGACAAACATCAAGAGTCTTTCATTGTGATGTGTTCCCACAACAGAGCAATGAAGTTCTAACTTGCAGGACATTTTCTATATTCCCAATTAAGTCCAGAACCAGGGGCCACAGTTTAAGAATAAGGAGTAAGCCATTTAGAATAGAGATGAGGAAACACTTTTTCACCCAAAGAGTTGTAAATCTGTGGAATTCTCTGCCACAGAAGGCAGTGGAGGCCAATTCTCTGGATGCTTTCAAGAGAGTTAGATAGAGCTCTTAAAGATAGTGGAGTAAACGGATATGGGGAGAAAGCAGGAACGGGGTACTAATTGTGGATGATCAGCCGTGATCACAGTGAATGGCGGTGCTGGCTCGAAGGGCCAAATAGCCTACTCCAGCAGCTATTTTCTATGTTTCTATGTTAATCTTGCACTGTATGTTATTCATGTTACTCCCTTTCTTGTGTATTTGTACACTGTGGACGGGTTGATTGGAATCATGTATTGTCTTTCACTGTAGCTTTTCACTGTACACTTGGCATTAAACTAAACTCAAACTCAAACTCCCTCCATGAATCCACCCAACGGCATTAACAGGATTATCTCGTATGTATGAAGGACATATAACTGAAGCAATTCGGTTACTTCGAGTGTCCCAGGGAGCCGTGCAGGCCCGATCCACCCGCCGAACAACCTGGGCGCCGATGACCGGAACGCGCCCCGGTAGACCCGACCCGCCCCACAGGCCTCCCAGGCGACTGCGGAGAAGCCGGGGGGTGAGGGTCGAAGGAGCCTCAGTGGCAGCGGCGATGGGAGCCTTGGAGGCGGCAGCGGGAGACTCGGTGGCAGCTTGAGCCTCGACGGCAACAGGAGCCTCAGCAGTGATGGAGCCTCGACGGCAACAGGAGCCTCGGCAGTGATGGAGCCTCCGGGACCCTTGTCGGTAGTGGACCGTGAGACAATGGGGAACGCCATGAAGAACAATGGAGGACCAGGAGTGGGGGGGGTGGGGTACTCTAGATTTAGAATCCTCTGCCCAGAGGGGATACGCCTGCGTTTGTTTGTTTGTTTGTTTGTTGTCCGTTCCGGTTACGTGCTGTGCACGCGGCAGCCAGCCTACAGTCGGTGGCAATTTCTGTAACAAAAAAAACCTGGGAGTGGCACAGTGGGGGTAGGTTGCCAATTTGTCATTTACAGTTGGAAACCCCCTTTAATGGTGAAGTTTGTTTCATGATATGAATCTTCACTGCCTCATATTAATAATTAACGGGAAGTATTCTTCTGGTTCAACTTGCAATCAAAGCATTAGAGTGTTACACCCACAGGAGATTGCCAGGACTCGAGGGTCTGAGCTATAGGGAGAGGTTGAATAGGCTGGGTCTCTATTCCTTGTAGCTCAGGAAGATGAGGTGTAATCTTATAGAGGTGTATAAAATCATGAGAGGAACAGATCGGGTAGATGCACAGAATCTCTTGCCGAGAGTAGACAAATCGAGGACAGGAGGACAGGTTCAAGGTGAAGGGGAAAAGATTTAATAGGAATCTGAGGGATAACTTTTTCACTCTAAAGGGTGGTGAATGTATGGAACAAGCTGCCAGAGGAGGTAGTTGAGGCTGAGACTATCCCAATGTTTAAGACGCAGTTAGACAGGTACATGGATAGGATAAGTTTGGAGGGATATGGACCAAACGCAGGCAGGTGAGACTAGTGTAGCTGAGACATGTTGGCTGGTAACATGTGTGGGCAAGTTGGGCCGAAGGGCCTGTTTCCACACTTTATGACACCCATTACTGCTTTGGGTATATTTGGGGGTCATTGGCTGTTTACTGATGAAACTTGTTGATGTTAAATGCAAAGCAGTGGCAAGCGGTAACTAGTGAGATATCTCAGTCCACCTGAGATTGGATTCTTACCTGTATAAGGCAGCTCACACTGGCAGAAGTAACTAGCAATCCCATCCACGCACACTGCTTTGTTCAAGCATGGGTTCGAGGCACAATCGTTGACATTGAGTTGGCAGTGCTGGCCTGCGTGAAGCAATAACAATGGATTTACTGCAAGGTCTACATTTAGTCAGGCAGGCAGGCTCGGAGGACTTGAAGGGGCCACATCATATTTAGTAATACAAGTAAGTATCTGCGTTCTTTCATTTTAAAGAAGTTAGCTGAGAGTTTGTCTTTGTGCTGGGAGTTATTAAGAACCGGTATATTCTACATGTTCTGAAGGACATGGTAACACATTGAAGGACAACTTTGAGAGGGAACTTTGAGTCAAAGAGTTAGAGCATGGAAAAGGGCCCTTCAGCCCACCGAGTGTGTACTGACCATCAAATATCCAATCACAATAATCACATTTTATTAACGTTACATTCATAGTGTTCGATGGCCATGAATTCCAATGAGGATAATTCGGATATACAGTTATTGTAAAGTTATACAAGTCTTAGTCTACACACCTCGAAAGCCCTCCTTGCATTTACAGATGTATCCATTCACCAGGTCAGAACAGCTCCCTCCATTCTGGCACGGGTTGGAGTGACACTCGTCCTTGTCAATGCCACAGTTCACCCCAGTCCATCCCGATTCGCAGTCACACTTGTACCTAGATATTAAGTTACCGCAATTAATTTAGCCAGAGAACAAACAACAAAAGTCAGAATAAGTTGAAGGTAAATCCCGGGAGGAATGCGGTGGGGGCAGGAGACGGGAAAGAGGGAACGAGTCAGATAAAGGAGACCGAGAGGAAGAAAACACGAGGGAAAAAAGGAGGGAGAGAAAAATGGAAGGAAAGAGGACAATACAACGCACAGGATGAGGCCGGGAAAAGAGGGAAAGGCAGCTCGAGAGAGAGGGAGATTGTGAGAGGGAGAAAGAGTGTGACAGAAAGAGAGAGGCAGTGCAAGAGAATGAATGAATGAACGTTTTATTGTCACAGTGAGATTCTTGCGTACCCAAGGTATACAAATAGTCGCCACTTAAAGGGCACTGTCACAATTACAAAGTATTCTGCACCAGGTCCTCCTTTGTTCTCCCCCCCTCCTCGCACGACAGTCAACCCACGGCCCAGGTCCAGAGGAAGCCTGAGGCAGTAAGATGCAGTGCAGGAGGGAGGGATAGAACGAGAGGGACGAGTGCGAAAAAGAGAGAGAAAGAGCAGGAGATGGGGAGTGTGGGAAAGAGTTGAAACGTGAGAGAAAGAGGTGGAATGGAAAAGAGGTAAGTAAGCATGAGAAAGAGAGGAGTGCGATAGATTCAACGACTCCAACATCGCGGAGCTGCGGGGTATGTGGAGCCTGCGTTTATCTGCGGCGGCGCTGGGTTTGAACACCGCGGAGCCTGGGACCTCTCGCCGAGATCGCCAGTGTCGGAGCTCCGACCAGCACGGCCTGTGGTCTCCGGGGAGGAAGTGGCCGTTCCAGACACTCCTAGCCGCGCAGTGTGTTCTACCGACGCCGGAGCTCCATCATCCGGCGAGAGGGCCTGTAATAAGCCCCGACCACGGGTGAACAAGAAGAAGTGGACTGGACTTTGTTGCCTTCCCTCACAGTGGGAACCATTGTGGGGGGATGGTTTTATGTTTGGTGTTAAATTCTTTAATGTTGTGTTTTATTTTTGGCGTGCTGCAGATGGCTCGGAAAACATGGCTGCTGGAGGTGAGAGTGAACGCTGGCACGATTGGCAGCCGCTGCTCTCGCTCTCCGAATTGTGTATTGTTGCTGTATATGTTTTTGTTTCATGCTTGTTTTAACGGTAAGGTGTCCTTGAGAGTCCTGAAAGGCGCCCAATAAATAAAATGTATTATTATAGCCAGGAAGAGGCAGAGTGAGAAAACGGGTGAAAATGAAGGATCATGAGAGGGCATGTGCGAGAAAGAGATGGCACATACAGGAGCTCCTGAATGGGAGAGCGGGAGAGCGCAAAGACAGAGAGGGAGAGAGAGAGAGAAAGAAAGAGACAGGAAGAAGAGGGAGGTAGGGACGGGGAGAGAGCAGGTACAAGTATAGGAATAAAAACGAGGGAGAAAGAAGGGAGGTATAGAATGGAAGTAAAAGAATAAAGATAAAATATTTTTTTTAAATGAGCAAAAAAGGAAAGAGGAAAAGAGCTATAAAAGATACGCTTCCCCATTGGGTAAGTTAAAACAAGCAGGATAGTGAGCCGGGTTCCATCCATTTGTAGTGTTCAGCCACAGTTCAATCCTTCAATTTGATTCTATTCCTGACCACAGGTGCTGTCTGTATGGAGTTTGTACGTTCTCCCCGTGACCACGTGGGTTTTCTCCGGGTGCTCCGGTTTCCTCCCACACTCCAAAGACATACAGGTTAGTAGGTTGTTCAAGAAGGAACTGCAGATGCTGGAAAATCGAAACGTTGCCTATTTCCTTCGCTCCATAGATGCTGCCGCACCCACTGAGTTTCTCCAACAATTTTGTCTACCTTCAGGTTAGTAGGTTAACTGGCTTTGGTATAGATTGTAAATTGTCCCTAGTGTGTGTAGGATAGTGTTAGTGTAGAGGGGGATCGCTGGTCGGCGTGGACGTGGTGGTCCAAACGGCCTGATTCCACGTTATATCTCTAACCTAAACTAAGCACAGTGTTGAACCACTGTAGCACCCAATTCCATGGGACTCCTGAGTGGTGACAACTCGTTCATTTCTCCACTGCACCTTAGAGAGGGGGGGAGAACTGAGCCTGGCTCTCAGACCACAGCCGCTGTGGCCAAACTGAGGAAGTGCAAAGCAACCCACTCGCGCGCGATCCCTGGTTGCCTCACCCATTGATGTCGTCGTGACACGACCCGTGCACGCAGGGGCTGCTGCTACATTCGTCCACCTCGGAGTAGCACAGGGGGTCGTGGTAGCCCTCGGGGCACAGGCAGGAGAAGCTGTCCTCGCCGTCGATGCAGGTGCCCCCGTTCTGGCACGGACCCGATGCACACTCGTCGATCTCGATGTTGCACTGCGAGCCTGGAGCAAAGGGGGGGGACACCGTTACAAGCTCCAACGGCACGGCAATCCAACAGCACAGCGCGCAACATTATACATCACTCCACTAACCCACAGCACCGCACACCCACCAAACCCAGTCTTTACATCGGTTGGAAGCTGCATACTAAATCTCGTTGCACTGATGTGCAATGACAATAAAAGATATTATTATTATTATTATTATTATTATTATTATTATTAAATGTCATGAAAAGGAACTGCAGGTGCTGGTTTACGCCAAAGATAGACACAAAGTGCTGGAGTAACCCAGCGTGTCAGGCAGCATCCCTGGAGAAAATGGATAGGGGATAACTTGGGTCGAAACTCTTACTCAGTATGAAAAGTGGTCCTGATCCAAAACCCAGCTGTTATCAGGCAACTGAACCATCCGACCACAACTAAACTGAATGACTATCTACCTCATTGGAGACCCTCGGGCTATCTTTGATCGGACTTTCCTGGCGCTATCTTGCACTAAACATTATTCCCTTTATCATGTATCTGTACACTGTGGACGGCTCGATTGTAATCATGCATTGTCTTTCCGCTGACTGGTTAGCACGCAACAAAAAGTTTTCACTGTACCTCGGTACACGTGCCAGTAAAGTAAACTAAATTAAAGTAATCTAAACTAAAACATGTTCTCCAGAGATGCTGCCGGACCTGCCGCGTGACTCCAGCACTTTGTGTCTATCTGTCAGTCTTACTAAACATGGTTAATGTCAACGTTGCGCGACCCAGAGTGCGGACAAGCCCGGGATACGCACCCATGAAGCCCGGTTTGCAGGTGCAGTCGTAGCGGTTGATGCCATCCTTGCAGATGCCGTAATCACAAGGCTGGCTGGCACAGTCGTCATGGTTGATCTCACAGTTGACCCCTGCAGTTAATGGCAACAATGATCCAACAATCACAGCAGGGAATAGGGAGAGGCCAGGGTGGGAGGTTGCAACCTTTGCGTTGTCCACCCTGTTTCGACGAATGCAATCAACCCGGCGTGCACAATCAAGTAAGATCAAATAGAACAAGTTGTCCTACGCCATACGCAAGTAGAAGAAGATAGGGAGAGGCCGTTTAAGCCATCAGTGCATGTAATCTACCATTTGGGTAGCACATCCAGCTATCCTTCCTCAGAGCTCCCATATTCCAGCCCTGACAAAATCCTGGTAAATGTACTCTGAACCATCTTTAATGTGTGCATTACTGAAACCATGAACACCTCTATAAGATCACCCCTCATCCTTCTCCAAGGAATAGAGTCCCAGCCTGCTCAGCTTCCTTCCTCTTTATTTGCATAACCTATGATACCAGTTGTAGTCTTGCACGGTCTAATTCTATTCATGTACAGTACGCCAATGTTTTTCACTGCATCTCAGTACACCTGGGAATAACAAAGCAATACGAATATATCTAGAACGTAGAACAGTACAGTACAGGAATAGGCTCTTCCACACACATCTTCCACACGTTGTACATTTTGATGCTAATTCCTGTATTTTACAGGTGTAGCAGAGAGAGAGAGCATCACATATTTGTACCTGAGGTTCCCTGCAGGCAGTGACAGCTGTACTTGTTCACCAGATCCATGCACTTGCCCGAGTTCTGGCAGGGGCTGCTGTGGCACTCGTTGATCTGGTTCTCGCAGCGGTAGCCGGTGTACCCGGGCTCGCAGTGGCAGGTGAAGCTGGCAATGCCGTCGCTGCAGGTGCCATGGTGGCAGGGGTCGGGGCTGCAGTCGTCGATATTCCTCTCGCACACCTTCCCCTCGAATCCTGCCATCGGGGATTAAACACAGGGCAGGTTACAGCGAGACGACATTGGCCAGCACGGTGGCGCAGCGGTAGAGTTGCTGCCTTACAGCGCCAGAGACCCGGGTTCGAGTCTGACTGCGGGTGCTGTCTGTACGGAGTTTGTACGTTCTCCCCATAACCTGCGTGGGTTTTCTCCGGGTGCTTCAGTTTCCTCCCACATTCCGAAGACGTACAGGTTTGTAGGTTAATTGACTTGGTAAAATTGTAAATTGTCCCTAGTGTGTGTAGGATAGTGTTAGTGTGCGGGGATCACTGAGTTCGCACCAAGGGGCGCATTTCCGCTCTGTATCTCCAAACTAAACTGAGCTACTATCTGGTGTAATGTAAATACAACCCTTCTTCTCACCCACTTGCTAACTAAAGAGAGAATTATACCGCCACTCCAGGAAGACAGAATGACTCTCTTGATGATAGATTGCCGAGTACAATTTGGGGTTTGCTGGGTCTTCAAAACAAAGCTTAACGCTTTAGCCTTGGGATTAACGCAAGACATTAAATGCAACCTCCAGCTGTCAGTATACAAGGCAGTCACTCACTCGGGAAGCCTGGGCAACATTGGGAAATGCCTCATGCTAATCCTGAGATTCCATTGCAGTCTCAACTTCACCATTTGGAACGGATTGCATTCCGAATGGGATGTGTAAGATTCCAGAAGGGGTAAGTAGGGCAGATGCGGGGAGGTGCTCCTCCATTTGAACAGTCGGGAATAAGAGTCCAGAGAGGCAGCCTGACCCACTAAGTTATTCGAGGAATATGTGCCTCTCTAAGAGTCCACCACCTCAGAATGAAATAGGACAAGTCCCCTTGTATTAGGGACACAAGTCTCCAGGACAATTCATTGTAGAGGACTCATTGATGAGTTTAAGCAGATTTGTGGATGTTAAGGGAATGCAGAGGAAATGGACAGGCAACGCTTCAAGGTCCGATGGGGGCTGATCCTTAACATTGAATTTCAATGTACCTTAGTTATTACATGTGACAATATACTGACCATGAAACCTTGAAAAACATCGCCTATCTATTCATCTCCTCCACAGATGCTTGCCTGACCCGCTGAGTTACTCCAGTGCTTTGTGTTTAGCTCATGTATGTATGAGGCACAGTTTTCTTCCTTGTTCTGGTCCTACAACTGTTCAGCGATGCTCCAGCCAGGATTGGGACCCGTCTCGTCTGAATGCAACTTGATGCACAGACTTGAGTCTTGTTTTCTATATACGTGTACGGTTGTGAATGCTCCTACAATGATTCATCCAGTAACAGACTTGGAATCTCCTATGTACCCAAAATCATCTAAAATCACAATAGCTTCCACCCCATTGGGCGGCACAATGGTGCAGCAGGTGGAGCCGCTGCCTCACGGTGCCAGAAACTCGCATTCGATCCTGACTACAAGTGCTGTCTGTGTGGAGTTTGCACGTTCTGCCTGTGGCCATGTAGGTTTTCTCTGGGTGCTCCGGTTTCCTCCACTTCACAAATAGCCTGTAAGTTAATTGGCCTCGAAGTTGTAGTTTGTTTGGTTGTTTGTTTGGTTGTCTTTCTGCACAAAGTCCGCGAGCATTGCCACTTTTCATTTCACTGCACATCTCGTATGTGTATGTGACGAATAAACTTGACTTGACTTGAGATAAACACGAAATGCTGGAGTAACTCAGCGGGACCAGACAGCATCTCGTTGGCCTCTGTGACTTTCCCCTAGTGTGTAGGGAGTGGACACGACAGTGGGATTACATGAAACTACCGTGAACAGGTGATCGATGGTCAGCATGGACTCCGTGGGCTGAAGGGCCTGTTGACGTACTGCATCGCTAAACTCTTTAGCATTTGTTAAATGGGTTTTACAGTTGCTTCTCATGCATGTGCTGCGGACTGTTCTCACACCCATGCATTCACCTCTGCACCGAGCCCTGAAGCCCCGAGCCCCTCTTGCAGCAGAGTAAAGAAAAAATGGGAGGGGGGGCTGCGTGGAAAAATTGCACAAACCTGCTATTGTTCAGCAGAATATTCTATGAGCTGTCTGCACAATAGACATCATATCCAACAGGCCTCCCTGGTGCCTGGGTATAGATCCTGTGAATACTAATCAGGCTTGCCTGAACAATACAGCTTTATCTATTCAAATGGCCCTGTTAGTGTCAGTCCACACACACACACAGGGCTTGATTTTTTTTTTTCCACTGTTCATCTGTATATAAATGTAACATCTTCTAAAAAATGACACAAGAAACCTCCCTCGAACCCCCTTGACAGGACCGAGATAAACCTTTGTCTCAAACCAGGGTATCAAGCATTAGAAAGGTCTTTTAATATCTGGCCCCCAAGTTCATTGGCGCCCTCGATATTTTCCTTCCTGTTTCCAACACGCTGTCATTTGAGCAAAGACAGATGTATTTTTATGTGGGACTATCGGAAATCATTTTATGGTTTTTTCATTGAAATAACTGTGGGAGGTCAAATATCATCAGCTGAGGCTCAATTACGCAGAAAGATTAAGAGTCGAGTTCTTATTTTCATGCCCCTCGTACTTTGAACTGTCAAGTGCAATGTTCAGCTGTGGCTAAAAGGAGTTGCAACGAAGAACCCGTCAGTATACGAAAGAACTGCAGATGCTGGGTTGAACCGAAGATACACACGAAAAGCTGGAGTAACTCAGCGGGACAGGCAGCATCACTGGAGAGAAGGAATGGGTGACGTTTCTGGTCGAGACCCTCCTGCAGACTTCGGTGTAAACCAGCATCTGCAGTTCCTTCCTGCACATAACCAACTTTTTGTTTTGCTGCATTATATTCTCCCCCCTTTCCCACCCCACATCCCATCCGATTGTCTCTCCTTCTTCATTAACGTTGGGTTCAAGTCACCCTCTCCACCTACGCCAAGGATGAACTGAGCGACGGTGGGCAGTGGGGAGCAACAAGAATGAACCACTACCCCCTGATCCCAAGCCTGCACAGCTCCAAGGGGTTGTACACAAAGCAGAGCCATGCAAATACACCTGCAGTTCGAGTGCTCCTGCCGTCTGTATTAAAGCACATGCAGTTCTCTGACGATGATAGACACAAAGTGCTGGAGTAACTCAGCGGGACAGGCAGCATCTCTGGAGAGAAGGAACGGGTGGCGTTTCAGGTCGAGACCCTTCTTCAAAATTAGGTTACCGTAGGCCATTTTCAGCTAGTTTTACATTCAAACCCTCTCTGGCATGTTTAGTCTTTCCGCTGACTGGTTAGCACACAACAAAAGCTTTTTACCCAACCTTGGTACACGTGACAATAAGCTAAACTGTAACTGGGGTTCGAGTCTTTGGAGTTGAATAGCCGCGAGGATGTGGAATTATTTTATTACATAAACATACTCGATTACCAGAGAGGGATTGAGGGTAAAACCAGCTAAATACCGCAGCTGCTATTTTCCAAGTGCTCAGTTCTTTAGGTAATCAGTGAACAAAGTTGTACCCTTTGACCGAGGAGGCATCGCAAGCAGAACAGCACTGAGGATCTGTGGAGCTGTCGGGGAAGGGGAGGAGGGGACTGCCCTATGTCTGAGATAACTGGTTGTACGTGATCCCGGGCTTTGAGTGCTCAGAGGTCAGTGGCTCACCCTCTGCACATTTGCATTCGTATCCATTGGGTCTGTCGATGCACTTGGCCCCATTCTGGCAGGGAGTGCTTGCACATTCGTCAATGTCAACGTGGCACATCGCCCCACTGAAGCCTGCAGAGAGAAAGGGAAAAAATAGGTCAGTCAATCTCGTCCCCTCTGGCATCAGGCTTCCGAACGGTGCTTCCATGAGCTAGGGTACTGTTCAATTCACCTCCACCCCTTTGCAGACATTGGACTTTGAAACTGGTGCGCTATAATGCTGAGAACTACATTCTGCACTTTGTGCTAACTATCGTAGAGTCTTACAGCATGGAAAGAGGCCCTTCAGCCCAACTTGCCCACAGCACCCAACATGTCCCACCTGGCCACGTTTGGCCCATATTCCTCTAAACCTGTCCTATCCATGTACCTGTCTAACTGTTTCTTAAACATTGCGATAGGCCCTGCCTCAACTACCTCCTCTGGCAGCTCATTCCATACACCCACCACCCTTGTGTGAAAAAGTTACCCCTCGTCACCCCTCAGATTCCTATTAAATATTTTTCCCTTCACCTTAACCCTATGTCCTCTGGTCCTCGATTCCCCTACTCTGGGCAAGAGACTCTGGGCATCTTCGGTGCTCGATCTTCGGTTTCCTCCCACACTCCAAAGACGTACAGGTTCGTAGGCTTGGTAAATGTAAAAATTGTCCCTAGTGGGTGTAGGATAGTGTTAATGTGCGGGGATCGCTGGTCGGCGTGGACTCGGTGGGCCTGTTTCCACGCTGTATCTCTAAACTAAACTAAGCATGGTGGCAGAGACCTGGGTTCAATCCTAACCTCAGGTGCTGCCTGTGTGGAGATTGCAGGTTCTCCCTGTGACTGTGTGGGTTTCCTCTGGGTACTCCTGTTTCCTTCCACATCCCAAAGACGTGCAGGTTTGTAGGTTAATTGGCCTCTGTAAATTGCCTGTGTGTGTTGGGAGTGGATGCGAGAGTGGGATAGCGTAAGGCTAGTGGGAACGAATGGTCAATGGTTGGTGTGGACTCAGTGGGCCAAAGATGCTGTATCTATCATTAAATCATCAATAAACCAAATGGTCACATCCTGCTTGTGGGATCTTGCTGTGTGCACATTGGCTGCAGTGTTCCTGTTCTACAACAGTGGCTGCACCTCGATAAGTATTTCATTTCCCTAACCCTGGCGAGGTGAGACTTTGACGTTAGGCAAGCACATTCCTTGTGTAAGAAGGAACTGCAGATGCTGGTTTAAACCCAAGATAGACACCAAATGCTGGAGTCACTCAGCCGATCAGGCAGCATCTCTGGAGAAACTTAGTTCATTCCTGAGCGAAATAAACAATTTTGGAATGTGATACTTCAAGATCAGGAAAGACACACAGATAGTCAGCTGGAATCCAGATGGACAAAGTATGTCAAACCTGTTTATTCAGTATTCACTGGTGGATTTTTAAAAACAACTCAATCAGTCTGCAGGTTGTGGGCACTGCCAATATCTACTGCCCATCCTCAAATACCCCTTGAACTGGTGGTCTGCTCAGGTCATTTCAGAGGGCAATTAAGAGCCCACCATTCTGCTACAGTTCTGGAGACACGTTTCCGCCTGACCAGTTGAGGACAGCAGATGTCCTTCTCAGAAGCGCACCCGTGTAGTTTAGACACAAGAAACTGCAGGTACTTATTTACCAAAAAGACACAAAGTGCTGGAGTAACTCAGCGGGGTCAGGCAGCAAATCTGGAGAAAATGGATAGGTGGCGTTTCAGATCGGGACTCTTCTTCATACTGATTGTAGTGCGGGAGAGGAGGGGGGGGGGTGGAGAAGCTGGAAGAGAGGTGGGGGTGGGACAAATCCTGGTGAGTGATAGGTGGATGCAGGAGAAAGGGGGAGGGGGGGAAGGGGTTGAATGGCTGATGGTTGGTTAAAGGCCAGAGATGGATAGACAAAAAAAACGTGAGAAATGTGAGATTAGGATGCAAGAATGGAAGAGAGGTCAAATGTGAAGCCAGAGGAAGGAATGTAGATGGAAGGGGCAGAAGGAAAAAGCAAAATGGATGTGCATCCTAGTGGGGCACAGTGAAGAAAGGGGGGGGGGGGGGGAGAAACAGAGTTGTGTGTAAGTTAGTAACTTAAAATTGGAGAATTCAATGTCCATACTTGTAAGTTAACTGAGCAGGATACAAGGTGCTGTTCCTCTGGTAAACCTTGCCTTCCTCTGACAATCTGGTCCATCCATGGGTGTTATGACAACTGCCTTCAATCCCACATTTTAGTCAATTAATTTCCTAGCTGACATGATAGGATTCAAACTCGGGTATCCAGATCAATAGCCCAGACATCACAATATTCCTTATAAGTTCATCAGTTCTAGGAGGGGATCAGGTAGAAACCAAAGGAACTACAGATGTCTTTATTCTGTCTTTAATTTGTGTACTAGTCATGTCTCTACTATTTATTTCATTCCGCTTACACGTTTTTCCTCTACTTGCTAAATTTTTGTAAGGTGTCCTTGAGACTCTTGAAAGACGCCCATAAATAAAATTTATTATTATTATTATTATTATTAGATGTTGGAATCTTGAGCAAAACACAAAGTGCTGGATTAACTCAGCAGGCCAGGCAGCATCTGTGGAGGACGTGGGTAGGTGGCGTTTATGGGTCGGGACCCTTCTACAGACTGATGGGTGACTTCAGGTTGGGACCAACAATTTGCTATCCCCAAAACTGAGGCGCATTTGGTTTTGGTGATCATTTAACGAAAGGTCGTTGTCAAAATGTACAAGCTTTCAATCGCTACTCAGAAGATTTGCAATGTCAACATGTTGGATGTGTGTCATGGAGAATAATAGTGGGTGAGGGCACAAACAAGGTTCTGCTGCACATGATCAAGAACACAGAATAGTTAAAGCACAGTAACAGGCCCTTTGGCCCATCTGTTGCCGGCTCTGATTTGTTCTGGCCTTTTCTCACCTCCAGTCCCCCCCCCCCCCCCCCCCCCCCCCCCCCTCCATCTTTCAGTCTGTAGGAAGGTTCCGACCAAAAATGTCACCTATTTCTTTTCTCCAGAGATGCTGCCTGACCCGCTGAGTTACTCCAGCATTTTGTGCCGAACATATAAACAGGCCAAGATAAACTACGATCATCTGCCTGCACGTGATCCATTCCCTTCATATCCATGGGGCTATCTAAACACCACTAAAGTATCTGCTTCCACCACCACCCGGCAGCATGTTCCAGGCACCTACTGTGTAAAAACAAACTTCCTCCACACATCTCCTTTAAACCTGCCCCTCTTACCTTAAAGCTGTGCCCTCTAGCGTCTGCCATTTTGTTTTCTATCTGAGTGACCCGAGTGGCTTCCAATGTCCCACAGCTTGGTCATGAACTTCTTCTAGCCAATAATGAGTTCTCCCTCAAAGGCCAAGTTGAGTGGGTAACTCGGGCCAACTGACCCATGCTGGCGAGGAATTCGGGGCAGCACGGTGGTGAAGCGACAGCGTTGCTGCCTCACCGCTCCAGAGACCCAGGTTCGATCCTGACTACAGGTGCTGTCCGTACGGTGTTTGTACCTTCTCCTAGCGACCGCGTGGGTTTTCCCCGGGTGCTCGGGTTTCCTCCCACACTCCAAGGACGTACGGGTTTGTAGGTTAATTGGCTTTGGTAAAAATCGTAAACTCTTCCTAGTGTGTATAGTAGTGCTGTGGACGGGGATCGCTGGTCAGTGTGGACTCAGTGGGTTGTGGTGCCTATTTCCACACTGCATATCAAAACTAAACTAATCTAATGCCTCTTGGGAGTCCAGGTAAGCAGAAGCCAAGATATAATTTGTTTAAGAAGGAACTGCAGATGCTGGAAAATCGAAGGTAGACAAAAATGCTGGAGAAACTCAGCGGGTGCAGCAGCATCTATGGAGCGAAGGAAATAGGCGACCTTTCGGGTCGAGACCCTTCTTCAGACAAGATATAATTAATGGGCTGTGACACAAGTTCAAGGTAGGCAAAATAAATGAAAGAGAACCAGACAGAGGGAGAGAGGTACATTTGCAGATATAAATCTTCACAAAATGTCACATTTAACTGAGGATAATTTTAAATGGGTGAAATTATCTTTGGTACTTAATATTGTCATAAGTATCGACTTAAGTTAAAAGCTTTGTTTTACATGCTAACCATACAGATTAGATATACTTTACCAACATACTATCAAGTCAAACTCCAGTACAATAGATAGAGCAAAGGGGGAGATACAGAGTGCAGAATATAGTTCTCAGCATCAGCCCCATAAACTCACATCAGAAATTTATATTCTGCAGCTCGCTAGGATCACAACAAAACAAAAATGTATTCAGGAACTCGGGGGCTCTCCGTCAATGTATTCCTGTGTCAGCTTGCTGAGAAAGGCAGGAGCAGAATGAACATTCAGAACAAGAAAGGAGAGTGGGAGCACTGGGAGAAGTGACTGGATCTGACAGTTGTATTCTGAGGTGCTGCTCCTTCAAGCAGCCTTTCAATGGCTGCATGTGAGATGCAGTAAGCGGGCGAGGGGCCCTGTGTCTGCCCCAAATGTAAATTGTGCCTGAAAGAATTGAGCCTTCCCTCTCATTAAGGGCAGCTACCGCTGGAGCGAGGGAGGCACAGGCCCACGGAACAATTGGCACATTGTCCGCCTCGGGGAGATAACAGACACGGCCCCTCTTGTCAACCAGCCACCAACAGAGAGCTTCTTCAAAGGCCGGCCTGAGGTACACTGCACCCTGACCCTTCAATAACCCCACCGTTGCCAGAGAGTTTGCTGAGGCCTGATGTGAAGGCCTCGCTCTCGTTAGACACAGTACATACGGGAGGCACGGCAGTGGTTAAACAGGTGCGATAACGGAATGTGAACGGGTGATCGATGGTCGGCATCGACCCAGTGGGCCGAAGGGCCTGCTCCCATGCTGTATCGCTAAACATGACAGTGCCCTGTGTAGTTCATTTCACTTTAGTTCGGAGGTAGAGCGAGGAGGCGGGTCCTCTGCCCACCGGGTCGGCGCCAACTAGCGATCCCCGCACGCCGACGCTATCCCACACACTGGGGACAATTTACACTGTTACCGAAGCCAATCAACCTGCACATCTTTGGCATGTGGGAGGAAACTGGAGCACCTGTGGTAAACCCACGCCATCACAGGGAGAACGGGCAAACTCCGTAGAGACAGCACCCGTAGTCAGGATCAAACTCAGGTCCCTGGTGCTGTAAGGCAGCAACTCTACCGTTGCGCCACTGTGCTGCCCTATTTTCGTATCTACACTTTGATCATCAATGCAATTAGCTAACATTTCTAGACAGGAGCTCAGTCTGGCAGTTCAGACAGTGTAAACATTCAGCACTCCCAAGTTATTAACTCTTTATGGTATATACGGCAGCATCTCTACATTATCAAAGATAATGTTACTGCAATCCTTGGCACATTATATTGGTTCTTCTCATTGCCAGCAATAACTTACTACATAGATAATCTCTCAGGCACTTGTAAGAAATGCCAGACATCAGGAACTGCAGATGCTGGTTTACAATTAAAAATAGAAATGCTATCAAACTAAATGTGACGTGGCCAAGATGTAAGGTGGCCGAAAGGTTCAGTGAGAGATGGGCAGGAGAAGTCCAAATCCCAGACCTCTTCCAATGACACTGTGGCAGTATTTCAACCAGGAGCAGTCTATGAAGATAGACACAAAATGCTGGAGAAACTCAGTAGGTCAGGCAGCATCTCTGGAGAAAAGGAACAGGTGACGTTTTGGGTCTTCACACTGAGAGGCAGGGAGAAGGAAACTAAAGGTGTGAGAAGGTACAGGACACGGCAGAGCCTGCATCAGGAACGGTGGAGCCCACAATGGGCCAATGTTGGAGATGATCAAGATACCTTATCAAAGGTAGATATGGTGAGGCAATGGTGTTTGTCTCTCAATGTCTAGATCATGAAAAGTGAATTCAAAAATATTCCCACGATGGGACTCCTGCATTTTGCAAAGGTTTGCACACTTCAGGAATACAGGCTGGTGTTTTGATTTGCATCATAATTTGTAGAGATGACATCGCAGTGCAATAGTGAAGATCTGATGCAGGATCAGAAATTCTCATCCCAAGGAGTCTCATCTTCTCATTTTACTGTTCCATCGGTACGATTTCATGAGAAATAGGTTCCTGGCCAACATCCCTCCCTTCAGGAACTGATAGCTGAGCTACATCCTTGGAGCTTCGTGGACCCAGATTTAATCCTGACCTCCAGTGCTATCTATGTAGAGTTTGCATTCTCCCTGTGACCTTTTGGGTTTCCTCTGGGTGCTCCCATGTCCTCCCACTTCCCAAAGCCATGCAGGTTGGTAGATTAAGTGGCCGTTGTAAAAGGCCTGTTTCCGCGCTTGTATACTGCACGTTCAGTATTGCCTGTGTTAATTCTGCGTGCTCTTCATATGATTGTATGGCCGTTCTGGTTGCCTCCCACATCCCAAAGGTTTGCGGGTTGGTAGATTCATTGGCCGCTGTAAATTATTGATGGGAATACTGGGAGAATAAAGTCGGATTGGTGTAGGATCTAAATAAATGAATGCTTTGTCAGTGTGGACTTGATGGGCCAAATGATTGGTTTCCATGCTGGATGACACAGTAGCTCAGAGATAAGACCATAGAGTCATACAGCATGAAAACAGGCCCTTCAGCCCTATCTATCCATCCGAACATAGTGCACCATCTACTATAGTCCCATCTATCCATATTTGGCCCATATCCTTCTTATTCATTTGTATCTTTGTACCTGTCCAAATGGCTTTTAAATGCTCTTATAGTAACCGCTTCAACAACCTCCTCTGGCAGCTTGTTCCATGTACCCACTACTCCCTCTGTGATCATGTAAGATTCTATATAGAAACATAGAAAATAGGTGCAGGAGTAGGCCATTCAGCCATTCGAACCAGCACCACCATTCAATGTGATCATGGCTGACCATCCAAAATCAGTACCCCGTTCCAGCTTTCTCCCCATACCCCGTGATTCTCTTCGCCCTGTTGGGGCAATAATGGAACCATTGCCTTTGCTGGATTTCCCCATTGTTCCGACACACCGCCCCAAAGTGTAGCCTCAACAGAGCTCGGGGAAAAGTGAATGGCGGCCGGTACAGATCCAGGACCTTGGGAAAACCCCAACATTTTTGTTGGATCTAATGCTATCCGACCATGTCCAATTGCATTCCTCGGATACTTCCTTGAATCTGGCAGGACCGTCACTATGGCAACCGTATATCCTGGACTCAAGACAAAGCCAGTCACAGTGCAAGCTGCTCTCTAGGGTCATTGTGACATTTTCTAGGGTTGTAATAAAAATCCAAGTGGATTGGCAGGAGTTTTCAAGAGCCTTTCAGGTGGATTTTCCACCAATGTTTGCCTGAACTTTATTACATGGATAGATGTTCAGGGTTCATCGCCATTTGAAACCAGAAATCCTTACCAGTGACTACCTACCATTTCCTCACTGTTAATCATTTTTTAATGTTTCTTCTCAACAGTCTCTGATCAAAAAAGAATCCTGCATTTTGTAAAATGTCCACACCATATAATTTATTTTCCTTGTACGATTTGGGAATCTTGCCAAAATACCCATTGACTTGGCCTCCACTGCCTTCTGCGCCGATGAATCACACAGATTCATCGCCCTGTGACCGCGTGGGTTTCCTCCGGGCGCCCAGGTTTCCTCCCACATCCCAAAGAGCTGCAGCTATGTTGGTTAATTGTAACAATTGCCCCCAGGTGTGTAGGGAGTGGCTGAAAAAGTGGGATAACAAAGAATTACTGTGAAGGGGTGATCAATGGTCAGCATGGACTTGTCGGGCCAAAGGGCCTTTTCCACGTTGTTTCTCAGAACTAAAAATCGACACAAAATCTAGGCTGGCTGGGCAGGCACAATCTGCTCTAGGGACAGTGGCTGGCGCAGAGTGTAACTCGAGCGGTACACCCGACATACGGTAAGGCTAGTGTCCTAAGACGAGCTCAGGGAGGACAGAAACCTCCCGTGGAACAGAAGGCCAAAGGCTTGCTTGATCTTGAGCCACATACAAGCAGGTGGGAACTTGTGTAGATGGGACATGTTGCTTGGTGAGGGTAAGTTGGGCCGAAGAGCCTGTTTCCATGTTCTCTATGACTTCCCATGTTGAAGAAACTGCATTTTGGATAAAACATTAAGCCGAGGCTCCACTTGCCTCAAGAGGTGTAAAGGATTCTGAGGAAGAGCAGGAGAGGTCTCCAACATTAATAGTGATAGAAGACGAAACATTATTGAATGCCAGACCAATCTCATAGTCAGCTTGTAAGATCTTGTCATGTGAGACCTTACCTGAAGGGCACTTGCAGACGAAGCCATTGACGATATCTGTACATGCACCATTGTTGACGCATGGATTACTCTCACACTCGTCTATGTCGATCTGGCAGTAGATCCCCTTGAAACCTAGAGATGACAACAGAGCTTATTGTTGGTTTGACAACATTACGTAAACAGTCGGGGAAGCTGTGGCACAGCAGGGGGTCCCTGGGCTGAGCGTGTGTCACCTTAACCCTACCTCCTGCACTGGTCTGTGGCTCTGTGGGTTACGGATCTTCAAGTACACACCCACAGAGCGACATGTCTAACATCTCTCCTGCCCCTTCAAGCAATGAGTCCCAGACTCCCACAGAGTCTGTGTGTGTGTTAGCAGTTTCCTCGTCTCCCTGTCAACCCATTTACAAGCTGCTCGAAATCTGTGCCCCGTGATGTTTAACCTCTTTACTAAGGATATGCGTCCAACTTATATCATATTCCCTACAAAATTGGTACACCTTAATTAAGTCTGCCCTCAGCCTCCTCTGGTCCAAAGAACATAAATTGATACTGGTGATATATATGTATAAATATGATAATGATATATTACTGCCATGTGCACTGGGATACAGTGAAAAACTTTTGTTTACAAGCTATCCTGTAAAATCAGATAACACTACACACAAGTACAACAAATCCATTCACCAGTCCAACAGGTAGTGAAGAGCAAAATACCAGCGTGCAGCATATGGTTTCTCAGTGTGACAGTTCCAGAGAAAATGTCCAATGTTCACAATGAAGTAGGTTGGGGGAAAAAATCATTCTACCCAAGTTATGCGAAGACCGCTCAGCGGTCCAACACCATCAGGGAAGATCCTCTTCCCGAGTCTGGAGGTGCATGCTTTCAAGCTTCTGTCTCTTCTTTCCAATGGGAGCAGGGAAAAGAGGGAATGACTGGGGTGGAAATGATCCTGGATCAGGTTGGCTGCTTTCCCAAGGGAACACGAGTATACATGGTGGGGAATCTGGCCCAGTCTATTCATGGGTTCTAGGAGCAGAATTAGGCCATTCGTTAACTGATTAAATTACTGTTAAGCAATTTTGTTGGTCATCTGAACTCAGATGCAATGTTTTGAAGTTAATTTCACAAGTTAATTGGGAACAAAGGTACACAAAATTGCTGGGGAAACTCAGTGGGTGCAGCAGCATCTATGGAGCGAAGGAAATAGGCGACGTTTCGGGCCGAAACCCTTGGGAACAAATGTTGGCAGTATTTTACCAGCATGTGGTCCTAATGAGATTTTGTCAGTGTCAGTTATTGGTTGTAAACTTAATACAGTGGGGCAGATTAGGACATTGTGAGATGGCAGTGTTCCCATTATACATCCCTCCTTGATTTTCCTTTTCATTCACAGATAGAGAGTTGGAAAATGAACTGGCAAAATCTACACTGAAAAGGAGAGTCTTGCGAATGAAACATAAACCAAAGGAATAGTTAGATCTCAAGCCGGGTGTCGAGCAGTCTCTGTTGGCGTCAATGTCTGCCAGGCCCTGACTGAGCTCCATTTGGTGGGTGGTAGAGCGGGCACCCACAGATGACATGGTTGGCTGCCTGTGTTGTTCTGCTCCACATTCACCGGCTGGTTTCACTGTGATGCGAGTAGCCATTCGAGAGTCTTCCACAACAACCAGCTTTGTGGAAGAGAACATTGCTTACTAAGCATGCCACAGGCAGGTTTTATGCACCAAGAGAATAGAGGAAAATGCTGTAAAAAATCCTAATTATTCTGGTGGTCTGAATCGGGCAATTCAAATTGTCTGGAACACAAAAGCGAGGTTACGGTATGTGGGTGGAGGGTAAATTATACGGAAATTAAGACACAGAAGCAAACTATGCAACCCACATTGAACACACCAGCCAAAGATGGAAGACAAGTTCATCTCGCTTCCCAGTGCAGGTGCAGGGGTCAGTAGGTTGCATAGAAACGTCGAAAATAGGTGCAGGAGTAGGCCATTCGGCCCTTCGAACCAGCACCGCCATCCAATATGATTATGGCTGATCATAGCTTATAATATGATCATGGCATATCATCCAGAATCAGTACCCTGTTCCTGCTTTCTCCCCATATCCATTGATTCCGTTGGCCCTAATACATCAAGAGAGACAATAGACAATAGGTGCAGGAGTAGGCCATTGGCCCTTCGAGCCAGCACTGTCATTCAATGTGATCATGGCTGATCATCCCCAATCAGTACCCCGTTCCTGCCCTCTCCCCATATCCCCTGACTCTGCTATCTTTAAGTGCCCTAACTAGCTCTCTCTTGAAAGCATCCAGAGAACCGGCCCCCACCGCCCTCTGAGGCAGAGAATTCCGCAGACTCACCACTCTCTGTGAGAAAAAGTGTTTCCTCATCTCCGTTCTAAATGGCTTACTCCTTATTCTTAAACTGTGTGGCCCCTGGTTTTGGACTCCCCCAACATCGGGAACATGTTTCCTGCCTCTAGCGTGTCCAAACCCTTAACAATCTTATATGTTTCAAAAGAGAGTGTGGTCTCATGCAGGGAGACAGACAGTGGGGCAACAAGCTGAAGAGAGGGTTCCCAAGCCGAGTGTGGGCCCAAGTTGTAGATGCAGGGCGGGTCGGTGCAGGGAAGGGCAGAGAGGGCTGCGCATGTCTCCCTCTGGGTGTTCAGGTCTGAGTCTCAGTAACAGTAACATAATTTCGCCCCCTCTGCTATTCCGGCCCACCTCTCTTCCCCCCCCCCCCCCCCACCCCTCCCCTTCCACCCCACGACTTTCATGCAAACAGTGCTCCAAGGCCGAGGGGACTACCCACGGGGTTAGGTGGTGTGGAGAGTGCCCTTGCTTAGGGCGGCAAAGTGTTGTCAGACTTGCTGCCTCACAGCTCAACGGACCCAGGTTCGATCCTGACCTCGGGTGCTGCCCGCGTGGAGTTTGCACAGATGTCCCTATGGCTTGTCTCCGGGTGCTCCGGTTTCCTCCCACATCCGAAAGATGCGCGGCTTTTGTAGGCTGGTCGGCCCTCTGCAAGTTGCTCCCCCAGTGTGCGGAGGGTGGAAGCGGGAGTGGGACAACACGGAGCAATGCTGCTGCCGTGGGATCGGCGGGCAGCGTGGACTCGGCGGGCCGAAGGGCCAGTCTCCAAGCCTTATCGTTCCGTCGCTCCTTCAATCAATCTCTCGTGTCGGCAGCCAGCCTCGTTGGCAGCCACAAGCCGGCCCGACTGGCAGTGAATGCCATCGAGCAGCAAGGTTCAAAGAGAACGCCACGCAAAGAAAGATGATGGCCCTTTCTCTTTCTCTTTGCACAGGAGTGCAAGCGCGGTGTAAGTGCCTTTGTCAGTCTGCACAACCCTGTCTGGCCTGACAGTAATGTAGTATGTGAGTGGCAGGCACTGGCATCATACAGTATACTCCTTCCTGCACAATGGACTATTTACACAGCAACCTAAAGCGGATTCTGAACGATGGGATTAATTGGAGGTTCATTAAAATAGAATACACTGCATAATTAACCTCTCTCAGGCACGCAAAGTAGACCTATTCATCTTTCTGCCAATGCCAGAAGAGCCATATTTGGTGTGAAATGGACTGGTAGTCATTGAGAAGCCAGCCCAGACAGAAGGAGTACATGTCCTTATTATATTCTGTGGCGTATCTAGTCCACCTTGTTGCATTAGGGCCAGCAAACCCTCAAGCTTAGATAAGACACAAAATGCTGGAGTAATTCTGCATTAGACGACATCTCTGTCTCCCCCTCCCTCCTGTTCTCAGTCTGAAAAAGGGTAGGTAGATGATCAGCTGTAAAGGTGTTGAGCTTCAGAGCAGTCCAATGTCCGAAAAAGGGTCTCAAGCCCAAACGTCACCCATTCCTTCTCTCCGGAGGTGCTGCCGGTCCCGCTGAGTTACTCCAGCATTTTGTGTCTGTCTTCGGTGTAAACCAGCATGTGCAGTCCCTTCCTACACGAGCTTAGTTTCCAAGTACACATTGCTTGCATATTGTTACCTGAAGCTGCTACTGGGAGACAGAGGACATTGCAGATTCTACAATCTTGAGTAAAACACAAAGTGCCGGAAGACCTCAGCAGGTCAGGAGGGGAATGGATGGAGGTGACGTTTTGGGTCGGGACCCTTCTTCAGACTTCACCTGTCCATTCCATTCGCACATGCTGCCTGACCCACTAAGTACCTCCAGCCTTTCATGTTTTACTGCTACTACCATACCCCACTCCAGCATGCCTTTGGATTCTAGAGAGAGATACAGCAGGGAAACATGGAACCTGAGTCCAAGCTTAGCAGCAGCAACTACCCATTTACACTACATGCTTCTTCCCATGCACCCTTCAGCTCCCCCCTCCCCCATATCCCACAACTCTTTGCCGCACTGGACACATGTTATACAACTGAGGGAATCATACGCAGACACTCGTTGTTCGTTCAGCATTAAGAAAAATACCTGCTTGCATTTCCTCTCAACTTTGTCCATTGTCAAATTACCTTCACATCTGTCTACTTAAACAGACCATGCAGTGTGGGCAGCCCACACTGATGACATTGCAGCCTGTAAAGCTGAAGAGGGAGAGAGAGTGGAGGGAGAGAGAATGATGAGTGAGAGAGGAGAGAGAGCGGAGAGAATGAGAGAGAGAGAGTGAAGAGGGAGAGAGAGCGGAGGGAGAGAGAAGAGGGAGAGAGAAGAGAGAGAGTGAGGAGGGAGAGAGAGCGAGGGGGAGAGAGAGCGAGGGGGGAGAGAGAGCAGAGATGGAGAGAGAGCAGAGAGAGAGAGAGAGCAGAGAGAGAGAGAGTGAGGAGGGAGAGAGAGCGGAGGGCGAGAGAGAGAAGGAAGAGAGAGGGCCGAAGGGCCTGTTGCCGCTCTGTATCTCCAAACTAAACTAAGCAAAACTAAACATGGGTCCTTCACACTGCCCTCCCTGCGTTAATCTAACGCCAAGCAGCCGTGCCCCTGTGACAAACTGGTGCAACTTGTACAGGGATCAGGAGGTACATTTTGGCAGGAGGAGCCTTGCTTGTGCAGTACAGGCGACATCAGCTGTTACACACTGCCCTCTGTAACCATTTACTGTTAAACACAAAGCCTCCCCTCCAGAGCACAGCGCTAAAGGCCGCAGCAAATTTTTTTTTTTTATTAAAAGCTTTCCCCAGGGAAAAATTTAAACTCCACCAAACTCTCGAGGGTTGAAATTAATGATGGAGAGAATATTCAGCTACCCAATATGTGGTGCAGAGGCGAACAAAGAGGATTTTCTCAGTGAAAGGGTGCGGGCTGGAGCTTCTGTACTCTGCAGTGTATTAACATGCAGATCACACACCCACTGTCTCGCTCCCACCTCCCCTTTGGCTCCCAGCAGCTTCAAGGTCTGCATCTAATCTTGAGGTGTTTTTTATCCCGCTCTCTCCCATATCTTTAAAGCAAGATCCCCACCCCGAACAACAGTGTCAAACTGTTAGCGCTTGCGTGCGTGTTTTTGCATTGTCTTGCCTGTCCCCGGGGTCTCTGCTCAAATGTAAATCCTCCCTGAAGTTTGTAGTTTGAATATAATGGATCCTCACGGTATCGCGCAGCAAGGAGAACAAGACTATTTCTCAACGCTGCAGGTTTTTCTACCCCCCCCACTCCCCCTCCCCCTCCCCCATGCCTCATGGTCTCCCAAGCCTGAGAGTGGACATCAGCTGAGGTATAAAAGATGCACATTTCTGGGACAGAGGTGGAGGAGTCTCGGAGTTAACGGCTCAGTCTCAGGTTGAAAGGCCCACCGTGTAAAAGATGGAATTCCCTCCGAGGAATGAGAACCTTTGGAATTCTTTGCTCCAGAGAGCGGTGTTTGCCAAGTCATTGTCACCGGGGATTAAAGGGTTATGGGGATCAGGCAGGAAAGCCACATACTTAGTTCAGTTCAGCTCATTGTACAGAGAGGTACAGTGAAAAGCTTTTTTGTTGCGTGCTATCCAGTCAGCGGAAAGACAACACATGATTACAATCAAGCCGTCCACAGTGTACAGATACAGGATAACGGGAATAACGTTTAGTGCAAGGTAAAGTCCGATTAAAGATATTCCATGGTAGATATTCCACGGAGGTAGATAGTAGCTCAGCTCAGGACTGGTAAAACTGTAAAAGTATCCCTAGTGTGTAGGATAGTGCTAGGGTACGGGGTGGTTGCTGGTTGGCATGGACTCAGTAGACCACAGTGCAGTGTCATCTCTAAAGTCTAGTCTTCTTCCGGATTTTAAGTGGGAGACGATGGGCTGAATAGCCTCAAATAACCATGGAATTTCCGGCAGGAGTCAACAACTCAACCCTCCAGCTGACTTCAATGGAAGAAGAATTCCAGACCAAGGGGATTGCCGGATCACAAAATGCCAGACTAGAGACAATCCAAGCACTTAATGCATGGAAGATAGACACAAAATGCTGGAGTAACTCAGCGGGTCCGACAGCAGGTTCTCTCTCGAGAGAAAAGGAACAGGCGACGTTTCAGGTCGAGACCCTTAATGTCACCTATTCCTTTTCTCCAGAGACGCTGCCTGACCCGCTGAGTTACTACAGCTTTTTGTGTCTATCTTCGGGTTAAACCAGCATCTGCAGTTCCTTCCTGCACAATGCGCGGGGGTGGATGAGAATGGAGGTGCTTACCTGGCATACAGATACAGGTGAATTCTCCGATGCGGTCCAGGCAGGTTGCATCATTCTGGCAGGGCATGGATAAGCATTCGTTGATGTCCGTCTCACAGCGGGGGCCCGTGTACCCGTTCCCACACTGACACTGGAAGGAGCCCTCAGTATTCACGCACTTCCCAAAGTGTTCACAGGGATTGGCCCCTTCAGAGGAGAAATAAATAAATAAATGGGTGAAGTTTAACGCGGATTAATACGTTTCAGTCAGAAGAATGTGAAGAGGCATTTATCGCACAGTCTGATTACCCAACTATGTAATTCAGGTTAAGTTTAGAGATACAGCCTGGAAACGGGCCTTTCGGCCCATCTAGTCCACACTGACCATCGATCACCATTCACATTACTTTAGATTAGGTTAGATTTTATTTGTTGTCATTTGAACCCAGAGGTTCAAACAAAATTTGGTTTCTGCAGTCATACAAACAAGAAGAAGAACCAAGACACAACACAATTTACACAAACATCCATCAATGCTATCCCATGTTGGCATCCACTCCCTGCACATGAGGGGAAATGTCACAGAGGCCAATGAAACCTACACGTCTTTGGGATGTGGGAGGAAATGAGAGCACCCGGAGGAAACCCATGTGATCACAGGCAGGACGTGCAAACTCCACACAGACAGCACCTGATGTCAGGATCAAACCTGAGTTTCTGGTGCTGCAAGGCAGCAAGCAGCACTACCAGCTGTGCCGCTGTGCCTATCTGAAGTTAACTACGATCTGTACCAATCTGTAACTAATTCACCTACCAGTGCAACTTCTGCGATCTCAGCTGACAACGTCTCTGAAACTTCACGCTATCAACAGTGCTCGGGACTCTGTGTCAGATCCCCGCAGCCCGGAGAGAATTGACCCGGGGGGTACCTGTACTGATAGAGCCCTCTCCTGCTCGGAGGAGGGTGATCGGCGGAGGGGGGGGGTGGGGGGGGGGAGGGTGGTGCAATTTCCATGTCCCAGATTTGTAACGGATCCAACACTGGAGAAGTCCCAAGGGTGCTGGACTGGAGAGTTTCAACCTGTAACACTAGAGGCAGACCAAACCATATTCAGCAGGTATGTCCCGGGCAGGAGAGAATTGTCCTCTCAAGTGTGACAAACAGATTGGGACTTCAGAGTTTAGACGCACAAGGGATGATCTCATCAAAGCATACAAGAGGGAACATGACGGGGTAAAAAGGTCAAGATTTTGACCAGGGAGACATATTTTTAAGATCCGTAATCAGTCATTTAAAACTTGGGTATGTGAAAATCTTTCTTCTCAAAGAGGATAGTGAATCAGTGAACTTGTCCAACCTTTCAACGCTGACCAAAATGCCCATTGACGTCAGTCCCACTTGCTGGTTTGACGCATATCTCTCCCCCAGGGAGTTGTGAAGGAAAGCTTACTGGAAATATTTAAAGGAGACATGAAAAAAGTCTGTACGTTTGGGTGTTACAGGGCTGCGGGGATCTGACACAGAGACGTTATCCTGGAACAAATCAGCTATGATCATATTGAAAGGTAGTGCTGAACAGAGGGGCCGAGAGGCCTGCTCTTGCTCCTATAGTTTCTTGTATTCCCGGGCAATGGTCAGGTCGGGTTGGGTTTTAATGTTATATTCATGTAAACCTTCAACAGAAAGGGTAAAACCCTACATGGGGTGAGCAAGAAGCGAGGAGTTTCAGAATTGAATAACGTATGTGTGTATGAGGACACCAAACGATGGTGGTGGCAGAACAAGTTGAGAAAGTTAAAAGCCGATGGAATTGATAAACAAATGCACAAAGTACAGAGCCACAAGGTCAGCTTGCCCTCCAGAACGCACTGGTTTGGCTGCAATTGGAGTGTGGCCAATTCTGGACACAGTGTCGGAGGGAGGGTGTGAAAGTTCTCGGATAGGTATAAACATGTAACAGGTTGAGAGACTTCAGCTTCACAGTGGAACTGAGAGGCCAGGCCTGTGGTAAAGGGCACGGAGTTGTTCAAATCAGTAAGGATCAAGGCAAAGGCAGGAACCGGGAACTCCTTCCTTCGGTGAAAGGCCCGGACTCAGAGGTGGGAGGTAGGAGATCCAGGAGCAATCTGAAATCAAAACTTCTTTCGTTCAGTACACAGTACAGGAACAGACCCTTCAGTCCACGATGGTCACAGCATGAGAGCCCGGGTTCCAACCTGAATTTGGTGCTATCTGTGTGGAGTTTGCATGCTCTCCCCATGATTTTCCTCAATGTGCTCCTGTTTAATCCCAAAGAAGTATAGATTTTCCGGTTAATTGCCCCTGGTGGGTAGGAAGTGGATGCAAAAGTGGGATAACATTTAACTTGTGTCAATGGGTGATCGATGGTCAATGTGGACTCGATGGGCCGAAGGGCCTGTTTCCATGCTGTGTCTTTCACGCGATTCACATTTGCACAGGATAATAGACAATACGAGAGAAAAAGCTATCACCAAGAGAAAATTTTAAAATCCAACACAGGAGTGTGAAAGGATGTAACTTCCGGACACTCCACAACTGTAACTCAATGTCCATTGGGATAGACCATTGTTGCTTCCATCTGTAGTTCAGGGCCATTGGCTGCATGCTCACCCTTACCTATTGAACACTCATCCACATCCTGATTACAAGCAGGTCCGGAGAATCCCGAGGGACAGGTGCAGATGGCTTCTCCGTTCACTGGGTTGGTGTCACAGATGGCCCCTTCATGACATGGATTGCTCACACAAGCATCTTCAAGGTGGCACAGCAAACCTGCAAGTCACGGAGAGATGAGTTAAAAGGTGCTCCAAAGAACCGATGGCTTTGTAGCCCATCACTGGTCATTAACTGTCAACATCTACAGATAGAAAATATCCTTTCCTTTTAAAATATTTTTATCTTTTTTTTTCAAAAAAAAACAAAACAACAAAAAATAATGATAAATGTAACAATGATATTGATAGGGTTACATTAATGGCAGGTATAACCTAAATATGAGTCCAGTGTCAAAATACACATTGAATATAGACCTCCCGGTCTCTATGTAAATATAGTAAGCATTTAAAAGAGAACTTATATATAAAAAACACAAAAAGATAAAAAGAAAAAAAAGAAAAAGAGAGAAAAAAGGACAAAACAAACCCCCCTAAACTAGAAAAAAAAGCAAAACAGAATCTGAGCTGCAAAGAATTTCAACAATTCAAGTCCCTGTTTGTCGTCAAGTCCGTTCCACGGTATAAAATTTTCAACATCAAGTCCGTTCCACCGTATAAAATTTCCAACATCAAGACCCGGGGCAGGGCCTTACATCGCCCGGCGTGGCTTTAAGTGGCCGCGGACTTGCTAGCGCCCGCCGGGGCCTTTGACCTCGACTTCGGGAGAGGAATGGAGAGCAGGGGAGAGATAAGACTTTGCCTTCCATCACAGTGAGGAGGAGACTCACTGTGATGGATGTTTGTGTGAATTGTGTTGGTGTGTGTCTTGGTTCTTTTCTTGTATGGCTGCAGAAACCAAATTTCGTTTGAACCTCATGTGAGGTTCAAATGACAAATAAAAGGTATTGTATTGTATAAATGTAAAATAATTTTTATAACGGTTGGAGAGGGGACAATTTATGCTGTGTGTAAATGTTGAATAAATCTTCCCCAAGTCCTATCAAATTTAACCAAGAATGTCACTCCTATTTTTTTCTGAATTTAAACATGATATCGTTTCAGAGTACCAATGGATTGTGTTCGGAGGATTAGAGTCTTTCCATTTAAATAAAATAGAAAATACAACAACCCCATACTAAACGACCCCACTGACAAGTCAGACAAGATCTGTGGAAACAACTATCAGCCTTTCATCGGGAAAAGTCCTGAACTAGTGTTAACAGACAACAAGTGTTGGGCGTTGGGTTAAACCGTTACCTGTCCTCCCGGAAGGGCACTCGCAGAAGAAGGACGCCACGCGGTCGTGGCAGGTGGCACCGTGGAAGCAGACTGCGGTGGCGCAGTCGTCGATGTTCTCGCTGCAGTCGTCGCCGGTCCAGCCATTGACGCAGACGCAGGAATGGCCGCCGAGCGTGTTGAAGCAGGTGCCGCCGTTGTGGCACGCGTTGGGCTGCAGGTGGCATTCGTCCACATCCTCTGTGCAGAACTGGCCTGGGGAGGACACGAGTCCACAAAGGCAGGGTCAGACACCCAACATGGATTTCAGTAAGAATTTCAATTTTCCATCTGGGACATTCGCCACTAAAACACTCTCGACTCGCTCGGTAGGAAATGCAGATGCTGGTTTCAACCAGAGATAGACATGAAAAGCTGGAATAACTCAGCAGGTCAGGCAGCATCTCTGGAGAAAAGGAATAGGAGACCCATCTTCAGACTCTTCAGTCTTCAGTCTGAGGAAGAGTCTTGACCCGAAACGTCACCTATTCCTTTTCTCCAGAGTTGCTGTCTGACTCGCTGAGTTACTCCAGCTTTTTGTATCTATCAAGGGTCAGAGACCGGCAGACAGCCCAAAGTATCTCAGCCTTACACATTTGGCCGTGAAACCGATTAAGCTTGAAGCTCTTGCAAAATCAATCAGCACGTGTACAAGTTGGGCTGAAGAGCCGAGAGTTTCCATGCTCAAGACTCCATAAGTTGGCCCAAGTTTGCACAGTGTCCAGAGGACCAGTAACCAGAGGAAGATAGTTCAAGACTGTTGCCACACCCAGATATAGTATAAGACCAGACACACAAGTTCAAATCCTATCACAGCAGCAGTTTGTTAAGTAATCGGAACTTGAAAAGTAAATTTCCGCCCCTGTAGGACGGAATTTTGTTCTATACCCATACCATGTATATGTCTGAAGAAGGGTCTCAACCCGAAACATCACCTATTCCTTCTCTCCAGAGATGCTGCCTCTCCTGCTGAGTTCCTCCAGCTTTTTGTGTTTACCCTGTAAATTTCTTTACCCAGTTAGGCACAGGCACAAAATTAAACAGCTCATAGTTCAGTGGAGAGTCTATCGAACAAGTTGGGTTATTGAAGGCCTTAACCGTGCATAATGGGAAACACTCTGTGAGAACCCAAAGTGTTTTCAAAGATTCACAGTACTTACAGCATTTTAGCAAGCATGAAATACCTGGGTTGTTGTAAACATTCCTCGGGTTCCTACACAGTCCTTACCCAGAGACATCAGGCTGACTATTAAATGGCCCAGAAAGCCACTCATTTCTACCATAACCCCAACTACAAATCCTTTGCCGACAGCAGTTATCAATGAATAGCACTTTCGAGCAAACAGACACTGGTAATATTGGAATAAAGGCGTGAAAAGGAAACCTTCAGTTCAAATCCAACTCTGCTACATCTGATGATAAGCACAACATTGTTGATAGTGGTTTATACTTCTCGTGGTCAAAGAATGGAACAGTCTTCCGACAATCGAAATACTGTCCCAGGGTGGCAGTCAGAAGTTAGGGTAGACAGAAAGGAGATGGGGAGGAATTTCTTTAGTCAGGGGGTGGTGAATCTGTGGAATTCATTGCCACCGATGGCTGTGGAAGCCAAAGCATTGGGCATTTTTTAGGGGGAGATTGACAGATTCTTGATTAGTGCGGGTGTCAAGGGTTCTGAGGAGAAGGCAGGAGAATGGGGTTGAGAGGGAAAGATAGATCAGCCATGATTGAATGACAGAATAGCCTCGATGGGCTGAATGGCCTAAAGGGCCTGTCCCACTTTCACAACCTAATTCACGACATTTTCTACTTGTGGACATTTTTCATCAGGCTAGAAAAAACGCCCCGACCCACTTGATGCCACGAGTACCTACGACTAGCATCACGGCCTGCTACGACTTACCTACGACCTCGTGTCGACCATGCTGCGAGTATGAGTCAAGGGAAAACTCGGCAGAGGTCGTGAATTAGGTCGTGAAAGTGGGACAGGCCCTTAATTCTGCTCCTCTGACCTATGATCTTACATGACAATTAAGCACTCTTGACTCATAGAAACGTAGAAAATAGTTGCGGGAGTAGACCATTCGGCCCTTTGAGCCAGCCATTCATGATCATGGTGATCATCCAGAATCAGAACTCCGTTTCTGCTTTCTCCCCATATCCCTTGATTCCGTTGGCCTGAAGAGCTATATCTAGGAACTTAAGGAAAGGTCGCTTCATAGGGAGAGGACCTACTTCTTTATAGCAGCTGAATTAAGTTGGCATTTGGGTATCTAACCTGCACTACCCTTGTAAATAGGGAGACAAGATCTTCGTATTCTTACTAACATTGACATACCTGTCCATTCAGGTGTGCACTGGCAGTTGTAGGTGTTTACCCCATCTATGCAGGTTCCACCGTGCCTGCAGTTGTGCTTGGGGCAATCATCAATGTTAATCTCACAGTTCTGCCCTTCAAAACCTAATGAGAAAAGAAAGAAAATAAGAATGAATAAAAACAATTGCACGACAACATAGATATTCAATTAACCTACAAACCTACACATTTTTGGGATGAGGAAATGGGAGTTTGAATTTAGTGTCACTTGCACCGAGGTACAGTGAAAAGCTTTTGCTGCGTGCTAACCAGTCAGCGGAAAGACAACACATGATTACAATCGAGCCGTCCACAGTGTATAGAATAACATGAATAACGTTTAGTGCAACATAAAGGCAGTAAAGTCACATCAAAGATAGACCGAGGGTCTCCAAATGATAGTAGCTCAGGACTGCTCTCTAGTTGTTGGTAGGATGGTTCAGTTGCCACCAGCACAGCTGCAGACCGGGGCTGAGGACAGAGCCGGTTGCCGAGAGCAAGGTGGTCAATCCCAGCATGGCTTGTCTGGGCCACTCACCTCCTACTGCCAGGCACTCTGCCGACTTCAGCAATTCAGTCCCATTGACGCGAAATACTTCCAAATACTTCCTGCCCCATAGAAAAGCTTTTCCTCCTCAGCATGAAAAGAATCCAACATAAATATCCCCCCTTCGGTCATTCAGGAAGCAATGTTGAATTACTATGTGGTAACTTGCTTTTAAAAAAATATGGGAAAAGGAAGACAATATGAACTTGTGACCTCTAATAGCGATGGTATTTCACTCAGCTCACGTGTTTCCTGTTTGACCACATCCTTCTGACCTCATTGCCTTGGTTTCTATCAGCCAAATGTTTGTGGCTTTTTGGTAGCTTGTGGGGCCCAGAGCTAATCCCACAAATAGTTATAAAGGACATTTAGGAATATCAATCCAGCAGTCCAAGGAAGGGTCTCGACCCGCAACGTCACCCATTTCTTCTCTCCAGAGATGCTGCCCCTCCGGCTGAGTTACTCCAGCATTTTGTATCTATCTTTGATGCAAGCCAGCATCTGCAGTTCCTTCCTGCACATGCCCTAAACTGCCTTAGTCTGAAGAAGGGTCCCGATCTGAAACGACACCTATCCATGTTCTCCAGAGATGCTGCCTGGCCCGCTGCGTTACTCCAGCATTTACCGTCTTTCCTTGGTAAACCACCGTCTGCAGTTCCTCGTTTTATCCAAACTGCCTTCCCTTGTTGGTGTGTCTATTTCTGAACTGTTTCAGAATTTCATTAATTCACCATACTGCCAATTTCATTAATTGACTATACTCTATGTAGTGCAAGCTACGTATGATAAAATAAATCAAATGAGTGCCTGCTGTTACAAATGGCATCGTGCCAAGTGCCCAACTTGTTTATGCACAAGTTGTAGCCTCGTTGCTGATCATTGGTGTGGTTCAAAGTTAAGTTCAAGGAGTTCTTCAGGAAGACTTGCTTCCTCTTATCATGAGCACCTGTTTGTATGAGGAGCTTTGGAGCCCTTGATGCCATCGAGGTATAAAACTGAAGATCCATCCTTTTTGGGAAGTTCTCAGGATGGTTCAGAGATGCATCACTGGGCGGCACGGTGGCGCAGTGGTAGAGTTGCTACCTGACAGAATCAGAGATCTGGGTTCGATCCTGACTACGGGTGCTGTACAGAGTTTGCACGTTCTCCCCTTGACATGCGTGGGTTTTCTCCAAAAACTCCAGATTCCTCCCACACTCCCAAGGATTTGGCTAATTGACCTTCACCCTGGGATAATTTCATTGTCCCATCCGGGACATATGACAATAAAACATTGTCTTGACTCTTGACCTGCGTGGGTTTTCTCCGGGATCTCCAGTTTCCTCCCACACTCCAAAGACATACAGATTTGTGGGAGATTGACAGCTTCCTGATTAGTAACGATGTCAAAGGTTATGGGGAGAAGGCAGGAGAATGTGGTTGAGAGGGAGAGATAGATCAGCCATGATTGAATGGCGGAGTAGACTCGAGGTGCTGAACTGTACACTGCAAGGGCCAGGAAGCGACGGGCAAGATCATCTCTGACCCCTCTCACCCTGGCCACAAACTCTTTGAATCACTTCCCTGTGGAAGGCGACTCCGGACTGTCAAAGCTGCCACAGCCAGACATAAAAACAGTTTTTATCCACGAGTAGTTGCTCTACTCAACAGCCAAAAATCTGTAGCCTCCCTTTGATCTGGTATTTTATTGGTTCACATGTTTGATCAATTGTGTTTTATTATTATTAATGTTTAGTGTTTTCGGAGTCATTCGTAACTGTCACTGTATGTCATGTTGTGACTTGTGGGCGGAACACCAAGGCAAATTCCTTGTATGTGAATACTTGGCCAATAAACTTACTTACTTACTTACTTATTGAATGGTGCAATTCTCCAACTATGCATTATGAACGCAGTTACCCAGAGAGTGTTACTCACTCACCAAGATGTCTCTACCGTGGGCAAACAGGTTAGCAGTCTCACCTGGCAAACAGGCGCACTCGTAGGTCAGATCACCAGTCTGCCGGCAGGTGCCACCATTCTGGCACTGTGATGGGGCGCAGGGGATGTAGGTGCTTTCGCACTGGCGCCCGGTGTAGCCGGGCGGGCACTGGCAGCGGTACGTGCCCGGGGCATTGGCGCACACCCCTCCGTTCTTGCAGAGGTCGGGCGCCCTGCACTCGTCGATGTCTGTGCGGCAGTGTTTGCCGTTGTAGCCCGGCGGGCAGCTGCAGTTGTAACGGTTGTTCCAGTTGGTGCAGCGGGCACCGTTGGCACACGGGCTGGCGGCGCACGCATCGATCTGCGAGCAGTCCTCTCCTGCGGAGGTGAACGAGAGGACATCACCACCCACCGGCGAGCAATGGCAAAGTGCCTTACAACTCATCCACATCGACTCCCCACAGATTCTCATCAACTCCCCTCGCACTCTACCACTCACAAGCACACTAGGGCCCACCAAGTCCACGCCGACCAGCAATCACCCGTTAACACTAGTTCTATGTTATCCCTCTTTTGCATCCTCTGGAGGCACTTAACACAGGTCAAGTAACCTACAAACCCGCACGTCTTTGGGATGTGGGAGGAAACAAGGGCTTTGCAGTTACAGTGAGAACGTGCAAACTCCACACTGGAGGTCAGGATCATGCCTATGTCACCTGTTATCTGTAGAACTACCACCCTGGTGCAGTCTTATTTTCCTTTCCACTGTACATTCATCCCTCATCTCAGAGAGTCCTCCATTTCCTTTTTAATCCCCCCTTTCCCCCCTCCCCCTGGTCCCCTTGCAGCCATAACCCTCTCACAGATTTCATGCCTCATCAGCCACCCTTGTCTCCTTTTCAACTCAAGGATTTGTCACCATCTGCCAAACACACCTCTACCTTGTATCCACCTATCACTTAGGTAGACACAAAATGCTGGAGCAACTCTGCGGGTGAGGCAGCATCTCTGGTAAGAAGGAATGGGCGACGTTTAAGCTTCTCTCCAGAGATGCTGCCTCACCCGTTGAGTCACTCCAACATTTTGTGTCCACCTTCGATTTAAACCAGCATCTGCAGTTCTTTCTTCCACCTATCACTTGCCAGGCTTTGTCCCATCCCTAAGACTCTGTTCCAGCTTGCTCCCCCTACTCTGACTGTCTGAAGGAGGGTCCCAACCCAAACTATTGTCTGTATATTCCCTCCACAGATGCTGTCTGACCTGCTGAGGTCCTCCAATGCTTTATATTTGGCTCCTGTAAATTCCTTTATTTAAATACTAGAACTCCTCACTGAAGTGACTATTCTTTCTGTGCAAGTTTGATGGGAGTCCAGAGGTATTTGGATATCACAGAGTAATCCAGCACGGAAACAGACCTTTCAGCCCACTGAATCTACATGAACCGACTATTACACCCATCCCATTCAATTCTCACCACATTCACATCCACTCCCCACAGATTCTACCACTTACCTACACACTTGGGGCCATTTACAGCAGCTAATTAACCGACAATCTGGCGGAGTCAGGGGATACGGGGAGAAGGCAGGAACGGGGTACTGATTGTGGATGATCAGCCATGATAACATTGAATGGCGGTGCTGTCTGGAAGGGCTGAATGGCCTACTCCTGCACCTATTGTCTATTGACCAACACGCACAGCTTTGGGGTGAAGGAGGAAATCAGGGGATCCAGGAGAATTCCCCGCAGCTATAGGGGGGACATGCAGGCTCCACGCAGACAGCAGGAGGGGTCAGAATTGTACCCGAGTCACTGGAGTTGTGAGATGGCTATGCTAGATGCATGTGGCTATGCTTGTGATGCATGTTAGAAGTCCCATGATCTACTGGACCACAGACCTGGTACCTGAAGCTGGGGTTGAACGGAGAGGCTCTCTTCCACTGCTACAGACACAATGGGCCAAACGGTGTCTTGGGTTTTCCATCATCCATCGACCATTCTACACTGTGGACGCCAATCTCAATGCTTGTACTTCCAACCATCCCCACCAGGTGGCAGTGAGCAATGGGATCCCAGATTGATTTGTTCCTGGTGAAGCCACCAAGCACAAAGGCCAGTCCCAGCCCATTGGTGACTGACTACTGACCACTGGATCTGCCCCATTGTGGACAATAGTATCAATTAAAGTATTCAACCACGATGATGCTAATGGTGTTCTAGGTAGAGTGTGGTTTACTCTTGCACAAGCCATCATCATGTTTCTTTCATATTTACGCCAAAGTAATGATTCTACATCGAGAGCTAAGCACAAAGTGCTGGAGGAACTCAGTGGGTCAGGCAGCATCTGTGGAGGGAATGGACAGATGACATTTCGGGTTGAGACCCTTCTTCAGACTGATTGCAGCACCAGAGAATAAGGCTCCTCGCCTCTTCACAGCTTTCTCCCCCTCACTGACCTCAAATTGCCACGAATGTATATGAAGTCGATACGAAAGTGGGATATTAGATCTAGTTTGAATGGGTGATCGATCCTCAGCAGTCACTTGGTGGGCTGAAGGGCCTGATTCATTTCTTTCATTTCAAAAAAATGTCTGGATGAGCATTTGAATTGTCAGAGTGTAAAAAGCTATGGGCCAAACGCTGATAGATGGGATTAGCGTAAATTGGTACTTGATGGTAGGTACGGTGGGCCAAAGAGCCAGTTTATGTTCTTTATACAGAATGACCATGACTCAATATAAGATTTACCCAGCAAATTGACCAAACAGGTACAGAATAGCAAGGTGGGAACTAGAGTTTTGGAGCTGGGCAACTGAAACATTGCCAGCTACTGGTGTACGAGGCATCCAAGGTCACGGAGAGTTGAAGTGCGAAGATGGGGAGTGCGAGTGTGATGTAATAATCAAATCTGCTGCAACTAACACTAAGATAACTCGCCTGGGAAGGTGCTGGATGTAAGCTGTGGCAGAAAGCATATGGAGAGTTGGGGAAATCAAAGGCTGCCCAATGAGCTATGCTTTGTCAACTCTCTTTGCCAAGCTACTGAAAAATGGTCCCAACCCGAAACATCCCTTATCCATGTCCTCCTGACCTGCTGAGTTACTCCAGCACTCTGTATTCTACGCAAGATTCCAGCATCTGCACTTCCTTGTGTCTGCCAAGATTCTTTGTCTGTTTCACGAAGACCAGCATAGCTTAAACAAAACACAAAGAGCTGGAGGAAATAGATAGGCGACGTTTCGGGTCAGGACCTGTGTTCAGACTGAATTGGCCTGAAACACCACCTGTCCATTCCCTACACAGATGCTGCCTGGCCCACTGAGTTCCTCCAGCACTGTTTTCTGCTCAGTCCTTTGGTTATCCTTCCTATCCTGAAGTATCTTAGTGTATTGCCCACCCCACCTCTTACTTTGGGAGGACAGATGGCACAATGGGCTAAGTGTTCGGCTGGCAACCGGAAGGTAGCCGGTTCGAATCCCGCTTGGAGTGCATACTGTCGTTGTGTCCTTGGGCAAGACACTTCACCCACCTTTGCCTGTGTGTGAATGTGTGTGAGTGATTGGTGGTGGTCGGAGGGGCCGTAGGCACAGATTGGCAGCCACGCTTCCGTCAGTCTGCCCCAGGGCAGCTGTGGCTACAGAAGTAGCTTACCACCACCGAGTGTGACTGAGGAGTGAATGAATAAGGCGATGTAAAGCGCCTTGAGTATTAGAAAGGCGCTATATAAATCCCATCCATTATTATTATTATTATTACTTTAACTCTCTGGGTTTGCAAGCAAAGAATTTCACATTTGTGTAAATTGTTTGTGTAAATTGTGTTAAGTGTGTGTCTTGACTTTTTTTGTAATGTCAAAACTGTAGGAATGAAATTTCGTTCAAACCTTGCCTGTTTGAATGACAATAAAATGCACTCTATTCTATTCTAAACTATTCCATTCCTAATTCACTGGTCCATATTACGGAAGCACTACCATTATTCCAGGGTCGACTCAAAACATCACCCATTCCTTTTCTCCAGAGAAGCTGTCTGACGTGCTGAGTTACTCCAGCATTTGTTGTCTATCTTCAGTGTAAACCAACACCTGCAGTTCCTTCCTACACATTACCACGGCAGCCTTATCCGCATTCCCAACCTGAATGATCTTCCACCATTCATTCCCTCCAGAGATGCTGCAGGTGACAGCCTCGCTGAAGTGGGGTCCTAATCGCTCAAGATGCGCATCGCACCTGCAGGTCCTTGTGCTCTGACTATCATTCTGCTTCCAAGCATCTTGGGATTTTTCCACCGCTCATCGTTCCCTCCTGGCTTGGGAAAACGCCAAATGATCCTTGGCCTTTCTAATCTATCAGCCTTTGTACTGGAGAAGTTTTGATTTGGTGCCGGACTCCCTCCGGTTGTCTGTCCCATTCTGAGTCGTGGCCGTGCGCTCACATTCTGCAAGGCTATGCACAGAATAGCCCACCACCGGTGGACCTGAAGTAGATCTCTTTATAGCGTGAGATTAGATAGGCGCACTAACTCCTTTTAAATGCAATGGGGACGTTATTAGCAAACGGAGCGGAACGTGGGCCTTTTTTTCATCCATTTCAATAACCCGACCCGACCCGACTGGCAGTGTAATCAACGTTGCGGGGGAACAGTTTGTGTTAATAAATTATAATTCTGAAAATGAGGAGCAGATTTTTCCCAAATAACTTTTATTTTTACGAGAATATTTCCGTAACCGGCTTCCGTCTCCGCACTAGTATCTTTGCTCCGCTACGGGATCTTTGGTGCGGAGACGGAAGCCGGTTACGGAAATGGGGCCGAAAATTACCCATGGATCTGCCCATGACCGTACTACGTCTTTTTCGTCGAGTGGACTATCTTGCTCGCTATAGGATCTTTGCACCCAACCTCCCATTCTGCCTCACCAAATGGCCTTGCTGGGCGGTCCCCTAGCCAACGCATCACGACTTACCTCTGAACCCTCGAGTGCACGTGCAGGTGTACCGAGCCGCGCCGTCCAACACCAAACTGCCGCATATCCCTCCGTTTAGACAGGGTGACCTTTGGCAAGGATCAGGAAACTGGCACAAATTCCCAATAAAACCAGACCGACATCTAGACAAAGCGAGAAAGAAAGGAGAAAGGGGGGCTTTAGCTCTGTTGTACTCTGTGGAAACAGCAACAAAAGTAATCACAGTACCAGATTGTTAGAATATAGAACATAGAGCAATACAGAAGATAGACACAAAATGCTAGAGTAACTCAACGGGGCAGGCAGAGTCTATAGAAGGACTCCAACCCGAAACGTCGCCTATTGCTTTTCTCCAGAGATGCTGCCCCAGTCATGGAGTTACGTCTGCATTTTGTGTCTGCCTTCGGTGAAAACCAGCTTCCGCCATTCTTAACTACGCATGGAGCAGTACAGCACAGGACCTGGCCCTTCGGCCCACGATGTCTGTGCCGCATATGTTGCAATGATAAACTAAGCTGCTATCTTGTGATCCCTATCGCTCTCTCCCCCTATACCTCCCTGCCTATCCAAAAGTCTTTAACATACATGCCTCCACCACCACCCCTGGCAGCGGCTTCCAGTCTCCCTCCACCCTCTGTGAGAAAAATCTTGCCCCTTTACATCCCCTTTAATATTATCCCCCTCTCACCATAAAGCTAGGCCTTCTAATCTTTGGCATTTCCACCTTGGTAGAAGGATTCTGACAGTCTATCCTATCTGTGTTTCATTAGTTTATACACTCCTATCAGATCTCCCCTCAACCTCTGACCCTCCAGAGAAAACAATCCAACTTTGTCCAAAGAAGTTGAAGAAGGGTCTCGACCCGAAACGTCGCCCATTTCTTCTCTCCAGAGATGCTGCCTCAACGGCTGAGTTACTCCAGCATTTTGTGTCGATCAACTTTGTCCAGCCTCTCCCCTCATAGCCAAACAAATAACAAACAAAGATAGGAGTATGCCACTTGGCCCTTCAAACCTGGCCCATCCCGTCAACATTACCAAGGATTGATCTGATCTATCGTCAACTCCTCTTCTGGCACCCTCAGTCCCCTTATTTTCCCTTTAAATACCCCAGTGATCCAACTCCCACAACTTTCCTGGGTGGAGAATTGAAATCAAATCTGTAACATTAGTTCGTTGACGGGGTGGGAGATTGCAACCTTCACGTGGTCCGCCCTGTTTCGACGAATGCAATCAACCCGGCGTGCACAATCAAATAAGATCAAATAGAACAAGTTGTCCTACAACGTTAGGCTGTGCACGTCATACGCAAGAAGAAGAAGAAGTTTGTTGACGATATGGTTCGTCTAAGTTCACATAGTACAGAACCATCCCACCAAGTTGGTTCAGTTCAGTTTAGTTTGTCACGTGTACCGAGGTGCAGTAAAAGGCCTTTGTTGCCTGCTCTCCAGTCAGCGGAAAGACAATACATGATTACAGTCGAGTCACTCGCAGCGTTACGCTGTGGGATCAAGCATCCATCCGCACCAGTCCTACAATCATGCTATGATATTCTCCCGACATTTCCACCCATCCCCCATCTCCATCCCGTGGGATTCTACTACTCATGACCAATTCATGGAGCCAATCTTTGGGATCTGGGAGGAGACCAGAACACTTGGAAGAAACACAGTTGGTTACCAGGAGAATATATAAGCTCCACATAGACTGCATTAGTGGTCGTGATTGAATCGAGATCTGTGACTGTGAGGCAGGACACTAGCAACAGCGCCACTCAGAAGAGTCTGGAAACCGCAGCGTTTTGCGTGCCATTAAAACATAAACAAAAACTCAGGGACCTCTGACTACGGTTGCTCTGCGAGCACTCTTACTGCTCAGTTACTGGACGAGCATTCATCAACCCAGGTTACAATCCCATGCGGCAGCTAAAGAACTTAAATTCAATGCAATAAATCTGAGTATTTTAATAAAAATCTAGCCTGCAGTGCAATAACCCTGGGGTTACCAGATTATTGCAAAAACCCATTTAGATCAATAGCGCCATTCAAGAACGGAGGCCACTTTCCTTTTGCACTATCGCAGGTAGTATCGCAACATTTAAGAAACATTTAGAGGGGTATATTGATAGGATAGTGTAGACATACACCAGACACAGAATGTGATTCCAGTTTATCTTTAATCAGCACTGAGACTTTAACAGCATAAAGGATGGTTGGTTGTCAGTACATCCTAGCTGCTCGAACTGAACCGTGCTGGAAGCAAGTGTTAGAATAAGTGTTACAGTGGGGTGGAGTCTACATCAATCTACAGAGAGGTTTTCATCAATCTACAGATAGGTTTAGAAGGATATGGGCCAAACGCAGGCTGGTGGGACTAGTGTAGATAGAGCATGTTGGTTGGAATTGCCAAGTTGGGCCAAAGGGCCTGTTTCCACACTCTATGACTCTACGACCTGTCCTCGCCAGGTCTGGTCTAGGTACGGTTCCAGACCCACGAGTTGGATGGCGCTCAACTGCTTTCCCAGTCCTAGGGCAACCAGGGTTTGACAACCAATGTAAGCATTACCAGCGATATCTATCTCCCGGGAATATAAAATCGCTGGTTTACAACAGAGGGACCAAATGGCCTGCCCCTTCTCTATGAACTGTTGATGATTTCAAAGCAAGGGAGGAATCATGAAGGCCAAGTCATTGGGCATGATGAAAGCAGAGATTGAGAGGTTCCTGTTGAGTTAAAGGCCTGTCCCACCTTCACGACCTAATTCACGACCTCTGCCGAGTTTGCCCTTGACTCATACTCCAGCATGGTCGTCATGAGGTCGTAGGTAGGTCGTATCAGATCGTGATGCTAGTCGTGGGTACTCGTGGCATCAAGTAGGTCGGGGCGTTTTTCTAGCCTGATGAAAAATGTCCACGAGTAAAAAAAGGTCGTGAATTAGGTCGTGAAAGTAGGACAGGACCTTAAGAACGTCAAAGATTACGGAGAGAAGGCAGGAGAATGGGGTTCATGTATTCATAGGTTATAGAGGCAGAGTTTGGCCATTCGGCCCATCGGGTCTACTCTGCCATTCAATCATGGCTGATCTATCTCTCCCTCCTAACCCCATTCCCCTGCCTTCTCCCCATAACCTCTGACACCCGTACTAATCAAGAATTTGTCAATCTCCGCCTTAACAATTGCCATTGACGGCCAACACGGCCTTCTGTGGCAAAGAATTCCACCGATTCATCACCCGAAGACGAACAAAATTCCCTCTCGTCTTATCCTCTACACTGTGTGACCCCAGAGGGTTGAGAGGGAAAATTAGATCAGCCATGATCGTGCGGCAGAGTGAACTTGATGGACCGAATGGACTAATTCTGCTCCACCTTGCGATCTTATGGCTATGTTATGACATGGGACGACAGATGGCACAATGGGCTAAGTGTTCGGCTGGCAACCGGAAGGTAGCCGGTTCGAATCCCGCTTGGAGTGCATACTGTCGTTGTGTCCTTGGGCAAGACACTTCACCCACCTTTGCCTGTGTGTGAATGTGTGTGAATGTGTGTGAGTGACTGGTGGTGGTCGGAGGGGCCGTAGGCGCAGATTGGCAGCCACGCTTCCGTCAGTCTGCCCCAGGGCAGCTGTGGCTACAGAAGTAGCTTACCACCACCGAGTGTGACTGAGGAGTGAATGAATAATGCGATGTAAAGCGCCTTGAGTATTAGAAAGGCGCTATATAAATCCCATCCATTATTATTCATTATCATTATGACTATGGGAGGGAGAAAATGTGACATTGCCGGGAGAGGGGTTAATATTAACAGGCATTTTTCCACCAGGAAAGAACGAGGAAAGAGTAATGGCTTGAGTGCAGAGTGAGAGCAGGGCTGGTAATAAATCAGGATCCAGTATGGGAGCTCGGATTTCTCAGGCTGCAGCCTGCCGACCAACAGCCTGTTCCCATCAAGTGGCCTGGAGATGGGAAAGGGCTGTTCGCTCTCAGCCTTGGCACCTTCCCACTTTCCCACACTGTCATCCACCCGGCCTCCCCCACAACCCCCTCCCCAAGCTCCTCTCCCCTCCTGGAGAGGCTGCCCTCCCTCAGCCCCCCCCCCCCTCCCCAACCTCCTCTCCCCTCCCTCAGCCCCCCCTCCCCAACCATTGGCTCTCGTGACGAGTTCCCCCCCCCCCCCCTCACAGAAACCTCCAGCGTTGATGAGGGGTTCGAGGCCATTCCACCACTCCCTCGAACACACCCCGACGCCAATCTCACTCCACTCCCGCGGGCAGTGGTGGCGCAGCGGTCGAGTTGCTGCCTCACAGCGCCAGAGACCCGGGTTCGATTCTGACCACTTCTGATTCTGTCGGCACGGACTTTGTGCGTTCTCCCCATGACCGTGTGGGTTTTCTCCAGGTGCTCAGGTTGCCGCCCACACTATAAATCCAGCAGGTTTGGAGGTTCATTGGCTTCGGTAAGAACTGTAAATCGCCCCTCGTGTGTAGGATGGTGTGTAGGAGTGTGCGGGGGAGCGCAGGTCGGCGCGGACCCAGTATTTCCGCGCTGTGTCTCTAAAACTAAACTGAACTGAACAGTGTTCTTGATGGGTGACGAGCAAAGCGATGGGGGATGGTGAACAAGGGGAGGTGGGGGGTTGGTAAATCGTACAGATGGGCGAGGCAGGATTTAGATTTAGGAAGACGGTGATCTGACAATCCAGCTGTTCCCTGCGGCTGTTTGAGAGGCTAGTGTAGGGTGTTGACACGAGAGAGGGGGAGAGGGGGAGAGGGGGAGAGAGGGGGGGGGGAGAGAGGGGATGAGAGGGGGGATGAGAGGGGGAGGAGAGAAGGGGGTGAGAGGGAGGAGAGAGGGGATGAGAGGGGGGGAGAGGGGGGAGAGGGGGGAGAGGGGGGGAGAGAGGGGGAGAGAGGGGGGAGAGCGGGGGAGAGAGCGGGGGGGAGAGAGGGGGAGAGAGAGGGGGGGAGAGGGGGGGGGGGGGAGAGAGGGGAAGAGAGGGGGGGAAGAGAGGGCGGGAGAGAGGAGGGGAGAGAGGGGGGGGAGAGGGGGTGAGAGAGGGGGGGAGAGAAGGGGGGGGAGAGAGATGGGGGTGAGAGAGAGGGGGGAGAGAGAGAGGGGGGAGAGAGGGGGGAGAGGGGGGTGAGAGGGGGGGAGAGGGGGAAGAGGTGGGGGAGAGGTGGGGGAGAGGTGGGGGAGAGGGGGAGAGAGAGGGGGGAGAGAGAGGGGGGAGAGAGGGGAAGAGAGGGGGAAGAGAGGGGGGGAGAGAGGGGGGAGGAGAGGGGGGTGGGTAGGGCGGGAGAGAGGGGGGGGAGAGAAAACATACAAACTCCATACAGACAAGCACCCGCAGTCAGGATTGAATTGGGGTCTCTGGCGCAGTGAGGCAGCAACTCTACCGCTGAGAATGGAACGCGATGCTCCCAGACAAGTCACTGAGATTAGCAAAGGGAAGTATAGCCCCTAATATGGTTAGGTCCACAGATGTAATGCACAAGTCTTGCAGCAAACGTCAATGGCCTGAAACGTTAACTTGTTTTTATGAGAGAGGTCATCGGCCAGAGCAACCAGCAATGACTGTCCTGTCATGTGCTTCCAAATATGAAATGCCAAATTTGACAGCGAGGTCTTGGGAAAATTATCGCAAAACCGTTCAGTGTTTTTGTTTTCTATACATTCTCAACTAAAAACAGAAATTCCTATCTTGCCCTCATGGACGGGAGGCTCACATTGAAACAAGCGGACATTGTTTCTACCTTTGTACCTTGGCAAGCGGAATAGAACCATGCTACAAAACACGGCATTACATCAGTATACAGCACAATAACAGGCTGTTCGGCCCAACCAGTCCATGCCAGCATTTAGTTTAGTTCAGGGCAGCACGGTGGCCTAGCGGTAAAGTTGCAGCCTTGCAGCGCCAGAGACTCGGGTTCGATCCTGACTACACGTGCTGTCTGTACGGAGTTTGTACCTTCTCCCCATGACCTGCATGGGTTTCCTCCGAGATCTTCAGTTTCCTCCCACACTCCAAAGACGTACAGGTTTGTAGGTTAATTGGCTTGATATAAATGATAAATTGTCTCTAGAGTGTGTAGGGTAGTGTTAATGTGCGGGGATCGCTAGTCAGCACAGACTCGGTGGGCCGAAGGGCCTGTTTCCATGCTGTGTCTCTGAACTAATATTAGGAAACAGGACCTTTGCCTCGTTGAGTCCATGCCGACCAACGATCACCCGTATGCTTGTTCTATCCTGCACACTAGGGACAATTTTCAGAAGCCATTAACCTACAAACACACATGCCATTGGAATGTGGGAGGAAACCGGAGCACCTGGAGAAAACCCACCTGGAGAATGTACAAACTCCGTACAGATAGCATCGGTGGTCAGGATTGAACCCAGGACTCTGGTGCTGTAAGGCAGCAACTCAACGTGAATCTCTCTTAGTTTCCCCATGTGTCAGCCTAACCCATTCCTTTCACCCTGATGTGTCTGTTCCGCTTCCCCTCAAATGCATCTTAATGAAACATTTTATAGGCCACATTCCTGAGAATATTTTGTGGGAAACATTTTCATATATCTAAAAGACCGTGCAAAGTACATAGTGGTTATGTTGGCGAGAGATAAACTTTAAGCAGTGTCTTAAATGTGGAGAGAGAGGTGGAGGTCTCAGGAGGGACTGACAAAGCTAGAGGCTGTAGCAATGAAAGGCATTGCTGCCAGCAGCCGGGTGATTAAAGATGCAGCACAGAGGTGCTGTTGCTAAAGCTGCTACCTCACAATGCCAAAGAACCGGGTTCGATCCTGACCTCGGGTGCTGCCTGTGTGGAGTTTGCACGTTCTCCTTGTGACTGGGTGAGTTTCCCCCCAGATGCTCCGGCTTCCCACCACATCCTTAAACCAGCATCTGCAGCTCCTTCTTACACCATCAATGTCTTGACAGCCAATTAATCTCAGCAGGTCAGGCAGCATCTGTGGAGGGAATGGAAAGGCTGAACGGCTGGAAAGTCCCAACCCAAAATGTCACCTATCCATTTCCTCCACAGTGCCTGACCCACTGAGTACCTCCAGCACTGTGTTTTGAGAGAAACAGCGTAGAAATAGGCCCTTCGGCCCACCGAGTCCATGCCGACCAGTAATCATCCCCTACACCAACACTATCCTACACACTAGGGACAATTTAGGGACTCTCTGGAGTGCGGGAGGAAACCGGAGCACCCGGAGAAAACCCACGCGGTCACAGGGAGAATGCACAAACTCCATACAGACAGCAGCCGTAGTCAGGATCAAACCTAGGTTAACACTGTAAGGCAGCAACTCATTGCTGCGATGCTCTATACTGCTCCCAATAACAAACTATCTGAAGGATCCCGAACCAAAACATCCCACGTCCTCCAGAGATGCTGCCTGGCCCGCCGAGTTCCTCCAGCGCTTTTGTGCTTTACGCAAGATTCAAGCATCTGCAGTTCCTCGTGCCTCCAGCACAGTTCCCACTGGAAGCTTGGTGATGGGGTGAGGGGGGAGGGGGGGGGGGGTGGGAGTCTCTCCAAGACTTGGGAAAGGGCCAAGGATTGACCTGCAAGTTGGGAAAAGAATGCAGACGGCTTGGCCTGAAGGGGTCGGCGTGGCCATGGAGACATGCCTCAGGTCTCCGAGTGTCAGGGAACCCGCGCTGGCTTTTGCCTCCCGCCATTCACTGGCCGGGCCGCTAGAAAGAGTTTACATTTTTACGGCGGCGAAGGGCGGAGAAGAATTGGACCTAAAGAAAAACCCATTTATAAACGTCTCGGGCGAGAAGTGAAAAATGATTTTAAATGATTAACAATGGTGCCAAAGGAGTCGGCCCATTGTTGTTCTGTGGTGGTCATTTTGCCTCCTTTTGTTTTGTCCTAATGGACACAAGAATTAAGACTAAAACACAGCATTGTGGGCAGTGAAAGGGGGGGTCACGCGGGTCACCTGCCACACAATGAGGCTGATTTAGGCTCCGAGCTCCGCTCTTCCACCATTAAGAGTTCAGTGGCTGCATTCCTTCAGCTGCCGTCTCCAGTGCTGCGGAAATAGGCAGATCCACTAATCATAAGCAGGGCCTGGGTAATGAGGAACCGCACACCCCTCCCTCTCAGGCAGCCCCTTTCTCTCTCCCAGCAGGTGAAAGGGCACTCTGAACCATGCATTATCCCCCTACCGAAAAACAGACTTGGCTTCAGCTCAGACTCCTCTGCAGTTCAGACACTCCTTTTACTATCCGTTGGAAAGAGGAATGTTGCCACAGTCTCCATTGGACTGGAGAAGGAAGGTGATCTGTTCACTGTCCATTGACCACTGGCCCAGGCCAGCTAAATCCCTCATCCACCTCCCAGACCCCCCCATCTGCAAATGTCCTGTGTGCTGTATACATCAACCTAAACAGTCAAACAATGATTAGAACGGTGTCAAGGGTTATGGGGAGAAGGCAAGAAAATGGGATTAGGAGGCAGAGATCAGCCATGATTGAATGGTGAGTGGAGTCGATGGGCCGAATGGCCTAATTCTACTCCTATAACTTGTGAACGCAGCATCTTCTCACACACAAACAACATTGGGCAGCAAATGTTGGCCTCACCGCCGTTGCCACATGAAAATGATAAAGATTATTGAGAGGCCGGGACTAATGACCAAGAGTCATGAGATCAAATCTCATTATAGCAGCTGGAAATGTTAAATTCAATTAGTTAAATAAATCTTGAATAAAAATCTAGTTCCTTTGAGGATTAAAATATCATTTTGCTTCAGAAATAATCTGATGGGGAAATAAGTTGATGTGGCCAGCTTCACACGCTGTAATCCTTACGCTGGTCTGGTCCATATGTGTTCCTCTGTCTCTCCGGGAGTGGGTCGCTGAAAATGACTACAAACTAGACCCTCTGGTATATTTTCATCACCTCTTCTGATTATCCCCAGGAAGGCAGTCGCTGCAAATAAAATGAACACGGGATCCAGCATCACACGCAGACTAACATGGCGGCACAGTGGCGCAGCTGGTAGAATCGCTGCCTCACAGCGCTAGAGACCTGGGCTCAATCCTGACCTCGGGTGCTGTCTGTGTGGAGTTTGCACGTTCTCCCCGTGGGTTTCCTCCAGGTGCTGTGGTTTCCTCCCAAATCCTATAGGCATGCGGGATTGTCAGTTTATTAGTCTTGTAAATTGACCTCTGCTGTGTAGGGGTGTGGGTACAAAACTGGGATAACTGAGACCTAATGTGAATGGGTGATGGATGGTCGGCATGGACTCTGTGGGCTGGAGGCCCTGTTTCCATGCGGCATCCACTACAGTGAACTAAATGAAGATGGCAGTGAACCAGACAATCCACGATCAGCACGGCCTAATTAACTGAATTTAAATTCCTCAGCTGCCGTGCAGGGATCTGAACTAGTTGCTGGAGGCCATCCAAGCCTCTGATTACTAGTCCAGTAACATTGCCAGGCTGCTACCATGGCCCATGTAAAACCCGATGCCCGTGACTGAGTTTAGTATTCAAGGTCTGAGTGAGTATTGCAGCGTAGAGCATGGAATCTGCTCTCCCAACCCCTAGCCCTGCATGGAGAGGTTCACCCCCCCTCCCCACCCCTGTTACATGGGGCACAGTCGTAGGTTATCCCCCAGATAATGAAAACCTCACCCAGATGTAGAAGCCTTGCGTCTCCTCCCCGCTCCCATTTTGCTCTGCCACCCCCCCTCCCATCGTCTCACTCCCACTTGCAAGGATTTCCAGCAAAGTTAAAACCGGTTGCCATGGTTTTTCCCCCATGGGCGAATGAGAAAATGGCGGCATGGGGGCGCAGTGGTGGAGATGCTGCCTTACAGCGCCAGGGACCCAGGTTCGATCCTAACCACGGGTGCTGTCTGTACAGAGTTTGTACGGTCTCCCCACGACTTGCGTGGGTTTTCTCCGAGAGCTCCGGTTCCCTCCCACACTCTAAAGCCATCCAGGTTGGTATGTTAATTGGCTTGGTAAAATTGTAAATTGTCCCTAATATGCGTAGGATAGTGTTAGTGTGCGGGGATTGCTGGTCGGCGCAGCCTCGGAGAGCTGAACAGCCTCTTTCCACACTGTGTCTCTAAACTAAACGAAGCTCGTTAGCCGCTAGTCACCAGACATATAGTCAATAGTCAGATTTATTCGCCACATACACAATAAAGTGCAGTGAAATGAACTTGTCAGCAGCGGTACAATAAAAAAAAGAACACACAATACACAATAAAAATTGAACACAAACATCCACCACATCATTCATCACTGTGGTGGAAGGCACAAAGTTGAGTCAGTCCTCCTCCATTTTCCCCCGTGGTCGGGACCACAACCCTCCGCAGTCGCGGCCAGATGTGCAGCAAGGTAAGTCCTGAATCAGTGCCTCCCCACCGGAGACCGCGGCTTCAAGATGGTGTAGGCTGCTGGCCGGCGGTCGAAGATCTAAAGTCCCCGCCGCGCCGCGGTTAGAAGCACCGCAGACCGCGGCTTCAAAAGATGTTGTAAGGCCGTGGGACAGCAGTCGGAGCTCTTCTCCAGAGATCCCCGGCGAGGGTAAGTCCCCACCATAATTGGCAATCTTTTCACCCAAACACCATCTCATTGTTAAAGCACCGGGCAAGGAGTATTGCAGCTACTCAATGGGAAAGCAATATATTGTTTGCATGTTGTGCATTTGGAGAATGGATAGCTGGTAGAAACTCATGAAAGATATATTTCACCATGAACTGAAGGTCACTCAATGTTTACTCAACAGCAATATAAAAAAAGGGAGTGATGCCTTCATTTTGAACAAGTTCCGATTAAATGACCTCAAAAGATTTGTGGTAGTTTTTGTAGGAGACAATTTGCAAAATTTATCACCGGTTCAAAGATCATGGTGCTCTCCCTCTCTCAATCCCCCACACTTCTACCCTATCTACACTAAGCCTATTGTCTTTGGGTTGCACAGTGGTGCAGCAAATACAACCACCGCCTCACAACTCCAGCGAACCAGGCTTGATAGTGACCTTTGGTGCTGTCAGTGTGGAGTTTGCACCCCTCTCCGTGATCACTGGGGCTCCCCCTAGGTCTTCTGCATCTCTCCCTCATCCGAAAGATATGCCGGTTGATAAGTTAATCAGCGGCTATCAATTATTTTTTTGGTTTCAGCTTTTGTTTTCGAGGTACAGCGCAGATACAGGCCTTTCAGCCCACCAAGACCAAGCCGACCAGCGATCCCCGTACATCAGCACTATCCTACACACTAGGGACAATTTTAACCGACGGCAATTGACCTACAAATCTGCACGTCTTTGGAGTGTGGGAGGAAACCGGAGAACCCGGAGAAAACCCACACAGTCACGGGGAGAATGTACAAACTCCATACTGACAGCACCCACAGTCGGAATCGAACCTGGGTCTCTGCCGCTGTAAGGCAGGAACTCTAACTTTTCCCCACCGTGCCGCCCCATTAGTGTGTTATAAAATCATACATCATGGGGAAAAGACCCTTCGGCCCAACTTGCCCATGCTGACCAATATACCATGACTGGAATAGTTTCACTTGCCTGCATTTGGACCATACACTCTAAACCTATCCTATCCAAATGTCGGTGAGTGGTAGAATCTGGTGACAGGGGGTGAAGATGATGGGGAATGAGTGTAGATTAGAGGGCATTTAGCTATAAGGAGCGATTGGTTAATTTTGGTTCTGGTGCATCAGAGTTGACGGGGCAACCCGGTTGGGTTGCATGGTACCCTCTGCAATTCCCAGTGGTTTGCTGCATGCTCGCAGCAGCAGGGTTGCATTTTAGATTAGCGACGCAGTGTGGGATGAACTCCCCAGATGCCATGGCCTGGGCTGCAGCACCGTGGGCTAAGGTGGGGCAGGAGTAGGTGAATGGGAGCTGAACCTTGGTGCACTGTCAGCCACGGCTGGGATGCAACGTGACTAACTCCATGGGAAAGTGCCTCTGGATCTGCCGTGACTCATAAAGGAGCAAGTCACTCCCTTCAAGGCACAGAATCACTCTGCAAGGACAGAAGGAAAATAAAAAGCCCTGGCAAGGTTCAGTTCCTGTAAACCAGTCATAACAACTACGCACACCAGACACTGGAACAGTTTCTTCCCATCAGTTTTCAGGATTCTGAAAGCTCCTTCAATAAGCTAGGATACTGCCCGATGCTGGTCTACCACAGTGAGGACATAAAAGGAACAGAATACTTCATTGTCACAGTGACATTGGACTTTGTCTGTGGAACTGATGCACTACAATGCTGAGAACTGTATTCTGCACACTGTATCTTCATCACTGTACTGGAGTTTGACTTGATGGAACAGTATTATCTGACCTGATTGGATTGCACGTCAAACAAAGATATTCACTGTACCTCGGTACACACAACAATAGTAATAAACCTGAACACGAACGGGTCGGGTCGTCAGCCAGAAATGGGGCTGCGAATCAAGTCCGGAATTGTCAGAGGCTGCGAATCAAGTCCGGAATTGTCAGAAGATGCCTGCACCATCCAGCAAATCCACCCTTGCTTGTACACAAGCTGGCTTCAAAAGATAGGGAAGGCCAGTGTGGTAACCTATCCCAACCATCAGTCATCCACCCAGTCCACCTACCACATAGTCATCCAACGATGCTGCAGACTAAACAGATTGATGCATGTGCATGTATCTGATGGGCTGAATGGCCTTGTGTGTGGTGATAATAAGTACAAAGTTATTTCTTTTTAGTGTTCCCCCAAAAAATATTTTCCTGGCCTTTCTTCTCCTCATGCTCACAACCATCTAAAGATGCACTTTAAAATACATGTGGTAGATGCTTCGGAGGAAGAATTCTCCAGTGCACAGGATTGTGCAGTGGGTCCACATTAAGTACATGTGACCATTTCTCCATCAGCCAGAGTGGAGGCAGATTCTTCTGCGATCTTTCTTCCATGTGAAGGGTTATCAAGATGTAAGAATGAAGCCCAGCCTGGAATTGGATAAGAGGGGGAGTGTTCCCCTTCAATTGACCTGGGGTAGAAGATCAGTGGGTGTCAGCGTAGAGCATTTAGGGTGGAGTAAGAGTCCAACGACCATGTGATGCCTCGTCCAGGAATACACCCAACCACACTTGGCAAGTCGCCTTGAGGTTGGCTCATTACCGCAACTTGGGAGAGACAATAACATTGGCATCACCACCACGCCTGCTACCATTAACCAAATAAGGAAAAACTGTAACTGAGAATAGATCTTACCCACTTGTTTATATCTACTGAAAATGTAGCATGAGGCGTGGGAGGTCATGATTGGCATCAAGGAATCTTTACCCTGCAGGAAAAAAGACACAAAGCGCTGGAGTAACTCAGCGGGTCAAGCAGCATCATTGGAGAACATGGACAGGTGACATTTTGGGTCGGGACCCTTCTTCAGGCTGAAGATCCATCTCAGTCTGAGGAAGGGTCCTGATCCGAAACGTCACCTATGAAGTCTGAAGAGGACCCCGACCCAAATGTTCTCCAGTGGTGCTGCCTGTCCAGCTGAGTTACTCCAGCACTTTGTGCCGTTTTTTGTAAACTCGCATCTGCAGTTCCTCATTTCTTGCCTTCAGGAATCTCAAGAGACCAAGAAGTCAGACAATCGGATTTTTTCGGCCACTGCCGTCATAGTCGCCGCACGTCGCCGAAAATGTTCAACATGCGCAGCGGTAGAGTTGGTGCCTTACAGCGAATGCAGCGCAGGAGACCCAGGTTCTATCCCGACTACGGCTGCTGGCTGTACGGAGTTTGTACGTTCTCCCCGCGACCTGCGTGGGTTTTCTCCGAGATCTTCGGTTTCCTCCCACACTCCAAAGACGTACAGGTATGTAGGTTAATTGGCTTGGTGTAAATGTAAAAGAAATTGTCCCTAGTGGGTGTAGGATAGTGTTAATGTGCGGGGATCGCTGGTTGGCGTGGACCCGGTGGGCCGAAAGGGCCTGTTTCCACGCAGTATCTCTAAACTAACCTAAAAAAATGTTTAAATGATAGCTGGACTCTAACATGGGGTGAGTCGTTAAGATGGCGTAGAAAATGGTCCGAAAGTTGAGGTGGGATATTGTAAATAAAGACTGAAAATGCTGGAAATACGCAGCAGGTTTGGCGGCATCTGCGCAAAGATAAATAGAGTCAACATTTCACTTTTAAGACCCTTTATCATTTTCTGACCCTTCACAGATGCTGCCTGGCATGCTAAGTGTTTCCAGCATTTTATCTCAGATTTCCACCATCTGCAGTTATTTTTTTCACATAGGATTTTTTGGTTAGCAGGATTACAATGGGCCAAATGGCCTCTTCCCAGGCTGTGTGTGCTATGAATCTATGATTATCACAACCATCGGAAAATATCTTTAAGTAGGACAGAGAGAAAAAAAAACTTGGAGCAAAAGACACAACTGCCTGCCCTTGATTGAGAAGGTTGCCGTGGTAACACCAGTGCTCGCTGCAATAAAAAGATTCCAGCAACATGGAGAATTTTTCAGGCGGCCAATTTTTTTCCCCTGTTGAACTAGGAAGTGTCAGTTGGTCAATGAATGAGCCCGCGTTAGAAATTCACACTGCACTCTTCAAGATCCTGCAACTAATTCACTGTTTGTGTTGGCATTCGAAATGGCTCCCGTCCAGTTCTTCAAAGGGTTACTGCCTCGTAAACAATAGCAACTCCCTCCTCTGCACATCGCAAAAAGCACAGGGACAATCAGTTACTGAATGAGGCACTTCCTATAAACACCATCAACTGGGTTGGCACAACCGGTATAGATGGGGGAGGGCACTCTTCATGGATCCCATTGCAAGGTTTGTTCCTGAGCAGCAATATCAGGGCAGGATAGTCGTCAATACAGCCAGCTTCTTCACCATGTGCAAGAAGGAACAGCGGATGCTGGTTTAAACCAAAGATAGACACAAAATGCTGGAACATCTCAGCGGGACAGGCAGCATTTCTGGAGACAAGGAATGGGCGACGTTTTGGGTCGATACCCTTTTTCAGACTGATCAGTCCGAGTTATGCCCCTGTCCCACTTAGGAAACCTGAACGGAAACCTCTGGAGACTTTGCGCCCCACCCAAGGTTTCCGTGCGGTTCCCGGAGGTTTTTGTCAGTCCCCCTACCTGCTTCCACTATCTGCAACCACCTGCAACCTCCGGGAACCGCACGGAAACCTTGGGTGGGGCGCAAAGTCTCCAGAGGTTTCCGTTCAGGTTTCCTAAGTGGGACAGGGGCATAACTCCAGCATTTTGTGTCTATCTTCAGCTCCTTCACAATCCGTGCTCAAGGCGTGGCAGAGAACGGCCACCAAATCAAGCAACCTGTTGAGACTGTGATCTTTCTCATTCAGTAAGATGTGTCCTAACAAGAATAAGTTGTGTACAAGGACATTACGACATCACTGGGTCATTACACCATCCAGAAAGGCAAGTGTTCTGAAGCCTACTCCAGTTGCTTACTCATCTGCCTGCAGTTTTCTGGGTGGTATTTATCTTTTGTGCTGAGGGATTGAAACTAGAATTAAGGAATACAATAACAGGCAAAAATGAGGTCACACCTAAAAGTTACACAGCATTTTACCAGGTATTATACTAATGGTTAAGAAAGCAAAGGAATGGCAAAGGCAGTGGAACCTCATTCAGCATTGCCAACTAATTAGATGCTCAACGTAAAGGAAGACTTGCATTTATATAGCAACTTTCATGAGGACCATTTACAAGCAAAGGATTATGCAGGTACTATCACAATGTTTAAGAAAAATGTAGACAGGTCCATGGATAGGATAAGTTTAGAGGGATATCGGCCAAACACAGGCAGGCGGGACTGGTGTAGTTGGTCGGTGTGGGCAAGTTGGGCTGAAGGGCCTGCTTCCATGCTGTATGACTCTGTGACAATGATATACCTGTTTGAAGTCAATGCAATGTAGGAACATAACTGCCATCTTACACACAGCTAAACACCCTTGAACAATAGGGTTGAGCTGATCTAAATGTAAAGCTTAAACTTCAACTTAAGGGTTTTTGCTGCTGAATATTTATTACATGGACAAGGTAAGATCAGTGTCCATATATATTAGTGACTGTGGATCTCATGGAGTCAAACAGCATGGGAACAGGCCCTGCAACCTAACCTCAACCTGCCCACGCTGACCAAAAATGTCCCATTTACACTCATCCCACCTGCCCACATTTGGCCCCTATCCTCTGGCAGCTTGTTCCATATACCCACCACCCTCTTATGTGAAGAAGTTCCCCCTCAGGTTCCAAGTAAAACCTGCGCCCTCTGGTTGTTGCTTCCTATACCCTGGATAAAATGCACTGTGCGTTCACCCCACCTGTTCTCTGCATGGTTTTATACACCTATACAAGATCACCCCTCATTCTCCTGCTGACTACTGGCTGCTTCTCGTGTGTCCAGAATTTATTTCAAATTTCCAGCATCTGTAGTTTTTTTTTAAATGTTCATGGAGTAAGAGCAACTCATCTTTGACTTCAATTGAGTTGGAGGAAGAAAGGTGCACAAAGTGCTGGAGTAACTCAGCGGGTCAGGCAGGATCCTTGGAGAACATGGATAGGTAACATTTCCTGTCACCCTTCTTTGTACACCTATCCATGTTCTCCATAGATGCTGCCTGACCTGCTGAGTCACTCCAGCACTTTTGTCCTTGTGTGTAAACCAGCATCTGCAGTTCCTTGTTTCGACAGGAAGAACAGTAGCTTTCCAAGGGTCATTATAAAGAACTCTACAATCATCTAAAGTGATTCAAATATGACAGGCGGGTAATGTATTTTGCTGATAAATTCAAACAGCAATCAGCAAACCCAACTGGGTGAATTGGCTACCATTAAAATACTGTCCCTAATGAGTAGGATATAACTAGTGTGTGGGTGATTGCTGGTCGGCGCGGACATGGTGGGCCAAAGGGCCTGTTTCCACGTTGTATGCCTAACCTATACTAAACTAAACACTTGGTTAGTTAGCCATTTGTAAGATCACGTCCAAGGTCAACAGAACTGGCGACTTGAAGATTTGCTGATAAGTCTATATACTCAGTCATACCTAATTGTTATTAAACCAATTGCAGTCATTAATACATTCATGGCCATTTTACAGAGGCACAAAGGACCAGGGCACAAACATTTGAACTTTGCACAGTGGTTTTGCAGAAGTCACATGCTAGTGGGACAACTATAATTTAACTGTGGTGAATTTAGTAAGTCAAAAATAACAGTTAGAATGAAAGTAATGATGTCACCCTGTAGACATTGAGACGGTTTGGAGGCAGATTTTCTACTGACATTTTGGATATTTTCCAGCATGTAAATCTTTCAGCATTGTAGGATTAGAATGTGCACTGATGCATAGAGCACTCTACTGAATGTTTCTTCTTACTTCATAGGCCCCCTTCGGTCATGGCTGACCATGGGTGTCTCCAGGGTGCTCCTCCCTATATGGAGGACGCCTGTGCGTGACTTTGTTTAACGTGGGGAGACTGGTGCACAGACAGCCACCCCACGGTCCTTGACAGATCTGGGTCAGGATCTAGTGGGCATTGAGTCCAAGACGACCGGAGACCCTTTTCTGCTGCAGCCTTCATCCGCCTTCCCAGCCGTTGTGACGCTCCATTAAGGTCAGCCGCCTGTTACCGAATGTAAACTGGATAAAATTAAAAAACACATCCATTCCTGTCACACAAAGTGTTGGAGTAGCTCAGGTCAGGCGACATCTCTGGAGAACACAGAGAGGTGGATTTTTGAGCTGGGATCCTTCTTTAGACTTCTGGGTCAGAACATGGGAGTCGAGCAGGAGCAGGAGGGTTCCAACCCGAAACGTCACCTATCCAAGTTCTCCAGAGATGCTGCCTCACCTGCTGAGTTACTCCAGCATTTTGTGTCTGCCGATTTAAACCAGCATTTGTAGTTCCTTCCTACACAATCACCCGTACAGACTGGGAGCGATTTACAGAAGCCAATTAGCCGACAAACCTGCATGTCTTTGGACAGTAAAGGGCCTGTCCCACTTACACAGTTTTTTTCGTCATCCCGCGACATGTCACCTGTATGGTCGTGAGTAGTCGCCCAAAGAGTCGTACCTATTCCTGGTTGCCGCTGGATTTTCAACAGGTTGAAAATTTTCGGTGACCTGCTACGACTGTGATGGGTGCCGGCCAGTCGCCGAAAAAAATTGAGTAGGTGGGACAGGCCCTTTACAGTCCAAAAACTTGCAGGTTTGTAGTGGGACAGGCCCTTAATATACCCTTAATATATCCTGAAAGTTGTAAAGTTGAAGCAATGAACGCGGGCTCCAACCAGGAAGCGGCCGTTCCAGGTGGCCCAGCCGCCGAAAGGACTCTCCCGACGCCGGGGCAAGACCACCCGGTGAGAACGGCCAGGGACATCGGGCCTCCGTAGAGGCAATTGCGGTGGCCTCAATAGGCCTGACTTTGGGGTGAACATGGGGTGGGGACTGGACATTGTGCCTTCCTCCACAGTGCTATCCACTGTGGGGGGATGATTTTTTTGTCTAATTGTAGTCCTGTAGGTCTGTGTCCAAGATGGCTGCCGTGAAGAGAGAGTGGACGCTGGCGCGCTTTGGCTGCCGCTGCTCCCTCTTCACACTGTGTTTTTGATTTCTGTTTTTGGATTGAATTCTGTTTTTAATTTGTGTCTCTGTGATGTCTTTATTACTTGTTATATTCCGATTATATGTTATTCCGATTACTATGTAAGGTGTCCTTGAGATGTCTGAAAGGCGCCCATTAAATAAAATTTATTATTATTATTATTATTAAGAAACCACTCTGGTGGCCATGGCCATTTCTCAGTAATAGATTCACACACTTTGAATCTCTCAAGCTATTATAAAAAGAGATAAAAAAAGAAAAGTAAAATCATAAGTGAAAAGGAAACAACAAACATGGCCGCCGGCATGACCTGCTGAGCATCTGTCTACAACTTATTGTGCCCCAAAACTGGTCTCTTAAACCACAGTGGGTCACAGAAAGTGTTGTGACACTGTGCATGCACAATATAAAGAGAACATTCCCCCAGAGTTTATCCTTTCTCTGTGCACTGTGGACAGCTTGATTGTATTCATCTATAGTATTTTCTTCAACTGGAAACAAAGGCTTTCTGTACTTTGGAATATGTAACAAATAAAGGAAAGTAAAACAACTAAACCGTGAAGCTGACAATAGTGTAGATGGTTTGGTGACTGAACAATTAAAACCGTTGCTGAGACAGTGGCAGATCGTTTATTGTTTTGGTCACCCTGTTATATTAAGGATGTGGAGGCCTGAAGAGGGTGCAGAAGAGGTTTACCAGAATGTTGGTTGAATTAGAGGGTATTAAGCCCCTGTCCCACTTAAGGGCCTGTCCCACTGTACGAGGTAATTCGAGAGCTCTCCTGAGTTTAAAAAAAAAATCAAACTTGTGGTAAGCACGTAGAATGTACGTAGCGGGTACATCGGAGCTCGGGACGTCTCTTAGCGGCTCGTAACGCTAACGGCAGGTACTCAGGAAACGCAGTAAGCTCGTGAAGATTTTTCAACATGTTGAAAAATGTCCACGAGAGCCCCGAGTACCTACAAGCGGCTATTACCGTAATTCTCCGCGTTCGAATCAGGGATACTCGAGAGAACTCTTGAATTAGCTCGTAGGTTGTCGCCGGGTGCCGACTTCAGTGAATTCCATTGGCGACTACCTACGTCAACCAGCGACAGGTACCGGCGACAGAATTGTCTTCAGTTGTCGCCGACAGGGTCGTAGCTTGTCGCGATTGTCGCGGGTTGACATATGTTGACTTTGGTTGTCGCCTGTGTGGACGTAGGTTGTCGTGGGTGTGGTCGTAGGTGGACGTCCGAATGGGTCGCCGGTTGTCGGTAGCTTGCCGTAGCTTGACGTCGACTAGGTGTTAGGTTGTTGTAGCTCGTCGTAGACATTGTGGTGATGGGGGGGGGGGTCCAGTCGCCGAAAAAATCTACAAGTGTGACAGTCGCCGACAGTCGCCGAAAAAGTCGCCTAAGTGGGACAGGCCCTTTAGAAATAAGAAGAGCGTGGATAAACTTGGGTAAGAAGGACCTGCAGATGCTGGTTTAAACCGAAGATAGACACAAAAAGCTTGAGTACCTCAGCTGGACAGGCAGCATCTCTGGAGAGAAGGAATGGGTGACGTTTCGGGTCAAGATCATATTGAATGGCGGTGCTGGCTCGAAGGGCCGAATGGCCTACTCCTGCACCTGTTTTGTATGTCTATGTTTCTAAAACATGCCAAGATTGCTGGCTAAGCTCATGCGGAGCAGGCACAAGCTCCAGACAGCAAGGAGGTGGCTGAGGGGGACTGGAGCGAGGGGGGAGGGGGGCGGGGGGTGGAACCAGATCCTCAGCCTGATCTACATATTAAAGGCTTGCCAAACACCATCACCATAGGCCAGATGTCACCAACAGAGACGTCTCCATAGATCCCTGCGTCGGAGTTTAGCAGGATTGGCGGCAATGAAAAGAATGAGAAACTGCACAAAATGGAGCACCTCCCCCAGCGCTGTAAATACAGTGGGACCCAGACAGACCCCGTCATGCACGCAACGGCATCAATCCCTTCCTCTCCAACCCACACAGTCACACTCAATCCTACAGGAAAATCAAAAAGTTGGAAAGTAAAAGCATTCTGCTCCCGCTTGTTGCAGCAACGCTTGCTTTAATGCTGAAACACTTCACTTCACAGGGAAAAGACAGAAGTTTCAATGTCAGCATTGAAGGTGCACAGCTATGCAAGTCCGTAAGAATGCTTTTCATCCAAACACACAACGCAGTCTGAAGCCTCATAGCCTTGGCATCAATCACGTGACCTGGATATATATAAATAGCATATCAGTTTGTATTCCACCCAAATTGCTGCATATCTCACCAAAACAGACACTAATTAAATGATTTTACTGATTTCATCGAGGTGATAATGCCATGCAGAGTCCTCAAACCTAAATTTCATTCTGCAGTTTTTTCACCTGTTAAATTAAATCAGAATCAAGTCTGCATCACAAATGCTTAGATGAGTAGTTCATTGAGTCAATAGGCAATAGGTGCAGGAGTAGGCCATTCGGCCCTTCGAGCCAGCACCGCCATTCACTGTGATCATGGCTGATCATCCCCAATCAGTACCCTGTTCCTGCCTTCTCCCCATATCCCCCGACTCCGTTATCTTGAAGAGCCCTATATAGGCTCTTGGAAGTATCCAGAGAACCGGCCTCCACCGCCCTCTGAGGCACAGAATTCCACAGACTCACAACTCTCTGTGTGAAAAAACAGGCCGAGTCCACACCAACTATCAAACGCTCACCCACACCGATCCTTTTAGTTTCTTCCCATATTCCCATCAACTCCTCCCAAATCTGACCAGTCACCCACATACTAGAGGCAACTTACGGTGGGTGGTCAATGGATCTACCAACCCACTGGTCTTTGGGATGTGGGAGAAAACCGGAGCGCCCGGAGGAAACCCACGGAGTCACGGAAAGAAAGTGAAAATTCCACGCAGCAACCGAGGTCAGGATTGAACCTGGGTTTCCAGCTTCATCAGCTTCACCACAATGCCACTGTAGCTCAGCTAACGTCTAGCAGTAAGATGGTATCTAGACTTTACTTTAGAAATACAGCGTGGAAACAGGCCCTTCGGCCCACTGAGTCCATGCCGACCAGCATCCCCATACACTCGCACTATCCTAGTTTTGTTAACTTTAGTTATTGTCAATTGTACCGAGGTACAGTGACAAGCTTTTGTCACATGCTAACCAGTCAGTGGAAAGAATATATGATTACAATCGAGCCATTCAGCACTTTGAGATGGTAATCCATGCCTTTGTTACCACTCGGCTGGATTACTGCAATGCACTGTATGTGGGGGTTAGTGGGTCCTCCATCGCCCGTCTCCAGATGGTACAGAATGCAGCTGTACGTCTTTTAACTGGCACACGTAAACATGAGCACATTTCGCACATTTTAGCCTCACTCCACTGGTTGCCTATTCAGTTTAGGATCCATTTTAAAATTCCTTTATTTGCTTTTAAATCCCTGAATGGTCTTGCCCCGCCCTACCTATCTGAGCTTCTACACCCTTATACACCCGCCCGCTCTCTCAGGTCAGATAATCAGCTGCTCCTGAGTGGGCCTAAAACTAAGCGGAAGCTCAGAGGGGGCCGTGCCTTTGCTGTGTCGGCACCCAAATTATGGAACGATCTGCCTCTCCACATTAAACAGGCCTCTTCTCTGTCTGTTTTTAAATCACTTCTTAAAACCCATCTCTTCTCCGTGGCCTTTGATACCCAGTAAGATGTCGACTTTATTTACTTGATTTAATTTCTTATTTTGATTGCTTTTATTGCGTGGCTATTATTTTTACTCATGTTTTATGTCTTTTAATTTATTGTTGTATTTCATATGTAATTTTTGCGCCTTATGTGAGCTGTTATGTTATGTTCTGTTATGTTGTCTGTTTATGATGTCTTGTTTATTCTTCTGTACGGCACTTTGGTCAACATTGGTTGTTTTAAAGTGCTTAACAAATAAAGTTGGATTGGATTGGATTCAGAGTGTACAGATATAGGATAAAGGGAATAACGTTTAATGCAAGATAATGTCCGATCACAGATAGTCCGAGGGTCTCCAATGAGGTAGATAGTAGTTCAGGACTGCTCTCCAGTTGTCCTTACACACTAGGGACAATTGACAATTTTTACCAAAGCCAATTAACCTACAAACCTGCACATCTTTGGAGTGTGGGAGGAAACCAGAGCACCCAGAGAAAACCCACACGGTCATGGGGAGAGCGTACAAACTCAGTGCAGGCAGCACCCGTAGTCAGGATCAAACATGGGTCTCTGGCGCTGTAAGGCAGCAACTCTACCACTGTGCCACCATCTAGGGCAAGGGTTCCCAATCTGTGGTAAATTTACCCCCAAGGGGTGAATGTGTTGATTCTGGATTTGTACATATTTTTTCTCATTGACTGACTGTGTTTGGTTCTGGTATCTGTCCATCATTAGTTGTTCATAAATAAGTGAAATAATATTGTTATGTGCTATTAAAGTTGCCAGGGGTAAACGGGATGAAAAAGGTTGGGAACCCCTGATCTAGTGGAATAATTAGGGCAAGACACTGAAATGCAAATGTAAAAAAATGTATTTCTACCGAGTTAACTCCCCTCAAGTTATAAATAAATCAGGGTGCTCTGCTGTCAGATGTTAAGAGGATCAGGATGAGGCAGTGGTCACCATCTGGCTCACACTCAAGCCCCGAACAGTCAGGAGGGGGAATGAAGGCATTAAATACTCCTGCAGGCAAAGCCCAGAGTGAGCAATGGGCCCCGAGGAAGGGAGAGGTGAAAGCTGGTGAGGTGGGAGTTGGATAATCATCCCAGCACACACCTTCTCATGGGACACTCTGTCCCCGATGCAAGCTATCCTATTTACATAGTGCTTCTAGCTATCAATGGCAAATGCATGTCTGTCGGAGTACATGCTGGGACCTGCTGGTGATGGCTCCACTCCGATCTCACCCATCAACATGTAGCGTATGGGCTCGGGCCCAACTAGCACTACACGAGGGCTCTGTACATTCAACACCATCATCCACTTGCTTCCCATTACATCCCTTCCACATAATGCTGGAGTAACTCAGCGGGACAAGCAGCATCTCTGGATAGACGGAATAGGTGACGTTTTTCGGGTCGAGACCCTTCTTCACACCCATTCCTTCTCTCCTGAGATGCTGCCTGTCCCGCTGAGCTACTCCAGCTTTTTATGTTCATCTAAACCAGCATCTGCAGTTCCTTCCTACACATCGCTTCCACAATTCCGTCCACTAATCTGACCCAACCCTTCCCTTTGAACTGTGACTAACAACCATGTTCTCGTTGTACGACACAAAAATGTTACCTTGTCACAGTCGCATTGTTTACATTCTGGTGTGTACCAGCACTGACTTATTAAGGAGTATTTAGAGGCGTGCAGCGCGGAAACAGACAGAGGTGTCCAGACAGAAATGTCCGAGAGTGGGCTCAACTGGGGAGATCTCGAAAAAACTGCCCACAACCGAGTGAGGTGGAGGACACTTGTCAATGGCCTCTGCTCCCTAGAGGAGCAAAGGGCTTAAGAAGAAGAAGCAGCGTGGAAACAGGCCATTTGGCCCAACACATCCATTCTATGCCCCATCTAAGCTATTTCGATTTGCGTTTGGCCCATAGTTACATAGTTGAGTTTGGCCCATAAGGTACATAAACGGTAGAAGAGTACAGGTCAGCAACTGGCCCTTCGGCCCACAATCTTCATGCTGAACATGAAGCTAAGTTAGACTAATCTCATCTGCCTGCACTTGATCCATATCCCTCAATTCCTTGCATACCCATGTGCCGATCCAAAAGCCTCAAATGCCAATATTACATCTGCCTCCACCACCATCCCTAGCTGTGCCTACCAGTCACCCACCATTCTGTATGAAAACAAACAGCTGGAACACTGAGTGAGCAGTTTGCCTTATAGCACAGTCGAGACCTCCATCTTAAACAATGGGTACCAGGGTGATGGAGGAGGGGGGTTGTCCATTGACTTGCATTGCCTGGGCTCTGGTTGCATAGCAACAAAGGGCATGTGGTCAGGGTGAAACCTGCTCAGAAAATAATCCTGCCCATTTATTCTTCATTCAATGTAGAAGTTTAAAGCAACTGATCCCATATCCCCCCCACATGCTGCTAACTCTATAAACCACAGGCTCATTATAATTTTTTCCTCACCTGCCTGGTGTTGTAAAGCTTGTTGTTGCTAATTAGTGGTTTCCACTTTAAATATAATTTGCAGTTCCTGCCTTAGACGTGTGAACGAGTGAAGCAGGAGCAGTCGGCCGGTCTCCAGGAGAAATATTCATTCAACCTCTACACAGATGGCTCTCCACAACCTCTCTGGACAGCAGTGGTGGTATTGCTGCCTTACAGCGCCAGAGACCTGGGTTCGATCCCGACTATGGGTGTTATCCGTACGGAGTTTGTACATCGTCCCCTTGACCCCGTGGGTTTTCTTTGGTTTCCTCCCACACTCCAAAGTTGTACAGGTTTGATAGACTAATTGGCTAATTGGTAAAATTGTAAATTGTCCCTAATGCGTAGGATAGTGTTAATGTGCGATTATCGCTGGTCGGCACGGACTCAGTGGGCCGAAGGGCCTGTTTCCACGCTGTATCTCTAGAGTCTAAAGTCTTCCTTTGTCTGAAATCATTCTTTGTACATTGTCCTTGTGCGTAGGGTAGTGTTAATGGTCAGAAATCGCTGGTCGGCACGGACTCGGTGGGGCCGAAGGACCTGTTTCCACGCTGTATCTCTAAACCAAACTAAGACAGCACCCGAGGTCAGGGTTGAACCTGGGATGTGGAACTGTGAGCCATGCCTGGGTGAGCATGTCACATGACATCCGTTTGCCCTCCGAAGCCATCCTTGAGGCATTTTCCTGTCTTTTTTTTGGAAATCATTTATCATGGCATAAAAACAGGTGGGAGGACAAGGCGTAATGAGGATACAAATTGTTTTACATTTTGATGGAGCATTTCTTTTAAAAAATAATTGACCCCATGAGCAATTTAGAACTGCCTCAAAAAGGCAGCCAGCATGATCAGAGACCCATGCCACCCCGACAATGCTCTCATTTCCCTCCTGCCATTGGCAAGTAGAGGAGCACGAAAACTGTAACTTCCAGGTCCAGGAGCAGCTTCTTCCCTATAACCACCAGGCTATTAAACACTACAACCTCCAAATAAGCTCCAAACTACAGAGACATGGGGACATTATTTGTGCATTGCTATTATCTTGTTATATGTCTGTTTGTTTATATATATTTAGTGGTAAAATGGAGAGAATAAAGTTGGCTTAGATTAGTGTAAATGTGTGGTTTATGGCTAGTGTGGACTTGACCTTGAGTTAGAGATACGACATGATGAACATTTGGAATTCCCTACCCAAAGGGCTATATGGGATCCATCTGTATCCCCCTTGAACATATTCAGGAACTTGGTCCCCTCAGCTTCTCCATCTCAGCGAATATATTTCTCCTCAGTAGGAAGCATCATACCCTATGTCCTGAAACTGATGCCCTCGTTCCATACCCTATGGGCAGTAGAAGATATCCTCCCAACATCAATCTGTTTCTGAAGTCTGAAGAAGGATGTGAAGGGTCTCGAGTCTGAAAGAGGATCCTGACTGTCCATTGCCTCCACAGATGCTTCCCGAGTTTCTTCAGCACTTTGTGTTTTGCTCGAGGTTCCAGCATCAGCAGTTGCTTGTCTCGCCCTTTCAGAAATCTCTACGAATGACCAGATACCCTACAGTTCCTAATTCTTATGCTTTTTACCTAGAAAGTACGTATGAAAACCCTGTCTCCAGTTACAACAAAGTACCAGCTTCAAAGTCGCCTTGTTGAGTCTCATTGTCCGTAACCCGTTTTCACCCAGCCCACGGCTAACAATGGCCCGTTTCCTTTATTACTTTTTTGCATATCTTTCATTCATTTGTTCTATATCAACATCGATATCTCTTGTTTCCCTTTCCCTGACTCTGTCTGAAGAAGGATCTCGACCCGAAACGTCACCTATTCCTTGTCTCCAAAGATGCCGCCTGCCCTGCTGAGTTACTCCAGCTTTTTGTGTCTATCTTCGGTTTAAACCAGCATCTGCAGTTCCTTTCTACACATTTAATCAATCTCTGCTCAGTTTCCTTCTTTTAGTCCTCAGCAAGGGGCCCTTCAATGGTTCATTGGTAGGATAGTGTCACATGTAGTGATGATACATGTGAAATTCTTTTTGTAAGAAATATTCAAACATAAAAGGGTTGGCTGGTAGGCAAAGCACAGATGTAGCATGCCCATTGCCCAGTTACCTTGTTCAGCTGGCACATTGTATGATCTCAGTATCTAGTTTGCATTCCACATCAGTGGAATCATCTATCCCCCCACCCTACCCTCATCCTCACCGTCTCCTCCCTCCAGCCCCCGCAACGCAAACGTGTCCAGTATATTCTCCCTTTCACCTTCTACATTCACTCCACTCCCCCTCCCACACACCCACTGAGACACTAAACTCGAAGCCAGCAAGCGTGTTGAGAATCTACCCTGTCCCAATCCCTTGGATCAGCCCTGCCCTGCCTTCATTAAGCCTGATAGGTGGCAGTTCTTGCAAGGCAGCTCCACATTGTCTAAACCACATTAGAGACCTGTCGAGAAAGGCAGACTTTTGTAAAGTAGATCAGGCTCATTCATAGCCCACACCAAGTGCGTACCCTCTTGCAAGCCACCTACCGATGCTATCTGTTCAATAATACTTTTATTCCTGCAATTTGACAAAGGATTGCTGTTTCGATGCCATGGCAAATGTGTTGGTTACAGATCCGTAATAGTTTTCAACTCAGCCTGTGAAAGCTAACAAAGAGGACAGTGTCTCTTTAAGCACCTTGCTGCACATTGCACTGGGCTCCCAGCCCCCAATCGCCAGTTCCTATGGCTACGCAGCAGCGTATTTGTTCTCTGGGCTGTGGCTGCCGTTCACCAGGATCTCTCGAAAACAAAGTGGCCGATCACTTTGTGGACCTTCACTCTCCCCCCGGTGTTACCCCCCCCCCCATGACTTCACCAAACCTGCCCCCCTCCATTTCCAACCTCACTCCACTGGGCTGATGAAGGGAAGAGAGCTTGGCAGGTGTGGGGTGTAGACGGGCGAGATATTTTCCATCCTAAGTGTTGATCAGAGGGTGGGACAATCTTCGCCTAAGGTGGACACAACATGCTTGAGTAACTCAGCTGGTCAGGCTGCATCTCTGAAGAACATGAACAGGCGACATTTCAGCTTGAAACCTTTCATCAATCTGAACAAGGGTCCAGACACGAAATGACTCCAATCCGTGTTCGCCGGAGATGCTGCCTGACCCGCTGAGTTATTCCAGCATTTTGTGTCTCTCTCTGGTACAAATCTGTACTTCTTTGTTTAAGAAGGAACTGCAGGTACTGGAAAATCGAAGGTAGACAAAAATGCTGGAGAAACTCAGCGGGTGAGGCAGCATCTATGGAGCGAAGGAAATGGGCAACGTTTCGGGCCGAAACCCTTCTTCAGGCTGATGTGAGGGGGGGGGGGGGGGGGGGGGGGTGGGTGCGGGAAGAAGAAAGGAAGAGGAGGAGCCAGAGGGCTAGAGGGAGAGTTGAGAAGGGGAGGAGACAGTAAGGACTACCTGAAATTGGAGAAGTCAATGGTCATACCGCTGGGGTGCAAACTGCAATCTGTAGTTCTTTGTTATAAACAACCTTTCCCTATTAGAATCAACCCTGGAATCTCCGATCGATGTCCTCCCGAACAAGCGCGATGTCTTCCCTCACTTAACTCAACTTCACAGGGTATCCGAAGCATGATAGAAGTGCAAGTTATACAAGAAAGTACGATTGAGTTTCTCATAGGCCTACAGCACAGAAACAGGCCGTTCAGCCCATTGAGTCCATGCTGACCATCAAGCACCCATTTACATCAATCGCACACTCATCCCAATTATTTTCCCCATATTCCCATCTAATCTTCCCGATACCACCCAAATTTACAGTGGCCAGCACAACTTTGGGATATGGGATAATATTGGAGCACCCAGGCGATGCTGTCCCGGTGCAGGTTCTCAGACCCAAAATGTCGACCATCCCTTTCGCTCCTCAGATGCTGCCTGACCTGCTGAGTTCCTTCAACAGCTAGTTTTGTTTTTGGCTATACTAGTCACAGCCTGTCAACCTGAAAACAACTCATTCATTCAGGCTCTGGGCTTTCTGTACAATAATCAGTTTTCAATTGGTGTTAGTAGACTCCCTCAATTCCATGTGCACTAACCGGGTAGTGCTAACACCTCACAGCACTAGAAAGCCAGTTCGATTTAACCTCAGGTGCTGACTGTGTGGAGTTTGCACGTTCTCCCTGTGACTGTGTGGGTTCCCTCTGTTGTGCTCCAGCCTCCTCCCACATTCCAAAGACATGCAGGTTTGTAGGTGAACTGGCCTCTGTTGTGCATGCAGTGGATGAGAAAGTGGGATAACATAGAGCTAGTGCGAATGGTGATGGATGGTCAGCGTGGACTTGGTGGGCCGAAGGGCCCGTTTCCACCTTGTATCTTTCAATTAATCAAACTTGCTGACCAACATCATGCGTGGGAGTTTATAAAAGCTTGCAAAGGTCTGATTATCCGGTATTACACCACATTCACCGCTTCCCCTTATCTCCTCCACAAGTCTCAAAGAACACCAGTAGATCACAAGGTGTCTTTCCCATCATAAATCCACGCAGGCTCTGCTCAATCCTATTGTTCTTCCCAAGGCATTTTGTTGGTACGTTAATCATTTTTGATTGCAGAATTCCCCCTGTTACTGACGTCAGGCTCAGCAGTTAGCAGTTCCCTGTTTTTTTTTGCCCTAGTCGTAGTAGGCCCCCCTCGGTCATGACTGACCATGGGTGATGCATCCTAGTTTGCAGGTGATGTGTGGTCGGATGCAAGCCTGGGCGATCGATGCCATATAGAGGACAGGCTGTTGCCCATGCAGCACATCCCCCCTCTCCACGTCGCTGATCGATCCAAAGCAACAGCGGGGCCGTTACAGTTTGGCACCAGCGCCGTCGCAGGAGCTGCCAGAGCGAGGTTGTAGACAACGACGAACTGCCTTAGGGGCTCCGACTCCGGATTTTCTCGATGTTTACTCCAGGAGCCTTTTCCATGACTGGATATGGCCACAAGGCAGTGGAGGTTTTAAATCAGAGTTTTCCCTCTCCTAGATGGACTGTCTTCCCAGGCTGACGAGACCCATCTGCCTGAGACTCATGGGGGCGGGAGCGTCTACCTTCCCGTGCAGGTCTATATGTCTCCCCTAATGCTCATAAATAGCTCTGAACTATATAGGCTTGAGCACATTATTTTTGTCTTTGTTCTATAATGATGGTGTTTCCAGAGTACTATGTTAACATATCTATCATGCTGCTGCAAGTTATAATTTCATTGTTGCGTTTAGGTACATGACAATAAATCACTCCTGACTCTTGATCACAAATCCTAGCCTTCACTTCCCAGGAACAATGCCAGAATGTAGAGAATTTCAGAAAATAATAAGCAGTCAATCAACTAACTGCACCTGTAAGAGTTTACACAAAGTGGTCACCTGTATTTGAAAGAACGTTGAAAATACCACTGACAGCTTTTTGGGTACGTTCAATTGTGCGATAATAATGATCTGAAAATCAGCCAACATCAGCTTAGATTTGTGGAGAGCCTTCAAAGAAGTAAATTCCCACAAGATGAGACAAGAAATAATGAGCAGCACAGAAAACTTTGGAAAAGAATAATAATTTTAAAGAACTTTTTTTCTTATATATATTCACTCTCAGAATGTGGGGAGATAGCATCAAATGTCTCCCAGCCATTTCATAAGGCAATTAAGATTCAAACGTATTCACAGGTCTCGAATTATATTACCTGATGAAGCAGATCCTCAAGGAACCAGATGGGCTTTTATGACAATCTGTCGGTTTTAGGGCCATCGTTACTGAGACAGCTTTTAAATCCAGATTCACTTCTTTACCATAGCAGGTAATTGAATTTAATCTCACGTTCCTGCGTCAATAGACACAGTGGTCCCAGCATTTTACCATTGTGCTGCCATCCTCATTTAACCATCGTGCTACCCCCCCCCCTCAATTAAACAGAATATGAGCTGGAGAATTGTGGTACAGATACCACAGAACCAGACAAGATCATGGAACAGGATAGGGAGAAGCCATGAAAAACATCTGGAACCAAGCACTAAATCGGCCTTCAACGGCTGCCGATTGCACATCTGGAAACACTTGGCTTGAACCTCTGCCTTCAATCAGACAGGGACAGAGTAACACAGAGACATTCCTTCATTTCCGCATCAGTACGGGGGCAGTGAGTGGTTTATTTTTGTACTCCTACGAGATGCACATTAGTCCCAAAAAGTACACATCTCTGCAAATCTCAAAATATAATTTTAACTCTTGGAGCACGGCAATGAGATTCATTTCGTTGTTTACTGCATTTCGTTGTCTCTGTACTGTACACTGACAATGACAATTAAAGTTGAATCTGAATCTGGATCTGAATCATACTGGATGGTGCCCAGTCTAATCTCCTGCGGGATTGAATTAACCTTGCAGTGATCGCAATCACCTTCCATATTCATGATTACACTCCCAATCACCTGGCACTGACATTAATAATGTCGCTAAATCGAATTTAGGCAATTGTTTCTTCATTCTATAAACTTTAGAGATACAGTGTAGAATCAGGCCCTTCGGCCCACTGAGTCCATGCCGACCCCGTACACTAGCACTGCCCTACACATCAGGGACAATTTTACAACTTACCAAAGTCAATTAAACTACAAACCGAAACGTCCTTGGAGTGTGGGAGGAAACCAGAGCACCCAGAGAAAACTCACAAGGTCACGGGGAGAACGTACAAACTCCATGACAGACAGCACCCGTAGTCAGGATCGAACCTGGGTCTCTGCTACTATAAGGCGATAAATCGACGGCTGTCCCTAAATTCTGGGAAGGGACTGAGGGGGAATCTGGAGACCAGGGGGACCATGAAGGTCTGAGAGCAGAGATAACATCCCAGAGGTTCGCAGGTTTAACAAGCAGAGTTGCCAAGAGAGAATGAGGAGTTATAACGCACGTGGATTTACAAAAGGCATTTGATAAAATAAGGTACTGCACATAAAAACAATTGGGAGGTATTGTTAAAATGGATAAAGGAATAATTAAAGGACAGAATATGAGGCAATTAATATTCATTAATGGTATGTTAATTAAATTGATCAGCCCAAACAATGTATCACAGAATAATACAGCACCTGACATGACACAGGTGGAACTTCCTGTAATGTTTCCAATGAAGACCATTCAGTCCTTCAATCCCATACTGGCTCTGATGGACTGAACAACTATTGAGCTAGTATGGTCAATAACTATCTACCTCTCTGGAGACGCTCAGTTTATTTTTCATTGGACTTTACCTTGCACTAAACACTATTCTGTTTATCTATATGTATCTGTCATGTATTTGGACACGATGGCTGGCTCGATTGTAATCATGTATAGACTTTCCGCACACAAAAGCTTTTAACTGTACCTCAGTACACGTGACAATAAATTAAACTTAAATATCTAAATCGGTTCTACTCCCCAATTCATTCCTAACAGCTTTGCACCTTTTTTGAAATATTGCTCTAATTCCCTTTTGAAAGTTCTCATTAAAGGGCCTGCCCCACTTAATTCAAAACCTCTGCCAAGTTTAAAGGACTTTAAAAAAAAATCAAGATTGTGGTAATCTACGAACTCCTACGACCTGCCATGACTATGTTCACGAACTCCTGCGAGTATGTCTACGAATTCCCACGACTATTTCGATGCCGTCCTTACGAGTAAAAAGTTGCAATTTCTTACATCCCGACCATTTTTTTTTACTCGTGGGCATTTTTTATCGGGCTGAAAAAAAGCCTGTAACAAGATAGGTTGAAGGATCGAGTCTCCATCCTAGTTTATGGGGCTATCGTCAGCGTCGACTCAGTGGGCCGAAGGGCCTGTTTCCATGTTGTATCTCCAAAACTAAAAAAAAAACTTTAATCTGTTACTTTAACCAATTTTCTTTCAGCCAACGTTAAACTCTAGTCACTGGAGTGAAAAAAGCATTACGTGACATTTCATTTCAACTGTGTGCTATTTTCTAACCCATGGAGTTATCTGTAGGGAAAGCTTTCCCTTCTGGTCGAAACGGCTGAATGTGAGAGAGTGAGGCCTCAGGGACATGGTTTTGCTGATTATGGCCTCCCGCACAGTGGGAAATGGTGGGAAATTTCAGCAGCCTGTAATTTACTCCAGCTGCACGGTTCTTCATCTGACCTCTTCCTCCGCCTGAAGCCTCTCGAGATATTTTTTTTAAAATGACAGCTCTGAAAGATGTGGGACAGCCCCACGCTGCCAGGCCCCTCACTGCTCCACGCTGCCAGGCCACTCACTGCCCCACCCTGCCAGGCCTCACTGCCCCATGCTGCCAGGCCCCTCACTGCCCCATGCTGCCAGGCCTCACTGCCCCATGCTGCCAGGCCCCTCACTGCCCCACGCTGCCAGTCCCCTCACTGCTCCATGCTGCCAGGCCCCTCACTGCCCCATGCTGCCAGGCCCCTCACTGCCCCACGCTGCCAGGCCCCTCACTGCCCCACGCTGCCAGGCCTCACTGCCCCATGCTGCCAGGCCTCACTGCCCCATGCTGCCAGGCCCCTCACTGCCCCATGCTGCTAGGCCTCACTGCCCCATGCTGCCAGGCCCCTCACTGCCCCACGCTGCCAGGCCCCTCACTGCTCCACGCTGCCAGGCCCCTCACTGCCCCATGCTGCCAGGCCTCACTGCCCCATGCTGCCAGGCCCCTCACTGCCCCATGCTGCCAGGCCCCTCACTGCTCCACGCTGCCAGGCCCCTCACTGCCCCATGCTGCCAGGCCTCACTGCCCCATGCTGCCAGGCCTCACTGCCCCATGCTGCCAGGCCCCTCACTGCCCCACGCTGCCAGTCCCCTCACTGCTCCATGCTGCCAGGCTCCTCACTGCTCCACTCACAGACTCTAAGGACATCAGTAAGCTGGAAAGAGCGCAGAGAAGATTCACGAGGATGTTGCCAGGACTTATTGACCTGAGCTAAAGGCGGCACAGCAGTAGAGTTGCTGCCTCACAGCACTGGAGACCCGGGTTCGATCGCGTCTATGGGTTCTGTCTGTATGGAGTTTGCACGTTCTTCCCGTGACCACGTGGGTTTTCTCTGAGATCTTCTGTTTCCTCCCACACTCCAAAGACATACTGGCTTGTAAGTTGTGTGAGAAAGAACTGCAGATGCTGGTTTAAATCGAAGGTAGACACGAAATGCTGGAGTAAATCAGCGGGACAAGCAACATCTCTGGAGAGAAGGAATGGGTGACGTTTCAGGTTGGACGACGGGTCTCGACCTGAATTAAGCGGTGCAGGCTCGAAGGGCCGAATGGCCTACTCCTGCACCTATTTTCTATGTTTCTATGAAACATCACCCATTCCTTCTCTTCAGAGATGCTGCCTGTCCCGCTGAGTAACTCCGGCATTTTGTGTCTACCCTCTAGTATGTGACATTTTCTCTTTAAAAAGGTTCTGACTACCTTATCTATGCCTCTCATCATTTATATACTTCCCTCAGTTGTCCCACCGACCCTTTGTCGCTGGTTGTGGTGGGACTAGAACTCAATGAAGGCCTGCCTCATGCTAACACACGGTCTTTGTGTACAAAGTATTCTGGGCATCATATGTTGGGCATCTCTCAAAGCCATTAGCGAAATGTTCACGCACACTCACCATTGTCAACACAAAGCCTAACGTGTGGATATGCTGAATCACAAAACAAGACTCCTATACTGTATACAGAAACATTAAACCTTCAAAGTAAATACAGACGCATATACACACATGCACAAGAGTGTAGGACCACCCGGGAAAATTTTTCAATCGCTCGACTACCCTCTCAAGCATTCACAAAAGGATCTTGATAAAAATCCAACCCTTCATTCAGAATTATCTGCTCCCCGCCCCTGGTTTCTGGAGGGCGAGGTCAGTCCAAGTTTCTGCTATGACTCAAGCCCACAGTGTGAGACAGGCAGGCTCCTTGATAGCTCGGAGTGGGAGGATATGCTATGCTAGATTGTTTTTGTAGTAAGGCAGAGCAAGTTAGTGAAGCATATGCACAATGTGTTTGTTCAAATCGAAGATAGACACAAAATGCTGGGGTAACTCAGTGGGATAGGCAGCATCTCTGGAGAGAAGGAATAGGTGACATTTCGGGTCGAGATCTCTTCCTCTTGCCAGAAAGGTGAATTTTTGTAAACTGACCTTCATGAGGTAAATCATTTAAAACCACCTTACATTTTCTTCATGCTAACAGTGATGCAAAGTACTTTTTTTGCGATCATTGTTTATATAAGATGAATCCCACAAAAGGTAGTACTTATGCTGGAGAACATGCAGTTTGACAATTGAGACTGTTCATTGTAATTTTGTTTCGAGATGCAGCATGGAAACAAGCCTTTCGATGCACAGAATCCACGCTGACTGGCGATCACCTATTCCATAGGCCCGAAACGTCGCCTATTTCCTTCGCTCCATAGATGCTGCTGCACCCGCTGAGTTTCCCCAGCAATTTTGTGTACCTATTCACACTAGTTCACTTTCTCATTCACTCCCTACAGACTCAGGACATTCCAGACTATATTATTTACACAAAAAATAGTTCTAGAACCATTTCATTTCTGTAATTTCCTTAAAGCAATTTTAATTTGTCAGAATTTTGAATTTTATGTTTAGTTCAGTTTTGAAATTGTTTAGTGATACAGCGTGGCCTTTCGGCCCATTGAGTCCACACTGACCATTGATCACCCGTTCACACAAGTTCTATGTTGTCCCACTTTTGCATCCACTCACTGGACGATGGACCTACAAACCGGCATGTCTTTGGATGTGTGAGGAAACTAGAGCAGGGTGCACGTGCAAACTCCATGCAGACAGCACCCGAGGTGAAGATTGAACTTGGGTCTCGAGTGTTGTGGGGCAGCAGCTGAACCAGCTGCGTCAGTATGTCTCATGCAAGCCCTCAGCCTGAAAGGTACCTGCCCAATAAAAATGTTGTCATCTTCATCTCCAACAACCTAGGTTCAATTCTGACCTCTGAGAGCTAGCAGAGATTTGACGGACTGCACAGGTGGCACAGCGGTAGAGTTGCTGCCTTACATCATTTGCAGTGTCAGAGACCCAGGTTCGATCCCGACCATGGATGCTGTCTTTACGGAGTTTGTACGTTCTCCCTGTGACCGCATGGGTTTTCTCCGAGATCTTCGGTTTCCTCCCACACTCCAAAGATGTACAGGTCTGTAGGTTATTTGTCTCGGTAATACAATACATTATCGTTTATTTGTCATTTGAACCTCACATGAAATTCAAACGAAATTTAGTTTCTGCAGTCATACAACAAGAAAAGAACCAAGACACACACCAATACAATTTACACAAACATCTGGTATAAGTGTAAACTGTCCGTAGTGTGTAGGAAAGTGTTAGTGTGCGGGGATCGCTGGTCTGTGCGGACTCGATGGACCGAAGGGCCTGTTTCCGCGCTGTATCTCTAAAACTAAACTAGACTGAATGGCCTCCTTCAAATAAGGAGTTAAGCTTGTGAAAATGTACATAGTTTCCCTAACAAGCATCTCAATTCCAAGGCAATTTCTGATGGGCAATTAACTTCAGCCTAGCCAGCAGCCACCCAACCCTGTGAATCAGTTTAAACAAAAGCAATGCTTTGGTCTGTTTTTCTTAATAAGTCTAGCGTTTCATTATAAATAATGTCTGTCGAGTGTCGAGTGTTATACAGAGGAAGTGGAACTGTAATCATCCAGCCAACAATCCCAGTGCAATCAACTCCCCCCTCAGGGTCACGGAGAAGAACACTGGCAAATGGAGACAGGCTCTCCGTCGTTTCAGACACATTTTTGATCTTTACACAAGTACAGTGGAATGTGCCTGCCTGCCTTTTGGGAAAGTCTAGAACAACAAAGGTGAAGTGCCAGTACTCCCAAGGGCTGCCAAGAAAGTAGATAATACATTCTTGATGGTGGACCAAAAATGCTGGAGAAACTCAGCGGGCGAGGCAGCATCTATGGAGCAAAGGAAATAGGCAACGTTTCGTCCCGAAACGTTGCCTATTTCCTTTGCTCCATAGATGCTGCCTCACCCGCTGAGTTTCTCCAGCATTTTTGTCTACCTTCGATTTTCCAGCATCTGCAGTTCCTTCTTAAACAAAATACATTCTTGATCACAGTTCGGTGTTCATAAGGTCATAAGGAACAGGAGTAAATTAAATTAAATTAAATTAAATTTCTTTATTTATATAGCTCATTTTTAGTCAACTTGCATTGACCCCAAAGTGCTTCACATAATTACATTCACACACACAGGCAAAGATGGGTGAAGTGTCTTGCCCAAGGACACACACAGGCAAAGGTGGGTGAAGTGTCTTGCCCAAGGACACGACGACAGTATGCACTCCAAGCGGGATTCGAACCAGCTACCTTCCGGTTGCCAGCCGAACACTTAGCCCATTGTGCCATCTGTCGTCGAGTAGAATTAGGCCATTCGGCCCATCAAATCTTCTACGCCATTCAATCATGGCTGATCGATCTCTCCCTCCTAACCTCATTCTCCTGCCTTCTCCCCATAACCTCGGACATCTATATTCTAAAACAAATAATGCAGTCACGCTTCAATGAAATATAAACGCTAGAGTCCTCACAATGTAGCTGGAGTGAGTTGGGCTTACATGGCATTAGGGGTTACCAACACTGGGTGAATTCCTCCAGGTTCCATCGCGACCTCTCACCTATAACTGAAGATGGGAGGTCAGGAATATGATGAAGGCAGGTCAGTATCTCGACTTTCTAACAGACTGTCTGTGGAATTCTCTGCCTCAGAGGGCGGTGGAGGCCGGTTCTCTGGATGCTTTCAAGAGAGAGCTAGATAGGGCTCTTAAAAATAGCGGAGTCAGGGGACATGGGGAGAAGGTAGGAAAGGGGTACTGATTGGGGATGATCAGCCATGATCACATTGAATGGCAGTGCTGGCTCGAAGGGCCAAATGGCCTACTCCTGCACCTATTGGCTATTGTCTATTGAAAGAGAATTAGCATGTCACCGAATACACCAACAAACCTTCACAGATATACTGTAGGAGGTGTCCTGAATAGTCGCATCACGGCTGGTACAGCAATTCTAATGTACGAGGACGCTGAGTGTGGTGAATTCCGCAAAGACCATCGCACCCACCACTGAAGATATCTACAGGAGACGCTGCTTCAAGGTGGCGGCATCTATCGTCAAAGACTCCAACCATCCGGCCCAAGCCCTCTTCTCGTCGGGCAGGAGGCATAGAAGCATCAAGTCCCACATCACATGGTTCAGGAACTGCTGCTTTTCTACAACCATTGGGTTCTTCAACCAACCTGCACAACCAGTAACATGGTGACGCAAGGGTAGAGTTGCTGCCTTACAGCGCCAGAGATCCCGCACGGTTCCAACCTGACTGTACGGAGTTTGTACGTTCTCCCTGTGACCACGTGGTTTTTCCCGGGTGCTCCGGTTTCTTCCCACATTCCAAAGACGTACAATTTGGCTTTGGTAAAAAATGTAAATTGGTCCTAGTGTGTAGGATAGTGTTAATGTACAGGGAGTGCTGGTCAGCACGGACTTGGTGGGCCGAAGGGCCTGATTTCCGGGTTGTATCTCTGCACTTAACTAAACCAACCCTAATCCTACCTTAGCAATGAAACACTATGGACCTCCTCTTGCTGCCATAAACTTGTTTTTAAACTGTGTTGTGTTGTTTTTTGCAGTGTCATAGTCTATGTGCCCTTGATGCTGCTGCAAGCATGATTTTCAGTGCACCTATATCTCACCAGACTTGCACAGATGACAATAAACTTGACTTGACTTGAAATTCTCCGCCCCCAGTATTGATTCATCCTTCTGACAAACTGCCTTCGAGGCTAATGAGTAAAGCAACAAATTAGGCCACCTTAATGTCAACCCACACTGCCATGTAACTGTGGGACACAGGAATAAAAAGGAAAAAAAAAAAAAAAGGTAAAAAGGAGCCTTTTTAGTTCAGTTTAGGGATACAGCTCGGAAACAGGCCCTTCGGCCCGCGTCCTCACCTATCAGCAATCTCCGCACATTAACACTATCCTACACACACTAGGGATAATTTACAATTATTACCAAGCCAATTAACCTACAAACGTGTACGTCTTTGGAGTGTGGGACGAAACCGGAGAAAACCCACGCAGGTCACGGGTATAAAGTATTGACTCCATACAGACAGCACCCGTAGTCAGGATCGAACCCGGATCCTTGGAGCTGTAAGGCAGTGACTGTGCTGCTGTGCCACTGTGCCGCCCCAAGCTTAGTACACAATGTCAACATATTCAAATCAACCACTTACAAGGCAATAGGAAGCTTGAGTAAATACAGGCTGCTGCGGAGCAGGTTCCTAATTGCTGGGAGATAATTCTGGGACGTACAAGCCAAGTCTCTTCCCTTTGGAGGCCAGAGGCAGAACAGGTCTTCCCTCAGCCACTGAGGCCTCCCCCACCAACCACTGGCCCTTCCCCAAACCCTTGCCTGCCCCATGCATCGACTCCAATCAGAATTTGCCTCTATACTCAAGTTTGACTTATTGCATTTATGTATAGTATTTCTGATCTGTTGGGATAGCATGCAAAACAAAGCTCTTTTTATTATACATCGGTTCACACGACAATAATAAACCTAAATCTAATATGTTGAGAGAAGTATGTAGAATCACGAGAGGCAACAACAGGGTAGACAGTCAAAACGTTTTTCCAGGGTGGAAATGTCAAAGGCTCGAGGGCATGGCTTTACGGTGAGGACAACAAAGTTCAAAGGAGATGTACGAGGCAGGAATGTTTCCCCCCCAAGAGTGGTGGGAGCCTGGGACGCACTGCCATGGGCAGCAGTGGAGGCACATACGACAGAGGCAGTGTAGAGGCTTTTAGACAATTCAATACACAGGGAAAGGAGGAGCATGGATCACAAGTAGACAGATTAGATTAGTTTAATATGACATTAGGTTCGGCACAGACATTGTGGGCTGAGGGCCTGCTCCTGTGTTGTAGGACTGGAGATCCTTTGAGGGATCTGGGGTTCCTTGGACCAAGACGAGTACAGTTAAGAGAGAAGGAAGAAAGCTCAGCAACCAGGAGATATTTCGACAACTGGCGGAAACCTTAGACAGGATTGAGGACATTAGTTTTCACCTAAATTGCAGTGGGGGCATGGAACGCAGATTAGAGGGCAGTGGAGGCAGAAACCTTGGGCACATCTGAGAAGTATCTAGATATTTTTTTTTTAATTTTTTTTTTTTTTTAATTTAAAAAAGAATTTAGATGAACACTCAAATTGCCGCTAACCTACCAAACTGTGGAAAGAGAGGTTAAATCAACATGGATATAAGAGACCAAATAGACTCCTTTTGTAATGTAAATTCCTATGATCCATCATTCGTACCCTGCCAACTAAAACCCTACCAGTCCGATGCCACCTTAATTGTCCTCTAAATTGCTTCTATTTTGCTGGGAGTCAGTGCGAACGTGTGTTAAAATAGTAGCGTGAATGGATGATCAATGATCGGAGAGGACTTTGTGGACCTATTTCCATACCGTTGAATCAAAATGTTCTCATATTAATAGAATCGGAGACTCAAATTCATCAGGCATACATTTCAATGCTTTATATCACTGGAGGACATTGGTAGAATCAATTAGCAGTTACGTAATTAATTATCAGTTCTGTTTCAAATCTCTTTCGGAGCTTAGATATTCCTGTGCCATCGATTTTGGCTGTTCCCTCAAAAATAACAACTTCAAGGACTGGGAACTGTTATAAGTCAGGCACTACAAGCCCACACTGCACACCCATCCTCCCGACAATGATAACACCAGCGGTCAAGATAAGGTGAATCCCATTAGCATCGAGAGAGAAAGCAGGCCAGGGACTGAGATCTTTGTGCGTGGCACTAGATCTTCTTGTGACCAAGTTCAAGTTCAAGTTTACATTTATTGTCACATGCACCAATTGGTACAGTGAGATTTGGGTTACCATACAGCCATATGAACAAAAAAAGACACAACACACGATAGAATTTAACATAAACATCCCAACACAGCGGAATCAACGTTTCCCACTGTGGGGGAAGGCAACAAAGTTCAGTCATCCTCCTCTTCGTTGTTCACCCATGGTCGGGGCCTCCCGAGCCCTCCACAGCCGCCGCTACGGGCAGCCCGATCCTCAGGCCCACTCGCCGGGATGATGGACCAGCACGCCAACCCCACCTCCTAGCAATCAATTTCTGCCTTCACATCTGCTTTAGGTCAACGGGGATTAAAAATAACATCAGAGGCGACAAAGAAAAACAAGGGCAAGAGGAGAGAAAGTGAAAGTGAGAGAGAAAATACAGGAAGTTTGGGAGAGAATGAGGGAAAGAAGAAGGAAGTCAAATGTGCATCCTGTGGCGTCTTTCACAAACGCAGAACAACTAGAACGCAAATAGGGTCACGATGAATTTCTTCAGAATCAGAGGCCTGTAAATCCTTGGAATTCCTATGAGCAACAAGTGTTTAATTGTCTTATGTACTGACAATGTACGGAACCATGATATTCCCACTTGTGGCAGCATAACTGTCCTAATAAATGGAAGATGCAGATAATATACAAGAAACACATTCAATAAATTAATAGCCAGGCTACTAGCGTGAAAAAAAACGCCTAAAATCTTAGTCCAACCAAAGACAGTCCATGGAAGTTCATAGTATAGGTCAGTGTTGTAAACTGGAAGACAGCGAATGTTTTGTCACCAATACAGTATATTCAAGAGTGAGATTTCTCTACGTTAAAAAAGACTTGAGGAACAAAATCGCCGTAATTGAATGGAGCATGTTTGAAGAGCTGAATGATCGACTCCTGCCTCTTTATTTTCTTCTTTGCTCTATCTAATGCACTTGAGTTTGAACTGATTGCATCTATGTATAGTATGTCTGGTCTGAATAGTATACAAAATAAAGCTTCTCACTTACATCGATACAAGTGACAATATTAAACATAAACACAATGTTTAAGAAGGAATTGCAGATGCTGGAAAAATCGAAGGTAGACAGAAATGCTGGAGGAACTCAGTGGGTGATGCTAAACCTAAACACAAGGCAATTTTACCCATCAAAATTCTCCTCAGCTAAATGGTCACTTTAATAATGTGACATTTTGTGAAGGAAATATTTACATTTCCAAATATCCCTCTTGCAACGGGAGTCTCTGTCCGCTATAACAAAAATCTGCTGTAGAGAGGTCCTTTATTGTGAGGGTTTACTGTATTTATCTCTAAGCTTTATGCAAACTGGGGGGGGGGCGGAATCACAGCGCTCGCAAAGTATGGGGTCAGTCATTCAATGGGAAGATAATAAATATTCTCTCTCTCTCTCTCTCTCTTTGTAAGGCTCAATTGTAAAGGCTCAATAATTAAATGTATTCAAGGCAGAGATTAATAACTTTTAAGGGAATTAGGGGATGGGGATTAGCACCAGAAAGTGTTGCTGAGGTAAAGGAAGAGCCATGATATTATTGAGCGGAGGAGCAGGCATGAGGGGCTGAATGGCCTTTTCCTGTTACATTCTTCTATGACTAAAGGAGATGCGATATAGCCAAGCATCCTCCCCTAATCGCGGCATCTGTGCACCATGACTGATAAAACAATTGGCCATTTGTCCCGGTCGGGTTTACAACCTTCAGATGAAGTCGTCGAGCTCCTGTTTTTTGAAAAAGGCCTGGAGGCCAGTCAGAAGAGAGAGCGCTTTCTTCGCTTCCCTTTGCAACTAAAGATGGAAGTAACACGAGTAAAAGCCTTTTAAAACGTCCCCACAAAGTCGATCATTGTGAGCCAAGCGTGGACAAAGACACCGACTATTTGCAGTCTTTTTGACTCGGGCCGCGGTCTGCAGTTCTGCGGAGAGACAAACAACCTCTTCAAACGCAGGTGGCTGCTCCAACCACATTGCAAAGCTGCACTCCTCATACACAATCCACCACAGAGAGGTTCCCCCAACAAAGAAAGAACTGCATTTCCATAGCGCCTTTTGCACACCTGTTGACATCCCAAAGCTGGTGCAATGAAAACAAATTTCTTCACCAAAACAGTGAATATTTGGGGGTGAAAAAATGGCACAAAGTGCTGGAGTCACTCAGCGGGTCAGGCAGCATCTTTGGAGAGTGTGGATAGATGATCTTTATTAGATTAGAGTTAGATTTAGCTCTTAGGGCTAAAGGAATCAAGGGATATGGGGAAAACCAGGAACGGGGTACTGATTTTAGATGATCAGCCATGATAATATTGAATGGCGGCACTCGCTCGAAGGGGCCGAATGGCCTACTCCTGCACCTATTTTTCCATGTTTACCATGTTTTCCATGGTATATGGACACACTGATCTGTTCTGTATTAATGCCTACTATATTCTGTTGTGCTGAAGCAAAGCAAGAATTTCATTGTCCTATCTGGGACACATGACAATAAACTCTTGAATCTTGAATCTTCAGTCTGAAGGGTCTTTTTTCTATGGATGAGACCTAATTAGGTGACCACAAACAGACCAGAAGCAACAGAGAAGGCTCTCCAGATAGTCAAACAGCACTCAGCTCAGTGGACTGGATCTGACAATAGATGTTCCCACAACATAGTTCTGCTGACATGTGATAATGCACAATAGCATTGTGGAGCATCTTGTGTCTTAGTGCAACACTGATTCTCCTTACTCAACTTTTGCATAAACATCCACAATATGTTGATAGATGATGAGCCGAGATCCCCTTTTCTTTTTACACGCAAGGCTTATGCAACATCAAAACATGATCTAATCATGAGTCAAAAAGGCAGCCAATTTAACTGTTCAAATACCGTTTCTCGTGAGTTTTAAGTGACAATGAAAAGGATTTGGATTTGAATTGTTAAAGAAAGAACTGCAGATGCTGGAAAAATCGGAGGTAGACAAAAATGCTGGAGATACTCAGCGGGTGAGGCAGCATCTATGGAGCAAAGGAAAGGGTGCCGTTTTGGGTCGAGACCCTTCTTCAAACTTGTCAGATTCGCACAGCACTTCACAGCCAATTAAATGTAGTCATTGACGAAAATATTTGAGTAACTCAACAGGTCAGACAGTATCTGTGGAGGGAATGGACAGATGACGGTTTGGGTTGGGACCCTTCTTCAGATACTTGTGCCTCCAAGTTAAGTCACTGTCATAACATTGAACATGTCTGCAGCCAATCTGTGTACAATGAGCTCCCACAATCATTGTGCTTAAGAGCAAGTAATCTGTTTTGTTAATGTTGCCCAAGGGATATTTGTTAAGCTTGAAGAATAACTCACTGCGTTTAAAAAAAAAAAAGATTGCCTCAGGGATCTTTTAACCGTGGTAGACTTTAGATTTTAGAAATACAGCGCAGAAACAGGCCCTTTGGCCCACAGAATCCGTGCCGACCCTATACACTAACCTATACACACACAATTTTACAACTTACCGAAGCCAATTAACCTAGAACCTTGTATGTCTTTGGAGTATGGTACGGAGCAATATTCTCTCAATATTCACTGGCTCCTGTTATGCATTTCAATAGTACAGCATAGCTCAATATTCACCCCAAAGTAATGAGACTGCCTTAATACACATGGTCTCTGCAGAAATATAAAACACTACAGGTCTCTAGTCCCTTTTCCATTATGAGTACCTATGCGACCTTATCTTCCACTCCAAGGTCCTCTACCATCCTGCTTCACAATGCTCCGTGCCATGTTGTAATACAATGTTAAATTGAAGTTAAGAGATTTATGTAGACATAAGGAACTGCAGATGTTGGTTTACACACAAAAAAGTCACAAAGTGCTGGAGTAACTCAGTGGATCAGGCAGCATCTCTGGGGAACATGGTTATTTCCAGTCAGGGCCATTCTTCAGACTGATTTCAGAGGTTTATACACCCTTCAGTAGAAGGCTTGTAAAGCCTTTTAAGTGTAGATTGGTGAATGGCATTATAAATGAGATCACCTCATTTGTTTTGAAAAAAAAAGCTAAGGTGTGCTGATTCCCTCTGGCGCTTGCTTTCATTAATCCTCACCAGGTTACGCAAAGGTTTTCTTTCATCAAATGGGCTGGTTCTTCTGCCTTGCTGATCAGTCAGCGAGCAGCATTCACTCAGGTGACATGGAGACCAGTTAGTCCAGTTATAGACCACCAAGCACCCAGCCCCCAGCTCCTCCCACACCACACCCTGGGGCCCAGGACCCCCTGCTCACAACAACAGTGTTCTGCCTCTTCAAAGCAGCTTTGCTATAGCAGTACGGTGCATTAAAGAAATAAGAGAGGTTATTTACAATGAAGGTCTGGAGAAGGTTCTCAATCCGAAATGTCACCTATCCATGTTCTCCAGAGAAGCTGCCTGCTCCGCTGAGTTACTCCAGCACTCTGTGTCTTCTTTTTTTAAACCAGCATCTGCAGTTCCATATGTGCAGGAAGGAACTGCAGATGCTGGTTTAAACCGAAGATTGACACAAAATGTTGGAGTAACTTCAGACTGGGCTTCAGACCCTTCCGAAGGGTCCCGCCCCAAAACATCACCCAGAGATGCTGCCTGTCCTGCTGAATTACTCCAACACTTTGTGTGCATCTACAGTTCCTTATCTCTCTCAACACGTGCCAGGCTTTGTCCCACCCCCACCTCTGCTTTCCAGCATTCTTCCCACTACTGCATGCGGAGATATTAAGATGGTCTGAAGAAGGATCTCGACACCCATTCCTTCTCTCCAGAGATGCTGCCTGGCCCGCTGAGTTCCTCCGGCATTTGGTGTCTATCTTCAGTTTAAAAAAGCATCAGCAGTTACCTCCTACACACACTGAATATTGCAGAGTCCTCAACCTTAGGCCTATGAGCAATATGGGATCACAAAGATGAAATGAAAATAGGGTCACGATAAGGATTAATTTATTTTTTAGATTACTTTAATGTAACACTCAGAGAGATGCAGAACCGTAGCACTGTAGCGTGGTGGTGAAGCTACTGGACAAGCAATCTTTGATCCAGAGACACGTTTAAAATGGGGAATTTAAGTAATTCTATAACCTGGAATTGAAACACTTAAGTTAGCCTGACTAACGGAAGCCGTGAGATTGCTGCAAATAAACTGCTGTTTCACTGCTATTTGTCAGGGCAGGAACCGTCTTGTTCTGACTTAGTGTGGACCAGATGTGACTTCAGATAATGGGGTTGACTTTAAAATGCCTCCTTATTCAGGGATTGGTTAAGGGCCTGTCCCACTGTACGAGCTAATTCAAGAGCTCTCCTGAGTTAAAACAAAAAGATCAAACTCGTGGTAAGCACGTAGAATGTACGGAGCGGGTACATCGGAGCTCGGGACGTCTCTTAGCGGCTCGTAACGCTAACGGCAGGTACTCGGGAAACGCGGGAAGCTCGGGAAGACTCGTGAAGATTTTTCAACATGGTGGAAAATGTCCACGAGAGCCACGAGTACCTACGAGGGGCTATTACCGTAATTCTCCGAGTTCGAATCAGGGGAAACTCGGGAGAACTCTTGAATTAGCTCGTACAGTGGGACAGCCCCATAACAAATGCAGATACCTCTCCACCGGTGAGCAATGCCCATCCCGTGAATCAATGTATCAAAGGGTAACTGATTTTCTTTCAGAATAACAGCGTTGATCAATGAAGTTTTTAGATGCTGTATATTTATGCGTTAAAGTCAATAATCAGATATTGTAATACATTCTGCGCACCATTTTAAGATGAGAAGAAATCTCAGTTAAAAAGCTTGAGGATTACTTGAGATAGGGTGGAAGAAGGTTTATGTGCAGCATGAACCATGGCATGGTACAAATAGCTTGTTCCTGTGCTGAAAATTCAATGCATGTCTGTTCCACTATCCAGTCCAGGCCTTTGCATAGACTGACTCAACAGGTTGTTTCACGTACACAGAGATCACAGACTTGTTGTGTTCCCAAGCTTTACTCATGAGCTTAATACCATCCACCTGCCCGAGAAAATTCCAGCACAGATGGAATTTCACCTGCTCCACATACCTGTCAAGTTATCTGAATCGAAGATTCAAAACACAGTCAGGTTCAAGGCTTCTAATCAGAGGGAAACATCTCAAGCCCACCACATCTCTCCATAACACATATCTGCAGTGCCAAACTTTCTGTGTTTGATCTTACCAACAGGTATTGTACTGCAACTTGCATTTCTCCTTCTTAGACATTTAGAGATAGTATGGAAACAGGACCTTCTGGCCATAGGGTCCGCACCGACCAGTAATCACCCTATACAATAGTTCTATCCTACACATTAAGAACGATTTACAATTTTACAGAAACTATTTACCATTAGGTACAAGGGACAATTTACCATTTGACCAAAGCCAATTATCCTACGACTTGTAAGTCTTTGGAGTGTGGGAGGAAACCCGAGAACATGGAGAAAACCCACGCAGGTCATGGGAAGAACATACAAACTCCGTAGAGGCAGCACCCGCAGTCAGGATCGAAACCAGATCCTGACCACCAATGCTGTCGAAATGGAGTTTGTACATTGTCTCCGTGACCTGCGTGGGTTTTCTCCGTGACCTGCGTGGGTTTTCTCCGTGACCTGCGTGGGTTTTCTCCGTGACCTGCGTGGGTTTTCTCCGGGTGCCCCAGTTTCCTCCCACATTCCAAAGGCGTACAGGTCATGGTAAATTGTATACCATCTGGTACAAATGTGTAAATTGTCCCTAGTGTGTGTAGGATAGTGTTAGTGTGCGGGGATCGGTCTCGGCGGGTCGAAGGGTCTGTTTTCTCGCTGTATCTCGAAACTAAACTAAAACATTTTCAATGCACTGAGTATTGGCACTTATTCCCAAAGTACTGACTGCCTCCAGATTACCCCCATTTCACACATTCCCAGAGCACAGCTGTCTTGGATATGGACTGTCAGATGGCATTGAATATAGAGGATTGCCTGTGGCATGTCAAAGAATCTGCACACACAATGAAGCTGACCCCCCCCCTCTCCCTACCCCTTCCTAATATCCTTAACCGTCAACCTTTTATAGATGTGCATCACAAAATCCCACAAATCAGATCTCATAGCTATGCACGCACGGTTGGCCCCCATTCTTGGTCACGTGTGTGACCCAAACAGATGAAAAACTGTGCAATACGTCTCTTCTAATTGTGAAAGCATTACAGGCATATTGTTTTGTACTGCATATTTGATTCATATTGTTTTTTCGGTTGATCAAGTGAAATTTTTATACATTATGCTGACAATGTCTGTTAAGGGCAGGAGGTCAAATAAGACTGGTCACGTGTGTGGCGCCACACAGAAGCACTTTGCAAACGCTGCGAATTTTAAAAAGCTAGAATGTTCATAACTTTAGCAGACATGCATAATGGTTCTGCAGGCAGGAAAATAGCAATGAATAAGATTAACCTCTTACAAGAACGTTTTAATGTATGGCACCATTTTGGCACCCTTACACCACAAAATAACAACCAGTTCATTTTGTGCAGCTTACAAGCTTGTTGATCATTAAATTCTCCAATTTTTGGTAACAACCCCCCACCCCCCACACTCACCCGACCTCCCTCATTCTTCCCTCCCTAGCCCTGCCTGGATGCATGCCCATTTTTCCCACTACCCAGCCACTTCCTCTTTATTCCTTCCAGTTTCACAATTCACGCCTTCTCTCCTTATATTACAGCCTTTTGCATTCTTCTCATCTCTGGTTTTTGTCTATCCATCTGCCAATAACATCCCCTTCCCCCGCCCCACCTTCATTTGTATCCACCTATCACTCGCCAGCCCTTGTCCTGCCCCCACTCGTATCTCAGCTTTCTCCCCCCACCACCATAAATAGTCTTCGACAAGGCACCTGAACCAAAACGTCGCCTGTCCATGTCTTCCAGAGATGCTGCCTAAGAGATAGCGCGGAAACAGGCACTTCAGCCCAACAGTCACTCGGGACAATTTACTTTTTTTTTTTAACCGAAGCAAATTACCTACAAACCTGTACTATCTTTCAATGTAGGCATTTGGTTCCTAGTGTCGGACTAGTTATCCCATCATCGATACTGATCAAAGACTTCTTTAAAATCTCGAATTGCCCAAGACAAGACAAAAGCATCAACTAATTCCTATCACTGACCAGACAAGAACAAGCTGTTTGTTAAAATATGTGCTTTGCTCCTGAAATCAGTGACAGCTCAGTGACCTAAACTTTGTTGACTTTGCAGCATTCCCTTGCCTCATGTTAGTCTCTAGAGTGGAGATAAAGACGCTGATAACAGCCGGGAATAATCGCCATATGCATCTTACTGTGATAAACAGCCAAAAGGCTTGCATTGCAAATGTGCTCTCCAGAACGTTTCAAAATCCTCACATCAACTTGCATTCATGTGCTTTTGTTTTGATGTGTCCTAATGTCATTCAGCATGTATACCGACAGGTCCATCAACTCAAGTCTCCAGCCATTTATACCAATCATGCACAAATCCCATTATATTCTACCCACATTCCCTTCAACTGCTCCCAGCAATCCGCTCAATCATATTCTACCAGTCAACTGAACACTGAGAGCCATTTCCAGTGACCGATTAACCTACCAACCCGCACGTCTTTGGGAGGTGAGAGGACACCGGAGCACCAGTGCAAATGGGAGAACATGCAAACTCCACACAGAAGCTGGACTGCATGTGCTGTGTGGCAGCAGCTCTATTAGATGCACCACTGTGCCACTCTCTAGCATATTAAAACAGCAAGCATAATCATTGCACCCATGCAAAGTCCATCCAGCAAAGTGAAAAACGTGCTTATTCTTGGAACTCCTAACCTCTGCTGTTCATCTCTGGGGTGGAACGGTGGTAGAGCTGCTGCCTCACAGCGCTAGCGACCACGGTTCTAACCTGACTATGGGTGCTGTCTGTACGCAGTTTGTATGTTCTCCCTGTGACCTGTGTGGGTTTTCTCCGGGTGCTCCGGTTTCCTCCCACATTCGTATTCGTGCCTACTATGTTCTGTGTGCTGAAGCAAAGCAAGAATTTCATTGTCCCATCAGGGACACATGACAATAAACTCTCTTGACTTGGCTTCTTGACTCCAAAGACGCACTGGTTTGTAAGTTAATCGGCTTCGGTAATAAATTGCAAAACCAGCCGCCCCCGGTTTTCCGCGAGTAAAATTCTATTTGCCATGCTGCGGAACATCTTGGGGAAGTACTTGTGGGCAGACGGGGCACAATACAACACACACCACCGATGTAATGCATATACAGGCATCCAAACATGTCTAATGGTCTCCGATTAAACGGGCAACTTACAGACACGACGCATCCCCGTGTAGGCTCCTGATACACTGCCCGCTGTTCTCACATGGACGGTGATTATCCTGGCACTGCAGGGCTGTGGAGGAAAGAGCGAGGGGAGTCACTGTATGTGTGTGAGCTTCAATATAACGAGCAAAACAACAAATGAACAGGCAAATAAACAGCGGCAACCCGAGTTTCAGGAACGTTTGAAGTATTATTCCTGCAGGAAGCTTTGGCAAACTACCCATAGAAACATAGAAAATAGGTGCAGAGGTAGGCCATTTGGCCCTTCGATCCATTCAATATGATCATGGCCAATCATCCAAAATTCATCCCCAGTCTGAAGAAGGGTTTCGGCCCGAAACGTCGCCTATTTCCTTCGCTCCATAGATGCTGCTGCACCCGCTGAGTTTCCCCAGCAATTTTGTGTACCATCCAAAATCAATACCCCTTTCCAGCTTTCTTCCCATATCCCTTGATTCCCTTAGCCCTCAGAGCTATATCTAACTCCCTCTTGACACAGCAAGATCCCACAAACATATGATTGTGACCAGATAATCTTACTTGTTTTATTTGCAGTTATTTGCAGTAAAAGGATGCAATTTTAGTTTATGGTTAAACCATTGGCTTGGAAACTGCACATAACTCACTTTCTCTTCACCCAACAGTGCTGTGGGAATCCACAGTGGAATGGAAAGACAGAAGTGGAATGGAATGTGATGGGGGGGTGGGGGGGAGAGAAGGGGAAAAGAGGAAAAGAAAGGGAGAGTACGAGGGAAGAGAAAAAGAGAAACAAGACAGAAAAAAGTACACAATTGATTGAACTGACAATCCTAACCATGATAATGTTAAATTAACATTTCACTTTAAATATACAAGCTTCCCAGTTGTGATCTGCGTCAGAAAGAGCTTCATCAGTAAATCTGTAGAAGGGTTTCGGCCCGAAACATTGCCTATTTCCTTCGCTCCATAGATGCTGCCTCACCCGCTGAGTTTCTCCAGCATTTTTATCTACCTCAGTAAATCTAATTACTTTCACTTAAAACCCATGGGGAATGCATCTTGCTCTTGAGAAAACTTTGTAATACACACACACATGGAATCATTGAATTTTACAATGCAGAGAGGTCATCACCGTGATGTGTTTGCACTGGCTCAGAACAGGGGGTCAAATTCGATCCCACGCTCCGACATCCTCCGCTTAACCCTGCAATTTATATGTACACAATTGCTCTCTAAACATTCTTATACAGTCTGCTTCCACTTTTTGGATAGTGTGTTCCAGATGTCTGTGTGTGAAAAATATTTCCCTTCATTTCCTGTCTATTCCTAAAGCTACTGGAAGATGCTGTGAAGCATGCAACCACCTAGAAATGATGTAGCATAGGCATCGCGCGCAAATCACGCGTCAGCACAGCTGTCTGGTACGTGTGATGTCATTAGAATACCCTGCTTCCCTATTCTGCATCATGACCATCATGGAAGGACTACAGATTTTATTGCTACAGCAACAGAGACTTCTGTTAGCAGCAGCCCTCATACTTACAGATCAGCCAGGCAGGAGTACAACAGGAAAAGCTGGCACGAAACCCAGGAAGAGGTCCGTGTGGACGAGGTTAGGAGTTACATGACACGTAAAAGGCGGGCCGACTGCGTATGCGCGTCACATGTTTACGGACGTTGACGCACGGTGACGTGACCACGCGTCACCACGCGATACAGCGCGATGCCAATGCATCAGCGTGCGTAGCCAATGCGTCAGCGTGCGTAGCCAATGCGTCAGCATGCGTACGCGATACGTCACGCAGGTGGCGTGCGAAGATTTAGTTACACTGGAAATCTTGGAGCGCCGCGCGATACTGCGCGCCACTGCATGCGATTCCACGCCTCACCATGTGCAATGCGTACGTCACCCGCGCGCACCCCACGCGTCAACCTATTTTACATATGACGCGTAAATGAGGCGCAAATGACGGCCAAGTGCGACAGGCCCTTCAGAGCCATGCAGCATGGAAACAGGCCCTTCGGCCCACCTTGTCCCTGCCAACCAAGTTGCCATACTGGTCCCATTTGCCTCACATCCCTCAATACCCTTCCTACCCATATATCTGGCCAAATGTCTCTTAACATCATAAATGTCATAACCAACCCTTCTGTCACTGGCAACAATTCAGTGAAACGTCAGTCAAATCTCTCATTTTATTTTGCTCTAACAATTAGTCCAGCTCCCTAATCCTATTCAAGGAAATTCCTTCTGCATCCAAGGTCACACGTTCTAAAGTGTGAAATGAACACAGTTCTCTAGGTTCCCTGAAGCCAAAGATTCCTTCTCTAATTGTGTTGCCACCTTCAGTTCTATCCATTCCATCACATCTTCTTCCTACATGCCATCCGGAGTCTTTAAAATTGTGTCCAGAACTGATTCATAATGTATCATCAAAAACACTAGAGGTCTTAATAATAACGTATGGACACACCATTATAGCCATCAAATCATACTAATATACATACATATTATGTGTGTGTGTGCGTGTGCGTGTATATATCTATCTATCTATATCTATATTATAAAATTACTAGCATGATTTGATGGCTATTGTATATATATATATATATATATATATATGTATATAATATGAAAGATAGCATGGTTTTACAAAGGGAAATTATTTTTTATTAGCGATTTATTTCTACTGAAGAAATGGAGATGGCTGAGAAGGGAAATGCAGTTGATATTGTGTGCATGGAATTTCAATAGGTGTTTGGCAAAGTGCCACGCACAGGATTAGCAGCAAGAGACAGCCACAGTATTGAAGAGAAAGCAGGGGCTTTGGTAGTGATGCCATTCCGATGTCTTAAGGTTATTGTAGTCTTTCCACTGACTGGTCAGCAAAAAGCCCTTCACTGTACCTCGGTACACGTGACAATAAACTAAACTCAACTACACCTCAGGAAGCATGAATAGGTCTTAGAGCAGGTTAAAAATGAGTAACATCGTTTCTGGAAAGAGAGCTTTCAGCCACAAGGTTGACAAGAAGCAGATCAGAGTTGTTCTCGTTGGAACAAACCAGGCCGAGTTGAAACTCAAGAGAATGCAGATGCTGGAACCTTGAATAAAGCACAGAGTGCTGGAGTAACAGCAGTTTCGGCAGCATCTGTGAAGAGAATAGATAGGTGATGTTTTTGAAGAAGGGTCCCAATCCGAAACAAGCCTTTCCATTCCTTCCACAGATGCAGGCTGAGAGGAGCTGCAAAAGAGTTGTGCAAGATCAAACTGAGTGCTGATCGGGCATATAGTGTGAGTCTGCTCCATCAGTGAACAGTTCATAGACCTTAGAGTACGGATTGAAAGTTTGGGGCAAAAGATGTGGTGGCAGATGGATGAGTGGGATGGAGGAAAACCTTTCTTCTGGACAGTGCAGGTATATTCGTGTCTGAAGATCACTGGAAACCGAGACAATTAGAACTTTCAAAGGGAATTGGATACGCATAAGATTAGTCATGATTTGGAGAAAGAGCAGAACTTGAGGGTGATTGATTGCACTGCTAAGTGTCAGAAAACTGATGACCAGTTTCCTATTCTTTTAGATTCTCTCAGAATAACCCAGGATGCCTCCCACACAAACCAGCTAATTTGGCGCCTTTGTGCATGTTGCCAACCTTGTGCACTCATCCTCTTTACTTTGTGTATACTCAATGTTACTAAAGCCTCCTCGTTCTCAGTGACACTGCCAGCATCTCATTTCCTATCTAATGCCTGAAACCTTTCCACCAGAATAAGTAATTTTGATCCCATCCTTAAAACGGCTGTCCTTTCACTTGTAACTCCCCTTCTTGTTAGCAACTAATTCTTTGATAATATGAAAATAATTTTCAAGGGGTACAGGGATGGAGGGGATGGTTGACAAGTGGGGGTTGATGTTTATTTATTGCTTTACTATTGTTGAACTATTGTTGAACTTCAGATATGAAGTATGTATGTGCATAATAGTTGTATGTATATATATGTATATATATGTCTGTAGGTATTATGGGAAATTGCCTAGGGTAGTATTATTATTATTAATTAATTTTTAAATATGGTAGAAGTGTTGGGGAAAAGGGGTGAGATTTAATAAGTTATTCTTCTTCTCACTCCTTTTCGAGCTTGTACAGACACAGAGTTGGACATTGGAACTTTGATTTTGTTCTTTTCATTGCTTTGTAAATATTGATTGTAAAGTCCAATTGTTTGATAATTTCGACTTTGTTACTATTAATGTCTTTAATGTCTTACTTTTTCGGAATAAATAAATAAATAAATATAAATAAATAAATAAACAAATAAACAATTCTTTGCCTACTCTCTCTAATTGACATTTCTTGTACCCTGCATTTAGCTTGCTTGTCTCGTATACAGGTTGTATAGATTTCATATAGAGGACATAGGTTTAAGGTGTAGGGGAGAAGATTTAATAGGAATCCGAGGGGTAACTTTTTCACATAAAGGGCGGTGGGTGTATGGATCGAACCGCCAGAGGAGGTAGTTGAGGCCATGACTATCGCAATGTTTAAGAAACAAGAAGACAGGTACATGGATAGGACAGGTTTAGTGGGATATTGGCCAAATGCAGGCTGGTGCGACTAGTGTAGCTGGGACATGTTGGCCGGTGTGGGCAAGATGGGCCAAAGGGTCTGTTTCCATGCTATATGACTCTATGACTCTAAGGCAGATTGTAATGTCCACATCACTCAAGTTTACATCTGAAACAAGCAGGCAATGGTGGCGGAGGTAACCCAGAATGGTTGGAGGGATGCAGTAGAAAGTGGCCTAACAGCAAGTCGGAATGTAAGCAGTGCTTACCCGAAAGACCGCATGCTGCAGAAAGTGCTCTATATGCAGCACTGAGACAGTTAATTCAGCAAGTTATTTTAGGCAGGGGATGAGGATTTTGACTTACATACAATCTGACTTGTATAAGAGTTCATGGAACTCAACCCTTACATAAGTCAAGGAATGCCTGTATAGCCTTTCATACCTTCAACATACGAAAATATATCAGCCTCACTGAAATGTCAATATATACTGCTAGGCTGTTCCATATATATCAAATCTCACTGATGGACATAACACATATGACACAAAAGGCTGGGGTAACTCAGCGGGACAGGCAGCATCTCTGGAGAGAGGAATGGGTGATGTTTCGGGTTGAGACCCTTCCTTTGAAACGTCACCCATTCCTTATATCTGGAGAAGTTTTTTGTCCCGCTGAGTTACTCCACCTTTTTGTGTCTATCTTTGATTGAAACCAGCATCTGCAGTTCCTTCCTGCACATATAGCAGCAACTCACTGACACACAATACATCAGCCATTAACTCACTCCTGTACAACATATCTCCCAGTAACCCAGTGGGTCAGGCAGCATCTCTGGAGAGAAGGAATGCACATATCTCCCAATAATATCACTGATACTCGTCAATATATGTACCAGTAATCACACTGTTGTACACATTCTAGCACATCCACCAGTAATCTCAATGATACTCATGTCAACATATCTGCCAGTGATATCACCAATGGATATTAATAAATCAGTCTGAAGAAGGGTTTCGGCCCGAACCGTTGCCTATTTCCTTCGCTCCATAGCTGCTGTCACACCCGCTGAGTTTCTCCAGCATTTTTGTCTACCTTTGATTTTCCAGCATCTGCAGTTCCTTCTTGAACAATAAATCAAGAGAATCAGGAATGTTTTATTGTGATATCTCCTGAAGCGGAACAATGTGATTCTAACTCGGAGCAGCACAACAGGTTTGTAAACACAATACTCAATAGATAACACAACAAAAACGCTCAATACATAAAAAGCCCAATGCTGTATAGTGCAAAAACAAAACAAAGCCCAAAGTCCCTCGTGCAAACAAGGCGTTTTGTGGTTTAGTTGGAGTTCAGTGTTCAATAGCCTCATGGTTATTTGGTAAGAAGCTGTTCGTGAACCTGGACAATACAGTTTGCAGACTCCGATACCTTCTCTCTCTCCGATGGCAGGAGTGAAATAAAATATATACCAGTAATCTCACTAACACACAACCTATTAACCAACAATTTACTGATATACACTCTAAAGGGCCTGACCCACTTGGTGATTTTTTTTCGGCGACTGCCAGCGTGATTGACTGACGTATCAGGGTCGCCAAAAGATTTTGAACATTTCAAAATCCAGCGGCAACAAACGCAAATGTTGCGACACTTGAGAAACACCAATATGTCGTCATGCCACGACTTTTTCCGTGGCCATCAATGATGCCGGCAGTCGCCGAAAAAAATCGCCAAGTAGGACATGCCCTTAACATATCTATCAGTAGTTTCACTGGATGTATGATACTTTATTACCACATGACAGGTCACAGTGAAATAACTGCCAGCAAAATCAGTCTGAAGAAGGGTCTCAACCCTTCGTCACCCAATCCTTCTCTCCAGAGATGCTGCTTGTCCCGCTGAGTTACTCCAGCATTGTGTGTGTGTGTACCTGCACTGATGTGAAGCACTTTGGTCAACGTGAGTTGTTTTTAAACGTGCTATACAAATAAATGTATTATTATTATTATTATTATTATTATTTTGCAGTATATTTTAGAATATGTGGAGATTGCTATAAATCTACTGGAGCACCAGCCAATTGTCAAGACAGCACGACAGCAACAACACTGGTGTTGGGGGTTATGAGGATCAAAGAACAGCTCTCTTGGTGAAAGCAAAGCACTGGCTACGTACTAAAGAAAATTGTCTTAAAAAGTGAGCACGTCATAATAAAATGGTATATATAAGGAAACCGGATCGAGTAGAATAAGAGAACAGATAGAAATGAAGTGTGTGAAAGGTTGATAGAGCTCAGCGTACGTCAGCATGTCTGGATGGGATGCATCCTTGTCTCAACAAGATGATAAGTATGATGACACTGTTCATTTATCAGTTGTGTGGGGCCCATATCATTGGACTGGAGACTTGCAAATGATGCATCCTTGTTTGGTAAGCAAAGTGCTGGAGGAACTCAGCAGGTCAGGCAGGCATCTGTTGTGGAGGGAATGGATAGACAATGTTGCGGGTTTGGACAGGCAATACAATCAGTCTGAAGAAGGCTCTCGACCCCAAACATCATCTGCCTGTTCGCTACACAGATATTGCCTGATCTGCCGACTTCCTCCAGCACTTTGTATTTTTCTCAAGATCGCAGCATCTGTAGTTAATTGTGTCACTAACTCTAGTCAATGGAGGAGAAATGTGTGAAGAGAATTGCTTCTCAAAAGCAGCTGTCATTTTGAAAAATATATCAAAGAAGCAGATACATTTATCAATCCAGATTTTATTAACATTAACATATTATTTTATAACTTGGCCTCATGTTTGGCACAAACATTGTGGGCCAAAGAGTCAATTCCTGTTCTGTATTGTTCTATGTTTTGACACTCAATAAAAGAGCTACTGGAAAACTCATTGATTCACGCCCCAGGTCATGTCTATTCCATCTAGCCTTTCTCCAATATATATTCAGATATTTAAAATTCTTAATTATTATTAAGATGTTGGTTTAATATTCTTCTGAAATTTCCCCCAACAATATTGCTGTCCACGATATATAACCAGTGCTTTACCAAATGCATGAGCCCTCAAGGTTCAAGACTGTGATAGTACTTTTGATGAATACTGGTACTATTATAGAATTAATAATACTTATTACTAATAGTACAATTTCTTCCACTTCACTATTGCTGTGAAGAAACAGCAGGCAGTTAAGCTGAAATTGCCACTTCTGTCATGCTAGCTCTTGTGTGAACAAGATTTCCAACATCACCTCAAGATCTTGCGGTAACTTACACCTTCACCTCAGAAACCTCATTGATCAAGCTGTCGTTTACAATCTATTACCTGCAAGGCTTTGTCCTGCCTCTCCTCTCTTCTAGCTTTCTCAACTTGCTATCCTCCCCTCCCCCCCCCACCCCCACAACCCATCCTTCTCCCACAATCAGTCTGAAGAAGGGTCCCAACTGGAAACGTCATCTATCCATGTTCTCTAGATGCCGCATGACTCTGAGTTGCTCCAGCACTTTGTGTCTTTTTTTGTAGATCAGCATCTGCAGTTCTTGTAATCCAATTATCATTTACTTACAAGGATTCTAATCTGAATTTACCCCGGTTACCACTGCTCTCCTGTCTAATACATCCTGATTCTGGATTAGCCTTTACTTTAACAGAGTTCCTCCATCGCATCCCATGTAGTGTCTCCTCTCTCCGACATTGGTGTCCACAATATATGGCCAGTAAGTTACCAAATAGATGAACCCTGAAGGTTTATGGCTGCCAGATCACTCCTCCAGGATCCATTCCCTCTGGTAGTTTAGCCCGTCCCACAGGTAAATGCAGGCATGCAACAAAGGCTTTTCCCCGTACCATGGTACAGGTGACAATGAACAATAAACTAAACAAAAACACATTGGGTAGGCCATTTTGGACTGAGATGAGGAAAAACCTTTTCACCCAGAGAGTTGTGAATCTGTGGAATTCTCTGCCACAGAAGGCAGTGGAGGCCAATTCACTGGATGTTTTCAAGAGGGAGTTAGATTTCACTCTTAGGACTAAAGGAATCGAGGGATATGGGGGGAAAACAGGAACGGGATACTGATTGGGGATGATCAGCCGTGATCATATTGAACAGTACTAGCTCGAAGGGCCGAATGGCCTACTCCTGCACCTATTTTTCTATGTTTCTACATCACCAAAGCCAATGTTAAACTGAACAATGTACACACCAGCAAAGGTATAATGAAACTCAAGGTAGACACAAAATGCTGGAGTAACTCAGCAGGACAGGCAACATCTCTGAATAGAAGGAATGGGTGATGTTTTGGGTCGAGACCCTTCTTCAGACTGAGAGTCATAGGAAAGGGAGACAAATAGATATAATAATTAAACTCGCTGGTACACATGGCCTTCACACCTACCAGAAAAGCAACTATTAACATCCCAAAAAACTGCAGTAACGTTACTGAATAGGTAATCCATAAAAGGCAAACTCAAACTACAACTGTGGTAAATTAGGAATTTTAGTTCAGTTGAAACTCATTATTGGTGAAATGTTACGTTATTATTCAATTGGAGAATGGCTTCTGCCATCCATGCCAGGTCAAACGTATAGAGACTACAATCCCACCAGCACCAGCTCCGAATCATAGTCAGTACATATATGAAAGGCAATGGATTTGCAGCATCAATGGGGTAACAAAGGTTTTGGGGACCGTGCCAGTAATGTCCACATCCTGAAAAAGAATGCTTGAAGACAGCGTTGAATCTGCCTGACATCTCACTGAAACACTGTTGGCTGTACATTATCAAAATATTTTGATCAGCTTCATTCTGGTGTTTTAGATTGGGTTATGTAGATGGAAGCTCAGAAACAGGCCCTTCAGGCCACGATGTGTGTGCCAAACATGATGCCAAGATAAAATAATCTCCTCTGCCTGCAAGTGATCCATACGCCTCCATTCCCTGCATAACTTGTGCCTATCTAAAAGCCTCTTAAATGCCACTATTGTATCTGCCCCCACCACCACCACCTGTGGCAATTGCCAGGCACCCACCACCCTGTGTAAAAGTCCTGCCCTGCCCACCTGCTTAAAACGTTGCCACTCTTACCTTAAAGCGATGCCCTCTAGTCTTTGACACTTCCATCTTGTGGAAAAAAAGCTTCCGACCGCCCACCCTAATGTGCCGCTCTTAATGTTATATACAAATCTCCCCTCAGCCTCCGACAATCAAGAGAAAACAAATCCAAATTTGTCAAATCTCGTCTTGTAACTAATACTATTTAATCCATTCAACGTTCTGGTAAACCAGTCTGAAGAAGGGTTTTTCCAGAATTTTTTGTCTACCTTCGATTGTTCCAGCATCTGCAGTTCTTTCTTAAACATTGCGGTAAACCTCTTTGGTGCTATATACTATGTACACCACCACACCTTGTATACTATTTCCCATACCACAATTTTTTTAAATTAATAGCTTAAGGGCTTGTCCCACGATGCGAGTTCACCTAAGAGCTCTCCCGAGTTTAAAAAAAAATCAAACTTGTGGTAAGTACGTAGAATGTACGTAGCGGCTACGTTGGAGCTCGTGGATGTCCCGTAATGCTAACGGCAGGTACTCGGGAAATGCGGAAACTCATGAAGTTTTTTTCAACAGTGTGAAAAATTTCCAAGAGTAAAAAAAATACTCGTGATGAGGTACCACGAGTTTAATCGCTGGTCGGCACGGACTCGGTAGACCAAAGGGCCCGTTTCCATGCTGTATCTCTAAACTAAACAAGTTGGTACAAGATGTCGAGTTATCGGTTACAAAACAGGCAGGTGGTCACCTGGACATTTCTTTCATTAAGTTACAATTTGGGATGGGGGCAAGGAAGAAGTAGGAAGGTAGGGGAGGTGGGCCAAGGGGATGGGTAATGGAAAAATACTGGACAACACAGGGAAGTAACACCAACTAACTAGAATGGAGGATGGATATCTTTGGCTTCCTTTTGTACTGGAAGTCAGTCCTATTCTTTTGCTGGACAGGCCAAGGTTAATAGCTGTGGACAAAGCAAGGTTAAATTCTTCTGCAATCACTACTGCTAATTTTACTTCGGAGTCACGTGAGTGACTACGTGAAGAAGGGCCGTCCGTCTGCGTGCGCGTCATTACGTCTGAACGCAACGCGCATGACGGACTGGAGAGGCACTGTGTCCTCCCAGCCGTCAGGATCGGCAGGTAAGGAAAGTTGAACTACTTACCTGCGTTCTCTCGGACTTGAAGCTTTTTGTAGTTTCAGAGCCCAGATGTCGAGGAGACGGTCCGCGGGGAAGTCGGCTGCCGAAGACCGCAGCATTCCCAGTAGCGGGCGACGGTCTTGTTCCCGACATTACCGCCGGCAGAACCGGCAGGAAAGACTTGGTGCAGGAGCTCCATGGTGGTCCTGCGGGACGTAAAAACCACCCGCAAGTCTGACACCCGTTGACTCAGATGAGTCCGGGGAAGAGGGATACCCTCCCTCAACGGAGAGCGTCTGAGGACGACTCTCCCACATGGAGCAACTTATGGAGAAGTTGCTCCAACAATGATCTGCTCCGAAGGAGGGAGCAGTATCAGCACGGGCCTCTACAGCAGGCCGTGCCAGCAGCCTCACACATGGGGAAAACAAAACGGGCCAGGAGTACCTAGGCAAACCCAATTGGAGGGTAGGCCAGGAGGATCCCGGATGGAGAGGATATCCTCCTTCATGGGTAACGTGTTTAAACGTTCAAAACCCACATGGAGCACCTGATGGAGAGGTGCTCCACAATGATATACTCCAAAGGAGGGAGTTATCAGCCCGGGTATTATGGAGAACCCGCAGGCAGCGGCACCTGTTTCAGGGCTGCACAAATGTCTCCTGCTCTGAGGAGAGGAGCATCCACGGTCAGTTTCAGTCTGACCCAAAGCAAGAATCTCATTTAGGTCCGCTGGAGGGGCCATGTCAGCGCAGGTATCCTCAGGGGCCTGCGGCAGCACCTGTTTTCAGGGCTGCCTACAAATCTCACTCTCAGTGGAGGGGAGTGTGAGTGATCAGTAGGTAACTGATCTCGAATTTAAAGTATGAACATACTGAAGCACATGCATATGGCCTCAAGAGCCAGCAGTTGGCAGAATATTCGCACAAATGCCGGCAAGGGAACAGCGCTATCAGGGTGACATTGGAGAAACTAGCCGCCGAATCCTCTCTTCAGGTAAGACCAGAAGAAGGAAGCAAAAGCTGTCGGACCAATCAAGGTACAACGACAAGCAAACTTCATCAGTAGGCGACAACACACCCCACACCTCCATAGGGGATAAGCAGTTCACTGAAGCCGGTGGTAGCTTGAAAGCTGGGCACGGAAATATGATCAGAGTCGTCTTTCAAGGCAGACTCAGAATTATGGCCAGAATTGTCTTACAAGGCAAGCTCAGTATGATAAGGTTTTCAGACCAAGACCCAAGCAGAGGTCAGGAGAAACATGGAATCCACACTCCCTACCAGTCCTACTCCCAATCAAGGAGAGAAAAGGAACCCGCATCAGGGGCCTTTGGGCTTACCACAAGACCACCGTAGCCATGGAGGTAGGTGGGTCTGGGTTTACCGAAACAAGGGATTGTGGACCAGTTACATGTTGGTAATTTTACTCTTGTGTTTTTGTTCGAAATGACAATAACATGAATTTCAGATCTGGTTTTAAAAAACAGATAACAACATGTGATTATTTTACTGCACAACATACATAGGTTCCAAGCAGACTTGGAACCCGGACCGGAGTTGTCTTCGAGGCAGGCCCAGTATTATGGGCAGGATTGCCTTCCAGGACGGGTGACAGATGGAGGATGTCACTTCATCCAGTTTTAACTCATTTGTGCAGTATAGACTTTCAGAACAGTAAAATGTTGTTATGGTCTAACAACTGTTTTATAGGAGCTTCCTATAAAATGGTCACATGGCATGCATCAACCTCAAAGATGCATACTATTCGGTGTCTATTCACTAAGAACAGGAGATATTTGAAGTTTAACTGGATGGCATGGCTCTGCCAAATGGGTTGACAGCAGCTCCTAGACTATTGACTAAACTACGGAAACCAATTCTGGGACTACAAAGGTCTCAAAACCACATAGTAATGGCATATTTGGAGGACATTTTCAATTTGGAGTCACCAAGAATTGGCAGAAGCATCAGTCAAAGCAAACCAAAACCCTGTTTGAAAGAATTGGTTACCTCATCCATCCAGTTAAATCAAAATTGACACCTACAAGGGTAATTGATTACCTAGGATTTACTATTAAAAACAGTAAATATGTTGGTGACTTTGCCTAGGGGTAAGCCTGCTATGACCTGATAGTCAAATACTAGCCATCTATCAGGCAAACAGCGAGTGTAATTGGCAAATAGTACCTGCATTTCCAGCAGTACGTCACGGGCCTTTGCATTACCAGAATTTACAGCGAGCAAAGGAACGAACACTCAGATTACATGCAGGCCAAATTGGCAAAACTATGGATTGCCAGCAGAGGCCATTGTTGATAAACTATGGTGGATAACGAACGAGAGACAGCTCAAGGGAAATTTTGCTCGAAAGCCATCGGTGGTTCAGACCAATGCTAGCGGCTAAGGATGGGGAGCCACCAACACAGTCTAGAGCTGTGGGGGCAGATGGAATGAGCAGGAGTCTGTAATTCCCCAACACTTGGAATCAATTACCCAGAATTGTTGGGGGCTCAATATGGACTCAAGGTTTTCTGTAGCGATATGCAACCTGTGCTTGTTCAAATTCAGATTGATAACACCACTGCGGTGGCATATATATCAATCACAAGGGTGGTGTAAAATCTGTATCTTGCGACAGATTGTCGAACCTCATTTGGCACTGGTGTATCGAGAGGAATATTTGGGTTACAGCGGTCTATCTACGAGGTAGATATAACACGGTGACAGATGCTGGATCACGAATGTTTAATAACAACACAGAATGGATGTTGAATCGGGCAGTATTTAACGAAATAACTACACGATTTGGCATACCAGATATTGATCTGTTTGCATCTAGACCAAACCATCAGTTACCCAGATATGTGTCCTGCGAGCTGGATCCAGGAGCTAAGGCAGTGGATGCTTTCTCCCTCAATTGGGGAGGAATGTTTATGTATGCTTTCCGCCAATTTGTCTCACAAACCGATGCTTGACCAAAATCAAGCAAGACTAAGCCACAGGCATATTGGTAGTGCCAGATTGGCCTACTCAAGCCTGGTTCCCAAAAAATTTGGGAATTATAGTCCAGCCAGTTATGGCTGTACCCAAGAGCAGGGACCTCCTAGTGAACCCAGTTACAGGGAGCAATCATCCACTACATGAACGTATTAACTTGTTGGTCTGCAGATTTTGAGGAGGCCATGTCAAGGCATAGGACTGTCCGAACAAATACAACACAGTTCGGATAACGGATGTCTTGGAGTTCCTATCAACTCTGTACCATAACTATAAACAAAGTTATAGTGCAATCTATAGTGCCAGAGGCGCACTCTCCTCCTATCTGATGCTGGAAGAAGGGCACGGGTCGATAGGAACGCACCCCTTTACAACAAAATTCATGAAGGGAATTTACAACTTAATACCTCCAAGGCCAAGCTACATGGACACATGGGATGTGAGCATGGTACTAACCCTACTTTGACAGTGGGGACCGCCTATAACTAACCCTGAAGGTGGTATGCTGACAAAGAGTCCAGACACTGCAAAAGTTACAGTTGGACTACATGACCACCAATATGAACAACATAACATTCCTAATCAGGAACCTGATATAAACATAGCAGGCCAGGAATGCCAGGGATGGAGATCCAGTTCTTGGCATATCCAGAGGACCAACGGTTGTGTGTGTGGTAACGTACTAACACCACTATCTGAGAGTTACGGAGAACCTCAGAGGCTCAGAACAATCGGTCCTCATCAGCCATAAAAAACCACACCAGAAGGTATCAACTCAAATCATCTCCAGATGGTCAAAGGAGGTAATGGCGGTAGCAGGAGTGAACATTTATATGGTTAAATCTCACTCCACCAGGGCTGCATCTACGTCGGCAGCAAGAGCTATGGACGTGCCCCTTGACGACATCCTAGCGGCTGCAGGATGGACGAATGAAATAACGGTCCACCGGTTTTATAACAAACCTATAACCGGACTGGGGGTGTTTGCACGTACCAGTTTAAGTTCTGTCCCTTAGTTTCCCCCCCCCCCCAAGGTTGGGAGGGGTAACTTTTAAAAAAAACTTTTCTTTCATTTAAAGCATCAGTTTCTTTACTTAACTACGTAATATCTGAATCCTTTAATGATTACACGCATCCATGGTCAATCCATTCAGTGTGTGACGCCTGGATTCGTAACCGGCGTAAAATCACAGAGCTTTGAAATCTTCACGTAGTCACTCACGTGACTCCGAAGTAAAATAGTAAGGTTAAACGAGAACTTACCAGTTTGAAGTTTGATCTTGATTTTATGAGGAGTTACGATGAGCGATTACGTGCCCACCGCTCCCACCCTCATATTATCAAGGTCATATGGAAGTTCAAGTTTTTCACAATCTTACTATTCTCAGGTCTTCTTTTTTATCTGTGATTTAACACCGCTGCTTTGAAGATTGACGCGCACGCAGACGGACGGCCCTTCTTCACGTAATCGCTCATCGTAACTCCTCATAAAATCAAGATCAAACTTCAAACTGGTAAGTTCTCGTTTAATCTTACTATTAAATAGTCTTGCAATCTTCATTGCCAAGTGCCCAAGTTTGGATTGGCATCCTCTGTGCCTCTAGCCTCTCCACGTTAATTAAATCCCCAAATCTTGGTCCCAGTCCAATGATACATTTCTCTTCCAATTTCTGCAAAATAGCCATTGCTCTGAAAGTGCAATGCCCAAAACCGAACACCAGGCACATGGTACCCAAACAAAGACTTATAAAGAAGACACAAGGAACTGTAGCTGCTGGAACCTTGAACAAAAACAAAGCGCTCAGCAGGTTATGCAACGTTTGTGGAGGAATGGACAAGTGACATTTGGGTCGGGACCATTCTTCAGACTGGTGTATATCGAGGATCAATTTATACAGTTTCAGCATTACACCTGAATTATCTGCCTCGTTTTTAAATATATATATTTTTTAAATTGGTTTATCTTATCCAGTGATAGACACAAAATGCTGGAGTAACTCAGCGGGTCAGGTAGCGTCTCTGGTGAAAGGGGATGTGATGTTTCAGGTCAAAACCCTCTTTCAGACTCTTATCCAGTCATCTTTAAAGATGTGTGTGTCCACACACACACACTATCTGGTCTCTTCAAAATTGTACTTTTCAGTTCATATTTCTTCCCATTTGTCCTGCCCAAAGTCTTTGCTTCACAGTTGTATCATTCCATGTGTGTTGTTAATGAACCGCAGAGTGAGTTTCTCAGTGGATGCAAAGGGAGGGGGAGAGTGAGCCCAGAGCATTTGACCACAGATTTCTTCAAGTTTGGAAGACACAAAGTGCTGGAGTAACTCAACAGGTCAGGCAACGTCTTAGAAAAATGCAGATACCAATGCAAATGATGTTTCAGGTCTTCAGACTGCATTGTGTTTCTTCCAGTTTACATACAGTTAAAACTCCAAGCGAATTGTGAAAGATGTCCTTGGCAAAAGGCAGTACAACTCCGACAATCTGGCACCTTTGGTGGAGCAGGATTAGCAGAGTTTCCGGACTTTTGGACGTGACTTGGTATTGAGACCCCAACATGTTATTATTTTGCTTTGTTTGATTAAACATGTTACAAAGATGATATAGTGAATTTAAAGGGAGTAGGAAATATGCAACTGCTCCTGACCCCCCCCCCCCCCCCCCCCCCCCCCCCATCATTCCATCTACAAACTAACCGACGTCCCTGACCCCCGGTGTTCCAGACCACCAGCTATACGCCTAGACTACAGTCCAGACCACAGCTCCAGCCACAGATCCCGCTTGCTCTCTGGACCCTGCCTCTTGATGTTGTAGACCAGTTCAAATGAATCCTCAATCGCTGTCGGTTCCCTTGATAACCCGTGTAGAGCAAACCATTACACAGCGTTAAGCAGAAGATGTGGCACATCATGTTCCACACAGCAAAAGGGAGAGGAAGAGTGAACTCATTCACCCCGTTGACGCTAATACCACAAGATTACCACAAAGCAGGAAGGAGCACTTGACAAGAGCTGTTTGCTTTTTGATAACGACTTATGTTAATGTAGCATCTCGAATGTAGTTAAGTATTTTCAGTTCATACGTTTTTGGAGCAGAATTAGGCCATTCAGCCCATCGAGTCTACTCCTCCATTCAATCATGGCTGATCGATCTTTCCCTCTCAACCCCATTCTCCTGCCTCCTCCCCATAACCCCAGACACCCGTATTAATCAAGAATCTATCAATCTCTGCCAATATCCATTGACTTGGCCTCCACAGCCTTCTGTGACAATGGATTCCACCAGTTGAGTTAAAGATCTGTTGCCAAACAAAATCTGAGCCCATGCTAACTAACTCTGATCCCAAAGACGTGCGAGTATACAAGTTAATCAGCCCCTGTAAATTATCCCTGGTGTGTGGTAGAATGGGAGGATCTGGGGGAGTTGACGAGAATGTGGGGAGAATTACATTTGATGAGATTAGTTTAGGATTAGCGTGAATGCATGGTTGATTGTTGGTGGTGGAGTCGATGGGCTGAAGGGCCTGTTCCGGTGCTGTATCTCTCTTTCCTGACTCTGTGAATGAATCTGCTTCCACTGTCCTTTCAGCCAGGGAACTCTATGAATCTATGTAAAGCACAAGGGACGGCAGCTTGTGTGGAGGCAACTCTTTTTGGGTCAGAATCCTTCTTCAGACTGATTGTAGTAGGGGGAAAGAAAGCTGGAAAAGAGGTGGGGATGGGACAAAGCTTAACAAGCAATAGGTGGATACAGGTGAAAAGGGATGATTGGCGGATCTGTAGAGTAAGTGACAAAGGCTAGAGATAAAAAGGTGTCTAAAGATTGTCAGATAAGGAGAAGAGTGAAACATAAAGCCAGAGGAAGGAATATCAATGGAAGTGGACAAAAAAGCTGGGGGGGGGGGGGGGGGGGGGGGTGGACTAGTGGACTATGGAACAGTGGGAGAAATGGTGAGCACAGGAAAGGAGGAGAGTTGTGGAACAGAAAAGAGAGATTTTAGGTTTATGCTCATTATTGTTACATGTGCCAAGGTACAATAAAAAAGCTTTCCAATCAGATCAGGTAACACTATACATAATTACAATCAAATCAAATTCAAGTGGAATAGGTAGAGCAAAGGGGAAGATACAGAGTGCATAGTTCTCAGCACTGTAACGTGCCAGATCGATGTCCACAATGGGGTAGTGGTGAATCAGATGGTACCCCTAGCCCTTGAAGGGGAAGGGGGAAGGGTGTGTTACTTAAAATTGGAAAATTCAATGGTCACACACAAGGTGCTGTTGTGTCGGAAGGAACTGCAGATGCTGATTTCCATTGAAGATAGACACAAAATGCTGGAGTAACTCAGCAGGTAAGGACTCTTCCCAAAACGTCACCAAATCCTTTTCTCCAGAGATGCTGCCTGATCCACTGAGTTACCCCAGCATTTGGTGTCTATCTACCAGGTGCTGTTCTTCACTCTGTTGATGGAGGCCCAGGACAAAAATGCTGGTATGAGAATGGGAAGGAGAATTAAAATGGTGAGCTTCTGTAGCTCCCAACTCAACGGCTTGTGTTTAGAACGAAGGCGAGACGGTGGGCCGGGACAGAGGCCCAGAGACGGGGAGGGGGGAGAAGACCATTGAAAGTACACCCCGTCTCTGTTTGTCTCCTTCCCAGCGGATGTTGAGAAGAAGGCGAAATGTCATTTCTCAAGAGCTCCTCCAGCATTCAGCAACTGGCTGCTGCAGAGGGCTGACAGATACTGGGCCAGTCAATGGGTGCACAGACACAAAGCTTCATGTTAATTTAGAGAGGGGCAGTGGGGGGAAAAGGAGTTGGGGGGGGGAGGGGGGGGGGGGGGTTGGTGGAGGGACCTTGGGCACCAAGTTCAGAAGTCAGATTACAACGAAAATAAAAGACTATAATCACCCCTTCTTAAATTATTACGCTGCAGATATTGCTTTGCGGCAAGGGATAGAGGGGGAAAAATGATAATAATTTTGAGCAAAAAAAAAGTGATCCTTGCAGGAGTGAGTTGGAAGGAACTGTAAATGCTGGGTTACACAGAAGGTAGACACAAAATGCTGGAGTAACTCAGCGGGTCAGGCAGCATCTCTGGAGAGAAGGAAGATGCTGCCTGTCCTGCTGAGTTGCTCCAGCGTTTTGTGTCTATCTTGCAGGAACGAGCTGTATTGGCAGCCTGTGCCTCAGACAATGGAGCGAGTCAGTGGGCCTGAATATCATTGAGTGAGTAACGAGGATCTCGTCTTGTCGAGGCTAAGCAACAATGCAAGTCACTCTCGCATTTTGTGTCTACCTTCCATGCCAAGTAGGACTGTGGACATGGCCACACCCTGGTGACATTATCACCGGGCTTCTCCCAGCCCCTACAATAGACCTGGGCGCTCTCTTCACCATTCCATTCTGTCTGCCTTCAACTCGTGGGTTCCCAAGGAGACTGAGTTGTGAAGGATTACCCGGCCGTAAACCAAATCTCCACAACCCACCCTCCCTCCCTCCTCTACCCCCGACCCTATAACCTCCTTCCATCGCGAACACTCGACTTATTGGAAGGGAGGTCTGTGCCTGAATTCACTGCCAGAATTCACTGAACTCCCTTGACCAACTTGGATGAAGGGCATGTGGGGAAAAAAACAACTTAAAAGTGGGACCAAGTATTTCTCCAGGGGAGGAGGGAATGGATTATTTATTTAGCCTTGTGTTGCTGCGGTTGTGTTAGCATCATCATTTGACGGGCAGCTGCTGTAATCTGCACCTTTTGGAGTTCAAAGCCAAATTCAACAACAAAAATCATCCCGCGAATGGGATGATTTGCAAATTTTCCAACACACAGGAGAGGTTCCAGAATGGGATTCATCGCCACTTTTTCAACGTTTGATGCAAGTTTACATTAAAGTGTGTGTGTGTGTGTGTGTGAGAGAGTGTGTGTGTGTGTGTGTGTGTGTGAGAGTGTGTGTGTGTGTGTGAGAGTGTGAGTGTGAGTGTGTGAGAGAGTGTGTGTGAAACACCCGGCGCCGCAAATGCAAAGGGATTTTGGGGCCAATATTGCGGTCAATCTGCGGGCTTTTGTCTTTCAATGGCCCCATTAAACTGCACAACAAATGACCCACTGTATGGCTGAAAGCCGGTGCGTTTGGTGAGCGACGCTCAGCAAACACTGGGGCTTTTCTGTACACTTTGAAATCCGTCTCCTTAAAAAAAAACCCACACGAGATAAAAATCTGCTGTTTTCCACACAGCCGTTTGCAAGTCAGAAATATAAAGTTTCCCAGATCTTGCAGCTGGGATCACAAAATTAATTTCGTTCAGTTCAAACACAAAGGGGTTCTTGGAGAGTGAAGACTCGCAGTGGATCATCCCGCAGTTAGCTGTGAAATGCAGTGATTTGCAACCAACTAAAACCATTCCCACGATCGTTCAGCAACACATTATTTTACATAAACATGCCACCTGATACTATGCAGAAAACCCCATCGCAAATCCTGATTTTTTTCCCCCTGTATTGTACAGATACTTCTTGCAAATAAAGTTTTCCTTAAATCAAACCGTACCTTCACAAAGCGCCGTCAAACAGACTCCCCAAAGTAAATTCCAGAGTTTTAAATCCCCCATTGCTCGCAGTTTTAAAGTTCCGAGATTTTCTCCGATTCCTCGTTTAACTTATACATCCGTCCAAACGTGTAGCCCGGGATTTCTTTGTGATCATGGGGAAAGGAGGGGATGGAATTTTATACACTTTTTGTTTTAAAAGACAAAGCGCCGGGAGAACCCTCGGTTCGAACCCCCGATCCCGCGTCTCCAAACTTCAGAGCAAACTTTTTGAAAAGTTCATCACCGCTGGCAGCCTGGAGTAGCGCAGCGGACTGTATCCCTCCGCGCCGCACGGGGGTTGTGCTCCGGCGGGAGGTGTCCCAATTGACTGGGTCCAGTACACACCCGGGGCCGCCGCTGCTCGGAAACTCCCAGGCTACAGCCCCCGAGTGTGTTCCGTCCCCTTTAGCACTCCCTCTTGCTTCAACTGGGAGAGGGAGAGGGGAAACACAATCTGCTTGAACTACTTCCTAGAGGCAGAAAGTTACCATTAACAATCATTGAAAAGTTTGCTGTAGTTAACTTCAGTGTTAGGCTTTTTTGTTAACTCTAGAATGACTCAACGAAGGATTGAGAAATGGTGAGGAAGTTTGGGCCAAGGGGAAGTATACTTGATATTGGAACATTTTGATGCATCAGGGGAAGAAATTGTTATTCATAGAGCATTCAGTCTTCCCTTGTCTGTTGCCTGTAGTTAAACATTATGATAAACCTTTTACTGAAAGTGGTTTGTGGTTTATTTTTGCTTTCCTGAAGTTGACATGTTCAATATATAGATATAAACACACACACACATATATATATGTGTGTGTGTGTGTATATATATATATATATAAAGGATATAATATATAATAAGGATTTAAAATATGTTAACTTCAGAAAGGCTAAAACAAGCCTCAATGTCGAGACTCTTCTCAGAAGTCTTTAGTTAAAAGAATTATCATAATTCTCAATATTTCACGCATATCTGTTTATAAATGGATGTATATATGTTTTTTTAATTGTATATGTAAATTTGTATATACATATTTGTATGATATGGATATAAATATGAATAGAAGAATTTACAACATCAACTCTATATAGATATGCATGTGTGTGTGTGTGTGTGTGTATATGTGTATATATATATTTATATATATTATATATATATATACACACACACACATATATATATGTGTGTGTATATATATATATTTACATGCACATACAATAATATACACACACACATATTGTTATTTATTGAAACACAGCACAATACAACAGTGGGATAACCAGTGTAAACAGATGATTGGTGTGGACTCAGTGGGCCGAAGTACTGTTTCCACTTTGTGTCTTCAAACTAAACTAAAGCACAGGAACAGGCTCCTCGGCCCACAAGGTCTGTGCCGAACATGATGCCAAGATAAACTAATCCCTGCCTGCATGTGACGCATATCCCTCCATCCCCCTGCATATCCACGTGCCTGTCTAAATGTGGGGCGATGGTTCCCTTAAGAAAGGAGGTGAGGGAGCCTTCTGAGATATCACTTTAAAAAAAATGAGATGGGGCCCCTTTAAATGTGGGGGGAGGGTCACTTTTATTATGGGAGGAGGACCCATAAAAACTGTGGTGAGGGTCATAGAAACATAGAAAATAGGTACAGGGGTAGGCCATTCGGCCTTCCGAGCCATCACCGTCATTCAATATGATCGTCCAAAATCAGTAGTACCCCGTTCCTGCTTTTCCCCCATATCCCTTGATTCCCTTAGCCATAAGAGCTAAATGCAACTCACACTCTCTCTTGAAAACTTTGTAAGAGGCAAAAGGACTGCCTTAAAATTGGGAAGGGGGGGGGGAGGGGTACAAAGTGCGGAAGGGGTCACTTTGAATTCCGACAGGGCGTCCTTTAGAAGTGGGAAGTAAGCGAGGACTATGGTCTCTATAAAAGTGGCATCTTAAAAAGTGGGGGGGGGAGTGGTCCCTTAAAAGTGGGGAGCAGGTCTTTGTAAACGTGGACTGGAAACCCCCTTGGCAAAGTTGGAAGTGTGTCCCATAAAGTGTGGGGAAAGGTTACTTTAAGATTGGATCAGTATTCCTTACAAAAAATGGACAGGGGGATCACTTAAAAGTGGTGAGAGGGTCTTTTAGAAAATAGGGGATAGATTTTGTTATATTGTTGCATGTTACAACCCAGTTTCAATTGCAACAATATTGCAATATTATATTGTGTAGGAAGGAACTGCAGATGCTGGTTTAAACCGAAGATAGGCGCAAAATGCTGGAGTAACTCAGCGGGACAGGCAGCATCTCTGGAGAGAAGGGATAGGCAACGTTTCGGGAAGGGTCTCGACCCGAAACGTCACCCATTCCTTCTCTCCAGAGAAGCTGACTGCCCCGCTGAGTTACGCCTGCAATTTGTATCTTATCTTTTGCAATATTACATTGTTGCCATTGAAACTTTGTTGGAAGGAACATGCAACGATGTAACAGACTCAGATGAAAGTGGGAGTGGACTCGTTTGATACTGCGGGAAAGTGCCACTTTAAAGCTCCTCTAGGATCTTTGCTTTAAAGAGTTTGCGATGCCGACGTCGGAGATATTCCTTCAACGGTGGAGCGGATAAATCAAGTTACCGCAGCGGCATGGCGCTACAGCTCCCCTTGTCTGATACACCGGGGTCGTGTCACCCAAGAGTGGGGGTTGGGGAGCAAAGCTTTACCCAAAGACCGTCAGAGAGAAAGAAATAGCGGGCAATATGACAAAGAGTTTGCAGAAAAGTTTTCGAAACAGTTTCTTGCTGCGATCCACCAGTGAAATGAATCTCCTGTTCTTGTTCCCTACGTTAATTATAAGCTTTCAACTTTTTTTTAAACTTGTGCTCCTTCTTGACTTTATCACCCCCAACCCCCACCCAAGTTTATAGAAGAAAACGAGTTATAAGAGTAGGGTGGGGCAAGAATGGTGTTTCCCTTTCAAGGGATGTATCAAGTAAGGTCCTAAGAAACAGCGGCAGCTAGCTTAATCCTTGATATTAAATTAAATATATTAGAAACATAGAAAATAGGTGCAGGAGGAGGCCATTCGGCCCTTCGAGCCAGCACCGCCATTCATTGTGATCATGACTTCCTGGGATATGTCCGCCAGCATGGACCCAGATTCCCAACCTGGGCTCAAAAGCTGATCCTGCCCAGATCCACAGGAGGGTAAGGAAAACAAAGAAGCTGTCAGGTTGCCTATAACTGGACTACACAAATCCTTCACAGAAGCTGCCTGGCCCACTGAGTTCCTACAGCACATTATGTTTTGTAAAAGTTGTAGTTGGACTATGATGTTCTCACGTGATGGACCATGGTGGTGCAGCCGTAGAGTTGCCGCCTTACAGTGCGAGAGGCGCAGGTTCGATCCTGACTAAGGGTGCACATTCTCCCCATGACCGCGTGGGGTTTCTCCGGGTGCTCTGGTTGTAAAAATTATAAATTGCCCCTATTGTGTGGGATAGTGCTGGTGTAAGGGGATTGCTGGTCGGCACGGACTCGGTGGGCCGAAGGGCCTGTATCTCTAAACTAAACTAAACCATGCATTACTAAGGGTGAACATGGCAGAATATTGGAGCTATATTAATGCTATCGGAACAACCTCCATTGACTTGGTTTTGGGGAGCAACGTCAAAAAGAAGAGCACCTTTCAATTCAATGATTCTTTTGTGTCATGTCTTGCGATGCTTGCTGTGGATAGTTCCATATCAGAGGCTCATAGAAGGGTACAATTTACCAATAAACCATCATAAGATACTTCCAAAACACAAAGTACTGAGTAACTCACTTTGAGTAACTCCAGCATTTGGTGTTTTGCTCAAGATTTCAGCACCTGCAGTTCCTTGTGTCTCCATATTGTCCTTGCACTTCACAGTCTGTCACAGTAACCAATTTCCCTCCTGGGATAAATAAAGTTCTATCGTATCGTAAAATGTCAATAGGTAGCTCAGACCAGGTGACTTAATTGTGGAGAAATATAATCTCTTTATCCCATTTACTTTGCAGGTGTCAGTCAGTCCAACCCGAATATTGCTGTCTGAGTCTCTATTCTCTCTGTGTCAATACATGATTCACATTTACCTTCTGCCATTTGTCTTCCTGATGTTTGCAACATCTGGCTGTGTGAAGACCTGGCTGTGTGAAGACCTCCCTGATTTGCAGAAGTACTTTTTTCAGATACTAATGTCAGGAGAAGCAATAAATAAATAGTTAGTGCTATGCGGTACAAAGCACATCAGAACCATTATATCCTGGCATTATGTTAAACAAATATATTAAAGGATAAGAGACTGAGCCAGATGAATGGAATTGGGTTAAATATCAAACACAATATAATTGATTCTGAAGTGTATGAAGCCATAATGGTGTCTTGTTTATCTTGTATATTGTCTTGTGGTTATTTCTCATTTTGTATCTGTGGTCTATTCCATAATTACTTGTCTTGTTATGATTCAGAATGAGGCCGTTCAGCCAATCGGGTACATGCTAGCTCACAGCTGAACAATTCCAGATGAATAAGGCCATTCCCCACCTTTTTTTTCTGTAGTCCAAAAAACTATTCTCTTACACACCTATCAATTCTTCTTTGATTCTCTTTCCAGGGTAAACAAGAGCCAAAACATTCACCAGACACAAAGTGCTGGAGTAACCCAGTGGATTCGGCAGCATCTCTGGAGAACATAGATAGGTTAAAGTGTTGGATCAGGATCTTTCTTCAGATTGAAGAAGTCTCAACTGTCTCAATAGAAACTAATTACTAGTCAGAGGGTGGTGAATCTGTGCAATTAATTGCCACAGAAGGCTGCGGAGGTCGTCAATGGATATTTTTAAGGTGAAGATTGATAGATTCTTGATTAGTAAAGGTGTCAGGTTATGCGGAGAAGGCATGCAAATTGGGTTGAGAAGGAAAGATAGATCAGCCATGATTGAATGATGGAGTAGACTTGATGAGCCAAATGGCCTAATTCTGCTCCGATAACTTGTGAACCTATAGGGTCATAGTGATACAGTGTGGAAACAAGTCCCTCGGCCCAACTTGTCCACAGCAGCCAACATGTCCCAGCTACAGGTAGACAAAAATGCTGGAGAAACCCAGCGGGTGCAGCAGCATCTATGGAGCGAAGGAGATAGGCAACGTTTCGGGCCGAAACCCTTCTTCAGATTTTGGCATGTGGGAGTAAACTAAGCATCCTGTGGAAACCATCTTGCTCATGGGAAGAATATGCAAACTCTCCATAGAGAGTACCTGAGCGTTGGATCAAGTCTGATTTTGGACCTACGAGACTGTAGCACAAACTACCCCACCACCATGAGGTTTAGCCCTTTACTGAAACATGGGGATCCCAATAGATGAGTCATTTTCTGTCTCTGGAATAGACAGCCTATATGGATCCATGCAAGTTTTGTTGATTATCACACAATTAAGCTATTGCATTTAACATCATCACCCTTTTGTAAGGAGTGTGGTGTATGAACATATAAAAATCTATCGGCATTCCCACTCCCGATTGTCACTGCAACGACATTCTGGCACCTGCTGCCTCCAGGAATACAAACCTCACTCTGTCAACTTATCCACAAAATTCTCATTGGCACCGAAGAAGTATTGCTGTTTAACTGAGCGCCTACATTTCCTCTTAACAAGAGTTAAAAGATCCCATGGTACTATTTCGGAAAGGTTCTCAGTGAAGTGCTGTACAATATTAACCTGCCAACATTCACATGTGACTTAATGCACCAGATTTATTCCACTGACTGTAAGATGCAACCTCTTAGAGAAAGCAGCAAGTCATTTAGAATGGCATGGTGGTGCAGCGGTAGAGTTGCTGCCTTAAGGGCCTGTCCCACGAAGCGAGTTCACCCAAGAGCTCTTCCGAGTTTAAAAAAAAATCAAACTCGTGGTACCTCATCACGAGTATTTTTTTACTCTTGGAAATTTTTCACACTGTTGAAAAAACTTTACGAGTTTCAGCGTTTCCCGAGTACCTGCCGTTAGCATTACAAGCTGCTACGGGACATCCACGAATTCCGACTTACCCGCTACATACATTCTACGTACTTACCACGAGTTTGATTTTTCTTTAAACTCGGGAGAGCTCTTGGGTAAATGCGCATCGTGGGACAGGCCCTTTACAGCGTCAGAGACCCGGGTTCAATCCTGACCACGGGTGCTCTCTGGACGGAGTTTGCACGTTCTCCCCATGACCTGCGTGGGTTTTCTCTGGGTGCACCGGTTTCCTCCCACACTCCAAAGACTTATAGGTTTGTAGGCTAATTGGGTTCGGTAAAATTGTAAATTGTCCCTCGTATGTGTAGGATAGGGTAAGCGTTTGGGGATCGCTGGTCGGCGCAGACTCAATGGGCCGAAGGGCCTGTTTTCTCGCTGCATCGCTAAACTGAACTAAAACTAAATGGAAATTAGATAATATCTCTTAATACAAGAGGGTGGTGAATGTTAGGAGTTATGGAACAGTACAGCATAGGAACAGGCCCTTCAGCCCACAATGTTGTGCCGAACATCATGTTAGTTAAAACAAACCTCCTCTGCCTGCATGTGGTCCATACCCCCTCATATTCATGTGCCAATCCAAATTATTTTAAGCACCACTATCGCATCTGGCTCCACCACCACCCCTGGCAACGTGTTCCAGGCACCCATCACTCTCTACGTAAAGAACTAGCCCTGCTCATTAAATCTATTAAATCTTTCCCCTCTCACCCTAAAGCTATGGCCTCATGCCTGGATACATGAAAGGCACTATACAAATGCAGATACGAGAGACTGCAGATAGACACAAACTGCTGGACTAACTCAACGGGACAGGCAGCATCCTCAGCGTAATCCAGCATCTGCAGCTCCTTCCTACACATTTCGAAAGAACAAAGTGCTGGAGGAACTCAGTGGGTCAGGCAGCATCCGTGGAGGGAAATTGACAAGACGACGTTTCGGGTTGGGACCATTCTTTGGGTGGTAGAGGGAGATCAAGAAAGCGACTGTCGACAACTGAATGAATGCTGGAACGTTTATGCATTTTAGGGACCAGACTGGGAATCGAGAGCACTGCAAATCTCTGGTTAAAACCTATCTCTCTGGCGTGGGTTAGTGGATGCATTTCCCGGGACCCCCCCCCCCAGACCATTCCCTGCACATTCCACAGCTCCCCACTTGGATAAAGGGAAGGTCCACTGGGGCACCATCTCCATTAAGAGGTTTCCGCGGTATCTTAGCAACCTTATTGTTGACCTATGCATTAGTAACACACTGAGAATGCAGCTAAAATAAGGGAGACGTAGAATGCCCCATCGGAGTGAAGGCCCTCATTGTTTCACCATCCCCCTATACATGGGTATGGAGATGGGGAGGGGGGTTGGGGGGGGGGGCATACACACTGCACCGTGCAGTGCAAACATTTCAAGCAAAAGTTATCTAAGCATGTAGCAATGCGACAACCATAGTTACAGCACAAACAGGACAGAGATATAACTGGATCAACTTTTAGTGGTGCTGCATCAAGACAAGATCCTGTCTCACCTTTCGTCCTCCTGCCCTTCCATGAATTACAGTAACGCTGGTCTCCATAAGACAGACCAGCAAATGAAAGTGCAAGTGGCTCTACCACAGGGAACAAGAGAATAAATAAATAATGAGTGATGGTCAATTTGTTTTTCTAGTATTAGTTTAGAGATAGAACTTCACAGGCCCTTCGGCCCACTCAGTCCATGCCAACCATCCTTCACCCACTCACATGAGTGCTACAGTACTTTATCCCACTTCCTCATCCACTCCCTGCACATTAGGAGCAATTTTTAGAGGCCGATTAGCGTACAAACCTACATGTCTTTGAGATGTGGGAGGAAACCGAAGCACCTGGAGGAAGCCCATTCAGTCAGAGGGAGAAAGTGCAAACTCCACACAGACAGGACCAGAGGTCAGATTCGAGCTGCTCTGGTGAGGCAGCAATTGTTTGTCCTTACAGTCAGATTTCCTCTAGATACAATGAGTATCTGGGAATATCCTTTCAGTTCTCCTCACTTGTGACTCTCGGTATAATATATCCCCTTCACACATCCACAGAAGTATTCATCACTCCACCTCCAACACTTGTTTGCAAATACTACATACAGTAGAGTCAAGAGTCAAGATGATAGTGGAGTCTGTGGGCCAAAGGGGCCGTTTCTGCACTGTATGTCTAAAGTCCACAATAAGGTACAAGTAAAATGAAAATCTTGCTTGCAGCAACATCACAGGCGCATGGACTCAGACAAATGCACAAAAACACAAATTATACATAAATTATTCATAAATTTGACAGTCATGGTGGCGCAGTGGTAGAGTTGCTGCCTAATGCCCCTGTCCCACTTAGGAAAGATTCCCAGAGGTTTTTGTCAGTCTCCCTACCTGCTTCCACTACCTGCAACCTCCAGCAACCACCTGCAATCTCCGGGAACTGCACGGAAACCTTGGGTGGGGGCGCAAAGTCTCCAGAGGTTTCCGTTCAGGTTTCCTAAGTGGGACAGGGGCATTAAGTGAATGCAGCGCCGGAGACCCGGGTTCGATCCCGAAGACGGGTGCTGTCTGTAAGGAGTTTGTACGTTCTCCCCGTGACCTGCGTGGGTTTTCTCCGTGATCTCCGGTTTCCTCCCACATTCCAAAGACGTACAGGGTTGTAGGTTAATTGGCTTGGTAAATGTAAAAATTGTCCCTAGTGGGTGTAGGATAGTGTTAATGTGCGGGGATCGCTGGTCGGCGCGGACCCGGTGGGCCAAAGAGCTGTTTCCGTGCTGTATCTCTAAACTAAACTAAATTCCTCAAAATAAAAATGTACGTAATACAAGTCATTAATCTCTCTTTTTTGTTCTATATAAGAATCTATGATGTGGAAAGTTAATTGTGTTTTTCTCCACTGATGTTGCCTGTCTTGTTGAATGTTTCCAATCATTCCAATCTAATCTACACTGTCAGATTTCTGATCCAGTGGCCATTTTGAGGTGCAAGCCTCATATGAATAAGGTTCGACCTGTCATAGACATCCTTCAGGCGAGAGATTTAAATCCAACACACAGAGAGTGTTTACATCTCAACCAGACTGGCGCGGAACTAACCCCCTCATTCCAAGAAACAAAAGGCCATCTTAGGAAGACACCGTATAAAGCAGTCTAAATTGTTTTCCTTCTTGTGTTAGAGCTCCATAAAACCTGTGAATAACTTGCCAAAGAAATTTCACCGGTTTCGGGATTTCTATAAACTGCAGTCAGAAATAATTTACACAGCTCTTTCATTCATTCCAAACACAAACAGAAACAGCTGAACAAAAGCAGACCTTGCAGAGAACCAATGTCGTGCTGTGCTCCACCCCAACAAGGAGCAGATTTTGCTTTCAAAAACCCTCATGTAATGTAAGCAGAGGATTGGAGAATATTTGAGGCAGCAATCTGAAGTTCACTGCATGGAGAATTTATGGGACATGGCTTAAGGCACTGGGATTAAATGCTTGGATTAAGTACATTTGATGTGGAGGAGGCTGTAATGTATCCACTAAATTCTCTTGAGTAAGTGAGATGTGGATTTTTTTTTTCATTCACAACCTTTGATATTTAAGCAACCGTACAAAATATTTTGCTGAGCTTTGTTAAGATTTAATCCTTGCCTGTTTTAAATTTCCTGATTAATTGGCTAAGAAAAGGGGGGGGGGGGGGGGGGGTGCGGAATTGCATAACCCATCTCAGTGATTAGCGGGGTTGTTCCAAGGGTGGGGAGAAAAGTAATTGGAAAGGAGTCAGATTGACGGCACAACTTTGTCATGTTTCTTGATATGATGGACATAAAATGCTGGAGTAACTCAACAGGTCAGACTGTCTGATGAAGGGTCTCGACCCGAATCCAGCACCTATTCCTTTTCCCCAGAGATGCTGCCTGACCCGCTGAGTTACTCCAGTTACTCCAGCATTTTGAGTCTATCTTTGGTATAAACCAGCATCTGCAGTTCCTTCTCACACATTTTTTGCAGCTCCAGTGATCCTGATTGCTGGTGCTGGATATATGGAGCATGCCACACTCCCTTCCCACTAAGTCCATTCACTCATCACACCTGAGCTCATCATGTCCATTTGAAACTCTCAATACCATGATTCACCCTCCTCATCTCTGAATGTTCTCCAGCCCCCAAAGCTATTTGCATCTCTTCCTATCATTACCAGTTTTGGCTGCTTCACCTTCACAAGCTCGCTGCCTCAAAAAGGCTGCCAGCATCATCAAGGATCCACACCATCCTGGCAACTCTCCGCTACCTTCAGGTAGAAGGTACAGGAGCCTGAAATCTGCATCATCCAGGTTCAGGAACAGCACTTCCCCACAGCCATCAGGCTATTAAACTCAACTCAAACAAAACTATGAACACTAATAGCCCATTGCACTTTATCTGATTATTTATGTGTGTATATATATATATTCAATGGTATATGGACATACTGATCTGTTCTGTATTTATTTATGCCTATTATGTTCTGTTGTGCTGAAGCAAAGCAAGAATTTCATTGTCCTATCTGGGACACATGACAATAAACTCTCTTGAATCGTGAATCTTGAGGGTGGGAAATTGGCCATTCTTACTCATTTGGTTTATGTGTGTCTCCAAACCCACTGTGCTTAATTTCGACCCGAAACGTCACCCCTTTCTCCAGAGATGCTGTCTGACCCGCTGAGTTACTCCAGCTTTTCCTGTCTATCCATTGTCGTTTAGGATGAGTTTTAACTGCACTCTGAAATGGCTTGAGGGCATCTTTGGATGTAAGCATTCCCTGTGATATTCACAATGGTTAATAAGTTGACAGGCATCTCCTGATGTGGGTCAATGACAAATTTTATTTGCTAAAACTCCAGTGAAATGCCAAGCGATATTTTACGATCACTGCAAGGAATTAAATTATGCCCCGGAGCTCATAGCTGTTGCATATTTTCTAAAAGAGACGTAACTTGAATAAACTGTTCTTGCCAAATGGAAGGCCTTGGAGAATATAAAGCTGGGATGAAAGATTCCTCTCCCACACTGAGTAAACACAATCCAATAATTAAACTAGATGGAAAGGCAGGAAATTCATTCCCATTGCTTACTATCTTTGTGCTTGAGGCTGTTAAGGAACCCAAGGGAAATGGTCAAGAGAAGTGAGAGCCACAATGTATCTCTTCAAAAAGGAACACAATCAAATAACCATCCAACAACTTGGACTTATATGGTGCTTTAAAGTTTCCACAGCTGCGTTATCAAAGTCTGACAGCAACTCGCTGGAGGAGATATTAGGATGGAGGATGGTATGTCTGAAACAACCCTTTAATGGAAGAAATAGAGAAATGGAGATGCAGTGAAGTTTTGGAGAGAGAGATTTCTGGACCTTGGGTACAGATAACGGTGCGATTTAAATCAGGGATGAGCAAGAAGCCAGAATGGGTGAAGCATAGTACTTCACCCATTCTTAGAAGCATAGTACTTTTGAAGAATGTTGCAGATATAACAAGGAGAAAGGAGATAATGGGAAGGATTTGTTGCCTGGGAACTCAACCAGGAATGTATCTACAGTTGTGTTTAAGAAGGAACTGCTGATGCTGGAAAATCGAAGGTACACAAAAATGCTGGAGAAACTCAGCGGGTGCAGCAGCATCTATGGAACGAAGGAAATAGGCAACGTTTCGGGACGAAACCCTTCTTCAGACTGATGGGGGGTGTGAAACTGTATCCGGAGAGAGGAAGAGAACTTCTTCAAAGTAGGCATACCTTGAGGAGATTTTGCAGTGGAGTAGACAAAGTGTTTAAGAAGGAACTGCAGATGCTGGAAAATCGAAGGTACACAAAAATGCTGGAGAAACTCAGCGGGTGCAGCAGCATCTATGGAGCGAAGGAAATAGGCAACGTTTCGTTCCGAAACGTTGCCTATTTCCTTCGCTCCATAGATGCTGCTGCACCCGCTGAGCTTCTCCAGCATTTTTGTGTACCATGTATCTACAGTTACCATGCTGCCAAAGAAGGTGGAAAGATAGTCACTGGTTAATAAAATGTATGAACATACAGCAACAATTCCGTTGAAATTTGAAAATATTACACCATGGTTATGTGATCATTAAGAATGTCCATCCCTGTCCACATACCTCCCTTGGGAAAGCATTGAACGTCCGAGTGAATGATTGATGAGTCTTGAATACCCAGATTTTGATAGTTTGCCAAGTGGTTTTACACATCAAATCCTGGGAAAGGCCGCTACCTGGTACAGGTCTGCCCCCCAAGCAGTTTTCAAGGAGCGACCAGATGGTGATCAGAATCTAAAGGTGCTTAAAACCAATTGCGATGATGAAAAAGAATGAGCTGGTTTGATTTGTATTCATTGATATGTTGATACCATCACACGATTATTGTCCTTTAACCAGGTGGTTTGTCGGACCAGTACTTTGCTGTAGACCAGGTGAATGAGCTCCGTTCTCTGTATTTGTTAGGTCTCTCTCTATTAATCCAGGTATTTGAACCACTGAAGATTAACACATAATGCTGGAGTAACTCAGGCAACATTTCTGGAGAAAACAAATAGGTAACGTTCTGGGTCGGGTTGAAGAAAGGTCTCATCCCAAAATGTCACCTATTCCTTCTCTCCAGAGATGCTGCCTGTCCCGCTGAGTTACTCCAGCATTTTGTGTCTATCTTTGGTGTAAACCAGCATCTGCAGTTCCTCCCTCCATATTTGAACCACCATGTGATTATACCTTAAAACTGTTTAAGAAACAATTGTTTCAGTCTGAAGAAGGGTCTCAACCCGAAACATCACCCATTCCTTCACTCCATAGATGCTGCCTCACCTGCTGAGTTTCTCCAGCATTTTTGTCTACCTTCATACCTTAAAATTGGGTCAGGTAGGACTTCAGCCCAAGGACAGGCCTTGCATATAAGACTCAAGGTAAGAATATATGGTAGACAAAAATGCTGGAGAAACTCAGCGGGTGCAGCAGCATCTATGGAGCGAAGGAAATAGGCAGCGTTTCGGGCCGAAACCCTTCTTCAGATGTAGGGTGGGGAAAGGGGAGGGGGGGGGGGGGGAGAAGAAAGGAAGAGGAGGAGCCAGAGGGCTGAGGGAGAGCTGAGAAGGGGAGGAGACAGTGAGGACTACCTGAAATTGGAGAAGTCAATGTTGGTGCCGCTGGGGTATAAACTGCCCAAGCGAAATATGAGGTGCTGCTCTTCCAATTTCCGGTGGTCCTCACTCTGGCCATGGAGGAGGGCCATAAGAATATATGATGCGATTATTTAATTGAACACATCTTTGTTTGCAAATGACAACAAGTTATTTTTATTACAAATATTTGAAATATATGGAATATTTTACTGGCATCCTCACACCTCCGAGCAGTTTAACCCTGAAAGTAGTCATCTGCATAACAATATCCTTTGTCAAACCCGATACCATCAGCAAACCTTGCCTACAATTGACAGTGTGGGAAAATTCCACCCAATTCTGGAGCAATTGCCACTCGCATCAAACAATTGTGTTTCTAGATTGTTCAAAGGAAAAGAAATGGGTGTTTCTTTTCGGGCAAAAAAAAAAGTCATGCAAAGCCAACGTCCATTGAAGCAGGCAGTGACAGGACGAGGAAGTGTTTATAAATACATGTGGAATAAAAGAACTTGTAATCTCGATATTGAATATCCTCCCTCACCTGTGTCTATGATGAGTTTTGTTGCTACAGGTATTTTTGTAAAGATAATGATAGCCTATTAAATAAATGGATCAAACAAAAAATAAGAAATTATGTTGTCATTCTGGCATTAAAATTCCACTTTGATCATGCACACATGTAGATCTTCAAGCAATATGTGGCTGGCATATTTCCAACATGCCTACAGGCCACTATGTCTATTATGCCTGGAGGGCAAGAAACCTGCTGAGTGCTTTAACCTTCACTAGAAGTAACGAAGGGTTGTCAACTTTTGTTAAGTATAGGGTGATTTCACGAAAGGTCACTGGATCATAGATCCTCACCCACGTGACCGCAAAATTTAACTGGGGTACAAAGGTCACTTCCAGTACATGTTATTGATGCTGGAAACGCGAACTGTCACACCCGTTAAAAACCGCGAAAACGGCCCGTTTTTGAGCTGTATATAACTGTGCCAGTCGGGGTGACCGCGAGGCACAGCTATCTTACTTTAGAGTCCAGAAGATAAAGAAAAACGAAGGTAAAGACAAGAGAGCGCTGAAGGGAAAATAACAGCGGAAGTTGTTGGCCGTGCAGATATAAAGATCGAAAATATCGAAAATATGAGGAATTATCGCGTTTGCTCACTGCATTTCATCAAAACTAAGGATTATTGATGTTTTGATGAAATGCAGTGAGCAAACGCGATAAAATCCCGATATTTTCGATCTTTATATCTGCATGGCCAACAACTTCCGCTGTTATTTTCCCTTCAGCACTCTCTAGTCTTTACCTTCGTTTTTCTTTATCTTCTGGACTGTAAAGTAAGATAACTGTGCCTCGCGGTCACCCCGACCGGCACAGTAATTTACAGCTCAAAAACGGGCCGTTTTCGCGGTTTTTAACGGGTTTGAAAGTTTGCGTTTCCAGCATCAATAACATGTACTGGAAGTGACGTTTGTACCCCAGTTGGATTTTGCAGTCACGTGGGTGAGGATCTATGATCCAATGACCTTTCGTGAAATCACCCTATTCAAGATTTCAGCACCTGCCGACACCCGCACTCCAATATTGGTTACTTAACCCAGCCGTTCCCAATTTATCATTCATAATCACTTGCCAGGCTTTGTCCCACCCGCACCTCTTTCCCAAATTTGTTCGCCCACCCCCACTACAATCTGTGTGAAGAAGGATCCCCACCCGAAACTTTGCCTATCCATGTCATAGAACATGAAAAATTGAACAGTACAGCACAGGAACAGTCCCTTTGTCCCAGCGTCTGTGCTGAACCGAATGCCAAGTAAAAATGATCTCTTCTTGCTGTACATGATCCACATCTCTCTATTCGTTGCAGTTCCATGTGCTTATCAGTCACGGTGGCGCAGCGGTAGAGTTGCTGCCTTACAGCGAATGCTGCGCTGGAGACCCGGGTTCGATCCCGACTACGGGTGCTGTCTGTACAGAGTTTGTACGTTCTCCCCGTGACCTGCGTGGGTTTTCTCCGAGATCCTCGGTTTCCTCCCACACTCCAGAGACGTACAGGTATGTAGGTTAAGTGGCTTGGTAAATGTAAAAATTGGCCCTGGTGGGTGTAGGATGGTGTTAATGTGCGGGGATCGCTGGTCGGCGCGGACCCGGTGGGCCGAAGGGCCTGTTTCCTTGCTGTATCTCTAAAAACTAAACTAATAAACTAAACTAAAACCTCTGAAATGCCACTATTGTATCTGCATCCACCACCACCCCTGACAATGCATTCCCACTCTCCCCCCCCCCCCCCCATCATGTCCTCCAGAGATGATGCCTGACCCTGCAGAGTTACTCCAGCACGTTGTGTTTTTTTCATAAACCAGCATCTGCAGTTCCTTGTGTCTACATTCCTAATTGTTCAGCAGGTACTGATCAACTTCAAGGCAAGGGTTTTGACCAGTCCAAACCCACTGTCCCATCACCTTATATTTGTACAACCATCAGAAATGTTGAAAGGATAATTTTAATGGCAGAATGGCCTACTCCTGCACCTATTGACTAATATCTGATTTTTCACCTGTGTTTCATTAGTAATAGGGAGATGTAGACTTTAATTCTGAGTGATTTCAAATTATCCCTGGAGGATAATGTGGAAAAAATTATGTTTATGTTCTGTTTGATAGGCATTTACTAATTAAACATTCATTGCCCTGCACCATGGGTGCACAGTGTGTGCGCTGTCTACAAAATACACTGCCATTACTCTGCTAAGGTACTCAGGCAGCACCCAGCAGTCTCCCAAGTCTAACGAAGTGGCCCGACTCAAAACATTGCATATCCACGTTCTCCAGAGATGCTGCCTGACCCGCTGAGTTACTTCACCGCTTTGTGTCTTTTTTTGTTTTAAAACCAACTTTTGCTGTTTGTAAAGGCTGAACGTTAAGGAAAGGACAACTTCAAACACGCAACGTATGTCAGAGTTCTGTACATTTGCAAAGAAGACTCAATTCTACGCGTGAGGGAGTGAGAGGAAGAAAGATACTCTGAAGATTTTTTTAAATCTAAAAATGTCAAATGTTTCCTGTCCCTTTCGTCGCAACTGAGGGACGACTGGGAAAGGTTTTGAGAGGGATTCAGATAATGTCACCTGTGGATGCATCCCGGAGAACAATTGTGAGATGGCATTGGACCAGTAACACAGCTTACACGGAGATGTTCCCATCCTGATAAAAAAGAAACAACTCTGGTTGTAATGGGGAAGCAGGCACTGAGAGGACTGCAGTTTTGACACAAAGGATGTATGAAAATCCAGAGTACACTGAGTTGGCAGCATGACTCTCTTTCCTGAGATCGTTCCTCTCTCCTGCCCAATGGGTGGTCAAATGAGGGGAAGATTCCAAAGGGATGGGAGGGACTGAATCTGAGATTGCCACGAATAAAATGAAATTACATTGGAATATAATGAAAGCCTGGGAAAATGTCCCTATAAACAGTTAGTTTCTGCTAACTAGGCACAGCTGGATTCTATTTAATAACTGCAAAATTAACTGTAAAACTGATTGCATTCCTAGCCGCTCTGGGATTCCTTAAACAAGGCTTCAAGTTTCCATTTACTATTTCTTCTCTCTTTTTCTAGAGAACAGACAGGCACCCTGTCACCTTAGGCGGAGGTCGGCTTGAGTAGGCAAATTAGAAAATATACCGAGAGATGAGACCGAGTTTTTAGCTGACCACGGGTGCTGTCTGTATGGAGTTTGCATGTTCTCCCCATGACCTGCGTGGGCTTTCTCCAGTTTCCACACTCCAAAGATGTACAGGTTTGCAGGCTAATTGATTTGGTAAAATTGTTAATTGTCCCTAGTGTACATAGGATAGCGTTAGTGTGCGGGGATCGCTGGTCGGCTCGGACTCAGGGCCGAGGGGCCTATTTCCGCGCTGTATCTCAAAACTAAACTAGATCGTTGCAGGTCTGTGCAAAACTGATTGTGATGACCCGGGGCGGTGTACTGATCAGCATCTATATGTAGGATTTCATATTTAGATTTTAGAGTCATAGCCATGAAGCACGGGAACAGGCCCTTCAGCCCAACTTGCCCACACTGACCACCCCTCCGGTTCCGATTAAATCCTTCCGCCCTCACCTTCTTTGTGCATGATGCAATGATGTGCAGAAGCACTGGGCATCCATGGTGTTGTGCAGTGATATGTAGCTCCAATATAGTACCTATTATCACAAATAGACAGAAGGGTAACATTCATGGAATGAGATAAAACACAAGGAATTCTGCCTTTCATGACCAGTACAGATCACACAGAGTGGGATAAACACGTGGCTGAAGCCGGTTTCGTTTTGAATGACTTGGACGTAAATGTAGATGGGTCGGTGAGTAAGTTTGCAAAATTGGAGCAGTTGCACACGGTGAGGAAGGCTGTCAAGACAGAATGGGATACAGATAAACTGCAGAAATAGGCGGAGAAATGGCAGCTGGAGATGAATCCGAACAAGTGTGAGGCATAGGAGGTTGAATGTAAGGAAAGAGTATTTGCAGCACAATGGGGCAGCGGTAGAGTCGCTGCCTTACAGCTCTAGAGACGCAGGTTTGATCCCGACTATGGACGCTGTCTGTACAAAGTTTGTATGTTCTCTACATGACCGCATAGGTTTTCTCCGGGTGCTGCAGTTTCTACCCACGCACCAAAGACATGCAGGTTTATAGGTTAATTGGCTTTGGTAAAAATGTTAAATTGTCCCTGGTGTGTAAGATAGTGTTAGAGTACGGGGTGATCGTTGGTCGGCGTGGACGGTGGGCCGAAGGGACAGTTTCGGCACTATATATCTCTAAAACTAAAAGTGTACACCAAATGGCAAGACCCTTAACAGTGTTTATGTGCATAGGGATCTTGGAGTCCAAGTTCACAACTCACTGAAGATGTGGATAGGATGGTAAAGAAGGCATATGGTATACATGCCTTCATTGCTAGGGACATTGAGTATAAGAGTCAGGAACTCATGATGTAGCTTAATAAGACTTTAATTCAGCCACATTTGGAGTATTACATGCAGTTCTGGTCACCCCATTACAGGAAAGATGTGGAGGCTTTGGTCAGGGTGCAGATGAGGTTTACCCGAATGCTGCCTGGATTACAGGGAGAGGTTGGTCAAACTTGTTTATGTCTTATTATGTCTTATTATCATTAATGTCTTATTATTATTAATGTTTAGTGTTTTCTGAGTCATTCGTAACTGTCACTGTATGTCATGTTGTTACTTGTGGGTGGAGCACCAAGGCAAATTCCTTGTATGTGAATACATGGCCAATAAACTTAGTTACTTACTTACTTCCTCTGGAACATCAGAGGTTACAGTAGCCAAGGGGAAAGACTAGGCAAGCTGGTGTTGCTCTTCTAATAGGGGTGGTTGCAAGAAAATCTGTCATTTAAAATCATGAACGATACAAGCAGAGAAGATAGAGTGAAAATGGGTCCATTGGTGGAGACTGAGAATCAAGGGACATACTGTAGGAATAAGGTGACAAGCAAAATAAACAAAATGTACCAAGGTCGAGTTTTTCTTTGCCCAGCAAGGTGTTAGGGTCTGAGCTACCCTTGCAGGGGAAGAGTGGAGGGACATTTTATTGTAGTGTTCGATAGGGATCTGGATAGGTTTAGAGATACAGTGTGGAAACAGGCCCTTCAGCCCATCAAGTCCGCACCAACCAACGGTCGCCCGTACACCAGTTCTATGTAATCCCAGTTTCACATCCTGCACAACATGAGCAATTTACAGAGACCAATTAACCTACAAACTCGCACGGGTTTGGGATGTGGGAGGAAACCGGAGCACCCGGAGGAAACCCACGTGGTCACAGGGAGAAGGTGCAAACTATACACAACATAGCACCTGAGGTCAGGATGGAACCCAAGTCTCTGGCTCTGTGCAGCAGCAACTCTACCATTGCTCCACCGTACCCCCCTAAATCTCTGAAGGGAATGAATTTGCAGGACTATGGGGAGTGCAGTGAGTGGGATCATTATTACACGGGGCCGTATGTACTCAATGATCCGTGTTGTAACCATTCTGTGATTTGAAAATAAAAATAACAAAAAACAGGAGTAGGCAGAGATCCTGCCAGGCTCCTGCAGTCCCTGCAGTGTTTGCGACAGCTCTGTCTGCAGCTTCCCTGCCTGCTGCTCTGAAGTCTGTGTTCACTTCTGCTCCTTAAGTGCAATTAATCCTCGTCTCCGCACACTGTGTGTTCTCGCCCGCTTTCCCACATAAATCACTGGGACCGAGAGTGGTAAAGTCATCACATTCACATCCCGCCCGAGCCGCTCTCTGAGCTGATCCAGGAGGGTGATCACAGAGGCGTAGCACGAGCTTCAGTGTGTACAGCACCCAGCTACACATGGCGTGCACTGTCTTTGCCACATACTGTAGAGTGTTCACAGTAACATGGACAGTACTGTACAATAATATGGGCAGTACTGTACAGTAACATGGGGAGTACTGTACAGTAACATGGGGAGTACTATGCAGTAACATGGGGAGTACTATGCAGTAACATGGGGAGTACTATGCAGTAACATGGACAGTACTGTACAGTAACATGGACAGTACTATGCAGTAACATGGGGATTACTGTACAGTAACATGGAGAGTACTACGCAGTAACATGGACAGTACTACGCAGTAACATGGACATCACTGTACAGTAATATGGGCAGTACCATACAGTAACATGGGGATTACTGTACAGTAACATGGACAGTACTGTACAGGAACATGGGCAGTACTGTACAGTAACATGGGGAGTACTGTATAGTAACATGGGGAGTACTGTACAGTAATATGGGCAGTACTGTACAGTAACATGGACAGTACCAGACAGTAACATGGGCAGTACTATGCAGTAATATGGGCAGTACCATACAGTAACATGGACAGTACTGTACAGTAACTAAGGCAGTACTATGCAGTAATATGGGCAGTACCATAGAGTAACATGGGCAGTACTATGCAGTAATATGGGCAGTACCATAGAGTAACATGGGCAGTACTATGCAGTAACATGGGCAGTACTGTACAGTAATATGGGCAGTACTGTACAGTAATATGGGCAGTACTGTACAGTAACATGGACAGTGCAGTATCTCTTGCTGCCTCACAGTGCAAGGGACTTAGGTTTAATCCTGACCTCGGGTGCTGCCTGTGTGGAGTTTGCACGTTCTCCGTGTGTCTGCGTGGGTTCCCAATAGGTGCTTCGGTTTCCTCCCATATCCCAAAGACGTGCGGTTGTAGATTAATTGGCCTCTGTAAATTGACCCTAGTGTGTAGGGGGTAGATGTGAAAGCGGGATAATAGGGATTGATGGTTGACGTGGACTAGGTGGGCTGTTTTTGTGCTGTACCCCTAAAAGTAAAATCAAAAACTACATGTTACTTCAAAATGTAGGTTGCCACACGTGCGACATAGAAACATGTGAGGTGCAATGTATGCTACAGCCTGCCTCCCTGTTACACAAAGAATCACCACTCATTAACATTCTTTTGGTCATTTGGGATATTCTGGAATACTTACTGCATTCGAGGTTTGCTCTCTGATGTTGACAAGTTCTTCAGCTACTTGAAAAGTACTTTGGCAAGATGTTACTATCAACAAACAGGAAACTGTTACAACTCTGCACCCATGATACACCCAGCGTTGATGAACACAGAGTGTGGAGTTTCACAACAGCAACCAGCATGTGTGTTGTGAAAGCTTCATCAATCCCAGAGTTATCACTGCTGCAAAGCTCACTCTACGAAGGGATGTAATCCCTATCCTAAGGACAAAATTCCTTTCCATTCATTCACATTGCACAGAAATGTAGTGAAAGCACTTTGGATCACAGGCAATCTGTTTCTATGACGATTAATGATAGACCTATACAAATATTAGATTTGTGACAAGCTGTACACATTTCCCAGGATAAATTTACAATGAATTATTTAAAACCTGGAAAACAGTCGCCTATTAGACATGAGGTACAATCTACCTCATTGGTGACCTTGGACTATCTTTGATCAGACTTTGCGGGCTTTATCTTGCACTAAGCGTTATTCCCTTATCATATATCTGTACACTGTAAATAGCTCGATTATAATCATGTATTGTCTTTCCACTGACTGGTTAGCACGCAACAAAGGCTATTCACTGTACCTCAGTATATGTGACAATGAGTTAAACTGAACAGAACTAATTCTCTGATTTCCTGTCACGCCAATAATCCCTTCTTCTTCAAATTAATTTAGTTTAGTTTGTAGATACAGCATGGAAATAGGCCCATTGAGTCCACACTGACCAACGATCACCCGTTCAAGATTCAAGATTTAAAATTCAAGAGAGTTTATTGTCATGTGTCCCTGATAGGACAATGAAATTCTTGCTTTGCTTCAGCACAACAGAACATAGTAGGCATTTACTACAACATAGATCAGTGTGTCCATATACCATTATATAAATATATACACACATGAATAAATAAACTGATAAAGTGCAAATAACAGATAATGGGCTATTAATGTTCAGAGTTTTGTCCGAGCCAAGTTTAACAGCCTGATGGCTGTGGGGAAGTAGCTATTCCTGAACCTGGTCATTGCAGTCTTCAGGCTCCTGTGCCTTCTGCCTGAAGGTAGCAGGGAGAACCGTTCACACTAGTTCTATATTATTTCACTTTCACATCCACATCCTACACATTAGGGCCAATTTTACAGAGACCAATTAACCTACAAAGTCCCACGTCTTTGTGTCATGGGAAGAAACCAGAGCACCCAAAGGAAACCCAAGTGGTCACAGGCAGAACGTGCAAACTCCATGCAGACAGCACCTGAGGTCAGGATCGAACCTGGGTCTATGAGGCAGCAGCTCTACTACCTGCACCTTTATTCTCATGTTCAAAGCTGCAGCTTACAGAACATGGTTACGCTTACAAGAAGATGAAACTGGTTTAGCATTTCTCTGGCCCGGGGAAGCTGGTAACATGAGCTGACGGGGTTTCACAATACTGGAGTTCAGAAAGGCTTTAAAGTAAAAATATAACCTCTAGGCTATAGTATCTGTGTTAAAAGATTGTAAGAAAAAAATACATTTCTTCAGCGAAAATAGTTTCAGGTAACTGAACTCTGTGAGGAGATTATGAGGTCAGTGAGAAAACAAGCCAACATCTGTTGGAATTAATTTCATTCTGCATTAAGTTGCTAAGAGGGTTGAGTAGTTTGTGGGGTAGTGTTTTCTTACCATTTACACTGGGCTTCCATGTGCATCGACAGCCTCTTACTTGTCCCTAACCATACAGAAAAATGCACAAGTCTTCTCCCAACATTCTCTTCATTACTCTTTACACCATTTCAGTTTTGCCTAGTTTAGTTTAGTTTAGAGATACAGCACGGAAACAGGCCCTTCGGCCCACCGAGTCCGTGCAGACCAGCGATCCCCACACACTAACACTATCCTACACTCTCGGGGCAATTTACAATTTGTATTGAAGTCAATTAACCTACAAAACTGAAGGTAGACACAAAGTGCTGGAGTAACTCAGCGGGACAGGCAGCATCTCTGGAGAGATGCAATTCCGATATTGTAGTTAAATAACCCTTCCCAAACCCACGTCTCCAGCATTGTGAGGCAGCAGCTCCACCACCAGATATTGTACCAAAGAACTCAGCTCAATTAGAAGGAGCTTTGACCTAAACCTTTCTCTGTAACCCAGAGACGCCAGGGAGTAATATCATGTCCATTTGCAGCTGAGTATGGAAATGTGCATTAGGACACATTTGTAAGTTAGTGTAATTATGAATATTATACAGAGAACAAAAGATGCTCAAACGAATTTGCAAAACATGCTTCATATATTGCACAATTCCTGTTTTTTTTATTGATGTAATATAGCCCCTTAACTCTGAATCAGATATTTTCAGGCTTTTTAAGCCTTGCTGGTTATTCAACTCAAAGAAAAACAGGAAGTGGAATAATTTGCAACAATTGACATTGGCTAATGTTTTTGTCCCGTGAAGCAATATACTCTTTGTTTACTCATCCGGAATGTGCAAAGATTTATACTTTCATATTTCCTGGGCCCCCTCCACTGTCAGAGTGAGGCCCAGAGCAAATTGGAGGAACAGCACCTCATATTTCGCTTTGGGCAGCTTACACCCCAGCGGTATGAATATTGACTTCTCTAACTTCAAGTAGCCCTTGCTTTCCCTCTCTCTCCATCCCCTCCCCCTTCCCCAGTTCTCCCACCAGTCTTACTGTCTCCGACTACATTCTATCTCTGTCCCGCCCATTCCCCCGACATCAGTTTGGCTCGACCCGAAACGTCACCGAATTCCTTCTCTCCAGAGATGCTGCCTGTCCCGCTGAGTTACTCCAGCATTTTGTGTCTACCCATACTTTCATACGATTTTAGTTGCCTCAGGTGTCTATTGATTGGTGGAAACCATATCCATTGTACAGTAGAACTGTTCTCCCTGATTCCTGGTTTCAACGAGGTACCCCCTCATCCTTCTAAACTCCAGCGAGTAGAGGCCAGGTGCCTTCAAATGGTCATCATGTGTTAACCAAGTCACAGCCCAGTACTCACAAAGCTCACTCACAAAATGCTGGAGTAACTCAGCGGGACAGGCAACATCTCTGGAGAGAAGGAATTGGGTGACGTTTCGGGTCGAGACCAAACTGATGTCGGGGGAATGGGCGGGACAGAGATAGAATGTAGTCGGAGACAGTAAGACTGGTGGGAGAACTGGGGAAGGGGGAGGGGATGGAGAGAGAGGGAAAGCAAGGGCTACTTGAAGTTAGAGAAGTCACTATTCATACCGCTGGGGTGTAAACTGCCCAAGCGAAATATGAGATGCTGTTCCTCCAATTTGCGCTGGGAAAATGTTGCAATGTTGGCAGTGGATCGGTGGTGGTGGGGGAGGGGATTTTTGGAAAGAGTGCTGAGGTGTCTGCACTGAAGAACAGAGCACACAGCAGGCAGCCTCCTCTGCAAAGAATATTGGTAGCTGGAAGTTGCCAGAGGACTGTCTGTGAAGGATTGAGTGCCTTCCCACTTTGTCTGACCAAATGTCCCTAGCAGATGTGAATTAATGCAAAGTTGCATCGATCAAAAGATGCAAGTTCTCCATTTCACTGTTAGATTTACTTGTCTTCTGTTAAGAAGAAACTCTTTTTTCAAAAGAGACACAGAACGGAAACAGGCCCTTCAGCCCACTGAGTCGGTGCCAACCAGCGATCACCCCGTACACTAACTTGCACACGCGAGGGACAATTTTACACCTTACCAAAGCCAATTAACTTACAAACCTGCGTGTCTTTGGAGTGAGGGAGGAAACCGGAGCACCCAAAGAAAACCCACGTGGTCACAGGGAGAACGTTGGTACAAACTCTGTGCAGACAGCATCTGTGGTCAGGATTGAGCCCAGGTCTCTCTCTGGCAGCAACTGTAACATTGTACCACTGTGCCGCCCCATACTCTGAATATTGCCAATACCCATAAACCACCCCTGATGTGCTTTGGACCATAAATTTCTCTCCTCATTGTTGAAATTTGCAAATGTCCTAACGACATAACTTGATCCAAAACCTTTTAATCTTCAATCTAAAACTGGGATATGAAGGAACAAGATCATGCTTCCATGTCAAGAGATTAACCTGGAAACTAGAGTTGGATTACTTGCTCTTTGTTCCTCCATTGTTGCGCTGGGGGCTTTGTGAATGAAAGATCAGCAAGAAACAAAGCAACAGGTTTCTTAACGAGGGAAAGGTGAATAGCAAGTGACTCGAGGGCTGTATTGTGATCAGCTTTGCGTGTGTGGATGGGGGAGGTCTGTCAACCAAATGCCTTTTTCTATGTTTTTCTTTCTTGTTAAAGGAGAAAGGGCAACTCAAGTCAGGAGTATGGGAGAGGTCGGTTGTATTACACAGTTTATTTATGTTTTCTGCAGCACCGATGAATATTTTTCTACAATAAAGGCTTTAATTAAAGGTCTTTTTTCTCTTGATTTTTTTGCAACGCCTTTTTTTCTTTTCACTGGAGGATTTATGTGCAATTGATGTATGATTTATGTTTTTGTGCGCTGTCTGCGACTATGTGCCTGTCATGCAGTGACAAGCAAGAATTTCATTGTATCCTACCTTACCGTGCTTCTGCCTTAGATAATAGACTTGACTTGACCTGACTATTCATAGAAGTTGCTGAGATCTAAGCACTTTACCTAATAATAGAGAAACAACAAAGAATGTATACAGAGGTTGTGATCTACTGCAGCATTAGATTAAGGAGAGATTGCCTTATTGGGTTACCTTTTTAAACAAGAGCGGTAAACAATAGTAAGATTAAACGAGAATTTACCAGTTTGAAGTTTGATCTGTATTTTATGAGGAGTTACGATGAGGGATTACGTGAAGAACCCCGCCAGGACGCATGCGTGTCATTCTTCAAAGCAGCGGTGTGAAATCACAGATAACTGTAATGACTAAACATAGTAAGATTAGAGAAGAGATACCAGTTAAGTATATGATCAGGGTGGGAGCGGAGGGCACGTAATCCCTCATCGTAACTCCTCATAAAATACAGATCAAACTTCAAACTGGTAAGTTCTCGTTTAATCTTACTATTTTACTTCGGAGTCACGTGAGTGACTACGTGAAGATTTTAAAGCTCTGTGATTTCATGCCGTGGAAACGAGTCCATGCATCACGTCTGCCTTGACTGTGGGAGGAATTGTGTTAACATAATTTGGACATGAATTCGACATTGAAATCATAAAATTTGTTAACACAAATTTATAACCCCTTTTTATGGGTTTAAATTAATTTACAGAACTTAAAATTGTTTCTGCAAACGTTCCAGGTTTCATTACTGGTTTATTATAAAATAATTGGAATGTTTTCCCCTCCAGACCATCCTGCTGCCTTGAGGATTTGGTCCATTGGTACATCCAACTGTATTGCTGCCGATGTAACTACAGCCCTGGTGGAAAGAGATTTTAAAATATTAGTATCCACCCCAGCCTGTGTTAGCACCTGTTTCAGCCATCTTGAGATGGTCTGGACCGTCACTCTTGGTGTGGTTGCTAGTGGCTGACCAAAATGTGCCTTTTCATTGCCTCTTAGGATATTCGTTTTCTCCATGTATAACGACAGATGTCTTACTATACACAGACGGTCATCTGTTGGGTATGACCTCATTGTACATTGAGGCCTGCTGATCCCTTTCTGTTCTGCTTACTAACTCATAAATATGAAACATAATATTTTCTGTTGAGGAAGTCATGTTGTCCAGTCTAGTTTTTGCAGTGACTGTATCCTCTGTGCCGTGACCAATACCATTAGCATGACTGTTTTAATGTCAGTCTGTGTAGGGACAGAACTGTTGCTGGAGACCAATTCCTGAGCATCTTCAGGATTATTCTTACATCCCATATTTGGGAGTATCTGGTTTTTGGGGATAGTATTAAAAATTCCCCTCATAAGTTTTGTACCAGTGGGTGAGTCCCAACAGTGTAATGCTCTGTCCCCTGCCATAGGTAAGTCGATAGGGCACTTCTGGCGCAGTTGATGGCACTGTAACTGAGCCCCTCATCATAGTGGAGGCCTGCCAGATATTCCAGAACAGACGGGATGTTCATGTCTCTGATACCATGTTTGATACCACTGGGAACCATGGTTGTGTAGGCCAATCGGGTACTACCAATACCAGATGCAGAGTCTTGTTGTATTTCCTTAATACCCGACTGATGAGGCAGGAAAAGGAGGGAATGCGTAAATAAACAATTCCCCCCCCCCCCCCCCCCCCCCCCCAATGCAGCGAAAATGCATCTGCCCCAGGGTCTGGTTCCCATGAAACATAATTTGATAACTGGTGGTTAAGTCGAATAAATCGATATCTGGTGTTCCATATTTGCTGTGATATCAGCAAATACTATTTTATTCAACATCCAGTTGGTGTTTTCATTAAAATTGCGTGACCTGGTGTCTGCCACTGAATTTAGTCTTCCTGGTAGGTAAGTGGCTGATATCCAAATATCTCTCTGGATACACCATTGCCAAATTGTATAGCCAGACTGTCACATGATGTCGATTTGTTTCCACCCTGTGGTCAATGTATGCTACCACGGTGGTATTGGTATTGGTGGCTCCCCACCCAAGTGCACTGGCATCAGTTTGTAGTACCATGGAAGGATTACTGACAATGATTGGATTGGAACAAAGCCAGATGTTATCTATCCACCATTTTAGTTCCATTTTAGCTTGATTGGTAGTTTCACAGATCTGTCAAAGTGACCTGCATAATTTAGAGTGCTTGTATTTTGCTCTCTGTAAATTTTGGTAATGTAGAGGTCCAAATTGTGTGGCTGGAAAGGCAGCCATCATTATGCCAATTACTTTTGCTACCAATCTGATGGATGGTTTGCTGATGTCAGTGAGGTTATTGCAAGCCTCTATTAAATCTCTAGCCTTTCCCTTAGGCAGAGTCACCGACACGTTTGCCCTCCTCCCATCAGGGAGGCGGTACAGGAGCCTCAGGTCTCGTACCAGTAGGATGAGGAACAGCTTCTACAATTATACCATCACATTGCTGAACTCGGAGTCCCGCCGATAGATTTCTCCGGTCCCTCCGTCCCCATTGTTTAATTATTCTGTATTTTTGATTATTCTGTATCTTCTTTTTTTAAAATTTCTATATGCACTACTACTACGGACTGACGCAAAACTGCATTTCGTTGTACCCATACTTAGTATTTGTGCAATGACATTAAAGTTGAATTGAATTGAATTGAATTGAATTGAATTGAATGTGAACTGAGTCAATGGTGAAACCCCAGATAGTCCATAGTAGTGGAAGGCGTTAGTTTAGATTTAACTGGATGAAAAATGAATCCCATTTTTCCAAATAACTTTTTTTTTTTTTTTGTGGCTGTTACAGTTTCTTTAGCCAATTCTAAAGTTTTGCCCACAATGAGTATGTCATCTAAATATGCCATGACCATGTGTGTACGTTTCCGTAGAAACGCTAGGGCTGGTTTCAAATTTTTTGTGAAACAGCCTGGGGCTGATGATAACCCATTTGGCAGTGCTTTATACTGTCAGAGTTGTCCCATCCAGTTGAATTTTAAGTAACATCTGTGGTCACCTCGTATAGGCACTGAATAGTAAGCATCTTTTAAATCGATGCTGGCCATTAAAGTAACCTTTGGAAATTAATTGTTAAGCAGTAACAAAGGTATCTATTTTGTCAGATCTATGATGATGCGATAACCATCATCTTTTTTGTTTTTGATAAATATATTGGACACGAATTCTAATGGTTCGTGTTGAGTTTTCTCAATTACACCTTTTATGTAAAGCCGCTTCAGTTCAGCTTGCGCTTTTGATTTTCCTTTATCAGAAGGCACGAACATTCGGTTCAGTATATGTTGAACTGGAGGGCTGTACTTGTGTATAAACTCTATTGTATATCCCTGGATACTGCTTTAGATGGAAGTATCGGTTGTTTATCATGCTCCATGCATTCAGAAAAGAGTGTAATCTCCACCCAATCTCCATGCTCCCTGTATATTGTAGGGAACCAGACCCACCTACCTCCATAGTTACCAGTGACAGGTTTACTTTTTGTAGGTTCTTCGCTGCTGTTGTCGCGCTGGGTCTGGATTTTCGGTTTGGTTGGCGTTGGAGGTCCCCGCATCTTCCAAGAAGGCCGGCCTGGGCCATGGCCTCGTAGTGGGTTCCAGTAGGTTCTCTTGTTCCTGCACCCCCTGCACACTTGTCTTTCCTTCTGCGGACCCCTCTTCCAGGTCAGCCCAGAACTGACCCGCAGTGCTCCCTCTGATGAGGTAGAAGCACTGTGCAGCCCTTCAAGAGGTACTGCTGTGGGTTTATCATAGGGCCCACAGTGACCCGACTCCATCTCCCGGAGTCTGTCACGTTGGAGCAAAGCTCCATACACCACTCCATCCGGCTCCAGCGCTCTCGGTCGCTGGCCGCCCGCGGTTGTTCAAAGTCGGACTCCTCTGAGTCCACGACCTTGTTTGTTTTGTGTCTAGCCTTTCCGCCCGGCCGCGTAGATCTGGCCGGTGCGGAGGCGACATCGGGCACAGCTGATCCCACTATTGGTGATCCGAGTGCCGCTGGCTGCTGCTGGCTGCCCGCTGCTCCGCGGTCCTCCTCCCCAGCTTTGTCCTTACTGCCCTTCCGTGGAGTGGATATGGCCGGTGTGGAGGCGACATCGGGCACAGCTGATCCCATCTAGCCCACCAGCTTTGTCGCAGCCCGTTGGTTCCTCCACCTGCAATCAGCATGATAAAAACACAAAAAGACCGCAGCTCTTACCTGCAGGTCCAGGTTAAAATTGTCGCTAAGGGTGAACGTCGTTCCACCCCGTCTGCTGCCGTTATTGACTTGTCCAAAAGTCAACGGCCCCATTTAAATAGTCTCCCGCCCGGCCGCGGTGTTCTGGCCGGCGCGGGACCAAAAGTCGGCACTGCTGATCCCTTACGGGGCTTGTGCCTTCAGCTCTCCACACTGGCTGCAATTTTGGGCTCCAGGTCTTCCCCGGTTAGGTCTGGCTGGAAGACACGCATGCGTCCTGGCGGGGTTCTTCACGTAGTCACTCTCGTGACTCCGAAGTAAAATAGCTATTCTATGTCTGAAGCCGTAGAATGCCAGAGAGGCCCCTCATGTTGGCTTATCAAGTGGAAGGTGGTGTCGATGTCTTCCGGATCACCGCGTAGAAGCCAAGATCGGGGCCTCGCAGGTCGCATGGAGGAGACGGGCCTCGCGGGTCGGTGGAGCAGCTGACGGAGGCCATGGCTGGGGCCCGGGTCGGCACCACGGAGGCATGAAGTGGGGCATCAACAGCGGTGAAGCTTTGGCTGCGGCGGCAGTGAAGCCTCGCCATGATGGGGCTTCGGCGGTGGTGAAGCCTAACGGTGGTGGTGATGCCTCGCTGGTCGACCCGCGGTCAACGGCTGATGAGAGGGTGGAGGACCACCGTGAGGGGGGAGGGGAAGGACAATGGAGGACCCGGCGTGGGGGAACAGTTTGGTGGGAGACCAAAAGAGGTAGCCGCCGTGCTTTGAATGCAAGCAAAGAATTTCACTGTGCCTAGTCACATGTGACAATAAAGTATTCCTATTCCTAAGGAACTGACCCATATAAACCTGTGATGTCCCAGGTGCAAGTGTAGTTTATGCTGTGTTAGCTGACGTAGCAACAGAGCCTTAACAAATGTCAGTGTCTTTCTACCAAGACTGGCTGACCCACCCTTCCCAAATCATTACACAAGGATCTCACGCATTGCAACAGTCAGTAGAATTGCTCTCAAGAGCGCTGTTAACATTCCTCGTCAAAACTCACAGATCAATATCAACCCCTCAGGCTCTACGCGATGGACAACTGAATCTGTCAGACCTGTTACCCCAACAAAAAGCCAACATTGACAGCGGATTCTCCAATTCTCACATTTATGTTCATAAGTGATAGGAACAGAATTAGGCCATTCGGCCCATCAAGTCTACACCGCCATTCAATCTTGGCTGCCCTATATTTCCCTCTCAACCCCATTCTCCTGCCCTCTCCCCATAATCGCTGACACCCGTATCAATCAAGAATCTATTAACCTCTGCCTTAAAAATATCTATTGGCCTCCACAGCCTTCTGTGGCAACGAATCCCATAGATACACCACCCTCTGACTAAAGAAATACCTCTTCATCTCCTTCCTAAAGGAACGTCATTTTATACTGAGGCTATGACCTCTGCTCCTCGACTCTACCACAAGTGGAAACCTCTTCTCCATATCCACTCTATCCAGGCCAATTCTCCAATTTCAGGTAATACTCGCCCCCCCCCCCCCCCTCCTTTCCCCCAACCCCCTCTCTTTCCTGTGGCCCCCACCCCAGTTCACACCCATTTCTTCCATTATCCCACCCATTTTTCCCTACCCTCACCTTCCCCAACCCCCTCCCTGTCCTCTGCCACCACTATTCCTCCCTCTGGCCTACATTTCATCTTCTCTCCTCACCTGACATATTTTTGTCTCCTTTTTAACTCTAGCCCTTGTCCATCCATTTGCCAATACTAAAAGCCCCTCACCTGTATCCACCGATCATTTCCCAGACTTTGTCTAACCCCCATCACTCTTTTCCAGGTCTCTCCCCCCCCCCCCCCCACCATAATCAGTCTGAAGAATGGTCCCATTCCCTCCATAGATACTACCTGACCCGCTAAGTTACTCCAGCACTTTGTATTTTACTGAAGAGCGCATGGAAATCAGGGGAAAATAACATTGGTAATTGCAAAAAGCGTCAAGTAACGTCATAAGACTATAAAATATCTTATGTATATTTCCATGTACGGAATTTGGAAGATTAATCATAAACACACAAGCGTGCCAATTTTCAACTCATATTTATTATGTCCGGTCCTGCCCCTCTTCCAGCTTTCTTTCCCATCTTCCCTGCAATCAGTCTGAAGAAGTGTCCCGACCCAAAGCGTCACCTATCCATGTTTTCCAGAGATGCTGCCTGACCTGCTGAGTTACTCCAGCACTTTGTGTCTTTTTTTGGTAAACCACTATCTGCAGTTCCTTGTCATCACATAATGTTTTTTTTAACAGTGTTTATTACTTTGTCTATTGTTGTACATCTTTGTCTGGGTACCTTCTGGATGTCATTTTCTTGAAAGGCAAATCTGAGTGCTGATTATGAAGTGAAAAGTGCCAGAAACAGAAGTTACTAAACTCGGAGCTGGGGGGTCATTTCACCATTTCACCCCGATCGAACAGCCTCCGTGCAAGCCTGGGGTCACTGAGAGACAAACCCATCCATCACTGCTGCCTGATGGCTGACGGGACCAAGAGGAGGTGCTTCCTCTGGGACCCGAGGGGACAGTTCTCATGGCCTTCTGAGGCCTGGGAATCCCGGAGAACACACTGGGCCAGACAGCTGCTTTCAACATCAGCGCAGGCAGAGGAGCACGATACTCCAGAAAACACAACAGCTGTTACAAGTGTAAAATTGCCGATTAACACTTTGTGTACTCTATTTCTCTGCATCAAGGGAAGCATGGCCTGCCTTTGAAATCGAGCTGCTCTGTGCATGTTACTGTACCACTGAGTTCGCCTGGTACTCCTTGCTGGCGACTGAACAGTTACACAGAGTACACACCTGTTCAACCATAATCCTCTGAATGCGCTGCCATTGTTTCAGATGTGGAGATTCAGGCACCAAAGGACATTTTATCTGGTGAAATCATATTTTCCCAGTAAATCCATGCTGGCAGTGAAATCTGTTGAAAGTAAATTAGCGACAGCCTTCTGGGTTCAGACGTAGCCTCTGAGATGCGTCGAGCTTGCACGTTCCCCCAGTGATCACGAGGGCATCTTCCAGGTGCTCCGGTTTCCTCCCACATCCTAAAGACGGGAGAGTTAGCAGGAGAGTCGGCTGCTGTAAATTAATCCATCTCTGTAGGTGGGTGTGGAATTCAAGGGAGCAAATAAAAGAAATGTGGGAGGATTGGCTTTGAGGAGAATTAATGCTGGAATGGGTTTGGTTTGTGTGCCATCATCGACTAGATGGGCCAAATGGCCTCTTTCTTTGCTTTAATAGATATGGAACCAGGTATTAAGTTTGAGCACATTCTTAGGCAGAATTAACAAATGACAGCCACAAGGAGAGGAACTGAATTCCCCTAATGACTGTGTGTAGTCAGCCCCACCATGGGATGTTTTAGGATGATTTGTGATGGCCTCCAGTCCAATTGCCTGCCGATAACACTCACTTTTCATCAGTATTCCTACCTTAGACCCTTTCACCTTTTTTAATTGTTTGATGGTATGTCTGACATTCATATTTCCTTTCAGCAGAGGCCATTCAGTCCATTGCATCTATACCAGCCCACAAATTCCCTACTAAAGTTCCCTGCAAGCTACTCCCATTAACACTGCACTACACACGTCCAACTCCAGATTCTATCACTCATCTACAGTAGGGGCATTTACAACAGCTAATTAATCTACCATACTGGAGTGACTCAGTGGGTCAGGCAGCAACTGTGAAGAACATGGATCGATGATGTTGTGGGTCGGTACCCAAGGGCCATGGTGGGTTTAAAAGGAACACGGAAAATGGGGCCCCAGTGCATCAAAGGGAGAGTGGGAATCAACACCAGTTGAACCAGATACAAATCACAGGGATTTCTGAATAATGGGATAGCAGTTTATTGGAGTTTGACTGGTACTGTGGTATGATGGGATTGCTGAGGGCAAACACAAACTGGGAGTGGGGCAGGAGGTGTGGATGCAAGTATAGGGTGAGGAGCCAAAATAAAGATTCTTTGGCCAAACCAGGATGGATAAGAATGGAGTGTTCAAGAAGGAACTGCAGATGCTGGAAAATCGAAGGTACACAAAAATGCTGGAGAAACTCAGCGGGTGCAGCAGCATCTATGGAGCGAAGGAAATAGGTAACGTTTCGGGCCGAAACCCTTGGGTTTCGGCCCAAAACGTTACCTATTTCCTTCGCTCCATAGATGTTGCTGCACCCGCTGAGTTTCTCCAGCATTTTTGTGTACCTTGGATAAGAATGGAGCCAGGAATAGGGTGAGCTGGGGAGGCATGGAAAGGTCAACAAGGAAGAGTGAGGAGGGATGGATCACCTTTGTGTCAGTTGGTGTTGGCAACTAAGTGACAAGGTCTAGGAATAGCCATGGGCTCACGAAGTTTCAGCATAGATTTTGGAGAAAAAAAGGTAGGTCAGAGATGAAGCAGTAGACAGCAAGTAGGGATTTGTCCAGGATTACTTTCCTGAAGAGACAGCAACAGATAGGCCTGAATTAAGGAGGGAACAATGGGCCCCTAAGAAATAAATGTTAGCAGTCATCAAACGCAAGCTGCAGGAAGGGACGGTAAACGATCAGCCGCTGAAGGGCACAAGGGGAGACAGCGAGAAAGATGAAGATGCTGGAATCTTGAGCAAACACAAAGTGCTGGAGGAACTCAGTGGGAAAGTCAGCATCTGATGAGGGAATGAACAAAGGACATTTTGGGCTTCAGACTTCTTCAGACTCTAGATTGTCAGACTGGGACACACTTATCTGATGTATCTTTACTCTGAGATCAAGCCGTGCGATCTCTACACAGAAATGAGTCGCACTGTACCTGGCCAAAGCAGCCAACTGACAATGATAGCTAATGATCGTACATCACCCGGGATGAAAGTGCTGCTGTGGCATTGCCTTGGTACATTTGGAGTCAGTGCTGACAGCTGAGGAACACATTGCTTCATTGCTATCCCATGCTCTGGATCAGGACATTTCTTCAGATTCAGATAAAGGTTTGGATTTTGGTGTGTTAATTGTTTAATGTAATGTTAAACGTTTGAAGAGAATAGAAAGTCAAACTAACTTTTATATATGAATGGACCGATTTCACGTCTTTACAACGGGACTGAAGAATGAACTGTTTGGATATTGCCTGTGCTAAACTGAAACATGCCACTGTGAAGTCGCTTTATTGCAGTGTAACAGAGACCATACCCAGAGGCTCTACATCAAACAGTCAGCACATCCTTAATTAGCATGGTAATGCTGAACTCTTTATGGTGTTGAAGGTGGGGGACGTTGCAAAGTTTGCCAGACAGCCTCCAGACTTGAGTTAACAGCTGGTCAGGGAGCCCAGAAACCAGGGACTGTTTGCAAAGCCTCTCATTTACACACACACATACACACTGCACCAACCACCCACCCGCCTGATTTGTTTTGCTTTTGTTTATGTATCTTTTCCCAGATTTTTTGCGGTTTCCCTTTCACTGCTGGTCTGAGAGGCTGCGAAGACGGGTGCAGGAAAGTAGTCCGCAAGATCCTAATGCCCCCTCTGTGTTAAAGGAGAGCAATGTGAATGCTCTGGGCAGGTTCACTTTACCACTGTCCAAAGAACACGTACAGTCAGAAGAAAGAAGGAACTGCAGATGCTGATTTATACCAAGATTTGACACAAAGACTCCAAATGTACCTAGGCAATGCACATCAGCACCTCTACTTCCTGAGAAGATTACGGAGAGTTGGTATGTCAAGGAGGACTCTCTCTAACTTCTACAGGTGCACAGTAGAGAGCATGCTGACCAGTTGCGTGGTGGCTTGGTTTGGGAACTTGAGCGCCCAGGAGCGGAAAAGACTACAAAAAGTAGTAAACACTGCCCAGTCCATCATTGGCTCTGACCTCCCTACCATCGAGGGGATCTATGGCAGTCGCTGCCTCAAAAAGGCTGGCAGCATCATCAAGGACCCACACCATCCTGGCCACACACTCATCCCCCCGCTACCTTCAGGTAGAAGGTACAGGAGCCTGAAGACTGCAATGTCCAGGTTCAGAAATAGCTGCTTCCCCACAGCCATCAGGCTATTAAACTCAACTGAAACAAATCTCTGAACGCTAATAGACCATTATCTGTTTATTTGCACTTTATCTGCTTATTTATTGATGTGTGTATATATTTATATACTGGTGTATGGACACACTGATATGTTCTGTATTCATGCCTACTATATTCCATTGTGCTGATGCAAAGCAAGAATTTCATTGTCATATCTGGGACATATGACAATACATTCTCTTGACTTGACTTGACTTGATAGCAGCACCTTCATCCGGGGTGTACAATAATTATCTAACACTGTCAGTTGGCTGTTTTGGCCAGGTACAGTGTAAAGCATGGCAACAGTGTAAAGAACCCGCTTCTTGATCTCAGTGTAAAGATACATCAGCTCAGTGTGTCCCTGTCTGACAAGCCAAAGACTGAAGTAGGGTGCTGAGCCAAAACGTCACCTGTCCATTCCCTCCCCAGATGCTGCCTGACCCACTGAGTTCCTCCAGCACTTGGTGTTTTGCTCAATCTAATTGTGTCTCCGATCGAAAGATTTCTACTTCCTGATTCACCCTCTGCCTTTGCAGCTTCTCATTGTCCCAAAGTGGTGCTAAATTTGACAGGACACAGGGTTGAGTGCCTGGACACATTCGATGTGGGATCTGTTGAATTGTCAGGTAATTGGCCTTTGTAAATTGCCCCTAGTGTGTCAGCAGTAGATGAAAAAGTGGGATAATACAGAACGAGTGTGAATGTGTGATCGATGGTCGGCGTGGACTCGGTGGAACGAAGGGACTGTTGCCATGCTGTACACCTGAACTTAAATAAATAGATTGATGATAGTGCAGGATTTGTGGCTTACACAGTATGTCTTTATACATACAGTATCAGCAGATGCGATTCCAAATAATTTTGAGGGCGGCACGGTGGCGCAGCTGTAGAGTTGCTGCTTTACAGCGCAAGAGACCCTGACTACTGGTGCTTGTCTGTACGGAGTTTGTACATTCTCCCCGTGACCCTCGTGGGTTTTTCCTCCCACACTCCAAAGTCGTACAAATTTGTAAGTTAATTAGCTTGGTATAATTGCAAATTGTCCCTGGTGTGTGTTGGATAGAGCTAATGTGCGGGGATCGCTGGTTGGCGCAGACTAGGTGGCTGAAGGGCCTGTTTCCATGCTGAATCTCTAAACTAAACTAAGCTAAACTAATTGTTTACATGCCAGTTTATAGCTCAGTCGAAGTCAACTTGTCTAATGAATGCAGATCAATGGTGAATTAGACGTTGTCTCTGATCAGTGTGAGCGTGCTGACAGGCCTGTGTTGGGTTGATACATGTGGTGTTAATAATGTTTGGTTGGTTCACAACCTCAGCAACAGGGCTCATTATTTGTCCGTCTCCTGTGTGAATATTTGCAATGGATTCTCCAGAAAATAGTTCATATTTTCTACAGAAAGGCATATTATAAATAAATCACTGATCAAATAGACACAAAACGCTGGAATAACTCAGCGAGACAGGCAGCATCTCTGGAGAGAGGAAATGGGTGACATTTCGGGTCAAACACTATTGTCCTAAATATTTTGGAGCTATGGTCACTTATTATAAGAGAGTGATCTATTTAAATACTAAAAATAAAAACAAAAAATGTTGGTAACACTTAGCTGATCCATGTCCTCGACAGCGGAAATGGATGCCATTCGACTCATCGGGTTTATGCTAGTTTACAGAGCAATATCATCCTCTCGCTAATTTTCCCTGTATCCCATTCTTCCCACATTCTGATTAACTGCCCTCAGATTCTATCTCCCACCTGTGTTAGGCTCAGTTAACCTACCAACACACACACATCACCTGTGAAAAGACACTGTCAAACGGAGAAGATGGCGGCGCTGAGCTCCCCTTGGTCTCAGGTTGGCCGACTGACGTTCGCGCGTGAACAACTGATCCGGCCCGCATGAAGTCGCATTTTGCCCAATCCGGCCCATGGCCTAAAATGAGTTTGACACCCCTGATCTCAACCATTCCTACCCATGTATTTGTCCAAGTGTTTTTTAAACGCTGTTAAGGTACCTGCATCAACTCTGGTAGCTTGTTCCATATTCCCATCATCCTCTGGGTGAAAGGTTGCTTCCTAGCCTAGGTTCCTATTATATCTTTCCCAACTCTCTGTAAACCTGTGTCTTTAATCCTCTAGTTCCTGATTCCCCTACCCTATAGGTAAAATACTCTGTACATTGACCTTATCGATTGTACTCACTTTTTTATACATTATCCCACAGCTTCCTGCACTCCAAGGTATAAAGTCCAAGCCTGCCCAACCTCTCCCTGTAGCTCAGGCCCTCAGGTCCTGGCAACATCCTCCTAAAATTGAAGAGAGATCAAAATAAAATGTTAGCTGAGTGGGGGTCCACAGTTCAGTGGTCTGGATAGATAAAGCTTTTAATCTGCCGTCACCCACCAGCTGTGTTCCCATTCTTCACAACTGTACTGGGGATGATGGGCTGGGGAATGATGTGCCAAAACCAGTCCCTTCTCACCTCATGAGAGAACGGGGAAGAGGGAACATAGTTGACTGAGGTCACCATGGGGCAATTCTTTACACCTCCTCACGTCTATCTCCAGTGCAACCATTGACAGGCATCTGGCAACAGATCATATAGCAAAATCTGCAGCTGTGGGATGAAGCTGGCAGACTTGTGGAAGCAGAGAAATATATTATGAAGAAGGATTAAAATATGAGTTAGCCAATTTACTGCTTGTCACCCCTGGAACCTGAATCTGATTCCAGCTCAAACTGATGGGATAAAATTTGCATTTACCAGTGTTGAATGGATGCATCAACAAACACATTGGAACAGTCCAACCTCTGACCCCTGAGATAGTCTCACAGCTGGTAACAGCTGTAATTTATCCCCAAAAATTGGAAGCTTTGATCCAACGACAAGTTGCTGTGACAAATGGAAATGCCACGTTAATGGAGGAGGGAGAGGTGTTGCTGAGACTGGCCTGAAGATACAGATTCAGGACTGAGAGCTTCGGACTACAGACAGCATGAACTCAGAACCCTGACTGAAATTGTCCTCCTGTGCCAAAACGTTTCATTCCTCAGTCCTGACATCACCTCGTGGACGACAAGTTTTGCCAAATGGTCATTTATAAATACTTCTTGAGTCGAAAAGCTACACGGGAATGAATTCATAAAACGTGAAATATTATTGCAATATTACAAGCATATTCAAGGCAGCATACCGCATCAAATCAAATTTGTCACAGAGTGTGAAGGCACCAATCTTGAGAGGTGGAATTCTTAACTCAAGCCAAAGAGGCTAAAAATATGGATTTCAAGGAGAGAAATAGGCTGCTCAATGATGCAGCTGGTAGAGATGCTGTCTCGAAGGCCCGGGTTCAAACTTGACCTCAGGTGCTGCTGTGTGGAGTTTGCACGTTCTCCCCTGTGACTACATGGATTTCCTCCGGGTGCTCCGGTTTCCTCCCATATCTTAAAGACGTGGGGATTTGTAGGTTACCATCTTACTTATCATCACCCGGTGGGGTCACAACATCGGAGGCCTGGATCGCCTAAGCGCAGAGGGAGAACAAGGAGGGAAACGACAAAGACTTAAGACTTTTGCCTTCCATCACAGTGAGGAGGTGCCTGGCGAACTCACTGTGGTTGATGTTAAATTTGTGTTTATTGTGTGTTTTGATATTTTATTATATGTATGACTGCAAGGCAACAACATTTCGTTCAGTCCGAAAGGTCTGAATGACAATAAAGGATAATTTGACTTTGAAGTTGCCCCAGGTGTGTCGGGAATGGATGTGAAAGTGGGATAACATAGAACTAGTGTGAATGGGTGATTGATGGTTGGTGTGGACTGGGTGGGGTGGGCCGAATGGCCTGTTTTCACGTTGTATCTTTCAACCAATTCAATGATTAAAAAAAGGGGGAAAGTTACAATTTGAAAAGCCCCAAATAGTTTACACCAGTACACACTCAGAGTTCTGTGTCAATTGGGCTGGGAACCATGTAATCAGTGTTTGCAGAGGTTCCTACATATGAATGCACTTTACGACAAGTGCTAAAATAGATGAAGAGCCAGACCTTCCCCTGAACATGTGGCAGTCCACTTACTGGAAGGTTACAATGATTTGTACCTTTGTCAATCATCTCAGCTGGAAGCAAAAGATCTCTTGGGCGCATCCCATGCGAACCATCTCTGGTCAAAAGATCACAGGCCTTAATTCCACTTCAGAAACATGAGCAGTTAATTTAGGCGACCATTTCAGAGCGGTCCTGAGAGAGTGCCGCTCTGTTGGAAGTGTGGTCTTTTGAATGAAACCACTAAATGGACAACCTCTTTGTGGCCCCACTCCCACCTTAGAACTGCAGTAAAATGCTTTCTATTTGGCTGGTAAAAATAGAAAATGTTGGAAACGCTCAGTAAGCCAAGCACATCCATGGAGCAACAATGCTTCAGGTTGATGACTTACATTGAAGGATTTTAATGACAACACGAGTCAAAAAAAAAGAGTTACCCAATATTACATTACTTTCCATCATTGGAACCAGGCTTTGCAAATACAGGTACATTCAAATATTTCAAATGTAGATAAAATGCTGGAGAAACTCAGTGGGTGAGGCAGCATCTATGGAGCGAAGGAAATAAGCAACGTTTTGGGTCGAGACCCTTCTTCAGACTTTCAATTTACTTTAATTTAGTTTAGTTTAGAGATACAGTGTGGAAACAGGCCCTTTGGCACACTGAGTCCACGCTGGCCAGCGATTATCCCTGGACACTAACTTACACACTAACCTACCAAAGTCAATTAACCTACAAACCTGTACGTCTTTGGAGTGTGGGAAGAAACCAGAACAGCTGGAGAAAACCACGTGGTCACAGGGAGAGCATGCATACTCCATACAGACAGCATCTGTAGTCACGATTGAACCCGGGTCTCTCTCTGGAGCTGTAAAGGGCCTGTCCCACTTTCACGACCTAATTCAAGACCTTTTTTACTCGTAGACATTTTTCATCAGGCTAGAAAACGCCCCGACCTACTTGATGCCACGAGTACCTACGACTAGCATCAAGGCCTGCTACGACCTACCTACGACCTCCTACGACCTCGTGACGACCATGCTGCGAGTATGAGTCAAGGGCAATCCCTGCAGAGGTCGTGAATTAGGTGGTGAAAGTGGGACAGGCCCTTAAGGCAGCAACTCTACCGTGGCGCCACCATGCCGCCCTTAACAGCTTTGATGAGGGCTTTTGCCTCTCCCATCTTTTCAGGCTGTGAGTTCCCAATTTCCCACCACTGAGTGAAATAATTAATCTTACTGTTCTATCAATTACTTAGAGAGATAGGGATCTCGGCTCACCATCGATTTACACTAATCTAATCCAATTTTATTCTCTCCATACTGTTATCAATTCCCATCAGATTCTGCCATTCAGCTACACTCAAGGAGTAATTTACAGGAGCTAATGAGCTACCGACCTACTTTAAATCTATGCCCCGACGTTTTTAATTGGTCTGCTGAGGTGAATAAGTTCCCCATTTTTCCAGGCCCCTCATACTTTTATACATCTCTTTTAAAACATCCCCTAAACCTCCTCTGTTCCAAAGAAAACAAATCTAGCTTGTTCACTTCAGACTAAACATTGCTCTGTACATGGTGCATTAATCACTAATAAATCTCCTCTGCAACCTTTCACTACAATCACCTCTTTCCTGCAATGTGCTGAGCAGAACTTTGTGCACTATTAAATGCTTAACTAGTGTACCTAGCATATCTAGCATTACTTTGTAGGGGTCAATATGTCAAAAATAAGGAAGAAACCATCTAGGACTGAGATAAAAGACAATTCTTTCAGTTAGAGAGTGAATAATCTTTCAAATTCTCCACCCAGAGCTGTGGAGGCGCAGTCGTTGGGTTCATTCAAGACAGAGATCGTGAGGGTTCTGGATATTGAGAGAATGAATGAATACAAGGCAAGGCAAGGCAACTTTATTTATATAGCACATTTCATACACGAGGCAGACTCAAAGTACTTCACATAAAAACATGTCATACAATAAAATGAAATAATAAAATGAAATAAAATAGAAGAATTAAAAGAAAATAAAAGCAAAATTAAAAATGCATTATAATAAGTGCAAAAGTTAAAAGTGCAATGTAGTTAAGATTTAGCTGAAAGCTAAAGTAAACATAAAAGTTTTCAGTCTTATTTTAAAAGTGGTCAAATTTGAGGCAAGTCTTAAATCTTCAGGAAGTTTATTCCAGCTATTTGTTGCATAGTAACTAAATCCTGCTTTCCCATGTTTTGTATTTACTCTGGGAATCACTAACAGATTGGTCTCAGAAGATCTTAGCGGTCTAGAAGGCTTATATAGTGGAAGCATGTCAGTGATATACTTTGGCCCTAAACCATGTAGTGATTTATAGGTGAGCAAGAATAATGGAGGAAGATGGAGCAAAGATCGAGATTCAACCATAATCCTGAGGAGTGGTAGTTGGTTGGCAGAGGAGGCTGGAAGGGCTGGATGACTTCGCTTGTTCTCATCCGCAACTTTTTGCTTCTCTGTTAAAGGACAGAAGGTAAAGAATATCTGGAGATCAGTACACCCTGGATTACTGAGGATATTTAAAGAGGACGTAGACACATGTTTTTAAACATCAGGGAAACAAGTGTGAGAGGGAACTGGCATGGAGACTTGGAACAGGTCAGGTCAGGCTTGAGGGGCCGAGTGGCCTACTCCTGTTAATATTTTCTTTCTTAGTTCTAACCCCAAACTGATAAGTTTCTCTTAGTAAATGGGCTGTAAAATGTGATGACTGATTCAAAACTGTGCTTGTAATATTACTGTGCATAAGATATTTTATCTAAAAATATATATTAAAAATTATATTAAATTAAAATTTTTAAAAAATGTTTTAAATCATAAGGTGATTTTATTTTTTTAAATAACCTTGGAGACATGCCATGTGACCTAAAGCATTATTTAGGTCTGACTTGAAAGAGACTTTTGAATTGTACCTTTGAGCTGCTGGCTGGGAAAGTAAGCAGAACGGGCCCTCATGCCGGCTCTTTCATGTGGTACTTTGTGGATAAATATTTGTCTTCTCTGCGTTGATATTTGCACTGGATGCCTGGCACTATGGGTGCCGTCAATAGCAGGTTGACAGCTCCTGTTTCGGACACAATCAATGCTAGATATCTGAGCTGCTTCAGCACCCTAGGACAGTGTGCCCACATACAGGCAAACATCACGGCCATAAGAAATTATTTACTGATTCAGTAAGTTCTTTCTGTAAACAACCTTTCTACACTTGGGAAAGTAGCACATTCCTGCCCCCGAACTCCTTCAAGAATCCAGGATAACATGACCAACTCGCAAATATGAAGAAGTTGAGGCATTGCCATATATAGCTACATTGCACCATGAATCACAAAACCACAATTAGAGAACAAAGAAAAGAAGAGAGAAGAACTGCAGAAGAAGTCTGAAGAAGGGACTCGACCCAAAACGTCACCCATTCCTTCTCTCCAGGGATGCTGCCTGCCCCGCTGAGTTACTCCAGCTTTTTGTGTCTATCTTCGAAGAACTGCAGATGCTGATTTACACTGAAGATAGACACAAGGTTCTGAAGTAACTCAGTAGGTCAGGCAGCATCTCTGGAGAAAAAGGATGGGTGATGTTTCAAGTCCGGACCCTTTTTCAGACTCCCTGAGTGACCCGAAACGTCACCCATCCTTTCCTCCAGAGATGATGCCTGACCTGCTGAGTTACTTCAGCACTTTGTCTCGTTTTTTGGCAAACCTGCATCTGCGGTTCCTTGTGTCCACAGACAATAAACCTCGTCTCCTTAACCCCTTTCCTATCCACTCACAAATACTTGCTGCACAGTTACAGTGACTGTAAATGTTACTTATAATGGGTGATTCAAGTCACTGATGTGGTAAAAAATATAAATATTTCAGATTCGCACAAGCACAAGTCTGTGCCTTTCAAATATCAAGAATACGTTTGCTTATCTCAGCACTGGGACACAAGAATCATACAGCATGGAAATAGGCCCTTCTGCCCAACTTGTCCAAGATGCCCCATCCAAGGGGGCCCCAGTTGCACATTTGGATTGTCGGGTAATTTTCCCTAATTCACGATCTTTTTTACTCGTGGACATTTTTCATCAGGCTAGAAAAACGCCCCGACCTACTTCATGCAACGAGTACCTACGACTAGCATCACGGACTGCTACGACCTCCTACGACTTCCTACAACCTCGTGACGACCATGCTGCGAGTATGAGTCCAGGGCAAACTCAGCAGAGGTCGTGAATTAGGTCGTGAAAGTGCGACAGGCTCTTTAGGCAGCCGTTAGCGGGAACTCAGTGTGCATGATTCCAATATCACAGCAGAGACCTCAGCTCAAAAGTATTCTGCTGGATGCAATGACTTTGGGACATTTTAAGGGACTGCACAGAAACACAAGCCGTCGTAGAAACTGCTGGTTGATACACAATAGAAGAGTGGTCTCGTCCCGAAACATTACCTATCCACGTTCTCCAGAGATGCTGCCTGACCCAACGAGTCACTCGAACACTTTGTGTCCTTTTGTGTAGAAATACAAGCCATTCTTTAGAGGTGTTTGCAGGTAACCCTAGTGTTCTGGTACACCTTTGACAATAATAAAGACACTTTATAAACCCTTGTTTTGACAGTTCCTTGTTTCTATACTTTACAAATCATTCTACCACCCACTTTCCGGGCTGGGTAAAATCCTTATCTCAGATCCCAACAGATGGGGCGCGCTGTTTCTATGGCTCGCCACAGTTACATCTGGCACATTGTGTTGGCAGCTTTGACTCAGCTTGAATGTGGTTAATGAAGCACTCTGCTTTTCCCCATTGTTTGCATTGAAAATTCCTGCACACACCCATTCACGGAGCAGGTCTCCTTCCACCTGCCGCACAGCACCAGGCCTCAAAAAATGCTATATGCACTCCTCTGACCACTTCACAAAATCAAACTTGTTTGGTGTAAATTATGGGTCTCAGTAATAGAACCAGATGTAATCCTGCTGCGATGCTGTTTTACCTTTGTCTGATTCTCCGAGGCTTATTCTAAAGCAATTTAGAGATTTCCACAAACAGGAAACAGAAATTAAACCCAGCAGGTGAACTGACCTTTGAATCTTCTGGAAGGTCCCACCCTTTTACAATTGAAAAAGTAAAGTTGTTTTATAAGATTTTTTTTAAATCATGTTTTTTTCATTCAGAAATAACTATGCCCAGTCCAGAAAAACAACAGAATAAGCTACTGCTTTTAGTTGCTGTACATAAAACAGTACAGTACAGGAACTAGCCCTTCATCCACTGTATCCATGGCAAACATGTAATCAGGTTAAACTAACCCCCTCCTCCAGTCTGAAGAAGGGTCTCGAACCGAAACGTCGCCTATTTCCTTCGCTCCATAGATGCTGCCTCACCCGCTGAGTTTCTCCAGCGGTAGAAACTCAGTGGGTGAGGCAGCATCTATGGAGCGAAGGAATAGGTGACGTTTCGGGTCGAGACCCTTCTTCCGACTGTACCTCAGCATCTGAGTACATCAAGAATCTCACGTTTTTCCAAAGATCCAAGTGTTCCTAAATGTATGCCAATGGTCAACAAGCTTTCCCGGAGTGGTTGGTCTACATTCCAACCTGAAGAAGGGACTCGACCCAAAACGTCACCTATTCCTTTGCTCCATAGATGCTGTATCATCCGCTGAGTTTCTCTAGCATTTTTGTCTACCAAAGACATGAGTTAGATGCCTCGATTCAGACTAGATTCTCAAAGCAGCACTGTAACATTAAATGGGAAGTTGACATGTTTCTCATGACAAATTATAGCAGCAAATGTAAATGACTGCCAATGCAGTCATAACAAAATCCAGCTGCAACATTTCACCAGTTAGCTGTGCAACTGCTTCATCTGGTGTTCACACAACTTCACCTTTGTGGGCTTCAGAGCTCCAATTACATAGTCAAAAGTACAGCTTTACAGCAACTGTGTGCCATCAGTGGAAATAGTGCAAATTTAGTCCTTCGAGGCATAGTCATAGTGTCATACAAACAGACTCATCGGCCCACCAAATATACACTGACTTCTGATCATAGCGGCAGCACAGTGGTAGAGTTACTGCCTTAGAGCACCAGAGATCTGGATTTGATCCTGACTACGGATGCTGTCTGGACGGAGTTTGTATGTTCTCCCTGTGGCCGTGTGGGTTTTCTCTGGGTGCTCTGGTTTCCTCCCCCACTCCAAAGACGTACAGATTTGCAGATTAATTGGCTTTGATAAAATTGTAAATTGCCCCACTGTGTAGGGTAGTGTATGGGGGATCGCTTGTTGGCGCAGATTCGGTGGGCCAAAGGACGTGTTTCCACACTGTAATCCTGTAGTATTCTGTGACTCGCTGCTGCGACTCGACTCCTGGGGCTCGGGGGCTCCAGCAACGCAGCCGCAGGTCCGGTGGACTGGGACATCGGGAGCTCGCGGGTCCGGGGAGAGAGAGAGACCGCTTCCCGGAGCTCCCGCAACGCGACATCTCCAGCCCGTGTCGCGGGGTTGGAACGACCCGGAGCGGGGACGTACATCGCCCGGCACGGCTTCATGGCCGTGGGACATTCCAGCGCCCGCCGGGGGCTCCAACTTTGTGACTTTTAGCCCAGGAGCGGGGCCGTAAATCGCCCGGCACAGACTAAAATGGCCGTGGGATTTATCATCGCCCGCCTGGGGCTTGGACATCGGGAGAGTCATGGAGAACAGGGGAGAGAAAAGACTTTGCCTTCCATCACAGTGGGTCCACTGTGATGGATGTTTGTGTGAACTAAATTGTGTGTATGTCTAGGAATTGTCTTTGTTTGTATGGCTGTGGAAACAGAATTTCGTTTGAGCCTCACTGAGGCTCAAATGACAATAAATTGTATTGTATTGTATTGTATTGTTGTAGTACGAAAGTAAAGTACTAAAGTACAGTCATACGTACGGGGAGGTCAAGCATTAATGAAGAAACAAAGAACTGCAGATAGTCAAAGAGTGATACAGTGTAGAAACAGGCCCTACTTGCCCACACCAGCCAACATGTCCCAGCTACACTAGTCCCACCTGCCTGCGCTTGGTCCATATCCCTCCAAACTTGTCCTATCCATGTACCTGTCTAACTGTTTCTTAAACGCTGGGATAGACCCAGCCTCAACTACCTCCTCTGGCAGCTTGTCCCATGCACTCACCGCCCTTTGTGTGAAAAGGTTACTCCTCAGATTCCTATTAACTTTTTTCCCCTTCACCTTGAACCTATGTCCTCTGGTTGCTGGTTAATACACAAAAGGACACAAAGTGCTGGAGTAACTCAGCATGTCTGTCAGCATTCAACATTCAACATGTTGAGTTGAATTACTCCAGCACTTTGTGTCCTTTCATGCATGAATGTTGTCTCTTGGTAGCCTATGATCTCAGCTGAAGAAGGCCAGATTTGTTTATAATGCGTTATATTTATGATACACCCTCACTAATTTAAAGCAGATTCGCTTGACACAATCTCAGTGCTTGGTTCAAAATGACAGATTGGTTGAATTTGCCTCACAGAGTTTATGAGGTAATCTGAAGCCTCCTCGGCAGTAGTAGAACCTCACATGTGACTAATTAGTGTTTGTTATTCGGGTCCCAGCATTTGAGAACATCAAGAATCTCAGGTTGTTCCAAAGATCTCTATCACTTGTTCCTGAATGTATGCCAATGGTCAGCAGGTTTTCCCGAAGTGGTTGGTCTACATTCCAATCCAAACAGTTCCAAAGGGAACTGGAAATGATAGGTTTCTTACAGACAATGACAACATTAATCCAAATCAAAGGTCACAGTGCCGCATTTTATGAATAGAAGCATTGTTGAAACTAGAGTCTCTATTTACCTGATTAATGTGAATAAGACTGATGGTTTTCCAAAAATAATCCCTGGTAAAATGATCCAGATTACTTTACTACATTTTCATTAGTGGAAGAGGCTTCGACAGAACAAAACACAGGAACAAGACATTTATTTTACTTTGCTTTATAACAAAAATATTTTTTTCTCTGGGATATCTTCTTGCTATGGTTTGGTACCATGGAAATATCAAATACTAGAGGGTAGACAAAAATGCTGGCAGAAACTCAGCGGGTGAGGCAGCATCTATGGAACGAAGGAAATGGGCAAAGTTTCGGGATGAGAAGGGTCGGAGCCAGTTACTTCAACTCCCCCTCCCATTCCGAATCCGACCTTTCTGTCCTGGGCCTCCTCCATGGCCAGAGTGAGGACCACTGTAAATTGGAGGAGCAGCACCTCATATTTCGCTTGGGCAGTTTGCACCCCAGCGGTATGAACATTGACTTCTCTAATTTCAGGTAGTCCTTACTTTCTCCTCCCCTTCTCAGCTCTCCCTCAGCCCACTGGCTCCACCTCTTCCTTTCTTCTTTGCGCTCCCCCCACCCTCACATCAGTCTAAAGAAGGGTTTTGACCCGAAACGTTGCCTATTTCCTTCACTCCATAGAAGCTGCCTCACCCGCTGAGTTTCTCCAGCATTTTTGTCTACCTTCAATTTACCAGCATCTGCAGTTCCTTCTTGAAGCAGAAGAATATTGAAGAAGTCAAATAGCCATGCAGCGAATTCTTGTTCCTACTTTCCTTTTCTTATGGTAGCCTGATATTGGACAGGAAAGGTGCAGTGGGCCTGGCACATTTATAGAATGCAACCTATAGTGGTGTTAATTGGCACCAACCCAGAAGAGTAAGCTCTGAGACCTTTAGGACGCACTAGGTGCAAGACCTGGAAAGTAGGAAGGATCATCTTCTCTCCACAGGGGCAGGGAGCCCTTAAGATACATGAAGCCAAGGCCATGGGAGACTGAAAAGCACTTCCAGGAGGCAAACCCTACTTGCCTGGATACAATATCACACATTCCTCAATAACTGGTGCAAGGAACAGCAGTGTGCAGTGGTTGCATTAGTCAGGGGACTCCGAGCCAAGTCCCTTGATTCATGTCCACCAGGCACAAGTTCAAATCTCACCACAGCTGCTGGAGATTTTTCATTCAGCAATTAAAATGTGAGATAGTGACTGTGAAATTATGCCATCTGTGGCCGAGAAGCCCAGGGTGTGAGGTGCACGATTAATGCCAGGATACAATCTCCAGGGATGCTGCCTGGCCCACTGAGTTACTCCAGCATTTTGTGCCTTTCTTTGCTTCAGTCTGAAGCAGAGTCTCAACCCGAAACGTCATCTTTCCATGTTCTCCAGGGATGCTGCCTGACCCGCTGAATTACTCCAGCATTTTATATCTTTCTTTGATATCACATCCAGCTGATTTGGCCCAGTGCTCATACGTTCTAGGAGCAGAATTAGGCCATTTGGCCCATCAAGTTTACTTTCCCATTTAAATCATGGTTCTTTCCCTCTCAACCGCATTCTCCTGCCATAACCCCTGATACCCCTACTAATCAAGGTAATCTCAGTGCTCTCAATCAAGGTAAAAACAGTGTTCTGTATGGATTCGGAAGTTAACATTCTAATAATTACCTTCCCCATACCCTCCCCGCACCTGACACCTCTCTCCCATCTAATTTCTGCAGTGGATGGAGAAATCCAGTCTTTCTGGATGCTGAGGTTGCATGGCCGACTCACTAGCAGAATAGGACATGGGTTTGAGCCTCGTAGCATTAACTGTGAGGGTGTAATGGCGTTCACGATCGTTAGGTTCAAGCCCTAACGAATGAAGGTGGATGGGAGAGGTGTTCATGGCATTTGAAGATGTTTCCTTGCTCACTATTGTGATGTTTCCAGCGTTTCTTGTCCGTCCCTAGTAGCTTCTGATCACGACTTACCTCACCCTTTCAGACCATAGATGTCTGTCTATTACTACTTTGGGTAAGGCCATCAGATTTTCACCCACTGATATATCCAGGCAGCTTTACTACCGAGTCATTTCACTACCATTATTACTGATAGTCACATTTTAGATGATATCAGCAATTATAATTTATTTCACCAGTGACGCTGGTGAGATATTATGATTTTGGATTATTATAGTAGTCTCAAGGAATGACAGGTCAAGTGAAATATCTCCTATACCACCATTCCCAGTCTATACTAAGTCAGTTGCCAAGACAGCTAGGTCCCAATCATACCACCCTGCAACACTCAAAGGTCAAGAAACAGTTTCAAAGACACTTTGCTACTGAAAGTTGCTACTGAAAACTCTTTCCAGATAAAGGTAAGTAATCACACCCACTTTAAGCTACCTGTATCATGTAACGAGAACCGCATTTTGATTTAACTTGCATTTCAGGACCTTAGTGAGTGTTTTTGGATTGCATTCAGAAATGTGGTTTGTTTCTGAATTCCAATGACTTTGTGTATGACACTCCACACAAACAGCTGCAATGGGAATGTATTAGAATGGAAACAAGTTAAAAATTAAAGCTATTTCATCAGTTGTGTGATGGGTCTGGGGAGATAGGGAGGGAGGGGAGGTCTGTAAGTGGAAGCTGAAATTTCTATTCAGAAGTAATGTTCGTAGGTGTAAAGTTTTTGAAAGGTTGTGGAGCAAAATTGAGGCCAAAATTATAAGACGCAGAGAGCCAAGAGAGAGGTCAGCTGAGGCCATGAACCTGTCCACATAAATGCAGCTGAAGACACCGAAATTGAAGTCTTCAGAGTGAATGAACATCATATGACACAATTGAGGTACCCCAAAGATCAGTCTGAAGAAGGGTTTCGGCCCGAAACGTTGCCTATCTCCTTCGCTCCATAGATGCTGCTGCACCCGCTGAGTTTCTCCAGCATTTTTGTGTACCTTCGATTTTCCAGCATCTGCAGTTCCTTCTTTAATACCTTACCCCTGTGTATTGATAGGTAATGTACTTTATAAATGTTCATCTGGGGATGAACTACAGATTATAATTAAAGGAGAGGTTTGTAATGCTTGGCCAGATTTGTTTCGTGCTCAAAGCAATGCTTCAAATTCAAGATTGTTATCCATGGGTGCAAATCTCTTCACCACTTTGTCATTCCATTCCCTCACAACTCCCTGGTGTATCAGCCTAGGTTCTGTGTTGAAGTCTCTGGAGATAAACTCACAGGAATTACCATGCAATTACCACAGTGTTACCATGGAATTACAGAGTAAAGATGAATGTGTGATTCATTTGGTTTTACTTGCAGTGATTACGCTTGCAGTTGCTGTTACAGTTCTACCTTGTTTATTCAGATGGCTTCAATTATCCCTTGCTCGATATAAACATAATTAGTTGAGCACACTGTTTAGCAAGTTTGGGCAAATTCCCATGTGACTTTTTGTTTTATTGAACCATGCCGTGCCATGCTCAATTGGCAACTTTGGGTGTGCCCTAATAAAGCCAGAAATCTTAGGACAACTTTTTTTTCAATGTGTGTTAAAGCTATCTATTAAACTGTCAACGACATTGACTGATGGGATTAATTTATTTGTGTTGCAATTTGATGCTAAGCTATTTAGACAAGAGTCAGGAATGGACTGAACATGGGCAGTAAGTCTCTTACCATACATGTGCCATCACCAGCAACACCTACCCTTAGCATTCAATGGCAATATCACTGATGGGTCTTCGATCATCAGCATCCTGAGTTACAATTGACCAGTAACTCCAATAGACCAGCCAATTCAATATTCTGACCATAAAAGCAGATTAGAGGCTGAGCATCCTATTGCAATGGACTTACCTCCTGTCACTTCAAGCACTTTCCACCATCTAGATTGCACTAATTGGAGTTTGATGCAATATTCCCCTCCTGCTTGGAAGACTGTGACACCAACGAGGCTCAAAAAACTTGACAGCATTAAGGACAAAGCAATCTGTTTGTGACCCAAGAATATTCATTCCCTGAGGAACTACAGTCTAGAGCCAAGAGTGATTTATTGTCATATGTCCCAAAATGGAACAATGACATTCTCACTTGCAACATCAATGCTGTGAAGTGCATGGCCTAACAAATACAATGCAGTTGCTCCCATAGTCTACTTCAACACCTCCTAAACCAATACCTCTATCATCTAGAGGGACAAAGGAGGTAGAAACAGGGATTTACATTCAGGTTTCCATTTATTTTGAGTCCAAATTTGACAAAATAAATAAATCGAATCTGATCTGAATAGAATTTTCAAAGATCATTTTATGGGTGTAAATATCAGTAATTATACTCATTGCCCTTGATAAAGTCATTGTGAACCACCTTGCACTGCCAAACTCCATGTGGTGAAGGTGGATCCACAGTTCAGCTTGGAAGGGGTTGAACAATAGAAGAACAATGATACACAGTGTATGACTTGAAGCAGAACCTGCAGGTGATTGTGTATGAAGGAACTGCAGATGCTGGTTTAAATCGAAGATAGACACAAAATGCTGGAATAACTCAGCAGGTCAGGCAGCATCTCTGGAGAGAAGGAATGGGTGACATTTCGGGTCGAGACCCTTCTTCAGACTGAAAGTCCCAGGAAAGGGAAACGAGAGATAAAGACGACGATGTCTATATATAATAGACATCAGAATATAGTTCTCAGTATTGAAGCGACTAGAAATAGTACTTGATTTACAGGTAGAAAAGAGACTGAGAAGAGTAGGATGATTATATCAGATGATAAATCCTCCTCTGGGACCAGCATGCAAAGAGTCTCCATGCTCTGGCGCCATCTTTGATGGACAGAGCACTGAAGGAACACTGTTTTGGAGTAATTCCCACACAGGGAACAGTTAATTTGATATTTCAACAACATTCCAATTCTACTTTGGTCATTTTCGAACAGATGGAATTATACAACATAGGTCCACAAAAGCCACCCTGTAAGGAATTAATGTTTATTGTCATTAGCTATTTATTTTATTGACTAATCTTTGACGCAATATTCACCTTTCGGTTTTTTTAAACAGGTTGATCTCTCCAATGGCCAACTGGGTAAATGTTTGATCTTTTTTGTTAAATAGAGCTACAAAGACCAGGACGTTACAAAGTTCAACAGCCAGCCAAGCCTACGTTGAGTTAATCATTCTAACTCAGGACAAGGCTATGATCAAGGCAGGTTCCCTTGCCCCAGATTCTCAACATGGGCTGATGGTACATTGTGATAGTGTTCAATTGATCTTCCCTATCTGGACTTTCTGAATGCTTAGACAAAGCAATTTGTTGGGGGTGATGAGGAGGCATTTTCTCATCCAGAGGGTGGTTAAAATCTGAAAAGCACATTGGTGAATGCAACTTCTCCACCAACATGAAGACTACTTTAATTAGACTTTGGAGATACAGCATGGAAACAGGCCCTTCAGCCCACCAGCGATTACCCTGTACACTAGCACAATCCGACACACTAGGGACAATTTACAATTTATACAAGGCAATTCGCCTATAAACCTTGTACGTCTTTGGATAGTGAGAGAAAACCGTAGCACCCGGATAAATCCCACGTGATCACAGGGAGAACATACAAACTCCATACAGACAGCACCCATAGTCAGAATCAAATCCAGGTCTTTGGAGATGGAAGGAAGTAACTTCAACGCTGCGCCACTGTGCCACCCTAACTAGATGAACACTGGACAGACTACATACAGCCACAAGGAACTATAGATGCTGGTTTAGCTAAAAAGACACAACGTGCTGGGGCTCAGTGGGCTGAACAATATCTCTGGAGAAGATGACTAGGCAATGTTTTGTGTTCTTCAGAAACAAGTGGCAAGTAGGTGATGGCCAAATACTGGAAAATGGGATTAGTATAGACAGTTTAGTTTAGAGATACAGCGCGGAAACAGGTCCGCGCCGACCAGCGATCCCCGCACATTAACACTATCCTACAACCACCAGGGACAATTTTTACATTTACCAAGCCAATTAACCTACAAACCTGTACATCTTTAGAGTGTGGGAGGAAACCGAAGATCTCGGAGAAAAGCCACGCAGGTCACAGGGAGAACGTACAAACTCCGTACAGACAGCACCCGTAGTCGGGATCGAACCCGGGTGTCCGGCACTGCATTCGCTGTAAGGCAGCAACTCTACCGCTGTGCCACCGTGGCCACCCATCATTTAGCTGATGGCTAATACATTCTTGTGGGCTGTAGGGCCTGTTTCCTTGCTGTATGGCCCTATGATTTTCTGACTAATGGGCATTTGTGTGACCAAGCATTTATTGCTCAGTAAACATGTTTTTGTGAAGTAATCTGTAACAGCTATTTTTGGCAGTGCAATGCAGCAGCTGAGTAAAACGCTATAATCTAATTAAAGACCTCATCCTTTCTTCAGCATTTTCTGTGCCATGTGAGAAATTGTCTCGCATTCCAATGGGCAGCTGTCAAGACTGGCTCTTTCACTGCCATTGCTTCGCTTGATCAAGGCAGAAGGGTGGACATATGCGATGGGTTAACTAACGTACACCACTTCAAAAAGTATGAAGGTAACTCTTCCAGACCAGCACTTGTCTGAGCATGTGTAGGAAGGAACTGCAGTAGCTGGTTTATACCGAAGATGGACACAAAATGATAGAGGAACTCAGCGAGGCAAGCAGCATCCCTGGAGAAAAGGAATAGGTCACGTTTCAGGTCGGAACCCTTCCTCAGACTTATACTGGGGGGAATATGATTGGATGGACGGATGATTATTGCATACAACACCCACTTTAACCGTACGAACCTCTTCTGCACCATCCATCCTGGGATGAAGGAGTGTGACACAGGATTGCTGTAGGTCATGAGCCGATAATTAAATAGCAATTGTGACTTGTGTACTTTATTCTGCTTCCTCTGATGAACTAACTATTTAGCTTATTTTCAGTGCCTTCAAAATCAAAATGAGATTTCAAAGGACATTATTGGAGTATATGACATCTGAATCTAAGCTGAATGTTTATTGAAAGCAATGGTTAAAGAGGAACTCCATGATTCATTACCTTGAGAATCCAATCATGCCAATTCCCATCGCTCCACCACCACAATAATTTTCATGTTTCGGGTCAGGTCCCATCTCTATGAGCTCCACAGATGCTGTCTGACCCACTGAGTTACTCCATCACTTTGTGTCTTTTTTTGTAAACCAGCCTCTGCAGTTCTTTGTGTGTATCATTTTCTGACATTTCCACCACCTTCAACTTGATTCCACCACCAGTCACATCTTCCCATCCCCACCCTTTACTCCTTCCGCAGTGACTGCACCCTCTGCAACGCCTTGGTTCGCACATCCCTTCCTACCCAAATTCAATGTTCATAGCATTAGGTTGTAAGTTACCCAAGCGGAATATAATGACTCCAGTTTGCCCCCTCCTCAGGTGCTTTACCCTGCAACCGCAGGAGATGTAACACGTTTCTATACCACTTTCTTCACATCCATCCAGAGACTCCAGCAGTCCTCCCTGGTGAGAAAGAGATTCACGTGTACCCGCCCTAACCTCATCTACTATTATTCGGTGTTCCTGATATGGCCTCCTTTTACAATGCCGAGACCAAGCATAGACTAGGCGACCATTTAGCTGAAGACTTATGCTTGGTCCACCAATGCATGCTTGAACTTATGTTCGCTAACCATTTTAACTTCCCTTCCCATTCCCATTCTGTCCTGGGCCTCCTGAATTGCCAGCGTGAGGCCACACACAGACTGGACTGGTCTCCTAATCTGAGGAAAGACATTCTTGCCATAGAGGGAGTACAGAGAAGGTTCACCAGACTGATTCCTGGGATGGCAGGACTTTCATATGAAGAAAGACTGGATAGACTCGGCTTGTACTCGCTAGAATTTAGAAGATTGAGGGGGGATCTTATAGAAACTTACACAATTCTTAAGGGGTTGGACAGGCTAGATGCAGGAAGATTATTCCTGTTGTTGGGGAAGTCCAGAACCAGGGGTCACAGTTTAAGGATAAGAGGGAAGTCTTTTAGGACCGAGATGAGAAAATCATTTTTTACACAGAGAGTGGTGAATCTGTGGAATTCTCTGCCACAGAAGGTAGTTGAGGCCAGTTCATTGGCTATATTTAAGAGGGAGTGAGATGTGGCCCTTGTGTCTAAAGGGATCAGGGGGTATGGAGAGAAGGCAGGTATGGGATACTGAGTGGGATGATCAGCCGTGATCATATTGAATGGCGGTGCAGGCTCGAAGGGCCGAATAGCCTACTCCTGCACCTATTTTCTATGTTTCTATGTTTCTATGTTTCTATGTTTCTGTTAGGACCATTCAGAAGCCTATGTTTCTGGACGAAACTGTTCCTGAGTTGATCTTCTTATGACCACATGGGTTTCCCCCAGGTGCTCAAGTTTTCTCCCATATCCCAAAGATGTACGAGTTAGTAGGTTGATTGTCCATTGTAAATCCCTCTGTGTTCATGAGTGGTAGAATCTGATGGGGAATGAATGCAAATGCAGGGAGAATAAAATTAAATTTGTGTAGGATTAGTGTAAATGAGCGTGTGATGATTGGCAGGGAATCAGTGGATCAAACGGCCTAATTTCCATGCACTGTGACTGAGAAAAAACTAGCTAGAAATGCTGGCAAGAATAAGGGTCTGAAGAAAATCAGTATTAGTTAAACAAATTATTGAAGACGTTAGTGAGTCTGAAAGCTATTAATTCCCAAGGATCCTTTGATCCATGTTTCAAAGTTTACATTGGTCATCAACTTTCAAAATTCTGGGAATGTTTTGAGTAGATTGAAGGGTTGCAGATATGACCACACAATCTTATAAAGGAGTGAGGGAAAACTCAGGAATCTAGCATCGGTAATGGGGAAAATGCCAGGATCTCTAATGAAGTACATAATCGCAAATCACGTAGGAAAGAATAATAGGATTAGGCAAAGTCAACATGAAAGGAAAATTGTGTTTGACTAATCTATTTGTTCTTTGAGGACGTAATTAGCAGAATTATTTGGAGTATTATGTGCTATTCTGGTCACCCCATTACAGAAAGGATGCAGAGGCTTTGAAATGGGTGCAGAGAGATTTACCAGAATTCTGCCTGGATTAGTTTGTTATAAAGAGAGGTTGGATAAATGGAATGTTTTCTCTGCAGTTTCGGAGGTTGAGCGTCAACCTGACAGAAACATGTAAACTTATGATAGGGCATAGATAGGGTAGAGAGCCAGAGTCTTTTTTCCTGTATTTTGGGTGTCTTTGGGACTCTTTATCACATATGGCAATTGAACCAGAGTTTTTGGATATTTTCAAGGCTGTGAAAGATTAAGACAGTGGAGTATCTTGTGGTGTTGAGGTTGTAATCAGTTCAGCCATGACATTAGTCAGCAAAACGAAGGGTCGAGTTGCCTATTCCTGTTCCTAGTTTGTGTGTAAGATTTTTGCCATTAATTATTGTCTCTGTGGCCTCTACCCATACTGAGCAAAGTATTGGATCCATTCCATGGGCCACAGTGATTGGAAATAGATGTATCAGTCAAGATTGTTTCAACTAGATTGCAAAATGATTGAAGGCACTAAGAAGTTTGAATAGCATTCCATTTGTCGAGTTGACTAGAAAATGTCTATGAAGTCTACTAAAACCTATCAATCACATTTTACTTCATGCATAACTATTTCAATATCATTCACAAGCTATCAGTATTTATTTTTTGAATTTCATTTGTCATTCTTCAGTCCCTGAAATTACTCTGCACAGATGACTTAGTATTTCCACATTGCATCATCAAAATCTGTTTATCCTCTGAAACCGATATCATTTCTAAATTTAAGCAACACTAGCTAAAAATCCCAGACATTCTTGAAAATTAAAGGCTGTGGTGGTCTTGATATTAATCCTTGGGGAAGTGTGGCAAAATGCAGAACTTCCCCTTACTGCAACACAACTGATAACTAATATCTGCTGCTTTCCCAACTAGTTTCTCATCCATTCCCATGGTTTACCCCAAACCTCACAGCACAGAGCATTAACTGGTCCTTCATTCAGAATGTGAAAAGATAGACTTGCAGAGCCTCTGACATCCTCAGAATGTACTTTCAAAGTATGTAGGAAGCTAGGGCTGTTTACAACTCAGCAGTATGAATATTGATTTCTCCAATCTCAAGTAACCCTTGCATCCCCTTTCTCTCCATCCCTCCATCCCCTCCCCCCCACCCTAGTCATCCTACTAGTTTTATTGTCACCCTCTTAGTTTCACTTTCGTATGCCTTCATTATTTCCTTTTATGCAGCCAACAATGGATCATTGTGGGCTCCATCTTTTCTCGATCATCGGTGCTGGCTTTGATTTGTTTTTTTCACATCTTTCATTCATATGTTCTTTGTACCTTTTCATATCGCTGGTTTCCCACTTCCCGGACTCTCAGTCTGAAGAAGGTGCTCGACCCGAAACATCACTTATTACTTTTCTCCAGAGATGCTGCCTGACCCGTTGAGTTACTCCAGCATTTTGTATCTAAGTACTTTCAAAGTATGTGTAGAGCTGGATTCTAAGCTTCATTGGCAGTTCCATGAACCTTGTGGTTAGAGCATTATTAGAAATGGGGAAAAAAAGATTTCCATCTGTAAACACTGCTTGTGAACCACATTATTTACTTGGACAATCCATATGCAGATTTTAAAATGTGACCACATTTAGAGAGGCGTTTTAAATAGACATACATTATGTATAAGATGATCTTGCCCCGGCTGCTGGTCCAATAGTTTCATGGTCACTGTTATTGATGCTGTGGGAACACAAGGAATTGTAGATAACAATGCTGCCTGACCCGCTGAATTACTCCAGCATTTTGTGTCTATCTTTAGCGTAAACCAGCATCTGCAGTTACTTCCTACACACATATTATATATGACTTTGGAAACACAAGGAACTGCAGATGATAGGAAGCACCGCCCAATACTGCCCGATGAAAATGTAGATGTACCAGTCAGGATAATCCCACCTGCCCCATTAACAAACCACCCCATCTCACATTGAGTCCAACTGGACCAGTCCAATCATTCAAAATATAGCATCGAACAGATCCTTTGGTCCACAATGTCCATGCCGAACATGATGCCAAGGCTCCCTTTTATTGTACAGCTCCGAAGTTGCCTATTTCCTCTGGGACATTCCAATCTTGCATTTACATTGCAATAAAAACTACAATTCTTCTCTTTGTACTGACTTGCTGGTTTTACTAATGAACTTATCTTCAGTACAGCTGAGGACACTCAGCTTATTAACACTGCCTGATACAAACTGTATCTAGCACACCCTATACACAAGGGCATGGCAGCACTCCAGACAAATTACTGGTGTAAAGTCATTGATCAGAAACATTTGTTAGACTTTTTTCTCTACTGATATTGCTTGACCTATTCAATATTTCAATCATTTTCAGTTTTATATTTTTGATTGACGAGTATCTTATGAGTATTCTTTCCAAACAACTATTATCTGGACTAATAGCATGGCACAGTGGCACAGTACGTAGAGCTGCTGTCCCACAACCCAAGAGACCAGGTTTGATCCTGACTTTGGGTATTGTATGTGTGGAATTAGCATGTTCTTCCCGTAACTGCATGGGTTTCCTCCGGGTGCTCCGGTTACCTCCCACATCCCAAAGACGTGTGGGTTTGTAGGTTAATTAGCCTCCGTAAAAATAAATGTCGCTAGTGTGCAGGGAGTAGATGCGAAAATGGAATAACATTGTACCAGTGTAAACAGGTGATTGATGGTCAGCACATATTTGATAGACCTCCTTCCATGTAATATCATGGCCTCTTTCCATGTAATATCTCTAACATTTATATTGAAAATAAATAAATAATTAAAGTTCTTGTTCTGAAGTCCTATTCTATAGTGCTTCAAATCTCATTGAAGAAGGTTCCCAATCTGAAACGTGACCTATCCATGTTTGTAGAAGGGTCTTGACTCGATACGTCACCTATCCCTTTTCTCCAGAGATGCTGTCTGACCCGCTGAGTTACTCCAGCTCCTTGTGTCTATCCTCCAGAGATGCTGCCTGACCTGCTGATTTACTCTAGCACTTTTTGTGTTCTTATGCAAACCAGCACCTGCAGTTCCTCATGTCTCCAAATACTCCTACAGGTAACTGTTAAAAATTATCAGATTTACTACCTGCAATGCTCTTTTGGACAGTGAGCTACGAACTCTAATCCCAATAACCCGTAATCACATTAAATCCGTGCATTTTGTTTCTTGGTTTCTTGGTCCTCCAAAATGGAATTTAAACTGGAGGTGGTGGAGGGAGGAATTAAGCCAGAAAGGGTTTTTGGGAAGAAAGAGCTACCTTAAATTTAGTTGCATCTGGTTGGGCGGCGGTAGGCGGCGCGACTCTCGTCAGCAGCGGCCTCTGCAGTCCGTCTGCGTTTTTTATTATTTTATGTCTATGTTTTTATGTAGTTTTTGTTATTTTTTGTTGGGGTATGTGTGTGGGGTGGTGTGGGGGGGAGGGGGTAACTTTTAAATCTCTCCCTGCACGGGAGACCCGATCTTTTCTTTGTCGGGTCTCCGTTGTCGTTGGGGCTGCAACGAGGAGCGGCCTCCAACAGGAAGACCGGGGGCTGTGGTGCCGACTACTCACCTCACCGTCGCGGAGCTGGCCGAGTCCAGAGCGGGTGGAGCTGTGGTGGACGCTGCTGCGGCCCGACCTCTGGAGATTCGGTGGCTGCAACTGCGGGTTTGGCGGACGGCGACACCGGGAGCCCGCGGGTCCCTGGAGGGAGACCGCTTTTCAGGGCTCCCGCAACGGCGACTTCTCCCGCCCGAGTTGCGGGGTTGAAGAGCTCCTGGAGCGGGGCCTACATCACCGCCCCGCGCGGCTTGGAATGGCCGCGGGGGTTTGCGAGCGCACGCCGGGGGCTCTAACACCAAGACCCAGTGTGCGACCTTGCATCACCCGGCGTGGCTTTAATGGCCGCGGGACAATCGCCATCGCCCGCCGGGGGCTTTGACTTTGACTTTGACTTTGACATCGGGGGGGGAGTGCAGTGGAGAGATAAGTTTTTTTGGCCTTCCATCACAGCGATGTGATGGATGTTTATGTAAATTATGTTGTGTCTTGGGTCTATTTGTTTGTAATGTATGGCTGCAGAAACGGCATTTCGTTTGGACCTCAAGGGGTCCAAATGACAATAAATTGAATTGTATTGTATTGTATTGTAACTATGGTAGGGTGAAGACTATTCCATGCTTTAATTGTGCTGGGGGGAGAACAAATTGCTGTACACATCTGTCTTGGTAGCTGGAATCACAAATTGGATCGAATGCCCTCGTCTGCTCCTAATTGGTTTGGGGTTGGTGTAGGTCTTGTAATCTATGTCGAGCTGACCATTTAACATTTTGTAAAAACAGGTCAAACGGTGATTTGGTTAACTGTTAAAACATTGAGAAGCATTGAGGATTATGGGGATAAGGAGCATAGAATGGAAAGTGGGCACTGTTGATAAGTTTCCATAACTTAAGGACGAAAACAATCTGCCTGAAATATAAAGGGTCAGTGCCCTGCTCCGCAGGGAATTGTATATTAGAAGAATTTAATTGGTTAAAGGCTTTTTATACAAAAAGGTCAGGTCACAAAACAAACTGTAAAGAGGCAATATAACTGTGATTAAAAGTTATTTTCCCACACACTAATCCTGCAGTACATATTTAAACTGACATTTTGACATATGGCGTCATCTTTTCTGTTCCCTAATAGTGTTCTTGGAAGAAAAAAAAGTCCTCTGGCCCACCAATAAGATTGAATGTGTTATCCAACTTGTGTGTTTTCTGAAATGAAACCATTCTTGGAATTATTTGGGCGCGGCAAGTATTAAGTGCTCTGATAATAACTTTCCGCTTGCTCCATCACATATCTGATGACACCAAGAAGGGGAACATGGAATTATTTAACACCTTCGAGGTCATGGAATGCTCCAAGACTACTCTGAAAGAAAGATTAGGCAAAATTTGATACAGGGTCAAGGAGAGCGATCAGGAGGGATGAATAAAGCCAATGTGGTTTAAACAAGCGAAGGAGAAAGAAAAGGAGGGAAGGGTGAGTGAGGAAATTCCAGAGCTTAGGGCCTGGGCTGAAGACATAACTCTCTGCGTTGGAATGGTTGAAGAACGGTCCCAATCCAAAAACATTATCTATCTATGTTCTCCAGAGATGTTGCCTGATCTGTTGAATTACTCCATGTTTTGGCTCTTTGTTTGTGTAAACGAGCATCTGCTGTTCCTTGTATCTAGTGTTGGAGTGGCTTCCAGTGTGGTGATGTGGGGAGGTTTAGGGTCACCAAAGACTGAGTCGTAGTCAGAGAGCATGGTTATAGGCATGGAGCCAAGGGCACAGGTGTAGAGAGGTCACCGACAGATGGTTAAAGCTTATCCCACGTTTATACTTATGGTTTAAGAAGCTCCAAAGTATGAATTTCCATTGCTGGACAGATCATTGTTTCTGCCAGGCCGTGTGTGTGAAACATGCCTTCATTCACCATTGCCCATTTTCCTCTTAAGATCAAGACAGCACAAAGACACCAGAATAAAGCAGAAGAGATATTTGAAGACAGCACTGAGCATTGATGAGTAGTCTAGACCAGGAGTGATACTCCAAAATGGATCAAATTTATTGGAAAAGGGTTCTGACCGTCTACCTTACCTATGCCTCTCACAATTGTATACATTTCTATCAGGTCTCTCTTCAACCTCCAGTCAAATTAGATTAAGGGCATAGAAATGTGGCAGAGGAAAGGATTCCATTGTGAACAGAATGGTGTTTTAGACTCCTTCAGCATGTCAATTTCTTAAGAGCCAATTTGTGTTCCATACTACCTAGCTTTGTCGGACTGCTGTTCATAATCTGAGCATTTCCTTCAGAAAATAAGGGAGCATAGTTCTCATGGTTATCAAAGAGCTATATCCTTAAAGCAGTTAAACAGGCCGTGTGGGGTATCACTTGTCTTACCATTATTGGGGATAATGTACATCGAAAGAAACCAACTAGCTAGAAAAGCATATCAAGGTAAACAAGGATAGTTAACTTCCTATTCACCACCCACTTCCCCTTACTATCTAAGCTCCAGTTTAGTTATGCTCCACCACTGACACAGCCACAAAGCCCAGCCTTCCTTCCTTTCCCAACAGTTTACTCATGGCCTTTAAATGGTCCATGACCCAACCCTGCCTCCACACCCTCACTGTGACTCATTCCCACCCAGTAAACTCCAGATATGTCTTTGATCAATTTCAGAGAATCCTAAATCTCTGGGGTGAACTTTTCTCCTTTTCCACCCTTGGTGAAAAGAAAACCTTTCTCACACACTGCATAGTTCAAAAATTCATAAGTGAGCAGAATTAGGCCATTCGGCCCATCAAGTCTACTCTGCCATTCAATCATGGCTGATCTATATTTCCCTCCTAACTTCATTCTTCTGCCTTCTCCCCATGACCTTTGACACACGCATCTGAACCAAAAATTAACAGAGTGTTAAACTATCTCCCAGTCACCCTCAGTCAATTTTCTGCTCAGCAATGAAATTTGGTCTAATTCCCTAAACAGATGTGTTCAACTCACACATATTTCAGTGGCTACTCTTGAAATGTTAATCCCTTCCCTATCAACACACCCACCATTCCCATCGCACTCTTCTTAACTGTCATTTGCCGTGTTTTCATTTTCAGATCCTTACATTTCAGCTACCATTGGCAATTTTGTATTAGTTAACAGTCTAGTTTTTGCTACGATATGGGTGAGGTTTACAATAGCCTCTGTATCCACCTCTCCCACAGTTACCGCCAACTCCACCAGAATGCTCTGGATTAGAGGATATTCGCTACAAGTCAGAAAGAGAGTCATGGAGTCATACAGTGTGGAAACAGGCCCTTCGGCCCAACTTGCAACATGCCCCACTTACACTAGTCCCATCTACCGCGTTTTGCCCATATCCTTTTAAAACTATCCTGTCCCAACCCATGTACCTATCCAAATGTTTTTTTTAAATTTATGATATTACCTAAAAGGTGGATTGGAGAGACTTGGATTGTTTTCTCTGGAGCACTGGAGGTTGAAGGGAGACTTGATAGAAATGTGTTAAATTATGAAATAAGTAGATAAGGTATTGTGGCACAAACATTGTGGGTCAAAGTCTCGTTCAAGTGCTGTATTGTTCCATGTCTTATGTTCACAATTCTTTCACCACTTCTCTTCTGGTCCATCTCCACCCACCCTTTTGCTCCCTGCTCTCCCCCTCTCCTTATCCAGCTTGTGTCCACTGTCCAAGTGGACTACTTTTGTCCCCGTGGTCAATCTACTAGCCACGTTGACCAGTCCTGAGGGGGAATCACAAGCTGTCAAACACTGGTAGAAAGGTTCTCCTTAGATCTTCTGTTCCCACTTCGAGAAACTGGGGCAGGAGAGAACAATTAAAGATTCAATAAAATTTATTGGTTTTTTAAAAATCTTTCCATGGCTTGAGGGGCTATATGAGCGAGCAGAATACATGTACTCTGCTGCCTTTTGAGAGCTTAGAGCTTAGAGCTTATAAAACAATGTTTTGAGAGATTAATAGTATCTGTCAACATTGCTATTTACAGTTAAATGGAGTACAGTTTAAACTCCCCCATTCATTCAGCTCTGTATTTGCTCAATGGGGAGGTCAGTTTAATGATCTAACTTTATGCTGCACACAGCTTCACACAAGAGTTTATGCAGACCTTTTCACAACCTCAAGACGTCTGAAAGTGTTTTACAGCCAATGGAGTTCCTTTTGAATCTTAGTTACTGTTGTAGTGGGGTGGCTAATCTGCACACAACACGATCCCACAAAGGACAACCCCCCCCCCCCCCCCCCCATACACAGTGAACCTGCTCCAGTTTGGGTGAAAACCCAAAGTTTAACACAATCCTAAGGTTTTATGGAGTGAACAGAAGTATATACAAGTATTTAAAATTATGAGAGGCATAGTCTGAAGAAGGGTCTCGACCCGAAACAAAAATTAACTGGGGTCCCTAACAGCAGAGCCCTAGTGGTGGGTGCCTCCATTGTCCAAGGAGCGGACAGGCGATTCTGTGGCGGCAGAGGAGATGCGAGGATGGTCTGTTGCCTCCCTGGTGCCAGGGTTCAGGACTCCAGTTTCCTCCCATACTCCAAAGGCATATAGGTTTGCAGGTTAATTGGCTTCTGTAGATTGTAAATTGTCCCTAGTATGTAGGATCGTAAAAGTGTACGGGGTGATCACTGGTCGGTGGGCTGAAGGGCCTGTTTCCACTCTGTATCTTCAAAATCTAAAGTGGAAAGTGTGTTTGGAACCAACTTTTTTGCTTGGACTAATTTACCAAGTAAATGTATCACTGAGGCATAATCTCCAAAAGGTGATCACCTTGTCATTAATCTCAAAGTAGCATCGTGTTGTGTGGCTATCTAGCAGTTCCTACATTTTGAAAGTAATTGTTGCTCCATAGTACTTAGGGATCCTCTGGAGGCATGGAAGGCATGATATAAATGTAAATGCAATGCTCCCACAACAAGCCGTTTGATCAACTCAGTTAGCTTCTATATTCCACCTTCCCATTTCTAACACACACCATTGCAATTTGGGATCCATCCACATAGTATTGAAAGACCCCAATGTGCCCATGCATATTCAGATATGCGCAAGCTCTTTGGGACATTAAACCATCACTAAGCACAAGACTGTGGAGAAACAAACGTGCAGATGCTGGAATTATGAGCAAAAAACAAAACGCTGGAGGAACTTAGTGGGCCAGGCAACAACTGTGGAGGTAAAAGTTTCTAGTTGGGACGAATCTTCAGACAGAACAGCACAAGGTTGTGCCTGGCCTGAACAAACTCAACAATCAATGGCACAAAGGATGGATATTTACTCGAGCCCTTCTGAACCTGAGGAAACAGGGAAAGAAAAGAGTTTCATTTGCAGTATTTCACTGATTGACTTTTCATGAGAAGATTAATCAGTCCCAGATATTTCTCAGGCAATGATTGCAGGAATCTCCAAGTGTTGCACAATGCTTTTTGGTGGTTTGTAAATTGTACATAAAAACAGGTCCTAACTAAACCTCATGGTTGTAAAAAGCCCACACAGTTTGATTCACAGATTAACATGATAAAAATCATTTCTGAATGAATGAATGAATGAATGAATGAATGAATGAATGAAAACTTTATTGTCATTCAAATACACCTAGACACAGTGCACCTTGAACGAAATTTCGTTGCATAAGGCAGTTTTCTCAGTAGCTAGACGGTAATGGTATTTTAAGAAATAGTCATTACTCTCATTGACATTACATTGCAGCGTACCCTTTCAGTTACATAAAAAGTAAAGCAAGATTTCTGTGTTCAGCTTCGTGAGTCCTATCTGCCATTCAAGTACATTCTGTCTCTCACAACATCACCTTTCCCCTCAATCCCCACATGCCTTGATTCACCAAGCATCAAAATATCTATCAGTCTCTGCCTCAATGTAATGGCCAAATCTATAGCCCTATGAGCAAGAGCATTCCAAAGAGTTGCAACTCTCTGAGTGAAGTAATTTCCTTTCAAGCCAGTCCTTAGTGGCCAACCTCTTATCTTTCAACTACACTGCCTGGTTTCTAGCCCAAAGAAACTCTGACAATCCGATCTTGAGTGTCATGATGAATGTTTCCAGATCCTTTCTCCACAATCTCTTCCCATAGGACCACCCTCATGATAACCTTCTCATAATATTGCCAGAAAGAAAACAGAACAATTAACGACACTCAATGTTAGTACCTGTCATTGCACAATCTAATGACCAGAGGGATAATCTCCATTATTGCAGTCCCTACTTTGTAACCATTGAGTGATACACTGAACCCCATTCTCATTGTCAAACCGTGATATTTTCCAGGGTAACATATCAGAATGACCACTGCATAGAAACTGCACTGAGCAGTCAGTTACATCTCCATGACAATATTACAATATTCCCACATTTAAATCACATTTGCTGCTTCATCTAAGAACCAATATCTTCATTTAATCTCAGCTCAATCGAGCACACACTGTATGTCTTGTTGACCAAAACACATATGTCTTGATGACCCATGCACGGTTGACAATTACATTTCATTTTTCAAAATTAGAAGCAGGTGCACGTTAGCAGTGGCAATTCTCTTGGTCAAAATTAGCTCCTATTTCCTGCTGTTAGAATAGGTACAATAGCTAATACCTTGGCATGTCTTGGCAAGGTGCCAAGTTAGTGAATGATTCAGGTCACATTTTTTTTAATGTCTACTCTTTACAATTACTTTAACCTTCAGAAACTTTAATGAATTAGGATTCACAATAGCTCTTTGCACTCATTATGGAACAGTATAGCATAGGATCAGGCCCTTCAGCCCACAAAGTCCATGCTGAAGATGAAGATGCAGCCAAGTTAAACAAATCTCCTCTGCATTATATCAGACATAGATCATAGACACTTGACCAAAAGCATCACATATAGAACAGTACAGGAAGGAAAAGGCCCGTTGGTCCACAAAGTCCATGCCAAACATGATGCCAGGTTAAACTAATCTGCTCTGTATTACGTAGGCCATAACTTGGTTCATAGACTATTGACCAAAAACATCAAAAAGCTAGTGCAATGAGCGATAGAACATAGTACAACTACTGATACAATTTAATATTCATTTAAAGGCTGGATAGTTTGTTATTTATAAGTTATGTAATGTAAAATGTCAATGTTCACGTGGTCACATGACAAATAATGCCCAAGGAATGTAACTCCGTTGAAAACGAGATTTGCCAACATATAATTCATCAAAGTGATTCAATAGTATAACTAACATAAACGCCCTTATTTAGCTTAATATCACAAATAGTTTTCCTGCACAATAATTTGAGAATTAATGACCGCTGGATCAATAGTTGAGGAAAATATTGTGCAGAAACTTGGAACGATTACAAAGATATCAAAGCTGGACAGCATCAAAGAAAGAAATGGCGAGACTATATTTGAATTAGTTTTGAGGTTAGCTATTTATAGTGGGGCCAGTGCCTGCAGAATCATTCTCTAATCCGACATTGTTTCAACAAAGGTCTGGAGTTTGTACATTGCATCCAATCAGGCTCTAGATAAACAAATGGAACAGAACAACTGTGGGAAAATATTTTACATCCCTTCAGAGTTGATATGGCTGCCCTGAGAAGATCGACTGGGAATTCTCAATGTGGTTTTCCAGTTAGTCTAAAGTTCATTCCTAAAGCAGACTTCCCTGACATCAGGAATATGAGAATTCCAAGATCACGGGTGCTGTTAATGACTCAATTACATGTAAAATAAAATTATCAAATACCTGTTTACTTTATAGAAGCTCTGTAACATTGTACAGGGAACGATTAGCAGCCACAGAACAAGCCAACATGTATAAATCATAGATTCCTTCTTCTATTTCTGTGGGAAATAACCATGAGTTAGAGATTACAGATGCCACACAAGGGAATCTTGAGCAATTCCAGAAGTTGTATAGATTTTAAAAATGTATTTTTACTGGAGGCTATTCAGAATGAAATGTATACATTCAGTACTGTTGCTTGACAATGGAACATCATGGACCACCTCTTGCACCATCATAGACTTGTTGCCAAATTGTGTATTTTTCCCACTGTTTTTCTCTTGGCCCAACCTTTTTGTCTTTTTGTCTTGCGGAATTTATATGTAATTTATGTATAATTAATGTTTTTGTGTGTTTGTCTGAGTCTATCTGCCTATGATGCTGTTGCCAGCAAGATTTTCATTGTACCAGCATCTCAACGTACTTATACATATGACAATAAACTAAGAAGGGTTTCGGCCCGAAACGTTGCCCATTTCATTCGTTCCATAGATGCTGCTGCACCCGCTGAATTTCTCCAGCACTTTTGTCTACCTACAATAAACTAAACCCTGGTTTGCAAGTTGCATTCTCAAGTTCAGGCAAACATGAGCAGGGCCTTTATTCTGCAATGTTTACAAGAGTATGCATACTAGTTTATCTGCAGTGCCATGCCTCAGGGATAATATTAACCTTCTTTCTCTGGAATAGATAGCTAGCACCTTGGGCTGGGCTTGCTCATAAATTGTCCCAGGATTAAGCAGGTTGAGGAAAACTAAAGGAATGTCATCAGCGTAATTTCACATAAAGGAGATGACAATTAAAAAAAAATCTGATTGATATATAATTGTTTTATAATCTGATTTTACAACTCCAACATAGAAAAATGCTCACTGAACAATAAATGAGTGAATCATTCCGATAACATCAATCAAATTTTATTGGCTTTCAAATCAATCAAATCATTGTCCTGCCTCTATTTCTGCCGTTCCCTTCAATGAGTCAGATGTACCATTTGTATCAGAGCTGACCATTTATGAATAGCTGCATGTTAAGGTTGATGAAATGGTGATAAGCAGTTTGAAAACCCACCAACAAAAACTTCAGAAGAACTTCCGAAGAAGGGTCTCGACCCAAAACATCACCTATTCCTTCGCTCCATAGATGCTGCCTCACCCGCTGCGTTTCACCAGCATTTTTTGCTAGCTTCGATTTTTCCAGCATCTGAAGTTCCTTCTTAAACAAAAACTTCATAATGCCTTCTTTTCAGAAATAAATATTGAAGCCCTTCATGGCTGATCATTTACAATCAGTACCCGGTTCCTGATTTTTTTCCCCATATCCATTGATTCTGTTAGCCCTCAGAGCTAAATCTAACCCTCTCTTGAAAACATCTCTTGAGAAGGGTTGATGGAAGTCACCAAAGCTCATAAATGATGCTCTTGAGGGTGTGCCAAGGTAAACTGTAACGACTTTGTAAGAGTAGTTACATTTCAGGTAAATTCTGCACCATTGAAAGCAGCAAGATCTTGCATATCAAGCAAAAGTTTACTGTTGGGTGTAAAAAACATTGATGTTAGTCTCCATATTAGAGATTAAATGCACACATAACTTCCATAAAATGGGGTCGACCATGTTTCTCCTTGCATTTTACTGTGCATACTCACAACTCTGCATAGTGTTCTTTGAGAGAAAATGCATGGTGTTCTCAAACTGGATATAATAATATAACAAAACACTACAGGGCAAAAGGCTTGAATGTGGAATATTGGTTTGTCTTATTTGTACACCTCAGCCAATCTTTCTATCTATTCATTTCAATCAATTTAAAGAAAACTGTAGAACTTCAAAGTTGGCCGATTGCCAATTTGAGGAGGGAAAATAATCAAAAGAGGTGGCATCATTTTTTGCATGAATGTCATGGCGGTGGGAGTGATCTCAGAAGGCAGCACTAGACTGGCGATTGCAAATCGGAAGCCCATTTTACACTCTGCATGATTAAATGCTCCATTTATCTTCATGAAAAATAACACAGGGGAGTGTAAATCAATCCTTTTGTGCGACCAGTCAAAGCCAAGTTCACCTCCAGTGATTCTGGAATCGGGACAGTTTCACAATGCGAGTGAGATCATCATACCAAATCCCTATTAACTGAAGATTAACAAAAGCTTCCAGCCATGCACAAAATACAAACAAGGCACTACGTTCCGAAGAACCTGAAAATGTTATATTCACTGCCAACGCACTTAATATTCAGCATTAATTTTTACTAATTCCATCTGGCGTCTCTTGAAATGGTGCCTTCTTACTCAGAAACAGCAGTCCCTGTTTCATGTCCTTGAGAATGGTATTCATGTGAAGATAATAAACAAGATTAGCATATTTGACTGTGCAAATAATCCACATCAGCAGGTCATTAGTGACTCAAGAGGGGAAACATTAGACGATTTTCCCTCTGCTCACATCGTGAAATAAAGGACAATGCAGATGTTTTCATTCAGAACCTGTTGAATTCTTATTGTTACTGTTAGTGTCAGGGAACCTCAAACTTGTTTCAACATTGTATTGCTAAAGACATTGCTAAAGATTTACTACATGCGCAAATATATATAAGTGCACAATGACTGCACACATACTGGTAAGACTGACTTACAAATTGCACACACACACACACTTGCTCTCTCACTCTCATATGTGGTGACAGTCAAACACAGCAACAATCCTTCGCTCTCACACATGCACAGACGCAATCTGAAGAAGGGTTCCGACCCGACACATCGCCTGTCCATTCCCTCCCCTGATGCTGCCGGATTCCCAAATATCTTCCAGCACTTTCATTTTTGCTCAAGATTTCAGCATCTGCAGCTTCTAATGTCTATAATCACCTCCATCTGTTTTCTTATTTTTAAGCAGTCCCTCAGGATAAGAATTTCATTGTTCAGTTTGGGTACATATGATAATTAAACACTCTTGATCAAGGATAAGTTACTCGGCCTCCTCCAGGGCCAGAGTGATGCCCACCGTAAATTGGAGGAGCAGCACCTCATATTTCGCTTGGGCAGTTTGCCACCCAGCGGTATGAACATTGACTTCTCTAATTTCAGGTAGTCCTTAGGGGTGGGAGATTGCAACCTTCACGTGGACCGCCCTGTTTCGACAAATGCAATCAACCCGGCGTGCGCAATCAAATAAGATCAAATAGAACAAGTTGTCCGACAACTTTAGGCTGTGCACGCCATACGCAAGAAGAAGAAGGTAGTCCTTACTTTCCCCTCCCCTTCTCAGCTCTCCCTCAGCCCACTGGCTCCTCCTCTTCCTTTCTTCTACCACCCCCCCCCCCCCCAACCCCCCCACCCTCACATCAATCTGAAGAAGGGTTTTGGCCCAAAACGTTGCCTATTTCCTTTGCTCCATAGATGCTGCCTCACCTGCTGAGTTTCTCCAGCATTTTTGTCCACCTAAGTTACTTTGATGCTGGTTTGGGGGATTCTGGGGCCAATGTGGAATTTACAGATGCTTCCACAACTGGGATAGGAGGAGGTGACATAGTGGGTATGTGGGTAGCTTGTGAAGTGGTCTGCTCCTTCTGCCATTTACGCAGAGCTTGTGTGAGCTCCTGATGCGTGGCCTCAATATTCCCAACGGAATGCTCCTTCTACACTTTCAGTAGTCATGTGCCGGAGATATCTAGGAGACAATAGCGATGTTCAAACCTAGCAGGAAAATCCTTGAATCTTTCCCTCTGTCAACCTGTAATCATGTATTGTCTTTCCACTGAATGGTTAGCACTCAACAAAAGCTTTTCACTGTACCTCGGTACATGCAACAATAAAATAAATTAAACCTCTTCCCAGGACAGAGTTTACACACATGTATTCTAACACATTGATGCATACATTACACACACATACATGAACAACGATGCACATATTCATACACACAAATAGACTACATACACACTGGCAGATTCACATACAGACACATACATAATCGAGTTGCTGGAGCAACTGAACAGGACAGGCAGCGTCTCTGGAGAGAAGGAATGGGTGATGTTTTGGGTCTGAAGAAGGGTCACGACTCAAAACATCACCCATTCCTTCTCTCCTGAGATGCTGCCTGTCCTGCTGAGTTACTCCAGCATTTTGTGTCTCCCTTTGATTTAAACCTGCGTCAGTAGTTCTTTCTGACACATACATAATGACAGGTACACACGCACCAACACACACGTCATGTATTCAGAAGATGTTGGCAAGACTCAACAGGTCAGGCAGCATCTGTGGAAAGAGAAACAGAGACGCAACGTTCAGTTTTCCAGTCTTGGATATTCTTTTGATTTTCCTGAATACAATAAATCTAGACCGCAGCCACAAGACGAGTTTTGCATCGAGTACTGAAGAGGTTAACATATTGTTAGCATACAGCACTGATTATGTTGAGGTATTCATGCATTACAATTCACCAAAGGGCAAAAGACAACTGGCATGCTATGGGAAAGCATGGAACATTAATCACTAACATAGCTGTTTTTTTCTGGAGCCCGAGGCTGCATGCCAACAAATGTTGGCGGGAAAGCAAGCAAGATTGACAAGCAGTTCAGGCAATGCATACGAGCAACAAGAAAAGGGATTTCACACATTGCAGCCCGATTCTACTGGTAAACCTCAGCAGTGCTTTGCCAAGAAATGCCATACCGATGTCACTGTTATGCTAACAAGCACTGAGAGATTGATGAGGCTAAGGATGTCTGCAATCTAACGTCTTCTGAATTTTGGTCTATCACATAAAATTGTGCTTATCAACATATTTATCAAGATTTTTGATGCTATTTTTAATACATGTTCTTTTTAATATGGAAAATAGATATGATGTTGAGTTCGCTTTTTATAAGGATTGAACGATGACAGAAGCCAACAGCAAGCAACATCATCTAACACACGAGCGAACGAAGGAAGGATGCTGAAAACAAAGTCAACCAGTACCTTCAAAAGGGAACTGGAGTGGGACTTTAGGGCATTGAATTTACAGGGTTAATGGGAAAGAGCAGGGTATTGGGACTGAGGGGATTTTGTCTACCAAAAACTGATTTAGGCTGGATGGACAAATAGCCTTCTTTGATGAAACAAAATGATGATCCTATACATCTGAAGTGACCTGGAATTTCTTGATTATCAATTATCTTCCATTTCTAGAAGTCAGTAATGGGGTTTAGTTTAGTTTAGTTTAGAGATACAACATGGAAACAGTCCCTTCGGCCCACCGAGTCCGTGCCGACCAGTGATCCCCGCACACAAAAACGTTATCCTACACACACTAAGGACAATTTACAATTATACCATGCCAATTAACCTACAATCCTGTACGTCTTTGGAGTGTGGGAGGATACCGGAGAAAATCCATGCAGGTCATGGGAAGAACGCACAAACTCCACACAGACAACACCCGTAGTCAGGATTGAACCCGGGTCTTTATACCATCCCTAACACTCCTTATTCACTTTGAGCCGTCAGCGCCGAACAGCGATCCGCCCACACTCACTCTATGCTACACACACTAGGGACAATTTACAATTTTACCAAACTCAATTGACCAAAGGCTGTACTGTTGCATTCAGAGTCAGGGTGATTTTCATCATAGATATGCCTTTGCCAAAAGGTGGCTTCCAAGTAAATGGGAAGTTATCCATGTTTCCAGGTTCTCACCAAGTATTAGTGTGGCAAGGCAGGGACAAGTTGGGAAAGGATGCATTATTGGTTAGTTTAGTTTAATGATACAGCACGTAAACAGGCCCTTCAGCTCACCAAGTCTGCGTCAACCAGCGATCCCCGCACACTTACACTGCCCTACGCACATTAGGGACAATTTTACACTTATACCGAGCCAATTAAACTACAAAACTGCACATCTTTGGAGTGTGGGAGGAAACCGGAGCACCCAGATATAACCCACACCATCACAAGGAGAACGTACAAACTCCATACATTCGTAGTCAGGATCGAACCCGGGTCTCTTTCGCTGTAAGGCAGAAACTCGACCTCTGCTCGACAATGGCGCTTGTCATGTCATTGTTGAGTGCAAGAACTTCTGTGAACGGTTTGACAATGGCTTGGAGCTCGTTTACAGAGCACACGCCTCATCTGCTCCACTACTGAACTTCAGTCGACCTTGATTCTAGATTGTAATTGTCATAGTTTGAACAACTTTCTAATGGTTCTGGAAAATAGTCTTGAGAAGTTTCTTGGCGGTTAAACATTGCAACAGGAAAGACTGAGGAAAAGATGTTGGGCTCAATGGCAATGACAGTACAACATTACCACGGCAAAAAAGAGTGAAATACAATTAATTTTGAAGAACGCAGTTGTTTGCCGGGCAGGGTAGGTAAATCTGACACAATGAATTTCATACCTGAACAGTATTTCTTTTCCTATTCCCCATCGTCACTTGTTGACACCTCTGGGATAAGGACTACTTTCCCCAGTCGTTGTAAATCATGGGAACTGATTTTGCCGAGAATAATTTGGCTGGCTCTCGTTTTCCAGTACATTAAGTACTGTTGATTTGGCAGTATTAGTACTTGAGTAACATGTGGTACACAAACAACAAAAGAAAACCGGAAAATTATTTCAAAAATAAACTTTTCATGTTCTATATATAAAAATTCCCAATCCCTCTAATGCCCAGTTAAATTCTTTTTTTAAACAACTCACATTTCTAATTCTAACCACATACTTTTATGAGGTAATGCACTAATTATTAATAAAGGAAAATTGAGAAACTTCAGGGAATATTTGGAGGGTACTTCACGCTTTTTAATTAGATGGAATCTGTTGGCATCATGATGCCTTAAAGCCCCTGTCCCACTGTACGAGGTAATTCAAGAGTTCTCCTGAGTTTTCCCCTGATTCGAACTCGGAGAATATCCATAGCGGGTCCATAGGAGTTCGTGGATGTCTCGTAGCGGCTCGTACGAGCAAAAAGTAAAAAAAATTTTCATCGCGAGTATTTTTTTACTCGTGGATATTTTTCACAGTGTTGAAAAAACGTCACGAGTTTACCGGATTTCCCGAGTACCTACCGTTACTCGTATGAGTCGCTATGGGGCATCCACGAACTCCTACGGACCCGCTACAGACATTCTCCGAGTTCGAATCAGGGGAAAACTCTTGAATTACCTCGTACAGTGGGACAGGCCCTTAACTCTTAATATTTCACACAAGCTTTCCTCTTTGCTCTGCACCTCAACTAAACCTGTGGATGGATAGTTCTTTCATTCACTGGAAAAGCAAATGGTTCAACACCATGCAAAAAATGTCTGCAAGAAGCACCATTTGTGGGTCCAAGCTAGCTTTCATCCACACTCGGTGTATAGGCAAATAAACGTATTCAATTAAAGAGTTTGAAAGAAGGAAACCAGCCACACCTAGATTTTGCATCCTGGGACTTGAAGCCAGCACGTTTGCTGCCACTAAATAAGAGCCCATACTCTTATTATTGCGGCTGACTTACAGAGGAACACACAGGTAGAGAGAGGACAGGATTAGCCCAGTTGGCTCATCCAGCCATCCCCTCGAGACTTGATGCATCAACAATCTCATCCCAGTCAAATCTAAAGATAGGAAGATCCTCTCTGACCCCATGAAATCTACTAAATAATTACCATGAGTATTTGCCAAAGTCCCAACAATCTTCTTTAAATTAAGCTACTTTTTATTTTCAGCATACCCAGTTCAATTGCTTTATATAGTAATAATCTGACACTTTACAAAAACCCAGCCCTGTATGATTCCGCCTATCACTCTAACCCCCAATTGTTGATATTGTATATAGCTCAAACACCTGACATAGTCCATGCAGAATTATTTTTCTTCACTGTTTGAAGTCCACAATCATCATTCTCAAAAATGATAGGCTATTTTAACTTCCAGAAGTGTCATTATAAAGTAATATATGTGTCGGAAGGAACTGCAGATGCTGGTTTAAACCGAAGATAGACACAAAAAGCTGGAGTAACTCAGCGGGTCTGGCAGCATCTCTGGTGAAAAGGAATAGGTGGCGTTTTGGGTTGAGACCCGAAACGTCACCTATTTCTTTTCCCCAGACATGCTGCCTGACACGCTGAATTACTCCAGTGTTTTGTGCCTATTTTGAAGTAACATCTTCTTGGTTTTATATTGTAACTCTCCCAGCTATAGGTCCAAATGGCCCTATTCATCTTCTATATAATATGTATGGAACATAATTTCATCAGTTAAGGTATACAGCTATATCTGGTCCACTCAGTATTGAGGGTTAACTCTGCATGCCATACCCATATCAGAATTACCATGATCCCAGGTCAATTATACTGCACATTGAAACTGTGTGGCATCATACATTTTGTCCAAAATCCACAGGCATCTGGAATCTTTGGTGGAATCTTTGGTGGAGGTTCAATCATTTTAAGTAGAAATAGATACATATTTGAAAGTTTGAGGATCTGAGGGTTATGGGGAACTGGCACAGGAGAGGTGTCAAGGCCAGCATAGATCAGCCATGATCATATTAAATGGCAGGGCAGGGTTGAGATGCCTGGTGGCCTACTCCTGCTCCAAAGAAGGATCCCATCTGAAACGTCATCTATCGATGTTCATCAGAGATGCTGCCTGACCAGATGAGTTACTCCAGGGCTTTGTGTCTTTTTAAAAAAAATAAACCAGCATCTGCAGTTCTTTGTTTCGATAATCTCCTGCTCCTATGTTCCTGTGTTCTTGGGTGAGAAGCAACAGCAGAATGTCCTGTGGAGGTTGCCATTTCATCCCAAGGATGGACAGTAGTACCGCAGTTTGGTTGGAGCAAGGGCTTAGACTTACTGAGCTCAAGCAGGCTCCAGATGGAAGTTTCATTCAAGAACATGGAACAGTACAGCACAGGAACAGACCTTTCAGACCACCATGTCCACCAGGTTAAACTAATCTCCTTTGCCTGCATATGATCTATATTCCTCCATTCTCTACATATTCATGTGCCTATCTAAAAGGCTCTTAAATGATAATATCTTCTACAGATTATGTATACCAGCACAATGACCTGCTTCTGGGCTACAATGTCAAACCAGTTGGAGATTTTATTGACGCTTTGCAGGGTCAGACAATGTCAACATGGCAGCTTTCCCTCCCTGGCAAGCACCTTAGAGAGTCCCAGTGTCAAGATGTTCAAGACTGCACGGCCTTTATGAATGAAATACTTGTGGGCACACTGAGCTGTTCCTTGGATTCCTGGAAGGGAATGGTCAACTGATGCTAAGCTGGCAGGCTCAAAGTTGGAAGGATAGGTTTGAGGAGTTTTTATCCAGCCAAAATACGAGTAGAATCATACTCAATCTGTAAGTTCTTGGTGCTTTATAGGATTTAAGTCTCTATGGTTTTAATTGTAGAACAATGATAGATCAGAGAAATTGTGTGTATTTGATTGTCAATACAGTGCCGGTTCCCAGCCTTTCTGACAAAGAGATTCTTGTTTCCTTAACCTTTTCACCCCATTTTATGATTATTTAAGGACTTAATGTGCTGAGATAAATGAACAGAGCTAAATTATGACAGAATTATAACATTTAAAATAAGACAGCTGCCTAGACGGAATTACAAACAAAAGAATGCTTATTTGTAGCATGTAGAAATGAGAATTATATGAAGCATTGCCATCCAGGCCCATTATGCTAATTTATGTGAGGGGCTTATTTACAGCAATGCATTCATTCATCTGTGACCATATAACAGATGTTCTTATGTTCAAAAGCTAAATTGTACAGTTATGTTCAGCACTTTGTCTTCCTGTATATGGTTCTTATTAGACAGTACGCCTAAAGTTCAGCAGATGTTCTACAAAGAACTTGGTCTTAGACATTGATTTTAAAGTGCATCATATGTACATTACACCCAACTGGCCATTGCTCATATGGCAGCGTACATGTCCCATCCCGCTCAGGCACAAACAATAGGTGCTTTCCATACTTCACCAAGTACAACGTACTGTAGGTGGACACAAAAATGCTGGAGTAGCTCAGCGGGTCAGGCAGCATCTCTGGAGAAAATGAATAGGTGATGTTTCGGGTCGAGACCCTTCTTCAGACTGAGAGTAAGGGCGAGGGAAACTAGAGATATGAAAAGGTACAAAGAACAAATGAATGATAGGTATGATAAGAGCAAATGAAAGGCAGCAGTGTTGATCAAGGAAAGGTGGAGCCCACAATGGTCCATTGTTGGCTGTGGAAAAGGTGATAACAAGTGGATGCAAAGAGTGAAACTAAGCAGGATGACAGTGAAACTAGTAGTGTCTACCTTAGGTTGCATCACAGCTTGGTTGGGCAACATCTCTGCCCAAGACCACAAGAAATTGCAGAGAGTTGTGAATGTAGCCCAGTCCATCACGCAGACCAGATTCCCCACCGTTAATTCCATCTACACTTCAAGTTGCCTTGAGAAAGCAGGTAACATAATCAAGGATTTTTTTAACACTGGTCATTCCCTCATCTCCTCGTACCCGTCAGGCAGAAGCTATTCTCTGTACACATAACAATATTAAACCAATACCACCCAATGGGAGGGGTAAGGTAATCTTCCAATATCTTAAGCCTTGAGCATGAACAACCTCTTTAGTGCCAAAGTATATCGCGGGATATAGATCAACCACAGATTTGGGCGGAGAAATGCAGATGGAGTTTAAGGTGTTGCACTTTGAGAGGTTGAATATAAGAGAAAAATATGCAATTGATGGCAAGACACTTAATAGCATTAATGCTTAGAGGGATCGGTTGGGTCCAAGTCCATTACTCCTTAAGCAACACAAGGGTTGAGGCATTGAGTATAAGAGTCAGGAAGTCATGATGTAGCTTTATAGGACTTTGGTTAGGCTGTATTTGGTGTATTGCGTGCAGGTTTGGTCGCCCCATTACAGGAAGGATGTGGAGGCCTTGGAGAGGGTGCGAAGGAGGTTTATTAAAATGATGCCTGGTTTAGGGGGGTTTTGCTAAAGGGAGAGATTGGACAGACTTGGATTTTTTTCCCCTGCAACACTAGAGGTTGATGCGAGATTTGATAGAAATAGATAAAATTATGAAAGGCATTGATAGGCTAGACAGTCAGAACCTTTTTCTCAAGATGGAAATATCATATTACTAGAGGGCATAGCTTTATGGAAAAGGGAGCAAAGTTTAGAGGAGATGTGCAGGGCAAGTTATTGTTTTACAGAGAAGGTGTTGAGTGCCTGGAACATGCTGCCTGTGATGGTGATGGTGGTAGTGGCAGATACAATAGTGGAATCAAAGTAATTTTCAGATAGGCATAATGATATGCAAGAAACAGAGGGATATGGATGATATTTAGGCAGTTAAGAATTCGTCTTGGCATCATGTTCAGCACAAACATTGTGGGCCGAAGGACCTGTTAATATGCAGTACTACTGTGTTATTTGAACTGTCATGGAGTCATACAGCATGTCCACTGGGACCATTAAGCTACACTAATCACATTTATTTTCCACTCGCTATGCCATCAACTCTCCCTTACTCCTACCAATTCCTCTGCCACCAACCTGCCATAGGGGGGCAATTTACAGCAGCCAATTAACCTGCATGTCTATGGGTTGTAAGAGGAAACCAGAGCAATGTGGAGGCCTCGAATAGGCCTCGACCTCGGGTGGACTATGAGGAGGAGGAGGACTGGACTTTTGGTGCCTTCCCTCATAGTAGAAAGTGTTGATTCTGCTGTGGGGGGACATTCATGTTGAATCCTATAACGTATTGGGTCTTTTTTTTATTTTTTATTTTATATGGATGTATGACAATCTAATTTCTTCTCTGTAAAGCACTTTGGCTTCAACGTGATTTGATTTAAAAGTGCTATATAAATAAAAATTACTTACTTACTTACTATATGTTCACAGAGAGAACGTGCAAACTCCACACAGATAGCATCGAAAGTTAGGATCAAACCCTGGTTTCTGGAGCTGTTAGACCATGGCACGAACAACTGCATCATGGTAGAAACAAGGAACTGCAGATGCTGGTTTACCAAAGAAGACAAAGTGCTGGAGTAATCCAGCGGGTCAGGCAGCCTCCAGGAGAAAATGGATAGGCGACATTTCAGGTTGGGACCTTTCATCGGACTGAAGAATGGACCCTGTCACCTATCCGTGTTCTCCAGAGATGATGCCTGACCAACTGAGCTACTCCAGCACTCTTTCCCTTCAACTGCATCGCAGTGTTGAGTGTTGGAATAAAATATTAAGGAACTGTGCGAAATAAAAGATATTTATAATTGGTACTTTCCCAGAAAACTAGTACAGGATGTTTCCACACCAACAGCTAAATTACAAATGGTATTGTTCATGTAAAACCACAGTAACAATTCACACGATGCCATGTCCATTTGGATGTGTGTTACACAAAACCGATTACGAAAGAGTTCTTGAGTCTAATGCAAGTGCATTTAATACATCAGCTTCTTCATTTTCTCTTTATTAGACTGTGGGTGGGAAGGAGAAAATGAGGGACTAGTATCTTTCGTCTGATCAACTACAGTGCGGTTTGCACAGTTTAAATGTGCCTCCTGATCTAAATGGCCATTTCCTGACATGTGTTAGTTATTCTTGCAAAGGATAGAGAAGGGGAGAGAAAAAAAAATTTCACGACCCTAACTTGCTTATGAGTTGAAGAATGTTCCCACAGAGGGCTATGCTGGTGGAATTGAAACATGTGTTTGCGATGTGGAGATAAACTGAACCGTTGGGAAGCTGCCAAAAGGAAAAGCAATCCTCGAAAGGAAAAGAAAGAGACCTTTTTACTTTCAGCAGCACAAGAGCACAAAGTAAATTAACTCTTTGGGTTCAGCTAAGTGCTAAGCAGTCGCATGTTTAACTTGCATCTAAATTCTTCATAGTTCATAGGTCTGTGTTTGCTTTTTGGGTCATATAGTGGTTTTATTGATCACCACAAGACCCCACCCCCCACAACCTTGACTGAAATGGGAGTATAAAAACTTGCATGTAAACAGGTGACAGACATCTAGAGCTGGTCTCCAGGGTAACGAGTACAGTCCCAGAACTACTGGATGAACATGATTTAAAAAAAAACACTGTTGCTGGAAATCAAATACCTGTAAAATCAGAAAATGATCTAAATAATGTTTGAGGTCAAATATTTTTGACACAGGGTTTTAGATTTGTTTCTCTTTCTGCAGATGCTGCCTGACTTTCATTTCTTCGTGGATAAGTATGTCAAAAGCTATGGGGAGAAGGGTTGAGAGGGAAAAATAGATCAACCATTATCAAATGCAGGGCTGACTTGATGGGCCGAATGGCCTAAGTCTGGTCCTTTGTCTTATGACCTGCCAGTGACACAGGCATTGGTGTTGTAGATGTTAACTTCTCCAGAGACATTGAAGCTGTTATCTTTTATATTGGTGCCAACAAGTCACGCATGTTCCACAAATAAGAAGTATAGACAGATACTAGGATCTTGGTGCCACTTTGTAGAGATCAAGGTTGTGAAGATACAGCAACACAATTTCCCAAGGGAGTTGTTAGCACAGGATCCCATGCTAGTCCCCAAACACAAACATTATTCTTCACCAAAAATGCCCATGCAACATCATCTTGCCCATGCCGTAGCTCACCAAGACTTCTTCTGAACATAATTCACCCTGCGTCGCTTGTACGCTGCCCTAATGTTCTCAACATCATTCCTCCAAGAGGCATACTAGGGTAGCTCAGTGGCACACTATATAGTACTGTTGCCTCATGGTTGATCAGAATGGCCGGTGGTGTCTGTGTGGAGTTTGGAGTCCATGAATTCTTCCCTCCCACCCCATCCAGGTCCTCTAGTTTCCTTCCATAAAGCAAAGGCATATCAGTTGTGGGGTTCACTGGAGACAATAAAATGCCTCATTTGTAAATGGGTGGAGGGAGAATGAGGATAGGTATTAAAGGGCATGTGTGAAAGAATAGGTTACAGGAAAATAAATGGAGCAATGTAATGGATGGGATTATTTCAAGGCCAGGCATAGACTCGATGGGGACAATAATCTCCTTCTTCAACATGAGAACATGGAAAAATATGAACAATATAGATATTAAATTCCCCTGAAACTCCATCACGTACATCCCACTGGTATCAACACCAACGCCACTCAGTCACCTCAATGAGCCCAATCTTCATTCATGAATCAATCCATGCATTGCCTTGCCCTATTCTCAATCTCCAGAAGCCGTATAGGACAGTGTGCATCCCGGCAATGAATCTTCCCTGACAGAAGAGTCAGTTAAGATGGCGTATTGGACTTGTCTCATTTGCTTGCATTTGGCCCATATCACTCTAAATCTAAATCGTTTCCACATATCAGCCCAAATGCCTTTTAAAAATCATAATTGTGGTCACTTTATAGATTTCTCTGGCAGATTGGGTTGGGTTCCAGTTGGGTTACTAATGGAGTAATGCGTTCCATTGTGGTCACCACAGTATATGGAGAACCCAGAGGTTTATTACAATAGATCTAGGGATGAAGGACTTCAAGTACAAGAAGTTGGGTCCCTTTTTTACTTGGAGCAAACACAGCTGAGATGAGATTTGGTGTGTTTGCTGAGATAATGTTCCTATTAGCATTTGGTTGAAGGGCCTGAGGACAAAAATATGTTCCTGGATGGCGGCGAGGGAGGAAGTGAGGGGTGCATGTGTTACACTGGGGCAAGGTGTCACACCTCCTACAGTTGCAGTGGAAGGTGCACAGATGCAGGGAGGGTGGAATAAACAGGCAAGTGAGGCCCCAAGCAATTCCTGCAGAAAGCAGAAAGTGGGGAGAGAAGTTGTGACTGGTGGTAGAATTGCATTGAAGTTGGGAGAAATGGTCGAGGATTATGTGTTGGATGCAGTGGCTGGTAGGGCGAAAGTAGAGGACCAGGGGAACTCTATTGCCGCCCGTCTCCATCCCCTGGGTTTTTCCCCTGCAACCATAAGAGGTGTAACACCTGTCCCTTCATCTCCCAACCCACTGCCCTGCTATAACCAGCAATCTTTCCTGTCCCCTCTCAGTCCTGAAGCAGGGTTTCAACTTGAAATGTCAACTTACATCATTTGTCTCCACAGATGCTGTTTGATTCACTGAGTTCTTCCAGAGTTCTGTTTTTGTTTGAGATTCCAAGCTTAGCAGTTTTCTTTTGGCATCAATGAAATATAGGGTGAAAAGGTAAAATAGTGCAAGGTTGGTGACTGAAGGGAGTGTTGTTCAGGGGAATTACACTGTGTACCATCTAGTTATACTGGGTACAACTGACACAACATTAAAATTGCTATCTAAAATCATTGCAGTGAAAAAAAAGCTTTTTGTTCGAACCCATTGTTCTGAGATTACAGCAATTTTGCTATGCCTCCCCCTATGATTAATTCAAATTAATATACTTAAGAATGTGAAAATGAGAGAACGATTATAGTATTAGAACCAACAAATCAATGTGAGCGGATAATAACAAACAAAACTCCTGGGAAAGCCAAGGACATATTGAGACTATTTATTTGTAATAATCTTTTTACTTTCCCATGGGTTCATACAACCGAGAATTATTTAAAAGAAATGTTAGCCCTATACTTTTGTAATTAACAACAGAATACCAGCTGATAGGTTGACCAGTAATTAAGGTAAGGGTTAGGGATTGAGTTAAGAGGCAGGTGATATCTTCTACTCTGGGGTACATAGAGTCAAGGAGTCCTTTGGCCCAACTTGTCTGTGCTAGTCCCATTTCATAGAGTCAGTCATACAGCATGGAAAAAGGTCCTTCAGCCCAACTTGCCCAACCTGACCTAGATGCTGCATCTAAACTAGTCCCATTAACCCATGGTAGACAAAAATGCTGGAGAAACTCAGCGGGTGAGCAGCATCTATGGAGCGAAGGAAATAGGCAACGTTTCGGGCCGAAACCCGATGTGAGGGTGGGGGGTGGGGGTGAGATGAAGAAAGGAAGAGGAGGAGCCAGTGGACTGAGGGAGAGCTGAGAAGGGGAGGAGAAAGCAAGGACTACCTGAAATTAGAGAACCTCCCTCCGATTTCCCCACTAACCCATGTTTGGCTCATATCCCTCTCAACCATTCCTATCAATGAACCTGTCCAGGTGTCTTTTAAATGTTGTTATTGTACCTGTCTTAACCATGTCCTCTGGCAGCACATTCCACCCTCTGTGTGAAAAAAAACGTGTAGTACGTTTAGGTATGTGCAGTAGTGTTCAGGGAAAAACCCCAGCAAGCTCGGTGTAAATGAATCCAATGCCAAGGATAACCTTAACATCTGATAGATGGTGTGGGAATGGACAGATGAGGCAGTCACTGGAGCTGGATAAGCAAGCATGTCGAGCACAGCACAACCTGAGGCAGCTGCACACAGCGAAAGGAACCAACAACATTATTTGGGGTAGAGCGACCCCTACATCACCAATATCGCCACACTCTGGCCACTGGGCCTTAAAGTGAGAAAGTAAAGAAACTCATATCTCTGAAGGCCAAGATCAGACTTGATATTTTCAGAGACTTGATGGATGCAAGATGGTACCTCAGCATGGCAACTCTTTGCATGCGGTCCTAGATCTAGTATTATCCATTATAATCAATCCACAGTTTTGCTTGTGTATGAGTGTACTCATGTTATAATTTGACAGGATAACACACAAAATGAAGCGTTTTACAACATGTTAATAATAAGTTAAATTAAATTAAACCAAACCAATGTAAACTAAATTAAAAACAAACAGAACTGATCTGTGTAGATCAGATCTGTGTAGATCAGATGCTAGATCTGTGTAGGAAGATGCTGGTTTAAACTGAAGATTGACACAAAATGCTGGAGTAACTCAGCGGGACAGGCGTCTGAAGAAAGGTCTCGACCCGAAATGTTACCCATTCCTTCCCTCCAGAGATGCTGCTTGTTCTTCTGAGTTACTCCAGCTTTTTGTGTCCATACTAGATCTGGTTGCTTTGGACCTCTCTATGCTGGAGAGCTGTGGAGACTCGGACATCGATTTCAAAACAAAAATTAATATAACTATTAAATCAATAAAAGAAGAACAGTCCTGATCTTAAACATTGCCAATTCCATGCTCTCCAGACCTGCTGAGTTAATCCAGCACTTTGTGTCTTTTTTTTGTAAACCAGCATCTGCAGTTCCTTGCAGCTAGGAATCGATATATTTCTGGATATTAGAGGAATCATTGGACATCGGCAGAGGGCAGGAAGCCAGATTATTGCCCCATCCCTATTAGGGGTAGCAGAGTGGTGCAGCTGGTGGAGCGGCTGCCTCACCGTGCCAAAGACCTGGGTTCAATCCTGACCTCAGATGCTGTCATAAGGTCATAAGTGATAGGAGCAGAATTAAGCCATTTGGCCCATCAAGTCTACTCTGCAATTCACTCATAGTTGATCTATCTCTCTCATCTAACCCCATTCCCCTGCCTTCTCCCCATAACCTCTGACACTTGTACAAATCAAAAATCTATCAATCTCTGCCTGAAAAATATCCACTGACTAGGTCTCTATACAGCCTTCTGTGGCAAGAAATTCAACAGATTCACCACCCTAAAGAAATGTCTCCTCATCTCCTTCCTAAAAGAACGTCCTTTAATTCTAAGGCTATGACCTCTAGTCCTGGACTATCCCACTAGTGGAAACTGTCTGTGTGGAATTTGCATGTTCTTTCTTCGAGCATGTGGATTTCCTCCGGGCGTTCCGATTTCCTCCCAAATCCTAAAGACTTGCGGGTTTGTAGGTTAATTGGCCGCTGTAAATTGCCCCTAGTGCGTAAGGAGTGGATACGAACGTGGGATAACATAGATCTAGTGAATAATAATAATAATAATACATTTTATTTATGGGCGCCTTTCAAGAGTCTCAAGGACACCTTACAAAAATTGAGCATGTAGAGGAAAAACATGTAAGGGGAATGAAATAAATAGTAGAGACATGACTAGTACACAAAGTAAAGACAGAATTCAATACAAAACACAGTATGAGGCAATTAATGCACAGATGAAAAGGGACGGGGACGTGGGGCTAAGGATGGGTGACTAATGGTCAGCGTGGACTCAGTGGGCCAAAGGCCTGTTTCCATGCCATACTATTAAAAATAGAACTAAAAATGTGAGAGAGATTAAGTTGTAAGAATACAAAGAAATGAGAGGGGGAATGATTCTAATGGAAATTGCTGTGTTTAGAGTCTAGTGTGGACTTCAATAGCCTCCATTTGAGTGATAAATAAGCTACCCACAGGGAGAATGTGCCAACTCCACAAGGACAGCACCAGAGGTCAGGATTGAACACATGTAGCTGGAACTATGAGGCCACAGCCACACTAGTCGTGCCATCGTGGCATCCACATTCTAGGGTAACACTGAAGGGCTGGCAACCTTTAGAAGGGCAGAAAGGAGATGTACAGATCAGACCCACATGGCCATGATCTCAGAGGAAAAGTTAAGCTGGGCCAGAGAAAGAACAGGGAAAAAGAATGGATGGGGGAACATGTGGCAGAAGAGTAGGTAGGCTGCAAGATAATAATCTAAAAAAGTTAACAGTAAAGAGCAATGATCGCGGTAGAAGACAAGATAAAGTTAATAATATAAACACCCTGGGAACTGAAACGGTTATAGTCAGGAATACAAATTTTTTTTTAAAATAAAGCAGGTGTGAGGAAACTAAAACATTTTAAATTGTGCGAATGATAATATATTACAACCACAGTGTGAGAACTGCACTATTATGGCATAGGGGGCAGCTTAGGTACTCTTTCCAAAATAAGGGTCCTGTATTGTACACATAGGAATTGCATGGGAATTAAACCAGCAAAGAGGCTTCAAATTGCTGAAATGCAATTGTTTTTTTAATGTGTTTTCTGAATGTAGCCATAGCAAAGCCAGCGGAATTACTGCCTTAAATGCCCTGAAACTGCAGGCGATGAGCTGAATTTGTAAATCCCTGGAGTCACTAAGTCTTTAAAGCTTTAGACATACAGCATGAAAGCAGACCCTTCAGCCTACCAAGTCCACACCAACCAGTGATCATTCCATACTAATACTATCCTACACACACTAGGACTAGGACAAGCTAATAAACTTACAAACCTGTACGTTTTTGGAGTGCGGGAGGAAACCAGAGCACTCAGAGGAATCCCACGCGGTCACATGGAGAATGTACAAGCTCCGTACAGACAGCACTCATAGTCAGGTTTGAACCTGGGTCTCTGGCGCTGTAGTGCAGCAGCTCTACTGCTACACCACTATGCTGCCATTCAGCCCTTTAGCACAACTCATGTCGCCATACAGCCCTTTAGCATCCATGCTGACCAAATGCCCCATCCAAGCTGGTCCCATTTGCCTGGACCTGACCCATATTCCTCGAAATCTATTCACGCACCTGTCCACATCATGAGGAAGGTATTCTCACGATGCTCCTGAGCAAAGTGTTTGTATTCAGACCCAGTAACATTAAAGGTCAGGCAACACATTTCCAGGTCAGGATGGCTTGATAGAGGTGAAAAAGATAAAAGGAACAGGTGACGTTTCTGGTCGAGAACCTTCTTCAGAAGAAGAAAACACCTATAACCTCTTGTCCTAGACCACCTTCTCTAGAGATGCTGTCTGATCTGCTGAGTTACTCCAGCTTTTTGTGTCTATCTTCAGTTTAAACCAGCATCTGCAGTTCCTTCCTACACATAACAAGATATTTAGTTCACATAAATGGACAGGAAAAGGCAGTGGACAGAACTACGATATAGATGATGCAATGTGGAAACTATTTCAGATGCTGAAGTGACAAGGTAACTGGTGAAGCCTAACAGTGGACAGGATGGACTCAGTGGCCTCAAGTACAGAGACATACAAAGCCAATGTCATTGTCTTCACAATGCACAAATGGAGTCAATTATCACTTCGTTCAGTATTTGATATCAGATAAGGTCACAGGTGGACAATGTGGTCAAGACGTCTTTTGGTTCATTGGCTTTCATCAGCCAGGTATTGAGTATAAAAGTTGGGATGTAATGTTACAGTTGTGCAAGATGTTGGCAAGGCCACAATTGGAGTATTATGTACTGTTTTGGTCATATTGCTGTTGGGGAGGATGTTGTTAAGCTGGAAAGGGTACACAGAAGTTTTACGAGGACATTGCCAGGGCTTGAGGGCCTGAACTTTTTCACACAGAGGTTGGCGGGTATATTGAATGAGCTGCCAGAGGAGTTAGTTGAAACAGGTACTATAACAGCATTTAAAAGACATTTGGACAGGTACATGGATAGGAAAGGTTAAGAGGGATATGAGCCAAATATGGGCACATGGGACTAGTGCAGATGGGGCATTTTGGTCGGTATGGGCAAGATGGGCCAAAGGGCATGTTTCCATGCTGCATGGCCCTACAATTCTATGACTCAGACTGACCATTATAGTTCATTCTGATACAGATTATAAATCAATACAATCTTTCATTCAAACCTGTTTGGGATACTATTCTATTCTGATTGAAACCTGTTTCTGTTCAACCTGTTTGGTTCTGTTTGAAAATTGCAATTCCCATTTCATACCTTTGAACAACAAGCATTCAATATGTAATTCTAATCCACAATGTTACCTGGCACTCACATTGCTCCAGCCAACAGCGCACAATGGAATCAAAAAGTAAACATAAAGCCTTATTCTAAATTATAGAACTTTTTAAATGCACAGAGGCGTACAAAGGGGCAAGGTGCTTTTCTACAATGCAAACTCTGTTGCCTATGTTGGTTAGGTTACAGGTCAGTGCTGAGGTTCAGTGAAGTGCAACAGATCACAACATCCGACAAATAGTGATGACAGAAAAGCTGCCTAAATTCTCACAGAAACAATGTCCTCCTTTTGATGGTCTAGACAGGGAAACCTGACAGCAAGGTGTATCAAGGGCAATTAAAGTCCCCACTGGGGCAGCAGATACTAGTCATTGCTGCAAAATTCAACGGTGAGATGTAAAACATTCAGTGCCACATTGGTGGCTTCAACACTGATATCTGCAATTCTTAGAACAACTACAGTATTTCCACATGTCGATCATCCTTCTGAGAACAGAGCAGGAAACTTGCATGATCAGAGTCATAAAGAATCGTAAAAGGATCGGAAGGGGATCAAGGACTTCAGGATTTTGGAGGAGGAAGTTGATGAGGTACAGGATTAATAATAATAATAATACATTTTATTTATGGGCGCCTTTCAAGAGTCTCAAGGACACCTTACAAAAATTGAGCATGTATAGGAAAAACATGTAAGGGGAATGAAATAAATAGTAGAGACATGACTAGTACACAAAGTAAAGACAGAATTCAATACAAAACACAGCATGAGGCAATTAATGCACAGATGAAAAGGGACGGGGACGTGGGGCTAAGGATAGGCAGAGGTGAAGAGATGGGTCTTGAGGCGGGACTGGAAGATGGGGAGGGACACGGAATTGCGGTTCAGTTGGGGGAGGGAGTTCCAGAGCCTGGGAGCTGCCCTGGAGAAGGCTCTGTCCCCAAAACTGCGGAGGTTGGACTTGTGGATGGAGAGGAGACCGGCTGATGTGGATCTGAGGGACCGTGAGGGTTGGTAGGGGGAGAGGAGGTCAATGAGATATGTGGGGGCCAGATGGTGGAGGGCTTTGTAGGTGAGGACCAGGATTTTGTAGGTGATCCGGTGGGAGATGGGAAGCCAGTGAAGTTTTTTGAGGACTGGAGTGATGTGATGCCAGGATTTGGTGTGGGTGATGAGTCGGGCGGCTGCGTTCTGGACCAGTTGGAGTCGGTTGATGTAGGTGGAGCTGATGCCAAGGAGAAGTGAGTTGCAATAGTCCAGTCGGGAGGAGATGAAGGCATGGATGAGTCTTTCAGCAGCAGGCGGAGTGAGAGAGGGTCTGAGTTTGGCGATGTTGCGGAGATGAAAGAAGGAGGTTTTAATGACATGGGGGATGTGAGGCTCAAGGGAGAGGGTGGAATCAAAGATCACGCCAAGGTTGCGGGCCTGGGGAGATGGGGAGACAGTGGTGCCGTCGATGGTGAGAGTGGGGTTATTGATTTTGCTGAGTGTGGCTTTGGAGCCTATGAGGAGGAATTCTGTCTTATCGCTGTTGAGTTTGAGGAAATTATGTTGCATCCAGGTTTTTATAGCTGACAAACAGGAGTTGATATGGGAGAGGGGGGGGTTGTGGGGGGATTTGGTGCCAAGGTAAATCTGGGTGTCATCAGCGTAACAGTGGAAGTCCAGATTGAAGTGGCGGAGTATCTGACCAAGGGGGAAGATGTAGATGATGAAGAGGAGGGGGCCGAGTACGGAGCCTTGGGGAACGCCTTGAGTGACTGCGGCTGTAGCAGAGGTGTGGTTGTGGAGAGAGATGAAGTGGGATCTGTTGGAAAGGTAGGAACGGAGCCAGCTGAGTGCAGAGCCTTCAATGCCGAGGTCCTTGAGTCTGGTGAGCAGGATGTTATGGTTCACTGTATCGAAGGCTGCGCTCAGGTCGAGGAGGATGAGGATGTTGAGGGAACCAGTGTCAGCAGAGGTGAGGAGGTCGTTGAGGACTTTGAGGAGAGCAGTTTCTGTGCTATGGAGGGGGCGAAAGCCAGATTGGAGGGGTTCAAGTAGGTTATACGCAAGGAGGTGGGAATGAAGTTGCGACGCAACGATACGCTCCAGGGTTTTTGAAAGGAAGGGGAGGTTTGAGATTGGGCGGTAGTTAATGAGAGAGGAGGGATCAAGACCAGGTTTCTTTAGGATTGGTGTAACGGCAGCAGTTTTGAAAGCGGAGGGGACAATTCCTTGAGACAATGAGGAGTTGAAGAGATTAGTGAGGTAGGGGCAGAGTACGGGGAGGCAGGACTTCAACAGGGGAGTGGGGAGAGGGTCGAGGGAGCAGGTGGTGGGTTTGGAAGAGCTGATGAGTTTGGAGATTTCAATAGGGGTGACCAGGTCAAACTGGGAGAGGAAGCAGTGTGGAGGAGGGATAAGGAGGTCAGTGGAGATGTTGAAAGGAGGGGCCGTGGTAGGTGGTGGAGTAGATGCTGGGGAGTCGGGTACAGGGGATAAAGATTGATAGATGGTGCTGATTTTATCAGCGAAAAAGTGGAGGAATGAGTTGCAGAGATCCGGAGTAGAGGTAGGGAGAGTGTTGGCTCGAGGCTTGAGGAGGTTGCCCACTGTGGAGAAGAGGGTTCTGTGGTTTAGGCAGGGATCGGTGAATATGGAGGAGAGGTAGGCAGATTTTGCAGCAATGAGGGCATCTTTGTAGTCAGTGAGGTGGAGTTTGTAAGCTTCAAGGTGGACTGTTAGAGATGATTTCTTTATTAGTCGTTCGAGTTGGCTACCAGTCTGTTTCAGTTTACGAAGTGCAGGTGTGCAGGATTAGCCATAACCTTATTGACCAGTGGATCAGGCTCAAGGGTTGAGAGGGCCTGCTCATACTTCCACAAGCAACACTTCTCCACAGAGTCAGAAAGTCTACACTTTCCCACTGGGACAAAGGCATGCACAAAATCAGAAGGCCCACTCCTCCTCTGTAATTTTAATATTTAAATATGTTTATTGATAATTTATTCCAGTTTCAACATTTCGGCAAATGGATAGTAAGTAAGGAGGGTTCTCGACCCAAAACGTCGCCCATTCCTTCTCTCCAGAATTGCTGCCTGTCCCACCAAGTTACTCCAGATTTTGGTGTCTGTCTTCAGTAAGTAAGGAGCGATCTGAAAGAAAAGCAGAGACTGCTGCAAATACACAGCAAGTCAGTCAGAGTGAAGAATGTAAGTGTGGTGCGTATTGTGAAAGAAAGGCTTCCTATCTGAAAAACCGAAACAAATTCTTGCGATTTTTTTAAGAGACATTTTTTCTTCCTCCCAGGGAAGTCATCAATTTTCCTTGGAACGTCCTTCCATTTTGTGGATTTAGAACATTCTTTCAAGATTTTGCACATGCCCACAGGAAAATAGGTCTGTAAAAGACATCCTGATTTGTTATAAGGTCATAAGTGATAGTAGTAAAATTAGCCATTCGGCCCATCAAGTCTACTCTGCCATTCAATCATGGCTGAACTATCTCTCCCTCCTAACCGTATTCTCCTGCCTTCCCCCCATAAAACTTAACACCCAACTGAGATTTGTGCGGTGTAAGTGCGAGGCTTTTCTCCTCTGGTAGGTCCAGACTGATTGTACATTGCAATACTAGACTCTGTTGCAAATGCCAGGAAAACTTTACAGAGCTTTGGCACATCACACCAATGGACCAGGCAACAGCTCATAATAATTTTAACAACATAGTGTGCAGCAAATCTGTAAAATAGCTAAGTGCACTGTCTCACAATAGTCAGCAATATAATTGTCTATTTCTCAACTAGCCTGGGCATGAAAGAGTGAGACACAATGTTTTATTTATTTTGGAAATGTAAAGGGAACAAAATTGTGGCCATGCGCATCCATTTGCAAACTAACTTGTCAATACTCTCACTTGCATTGAATTAATTTGAAATGAAAGATATAGCATGGAAAAAGAACCTTTGGCCCACTGAGCCCATGCCGACCATCGATCACATGTCCTCTCTAGTTCTATGTTACACCCACATTTCCATATGTCTTCACACATTAGCGGCTATTTACAGAGGCCAATTAATCATTCAAACTCACGTCTTTGAAACATATAAGATTATTAAGGGCGTGGACACGCTAGAGGCAGGAAACATGTTCCCGATGTTGAGGGAGTCCAGAACCAGGAGCCACAGTTTAAGAATAGTGGTAAGCCATTTAGAATGGAGACGAGGAAACACTTTTTCACACAGAGAGTGGTGAGTCAGTGGAATTCTCTGCCTCAGAGGGCGGTGGAGGCAGGTTTTCTGGATGCTTTCAAGAGAGAGCTAGATAGGGCTCTTAAAAATAGCGGAATCAGGGGATATGTGGAGAAGGCAGGAACGGGGTACTGATTGGGGATGATCAGCCATGATCACATTGAATGGCGGTGCTGACTCGAAGGGCCAAATCGCCTACTCCTGCACCTATTGTCTATTGTCCATTGAGCAAAGAAACTGGAGCACCCAGAGCAAACACACACAGTCACAGGGAGAACATGCAAACTCCATACAGACAGCAATCGAGGGCAGGATTGAATTTAGGTGTCTGCCGCTAGGAGGCAGGAGGTCTACCAGCTGTGCCACTGTATCAAGTAGATCAACAACACACTCGGTCACAATATTTCAAGAGTCACTGTGACCTACCCTGAATGACTGCCTGTAACTTTGCAGCAACACATGTTTTGGGCAATCTCCACACCACAACATGTTTAGACATGACGACTAAGATTACTGCATAATCATCCGCCAGGGACAGGAATAACCAACAATGGAAGACAGTCACGCTATCAATGACCTTCACAGTTACACATAATGACTATTACACATCTGTGAGTTTAGAGGTTGAATGTGAGCGCCCAACAGAAGTCATCACACTGGAGCCCATCCACAGTCTTTTTTTGCTGGAAAAAAACAGCAAGAAGGGGAAGAGGGTGTCCATCCACCAAGGGGGGAAGCAAATGACTGCGTATATAAATATCGAGTATATAAAATGATGAGAGGCATAGATAGGGTGGACAGTCAGAATCTTTTTCCCAGGATGGAAAAACCAAACACTAGAGGGTATAGCTTAAAGACGAGAGGGGCAAAGTTTAAAAGAGATGTGCTGAGCAAGTTTTTTTTTTATACACTGGGCAGTGAGTGCCTGAAATGTACTACCGAGGGTGGTGGTTGAAGCAAAAATATTAAACCACTAATTAAATATTAGCGGTATTTAAAAAACATTTGGACAGGCACATGGATATGCAGGGAATTAAGGGATAAGGGTTATGTGCAGTTAAATAAGTGATGGCCAGCATCAAGTTTGGCACAGACATTGTAGGCAGTAGGACCTCTTCTATGTTCTACATTCTTTAACTGGGGAGAAACATCACAAAGCCAAGAAAACTCTCAGAAATACATAGGCTGGGCATCTATATGCAGACTGGGTCTATTGCAGAAGTGAATCAGTGAATCAATAATTAGTTGAGGGAAGTGAGAAATCTGTGGAGGAAATTGAAGGTGATGTTTGGGGTCAGAACCATTCTTTAGGGTTTGACCAGTCTGACGAAGGATCCTGACCTGAAATCTCATCTGTCCATTCCCTCCACGGACATTGCCTGACCCAATGATTTCCTCCAAGACTGTGTGTTTTACTCAAGATTCCCAACATCTGAAGTTCTTTGTATCTCCATCTATTGGCACAAGTCAACTGTAACATACTAAATAATAAACATTCTGAAGAGGCTCCGTCAAAATTACTAAATCAAAATTACTAAATCAATTTCTCCACACACGAATCCAGCTAGCTAGATATATTTGTTTAAATTGTGTTTCATTCCCCAAACAGCGAATAAATGGAACTATATCAAATGGAAGCTTACTTGTGGTGGAGCTGTGCATTATTTCCTGTAAAAAGAAACTACACTTCAAAAGGACTTGAATGGCCTTGAAGCACTTTGGAACATCTGGACGAAGATGAAAGACTTCATATTGACACAAGGCCTTCCTTTATTACAGTAAGACACTTTACAAGCTTAATGTGGCCAATACTGACCCCCAAAAGGTTGCAAATGTCTGGCTTGCTGCACCTGACCCAAGAACATGTCAACTTGATGCGTGACAAGAGGATAAGTAGAACCGCAGGAGGTGGGGACTGAAGATCTTGGGAACAAAGAAGTTGCCAAAAGAAAATATATAAACAGGCTGAAGGAGCAGCCAAATATTAAAATATAATCTGAGCAGTCTGAAGAACTGTTCCAACCCGAAAAATAATCTATCCATGTTCTCCTGGGTCGCAGCCTGACCCGCAAAATTACTCCAGAACTTTGTGTGTTTTTTAATTAAAATATTTGCTTAATTCCAGGTGCTTCAAAAGAATTATGTTTAATATTACACATATTTTTAAAATTAACAATCTTATACCAAAGTACACTATTTACATCCAAAAAAAATGTTCTTGAAACTTCATTTTGTTTCTTTAATTTCCTGAAAGCAAATTTATTTTATTTAAGAATCTGAGATTTTTTAATTTAGTTTAGAGATATAGCATGGACACAGGTACTTTGACCCACCGAGTCCATTCACACGATTTCTATGTTATCCCACTTTCCCAACCATTCCCTGCACATTAAGGGACATTTTACATAGGCCAATTAATCTACAATACACACATCTTTGGGATGTGAGAGGAAACATTAGCATCTGGTGGCAAACCCATGTAGTCACAGGGAGTACTAGGCACAACCTCCACACACACAGCCACTGAGGTCAGGATCTAATCTGAAAAGCCAAGAATCAGAATGCAATTGGTTTGAAAATGCTGGAAAATGGGGTAGGTACCTGATGGTTCTTGTGCTTTGGACATGGTGGACCAAAGGAACTGCTTTTTTTGCTGCATGACTATACAATCCTATATGCTGGGCAGATCTCTTACCCACAATGAGATCTTTGTCCTCACTAAGACCGCTGATCTCCAAATACAATCTCACGTGTGCCCTGACAGGTTTGTCAGGATCTGGGTCATAGACCCTCTCCACATGAGATCCTCAGCAACAAACCCCCCCCCCCCCCCCCCCCCCCCCCCTGCAGCTGATCTCTGACGCATTAGGATGATCACCCCAACTCCACACTCAAGGAGAGGAGACATTATCTACCTAAACCCATTGCAGCAGGTGTGGGTATTGCCCTGCATTGCGTTCATTCAGATACTACACTCATTGTAGTATATTGGTGCAGCAGTTAGCATGGATACATCATGGACTTCAGGGGTTTCGGGTTGGAACTTGACTGTGAGGAGTTTGTCAGATTCCCCATGTGGCTGTGTGGGGTTTCCCCCTAGTGCTCCAGTGAACACCTCCATGTGTCAAAGACCTACATGGCAGGTTAACTAACTACTGCAGGCTAACACCAAAAAGAATCAAAGAGAATCCGAGTTGCAGGTGTGCAGAAATGGAAGAGAGAATGGGACTAGTGTGATTGCTTCCCTGGAGGTCAGAATAGACCTGATGGGCCAATGACGTCAAATAAGACGTTCTTGCAAAGCGATGTTTAATGCTGACACAAGATGAATTGTTGTAGGTGACACAGCCAGGAGCCATCTTTCTGGCCATACCACTAAAAAGGCAGCATTGTTCAACCAACAGGGAGTGTGGCCAATGAATGGAATAGATGTAGGTTTCAAGGTTTCAAGGTCAATTTATTGTCACATGTACCAATTAAGGTACAGTGAAATTAGAGTTATGAAATGGGAGAGCATCAGAGCACAAACCAGCTGTAGCCATAAAAGACCTCCACGGACCCCATGCACAAAGAACACATGTTGTGTGGGTGGTGTGCTACACCGGCCCCTCCAGGTTTCTGTGACCATTGGGGCCACTCTCCCATCATTGCAATAACCACTCCATTCATTAGCTGCACTCCCTGTGGACAGAACAATGTTGCCTTTCTCGTGGTTTGCCCGGAAAGTTCACACCTGCTGTGTCACTTTATCACAATTGGGCAGCACAGTGGTAGAACTGTTGCCTCACATCACTAGAGACCCAGGTTCGATTCTGACCTCAGCTGCTGTCCGTGTGGAGTTTGCATGGGTTTCTGGTTGCTCCGGTTTCCACCCACATCCTACAGAAGTGTGTGTTTGTAGGTTAATTGGCCTCTGTAAAATTGCCTGATATGTGTTGGGATTGGAAGAGAAAGCGGGATGGCATAAAACGAGTGTGAGTGGGTAATCTATGGTCAGTTTGGAATTGATGGGCCAACTTCCTTGCTGTACTCTAAACTAAAAACTAAACCAATTCATCTTGCATAACCAGCAAACACTGCTGAAACCAATAATGTGAGTTTGTGCCCATCATTACATGGGGAATTGTAACCCAATGATGTTCTGGGAACTTCACATTTGAAATTCTCTCTCTCTCTGGCCTACAATGCTGCTTTAACACCCAATGAACAAGCGTGGATCAATTACAGGGTTTACATGTCCCCAACGACATATACAGTTTAATGTATTTTCCTAATGAAGGTACTCTGACAACACATCATTCCCTCAGTGTTGTACTGATGTGCCCACTTAACATTTGGGTTCAAGGTCTGAAGTATGGCTTAAATTCACGACCTTCTGACTGAAAGGCAGGAAACACTTATCTATTTTGAGTTCTATAAGCATTGACAATCATCTGGTAAATTCGGTAAGCAGGCATTTGAAATAGTTGCCATGTTGTAAAAAAAAGTGCCCTTTTTCAAATTACTAAAAGCTATGATTGATAGAAACATCCAGGGCCATGGGACCGAGAGCGAATAACTTACTAAAAGATTCCTCCTCGAGCCAAGTTTGAATTTTACATGGCATTTCCTATCCTTCAGGCGTTTTCATGAAGGTTTTATAGACCATCCGTGCTTAAACTTTAAGCCAAACTCCCATGAATTGATATTATCTGTAAAAATGCTAAATCTGTCTATAATCTGCAATGCAAGTGATATAGAAAATTATTTGATCAAAACAGGGTAAAATTGAGTGTAAAATTTACTTGGAATCAAAATTCACATGGAAGCTCAGGAAACAAGTTAATACTCAGGACGGACCAAGGTGTGAAGTCAGCCAAGTCTGGAGAACTCTAGGGTATTGTTGATAATGAACAAGTCTGGCTCACTCATCATGTCCATCATGGTGGGCTGAGATTTTCCCCTCACTCAGCTATTCATATTCCCCTGGCCAAACTCCCACAGGTAGGGTGGTCCTGGCAGAGATTTTCCATTGCTTCCTGGTAAGGAAACTGTATGGATTACTTGGCTGAACTGAGGCAAGAAAAACATTTTCTTTTAGATTTTTTTCTTTGCTTACACAGAATGGAAACAAGCCCTTCAGCACACCAAGTCATCCGGCCATTCCCCTCACAGATGCTGAATGACCCTCCAGCCATTTGTCTGAAGTCTGAAGAAGGATCTTGCCCTAAAACGTCACCCATTCCTTCTATCCATAGCTGCTGCCTGCCCCACTAAGTTACTCCAGCATTTTGTGTCTATCTTCGGTGTAAATCAACAACTGCAGTTCCTTCCTACACATGACCCGCCTGCAGGTTAATTTGTCACCTGTCCATTCCCTCCGCAGATGCTGCCTTAAGGGCTGAGTTCCTCCAGCACGTTGTGCTTTGCACTAGAATTAAAGTTGTCTTTGTCCTGATTAGTTCTTTTTGACACTGGTTACACTGGAAGGTGCAAAGAAATTGGAGGATATGCAGCTCAGGAGTTTGGAATAGAGGAGGCAACTGGTCACCTCACTGAGTGCACTCCACCATTCAGCGTCTCTTGAAGCTCTCACCTACAAATATTAATTTATTTTCATTGTTTAGTTCAGAAATCAGAATGAAATATTTCTGTATTCTGCCTAAGCCCATTCCCTCAGTCTTTATTTACTGATAGTAATATATGCATAAATTCATACATGCAGATAACTGGCCTTAAATTACATAGAATCTTAGAATTGTGCAACACAGAAACAGGTAATTCGGCCAAACTCATCCATGTTGACCGAGGTATCTATCTGAGCAAGTCCCATTTGCTGCGCTTGGCCCATATCCCTGTAAACCTTTCCTATCCACGAACCTGTCCAAATGTCTGCTAAAAGTAGTAAATATATCCATCTCTGCAACTTTCTCTGGCAGCTTGTTGCTTATACCTACATGGTGAAAATCTTCCCTCTCAGGTCCCTTTTACAATTTCCCCTCTCAGTTTAAATCTACCATTCGTAATGAAGGGGCTGAAAGTGTATTCAATTGTACTTTATGCAAGAAAAGATGCTGGATTTAAAGGACAAAATCTGTCACACTTTTGCTTTGTGTTTGTTGCAAATAGACAATTTAAAAATTTCAAAATATACTTTATTCGAGAAATAAATATATCCAATACATGATTCTTACATGACTCCATCCGACATTCTCGAAGGCTATACATACATTGAATAGTGTTTACACATATTACACAAATATACAAATGTAACACATATTTATTGTTCAACCATTTTCACTAAATGTTGCTTGCTAAACCTTCTTCAGGCCTCACTTTTGTTCTGTGCCACTGCCCCACCTAGAGGGTGGCTCAAGTCTCCTTTGTTAACAGGCAGCTGGCCGTGGGCTAATGAAGCTGTGTGTGCTTCAACCTTCATCGCTCTTTTGTTAAGAGTCTGCTTAAGATCAGGGGATTTCATAAGCAGAAAGGCACAGCGCGATTTAGAGAAAGGAAACAATGTGCACTAAACTACATCCTACCTGGTGTACCCTCCCCCCACCACCTCCCCCTCCTGCTTAAGTTGCTGATAGTATTGCCTGTTACTCTGATGTTGATAACAATGAAACCACTGGTGCCTGGGCAAGGGTCACAACGATCGCATAGTATAGGGTTTGTGCTCCCTGGTGCGTGCCGCCATTGTTTTGGAGAGCAGGGAGTGTCAAGCAAGGGTGTGCCAGTCCAACGTACCTGGAGTACTGCAGTCATGTTACAGTAGATTAGAGATTGATAAAGACCTGTTAGTGGATTCTACTTCGGATTTGCCGCATTGTTGTAAACTTAATGAGAATGGTAAAGCAATCCCAGTCTCAGCTCATACCAGTAACAGGGCACACACACACACACACATGGGAGAAAGTATACAACTCCACCAACAGATTGCTTTATTTTCACCAGGAAAACGGAAGGAACAGATATCATGACTTCACGTGAAAGATTCAAGAAATGTGTCCTTTCTAAGATTCATTGGTTGGATCATGGCACGAGGGATTGTCTTTGATCCATTTATTGAAAGATGCAGATTGAAAATGGCCCTTTGGCCCATTGAGTTCACACCGACCAGTGATCACCCACTTTCTCATCCACTCCCTACATAATGTGGGTGTACATATGGAGGCCAATTAACCTCCAAACCCACATGACTGGAATGTGGGAGGAAACCGGAGCAACTGGAGGAAACCCAAGCAGTCACAGGGAGAAGGTACAAATCCCACACAGACAGTGCCTGAGGTCAGGATTGAACCCAGGTCTCTGGCGCTGTGAGGCAGTGACTCTACCAGCTGTGCCACCAGGAGTGATGAGCAAGATAGGCCACCTCGCTCCGGTGTATAGAAGAACAAAAGGCAATTTCAAGAAAGTTAAGATTTGGAGATCAACTGAGAGGGGAGATGGCAAGGTTTTTCACCGGGCTGGAACATCACAGCAATGGTGCATAGCGTTAGGAGAATAGTAGACAGTTTCAGTATGTATTTTTTACCCAGGATTAAAAATCTCGAACAATTCTCCAACAAAGTGAGACAACATAGAACCAATGCGATTGGCGGTTGGCGTGGACTCGGTGGGCCGAAGAAACTGTTTCCATGTGGTCTCTCTCAACTAAACTAAAACTAAATTCTGAGGAATGTCTGCCTTGCCCCAGGAATCTCCAGTCCGCCAACTGTAAACTAGACCTGGTGCACCGCCTGTAAATACTTATTCCCTTTCTGCCTTGTTGAACGTGCATTGCCTGAAGTGGTTGACCCCTTTTAACCAGTCTCAAGTTAGTCACAAACACAAAGGCAAAGCCAAGTTGGAGGCAGTGCTGGGAAACTGACTGAAGAATGTTAGCCTTTTGCCCCTCAGCCTGAGACAGGACGTTCTTCTGCTTTGAGTGACTACTTCCATACTTCCCACCAGACAGAATGTTTACTGAAAACAGTATCTTTTTTGTTGCTTCATAAGGGCCACATTCAGGATCCATACCCAGGCGAGACGACTGAATCCCTTCCCTCAATTGTCTGGGCTCTGTGCCGTCCCTGGAGCTGAGCAGCACTTGGGTTTCCTAACCCACTGCACCGAGAACAAATGGAAATATAAAGTAAGGCATGAAGTAACTGAAAGGCAAGGGTTTGTGTCAAGTGTGTGTGTGTGCGCTTATGCATGTAAATGTACAGTAACTTCATTGATGCCCTATGGTGATACATATGTTATCCTCCAGCACAGGGAAGTGGTGAAAAGGATTGAAGATTAAACATGAGTTAATCTGCTGACAAACTGCCCGCATCTAGTTTTAAGGGCGGGTAATCAGTATCATGAATCAATCGTCACCCTGACGATATGGGCAGAAAGGCACCTCTACTGGAGCGAAGAGGGCCAAGAAAACAGGTCCAACTATGATCGCCTATCAAAGCCATAACTATACAGTTGGGGGGCATGGTGGCACAGCGGTAGAGATGCTGTCTTACAGCCCACAGACCCGGGTTCGATCCTGACTACGGTTCTGTCAGTACGGAGCTTGTACGTTCTCCCCGTGACCACGTGGGTTTTTCCCGGGTTCTCCGGTTTCCTCCCACATTCCAAAGAAGTACAGGTTTGTAAGTTAATTGGCTTGGTAAAGATTGTAAATTGTCCCTAGTGTGTAGGATAGTGCTAGTGTATGGGGATCGCTGGTCGGCGCGGACTTGGTGGGTCGAAGGGCCTGTTTTCGCTATGTATCTCTGAACTAAACCAGCAGGCCAGGCAGCATCTATGGCCTAAATGGACAGGACACATTTGGGTTGGGCCCCGTCCAGTTCGGCCAAAGCAGAGTTTACCTTCAGCAGTCCAACACATTAGTGCACAGTGACTTTAAAACTATTAAGGACTGGGGCTGGAAAATACAGATAACAAAATTAATATTTATCAAAGCTAGTCAGAATTAGTCATTGCAAATCCCTCAAGGCTTTTAAGTATTTAATGAAACAAATATTACTTTCTGTTATAATAACAAAGCACTCCCTCAGATAATTAATGATACCTCTCAGAAAACGACACATTTTTTAAGTCTCTTTCAGAATCAAATGCCCAAGGTCAGTTGTTAAGAACATTTTGGGTATGGCTTTTCACTCAGGATGGATTCTTGCTTGCACTCAGCTGTGACTAAATGAGTGCACAACAGAGCCTGAAAGGTCTACTGACCAAGCTGTGGTGTGGAACTGCATTCCAATGATAGGCCCCTGGCATTTCGAACTTGAGATTCAAGTTATGCAGGAAAATGATCTAAGACCGACGGGCAATTACAGCGATGGTCATGGCTCTGGGAGACCTGTTTGCTTAAAAAATATAGTATCAATTGATGGCGATCAAAGTGGAAGAAAGCGGAAATTGTACTGTGGCACATAGAAAATTTCAGCAAGACGCAGGAATAACTCAGTTATTGGACCAACATCAACCGCGATGTGTTTTCATACATGAATGGCCACTAGGCATGCCGTTTCCTTCATTTGTCTTATTTAAATGTTTCCCAGTCTATTTCTCAGTGATTAAACTCATGACCTTAACTAAAGAATGTTCCAATCCCGACCTGAAGTGTTCCCAGTACATGATGTTTAAAATCACAGCCAGGTGAAGTCACGTTTTGCAATGAAATTCCTTCTCGATGTTGGTGAATCCGCCTCATAGTGGGAAGCCTGCGCTAGGTTTCTTTTCCAAATGTTGTCTTATAATTCACTGCTGACCAGCAAGACAAAGGGACTGTGATATCATGAAGGAGATGTCTACCAGCTGGCTCAATTCTGGTGCACCAGCAAGAGATGGGACTCGAGAATGGGACTCGGGTGGCATGGTGGCACAGCAGTAGAGTTGCTGCCCTACAGGTTCAATCTTGATTACGTCGGGTGCTGTCCGCATGGAGTTTGTACATTCTCCCCGTGACTGCATGGGTTTTCTCACGGTTTCCTCCCACACTCCAAAGACATATAGATTGATTGGTCAATTGGCTGTAGTAAGTTGTAAAATTGTCCCGAGTGTGTAGGATTATATTAGTGTACGGAGTGATTGCTGGTCGGTGCAGACTCGATGGGCCGAAAGGCCTGTTTCTCTAAAGTCTAAAGTCAAGTCTAAAGTCTAATGAATTCTTACACCTGATAATGATCTAGTATCCTAGAAGGTCTGCAGATATGCACATCGGGGTAAAAATCCAACCTTGGTTGGATGTGCCCGAATAGACTTTCCGTGTGGAACTCTTTTTCTAAAACTCACTTCTGTTGCTGCAGTGGAATTTAAGAAGTGGAATTCAATGCACACACATCAGCATATTTCTTGTATAAGTGTTCATCTGTAATGCTCCTGACTTTGGAATCAGGCTATTAAACTCGCCATCAAACAAACTCTGAACTATAACAGCCTATTGCACTTTATCTGTTTATTTATGTGTATATATATGGTCTATGTGCTATATAGACACACTGAAATGTTCAGTATTTATGCTTACTATATTCTGTTGTGCTGCAGCAAGCAAGAATTTCATTGTCCTATCTGGGACACATGACAATAAACTCTCTTGACTTGACTTGACTTGACTTAAGTGAAGTAATATCACTGGGAGCAGAATTTTGAAGAACTTTCCTATGTCCAACAATGCTACCCAACTGTACAAATATTTTATGTCATTCCTTGGCCAGAAATGAAGCCATTTCCCACGAACATGTAAAACAATCTTTGATATGTGGCAGCACAGTGGCACAACTGGTAGAGCTGCTGCCTCATGGCGCCAGAGACCCGGGTTCAATCCTGACCTCAGGTGCTGTCTGTGTGGAGTTTGGACATTCTGCCTGTGACAGCGTGGGTGGAAACCCACACCCCAAAGACTTGCGAGTTTGTAGATTAATTGGCCTCTGTAAATTGCCCCCCATGTGTGTAGAGAGTGAATGAAAAAAATGGGATAACATAGAACTAGTGTGAATGGGTGATTCATAGTCAGCATGAACATGGTGGGCCAAAGTACCTGTTTCCATTCTATATCTTTCAGTGATTCAATGGGTATGGAGTCTTGTGGAAATATAGTGGGTGAGGGTGTTGACATTAGGAGTACATTAGGAGGTTCATGAGCCAGCTCGCAGGCAATGTGATTAGAATCTCATTGTCCTGTCAGTTTGTGCAGGTGCTCGCTATGGGAAGAAAAAGTTAATTCCTGAAACTCTCAATAAAGATAAAACGAATAATTGCTAAATCTGAAAGATTGAGATTAAAAAAAGCAGAGCACTATGGAAATACACCGCAGGTCAGTCGGTGTCTTAAACGTTTTTCTTTTAAGTGCTGAGCCATCTATTCTATTTTAAATGCTCGTGTTCTTACCATATATTTGCAATAAATTCTGTTTCTGTTCAAAAAGAACAGGAGAAGGGGAAAAATAAACCTATGCCATTCCTGTAAATATTGTTAATGTTTTAGCCACTGTTTTTGTTGTACTTTGGATGCTAATTCTTCTGCAAAGCAGCCCTAGGCAGATACAATGTGTAATACTTACGAGCTGTTCTCATTACAATTGTTCCCATTACACATTGCACATAGGAATGACCAACATCCTTGCCCATTACGCTTCAGATCATTATTTATGTACATATTAGTCTCAATGCCAGAAATAACAACGATCATATCAGACTTAAAATTTCCAATCCTTATTTGGGAATATCAAGTGAAAGAATTTTTCCTTCCTGACCCTAAAAAAGTTTCCCGTGACATCATTAGCTCCAGTACACAAGTAACTGCGTGTCTGAGTTGACAGTGATGCAAACCGGTTTGATAGTGTGGTTGTTTACGGACTTTCATTGTGGTTTCATGTGAGAGACTCGTACGTTCAGAGGTATTGGTCACTCTTCCATATCAAGCACCTACAAAAACTGACAGGACAAACAGATTCCAACCACTTACGAACATTTCTGGTGAGCTGGCTATAAAATGGCACAATAACCTCCTAATGTACGCAGAGATAGCTAGATTCTCGATTAGTACGGGTGTCAGGGGTTGTGGGGAGAAGGCAGGGGAATGGGGTTAGGGGGGAGAGATAGATAAGCCATGAGTGTATGGTGGAGTAGACTTGATGGGCCGATTGGCCTAATTCCGCTCATATCACTTATGACCTTATGTACTCCTTAAACATTCGACAATCAAACATGGGTACTGCCCAAATCAGACCCTAACTCGACAGTAACTAATGAAAATAACAGTGGATGAAATTACTCCAGATTATTGAAAGCAGCAAAGCTTGCCTCAAGGAGAACATTAGAAACATCTCAATATACAACTAGTAGAGCTGCTGCCTCAGAGGGCCAGAGATCCAGGTCACTTGCTCTCCACCTCCTCTCCCAGATAAATATAAATGAATGGTTTAACTGAATAAGATGCTCATCAACACACAAGGGTGTTGTGAAAGAAAAACTGACAGGTAGTGACTGGAAATTAGATTAGAGAGAAAATGGTAATCAGATCTATAAAGGCGCCAGTGTACTAGATTCTCTGTTTTGCAATGCTGGTGGAACATTTGAATCATCATAATAGGATAACACAAAACTTGTTCTTCCTGAAGGAGAACTTTGATATATTAAAAAAAACTACACATGAAGCCTTGGGAACGAGTTTAAATTCTCTGCGATTGGCCCATATTCGATTTACAACAACATTAATAAATAGAGTGTTAAAAGAGTTTGTCACATCTATTTGAGAAGTTTATTGTTTGTTTTAAATTGCTATATTGAGCACTTTTTTGTTCCGCTGTTAATCCCCTCCAGGTTAACTTGATGGTGCACTCTGTGCATTTACTGAACAGACGCACAAATAGCTTGCTCTGAGATTTCTCCCAATGCTGCTACGTGAGATCTATTGGTAAGGTGTAAAACTAATAAGCCCTGTGATTTAATTCCAGAGGAACTGCAGTGTAAAATGGGGAGGTCATGCTAAAACAAAATTGAACCTTGATTAGACTAGACGTAGAACACAGATTTGAGTTGGAGTCTTACAGCACAGACACAGACCCTTTAGCACACATTGTCCAAGCTGTCCTACATGCACCCATCTCAACAGGTAGCAAGGATGAAGCCCAGGATGACAAAAATGCTGGAGAAACTCAACGGGTGAGGCAGCATCTATGGAGCGAAGGAAATAGGCAACGTTTCAGGTCGAAACCCTTCTTCAGGCCCTTCTTTTCCACCTTGTGATACAAAGAGTGGAACAAGAATTCTGTTGCCACAAAATCTATGGAGACATCATAAGTAAACCTACTTCTGAACTGATATTAACTCCCGTCATTAAAAAAACATTATGTAGCATTTACAAAACTGGATAAAAAACCTCTGGGCAATTAATTTCACATGTCATGTTTTGTTTTGATGTACTGCGGAAAACAATTTCTCATCAATGAATCCACCTGTTTAAAGTATGAGCCAAATCCAAAGTCCTAGCTTGGCGAATTGTTCAGGTGCTCCCAGTGTAATAAGAGTACATGGGCTGAGATCCCACTGCTCAGCAGAACAACAGGTGAAACGGGGAGCATTAAACATGATGAGCTAATGTTGTAAAAACCTGCCATAATTTATTGCATGACGTCTTATGAAATTGACGCTCGAATTAGGACTTGTGAGGGGTGGGCAAATAGAACCATAACAAGAAAAGCTGGAAATCTATAGAAAGTCACACTGCAGCTGAGTTGATTAAGAAAAAGGAAAACAGTTTTAATATGTAGAGCAATAGGGGAAGGGGAACAAAAGGGAAGATTTATTATAAGGTGGAAGGCAGGAAAAAATATCACAAAAAGGAAAATGTATCAAGGTAACAAAAGCTGAGGAGGAAATTGTACAATGATTATCTGAAGCATAAATGAGGATGATTATCAATAATTATCTGATTCACATATGGTTATCGCAATGATTATCACAATGAATATCTGAATCACAAATAAGGATACTTGAGAAAGGCACTGGAAAACTGTCAGCACCCATGGATCTATAAAATGAGCAATGGCACTGGTCACAATGGACAGCTAAAGTTCCTGTACAAAATATTAATCCACATAGAATTATTAATTTCCACATAACTCGTGGAAAACAGTGCCCCTGTGCGTTGAAAATTCTGCGCAGCTTGCTGCGAGGAGCAAAAGCATTGTGACGTCATCCAGCTCGCTTCAGCACATTAGATTTTTAAAAGATGTCAGATCAGTGAACAATTTTAGTAAAAAGCTCGGGAAGTAATGAATGATGATACTTTTACAATCCAAAATATAACTTCACCAAGAATATTAAAGCATGGAACATAGGAAAATAAAAGCCACCACATGATCAGACCCTTTGGCCCACAATGTCCATGCAGAACATGAGGCTGAGTTAAACTAATCTTCTCTGCCTGCGTGTGAACAATATTTCTCCATTTCCTGCATATCCGTGCACCTTTTAACATTGCTAAAAGTCAAGATGCAACAAATGCACAGAGAAAAATGAATGACTAACAGGGATAAGCCAATCTGCAACTCAATCAAATGGTTCAGGTACTATTGCAATCACCATTTACCCTCACAAACCATGGAAAATGTGACGCCTCAGCAGTTTGTAAACACCACCAAAAGCTTGAGAACATGCAGAAGTGGAGATGGTATCAGGATTTATTTATGATTCAGATTTGAACTGCCTGATTGAAAAGCAATGAAACACAAGGCCAGTGTCTTCAGGAGTGTAGGTGTGGGAATGGGGGTCATATCCCATCAAACTGTCACATAGATGGTATTCACACGCCATTGAGATTGCAAAAGGAAAGAATGCAAGTTCCCATAGGTTGCATCCCTTCAAGATTGTTGCTTCCAACAAATTTCACACACACTAAAAAGTTCATGCTTGCTAATGTTATGACATGCCCACTTTTCCTCAGAAACAGCAGGATCTATCTGATTGCATCAATTGCTCGTTTTCCAAACAAGTGAAATGTGAAAAGGAAAGGTAAATGCTTCTTTCCAATTCATCACAGTCGCACAATGTGCTTCAATGCTGACTACACTACTACAATAACAATGATTTTGCAGCCTTTTTCATCAAGGCAAGATAGAGACACTGTGCTCGGTTATTTTGTCTCAACATTCAGCTGTTATGCCACCTCTAGGTTGGAACATTGAAAATAAACACGGAGGTCCTTGCAGAAAGTGCATGCGAGAATAGGGTCATAGTTGGCCAGAATTGTACAGTCTGCCAGTATTCATTGATTAGTCTTCCATGATCAGAATGGCTTCTCAGAGAAGTTACTAAAGGTTTTGCACCCCAACAACTATCAATACTTCCAACAGAGGGGGGGGGGTGAAGGCAAATGATGAAGAGAAAGCAGTACTTGTACTTCAGACCAACTCTGGACTACTTTTTTGAATGCACTTAATGGTGTTATAGCAGTTAGTGGCTGAGGCAGCAAAGGCCACGGAGAAGCAGTTGGAGAGCAGAGGTTGTAGCAATGGTAGGAGATCCAGAAGTAGGGGTGATCTTCCACAGATAATTCAGCAGCTAATGGGGGCTGGAGCTACAACACATATTGCACATTCTCCAACACAGGGAGAAATTGGGATGGTGGAGTCATGGGATTCTACCCGCTACTAAACTGTATAGGAGCTCCAAGGGCTGCTGGTGTAAATTGCACCTAGTGTGTAGGTGTGTGGTAAATCTGGGGGGAAATTGCTGACAATATCGAGAGAATAAAAATTGGATTAGATTAGCGTAGGATTAGCATAAATAGATAGTTGAAGGGCAATGTGGATTCGATGGGCCAAATAACCTGTTTCGATGTTGTATCTCTCCCATTCTCTCATTCCATAACATCAGTGGATCCTGCATATACAACCATGAAAACTGTGGCCAATCCACACCTAAATGCTAGACTTGCAAGTGTCTGCTTTATATTACAGAGAGTTCAAATTACGGTCTTGAGTTATCTGGTGTAAAGTTGCATGCTGAAACCAGACTTTCAGTCATGCTTCATCTGCACAGCACCAACTCTGTGCCTCTTTCAGCTGAAGCATATGTCAACAGATAAGCTGTGCTGCTATCAGCTCCTTCCAAATTTCCAACACATACAGACCCATGAATTAAAGCAAAGGGGCATCGAACCTCTTTACTTGAGACTACTGTCCCAGGTTTGTAGTTACTTGTGGCTATGTTGAACACCCTGTCCATCACACTGCACTGCCTAGTTGTTCACTAACCTTATCTAAGCGACTTTAGAGATAAAGTGTGGAAACATGCCATTCGTCCCACCGAGTTCACGGCGACCAGCGATCACCTGCATATAGGTTTTATCTTACACCAGGGGCAATTTACAGAAACCAATTAACCTACAAACCTGCACATTTTTGGAATGTGGGAGGAAATTGGAGCACTCTGAGAAAACCCACGCGTTCACAAGGAGAACGTGGAAACTCCGTGCGATCAGCACCTGATGTCAGGATCAAACTCGGGTCTCTGGCGCTGTAAGGCAGCGACCCTAATACTGTGCCACTGTGCCACCTGTTTCAATTAATTATTAATATAGTACTTCTGTCATAACATACATGAAAAATTATTTAAAATGGAAACAAACATCTGAAGCTACAGTCTGTGTTGGAATATTCAGGTGAGAATATATTGCCCCATTTATTAGATAGACCCCTGCAAACTACATTGCTGATTGATCTCAATATAATGCACTCAATTTTGAACTCACAAAAATTACACCAAGAATCAAATTCTGTTTAGTTTAGAGATTTAGTTTAGAGATACAGCACGGAAACAGGCAATTCAGCCCACCGTGTTCATGCCAGCCATTAATCACCTGCTCTATCTAGTTCTACGTATCCCATTTTTGCATCTACTCCCTATGCACTAGGGGCAATTTACAGAGGCCCTACAAGCCTGCACATTTTGGGATGTGGGAGGAAACTAGAGTACCCGGGGGAAACTACACAATATTAGGGAGAACGTGCAAACTCCACACCGACAGCATCCAAGGTCGGAATTGAACCTGGGTCTCTGGTTTTGTGAGGCCGCAGCTCCATCAGCTGTGCCACCCTCATCAAAAAGTATTGATAGTCGTGCATCAGGAACTATCTATCGAAACAAAGATATAAAATGCTTATTTTTAAAATGCACTATTTGTCAATTGTCTGTTGGGCCACAAAGTGAAGCATTTATCAGGACAAGCCACAGCTGTCTGACTTCAGCAGCTTTTACAAGAGTTAAAAATACCAATGGCTCCTGATGACTCTGTTGACACTCACTCTACGCAAAGTGACAGGCTGAGTGGGCTAGAGAAGTGAACTCTTTGACATTTGCAGCAGAGGTCAGGTGCAGTGATATTAGAGTTTGCGCTGACAGTTCCGTCAGAAACGATGCTTTGTGGTCATGCACCAGGTCTGGAACAACTCCAGCGTCACCTTAAACCACATTCAGAACTTTTGTGAAGCCAGTTTACCAAATTCCTCCACATCACAAACACAATAGAATGAAGTAGCTTTCTTCCTGCACCACCATAGGTCCCTCCTGGAGCTTTCTCCCATCATTTTTCTCCCATGTTATTTGCATATCTGCGGTGTTTTTTTACAGTTCTCTCTTTTCCTGTGATATTAAATGTCCACTGGCCAGGGATTTACCCTCTCCCCTCCCACCCCGCCCCAACTACCAACCGACTGAATAACCTCCCTTGCCCCCACTACCAATCCCAACCCAATCAATGATCCTCCCCAACCACTTTTCCCAACATGTGTTAGAAAGAACTGCAGATGCTGGTTTAAATCGAAGGTGGACACAAAATGCTGGAGTAATACAGCTGGACAGGCAGCATCTCTTCTGTACAAAATGTGCATGTTAGTAGGGCCTCTGTAAAGTGCATAGGTAGCAGATGCGCAAATGGGGAAACATAGAACTACAGTGAGCACAGTGGGCTGAATTGCCTGTTTCCATGCTGTATCTGAACTAAATCTCTAAACTAAACAGAATTTGATTCTTGGTGTAATTTTGGGAGTTCAAAATTGAGTGCATTATATTGAAATCAATCAGCAACGTAGTTAAAGTGCTGAGCAACCGGGAGATCAGGTAAGTTAAGGCGGACTCTCCAGAGTTAAGTTAAGGCATAGATCTCTCCAGAAAGCCTCTCCTACTTTTTCCTCTTTCAATGGTCATTCTCAGTGGAATTGAGAAATCCCAATGGTGAAATTTCACTGCCCGCGAGAAGAAATTCATGGTTAATAAATAGAGTGCTTTCTGGGAAGGTCTCCTTCCTTTTAAACAGTCATTCATTCTAATAGTAGTGCTTTGTGCTGATGTAATTTGTATTTAGGTCCAAGAACGAATAACCCAATGAGCTCACATTGTTTTCCAGGCCGTTAGTGACAAAAGCCAGCTCGAAGTAGAGGTGAATTTATTTATTGGCTATGTGATTATCAAGAGATTCATGCTGATTTCTGTTACGTATCCGCAGATTGGTCAGGACCACATAACTTTGCGATGCAATGTCAAATTAAAATGGGTATATGTTCTAAGGTGGAAACCAAGGGCAGTGACCCAGTCTAATGTCAACTGACAAACAGGCAAATGGTCTTCATAAAGGTGATTGGTTTTGACAGCTCAGGCTGTGCTCTTGTTTATTTTCGGTGGGGTAGGAGGTGGTGGCTTGTATTCATTCTGTCTCAGACAATGAGCAGAAGTTGGAAAATGCAAGGGTGTTGACACGGCGCAACGCTGCAAAAGCGCTGCCCTCAGAGGCAGTGATTGTACTGCTTCACACAGCAGCATGGCTGTCTTGGATGGGAACCAGGTCAGTGAGCTTGAGCACTGTCACACGGACCTTATTAAGATAATAAATGGGTCAGTTTCCAGAAGCCAGTCTGGAAGAACTTGCCAAATGGTGAGGAAGCACACTGCATCAATTGTCTAACTATGCCACCCCGCTGCCCATAGTACATCAGTCCCCTCATCCCCTTTTCACCATCCTATGCCAACCAGTTATCATTTTTTGCTCATGAATACAAGTTATTTGGAGCATCGTGTTTAGCTACCAATGTGTCCCCATGGAAACAAATTTGCACTTGAGAGACGGTTCCAGTATCAGCACCCTTATGCCCCTGTCCCACTTAGGAAACCTGAACGGAAACCTCTGGAGACTTTGCGCCCCACCCAAGGTTTCCGTGCGGTTCCCGGAGGTTTTTGTCAGTCTCCCTACCTGCTTCCACTACCTGCAACCTCCGGCAACCACCTGCAACCTACGGGAACCGCACGGAAACCTTGGGTGGGACGCAAAGTCTCCAGAGGTTTCCGTTCAGGTTTCCTAAGTGGGACAGGGGCATAACTATCTGGAGAGAAAGAAGAACTGAGTGACTTTTCCTGCCAGCTCTGAGGTTGTAAGGTGGCCAGGCCATGTAGCTTTTACCTTAAGGGAATTTTCCAAGGTTCAGCTCAAACAATGAGAATGTTGGTTATGTTTTTATCTTTTGAAAGTTCTCCAGCCACACCACATTCTTGCAAATAATTCCATGGCCTTTGATGTCTTCCTGCCTGTGAGCTTAAGTATTCAATTTAGCCTAGTTTAGTTTAGAGATACAGCACGGAAGTAGGATCTCCAGCCACCGAATCCGTGCCGACCAGCGATCTGCGCATGCTAACACTATCCTAGGGATAATTTTGTAATTTTACCAAGCCAATTAACCAACGAACCTGTATGTCTTTGGAATGTGGGAGGAAACTGGAGCTCCCGGAGAAAACCCACGCAGGTCATGAGGAGACCGTACAAACTCCATACAGACATATACAGACATACATTCAGGATCGTAGTCTCTGGCGCTGTAAGGCAGCAACTCTACCATTGTGCCGCCCTTTGAATCATAGCTAGAACCAATCCTATTTGCATTTAACACATACATTTCAAAGAGGTACAGTTTAAATAAATGACCACCAATGAGCAAGTCTGTGGCAGAGATAGTCTGTGGAGCGCTGGAGCGGAGCGGAGTGGAGCGGGCGATGCCTTGCCTGGGTCGCCGCGCTGGAGCGACGCGCTGGAGCTCTGGCGAGCTGGACCGCCGAGAGCAACATCTCCGGGCTGCGGGTCTGCGGAGCGGAGAGGCGGCGTGTGGAGAGGCGGCAGTGCAGAGAGGCGGCGCCGACTTTATCATCGGGAGCCTGGGAGCTCCAAACCGGCGCGGCCTTGTCGGCTTCGGCAGCCGCGGGCTCCAACCAGGAAGCGGTCGTTCCAGGTGGCCCAGCCGCCGAAAGGACTCTCCCGACGCCGGGGCAAGACCACCCGGTGAGAACGGCCAGGGACATCGGGCCTCCGTAGAGGCAATTGCGGTGGCCTCAATAGGCCTGACTTTGGGGTGAACATGGGGTGGGGACTGGACATTGTGCCTTCCTCCACAGTGCTACCCACTGTGGGGGGATGATTTCTTTGTCTAATTGTAGTCCTGTAGGTCTGTGTCCAAGATGGCTGCCGTGAAGGGAGAGTGGACGCTGGCGCGCTTTGGCTGCCGTGAAGGGAGAGTGGACGCTAGCGCGCTTTGGCTGCCGCTGCTCTCTCTTCACACTGTGTTTTTGATTTTCTGTTTTTGGATTGAATTCTGTTTTTAATTTGTGTCTCTGTGATGTCTTTTTTACCTGATCTATTCCGATTATATGTTTTTATTCCGATTACTATGTAAGGTTGGAATTCCGATTACTATGTAAGGCTGGAAGGTTCCAAGATGGCGGCGCTGGCTTAACAGCTGCGGCCCACCTGCAGTCCGTCTGTTTTTTTCTTTCGTTTTGTTCATTGTCATGTTTTAGTTAATTTTGTTTTATTAAGTTGTGTATGTGTGTGGGTGGGGTGGGAGAAACATGTTTTGGTCTCTTCCTTCGGGGGATGCGACTTTTTCTTCGGTCGTATTCCCCGTCTCCGTCTGCGCCGAGGCCTAATGGCGGAGCTGGCGACATCGGAGCTGTAGCAGCAGCAGCGGCGGCAGCGGAGACCTGACTCGGCCCCGAAACTGTGGCGGCGGCGGCGGCAGCAGCGGAGACCTGACTCGGCCCCGAAACTGTGGCGGCGGCGGAGGCAGCAGCGGAGACCGGACTCGGCACCGAAGCTGTAGCAGCGGCAGCAGCGGCAGCGGAGACCTGACTCGGCCCCGAAACTGTGGCGGCGGCAGCAGCGGCAGCGGAGACCCGGCTCGGCCCTGGGGCTGTAGCAGCAACAGCAGCGGCAGCGGAGACCTGACTCGGCCCCGAGGCTGTGGCGGCGGCAGCAGCAGCAGCGGAGACCCGGCTCGGCCCTGGAGCTGTAGCAGCAACAGCAGCGGCAGCGGAGACCCGGCTCGGCCCTGGAGCTGTAGCAGCAACAGCAGCGGCAGCGGAGACCCGGCTCGGCCCTGGAGCTGTAGCAGCAACAGCAGCGGCAGCGGAGACCTGACTCGGCCCCGAGGCTGTGGCGGCGGCAGCAGCAGCAGCGGAGACCCGGCTCAGCACAGAAGCTGCGGCGGCGGCAGCAGCAGCAGCGGAGACCTGACTCGGCCCCGAAGCTCTAGCGGCGGCAGCAGCAGCAGCGGAGACCCGGCTCGGCACAGAAGCTGCGGTGGCGGCAGCAGCAGCAGCAGCGGCGGAGACCCGACTCGGCCCTGGAGTTGCGGCGGAGGCAGCAACCACCCGCGGAGTTTGAACCGTCGCCTCGGCGCAGAGGGAGAACAAAGGGGGAAGAGACAGAGACTTTAAGATTTTGCCTTCCACCACAGTGAGGAGGTGTTTGGTGAACTCACTGTGGTGGATGTTAAATTTGTGTTGATTGTGTGTTTTTGCCATTTTTAAAAATTATATGTATGACTGCAGGGAAACAAAATTTCGTTCAGACCGAAAGGTCTGAATGACAATAAAACGAATCTAATCTAATCTAATCTAATCTAAGGTGTCCTTGAGATGTCTGAAAGGCGCCCATTAAATAAAATTTATTACTATTATTATTATTAGAGATAGCTAGATTCTTGATTAGTGCAGGTGTCAGAGGTTATGGGGAGAAGGTAGGAGAATGAGGTTAAGAGGAAAATGTAGATCAGCCATGATTGATTGTTGAGGATAGACTTGATAGGCCAAATGGCCCAATTCTGTTCCTAGCACTTATGACCATTAACAATCCCCTGATATCCTGCAAAACTATCAGGAGACAAGGAGCATGACACAGAATTTCTTCCCTCTTGCTGACAAAACAGACAGCTTTTCCTTTTACGTGCAAGGGCAAGCAATGTGCTTGCCAACTGCTCTATATCGTGGGATGTCACAAGTGATTCTGTCCTAAGTCCACGACGAAAAACGTGCACATTTCAGCATGCATCCTGAGATATAGATCAGGAGCAGGAGTCATGTTTTAAATTCCCTTCCCCAGGACAGGGATAAAAGGCTAATTGTATCCAGAATCGCCCAAATTAAATTAGTAACTCAGTCTAGGCTGGGAATTAAACCTGGGATGTAATCTGCAATGCTGATAGAATCTATAATTGGTGGCATCTTACTATTAATGAATGAGTGAATTTCAGCTGAAAGAAATCATTATTTTTGAGCACTGCTTAAAGAAACCGGCTGATAGCTTCTTCTGCTTGTAAGGCAACAGCAATTTTACCCACAGTTCCACTTTAGTTAATACCAGCTGTTCATAAAGACACAAATTGAGTTGCAAAAATTTCCCATATTTTAGCACTCTTCTATCTTGGCTTCCAATGATGCTAATCATATACAACCCCCAAACTGATTTTGTTGCGATTTTAAAAACGTTGATCTGAATTACTATTGACTTCTGGAAGATCTAGGTTTTAACAATTTTGGAGACCATTCGGAGAATGTTGCGTTGCTCTCTATTAAATACATCTCGAGTAGATCAACCAAAATTGGGAGCTCTAGACCACACCCGAGGTCATTTCAATGGGTTCTTCCTCAAAATTGTGGCCAGCAATGCCAGAAGAAATTGGGCATAAAATGAGTCCACACTCATCAAGTTTTAAAGAAAACAAGAGAGAGAGACTTCTGACAAGAGGTGGCATCAAAAGGCAGCACAATGACAGAGCTGGTAGAGCTGCTGCCTCATAGCACCAGGGGCCCATGTTCAATTCTGACCTTGGGTGCTGTCTGTCTGGAGTTTTCACAATCTCCCTGTGGCCACATGGGTTTTCTCCGGGTGCTCCAGTTTCTTCCCACAACTCCAAGGCATTCGGGTTTGGCCGTTAATTGGCCTCCGAAAATTGTTCCTAGGGTGTAGGAGTTGGATGCAAAAGTGGGATATATAGAACTAGAACTAGTGTGAATGGGTTTCCATGCTGTATCTCTAAACTAAACTGAAACTTTCCTCACCTGACCTCAGATAGTAGCTGTCAGGGAGACACACTACAACCTAGCCAGCGATCGTTCACCTAGAGCTTTTTGAAGATAAGAAGGCAGCTTTTTGGAGCAATGAGCACATGGCAGACGAATGGCATGCCACTGAAGTATGTATAACAATACGAGCACTTCAGCCTAAGATCACATTCAAACACTGTGGACTTAAGACAGCACAGTTTTATTTGCTTTCTACAACAGAAATATGTCAAATATGGCAAAAATAATCAAAAGTTTGGAGCAAAATTCTAACAAGGCACTCCTGAATTTGGCAATAGTGTAGGCACATGTTTATTCCCTTTAGCACAGAAAACAGGTAGCACAGTGGCGCAGTTAGTAGAGCTGCTGCCTCACAGCACCAGAGACCCAGGCTCGATGTTGACCTTGGGTGCTGTCGTGTAGAGTTTGCATGTTCTCCCTGTAACTTCCTGGTGTTCCTCTGGGTGCTCTGTTTCCCCCCACATCTCAATGTGATTTATAGGTTAATTGGCTGCTCCCCCTCTTCTCTTTACGCCACCTATCTTTTCTCACCACTCTCATGGAGTAGGGTCTCGGTCTAAAACGTCAGCAATATGGCAATGGTGTGTCAGTTACATGGTGTGAAGAGCTAACAAGAAGTGGAGATATGGAACCCCATGTTAATGTGAAGTAAATGCCAGGCTTCTTTTAACTAGTATTGGCAACACACTTTGGAACACAAGATGATTTTATTTTTATTTTATTTTTATTTATTTTTTATTTATTTTTAAATTAGAAGTACATTAAGTTGCAGTAATACACACCACATATATCTCATTACATTTGTTGTACCCCTTCATTTTTTAACTTTAAAAAAGATAGAAATAAAAGAAGTAAGGAAAGTGAGGAACACAAGATGATAATGCCACTAAGATTAATTTAGTAATCCTCCTGGTTAGACTATTATGGAGTTTCATCACCCTCCCCAAGAGGGAATTCCTACTGAACCAACGGTTTGCCTTCCAATGGAAGACACAAGACCCTGACTGGACTGATCATTAACAATCTGGACACCATACAGAATTTAGTTAATAAATAATGAAGTGTTTTCAGACCATGTTCTTTTGACAGTGCTCAGTCAGATAAAACTGACTGGAAACTTATTAAAACCACAGACCACAGTCTGTTAGGGTCAACAACCTCACCTCCTCCACTATAACACTGAACACCGGCGTGCCACAGGGCTGTGTGCTCAGCCCTCTCCTCTACTCCCTCTTCACCCACGACTGCATCCCTAAGTACGGATCCAAAGCCATCATTAAGTTTGCTGACGACACCACGGTGGTAGGACTGATCAGTGACAACGATGAGTCAGCCTACAGAGAGGAGGTCCAGCACCTGACAACCTGGTGTGCCAACAATAACCTCGTCCTCAACTGCAAGAAGACGAAGGAAATTATTGTCGACTTCAGGAAGGTCAGAGGGGGCAGACATACCCCCATCCATATAAACGGGACTGAGGTGGAACGTGTCTCCAGCTACAAATTCCTCGGGGTACATATCTCAGAGGATTTGTCCTGGTCCCTCAACACCTCCAAGCTGATCAAAAAGGCACAGCAGCGCCTTTACTTCCTGAGGAGGCTCAAGAAAGCTCACCTGTCCCCCCAGATCCTGACCAACTTCTACCGCTGTACCATCGAGAGCATCCTGACCACCTGCTTCACGGTATGGTACAGCAGCTGCACTGTTGCGGACAGGAAGGCACTACAACGGGTGGTGAAAACCGCGCAGCACATCATCGGTGCCCCGCTCCCTGCCATGGATGCCCTCCACCGAAAGCGGTGTCTGAAACGGGCTGGGAAGATCATTACAGACCCCTCCCACCCCAACCATGGACTGTTTGCCCTCCTCCCATCAGGGAGGCGGTACAGGAGCCTCAGGTCTCGTACCAGTAGGATGAGGAACAGCTTCTACAATTATACCATCACATTGCTGAACTCGGAGTCCCCATTGTTTAATTATTCTGTATTTTTGATTATTCTGTATCTTCTTTTTTTTATTTTTTTTTTATTTCTATATGCACTACTACTACGGACTGACGCAAAACTGCATTTCGTTGTACCCATACTCAGTATTTGTGCAATGACATTAAAGTTGAATTGAATTGAATTGAATTGAAAAACGGTGCAAGAATGTTGAAAAATCACTCACCCTTATCATCATGCAGAAGAAACTACCCACTTCTGAGACAGGCCTGTGGCTCCATCTGGTGGTATGACTAAAAAAGACAATTAAATGTAATTAATTTCGAACACACGTGCAGCTTAAATTTATTTTTTTGCTTTCCTAAGCGACAAGGGCTGAATGACAAGGTTACAACAAGGTTAGAAGGAGTAGTGAGATAAATTAGCACGATGACTTATTCTATAACTTTGAATAATATGACTAAGAAATCAACACAAGTAGCTTAAGTAGGGAAGAAGGCATATGGTATACTTGCCTTTATTGGTCTGGGCATTCGATATAAGTGTCAGGAGGTCATGTTGAGCTCTATAATACTCTTGCTAGGTAACATTTGAAGTATTCTATGCAATTCGGGTCACCCCAATACAGGATGGATGTGGCTTTGGAGGGGGGTGCAAAATAATTTTACCAGAAAGCTGCCTAGATTCTGAGGTATTAGCTACAAGGAGCAAAGTTTTCTCTGGAAAGCCAGTCAGTGTCTGAGGGGAAATCTGATATTAAAAAAAAAAAAAAAATTATGAAGGGATGTATATACTGTATATATAGGGTAGACAGTTAGAACCTCTTTCTTGGTGGAAATGTCAAAGACTAGACGGCATAACGTTAAGTGAAAGGAGGAAAGATTAAAGGAGATGTACAGGAGGAAGTTTCACATGGATATGCAGGGAATGGAGGAATATGGATTATGTGCAGGTAGATAAGAGTTATTCTTGGCATCATGTTTGGCACAGACATTGTGGGCTAAGGGGCCAATTCCTGTTCTATGTAATACCTTTCACCATCATATTTTAAAGTTCATTTCAGCAGAGTATGAACTTCTTAAGTACTTTTTCAAAGTACATTTTGTGCACAACAGCTTCCCACAAACAGCAACATGGTAATAGCAAGAGGCTCTTTTTTGACAATGTTAAATGAGAATAAATGTTGGCCAGAACACCAGTTACAAAACTTGACTTGCTTCAAAATAATGCCATGAAATCCATACTCCTGAGACAAAAAATTCCCACCTCCAATCAACCTTGCTTTAGTGACAGATTTTTATATCGTTTCAAGGATTCTTTCCTTTAGTCACTTTGATTCAAGATTCCAATATTCAAGAGAGTTTATTGTCATGTATCCCAGATAGGACAATGAAATTCTTGCTTTGCTTCAGCACAACAGAATATAGTAGGCATAAATAAATACAGAGCGGAACAGATCAGTGTGACCATATACCAATGAATATATATATATATACACACACACATAAATAAACAGATAAAGTGCAATGGGCTATTAATGATCAGAGTTTTGTTTGAGTTGAGTTTAATAGCCTGATGGCTGCGGGGAAGCAGCTGTTCCTGAACCTGGATGGTGCAGATTTCAGGCTCCTGTATACATCCAGGTTCAGGAATAGCCGCTTCCCCACAGCCATCAGGCTATTAAACTATTAATTGAAGACAGCGGATCAGAAGATAATCAATACGCACTCACGAGCCATTCAATGCTGTCGAAAGATAAATCTTCCAAACACAGTCTCTTGATTAATAGTTTCTTTATTGTAGTTGTAAAAACAGTAAGATATTCATCCAAACTTCTTGTATAAGTACATTTTAATCTTACTCGTGGTCATACTCGTGCATGGTCGAAAGCTGTGACCTCTCCCCCATGCTTCTTCAAACTAAACTAACTACTAGCGAGTCTGCGCGACAAACCCAGCCGCAAACACGCCTCAGACTACGTATAAATCCTACCCACATAATTACAGGCAGATAAAATTTAAAGGTAACTGGTTATAGTTATAACTCACTGAGTTAAGCTAAATGGCTATTAGACTCGCTGCAACCCATGCACTTTCTTTATCTGCAATTTCTCTGTTGCAAGCAAGTCAGAGTGATAATAGGATGGATAAGTTGAAGTGATGAGTGACTGGAAGTTTAGAGCTGGACTTGCAAACTGAGAAGGTGGTGATGCTTAGAGTGGTCACCTAACCTTGGTTTCCCAGGAACCAAAGTCATGATGTCAGCACAGACTCTGTGAGCTTAAGGGACTATTTTGATGCTACATGATTCATCTATTTGTACTAAGTGCTTGGAGGATGCAATGAGTCCGGCAGCATCTGTAGAGGGAACGGACATGCGATGTTTTGGGTCAGGACCCTTCTTTAGACTCCGGAGTCTGAAGAAGAGTCCCGATCAGATAAGTTGCCTGTCCATTCCCTCCATAAATACTGCCTGATCCACTCTTCCTCCAGCACATTGTCCTTTTGCTCAGGAATCCAGCAGTTTTTTTGTGTCTCCGCCTTCCATTGAGGCACCTTACAGTCTTCTTGGCCCAACACTAAGTTCTACAATACGATTAGATACGATTCTTCTATTTCTCTTTACACCTCCTTGCTATTGGTATTAGTTTATTATTGTCATATGTACACAAGTAAAATAAAAATCTTTGTTGGAATACAGCTTTACAAGAGTAGACCCTCTTCTGGGACCAGCACGTCAAGCACCATCACACTTCCGTGCCAACTTTCACTATCTTCTCTTTAGTCCTTTTCACTCCTACATGTTAAAAGCTGTGGGCTTGATAGATATAGGGGCCACAATTTTCTCTCATTTTCATAAAATCAAAAATGTCTCCCATTTTGATGTAAACTCTCACAATTTACTCTCATTCTGATAAAAAAAAACCTTACAAAGTACTCGCGTTAGTAATTCTGTTTTCTCTCTTTTTGATTGCAAACTATTTTTTCCCCATTCTGATTAAACTCGCAACTTAACTTTCATTTGGATGAAAACTCACGCAATTTACTCTCAGTTTGATGAAAACTCATTAATTTTGTTTCCCTCTGGATTTGATGCTGGGTTTTGTTAAGTATTTCCAGCTGAATTTGACTTTATTCCCTCAGTATTTCTGATCTTTCCAAAGGAATGATTTTATCACCAGATTAGAATTTTGTTAATGCATATTTTTGTTAATGCATTAAAAAAACGAATCTTTTAAAATCTACAAAATGCACTTCAACTTGATACTGCATTCCTACAACAATTCCTATTAACAAAAAAATCTAAATGATCTAATTATTATCTAAATTATATTATTTAGCCCCTATTTGGAGAATATTTTAAAAATTATTTAATCAAAGCAGGATACAAAGTCAAAAGACAAAAATAAATTTATTTTTTCAAAGATTTGATTTATCTTTGATTAGTATTATTAAAATAAAGATTTACCCCCCCCCCCCCCCCCATCCCATCGGTTAATATAAACCTCGAGACAAAAATGAATTTATATATTTTTTTTTAATGTTATTTCATAATTATAATTCTAAAATACATTATAAAGATTTCTGCAGTACCTTGTTTCTATAAAGATGTATTCCCCCATTTGGTTTGGATAATCTAAAGAGGGCATAAAGCACGGGTTTTGTTTTAATACATATAAAATATAAAATATATATAAGTATTCTGAGTCTTAATAAATTATTGCGAAAGTTCTATTCGACATAGTCAGGTGGAGACAAAAAGAACTCGACTCCGCCGGGACTCGAACCCGGAACCTTTGAATCGCTTCACCCACTAGAAGTCCAATGCGCTATCCATTGCGCCACGGAGCCACCTGTTGGATCCAAGCTGGAAATAGTCTATTCATTCTCGCATCAGAAGCGTACGATTAATCACCTCGCATTTTCTGTCGATTCTCATCGCCTTGCAACGGTGGCGTCTAAATGTTTCGACTCCCGGAGGTTCGGAGTCGTGAACGAGCTTCCATTTCACTTATTAGATATAGTTTAATTGGTTTTTTTTAAATGTTAGTGTGAGAGTGTGTGTGTGAGGCCGGCGTGTGGTGAAGCGCTGGCTGCGGCCACTAGGAGCTCCTCGGCCCGGCTCCGTGTGACGTGGTGGCGGGGGCGGGGGCGGGGGCGCGCTCGAGCCGTTGCCATTGGCAACACCCTCGGGGCCAACTGCCGCGGCCGTTCGATCCTTGGTTCGAATGTCGGCGCGCGCCGTGACCGTTGCGTTCAAAATGGCGGCGGCGGCGGCGGCAGCGCCTCAGATTCAGATTCAACTTTAATTGTCATTGTCAGTGTACAGCACAGAGACAAGGAAATGTAGTTGGCATCTCCCTGGAAGAGCGACATAGAATATGATTTCAATAAATAAATCTATTTACATGCATACAGTCATAGTGTTTTTCCTGTGGGAGGCGTGTCCGGGGGGGGGGGGGGCCTGATTGGCAGTCACCGAGGTACATTGTTGAGTAGAGTGACAGCCACAGGGAAGAAGCTGTTCCTGGACCTGCTGGTCCGGCAACGGAGAGACCTGTAGCGCCTCCCGGATGGTAAACAGTCCGTGGTTGGGGTGAGAGCGGTCCTTGGCGATGCTGAGCGCCCTCCGCAGACAACGCTTGCTTTGGACAGACTCAATGGAGGGGAGCGAGGAACCGGTGATGCGTTGGGCAATTTTCACCACCCTCTGCAGTGCTTATCCGGTCGGAGACAGAGCAGTTGCCATACCATACTGTGATACAGTTGGTAAGGATGCTCTCGATGGTGCAGCGGTAGAAGTTCACCAGGATCTGAGGAGACAGATGGACCTTCTTCAGTCTCCTCAGGAAGAAGAGACGCTGGTGAGCCTTCTTGACCAGAGTCGCCTCGCCCCGCAAGCTTAGACCTGAGTGAGTCCATGCACATAACGCGGCGGCAGCAGCAGCGGATTAAAACTATCGTTCGCTGCCTTTGAATGCCGACAAATATTATTATTAAAAAGCTGTTATAACATGTTATTTCCAAATATGCCGAGGGGTGGGCAACATTACATTATTTATTGGGTGCTATAGTACGCAGAGCATACACATCTATTGATGAGGGCTTGGAAAATAGGTTAAATCAATATGTTTATTTATTTTTTTGTTGTGTATAAGAATATGAATGGTATAATTGAATGACGCGCAGTTGTACGCATGCGCAGTGAGACTCAAGATGACGATTTCAATACAACAAGCATGTTATATTAATGGTGTGTTCCGAGTCTTATTTTAAGTCAGATTCCAACACCAATACATAACAATTTGGCGACGAGGATGGGATTCCGCTAACAGGAACAGTATTGCGGTTGAATAGAGGCTTTTCTCACGATCGGACCTGAAGTTAAAGACGAGTTATGTATTTTGGCGCGACAAATATGGGACTGGAACGCACGATCGCCATGCAACTAGCAGTGCTGTAGCGGGGCAGCACAGCTCATCGAAGTAGCTTTGACAGCGGGTTTCGATTGAGTATCCACAGTGATAATACAACATCATAACCAGAACCACAACCAGAGCCTGATATCTCAGATATCTCAGATAACATGCAAAATCCAACACAGACAGATAGATGCATGTCTAGTAGAATTACAAGAACACCTAAAAGATTTGATAATTTTGTTATTTATAAGTGTAACATATAGTTGGCACAAAGCAATGTGTCCTTTATTTGGTTTGTCACACCACGTTTAAGGAAGATGTGTGGAATGTAACAATCATAAGTACCAAGTTTAGATAAACGGTTTACTTTATGCATGGTTATTACTGCCTGGTAAAGTATGCGGGGTATAATGGTTTAAACATCAGGTCTTGTTTGCATAATCAAAGAAATTTTATAAGTTTTGGTGTTACAGTAAGGATTTTGTGTAAAAGATCATATAGAGTGAAGATTGTGTTATCTGCGTCCAAGTTAAAGGGGGAGGAGTGTTGTGTATGAGACTATGAATGGTATAATTAAATGACTTGCGCAATTGTACGCATGCGCAGTGAGACTCAAGATGGCGATTTCAATGCAACAAGCATGTTAAATTACTGGTGTGTTCCGAGTCTTATTTTAAATCAGATTCCAGCACCAATACATCACATTATTCATTAATTATTTTCAGCAACTGGACTAATCACTGCTCAAATAGCTGGGGAGTGGGAACTGAACCCACGTCGACCATCTGCTGGAGGAGTTGGATGGGCCAAATGGCCTTCTTCCATGAGCAGGAAGGAACTACAGATGCTGGTTAACACTGAGGATAGACGCAAGATGCTGGCGTAACTCAGCTGGCCAGGCAACATCTGGAGTGAGGGAATGGGTGAAGTTTTGGGAAGGGTCTCGACCCGATACATCACCCATTCCTTCTCTCCAGAGATGCTGTCGGGCTTCTTCCATGTTGGAGAGGTCTCTGATTCCAAATTGTTAGTGAAAATGTTTTGTTCTTTCCAATTGGTATGTTGGAATGCTTTGGTCATCCAGATCTGACAATGCCATTGTAAGAATTATTATTATCACCAGTTTGCTTGCCCGAATCGGAATGATGAGGAGACACAAGAGAATGCAGACAATTGAAAAGTATAGCACAGGAACAGGCCCACGATGTCTGTGCCGATCATAATGCCAAGATCAACTAATCTCATCTGCCTCCACATGATCCATAACCCTCCACTCTTTGCATATCCATGTACCTATATAAAAGCCTCTTAAACATTTTACCATCTCTCCTCGGTGCACTAATCACCCACTGGCCCCAGTCTCACCTCTTTCCCATTCCTCATTTTGCACAGGTTATCTTTGCCCATCGAAATCTGACAATGCCATTATAAGATGTCACCGGTGTATGTCTGAGTTAGAAGGATAAGATGCACAGGGGACGAGATGCTTCAACTTCACCTTCACCTGTCCAGAGTCCACCAATCACCCGCATTCCCCAGTCATCTTAAACTCATGTTCACTAGACTCCTCTGCCTCTGCCTCTTTTAAAAATATATTGTCGATCATATCTATGCCCCCTCAAAATGTTATAAACCTCCTTAAGGTCACCACTCAACCTCCTACATTCCAACTAGAGTAACTCCAGCCTCTCCATTCTCTCCTGATATCTTCAGCCCTCCATTCCAGTCAACATCTTAATTACCAAACACAAAGTACTGGACAGTCTTAGCATCTGGGGAGGGAATGGATAGGTGATTATTCAAATTGAGACCCTTCAGTCTGAAGAAGGGTCCCCACCTGAAACAATGCCTGTCTGCTCCCTCCCCAAATGCTGCCTGGCCTGCTGAGTTCCTACAGCCATAGATACAGTTCCTACAGCCTTTGTGTTTTGCCTGAAATTCCAGCATCTGTAATTTCTTATCAACAATTGATGAGTCTCCTCTTCACACCCTATATGGCTACCACATTCAATATCTTTTGTATAAAATTACAAGTATAACAAGTATAACAAATATTCTCGCTGATTTGGATGGAGGAAGGGAATTATTCCAGATATCCTGCTCCTATCGATATTCCTCATTCAACATCACTGCAACAGAATGTCTAATCATGATCATATTGCTGCTTGTGGAAGCTTGCTGTGTGCAAATTGAATAGCTTTTCTTCCTTCAGCTGGGGGTAGTGTAGAGGGCTATGAACAGTTGCTACAGCAAAATATAACAATAAAATAATCAAACCCGTATAGAAGTGTAAATAATGTAGGGAGGGGGTGGTGTTCATACTTGACAAAAAACAACAACGCTATGAAGATTTCTGAACCCATTGCTCGATTCACATAAGATTGCAGCTCCAAGGATTGCGGCTCCAAGGATGCCAATCTGATTTCTAGGTGTATTATGTTAAATATACTCCCACTGCACAATATGGCACACAAACATGCTACATTTTTCATGCTATAAGAAAGCATAGATTTCAGAATGCAGGTGAAATGCTTCCAGCAGAGGGTGCACGTAACCAAAAGAACTTTCCAGAAGCTCCAGCATTACAGTCGCTCATCGGAAGCCAATGTGAGAACAGAATACCATTGCAAGGGGACAGAGTTCCCAGGGAGAAAGGAAATGGATTTCAGTTGGCATAGTAACAATCACATTATCTGATTAACCTCGTCTGGGAAACAGGTAGAGACCGACATGATTTATGACTGATGATCAAACTCCAGTATTATGTTGATAGAGCTTAAGCCTTTGAGAGTGACGAACCATAGACTCATTCATATATGGAGGCCATTGTATCTATGCTACTTCTTTGAAAGGACTGTCCAATGAACCCAACTGTCCCACAACTCTGAAATTGTTCTACATTTATGAAAACGGCAAATCTAGCTGAAGGAGTCAACAAGATGGCCCGAGTCAAATCAAAGAGGCCCAAGAAGGGAGAGGCTTGTCCGCACCAACCCTAGATCGCTGTCATCCTTCCAGTCGCCCAGAGGGAAATGAGTAAATGCTAGTAGTCACCTGATTAATACAAACAGGAAGTGCAGCCTGACTGGTTATCCCCTGTTGCGGCTTGGGTTTTGTTTCAAGGCAAAGTACATGGCAACTAACTGGGGAAGAAAGGGTTGGGAGAAAGAGCAAAATTGAAAGATATAATTGGATACTCGCAAAGGCACAATGGATCAATTCCTTCTATGCCATTTGAATTTATGATTCACCATATGCCGTTTACATTCAATTAATATAATAGTATAATCCACTCATTAAATGCCTCAAACCATTCCAGTACTTTAAACTACAGCTAGTGAAGATTTAGTTAACTGATGTTGGTAGTGGCCACTTGCCAATCTGCACCTCTCTATTGTTTGAATGTACTGAAGAAGTTAAACATTGATGTGAAAATTATACTTGGGACTTAACTTGCATCATCTGACACTTGATTTCATTACTTTATTGGGCCCTCTAACTGTTTCAGGCAGCAATCATAGTTGTTTGAAAACAAGTAATTATCTCAGGTCAATAGGTGCCTAGGGAGTCTTTCAAGCTCAAAGAATGATTTGCTCCCACTCTAGTTTTGGATAATCGAAAGCGGCTAACGTGTTTACGCAAGATTGCTGATTCTTCCACAAATGGAGCAAAAAAAAAGGGTCTGTATTTTAGGATATTGTACACTTCCGCTGTTATTTGCGTATTGCCTCTGTGTTCTTCTGTCACTGAAACTTAAGGTTCTCAGTCCCATCCCAAATGCTGCTTAATTTTAAGCAGGGTTTCCCTTCGGTGATTGTGAATGTCACATTTCTTCTAGGTGGCTTTAAGAACATATTTGAAGCACTTTCTCTGCCTTCCTAGAAATGTCTGCCTGTTACTGAACTCAAGGTAGAATGATTGCTTTTGAAAGACTGGTGACAGACATATCCACAATGCATCTCATTCAAGGAAGGTTGTTCAATATGACCAGGCCTCGCTGCTGAGTACATTGAGTTCATCAATCTTGCTTCACCTCTCCTGCCAAATGACTTGCAGGATTTTGTGGACATAATAATGGCACTATTTCTCCAGTTCCTAAGGTCTCTACTGTTGGTTGGGATTGACCCAGCAATGATCACTACTGATCCATAGGCCAGGAGCTTGAGATTTTGGCCAATGTTCATCCTTCATCAGCCAAGGGATGACTGTTGCACTGCAGGTGATGAATTTTGTTATCAATTTCTTTATCATGAAAAAGAAATGTAACACTCAAAATGGAGGAGCATTTTGGATGATCCAAAGAACCATGTGCTTTGATGAAGGTCCTGGGATAAGAACATTCATTTACAGTTTCAAGCTACAATTGGTTATTGTAGGGAGCAGTGATTATAATGTAGCAAAGCAAGATTAGTAGTGGACCTTTGTCTTCTGGATGTTTTGTGTGAGAACCATCTTTTCACTAAATTAAAGGAGTCAATGATGTGGAGCATGTTTTCTAAAGTTGGACTATCTTGACTTTGAAGAAGAGGCAACAGAAATTGAACAGTTTTCTGCTCCAAATGTAGACCAACACTCCAGTTGGAGGTGAAGTGCAGTGTTTCAGTGAGGAAGTTTGATAGATCACAGATTCTATATGATTGGGCAGCAGATGTTGGATCCAATGGCTTTTGGAAGACAGCCACATCTGAAAGGAATCATCCATATTTGGGCGGTGTTAAATGTTTAAACAGTATCAAAAAAGATTTTATGGTTGGAGCTGTCTTCTGCATTTTTCATTGATTTTTCACATGCAGCAATATGTTCATAGGATTTCTTCATGGAAATTTGTTATCATGACTCCTCAACTGATATGAGGGGACAGATGAGGAGGATCCTTGTGAGGACTTTCCTTGCATCAGATAACTGGAAAACCCCACTATAATTACCGTAATCAGACCTCTATTCTTGAGGAACACCAGGTTGCAGATACTATAATCAGAAGCCAGAAAAAGGAGGGAAACTGGAAGAAATTAGCGGGTCAGGCAGCATCTGTGGAGGGAAATAGATAGTCGGTGTTTTGGATCGAGGCTTTTCATCAAGGCAGTGGCTATGATCATAGCATCTCTAAGGCTCTCTTGCATTCTCTCATCCTTATATGTGGGAAATGAGATCATGAATTAGTGTCAAAAGTACTCCTCCACCATGTTTTAATACATCTCAATGGGATTTCCCCGCTCCAGAGGCCTTGTACAACAAAAGATTCCCACATTTGTCATTCAGAGGATAGATTTAGGAATGTCTTCCCCAGACTGGATGAAGAAGCAAATTAATTGCTTGGAGATGGCAAAAGCAAACTCAGTTGAAATTATATAAAATAACATGTGAATTTGTATCACTATAAATGACAGGTAAAGTAACAGACAAAGATATTTGTTTAAAAGGGAACTGCAGATGCTGGAACAATTGAAGGTAGACAAAAATGCTGGAGAAACACAGCGGGTGAGGCAGCATCTATGGAGCAAAGGAATGGGTGACGTTTCAGGTCGAGGCCCTTCTTCAGAACAAAGATATTTTGTTCATTGATCATGATTCTGCTATTGGTATGAACTGTAGTTAAGAGTCCAACTGAAATATAAGTCCTAAAGTACTTAATCTTGCATTATCTACAGTTCATACCAATACTAGAATGATGAGCAATGAACAAAATATCGTTTACCTGTCATTTAGCAAGATTAAGTACTTTAGGACTTATATCTCATTGTGGATTTGGTAGGTTTTGGTTAATGGGCCTGCTGTCAAACACGATTACCCACTCAGTTTCTACTTTGCACTTTGAAGTTACATCTTTGTGAATTCTCTAAAGTCCACAATCATAACACATATTCTTAGTTCTATTTATTATAATTACCTCACCATTATTAATCGAGAAACAATATTAATGTTCATTAATATTAAATAAAATCATCTTTTGTATAATAGGCATGAATGGATCTGTTTTGGGGCTACTCATTCTTTGCACTATTTTGAAAATTAGGCTTCCGGCTAGAATAACCATCCTCTAATTCAAGGAGCACTTATGCCAAATAGAGCTCACCCACCTGCTGCTAATTTACATCAAATCAGCAGTTGAACCTAATGCTCTGTTCATTTGTTATGGTTCTTCAGCCACTGTCTAGAGCAGCAAAAAGATTTGAAAAGCCTTTAATTACCTGTTGACATTTTGTTTGAAACAACCAAGGATAAATGTGTGTTGCTTCACCAAATGAAACAGTCAAATGTTTTTCCTTCCTAGACTCAGGTCTCCGACTCCCTTGATGATTCAGTGCAATAGAGTGAAGTTTTGATGATATTTACTTTATGACTTCCTTAGTTTGTACTCACATTTATTGGCCTCTGGCTTCCAATCCCGTTCAAATAACTTTTCACACTCCAGGCTAGTACCTTTCTCTTAATAACTATTGAGGAAGTGAAAAAGTTAAACAATCCCTAACAAAAGCTCAGGATAATGTCCAGAATATGTCCAGGAGGTCCTGCAAGCTACAGTCAAAGTCTTTAACTCTAGTCAGGCACATTTTAACCTCGATTGGCTTATTCCTACCTCGTTCAGACTTGCCTGTTTGATCATTTGGCTGTTTTCATGGAATTCCTTTGAGGCAGCTCTGAATGGTATGTCGGTAATGTATCGACAAGTCTACACTGAACAAATGCCTAACAAAAAACTCACTTACATTGTTGATCAGCAAAGCAACTGATTTCAGCCCCAGACAAAAAGTATCTTACTGGGAAACAGTCCATTTGTTGATAGACTCAAAATGCTGAAGTAACTCAGCGGGACATGCAGCATCTCTGGATAGAAGAAATGGGTAACGTTTTGGGTCTCAACCCAAAACATCACCCATTCCTTCTATCCAAAAATGCAACCTGTCCCGCTGAGTTACTCCAGCATTTTGTGTCTATCATCGATGTAAACCAGCATCTGAGTTCCTTCCTAAACAGTAATCTTGTTTTCCACTTAGCTTGTTGCAATCATCAATATTGTTGCTTAAACGAAATAAAAATGAAACATGTTATTTTGCTAAGTGGAAAGTGCCTAGAAATTTTCCCTATGATATTTAAACTCCTTGCGCTATCCTTCAGGGGATAAGATAGTATTGTAGTTAACTTGGAATCACAAGGAACTGCAGATGCTAGAATCTTGAGCAAAACACAAAGTGCTGTAGTAACAAGTCAGGCAGTATCTGTGGACAGAAATGGATAGCAACATTTTGAGTCGGGATCCTTCTACAAAGATCCTGAATCTGACCCTGATAATAAATGGTCAGTAATACCCACATCTCTTGAATAAATACTTTTTATTTTAAATGTGACATAATTCCATGACCCCATTTGCTTTCAGTTGGGACAAATGATCCAAGGGCACTATTTTTCCTTTGTTTTCCAACCAATACTTTCCCCTTCAAAATAACTTTTATCATATTTGTGGGAGCTTGCTATCCATAATGTGACTACCGAGATGACCTAATTATGAAATTGACCATTAATAAAAAAATCTTGGTTGACAGTAAACATTTTTGGGATGATGTGACTATAAATGCAAATTGTTCAATTTTGTGGAATAAAATACTCAATAATTGTCAGCTATTCTTCAATTCATCCATAAGCTTCTTTCGAAATATTTTATTTTACGTTTCTGGATTTAAAAGAAAACTTGAACTATGAATTCAACATTAATTTTTCAAAGCACATTATTATGTAACTGTTGTCGGTCCAAAGCCAAGATCCAGTTGTCCAGGCACCATGATAACATCACAGTTCCAACAGTAGAGATTTTGAGGGGTTAGGAATACAATGACACATACCCCATTGAGATGTCGCTGGTGCAGACTTTCCAAAACTGTCTAACTGGGAGATGTCTGCTTGACTGTGTTTCGAACACATTAACAACAAAATGAAAATAAAAAAATCCCAACATCCCCTATTAATTACATGCTGGATCACAACAATATTGATTATGTTAAGTTAAAGGAAGGCTTGTATTACAAGGATAGGAGCATTTTACCATCCAATGAATTTTAATAACCACTTCCAAGGAAATGCAAGCACAATTTACATAATTTCTTCTTAGCAATTAGCCCTTGCGGCCCTAATAATATTCTGATGAATCCGGGCTGCACTCTGTTAACATAACTTTATTTTAGTTTGATACTCAGCAGAGTACAGAGTATTCCAAATATAAGGTAGATACAAAATGCTGGAGTAACTCAGCGGGACAGGCAGCATCCCTGGGGAGAAGGAATGGGTGACGTTTCGGGTCGAGACCCTTCTTCAGTCTGATCAGAGAGAGTGAGTTTGCTGAAAATGTAGAATTTGATAATGAATCCAAAAGGCAGCAATACAGAAGATGGGGTATTGTTCCCAAGTTTACATTATAACAGGGCAGGAGGCCACAATAGGGCAGAGTGGGAGTGGGGTAGAGAATTGAAGTGTGAGGGAGAAAAGAAAACTCAGAGTCACCACTGTGGCGACTGCAGGTATTCTGCAAAGCAATCACCATTTCTGAGGTTTGTGTAACGGAGACCACCTTGGGAGCACTGAATGGAATATATTACCTTAGAGGAAGTGCAAGTGGATCATTCTTTCAGCTGCAGGGAATGTTTGAATGGTAGAAAGAGAAGAGATAAAAGAACAGGTGTGGCACCTGGTGCAGTTGCGTGGGAAAGTGCCAAAGCAACCTGGGCTGAGGGCTATTACACCAAAACCTGTGTCCAGGTGCTAGACTAATAATTGTATTTGAATCAGCAGGATTTGGAATACTGGAAAATATTTGTCTCTTTGCATAATACATCACGTCTTGGTGTTATTGAATAACTATGAACATCCAACGTAGGTCGATGTTTGTGTTCAGTGGATCAAAGAGGGTCTAATCACAGCTGGTAAGTAAAGCTATCAAAACACGCAATAATGGTGTATGAAAAACAAAGGAAGATGGATGCTGGAAATCTAAATGAGGAAGAGAAAAGAGCGTGATGAAATACCTGGCAAGATAGGCTGCATCTGTAGAGAGAGTAAACTTCACACAAAGGGTGGTGGGTGTATGGAACCAGCTGCTAGAGGAGGCAGTTGAGGCAGGGACTATCCCAACATTTAAGAAACAGACAGGTACATGGATAGGACAGGTTTGGAAGGATATGGACATGGAGGGATATGGACATGGAGGGATATGGACATGGAGGGATATGGCAGGTGGGACTAGTGTAGCTGACACATGTTGGCCGGTGGGGAAGTTGGACCTGTTTCCAAGCTGTAACACTATGACTCTCTCTCAGGAGAGAGAATAAACTGGGTAAATGTTACAAATAGATAACCTTTCATTACATAATCTGATAAAGTCTTGAAATGGTGACTATCTGAAATTGCTGAATTCAGTGATGAATCCTGAGGGCTTTACTGTTCCGGGTCAAAAGATCAGACATTGTTTCTGAAGCTTACATTTTACTGGAAGAGGGTACAAAACTAAAGACAGAGGGGGCAATGGGGGAGTGGGATGGGGAATTAAAGTGACAGGCAACTGGAAGCTCAATCTCACCTTTGCAGATTAGACAAAGCTGTGTTTCATAAAGTGGTTTGATTTCTCCAAATAGACGAGACCGCATTGTGAGCACTAAATGCAATACACTAGAATGAGAGTACATCAACCACGGATTCACCTGGATTCAAACTGGATCGCTAGATAGCGAGAAGGGGAGAGCTAAAAGGGTAGGTTGCAAGGGAAGTTTTGGTGGAGATGGAAGAATGAAGCTGGAAGTTGCAAAATGGTCCCTTTAGATTGTTGAAAGATGAGAGAATGGGAAGATGCATCCAGTGGTGGCTTTCAGTAGCATAAATAATCGAGGAAATGTGTTAAATATAGAGACTGGTGGGTGGAAGTTGAGGACAAAGAGATTCCTATATTTTTGTTGCGTGGGAGGAGAGGAGGTTAAGAACAGAATTGTGGGAAATGGAACAAATGTGATAGAGAGCCCTGTTAATTATGAAGAGGAGTCACAGCACTATTGACAATTAAGAAGAAAGGAAAACATCATTATTTTTAATTGCTGTCTAGCTGCATGAGGAGAGACGTGTAATGCCATAGCAATACTCTGGGTGATGTGTGTTTTTGCTGCCTATGCCAACTTGGAATTAAAACATCGACCATAACTTTGTCAAATTATAATATAAAACTCAACTGGTTAATCTCAGTTCAACCTGCCCCCTGTGAGAAGTGTTGATATCAGATTTCACTCTTGCACCATTTCTCCTCTCTGACCCAACAAGCCCCTCAACTGTGTCAAACAGAAGTAAGAGTTCCTTCAACACATCGTACAAGCAAGGAAGTGTAGATGCTAGTTTATAGACTACTGAGGAAAAGTCCTGACCCGAAATGTCACCTATCCATGTTCTGCAGAGATGCTGCCTGACTCGTTGAGTTACTACAGCACTGTATGTCCTTTCCTTCAATACAAAACTGAATGCTTTAAGAAAAAGGTGACTCACCACCACCTAACTAAGATAAATATAGTTAGCCAATAAATGTTAGGTTATTCAAGCAGTGATCATCCAGCCTTTGCCATTTGCCATAATGATAAAAATGAATCCTAATAAAGTACTTAACAGCTTGAAAGAAAAGAAGGATTTTGTTAAAATGGTGCAACTGTATGAGTGAATAAAGCTGTCATCTCTTCATGAAGCAAATAGTTCCAGCACCAATTCATTGAATTCTGCAGCATAATTACTTTGAATGCTTGTTACAGACATCATTGGTTCAATGGAAACGTGCAATAGTGGGCTGAAATCATCTGTAAACTTTCCTGGAATGAATGAAGCTTGCAGAACATTCATTTGTTCATTAGTCCAACTCTCTCTTTTTGAAAAATATTACTTAAATTGCATCCTGCATCCTTCCAAACAGTGAATATCGCTCATAAAAATATAGAACAACTTATTTTTGACAATTGTCTTAAATCTGTGTGTTTTTTGATTAACAGTCCATCTTACCGAAGCAGCTTTTCCCTATCTAAATTAAGTCCCTCAAATTTTGGATTCCTCTATTGAATCTTCTATTTTCCTCTTCTTTGATTTACTTCCCTAATCTCTTCACTTTTTGCTCACTGGTATCTTGAAGTAGATGATGCAGAGTGAATTGCATAAAGAAAATTCAGCCCGGTATCAGAAATGTTGTATTCCCTCTGCATGAGTTACACAGAATTGGTCATGCATTAAAGACTATTTGGTCACTGCTGGTGTTTATGACCATTTACAAGCCTTCTCCACCTCTCTTCATCTCAGTGTATTCCTCTTATCGTTCTTCCTCATGATTATATCTAGATTCAAATGCATATATGGTATTTGCCTCAACTAATCCTCCCATTTTCTGCACCATTCTCTATTGGCAGTACCTTAATCTCGTTTCTCCTGGTCTGCTCTATTCCTTCTGTATTTCTATCATAATCACCATAACTTCATCTCAGTTTATAAGCTGAGATGAAGAGAGGTAGAGGTTTGTAAAGGACATAAACATCAGCACTGACTAAAAAATGTTAGATTTCTATCAAATCACTATAACATACCCTTTTCAAAAAGAGTTCCAGCTTGTTCAATCTTACCTGAAGGGTGGAATCTCCTATAGTTCTGAAATTAATCTTGTAAATCACTTCTGCACCTTCTGATATGTTTTGTTATACTTTTACAATATGGACACCAGAATATGTTTCATTAAACACTGTATTTGCTAAGCTGCTAATGATGAACATTTAGACTGTAAGAGAATCAAGGGTAATACGAAATGGGCAGGAAAGTGGAATAGAAGCCCACAATTATATCAGATCTGATTATATTAAATGGTTAAATAGTGGGCTGCATGGTCTACATATGTCAATTGTTTTATGTAATCTCAAGTATCTGCTCTAATCAAGGTTTGATATATTTTACGTTCCTGCTTTTCAGTTCTACCTTCAGAAATGAACCCGTTGTTTTGCAGAAGTCCAAAGAGGCTGCAGATATTTGAAACTACAGCAAAGAACAAACTTCTGAAGGAACTCAGTGGGTCAGGCAGTATCTGTGGAGGGAAATGGAAGGGAATGGAAGACTTTATTGTCATATGGACGACAGATGGCACAATGGGCTAAGTGTTCGGCTGGCAACCGGAAGGTAGCTGGTTCGAATCCCGCTTGGAGTGCATACTGTCGTTGTGTCCTTGGGCAAGACACTTCACCCACCTTTGCCTGTGTGTGTCCTTGGGCAAGACACTTCACCCACCTTTGCCTGTGTGTGTGAATGTAATTATGTGAAGCACTTTGGGGTCAATGCAAGTTGACTAAAAATGTGCTATATAAATAAAGAAATTTAATTAATTTAATATGTGACAAGGCACAATCAAATTCTTTGCTTACATACCCAAGGTATGCAAATAGTCGCCACATATGGTGTGGACAAAGTTACAAAGTAACTCTCCTTGTTACTTTCGGCTCCTCCTTTGTTCTCCCCTCCCCCTCCAGGTCCTCATTGTTCTCCCTCCACTCCCCTCCCACCGGGTGGTCCCCCCATGGCAGGTCCTCCATTGTTCATTGTTCTTCCCCCTCCCTCACAGCGGTCCCCCCATGCCGGGTCAGATACCATCATCAAAATAAAGAAGGGTGCTGACTCAAAACATTGTCAGTCCATTTGCCTCCGCGAATGTTGCATTAGGGTTTTAGCTGTACGTCTCCATGGCTCTTAACTACATGTACTCAATAAAAGTAGCCATTTAAGAGAGATATGATGCCAGTTCCCATTGAACTAAGTGGCAGGGCCCAGCAAGCAGAAGCTCTTGGGTAAAAGCCAAAGCATCTATTATTCATCACTGTCTGCAAGTGCTGCCAAATTTACCTGGGTGTGTCCTGAGGTTTCATCGTATGATCTTGCTGTGTGCAATTCTGTTTGCCATGCTACAGGAAGGATGCGATTATGTTAGAAAGCGTGCAGAATAGATTCACAAGAATGTTGCCAGGACGAGGTTTAAAGAAAGATTGAATAGGCAGGGACTCTTTTCCCAGGGAGGGCTGAATTTATAGATGTTAATAAGTTTCTTTTCTCAGGGTAAGTGTGTCTAAAACTAGGAGACAGAGTTTTAAGATGAGGGAGGAAATAGTTGAAGGGAATCTGAGCAGCAAGCTTCACCCACAGTGTGATGGATATATGGAACGAGCTGCCAGAGGAGGTGGTTGAGGCAGGTGCAATTGCAATATTTAAAAGACATTTGGACAGGAACGATGAAAGGAAATGTTTTGGGGGATATGAGTGAAATGTAGATTGATAGGATTAACATAAAGAGGCAAAATGTTTAAGAAGGTACTGCAAATGCTGAAAAATCGAAGGTAGACAAAAATGCTGGAGAAACTCAGCGGGTGCAGCAGCATCTATGGAGCGAAGGAAATAGGCAACGTTTCGGACTGAAGAATGGTTTCGGCCCGAAACGTTGCCTATTTCCTTAGCTCCATAGATGCTGCTGCACCCGCTGAGTTTCTCCAGCATTTTTGTCTAACATAAAGAGGCATGCTGGTTGGTTGGCATGGACAAGTTTGGCTGAAGAGCATACTTCCATGCAGAAAAACTCTAGTACATTTTCCTCTTCCCCTGGCATTGGCAGTTTAATATCCAGCTATTTTTTTTAACATTTCTGGTATTGTCACAAATGAAAAGTACACAATTATTAAATACACCTATTGCACTGCGCAGTACTCTAGATGTTTTGATTGCTGAGCAACCCTTATGGTTGGTCATCTTGATTGGGTATTTGCAAGAGGGAAGGGCACTGTTTGCACAATCTTTCCAGTTCCTGATCTGAATGACATGCATTAAAGGTAGGCAGATTTGCTGTCAGGTGTCCTCTACACTAAGCTAAAGGGTGGAGTACAGCACTGGGATATTCCACATTCTGTGGGGGTGCCGTGCCTCTCAAACGCTCAGTAGACTAGTAGCACTAAATGGAATCACAGTTGTCACTTTATTTGTTAAGGGGTTGCATAAGGAAATGACTGGCTCTGCTGCGTCACTGAGGTTGTGCTCCCCATCAGGTATGAGTGTACCTGTCAACTCTCTTCATACCCCTTGCATCTTGCCAGCTAATAGGTTTCCCTGGAGGTGCGGCTCCCCAGGGCTATGTTGAGGTGTTCTGCCACTTCTTACTAAAACCTCCACCCTAAAAGGCTGCACCTTATGGTTAACGGACCAACAACCGGAGAAAAGAAGGTGAAGGTAGGCAAGAAAAACTAATCGGTGTTTCTTTGTGGCACAGAAACTGAGACTTTGCGAGAAAAATGTGTGGAATGTGATTGATGAAGTGGTTGAGCTTTCACTCTGTATTTGCAAAGAGAGTTGTGTCAGACTTGTACAAACCAGTACCAGCGTGTTCAGGCTACTGTAGCCATGAGAAAAGTAATATTATTTTCATCAAAATGGAAAGAAATATTTGGAAGGAACATTAACCCATGTAATTAACTTTAATGTTTTTATATAGGGTAAATAGAGAGATTGTTCCCATTATTGGGTGAAATGAGGACAGAATTAAATTGATATACAAAGGATATGAGGGGCTGGTAGGAATTACGAGGAATACAAGGAAATTGGTTTTTTTTTAAACTGCGGTTATGATGTGCAGATTGCCACCTTTGAGAGGAGTGAAAATATACTTTTCAGAAAAGAGCTGAAAAAGGTTGAGGGAAAATAATTTGCAAGCCTGTTGTGAAAGAACATGGATAGACACAAAATGCTGGAGTAACCCAGCGGGACAGGCAGCATCTCTGGAGAGAAGAAATGGGTGATGTTTCGGGTCAAGACCCTTCTTCTCACAAACAAATTGAGTTGAATGATGAAGAACCAGCATAGTCTGAATGGGTCAAATGGCCTCCTGTGCCATAACGATTCTAACTTCTGAATGAGCTCTTTATCAATTTCTTGCACTGTCAGCTAAAGCATTTATAATTTTTGATGGAAGAATTGATACAAATCAATTTTTAACATCTGAACCCTGTTCCAATAAAAACACTTCTTGTCACTTTCATAAGAACACTGGAAAATAGAAGCAGGAACAGTCTAAAGAAGGGACTCGACCTGAAACGTTAGCTATCCATGTTTTCCAGGTGTGCTGCCTGTCCCACTGAGTTACTCCAGCACTTTGTCTTTTTCCAAAAAGGAAGCAGGCACAGGTCATCGGACCCCTCCTCTTTAATACAATCATAGCTCATCTATGCTGACCTTAACTCCTCTTTTGTGCCAGTTTCTCACACCCCTCAATTCCTTAAATTTCAAATATTTTTCCACCTCTGTCTTAAATATATCTAATGCATCTGCATCCCTTGGGGTCCCTTATTTTCTATGCAGCTTTATTTTACAGCTATGTCCATTTGATCATAACTCTCCCACAGGTTTTCTGCCAGGAGTCTCCATAGGCGGGTAACTGTCATAGAAAGAAGGAATAAGTTTATTGGCCAAGTAGTCACATACAAGGAATTTGCCTTGGTGCTCTGCCCGCAAGTGACAACATGACATGGAGAGACAGTTAGGAATGACACATAGAACATTAAATATTGAGACTGCCTAAACATCATAGAGCAGAGTTTCAAATTCTTATTGGTTTGAACTACCCAGCATCAATAAGAATGATGTTTTGAATACTGCACCTACAGTATCTCTCCTCAGAACTTCCCAAAACACTTCACAGTCAATGAAGTAAAAGAGATAGACTTTGAAGTGCTGTCATTGTGATAGTAGATGAAAATCAGCATCCAATCTTTGCTGAGTGAGTTCCCACAAATAGCAATGTCATAACATATAGATAATCTGCTTTTAATCATTATGGATAAACATAGGCCAAGATATCAAAGAATCATAACAAAATCTAGGAAAAGGCCATTTGGCCCATTGCTTTTATTCCAGTTCTGCATCTCCTAAATCAAATTTCCAGTACCTGATCGCAGGTCCTGCAAATCATTGCTTCCTCAGGACATGTTCACACATGTTCTAAATGCAATGAGGATGTCTACCTATTTCTGTTCACTCTGAGGGAGCAAATTCAAGACCTCTAACACCGTCTGAATAAATAAACATTCCCTCATTCCCCTCTCATTCTTTATTTCAAACAATTACCTCCGAATTATTGGTTCCTCAAACCGGAAAAATATTCCTTCCTTCTTTTTCACTCTATGTCTGAACTAAGTCTCCACGCACCCTCTGTATCAAAACGGCCCTAGCCCATCCTCATTCTCGCCTATCATCATATAATTTTCCAATCCTGATAGCTTTCTCATGACTCCGATGCACTCATTCTGGTGCAATCACTCGTCATGGATTATATCCTGCTCTTCTCATTAAATGATGCTGTGGAAATCTTTCACCTAAGAGAGAAAACAATGCCTTGATGACACATCTGATAGATGACTCCTGCTCAACATTCCCTGACTGGTGTGCCATCCTAGGATGGGCCTTGAACCAATGTTCTTATACGGAGAGAGGCAAGATTGCTACCCTTGGGCCATGCCAGACAACATCAGATAAGATTGCCGTTGGGGTTAGCACTTTATATTCTGCGTGAGAGATAGAACTTAGTTAACACTGTTACAAATGAGCCATACAGTTAAACAACGCTGATTGATCTGCGCCCTCTGTTGACATTTCTACTTCCGGATTTCCAATTCAGCCTGACTGGTTAGATTTGTATATCATAGGTTAGGGCTGCATTTTGTATTCATTAATTCTCACAAAAAATAGCAGAGAAACCATAAACAGGGAAAATTATAACCACCTAATTAGCAGATCTTAGCAAGCTGGATTGCACATTTTTACACATACTGATTATTTCCCCCCCATGGGGTCTGAATAATTCATCTTCTGGCACTGAGATCAAATGGGTTCAAAGTTCTTATCTGCTGATTGCATTCAGCTTTTGGGAGAGCTAAATATCAGAGGGTAAGCCAACATCGTCAAACACATTTAGCATTGGAACTGAAGATATATTTATCCTCAGTGAGCCTCCATTAAGCTTTTTATGACCATTTTATTTCACTTTGGTCTTTTGGAAATATTTCCTGTTGATTTGGAAGAATTTTTTTTCTGTGTGATGCGGAATAAACAGTCCGGAAATCATCAACTGAATGAATATTTGGGAAAGACTTGAATTTTACATCACTTCTTATAAAATCAAGGTACCTCATAGAGTTTTGTAGTCAAAGAAGGATTGTTGTAGTCAGTCAGTACTGCCATTGAACACACATAATCCTCCAAAATTTCCGCCACCTCCAACGGGATCCCACCACAAACCACATATTCCCATCTCCACCCCTTTCCGCCTTCCACAGAGACCGTTCCCTAGCAACTCCCTGGTTATTGACCCTGTCCCACTTAGGAAACCTGAACGGAAACCTCTGGAGACTTTGCGCCCCACCCAAGGTTTCCGTGCGGTTCCCGGAGGTTGCAAGTGGTTGCCGGCGGTTGCAGGTAGTGGAAGCAGGTAGGGAGACTGACAAAAACCTCCAAGAACCTCCGGGAACCGCACGGAAACCTTGGGTTGGGCGCAAAGTCTCCAGAGGTTTCCGTTCAGGTTTCCTAAGTGGGACAGGGGCTTAACTCTTTCTCCAGAGATGCTGCCTGACCCGCTAAGTTACTCCAGCATTTTGTGTCTATCTTTGCTATAAATCATCATCTGTAGTTCCTCCCTACATGGTGCATCAGTGATAATGGATATTCTGATTTAGCGATCTAATTATTAGTACAAGGTGTAACTTGGCACTGATCTCATTCTTTTTTTTCAGTGGGCTACTGATAACTTATAATGGCCTCTGTGAAAGATCCACTAACAAAGGAGCTGGAGGAGGAACTAAAACTAAATACCGATGATATCTGTAGCCATGCCTGGTTCCATGGACCAATCCCACGGCAGGTTGGAAATCTCTGTCCATTTCATCATATGTCTGTGAACCATGAAAATAATATTCATATTATGTGCTTTCATACCACCTGAAAACATCAGTAGATGTAAGGTGCGGCATAATTTGCCTTTAAGGTTGATACAAATGCAATTTTTCCAGGATTGTGTAATTGACATTTTATTTTTTTGAAGTTAAGCACCCTCATCACCACCTCTGGGTCATTCTGTCACTCCATAAATTTAACCAGGCACTTGGGGCGGCATGGTGGCGCAGTAGTAAAATTGCTGCCTTGCAGCGCCAGAGACCCGGGTTCGATCCATATAACAGGCGCTGTCTGAATGGATTGTGTACGTTCTCCCCGTGACCATGTGGGTTTTCTCCAGGTGCTCTGGTTTTCTCCTACACTCCAAGGACTTGCAGGTTTATAGGTTAATTGGCACGTTAAAAATTGTAAATTGTCCCCAGTGTAGGATAGTGTTAGTGTACCGGTTAATAGCTGGTCAACACCAACTGGGTTGGCCGAAGGGCATGTTTCCGTGCTGTATCTCTAAAACTAAAACTAGAACTAAAGCTTTGTGGCATCAGTCACTTCTGCATCCGTTGGAGTTTTGACAGAGGGATGCAATTCCAAGTGCATCACTCATAAAGGAATCTTGTAGGGGAATGTGGGCCACATTGTGTTGCCCATCTACTAGGTGAAATTTCCCTTCCCCTGTATTTAATTCTGCTGGTCCCGATTCCTTCTATTGTTTCTATAAATACCATACCCAGTGATTTTGCTGATACTTTTTCTACCCTTTATCCCAACGCCATTGACTCTGCCAGATATTGACCAGTCCCCGTTCTATTACATTCACGAACATGTAGCAGGCAGGATTGGGTGTTGATCGTGAAGATTGGTTATCAGTTGACTTTTGGTGTTTAAAGTAGGAAAATGCTCTAATCCCAACCTGGAAACTATTATTTATAAAAAGAAATTGAAAAAGCAAAGAATTATTTTACTTTAGCTGTTGAATACTAAATGAAGGCTGATTCACCTCTTTGTTAATTCAGGAAGCCGAAGTGCTAATAGAGAGAGATGGAGATTTCCTCATCCGAGAGTCTCGCTCCAGTCCAGGAGACTTTGTACTGAGCTGCAGCTGGAAACATGAGCCTATCCACTTCAAGATCATCAGCGTGGTCCTCCGGCGTAAGGAGTCCTACACCCGAGTGCTGTATCAGTTTGAACAGGAGAGCTTTGATAACCTCCCAGCACTGGTGCGATTCTACGTGGGGAACCGCAGACCGATTTCAGAGGAAAGTGGAGCAATAATCTTTCATCCAATAAACCGCATTGTACCCTTAAGATGCATTGAGGAAAAATACAGATGTGCAGTGGGTCAGAGATTACAACACAGAGAACAGGCAGCCAGAGGCACTGATCAAAATAAAAGATTCAGTTTAAATCTATCCGGAGGAGTATCGTTGGACCAGCTTGAAGTGGATAGCAACCTTCTGAGGTAATTAATGATTTGGATTCATCAATCAGTTAAGCTCCCCAATGGCTTAATGTCAAGCTTAATAGATTATAAAGTGTAATCCATCATCTTCCATGCTCCGTAAACATGGGTCATTAAATCTCTTCTGATATATGCCAGCTTTCACCATGTGCCATTCATTCACCGTTCCCTGAGCTCACTGACCTACATTGATTCCAGGTTTGTGTGCACTTAAATTTAGAAATCCATGTTTTCAAATCCTTCAGTGGTTTGGCCTCTCCCAATCACAACAATTTTCTCCATCCCCATCCAGTTTCCCAATTCTCAAACTTTCTGTGCTGGGAGGTTATCGAAGCTCTCCTGTTCAAACTGTGTCCTAAATTTCTCCAGCCAGCTATCTTTCTCTTCCCCTTTATACCTTAAAGCTTTTGGTGACATAACTTGATTTCTCATTGAAAGTTTGGTTGATAACTCTCTGTAAAGTGCCTTGGGAATCTTTTAGTGTACTAATCCTAACAGAAGCTGGGACATCCCTTGAAATCCACAGGGAAGGAAATAAATAAATCAGACAGAGATTTCTCTAGCAGGCAGTCAGATGATGGGGAAGAACAATATTAGGTTTGGCCATGAAGCTTGGATGACTCTTTACAATGAGGAAGCACAAGACTTCAATGAACTATTCAATTAGTCCCACTGTAACAATCATGTGCACATTTTCATCCTTTAAATACATCCTATTTCCTTGTGAGGGTTACTATTGAACCGACTTCCACCAACTTTTCAAACAATTTATGCTCGATCACAACTCACTGCAGAAAAAATATTTTCACATTTATTCAAAAGTCTTCTCCGACACCCACTCCTCTGCCACTGGGAACTACTTCCCTTATTTACCCTATCAAAATTATTTGTGATTTTAAAAGCCTCAATCCAAATCTTGTCTTTGCTGGAGGAGGTATTATATGATTAGGATTAATTATTAATTTTGCTCTTTTTGTCACTCCTCACACTATCTGCATACTTGAGATAGCTGCAAACCTCCTTGTCGGCCAGAAAACGTTTGGTTGGAGCCCCATTGAACATTAATATCCAAGTTCCCAATGCAATACTAAGACAGCTGCATTGTATACTTTGTGGTTTATTGTCAGTTGGCCTTCGAGTCCTCAGTAGTTACAGAAGAAATATGCTGAAATGGAGAAATAAATCAACTCTCAGAGTATGTAACTAATATGATTAATGTTTCCCACATTACAGCATTTCCATCAATAGACTGTAGATTGTTTAAAGGTTATGAAAACACTATAGAAATGTATGTTCTTTAACATTGCCAGTTGTATTTTACAATATCAATTTTCTGGTAAAGTGTAATCAGCAATGGCATTTCTATGTTTATCGGCATGTTTTTATGGCAGGAATAAGGACAAGAGTGGCAGCCATCCAAATATTCTGGACTGGATTGACAAAAGGCCATTGCAATCTGCCCAGTCTGACAGTTACCTTTCTGGAGGTGAGTCCATTTAAAAATCTCTCTGGCACTAGATGTATTCTTATCCAACTTGTAGATTTTCCCTCGAAGATAGACACAAAATGCTGGAGAAACTCAGCGGGACAGGCAGCATCTCTGGAGAGAAATGAAGGGTGACGTTTCGGGTTGAGACCCATCTTCAGACTGAAGAACGGTCTCAACTTGAAACATCATCCATTCCTTCTCTCCAGAGATGCTGCCTGTCCTGCTGAATTACTCCAGCATTTTGTGTCTATCTTCAGTGTATAACTAGCATCTGCAGTTCCTTCCTATATTGTAGATTTTTCCTGCTGCATTATTATTTCAACTTTTGAAATAATATTTCTAGACGGTAATATTTTATGCAGCTGCACCATATTCTCTTTGATCTGGGGACTGAGTGTTGTTGTGGGATAAAAGTGGTAAATTATGAGCATGGATTGTTTATACTGGCTTTGTGTTCCCTGGATTATAAATCAAAAGAGATGATTTTAATTGATGTATCTAAGATAATGAAAGAACTTGTTGAACTATTTCCTCTAGTGGGAGAATCCAAAACAAGGAACCTTAAATTTAGAACTAAGCCATTCAGGGTTGATGCAAGGAAAAACTTCTTCACTCAAATCATTGTTCCCCAATAGACACAAAGAGCTGGAGTAACTCAGGAGAGAAGGAAAGGGTGACGTTTCGGGTTGAGACTCTTCGTGAAGAGTTGTGTGTTGTCAAGCTAGAGGAAGGAATGTAGGTGGAAGGGGAGGGGAGAAATGGGCGCAAGTCCAGGTGGTAGTAAAGAAGAGGGGTGACCCGAGGATTCATGCTTAAGATGTTTGGGAAAGAATGACAAGAGATTCAAGGCAAACAATTTTCTACATTAAATACCTCTGAAATGACAGTGGAAGCAGAGGCAATGGTGAGCTTCACAAGAAAATTGGATGAATATTCGATGGGGAAAATTGTTACTACATATGGGGCAGGATTGTGAGAATGCAACTCATTGGGTAGTTAATTCATGGAGCCAGCATGGGTTCAAATGGCTTCTAAATGTCCTTATCCTTTTATAATCATGTTGCCTATCTTTGTGGTTAGTGTAAGACAGATGTGGTTATAAATTGGTGAAGCAGGTAAAAGTTATGACTGTATTCGATGTGGGGTTTTCATCCGTTTAACAAGCTGTTAAGTGCTGTTGTTCTCAGTTACCTTTTCATTTAAGCTCTTTGACAAGTTCCCACATGATAGGCTTGTTGAGAAAGTTAGTTCACGGTGTTTGGCAAACTGGATCAAAGATTGTTTTGGTGGTGGGAATCGAGGGTAGTGGTGAAGGGTTATTTTTCTGACCATAAGTCTGTAACAATGGTGTACTAGTGCTGGGATCTTTGTTGTTTGTCATACGTAAGGTGCATAAGAATGTCTGTCATCTGATAAGTACGTTTGCCGATGACACAAAGATTGGTGGACTTGTAGATAGCGAGGATGTTTGCAGAAAGGTGCAGAGAGACATAGATTAGCTGAAAAGTTGGGCAAAATGTGGCAGATGGAACATGAGCCAGACAAGTGTAAGATAACGCATTTTGCCTTGACTACTACTGGTTGGTAAACATCAGGAAACCTAGAAATGACGATGCACAGAGGGAGTTTGAATTGCAAATTCATATTCTCTGAAAATGGCGAAACAGATGAATAAGATAGTATAAATCACAATTTAGTTTGCTTGCCTTCATGGCCAGGGGTATCGACTATAAGAGTTGGGACATCATATTACAGTGATGCAAGATACATTCTGAACAAGGGTCTCGACCCAAAACATCACCCATTCCTTCTCTCCAGAGATGCTGCCTGTCCCGCTGAGTTACTCCAGCTTTTTATATCGTAACAGTGATACAAGGTATTGGCTAGTCCACACTCGCAGTTCTGGTCGCACCTGAAAGAATGCAAATAAAATTTACCGGGAATGTTATCCAAAATGGAGGTCTCTAGTTAGAAGGAGAGATTGAATAGGCTAGGGTTGTTTTTATTAGACCCCAGGTGGCTAAAGAGGGACCGTATGAAAAAGAAAGGACAAGTACATTATGAGATTAACATAATTCAGCATTTATATTAACACTTGTGTTTCTCTGCCACAGGACCCAGGGACTTCATTCAAGCAAATGGGACACAGAAAATCATTCGCTCTTCGTCTGTAATGTATAGAGCAGGGAGTGATCCATTAATCAACCCGAAAGTGGGCTTAAGACGCCTTGGTTCCCAGTCCAGTATTGGATCGAGAGGTTCTGAAGGACAGTTGCACTCCAAGGCACCTCCAAAGCCATTCAGAGTTCCATCTGTCATGGTCACAGACACTCCACGCGATCCAAACTTGAATGGAAATGTCTATTGGGAGCTGGTGCCCAATACACAAATACAAAGTCTGAAACCCTCACCGCCAAAGAGTCATGTGGAGAGATTACGATCTGCAGAGCGATCGCAGGTCAGAACCCGTATGACAGACACCAATTTTTGCCTCCTGGATTTAGATATAAACTCAATTTCCATGAAGGCATGCCAGGAAGAATTTGTGAAGGATGATGGCTGGTCATTCACTCGGCCAGAACTGGAAGCTATGAGCTCATTTAAACTTGACACCTTTACATCAATCTTACTTCCCTTTGACAACAGATCTCTAGATCCGACTGTGCTTAAGCGTCTCAAAGAAATATTTCATGAAAATGATGCAAAGACTATCGCACAGCATATTCTGAAAGAGGATTGTCAGGTACATAAGTGTTCGTGATCAGCCTGTTTATTATATGTCCTTGCTCTTAGATTTATTTTGCATTGCTTTCACCTTTAAATAATTTATTTGAATAGGTAAACGGTAAATAACTGGCTCTGCGTTTAAACCTCTAGTAGAGAAAGCAGTGAGAAGTGCCACATGAGGCCATTTGGCCCATTGGGACCATGCAGAGTAGCAGAAGTTCCCATTGGAACTGTCTCGCCATGGCTCCCCCATCAATCCTCCTTTACTTTTATCCTTATCACTCACCTGCACAAAGGGATAATTTACCGTGACAGAACAGAGCTAAGATTTAGATGCTTTAAGGAGGTCATAAATATAACTAAACTTCATGGTCTGTCTGTAGGCATAGACTTGAACTAGAGGCCATATAAATATAATAAATCCAATAATGAAATCAGGATTACCTGTCAAACAGAAAATGGTTAAGTTATAGAAAAGTATGTAGAGACAGAACCATACAGAAACAACATTGAAACCGGCCCCTCAGCTCATTTGCCACACCCATTTTTACACAAATCGTACCCTAACCCATTTTATTCTCCCCATATTCCCACCAGATCAACCCCCACCACTCACTTGGACACTAGATGCAGTTTACACTGGAATAATAACCCATGCAGTCCTACTATTAACTGCACCACCCCCATTACAGCAGTAGGCCATTCATCTCCTAGAGTTTGTGCTAGCAATCCAACCAGTCCCATCCCCCTGGCCTTCAAATTACCTTTAATCTGCCTATCCAATCCCCTTTGTAAAATAACCCAAATTGACTTTGTTTCACGACCCCACGTGCAAGTTTCTTCCAGTTACACAAAAAAACATATTTCCCCTTGAACATTTGCCCAGAACTATAAATTTGTTTCTGGTCCCTGAAGACAGCTTCTCTCTATTTACCCAATCTAAACCAGTGTTGATCTTGTATACCGCTAGTGAATAAAAACTAAATAAATATGAGCAGGAATAAACCAAACAGCCCACAAGCCTTCACCACTACTCATTAAGATTATAGTTGATATTCTACCCATTTTCCACTACAGTCATTTCCTCTGTTATTTCCGTGCCATTTTTCACTACTGTCCCCTAAAGTTCAGAAATCTGTAGACTAATGTCTTGAATGAACACAGTGACTGATCCTCCACCGCCCTCTGTGCGAGAGAACCTCAAAGGTGAAGAAAGTTCCCACCTCACTTCAGTCCTAAACGGTCTACCCTTTATTTTAAAACTGTGCCACTGGTCCTGCACAGCTCGGGGGGAAAACCTGCCCTGCAGAAAGCTTGTCAAATCCTTGAAGAATGGCGAGTTATGATGGGATTTCTTATTTTTCTGTACACTGGTTAACACAATCCCAGTCTGCTCCATCTCTGTTCACTCACACTGCAAACACTCTAAATCTGAAACCACTCGGGTGAATTCTTATTTCACTCTCTCAGTGGCAAATACATTCTTTCTTGGGTAAAGAGACCTAAACTATACCCCAGGTGCAGTCTCAGTTATAATGAGACTTCCATCTTTTTTTTTCCCCAATCATTTTGCAATAAAGCTAACGTACATTTTGCCTTTTCAATTGCTTGCTGCATCTGCCCAATGACCTGTGATCTGAACACCTAAGCACCTTTGATAATCAATGTTTTCCAGTCTCTCTCCACTTAACAAATATTTCAGAGTTCTATTATACCTACCAAAGGATACTACAAGCGGCACACTTCCCACACTATATTCCAATAGTATATTATCACCCACTTACTCAGCATGTCTCCTTCTCCTCTTCAAAGGTTCAAAGGTTCAAAGGTTGATTTATTGTCACATACACCTAGATGTAGTGAAATTCCTTTTGCCAATGCAGCACATAAAAAAGAATACAAACATAACAATAATAAATAGCTTTAACATAAAAACATCCCCCCACAATGGTTCCCATTATGGGGGAAGGCACAAAGTCCAGTCCCATCCCCAATGTCCACCCATAGTCGGGCCTATTGAGGCCTCCACAGTTGCCTCTACGGAGGCCCGATGTTCCAGGCCGTCCTCGCCGGGTGATGATGTTCCGGCGTCGGGAGAGTCCTCTCAGCGGCATGGGAACTCTGGAACGGCCGCCTCCCTACTCCCTACTCGAGACCGTGGCTTCCTCTTTCTCCACGATTGCAATATTCAACCTAATCTATTATCAACACACTGATCCGGGGCCCAAGCAGCAACCCCTGCAGTACTTCACTATCACAGCCAGCCAACCTGAGATCAATCCATTTATTTCCACTCTTTGCTTTCCATCCGAGTACAAAATCTCCATCCGTGTCAGTTCCTTACTTCCAATTCCATGTAATAATAATAATAATAATAATATCTTTTATTGTCATTGCACAGAGGTGCAATGAGATTTGGTATTTTATATTTCTCTGCTGACCAACCTCCTGTGTGAAATTTATTTAGTGATAATGGAATTCTTCCATCCCATTATTCTCACGAGTTCCATTTCCTTCCTATTCTTGCTGCTGACATTTGCACATGAATCATTGTGAGGAAAGCCATAATGCTATATACATGTATATCAGTAGTGGTCTTGACTTCAGTGGCCCCATATACTCTGAGGGAAAAGTCTTGGTGTCCACAAACATTTGTCATTTGAATCTAGACTTCAATGTAAATGTTGAATTTGTGTGTGCGGTTACTTGCAGAATAGGTAAGCCATTACACCAGAAACTGAGGACTCCTTTGGAAACAAAGTAGGAGTAGGAGCAGCAAATTATTTTAATCTCACAGTAATTCATATGCTTTGGAATACACAAAGTACTGAAGTAACTCAGCGGGTCAGGCAGCATTTCTGAAGAACATTGATAGGTGAAGTTTTGGATCGGGATGCATTATATCCAGAGATGGTGCCTGACCCACTGAGTTAGTCCAGCACTTTGTTTCTTCTTTTGTAAGCCAGCATCTGCAGTTCCTTGTTTCTTCATGTGCTTTGGTCTTGTAGGTGGCTCGCATCATCAATGTGTCCGCAGAACAGAAGAAGATGATGGGCGTGAACTCAGGACTTGATCTGATTACGTTGCCTCATGGACACCAGCTGAGGATGGACCTCTTGGATAGGTAATATATAAGCAATACCAACAAAGCACTCAGTAACATTAGATACAGATTCTAATAGTTCTGAGTTTCTGTTGTGGACAATTGATAAAGAAACTATGACTGTTTTATAAAACAAACAGAAACCAAAAGCAGCAGGTCAGACCGCATCCGCTGAGATTATTGCAGATTCATGACTTTTTGTCCATAGATATCCTGCCACAAGAAATAGATGCAATCCTGGATAAAGTGGATGTGGAGAGGATGTTTCTACAAGTGGGAAGAGTCTACGAACAGAGGCCAGAGCCTCAGAATAAAAAGTCTCTGTTCGTAAGGAGATGAGGAGGAATTTCTTCAGTCAGAGGGTGGTGAATCAGTCCAATTCAAAGCCACATAAAGGGCCTGTCCCACTTTCACGACCTAATTCACAACCTTTTTTACTCATGGTCATTTTTCATCAGGCTAGAAAAATGCCTCGACCTAATTGATGCCACGAGTATCTACGACTAGCATCACGACCTACCTTCGACCTCGTGACGACCATGCTGCTGCGAGTACGAGTCAAGGGCAAACTCGGCAGAGGTCGTGAATTAGGTCGTGAAAGTGGGACAGGCCCTTAAGGCTGTGGAGGCCATGTCAATGGATATTTTTAAGTCGGAGATTGGTAGATTCTTGATTAGTTCGGGTATCAGGGGTTCTGGGGAGAAGGCAGGGGAATGGGATTAAGAGGGAAAGATAGATCAGCCATGATTGAATGGCGGAGGAAACTTGATGGACCGAATGGCCTAATTCTGCTCCTATAATTTATGAAGATGAATTAAAATATTGTTATTAACCTTCGCCTATTGTTTTTATTCAGGCATCATTTAATAGCACTGGGTATTGCTGTGGACATCCTAGGTTGCACAGGAAGTGTTGGACAAAGATCGGCAGTACTGCATAAAGTTGTCCAACTTGCAGTTGAGCTGAAAGATTCCATGGGAGATCTTTTTGCATTCTCAGCAGTGATGAAAGCATTGGAGCTGCCTCAGGTACTTGGATGGGTACCTGTGTTTTTACTTTCTCATTTCCCACCTCTTGGGTTACTTTTAGTCTCTTTTTAATTCTAACTCCTCCGAGGACTTGAGAATCACAACAGAGCATAATCTGCATCCTTCATATGTTCAGCAGAGTTAAAAATTGAATGATTAGAGCATTTTACAGAACGATGCCATAATCTCCACTGTGCCTAATCATGATCTAATTAGCTTCTGTGTCCTACTTTTTTCCCCTAACCCTGAAAATGTTTCCTTCTCATGTGTATGCACGTCCTATTTGAATCTGCTTTCACCATCCTTTTTCAGCAACTCATTGCAATCATAACAATTAAATGCAGAAAAAAAAATATTATTTTCTCCTCATCTAATTCTGTTGCTATTTTCAAGTTCTTGAACCTCTGTTGGGTTTAGATTGTTTCATTATTTGTAAGATTTAATGATATGGAATTCGATCAACTGCATTTGTAGCAGTCCCCCAAGTCCAAATTGGGCTGAGTCTCTTTTAATTTATTTTAACGTAATTGAGCAAGAAGCTAGAAAGCGGTGAAGACAGGCTTCCACAGGCAGCAAGAATTCAGAAATCACTGACTGAAAGGGCAGTGAAAGAAGTTTAATCCGTAACTTTCAGAGGGGAATTGGATGAATACTTAGAGGGGAGAAATTTGCTGGGTTGTGGATAATCAAGAAGGGAGTGAGTCTAATTTCACAGTTTTTCCAATGATCCAGCAGGCATCATAATAAAACCAATTGTCTCTGCCTTGCTTAACTCCGATATGATTCTGTGTGCCTGGTAAATTCCTGGTGGACTTTAGTAATGTAACTGCGCAGAGATAACAGAATAAACCTGTAGTCTATTATACCACAACGTGAGCAATGTCCTACACTTACACATCAACAATTGAAAGGTGGACAAAAATGCTGGAGAAACTCCATAGATGCTGACTCACCCGCTGAGTTTCTCCAGCATTTTTGTCTACCTTCGATTTTCCAGCATCTGCAGTTCCTTCTTGAACAATTGAAAGGTGATCATTTTCAGAAACAATTTCAACAACTTCATTTTTAAAAATTTGATTTTGATGACTGCTGTCCATTTCATAATCATTAGTTCTGAATGTATTTTGTGCTTGGGAATACACTCTGGGCAGGCTCAGGAGGCACTTGAATATAGCAGGCAATAAAGTTGCCCATATCTGATATTCTCATGCTGTACAGAAAATAATGATTATAATCAGTGCACATTTATAAAAGGTTTTCCCATGCCTGGTATATATAGGATTGCAAAGGTCAAATGGAGGTCCCATTTTTTTTTAAACTGGCAAGACCAGCTATCTTATTGCAGACCAGATATCAAACCACCATAGTCTGCTGGTGACTCTAGGGTTATTCAGAGTAGAAGATTATTCAACCCAAGCCTGTTCCAAGATTCTCATTTTAGCTGCGGATTTCTCAGTAACCTTATCAACAATAATCTATCAATCTTGGTCATAAAAGCAACAGTTGGTTCATTGTACACTGTCTTTTAGAAGAGGTAGTGCCAGTTTCCACTACTCCGTGTGCCAAAATGTTTCTTGATTTCACTCTTATACAATCAAGCTTCCATTTTACGATTGTTTTAGATTTGCCCACCAGGTTAAATTATCTTATCTCTATTCACCCTTTCAAATCTCTTAAACATTTTAAACAACGTCAAAACAAGCCTTAATGAGTTAGTGAAAAAGTACATGCTTGGGATACAAGTTGGTTGTGATATAATTTGAGCATAGGCTGTGTAACATTTGCTTGTATTCATTTGTTTAGAAGATTGAGGGTTGATCGAGATATCTTCATATGATTTCCTACAGTCTTCTAAGTTTAAAGGAACACCAGACAGTATTACATAAAATTAAACAGCCCATTCTAATCACATAACAGTCCAAACAGTTTCATTCTGTGACCCGACACTGCAATCCCTCTTAGTCCAATATATTCTTTGAAGTGCCGTACACAAATCTGTTGGTATTTGATCAAGGCTGTGAATAATTCAAGCAACATTTCCTTCCCTTTGAATTCCCTCCCCACCTCCAACTCCAAGCTAATGGGTGGGGGTAATTATAATTTTGTTCCTTGACCTTACTGTATTCAGACAGTCGACCAGTAATCTAGAGACCTAGATTAACAATCCAGAGATATGAATTCAAATCCCACAGTGACTGCTGTGGAATTTACATTTCAGCTAAAGGACTGGATTTTTTTCTTAAATTGGAATTTATGATCATGACCACAAAAATGACAGAATTTTTAAAAGCTCTTTATGGGAGAAAGCCATCCTTACTTAGACTGGTCAAAATGTGGCCAACTCCGCAACGATCTAGTACAGCACTCAGTTCAAAAGCATTTATGGGTCGACAATAAATAGTAGTTTTGGCAGTGACATTCGCATCCTGAACAAATGAAGTAAAGGCAATGAAATGTTAAAAATGTATTGTGTCATTTGGAGTTTGGGAAAGACTTTATAGAAAGTAGAAACTATTCAAAATAAAATCTCAAAATACAACTATTTAGCAGGAACTTAACAACTTCTCCCACAACAATCTCTCCACATAATGTAGTGAGTTAAAGATAATTACATAATTCAGAATTTCCTCGTAAAACCAATTCTGGTCATTTACGACTGTTGTGTCTGCGGATGGCTGAGAAGGGTAGTTAATCTATGCCGGCCTCTTATGCTGGCAGCCTTTACAACGGCCATGTCAACCACATGAAAACCTGGGAACTAAACCTCCACTGTTGATTGGAAATTGTTTAACTCCAGAAATAGAGTAACGAGGAGTTAGAAAAATCCCACTGTTGATGTTAATTTTTTTTCTTCTCCTTCCAGATTGTGCGTCTAGAGCATACGTGGAGGACTCTGCGCAGAAATTACACAGAAAGTGCCATCAAGTTCGAAAAGGAACTCAAACCTTTCTTCAAATCCTTGAATGAGGGAAAAAGTAGGTATACATTTTCTAGAAGATAGACACAAAATGCGGGAGTAACTCAGCGGGACACAGTCTGAAGAAGGGACCCTGTGTGTAGGAAGGAACTGCAGATGCTGGTTTATGCCATATATAGACACAAAATGGTGGAGTAACTCTGCAAAGGCAGGCAACATCTCTGGAGAGAAGAAATGGGTGACGTTTTTGGCAATCGACCCCTCTTCCGACTGAAGACGGTCTGAAAAGACTGATCAGTCTGAAGAAGGGTCTCGACCCGAAACATTGCCAGTCCCGCTGAGTTACTCCCGCATTTTGTGTCTATCTTTGGTTTAAACCAGCATCTGCAGTTCCTTCCCGCACTATACATTTATTAGAAACAGTTAATCGGTGATGTGGGCCTTTGACCAGATGAGGGCAGATTTAAGTTAGCATTTTCAGAACAAAATATCCACCCACAAAATTGTTTTTATTTTAAAGTTATGTTCAAGTGTACTCCAAGGCCTCAGTATTCATACACTTCTGTAATTCTATGTATCTGCTGAGCAGTAAACCCTGCAGCTGAAAGGACTGGTATCTGTAGTAGTTAACTAGGCCTCGTGATTAACTGAACAAATCTTATCAGTTTGGATAATTATTACAAATGAGAAGAAATCATGTGCATTCCTACGGCAAACACATTATTTAACGCTTTCAGTAGCTTCGAGCCGGATAGTCATGCACAACAAAACAAAGAATAAGCTACAGTCTGTTACTGAATGGTGTGCAGAGACATGGAGATCTAGGATTCATAGAATGCAGAACAGTACAGCATAGGAAGAGGCCCTTCAGCCCACAATGTTTGTGCTGAACATGATGTGAAATTAAGCTGATCGCTTCAGCCTACACATGATCCATTTCCATCCAGATTCATGTGCCTAGGTAAAAGATTCTTAAACACCAATTTCATATCTGTTTCCAACACCATCCCTGGCAGTGCCTTCCAGGCACCTACCAATTTCTGTGTAAAAATTATAAATACATAAGGGGGAAAAAGGTAACTAGAGAGAGAGTGGGACCCCATATGAATCAAAGTGGTCACCTCTGTGTGGAGCCACAGGAGGTGGGCAAGGTCCTCAATAAGTATTTCCCCTCTGTATTTACCGAGGAGAAAGACAGGAGGACGGAGGAACTTGGGGCAGTCAATGGAAGTGTCTTCAGAGCAGTCAGTGTTACAGTGTTATGGTCGAAGAGGTGCTGAAGGTACTATCTTCTATGAAGGTAGACAAATCTCCAGAACATGATTATATAGATCTGAGGGCATTGTGGGGAAAACAGACATAATTGCTGGAGCCCTGGTTGAAATTTACGAGTCGTCTTTAAATACAGGAGAGGTGCCAGAAGACTGGAGGGTGGCAATGTTTGGCCTTTATTTAAGAAGGGGCTGTAGGGAAAATGCTGGGAACTATATGCCAGTGAGCTTAACATCGGTAGTTGGAAAATTACTAGAGGGTATTCTGAGGGAAAGGATCTGTTTGGTAGCACTCCTAGAAGAAAACAAGTACATCCGAGGACCAGTTCCTTCGACCCACAATGTCCATGCCGAACATGATCAACTAATCTCATTTGCCTGATCATGATCCATATTCTTCCATTTCTGGCACATCCTTCTTGGTTGTGCAAGAAAGGCTTATAGTAACTTGTCAGTTTCGTTGGGAAGAATATGCCTATCTAAAAGCTTCTTAAACGCCACTCCCGTATCTGCCTCCACCACACTCCAAATAATGTGAGACATTTATACTACATCAATGATGTTATACAAATTAAAGTGATTTTGATGTGAAACATTCTAAAGATGTTATTTTTCAACCCAGGCGAGCTTCCTCTGCAAAGTACGACCATTCCGCACATTTTGCCTATTATCATGCTAATGGAGACGCATTCCGTGTCTGATTTTATGGAAACCTGGGATAACATTGAATTGGAGTGCGGATTCCTGTTAAAAATGCTGGAAGCAGCTCGCGTTGTGACAATGAACATTGCAACATATAGAGCCAACGCTGAAGCCAAACTAAAAGGTAGGTTCCTCTTCCTACGGTATATTATCTAACACGATTAATGTTAAATCCAGTGTTTCCTTTCAGTCCCAGGATTGATCCCAGGTAGGTGTCTCAGCTGTGCCTCCGTAAGTAGTATTCTTGCCTCTGCCAGAAAGTCAAGGGTTCAAGGTCCATCTAGATCCTAACTGACACTCCCGATGGAATACTGAAGGAATGTTGTACACAGAGATACAATCTTTCAGATTAAACATTAAAGCAAGGCCCCTCTCCACTCTTTCATCTGGATATAAAAGATACCGTGGCAGTGTTTTGAAGAGTTATTTATTCTGTACCAATACTTGTTGGATGTTATGGAATATAACCATTGCCATACAGCACAAGCCCAGCTTCGGCCCACGCACGAAGTACCCATCTGTACTGGCCCAGTTTAGCAACACTTGCATTGTAGCTTTCTATGTCTTGGTGATTCTAGGAGCATGGGACAAAATCCACACAGGTCACAGGGAGAACGTATTAAACTCTGCCCAGACGGCATCCATAGTCAGGATCAAACCCGGGTCTCTGGCTCTGTAAGGCAGGAACTCTACTGCTGTGCCACCATGCCATCCCTTCCCTAATAATTTTGTACACTATCAGGTAACCTCCTCAGCCTCCTCCATTCCAAAGAAAACAAAGGCAGCCAATACAGCTGAAAAGCAGTGAGGAGGAGAGACGATATATCTCAGCAACATCTTCCCATAAGGTGGTGATCAGAACTGTACACAGTACTTCAGCTGTTGCCTAACTAATATTAGTCATTGTTATATTATATGAGTCTGAAGAAGAATCTCGACCCGAAACATCACCCATTCCTTCTCTCCAGATATGCTGCCTGTCCCGCTGAGTTACTCCAGCTTTTTGTGTCCATATTCTAATATTTTGTAAACTTGTACCATAACCTCCTTGCTGTTATATTCCTTAGGAAATCCTGGGAGAACATATGGTATTACAAGTATCAATTACAAAATGATCTTCCATCACTCTATATTACAAAGATAATTTTGGATCCAATTTGCCATTGAGCCCATGGACTCATAGCTTTTTTTGTTTATTTTCTCACACAAGCCCTTGAAAAAGCCTAACTGAAGCAATATGATACTTTGGAATTAAGCACTGAGATAGATCTATTTCATTTTTCTCAGTGTACCACACTATTCTCTACGCTATCAACAACACCAACATTCATATCATCTGCAAATTGACCAATCATACATTCAAAGTGTTATTATATATAGTATAAAGGGTTAGCAGCTTCCGTGGGCTATAATATAATTTAAATGTTTCACAGGTGGGTTAACAAAATTCAATAGTGGCGCATGTAGAAAGATATAACACATGACCAAAAGCTTGGTCAAAGGGGGTTAATTCTAAAGGAAGAACTGGAGGGAGAGAGTTTTATATGTTGAAAATTTAGCGGCGACCAGAAAAACGCTACGACTTTTTGCGCGACTGAAGGGACTACTCCCGGCGACCATATGGTGACAAACTAGTCGCCTGTAGTTGCCTAAAAAAATTGCCTAAGTGGGACAGGCCCATAAGGTCTAAAGTTTAAAAAATCTTCCAAAGTTGGTAAGGATGAAGGAGTTGACAGAGATTGGAATTGCTTTGGTTACATGCATTTTACATATTTAGCAAAATACTTTAGAAAAATTACAAACAAGTGCTTGCATGGCTGAACCTTCATGAAACAACAATCACTCTGACACAACCTCCCACACAGTATATTATGGGCTGTATGAGCCTGATGGGAACCAAACATTACAATGCGCCCATGAACGAAGGAATGGGTGACGTTTCGGGTCGAGACCCTTCTTCAGACTGAAGAATGGTCTCGACCCGAAAAGGTCACTCATTCCTTCTCTTCAGAGATGCTGCCTGTCCAGCTGAGTTACTCCAGCATTTTGTGTTAAAACCAACATCTGCAGTTCCTTCCTACACATTACAATGCGCTCTCTGTCTTATCCCATCTGATGAATCTCTGGGGATTGCCCGTCATGGCCAGCGTTCATAACCACAAGGAAATAGCAGAGGAAGTGAGAGTGTCACATTGGGTCAAGAGGCTTTCCTGTGAGGCTGGAACTGGGGTTGATGTGTTTCAGATTTCAGAGGGTCCTGTGAATGCTCAGCTAGCTCACCGACTGCAAACTGAGGCCTGAAAGCGAAAATGTTCAAACAAACAGACGCACAACATGAAGGCTCTCGGGTCACACTTTCTGTCAATCTCTTTCTCACTTCCTCATCTCATGCTTTTGCTTTCAATTTGTCTCATCCTCTTTCTCATTCTCCCTCCCATATGTACTCCTTCTCAATTGGAAACCCAGAGTTGTCACAAAGCAAATAATCCAGTCATGGACAGCTTTGTGCAGTTCAAATTCATTCTTCAAATGTGCAGTTCAATTTCAATTTCAAAATCCCTTTTCAAAATGAGAAATCCGTGTGAAATTATGTCATCTGCATCCTCTTTCGTAAGAATTAGGAACCAAAACGTGGGCGCAACTACATTTCTGTCATGGGTCCATTTTAGGTCAAAATGAGAGTGGAGAGGCACAAGTCCTGTGCCCACCCATATCTTCCACCAACCCTCATCCTGATGCCCCTAAAGCGCCTGTCCCACTCAGGCGATTTTTTAGGCAACTACAGGTGACTAGTTTGTCGCCACATGTTTACCGGTGATCGCCGGGAGTAGTCTCCTCAGTCGCGCAAAAAAGTCGTAGCGTCTTTCTGGTTGCCGCTAAATTTTCAACATGTTGAACATTTTTCGCCGACAGTGGGTTTGATGCCAATGAGCGTAGCTTGTCTTCGCCTGACGTAGGTGCTGTCGTAAGTTGTCGCCAGGATGACGTAGGTTGTCGCCGTTTTTTTGCCGAACTGCTACGACTATGACAGTCGCCGGCAGTTGCCTAAAAATATCGGCAAGTGGGACAGGCCCATAACTGTGGGCAAACTGCCTTTAATCATACTTATCCAAGACAGCACTGCTTGGAAACTACAGATCACAGCGCTTTGAGAGATTGTCCTAATTTAAGCTCTCCCAGGTATCACATTGAGGCCATGTCAGAACGTTCGACCAGTTAGTAGTTTTGTAACTAAGCCGAGGATGAAAGCAGAAACCTGACCCATTTGCCAAGGCTCGTTTCTGTTGTCCCTGCACAGCATGGGACTGAATAAGGTTCTAAAGAATCGTCTCAGTGTAGTTCCTGCTCTGAGTTTAACTACTTCAGCTCAGCTGGATTGTGCCACAGGCACTGAGGTTAGACTCATTGTCCCCGAGTTGAAAGGAGCAATATAACAAATAAGCCGAGATTCTTGCTTCAGATCACAACAAAGTAAATCCTACTGAAGGTGCATCTCTGTTCGAGAAGATGAAACAGTATGGTATTGTGTGTTAATTCAGAAGCCTCTTTTGTTTGAATCTCTAAATGGAGTTTGAGCAACTTTATAAAATGTAATGGAGCGTTAGTAACTATCTTCAGGAAAGAAAAAGGCGACCTAATCCACAAATTAAATAGAGTGTCTTTGACCTTCAAACTCGGGGGCACTCGCCTGGAAAACCTCGAGCTGGAGTGACCGTCTGCGTTAAAACCGCGAGCTGGATCGATCGACCGACCACACACACACACACACACACACGTCGCGAAGGCGGGGGCCAGGGAAAGCGGGGGTGCGCTGTCTGCACGTTGAAGAGGAAGGTAAACGGCTGCCACAGTGTACGGTAAGACCTTTAGAGAGCACGGGGGGGGGGGGGAGAAGAAGGGAGGGGGAGATGGAGTGGAGACACTTTTAAGAAGTTTAATTACGTTTAGCGGGCATTTTATCTACCGGTAGGTTTTCCTTGGTCCTGAAAACTCCAATGAGCCAATCAAAATGCCCGGTCAGCGAAGGAGAATGCTTACGGCTGCCCTCGACTGCCTGTAACTGAATAGCGACCCCACTCCACTGCACTACGAGTCAAAAAGACCCATGCCAGCCAAATTTTACTCGCAGAGCAGAAAATTTTTCAACACGCTAAAAAAATTTCCGCGACCTAGCTGAGGCCATGACTATTCGGGAACTTCCCTCGAGCATGAAGGAGAGTTCCATCAACATCATAGGACCTCCTAAGAACCAAGTGTCGACCATGCTGCGAGTTTGAAGGTTGAACACACTCTTCTAAACTCGCAGATTAGGTCGCCCAAGTGGGACAGCCCCTAAAGGCAGCAAATTGGAAAAAGAAAAGCTTATTGGCATCCCCATCTCGGTCACAAAATTAAGAGTTTGTGTTTACACAAAGCCATTAAAATGGTCAATTGGCTGGGAGCATTACAAAGTTAAATTTAACAGCAAATAACTCCATACATACTGTGTGAATAAAAGCCTAGTTGGAGAGAGATTTTACATTGGAAGCATTAAGAAAAAGTTGGGAAGGTTAGTATGTTTAAGCATTGTAGCTGAAGGCACAACAGCCAATGATGGAATAAAGTGCATTGAAACATTCAGGTGTCAGAGGTTAGCGGGAGAAGGCAGAAGAATGGGGTTGGGAGAAAGAGATAGATCAGCCATGATTGAATGGCGGCGTAGACTTGATGGGCCGAATGGCTTAATTCTACTCCTATTCCTTATGATTAGCAAGAAATTGGAAATATGTGAGCACTGAGGTTTCAAAGTTATTTCATAGAGAAGTGTTTCTGTCAACTTAAACTCAAGAACATAACTGATTAAATTCTAGTTCCCCTCCTAACATCACTACTTCAGCTAATGGGCATTCTTTCTTTTCCAGATGTTCAAGTTGAAGAAGAATTGTTGGAGGCCTTCAAGACAGAATTTGCTCTGAAATTGTTCTGGGGAGCTAATGCAACTGAAGTTGCTCGCAATGATAGATATGAGAAATTTGATAAAATTCTAAGTGCTTTGTCACGGAAAATTGAGCCGTTGGGCCCTTCAGAGCTTTAGATGGGCAGGGCAGACATCCCTCAGGAGGAGCGGCCATTATGAAAAACGTACCACTGGTGAAGATCTCCTAATGTTCAGTGACTCATGAATGAACAATGTGCATAAAATGAGTTAAGTGCTTTATCCCACATATGGGAAATGTCTTGTTCTTCAGGGCACGGATCTCCAACAGTGTGGAAAGTATTACTTTCTGACAGAGGAAACCTTGCTTCTTTGATTGCACCTTCCAACTCCACATTCTCTAGCACTAAGGAAAACAAGACCGGCAGTAAGGGAAAACCATCACATCAATGTCTCACACTGGATGCATATCTGGATATACAATCTGGAGATATATTTCTGAAGTTCCTTCATGTTCACCGAGTCAAAATCCAGCAAATCTCTATCTCAATAGTGCTCTGGAAGCACCCTGTGTACATGGATTACAACAGTTCGAGGCAAGTGACTCGTTTTCACCATGTAAACAGCAAATGTAGGTGGACAATAAATGCTGCTCTTGCCAGCAGCAACCACACCTGAGGAATTATTTTTGTCTTAAATCCATTCAGATCCTATGCCCATCGAGAGAGAGCTGGTGTTATAATGCAATTCTGTACCTATGGGAAATAAATTCTGTCAGTTTTACCAAAACTGGTTTAATTTCACAGTGCCAGAATCAAAGGAATTGCAGCATAGGAGTTCCTTTACACTGGCAGCACTTAGCTATTCTGAAGAAGAGACCAGCCGAGAATGGAATGAATGGAGGAAACAGTGGTCTCCTTCCGATGGTCAAACATTTCACCCACATGTTTGTTGCCTTTGACATCAGAGTGATCCACAGTATTTAGTGAAACCGAGCACCCCCTCTATTTCGTCAAGGTGCTTCAATGACGATGATGCCTTGCCGAAAAGCTTGTTATTTATCCTCCCTCCTCGTTGATTCCTACCCCGAGATTATCTACATGGAGCACATCACACTATAGACCATTCTAACTACAATGGTTACTATAAGATCGATACAACATTTACGGGGTATTGAAAGCAACATACTACGATTTGGGTCTGCCACTATTGAAATCGGTTCTCGTTAAACCCATTCATAGTTTCAGTATGTATCAAATTGGTTTTAGTCTTTATAACACAAAATTATTGTGATGCCTTAAGTCATTTGGCAAGAGGCAACTGGCCATGAACTTGTAAATGAAACTTCATGGGCGTTTAGGTAGACACAAAATGCTGGAGCAACTCAGCGGGTCAGGCAGCATCTCTGGAGAGAAGGAATGGGTAACGTTTCGGGTCGAGTCTTTTCTTCAGACTGATGAAGACTTTATGGGCCTTTAGGTTTCTGGCCTGGGTTTTGGCGGTTATTTTCAGTCTGTTTCTCACTTCCCAAGACCATTACATAATTCTACAGCAGTGTGGGACGTTTCATCTCATAGACTTCTCCATAGCTTTCAGTCTCAAAGTCAAAATTCCCAACCAAATCAAAACAGGTAGTGAGAATTTCATTCATAAAAACAAAGTGCAATTGCTGATGTGTTAGAGACCTTTCCCATCTCCCAGCAACTGAAATAGTTTAGCCACTGAATGAATTAATGAATTCTTTATTGTCACATGTGACAAGTCACAGTGAAATTCCTTGTTTTGCATACCAAAGGTATGCCAAGAGTTGCCACATAAAGGGCGCCACCAGAGTTACAAAGTATCCGGCGCCAGATCCTCCTTTGTTCTCCCCCCTCCCCCTCAGCGGTTCCCCCATGCCGGGTCCTCCTTGTTCTCTTGATACTGTGTGTATCAAACCCTGTTGAGGAGACCACTGCACTTGTATCGGCACCAGGAATATGCAAGAAGTACTTGCACAGACTGAGCCTCCCCCTAGTGGTGGCTAGGGTGGAGCGATTGGAGAAAATCAGAAAAAAAATACAACGCAGATGCTGCAAATCTGAGATAAAAACTGAAAATTCAGGAAACACTCAGCACATTAGGGATGAAAAATGGAGATAATGTTTCAGGAGGGAGACCTTTCATCTTCAGGTTAGTTGGTGATCAGGCAAACATGCTAAGTTGCCTTTATTAAGTTTCATGATGACTGAGACATCATGGCTAGATAATTCTTACTCAAGCTATTTAGGAAGTAACAGAATAGATCGCAAGTCTGATCTCAAACTATGGCAAGTTGATTGAACTGCCACCAAGATTTTCTGTAAAGGATTGTCTGAACTGCATTATAAATCCTGTACATATATTTGGTTATTTTTAGCATAAGGGTGATCACATTATACAGAGGTCAAGACTGAATCCACAAGGCCTTAATATTTCAGTTATTAAGTCCTATAGATTTTCTGTTTGAGATAATTATTGTTTCTGAAAATACTCAATCTTGTTTTCCCACTACAGTTGCAATTAGTAATTCACCTGCAGCAATCATTAAAGCAAGTCTATCTGAGTTCAACTGGAGCCAACCGTGAGTGTGGGGTTGGGCTCAATCTATGTCCCATCAAAACAGTGTTGGGATGGATCAGATTGGTTATTCTGTGCCAGCACACATCTGTACTCTATCCAAATCATTTTGACTTGTTGTCATCCATACTAGTTGAACAGTTAACCAGGGACTACATAGAGTTATAAAATCATACAGCATGGACACAGGCCCTTCGACCCAACTCATCCATGCCGACCAAGATCTAATCTAGTCCCATTTGCCTGCATTTGGCCCACATTCCTTTAAACCTCCTATCCATGTTCCAGTCCAATTAGCTTTTAAATGTATGAAGAACTTGACCCAGAATGGAGGAACATCTAATGAAGTTGACCTCAGGGACTGGACAGGGAACAGTGTTCAAGATCAGGAAGCAATTTCCCAATTTGAAGTGAGGATGTGTGCAAACTGCCTCTTGGTTAAGTTAGGTTGGATGTGAGAGAACGACAGGGGCTTGGGCTCAGGTTGGTTGTGGTAATTTCAAGTTTTTGTTTCATACCTGAGCAAACACACCTCACATCCAGTCCTAACCCAGTCCCTGAAAGCCATGTCGGAGACCCTCTAGGCCACAGGCTGCAGCTACAACAACTTCCACAGTGAAGCTTAATGACCCGGGCAATCAATAGTTTCCAGGCCTGGCTACTGTACGCACCACTTCATGAGTGGGACTCGGTAGACTCTCAAGCACTGGAAATTACTTGCTTTTAAACACATTCATCTTTGGTTTTTCCTCTCCCCACAAATTTCAACATTCCCTCATGACAAATCTTATTCTCGTCAGAACGTCTACAGCTAAATAATAACTGGGAATGAAATGTATCCCAGTTAGACGTTGCTAACCACAGGAGAATATCAGTCATCAAACATTAGATGTCATTAAAGTCAGTGCATTTTCCATATGTGAACACAAGAGCTAACAGGTAGAGACTGCACTGTCATGGTGCCAAGATTAAAACTTCAGTATAATCATAAATAGGATATAATGTCATCCATGTACAACATCCATGTAAACAGGTTGGCATGATGGTGCAGCGGTAGAGTTGCTGCCTTACAGCGACCTGCGTTTGATCCTGACTATGGGTGCTGTCTGTATGGAGTTTGTACCTTCTCTCAGTGACTGCGTGGGTTTTCTCCAGCAAGCTCTGGTGTTCACCCACACTTCAAAGACGTACAGGTTTGTAGAGTAACTGGCTTGGTACAGATGTAAAGTCTCCCTGTGTGTAGAATAGTGTTAGTCTATGGGGTCATCGCTGGTCAGCGGGCCGAAGGGCCTGTTTCCACGCTGTATCTCTAAAAACTAAAAAAACTAAATTGTTCCTAGTGTGTGTAGGATAGTGTTAGTCTATGGGGTAATCGCTGGTCAGCACGAAGTCGTTGGGCCGAAGGGCCTGTTTCCATGCTGTATCTCTGAAAACTAAAAAAACTAAATTGTCCCTAGTGTGTGTAGGATAGTGTTAGTGTGCGAGGATCGTTGGTCGGCATGAACTTGGTGGGCCGAAGGGCCTGTTTTGACGCTGTATCTCTAAACTAAACCTGTGTAGAAGGTTTCTTTAGTCATGCTTAATGTACCCATCCTACTGAGTGTTCCGTGAGAAGTTTCCTTCCCTGCTGACTCCCCCATGATGTGGGACCTCACTGAATGAATGGGCTGCCAGTGGGCATCCGTTAAACAGCAATGGAGACACCAGAGGATCCTTCAGCCTGCGAATGATAAAATCAAAAAGGCATGTGAGAAAACAAGCAGCATTCTGGAGCCCCACAGTAATTTTCATAAATTACTACACACTCCAGATCAACTCCAGAGAATTGTCAACTTTTCCCAGCACAATTTCCTCTTGTCTTTGCACTGCCCCTTCACTCAGTAAACAAGCTGTCTGTAATGATAGGTTTTGCCAATGGAAAAAAAAAAGAAAATTCATTTCCAATCTGCATAAACAAAAAAAAATTACAGTACTTTATATCAAAGGACCTTCACACAAAGCCATTAGTTGCATCTCTTATTAATCATCAACATTATGATATGATCGTTTCTTCAAATGACTTCACATTTCTTTGAAATCTACCCAAGTTAATAAAGTATCAAGGGTTTTAACTCCTTACCAAAAAGGCAGCCCCACTAAATTCTGCAGTGAGAAACTGACAATAAAATGTAGAAAAATAGTTCAAACATTATTACTTCAAAGATATCTAACAACAAACGGTTGTGGAGCCAGAAACTTGCAGACTTCATTGACAACGCACAGAAAGAAGGCATTCAGTCCAACGACAGTGTCTATGCCAGTCCTTTGAAAGAGCGGCCAGACTTCATTCACCCCCACCCACTGTTTCAGTAAGTCTATCTTCCATTTCTTGTAAAACTCTCATCAAAACATGTTTATAGAATTCGTTTCCAGCTCCTTTTCAGGACAACTCTGGGTAAAAAAATAAACTCTTCACCTCCCCTCTGGGCCCATTGCCAATGTTTTTAAATACGTTCAGACATGACTAATTTAAGAGAGGTTAAACAAAATGTTGAAAAAGCCTGGGGAATTTGTACAATATCCATAAGACAAGAAATATTTTAGTTAATGGGAGATGCAGGTTGGGTTTTGGCTGGATGGGTCCTTCGAGGGCTAAGTTGCTGTAAGATACTTACAGAATTCAGGAAATGTCAGGTGTGTTAAATTAATTCTCAATTTCCAATCTAGTTAAATCATCTTGAGAATCTGTAACATTTGTGGACAGGAATAAAGCATCTGTTGTAAAGACACTCAAAGAATTCTGGACTGCAACTCTCTAGATAGAACAAGCATTAAAATTCTGTGCAAAGTGTGCCAGGAAATGGTTAATGCTTCACTTCACAGTTGGTTTCTTAAAAACCAGAAGCTGAAGACTGGATGATTTTTCCATTTGGCACTTACCTCATAAGGTGGTCAACCGCACACCACGGAATGTTTCTGATAGTCATCCAAAGGAGCATCCACAGGCACCAGAACAATAATGGCCAGGGTTCAGAAATATGTTGCCTCAAAATCTTGCGGCTTTATTGTGGATTTTCGCTATGTTGTGGTAGCCCTGTCAGTTCTGAGTTGGGTCATTGGTGCTTTCCCCTTAAAAGATTGGGCTGCCAATGCAGTGTGATGCTGAGGAATTGCTATACTGTTATTGATGACGTATTTTTAGGAGTGGTTGGATTAAAAAAAAAAACAGGGCTCATTTTTGTTTATGGAGGTTTATAGAAGATCAAATTCTCTGACCATCAGAATGCTGTTGGTCGAAACTCATTCTACACTAATTGACTTATCTCCATCACACCCATTCCTTCTCTCCAGTCATGCCGCCTATCCCGCTGAGTTACTCTGCTTTTTGTGTCTATCTACACTGATTGACTATGTTTTCATATTACAAAAGGGACAATCCTTCAAAGATTTAGTTGTAAAAGTTTCTGGGATTTCCTGATGAGTTCCAGTATATTTTTCTTTCGTTACGTTTGTTTTGCAAAAGTCAAATTTTAACCTTGGCCAGCCTGTATGAAGAGGATGGGGAACTGAGGGGGAATAATGGTAAGGTGTTTTCCACGGCATGTTTGTGTTAGGGGGAAACCATTAGATATTCCTGCTCTAGATTTGGAGGAGCTTCATTAATAACCCAACATGATAGTAAGTTGAAGGTACACGAAAATGCTGGAGAAACTCAGCGGGTGCAGCAGCATCTATGGAGCGAAGGAATTTCCTTCGCTCCATAGATGCTGCTGCACCCACTGAGTTTCTCCAGCATTTTTATGTACCTTCGATTTTCCAGCATCTGCAGTTCCTTCTTAAACATGATAGTAAGCTGATCCCAACCGACTTGAATATAAGGTAAGAGGGGGAAAGATTTAATAGGAACCTGAGGAGTAACTTTTTCACACAAAGGGTGGTGGGTGTACGGAACGAGCTGCATGAGGATGTAGAGGCAATTACTATCGCAGTGTTTAAGAAACATTTTGACAGGTACATTGATAGGACAGGTTTAGAGGATATGGGCCAAACACGGGCAGGTGGGACTAGTGTAGATGGAACATGTTGTCCAGTGTGGGCAAGATGGGCCGAAGGGCCTGTTTCCACGGCGTGTGATGATTGTACTATGACTCTGACTTCAGATTATTTAGAGATGGGGAGACCAATAAAACCTAGAAGTAGTCTGCATCAGGTCAAGAAGGACCTCGAATCAACATTTTACAAAGTTCCTGCTTCTAGAGCTATGAAAGGAAACCACAGTTCTCCCTGCCCAAACCTCTCCCCATGCCTTCTCCTGCTGAACATTACACTAATGATTCACCACTTGCCTTAGTGCAGGGGCTGCCCCTTCAGACCACCCTTTCCCCACATCCATTGCCAGTTAGCTACTCTCATTTCCCGAACAGATCAAGTAAGAGTTCTTTCAACATAATATGTTCCTAGAATTAAAATGATATGCATCTCATGCTGGCACCATTATGAACACTGGCAGCCTTCTCCAGAAAGCACAAACATGCTCAAACTCAGCTAAAACAGGCGTGACTTTTTACTTGGGCTTACACAAGACATTTGATATTAGTTCCACGGGGATGCAAGGATGCTGGAATCTTGCACAGGACACAAAGTACTGGAGTAACTCAGCGGGTCAGGCAGCATCTCTGGAGGACATGATAGGTAACTGACGTTTCAGGTCAAGACCCTTCAGGATGGTCTGCTCCATATACACTAATGCAGCTTTTAAATATTAAAGATTATGGAATGTAATGGCAAATTACTTGGCTGCATTGAAAACTGGCTCAATAATAATGAAAAAGGTAACTACAAATAAATGGAGGGGGGTGGTACCTATTGGAAAGTATTAGGTAGAGAAAAGTCTATTCTCAGTCAAAGCAGAGATGACATAGTAACTCCCTTCAATCAGCATGGTCTTAGTGATGGTGATGAATTTAATACGCACAATCTGTATTTCCTCACTGTTTCTTTTGCAAGAAAGTAGCCTGTATTTATGTGATAAGTTGGTGTAGTTTCAGTCATGCTTTTTACCTTAGCTCTTTGAAAAGATTTAGTTTTACTGTTTGCTGTACAATAGACTGCTGTGAATCTAGTTAAGTGGCCCACTCTATCCTCTAATTGTACAGGGAGGAACTGCAGATGCTGGTTTACACCGAAGATAGACACAAAATGCTGGAGTAACTCAGAGGGTCAGGCAGCATCTCTGGAGAAAATAAATAGGTGAAATTCCGGGTAGAGACTGATCTTCAGACTGAAGAAGGATCTCGACCTGAAACTTCACCCAGCAATAGAATTTTGTGGGTACACAAAATTGCTGGGGAAACTCAGCGGGTGCAGCAGCATCTATGGAGCGAAGGAAATAGGCGACGTTTCGGGCCGAAACCCTTCTTCAGACTTTGTGTCTGTCCTCTAACTTATTGGCAAAAGATGCTCCACATTAAGTAACAATGTTAATGCTAGTTATTGACAGAGGTAATTCCCACTATTAGTCAAGCCTGGAGACTACTCTGCTGCAAGTGACTGGGATTAATTTTTATTGAACTATTTTTTACTCACTGCATTTTGCTGAGACGTTATTCTGCTTTTATTGGAAGGAACTCCAACAACAGCCAAGCTAAATGAGTAGCATCTTTCAAAAGAACGCAGGAAGATCAAATGATGTTGTAGGCAATGGCAGAAATCAACCTTCCAGAAAATCCCTTTATCAATTCAAAAAAAAGGTCATCATAACACTGACATTTTTGAGAACCCACTGAGCACAAATTGGCCTCTGAGCTTCAAATGTACATCATTGGTTGTAAAACCTCTGTACAAAATCTATGTCATATTTCAGTAAGAATATCTGTGACATAATAAACATCCGTGCCCACAACAGAGCCCGGACTGATTATCCATCAACATGTCTGAAAAAGTTAACCTGAAAAACAAGATGTGGTGTCTGCTCTCTGCAGCACACATTCTGTTCCCTTTTACAATAAAGAAGCATAAAAGACATCTTTCCAGGACACCTTTCATGAAGAATTTGTTGAAGGTTAATTACTGCTGTAACTTTGGAAGCAAGGCAGCCACATGCTCCCACAAACGACATTATTCTAAAGACCAGATGATACATTATATAGACAATATAGACAATAAACAATAGATGCAGGAGTAGGCCATTCGGCCCTTCGAGCCAGCACCGCCATTCAACGTGATCATCCCCAATCAGTACCCCGTTCCTGCCTTCTCCCCATATCCCCTGACTCCGCTATTTTTAAGAGCCCTATCCAGCTCTCTCTTGAAAGCTGAATCTCTTGAAATTATGAATACTGAAGCCAATTTAATGCACTTTGAAATTATCAAGTAGACACAAAATGCTGGAATTACTCAGCGGGTCAGGCAGCATGTGTCTGGAGGAACTGCAGGTGCTGGTTTAAACTGAAGACTGACGCAAAAAGCTGAAGCAACTCAGCGGGTCAGGCAGTATCTCTGGAGAAAAGGAATAGGTGATGGTCTGAAGAAGGGTCTCGACCCGAAATGTCACCTATTCCTTTTCTCCAGAGATGTTGCCTAGCCTGCTGAGTTACTCCAGCATTTTGTATGTCTTCGGGTCAGGCAGCATTTTATCATCATATCAACATATGTCATCTTATCAACATATTATCAGTACGTTTAATGATAGCAAGAATATTGCTTTGTAAACCAAAGGCAATCATTTTGTTCTAAAGTTATGCTGAGGCATCTTCTAACATCTATCCCAAAAGTACAGACTTAGTCTTAGATCATCATCTCATCAACAGCACAATGCCTCTGAGCAGTTTGTATTTGTACTGCTTTGTGTGTGTACATCAGGCACAACTTCCAGGCTCAAGGCTCCAGACTAGGATGACAGTCTGGTTCAGAAAGCGATCCAGGACAAGCTAGCCAATTTTCTTACAAAATTAGCTGAATAAGAGGACAATAGACAATAGGTGCTGGAGTAGGCCATTCAGCCCTTCGAGCCAGCACCGGCTGATCTTCCATAATCAGTACCCGGTTCCTGCCTTCTCCCCATATCCCTTGTCTCCGCTATTTTTAAGAGCTCTATCTAACTCTCTCTTGAAAGCATCCAGAGAATTGGCCTGAGGCAGAGAATTCCACAGATTCACAACTCTCTGGGTGAAAAAGTTTTTCCTCATCTCCGTTCTAAATGGCCTACCCCTTATTCTCGAAGGTGGTAGTTGAAGGTTGTTTTTCCAGAGGCATGTGACCCGGAGAATGGGATTGAGAGGGAAAGGTAGATCAGCCATGATTGAATGGAAGGGTAGACTTCATGGGCTGAATGGCCTAAATTCTGCTCCTGTCACATGAACATATTTATTTACTTTTCTCCCACGAAAATTCCACAAAATTTCAATCTTGAGCACTGATTTGTGAACTCAGTAATGAGAATTTTGACTGCCGGAATGGCCAGGAGATGCCGGTACTTGCATTTCAGAAATGGTCCTGTAACTCTCAAGGACCAACTGTAACCCATAATCAATGTACATTGCATTAGAAGGAGCAACAGCAGAAATAAAGTCAAAAGAATGAGTTGTGCAGCCTCTTCTACATTAATATATTCTTGGAATTAGTTTCTGTTTTCAGTTTGGAAAAAAAAAACTCTACCATTTCTCAAGAGCTTCACCAGGGCAGAACACAGCCAGCTAATTAGATATAGAAGCACAATGTTCCCAGCTAGAATGGCCCCAGGTGGGTTCTGAAATTCAGAGTAAAAGGTTACAGTCGACAATATACAGCAACACATCCTCACTGGGGACCATTTGTACTGGGAAACATTCCATAATGAAGTCAGCAGGAAAACAAAGTGGGAACAAATCATTGCCTTGGTGGGGAACCGATAACGTGTTGCACAGAGGCTTTCTCATGGAAAAACAAAAGCATTTCCCGCGCAGTTTTCGCATCGCGTTCATGATCCCCAAAGGGTGCAGTTAATTAAAAACTTGGTGTAGTTGTTGTAATTCAATAAAATCAGCAGCAATTTACACAATACCAGGTTCCCACGAACATCAATAATCTGTTTTAGTAACTTTTAATATGGGATGAATATTGACCAGCAGATCAGGAAGAAATCCCCAACTCTTCTTAGAAACGACAGCATGTGTTCCTTATTATCTCCATCAAACAGAGTAGACAGGGCTTGTGTTTAATCTCCCACTAAAAGACAGCACCTTCCACCCCCTCAGTGGGGCACTCAAAGGCTGACCTAGTCTTCGATGCTTGTTTCGAGAGCAGCACTTGCAGCAAGACAACTATTGCAGTAAGTTCTATGCAAATATTATTTAACCAATTAACTGGACGGGACAATGAAATCCTTATGCCCCTGTCCCACTTAGGAAACCTGAACGTAAACCTCTGGAGACTTTGTGCCCCACCCAAGGTTTCCGTGCGGTTCCCGGAGGGTTTTGTCAGTCTCCCTACCTGCTTCCACTACCTGCAACCTCCGGCAACCACCTGCAACCTCCGGGAACCGCACGGAAACCTTGGGAGGGGCGCAAAGTCTCCAGAGGTTTCCTAAGTGGGACAGGGGCATTACTTGCTTACTTGCTTACTTGGTGCGAGCCCAGTTGGAGCACAGGGGGCGGGGAGGGAGAGGGATAAAAGGGGAATGTTGGGAAGAAAGGGAGTTTGTTAGAGGTTAAATTGGAGAATGTAATGTTTGTACCATTAGGTTGTAAGCTGGCCAAGCAGAATAGAAGGGGGTGTTCCTCTTTATGGATGGTCGCACTCTGGCAATGGAGGAGGCCCAGGACAGAAAGGTCAGTGTTTGATTGGGAAAGAGAGTTAAAATAGTGAGCAGGTAGACAAAATTGCTGGAGAAACTCAGCGGGTGAGGCAGCATCTATGGAGTGAAGGAAATAGGCAACGTTTCGGGCCGAAACCCTTCTTCAGACTAAAATAGTGAGCAACCAGGAGATCCAGTAGACTGAGCCCAAGCGTTGCCTTTAATAATTAAAATCTACTACTACTAAATATTTATCTGTATTTACAACCAGATATACAGAGGATTCTAATTATACCTTAGTAAGCCAAAACTCACTTAGACCTCATATAATGAAACACAAAACTTTATAAGCATTTTGCACAAGTGTTTGTAAACACCAGAAGATTTTGCCAGTTCATCGATTTCCAAAGAAGACACTGGAGAAAGCTATAAATGAACATTGAAGAGGCTATTAGATAGGCACGTGGATAGGCAGGGAATGGAGGGATATGGATGACGTGCAGGCAGAGGAGATTAGTTAGCATGGCATCATGTTTGACATGGATGCTGTGAGTCGATGGGCCTGTTCCTGGACTTCACTGTTCTATATTCTAACATAATGAATACAGAAGGGGACAATCAGCGGTTGCTGGAATTCTACATTTCACGATGTAACAACTACTAGTTCTGATGGCGAATAGCTTTTCACAGTCGGCAACACTTCACGACTGACTGCAAAGACCAGGCCAATATTTTGAACAGGAATCCCACACGTACATTGGGCCATACACACAAACAAAGCGGCAATGGCTTCCCGCTGAGAAGGCAAGCATTCTGCTGGAAGAGAATATGTGGGAAGTGGCAAAACTCCATTGACTGCCTGTGACAAACAACGCGGTTGGTGTTGCTCGGGGTAGGAAAACAATGACAGCCAACACAAACCTCTCCTTTCAGAAGGACTTGGCAAACCACCACCAGAGTGTTTAAAAATCAGACAAGCCACTTTGAGAAACAGCAGCCAATATCCATGCCATTGGTATAGACTATCCTGATGCAAGAAGCTAGGACTCCCCAATTTATGGAAGAAACCGTTTGCAACCAAACCTACAGGAGAGGTTCTTGGCTTTACGGCTTTCTTGATTAGTAAGGGCATCAAAAGTTACGGTGAGAAGGCAGGAGAATGGGGTTGAGAGGGAAAAATAGATCAGCCATAAATATATATTTATGAACCTGAAGAAGGGTTTCGGCCCGAAACGTTGCCTATTTCCTTCGCTCCATAGATGCTGCCGCACCCGCTGAGTTTCTCCAGCATTTTTTGTCTACCTTCAATTTTGCAGCATCTGCAGTTCCTTCTTGAACATAAATATACATAATGGCTGTAGACTTGATAGACCAAATGGCCTAATTCTGCTTCTATGTCAATAGACAATAGACAATAGGTGCAGGAGTAGGCCATTTGGTCCTTCGAGCCAGCACCGCCATTCAATATGATCATGGCTGATCATCCACAATCAGTACCCCGTTCCTGCCTTCTCCCCATATCCCCTGACTCCGCCATCTTTAAGGGCCCTATCTAGCTCTCTCTTGAAAGTGTCCAGAGAACTGGCCTCCACCGCCCTCTGAGGCAGAGAATTCCACAGACTCACAACTCTCTGTGAGAAAAGGTTTTTCCTCGTCTCCGTTCTAAATGGCTTCCCCCTTATTCTTAAACTGTGGCCCCTGGTTCTGGACTCCCCCAACATCGGGAACATATACTATGGTCTTAATCTCCAAAGACAATGGACAACCCTCAACAGAATCCACACGCTACATGGACAAACGCGGAAGCTGCTTCCTAACCAAAAGTGCAATTAGAAACAAAAGACACAGCATAGAAACAGGCCCACCGAGTCCATGATCATCTGTTCACGCTAGCTCTATGTTATTCTGAGTATCCCAAATATCACATAAATCCAGTCACCAATATTAGTACAGGAGGTACCTCACTTTCTCATTGATGAAACTTCAGACTGAATGTAAGGATGACACCCGAGTATTTTCATTTCGTCCAGAACCACGAACAACAATAGTTTTTTCTAAGTACTGCAAAGAATCTTGTTTTTGAAGTCCTACCTTCAAAGATAGCCTTGCCTTGAGCTCAGAGGATCTTTGAACTAAGCTATGAACTAACTTCAAGGACGTGAAACCAAGAACTGCAGGGACCAGAACACAAAGCGCTGGAGGAACTCAGTGGATCAGGCAGCATCTCTGGAGGGTAGACAAAAGTGCTGGAGAAACTCAGCGGGTGCAGCAGCATCTATGGAGCAAAGGAAATAGGCAACGTTTTGGGCCAAAACCATTCTTCAGACATCTTTGGAGGGAGTGGATGGGCGACGTTTTGTGTCAGGAACCTTCTTCAGACTGCAGTGAATAGTTGCTTTGCCCAGCCATTAATTTAGTTTGCCCAGAAGACCAGAGTCTCTTTGCTAACTCTGTATAATATCTACTCTCTTTTACTGGCACTAGACATGTGTTCACAAGTTTTGTCTGTGTGTGTGTGCATGAAAAAATCTAATTGGTACCAGATGCGCTGAGCTGAACCGAAGTACAGGGACTGACCCATGTCAGTAAGGTGTAAGTTCAGGTCAGTAAGTTACTGCAGCATATGCCAAGCCAGAACATAACTCACAAACTACCATCAGGGCTAAATATTCCAGTGAAAACTTTAATACCAGAGCTTGGAGTGATATCAGTGACTATTTCTTCATATAAACTCTGGAGATTTGATTCACACAAACCACAAATGTTACTGGGGAGGCCAGCATTTCTAGCCATCTGCATACATTTCCCATTTAAGATAGATACAAAAAGCTGGAGTAACTCAGCGGGTCAGACAGCATCTCTGGAGAAAAAGAATAGGTGACATTTTGGGTCAAGACCCTTCTGAGTTACTCCAGCTTTTTGTGTCTATCTCCAGTTTAAACCAGCCTCTGCTGTTCTTTCCAAGACAATTGTCCTCTAATGGAGTGGCCACTTCAGAGATGCCTCTGGAAAACAAAAAGCTGCAGATGCTGAAAAGTCCGAAACAGAAAGCACTGGAAACACTCAGCAGGTCAGGCAGCATCTGTGGAAGCAGGTACCTGCTGGAAACACTCAGCAGGTCAGGCAGCATCTGTGGAAGCAGGTAGCTGCCGGAAACACTCAGCAGGTCAGGCAGCATCTGTGGAAGCAGGTAGCAGCCGGAAACACTCAGCAGGTCAGGCAGCATCTGTGGAAGCAGACAGCTGCCGGAAACACTCAGCAGGTCAGGCAGCATCTGTGGAAGCAGGTAGCTGCTGGAAACACTCAGCAGGTCAGGCAGCATCTGTGGAAGCAGGCACAGAATCTACTTTCAGAATTCTGAGTTGGTGGAGTTACTCCCTCACAGCGCCAGCGACTCAGGTTCAATCCTGAGCTCGGGTGCTGTCTGTCTGGAGTTTGCACGTTCTCCCCGTGACATGTGGGTCTCCTCCAGGTGCTCTGGTTTCCTTTCCCATCCCAAAGACGTGCGGTTTGTCGGTTAATTGGCCGATGTAAATTGCCCCTAGTGGATGCGAAAGTGAGATAACAAAACTAGTGTGAACAGGTGATCGTTGGTTGGCATTGACCCGGTGGGCCGAAGGGCCTGTTTCCATACTACATCTCTAACGTAAATTCAAGCTGAAACATTAACTTTGTTTCTCTCTTTATAGATATTGAGAATTTCCCACATTTTGTTTTTATTTCGGGGGACAGTTCCTAATCAATGACATTATTGTCACAAGGTGCCAGACTAGATTTAGGGCAACATATTTACTTCCTGCAGATATTTTTTTTATTCGCATGGATGTATGGTAACCCAAATTTCACTGTACCAATTGGTGCATGTGACAATATATGTAAACTTGAACTTGAAACTCAACCAAACTGAGTTGTAGAACCATCTGATAGTTTCCTCATTATTATCATTAATACTGCCACTTTCTCTCTCTTATTATTAATCAATAAACATAATCATTTGTTTGTCTTCCACATGAAGCAAAGCCAGGTTTGGGAGCTCAGTTCAAGTTTTAAAATGGAGCTTGAGAGTCATCTTTTCAGGCATGGCAATGCGACATTTGGTGCCAGCGTGTTTAACTAGTGGACTAAGCAGCCATGATATCACCGAATGTAGAACACACTCGTGGGGCCGAATAACCTCAGCCAGATTCTTAAATAGGTGGGATCTCCATTTCATTAGCCTGGCTCAGATATTTGATCAAATTGATTCACATTTCTCTAAAGTAGTTCAGCTCAGTGTCACATGCATCGAGCTACAGTGAGAAGCTTTAGTTGCGTGCTAACCAGTCAGCGGAAAGACAATACAAGATTACAATCGAGCCATTTTACAATGTACAGATACATGATAATGGAATGACATTTAGTTCAAGGTAAAATCAGTAAAGTCCGATCAAAGATAGTCCGAGTGTCACCAATACAGTAGATAGTAGTTGAGGGCTGCTCTCTAGTTGTGGGTGATTCAGTTGCCTGATAAAAGCAGGGAAGAAATTGTCCCTGATTTCAAAGTATTTCAAAACATTATGTAGAGTGACTGCTGCAAAACTCCAAGCCAAATTGTAACCCACAGGATCACAAGGCTGTTCATCGGAATGTATCCTATGATGTGCAATGCATCATAAAGTTCTTCAGACAGAGGTCCAAATTGGCACTCTGCATGGTGAACACTGTGAAAACAAGTCATAGAATCATACAGTGTGGAAACAGGCCCTTCAGCCCAACTTGTCCATGCTGGCCAACATGTCCCATCGACACTAGTCCCACCAGCCTGCGTTTGGTCCATATCCCTCCTAACCTGTTCGATCCATGTACCTGGATAACCAGACCATCCATCGGTTTGAAGAAGGGTCTCGACCCGAAACGTCACCCATTTATTCTCTCCAGAGATGCTGCCTGTCCCGCTGAGTTTCTCCAGCATTTTGTGCCTATCAATGTACCTAACAGTTTCTTAAACGTTGGGGTAGTCCCAGCCTTAACTACCTCCTCTGGCAGCTCGTTCCATACACCCACCACCCTTTGTGTGAAAAAATCCATCTCAATCCACAGATCAGGACCATATCCAGTGTCTTTAATTGAAACTAAAACAGGGCGTGTCAATTGAGGGCAGGAATGTTATGTTCCAAGCCAGGATCATAACCAATGAGTCCACAACTGACCCAATCTCAGTGCAGATTGGTATCAGGCAAGACTGTACCTGCAGTTGCCTCAAAAATCTCCTCCAGCTTTATACTGCAACATGACACCTCTCGCACGCTTCCGCTGAAACAGAAAGTTCCAAGTCCAAAGGCCCAACCCTCTCCCTGTGTCAAACCTCCCTCTGACAATAAACGCTGGAGCAGATATTCCTATATCTTCAGTGATGGCAAACTGGATGGGAAGCATTTGGCAGTCTGAGCAAAGGCACATTTTGATTAGGAGAACCAAAAAACCGTGTCAGGAAAGCAAAATAGTTTTAATTAACCCTGAATGAAATAATAAAATAGGTCAAATAATAACACACGCCAGCATTAATTTTCAATCGATCAGGAGCGGTAGAGTTGCCACCTTAATGGCGTCGGTCGGGTCGGGTCTGGACCTGGGTCGATCCAGACTATGGGTGCTGTCTGTACGGAGATCGTACCTTCTCCCCGTGTGGGTTTACTCCGAGTGCTCCAGTTTCCTCCCACACTGAAAAACTTACAGGTTTTTAGATTAATTGGCTTTGGTAAAAATGGAAAATTGTCCCTAGTGTGTGGTGTGTGCTAGTATAATGGGGATTGCTGGTCGGCATGGATTCGGTGGGCTGAAGGGCCTGTTTCCGCACTGTTTCATTGAACTGAACTTTTCAATTAAGACACAAGGTGCTAGAGTAACTCAGTGGGTCAGGTGACATCCTGGAGAACATGGATAGGTAATGTTTCGGGTCAGGACCCTTCTTCAAACAGATTGTACGGGGGGGGGGGGGGCGGGGGGGCGCTGGGAGAGAGGAGGTGCAAGCAAAGCCTGAAGCCTGGCAGGGAAGAGCGAAGGGGGCAGGACAAAGCCTGGCAATCAGTTTGGCCGTAGGTCAAGTTGGGTTTGTTTTGGCCATGGGTCGGTTGGGTTTATGTATTGGAGCAGATCTCGAGCTGAGAGAACACTGCCTGTACTCACCTAGTTTGGAAAGTACGGCCACTACACACAGGTTTCAGAGAGCAGGGGGGATTGGAAGCGCAGAGCATCTCCGACTCCATCATTTGAGATGGCCCTTGGTGCAAAGAGTTGGTGCCTGAACCCTGGACACATCTGCCAATGGCACTCCATTACAGTGTACCATGATCCAGTGTATCAACAGCACTCCATAGGTTTAGGAGGGTATGCTAGATTTATATCCTGGACTGTGGGTCTAATGTAGATGGGGCATCTTGGTTGGCATGGGCAAGTTAGATCAAAGAGCCTGTTTCCATGGTGTACTTTATAACAATGCACTATCTGTACATTATGACCCACTCTGGCAATTATACACTAACTACTAATGAGGCAGTGGGCCATCACATGACAGACCACGTCACTGCACCATCATTTTACAGCATAACCGATTTGTAATTCCGTCACCATCAAGTCATAGAGCACAGATATGCGGCCCTTTACTGCAGAACAAGGTGGCCCATCTTGCTCATCTCTCCTGGGTGGGGCGCAGCTGATGGAGAGAGCCGCTGCCTCACAGCGGGTTCGATCCCGACCTCGGGCGCTGCCCCCGTGTGGAACTTGTGCGTTCTCCCTGTGACCGCGTGCGTTTTCCCCGGGTGCTCCAGTTTCCTCCCACATCCCAGAGACGTGCGGGTTGGTAGGTTAATCCGTGTCTGTAAATTGCCCCTAGAGTGCAGGATGTGAAAGTGTGACAACATAGAACTAGTGTGAACGGTTGCTCAATGGACTCAGTGGGCCGACGGGCCTGTTCCACACTGTATCTCTAAACTCAACCAAGAACACAGCACATGTACAAGAGCTGTTAGACATGGAGTCCTCAGTTGGAACAGCATTTTATTACAGGATTAAAACCGTGCAGGAAAACAACCAGGTTACTGTCCTATTGTAATGTGAAGCGCAATGTAGGTCTCTACAACATCATAAATGCTCCATGACCATATATTTTCCGCCACGATTTAACAAAGAAACTACATTCTGGACAGCTTACCAAGTACCACAGAAGAACCAACAGGACTGTTTGAGTTAGGACCCGGCAGAATTAGTGTCAGGGCTCAAAATGTCCTCCTCCTATTCACCTCCGACTTAGAACAACTCATTGATTTATTTCGATAATATGCACTGAAAATATCAATAAATTGGGCAGACATTCAATTTTAATGAAGTTGACTCCGAATGATTGCACAAACAGATATAACCATCCAAGCCAAAACAAGACTGCTGCCCGCAACTTGAAATCTCCAGAGAGAACCCCCCCATACTTGACTCCAGATTCCTCCAGAATCCACGGCCTAAACTAGTTGCAAGTATTGTTGAGCAACAGCCCCACCTTCTAAAGCATTTCTGGGCTGCGTGCCTCATTTCGGAGTCCCTCCCCCATGCAATAACTCCCCTCTATTGATTACATTCCAGCAGTCCATTCACATTGTGGGCGCCACAGCCAATTTTGTGCCCATCTGCTTTTCAAAATGGCCGCTCCACTCCTCGAACGCGGCCTTGTTGCCCGTGGTAACGCGATGCTTTAGGAAGCCAAGTTTCCTGTCCCAGGAGGCATTTCATCTGAGCGCCTCATAGCTTCACACACACTCCAGACTATGCTCTGAGTGGCTCCAACCCATACAAAGGATTTCTATTTGCATAATAGAAATGGATAGTCTATGTAAAATATCTATATAAAAGAATGGCGTCAGTGATCTGCAATTAAAAGTCAGGAGCTCACCCCTAGATACAATTATTCCTACACAATATGTACATTAGAACAGGATTTACTGTACCAGCACAAGGCAGTCTTCCTACAGTGAACTGAAAGATCAGAAATGCTGTCCTAATTATGTGCTGAAGATATTACAAATGCAACTAAATAACTCTCAGGATTTTGTTTCCAATGTGAGGACCAGTAATGGTCAGGTAACCCTCGTCCCTCTCCCACTTTTCCACGGAGCTGTCTGTCCCAGAGAAGGCTCCGTCAGGATGGAGTTCAAGGATGGAGAGCGAGCCACCCTGAACCTGAGGGCAAGTCCCACAGTCACCGGCACCAGTCGCCTCACATGCCGCCGATGGAGACCTTCACGTAGGACGTGGGGACGTAGCCTTCCTCGCCGTCGTTCCGCCTGACCCGAGTCCACCCGTCCCCCTTGTCCTCCTCAATCAGGTGAAGTACTTCTCCTTCTGCCATCGCAATGGTTCCTTCACTGTTGCCTGCAAGGATCAAAGCAGCTCTTGACTCACAAGGTCCTTCAATGCCACGTATGTACACGTACACACACGTACATGTACGTGCGCACACACATGCAGGCATGCACACACATACACACGCATGTATGTACACACAGACACGCACACGCACGTATATACACACGCATGTACACACGTACGCGCACTCACGCACGTACACAACACACACGTGCGCACACACAAACGTACACACACACAAATGTGTACACACACACACACAAACGTACACACACACGAACGTGTACACACACACACGCACAGGTTCTCTGTGATCGCATGGGTTTCTTCCGTAGGAAAAGGGTGCAAAAGGGTTCACAAGCTACAAGTTATAGGAGCAGAATTAGGCCATTTGGCCCATCGAGTCCACCCCGCCATTCAATCATGGCTGATCTCTGCCTCCTAATCCCATTTTCCTGCCTTCTCCCCGTAACCCTTGACGCCCATTGCAATCAAGAATTTGTCTATCTCTGCCTTAAAAACATCCACTGACTTGGCCTTCACAGCCCTCTGTGGCAATGAGTTCCACAGATTAACCACCCTCTGACTAAAGAAGATATTACCTGGATGAATTTTCGGGAAAGGTTTAATAAATTCAGATATTTTTCTTTGGACTGTAGGAGGCTGAGGGGTGCAAGATTATGAGGGGCATGTATAAAGTGAATGCTCTTTGTCACACACACACATTCTCAGCACACACACACACACAGACACGCACATTCTCAGCACACACACACACACACACACAGACACGCACATTCTCAGCACACACACACACACACACACAGACACGCACATTCTCAGCACACACACACACACACACACACACACACACACACACACACACACAGACACAGACACGCACACTCTCAGCACACACAAACACACACAAAGCTGATCTTCCCTAAGCTTACCGTCAAATGGATACATGGCAGTTGATTTTCCAATTGGATGAATGATATCATCCACTTCAAAATCATCGAACTCTGAGAGGGGTGGAGGCTGTGGCAATGGGTCCTGCAATGGCTCCTGCAATGGCTCCTGCCCACTATCATCGGAGTAGGTTGTATCCGGACTGGTTTAAGAGATGGAGAAACAAATCAATTGACAAATACCTGATCTTTTGAAATCAACCTGCATTCTTGGCAAACCAAAATCTGCTGGAGAAACTCAGCCAGCTCAGCGGCATCCGTGGAGGGAGAGAAATGGTCAACGCTTCGGGTCAACCCGTGCACGAGAGCCTGATGCAGCATCCGCAGGTTGTTGTTTAGCTCCGTTTAGTTTAGAGATACAGCGCGGAAACAGGCCCTTTGGCCCAATGAGTCCGTGCCGACCAGCGATTAACACGAGCCTACGCACACTAGGGACAATTTACACTGAGAGCAAGTATACAAATACAAGGCATCTAACCTAGAAACCTGTACATTTTTGGAGTGTGGGAGGAAAGCAAAGGTCTCAGAGAAAACCCACGCTGTCACGGAGAGAACGTACAAACTCCGTACAGACAGCAGCCGTAGTCGGGATCGAACCGGCGTCTCTGGTGCTGTAGGGCAGCAACCCTACCGCTGTGCCACCGTGCCACATGTGTCTTCATTCTTTAGATATTAGCTGTGATTTCACTGGTGGCACATTCACCTTGATCATGCGATTCAAAGTCAGAGTTAAATTCAGAGTTATAGAGGATGCATCTAGCCCTTTGGCAAAACTCAGCCACATCGACCCAGATGCCTATCGACCCAGAAGCCAATCCAATTTGCCTACATTTAGCCCAAATTCTCTCCAAACTTTTCCGATTCATCTACCAATCCGAATGTTTCATAAGCATTGTCATTGTCCCCTGCAGCACTGATCCAGCAGACTTGCCCAGGCTGAGATCCCAGTGTAGTTGAAGCTTCATTACAATAGAGAGATCCAGCAAGGAGCCCACTCACAAGGGAGCAGTAGAGTGCCCCTTGTAGCCAGGGTCCGGAGGGCAAGGAGCAACTCCACCTAGGGTCCGTAGAGCGAGGAATGGCTCGGCTGTCAGCGACCGAAGGACTGGTGACGGGATCTAGGGAGTGGGCAGGGCTGAAGATGCCCAGGTTGGGTTGCTCCTAGGCCTGGCCAAGCTGGCCATCGCCGAGTCACGGCACCAGGCGGAAGAGGGCTCTGCCCGAGCCGGATGCTTGCCCCTTTACCGGGGTTACGTCGGGGTGGTGTTAGAGAAGGTGGCGTTAATTGTAACATAGTCGTATGGAATTTAATGTCTGAATAGTTTGGTGATTTTGTAACATGGTGGTGGGTGTATCGTGTTCGTAATCAAATAAATTATTTTTGATACACAAAAAAGAGCCCACTCACCTCCCTTTGTCGTGTGAGCCGTTGTTGTTGTTGAGGGAGGGCGACTGATCGCAGTGCGGGTTGCATTGTACACTGCTGTCACTTCGCGAAACAACTTTCCCTTCGGCGTCCGTCAGCCAGGACTTGGAAAAGAACAAGCGATTTACTGTAAGTCAACGTTTCCCTCTCAGCGGGGCATCCGAGCCTCCCCCCCACTCCCACCCCCCCCCCCCCCCCCCCCCCCACCCTTCGATGTCTCCCCTTCCTTGCTCCCTCCACATTCCACAACTGGGGCCCTTCCCTTTCCATTGGCCATCCTCTCTTCACCGTGTGGGACTGCACAGCGGTAGAGTTGTTGCCTTGAAGCCCTGTCCCACGGTACGAGTTCATTCCAAGCGCTCTCCCGAGTTTAAATAAAATCAAACTCGCGGTAAGCACGGAGAATGAACGTAGCGGGTACGTCGGAGCTCGGGGACGTCTCTTAGCGGCTCGTAACGCTAACGGCAGGTACTCGGGAAGACTCGCTAATGGCAGGTAAGCACGGGAAGACTCGTGAAGATTTTTCAACAGGTTGAAAAATGTCCACGAGAGCCCCGCGTACCGACGAGCGGCCATTACCGTAAATCGCCGAGTTCGAATCAGGGCAAACTCGGGAGAACTCTTGGAATGAACTCGTACCGTGTGGGACAGGGCTATTACAGAGCCTGAGATCCGGGTTCAATCCTGACTACGGGTGCTGTCTGTATGGAGTTTGTACGTTCTCCCTGTGACCGCGTGGGTTTCCTCCGGGTGCTCCGGTTTCCTCCCGAGTTCCAAAGACGTGCAGGATTGTAGGATAGTGGACCTTTGTAAATTGTCACTAGGGTGTAGGGTAGAACTAGTGTACGGGTGATCGCTGGTCGGTACAGGCTCGGTGGACCGAAGGGCCCGTTTCCATGCTCTATCTCGAAGCTTAACTAAATGTGACCTATGTTCAGGTCTGGTAATAAAGATTTATTGACAGGCTGGGCTCCACACAATGCACAATAGAGCAATTCTCACAAAGCCTTTGTACCATTTTATACCCAGGGATTCTGCCAACCTCACGCAGTCTGTGTAACTATCTCTTCCATTCAGGGGCGATGGATGGAAAATGTGACCTTCAGATGCCAGGAATGAAGAATAAATCTGTGCATTAATTGCGTTCCCTTATTCCTCTGCTGCTGCATGTAATCCGATCCTGGCTTTTAACTCCCCAGCTCCAACGTCCCATCTCCCCCGCCTCAATCTCGACCACAATGCCACTTACATACCCAGCCTGACCCTGTCTGCAAGGCAGAGTAGACTCGATGGGCTAAATGGCCTAGGTGGCTCTGATGGTCTTATGGTGGAAGAGTTGCCTTTCAGTAGAGATCGATGCACAGATCGATGTGAATAGTTCCAAGGTTCTGTCTTGAAGGAGAGACTAATAATTCTCCATGGTTCCCTGGCCAATATTTATTTCCCGTACAACATTAATAAACCAAAATTGCAATATTATCTCATTGCTCTTCCAAGGTGGAGTTAGCCGTACATTGCTGCAAGTGTTTTTTGGGAAGTGATGCAGAGTTTCCCGGGTCTTTGGTGCTTGGACCCTACCTCGTATTTCTGCAGCTCGTGATGCAGTCTGTCGATATGCTGGTTAGTCTCTATTATCCTGGGCTCAAGGCTATTTGGATCTCCCATCTGTGGGTTCCGCTGGTAAACATCTTTCATTTTATCCAGAGCTTCCCTGCAAGAACGAGACAAGATGCAATTTAACCCTTGGGTCCCCGGTTCAGCTGCAGAGAGCCAAGTCCCGTCCGTACAGCCCAGGTATATAGAGCAGCAGACTCTCCATCATATGATGCGATAGAACTTTATCCCAGGAAGGAAATTGATCTGCCAAGTCATATATGCACATGTTCTATGTTCTGTGTAAATAATGAATGTCAAGTTTGGCCGGTCACGGTGGCACAGCGGTAGAGTTGCTGCCTTACAGCGAATGTAGCGCCGGAGGCCCGGGTTCCACCCCGACTACGGGTACTGTCTGTACGGAGTTTGTACGTTCTCCCCATGAGTTTCCTCCGAGACTTTCGGATTCCTCCCACACTCCAAAGACCTACAGGTTTGTAGGTTAATTGGCTTGGTATAAGTGTCAAAATTGCCCCTGGTGGGTGTAGGATGGTGTTAATGTGCGGGGATCGCTGGTCGGCGCGGGCTTGATGGGCCGAAGGGCCTATTTCCACGCTGTATCTCCAAACTAAGGTGTCCAAAGGCAGAGTGAGTGAGCATCACTGCCTAGCCTGACCCTGTCAGTCGGTCAAACACCCACAAAGCCACCAGAGATAGACACAGAATACTGGAGTAACTCAGCGGGTCAGGCAGCATCTCTGGAGAAAAGGAATAGGTGACGTTTCAGGTCGAGACCCTTCTGCAGACTGCAAACTGTGCCTGGTTCATTGCCTTCCCAAGCATGGGGACTATTGTCAACTTAGTTAATTAATCCAGACCAGGACATGGAGAAGGACGTCTGCATCTCTACCGAGGAAGGGGATGTATCCCTGTGTCTATATCAGCAGGACAGAAATGGGACCAGTCTGTCTGTCGCCCTTCCACAGGGAAGGAGACCGTGTATCTGTTTCTACAACAGTCTGACAGTCTGACTCTTGTTTCAGAGAGGGAACAGTTTGCTTCTAGAGAGGGAGGCCGGGGAAAGAGATAGTATGTTCCAGAGGGGGGAGGATTTGGCCGTCTGCCTAGATTGTGTCTCCCGGACTTAAACCTGTTGCAAGGTAGGAGTGTGAGTGTTTGTAACAGAGAGGGGGTGGAACGTAGTACACAGGCCAATACTTCCTCTTAAGGCAAGAGCTTTCAAATAGCGAAAGATAATTGAAAAGATGTTTATACAAGACATAAGGTTACTGATGTCAAAACATTGTTATTCATCAATTGCAGCAATGAATTAGTCTCTTGCTATTGCTGACAATAATCGACTCCAAATTTTGGGCCACACTACAGCGGTAGAGATGCTGCCTCATAGCACCAGAAACCAGGGTTACATAGAAACATAGAAAATAGGTGCAGGAGTAGGCTTTTCGGCCCTTCGAGCCTGCACCGCCATTCAATATGATCATGGCTGATCATCCAACTCAGTATCCTGTACCTGCCTTCTCTCCATACCCCTGGTCCCCTTAGCCACAACGGCCACATCTAACTCCCTCTTAAATATAGCCAATGAACTGGCCTCAACTACCTTCTGTGGCAGAGAATTCCACAGATTCACCACCCTCTGTGTGAAAAATGTTTTTCTCATCTCGGTCCTAAAAGATTTCCCCCTTATCCTTAAACTGTGACCCCTTGTTCTGGACTTCCCCAACATCTCCGCTGAGTTACTCCGGCATGTTGTGTCTATATAGGGCATAAACCAGCATCTGCAGTTCCTTCCTACACACAGGGTCCCTTCTTCAGACTGCTTCATTTAAAGATGGTAAATCGGTCCAGTTTTATGTTCCCCCAAAATATACCACAGTTACCTCTGGTCAACTTGTTTCTGCAATTCCCTGTTCAGGTCATCGATTTTCTGCTGAAGTTTCTTCCTGCGCTGTTCGGGTGGGAGGTGACTGAAGTCTTCAGACACTGCCAGCTGTAGGGAGCAAGACCAGGTTAGTGACGGGGACTGTGGGGAAGGTCAAAGGCAAATGAGCGAAGGGGAGGGTGGAATGGGGGGGGGGGGGGGGTTAGGAATGAATGGGAATTAGAAACTTCCAGGAGTAGGCCATTCGGCCCTTCGAATCAGCACCACCATTCAATATGATCATGGCTGATCATCCAACATCAGTACCCCGTTCCTGCTTTTTCCCCATATCCCTTGATTCCGTTAGCCCTAAGAGCCATATCTAACTCAATGGGGGTAGAATGGGACAGGAGATGTTAATTCCATTCCAGAGGTAATTACCTCCCTCCCTTTGACATGTGTTTTATGCAGCCGTTTAACTGTAGTCGCAACTCCATCTATCTGCCAGTCAACCCCCCCCCCAACCTCCCCTGTATCCACCTATCACTTGCCTGAAGATAGACAGCAAACACTGGAGTAACTCAGTGGGACAGGCAGCATCTCTGGAGAGAAGGAATGGGCGACGTTTCAGGACGAGGCCCTTTGTCTGAAGAGGGGTCTCAACCCGAAGCATCACCCATTCCTTCTCTCCAGAGATGCTGCCTGTCCCGCTGAGTTACTCCAGCATTTTGTGTCTATCACCGGTGTAAACCAGCAGTTCCTTCCTACACATATCACTTGCCTGACTTTGTCCCGATCCCCAACTCTCTTTCCCAGCTTTCCTACCCCTACTGCGATCAGTCTGAAGTAGAGTTCTGATCCAAAACGTCATCAGTCCATTCCCAGATGCTGCCTGACCCACTGAGTTCCTCCAGCACTTTGTGCTTTCCTCAAGATTCCAGCTTCTGCAGTTCCCTTTGTGTCCAGTCGGAATTGGACTGCCTAACTCACCATGACTCCCCTGGGCAAGTGAAGCACAAATGTTTTCTGTCGATTTACACAGTGCTGTGTTCATCATGCCAATTGCTTCTCAAAATTGCCGTTCAATTTAAGACCCATTCCTGCATTATTTTCCAGGAAAATCTTCAAATTCAAGAGGCTTTGTTTCATAACTTATTCATGCCTGGGTTGTTGAATCAGCTATATCCCGAAATAGAACGTTACAGCACTTATACAAGTGCTTCAGCCCACAATGTCTATGCCAAACATAAGATAAACACACCTGCTCTGCCTGCAATGAACCACATGGACTTCCCTGCTTATCCACATACCTATCTGAAAGCCAGTATTGTATCTAGCAGCACCTCCAGGCCCCGTCCACCCTCACGTCCTTTAGACTTTTACAGAATGTAAAAGAATTGGACTCCAAAGGCGCCTCACCTTTGTGCAATGTAAAGGATTCCATAAACACCAGTAATTCCTATCCAACAACGAAGCTCATCATACTCCTGCCCAACTTCACTTCCTTATCCAGCCCAACAGTGGAATTCACACAAACTAGCACTGAGAGCAAAGTTAAAATCCACTGATCTGTCTTCACAGCCTAAAATCTAATGAGCACTTTTACGAAATAAGTTAGTCAAAAAGACCAGGAGTAGACAGAAAAAGCTGGAGTAACTCAGCGGGTCAGGCAGCATCAACTATTCCTTTTCTCCGGAGATGCTGTCTGACCCGCTGAGTTACTCCAGCTTTTTGTGTCTATCTCTGGTTGAAACCAGCATCCGCAGCTCCTACCTACGTGCTAATGACCATCTGCGGTTTTGGGAAACAGGAGTTCTGCACGGATTGAAATTTAAGATTGAAACTCAGGTCAGCTCAGAGTTGGGTAAGTCGTCATTCCTGTATCCCTCCCAGCACTGGGTGTGTGTGTGTGTGTGTGTGGGTCACATGAGGAGTTAAGAACCCACAGGAAAATGATCAAAAGAACTTTGCTTGCCAGCAGGCGGCAGCACTGAGCAACGCACACATCTACAAGACTCACCATCAGACAATGCGCCCCTTCACCACAGAGAACAATGGATATCGTGTTGTTAAAGACATGAAAACAACAGGCTGTTTAAAACTAATTTAATTTTTAGGATCTTTGTTTTAGTTTGGACACATCTTGCTAGAACCAGCAAGCACAAGGACTGCAGGTGTTGGAGTCTTGAGGTAAACTGGAAGAAGTGCTGGAAGAACTCAGCGGGTCAAGCAGCATTTGGGGAGGCAATAGATGAGTGATGTTTTGGATGGGGACCCTTCTTCAGAGTGGGGTCCCGACCCAATATGTTCCCTCCACTGATGCTGTGTGACACGCTAACTTCCTTCAGCACCGTGTGCTTTGCTGAAGCAGTATTGGGCGTGTTACGTACACTCCCATTATATCTCCACCTAAACCAGGCTAATGAGTGTGAGGTGACATTGATTAGCAGAGCACCACAGTCAAGTCAGACCATCCCTCTGCCTCCATTGAATCTGGCCGACCCACCAAGTTCAGTGTCTGAAGAAGGGTCTCAACCCGAAACGTCACCCATTCCGCCTCTCCAGAGAACCTCATCATCTATATTAAAAAGAATATGCCCCACATAATCTCCTTTCAACTTTACCCTTCTTAGCTAAGAGCTATCCCCTCTGGTATTTGACATTTCCATCCTGGGAAACAGGTTCTAACTGTCTATCTTATTTATGCTTCTTACAATTGTATATCATTCTATCTGGTCTTCCTTCAGCCTCTGGTGTTCCAGAGAAAACAATCCAAGTCTGTTCAACCTCTGCCTGTAGATTGTACCCCTTAATCCAAACATCCTTCTGGTAAACCTTTTCCAGATCCTCCACATGCTTCATGCAATGGGGTGACCAGAACTGCACACAATACTCTAAATGCAGCCTCACCAAAGTCCTGTCAAGCTGCAAGATGACCAAGCGGAGGTTGGGCGATCGTTTCGCCGAACACCTCCGCTCAGTCCGCAAGAACCTACCTGAACTCCCGGTGGCTCAGCACTTCAACTCCCCCTCCCATTCCCAATCCGACCTCTCTGTCCTGGGCCTCCTCCATTGCCAGAGTGAGCAACACCGGAAATTGGAGGAATAGCACCTCATATTCCGCCTGGGTAGCCTGCAGCCGGCGGGCATGAACATTGAATTCTCCCAATTTTGCTAGCCCTTGCTGTCTCCTCCCCTTCCTTAACCCTCGAGCTGTCTCCTCCCATCCCCCCGCCCTCGGGCTCCTCCTCCTCCCCTTTTTCATTCCTTCTCCCCCCCCCCCACCCCCTATCAGTCTGAAGAAGGGTTTCGGCCCGAAACGTCGCCTATTTCCTTCGCTCCATAGATGCTGCTGCACCCGCTGAGTTTCTCCAGCATTTTTGTGTACCTGCAAGATGACTTCCTGATACTCAATGCCCCAAGCAATGAAGTTGGTTGTACTAACTGTATTTGACACCGTATTTGGCAAACTGTATTTGATTCTCAATGCAAAATGCAGCTTTCTGGTCATTCCCTGCAGCCAAGCTGAGGGGCGCGGCAGGTGGACCTGCAACCTTGTTGCACGCAAATCCAGGGTTCGATCCTGACCTGCGTCCCTGTCTGTCTTCCATTTGCACGCTCTCCCTGCAACCGTGTGGAGTTTCCTCTGGAAGTTTCCCCAAAACTTAGTAGTAACAAGGAACTTCAGATGCAAACTAAAGATTGGCACCAAATTCTGGAGTAACTCAGCGGGTCAGACAGCATCCCCGGAGAACATGGATCAATGACGTTTCGGGTCGGGACCCTTCTTCAGGTTGATCGTAGGGGGTGCTGGAAAGAAGGCCGAGAGAGAGGAGGGTCTCGACATCGTCTATGGGGCCATATTCAACATGTAGGTATGAGGAGGTGATAGAGAGCTGGCTGCTGGTGTGAAGTTACATGGCCTCTATAAATGAACCCTGGTGTAGGAAGATGAAGTTCATCGGCAGCTGAGACACTGAATAGGTTGTGGGAAAATCAGAGGAGGGAACGGGACTTGAGGGATTGCTTTGACAGGAAGCCACAACTATCAATGGGCTGAACAGTGTCCCTTGTCACAGGAGCACATAGTCCTTAGGAGTGGCCAAATCAGATTCATAAAAGCTTTTACATAACTTTTACATGCCGGGGAAACTCAGCGGGTGAGGCAGCATCTATGGAGCGAAGGAAATAGGCGACGTTTCGGGCCGAGACCCTTCTACAGGCCACGTCTTACATAACTTCCTTGCTGTTTATCCCAGCCTGTTTATAAAAGCCAAGAATGCAAGTTTCAACCTCGGGGGCAACTTGAAACCGCCAGCTGAGAGTGGAATTGTCAGCCCTTTCTTTGTAATACATCACTGCAAACTGGTTCGGCTGCATAGTTAGTTGCACAGGAACGATATCTATTCTCTCTCTTTTTTTTTGGATTTTAGTCATAAACCCAGACATATGACATCTGGCAGGAAACGGGGAGCGCGAGGAGAATAGCATGACGTTCTTCCACGTGGTCCTAAAGCCTGCCTGCCAGATTTCATGACACGGTGCACTGAAGCTGGTGACACATCAGTACCTTCCCCACCCCCTCCCTCCCCACCCTCCAATTCCTTGACCCAAAATCGCTTTTTTTTAAAAAAGAAAAACAAAACCATCCAACAATTACATAAATGGTCAGATTTTACAGCACACTTCGAGATCATCTCTGAGCATGCTTAGAATTCCAATGGACCGAATCATTTCCTATTCACCATTGCACAAAATTCCTTTCTAACCTAATCAAAACACTTAAAAGGATATCCCAAGATATGGCTGGAAAGAATCTTCTAATTAAAAAGATATGTACCGAATTAACCCAGAGAAGATTGTATGCTCTTTAAGTGGATGTGAATACATACGTTTGTTTCTCTATGGCACAGGAGGAGGCCTTTAGGCCCATTGAATGTGTGCTAGCCCTCACTTTAAATATTTCCTAGCAGTCTATTTTCCGAACTTAAAATAAGACACAAAAAGCTGGAGTAACTCAGTGGGTCAGACAGCATCTCTGGAGAAAAGGAATAGGTGACGTTTCGGGTCGAGACATTCTCCTAACTTCCCAGCTGAACATTTCAAAGCAATCTTTGGACCAGTGTAGGTTTAGTGTACATCAGATTGTCTTTTTACTTTGATGTGTTTAATTAGTAAGGGTTTAGTTTAGAGATACAGCATGGAACTAGGTCCTTCGGCCCACCGAGTCCACGCCCACCAGCGATCCCCGTACACAAGCACTGTCCTATACACTGGGGACAATTTATAACTGAAGCCAATTAACCTACAAACCTGTACGTCTTTGGAATGTGGGAGGAAACCGGAGCACCTGGAGAATACCCACTCGGTCACGGGGAGAACGTACACACTCCGTACAGACAGCACCCGTAGTCAAGATCAAACCCGGGTCTCTGGCGCTGCAAGGCAGCAACTCTACCGCTGCCAAAGGTTACAGGGAGAATGCAGGGGAACGAGGTTGACAGGGAAAGCCATGGTTGAATAGTGGAGTAGATTCAATGGGCTGAATATGCTCATCCTGCTCTTATGTCTTATGGTGTTGTCACTGCTGAGTGTGAGTGGGACAGTTCATAATGTGTTTGATGAACTGAAACAGGATGGATATAGACATATTAAAAAAAACACAAAGTGTTGGAGTAACTCAGCGGGTCGGACAACATCCCTGGAGAACCATGATGGCTTCTGCTTCGAGTCGGGACCATTCCAGACATATTGATTAAGTAATGCAGCTTGAAAACAGGCTCTTCGGCCCACAGAGTCCATGCTAACCCATTCACACTAGTTCCATGTTAGCCCACTTTCACATGCACTCCCTACACACGGGGGGTAGTTTACAGAGGACAATTAACCTACAAGCCAGAGATCCGTCTTTGGGATGTGGGAGGATACCGGATCACCCGGAGGAGGCTGCCTGGTCAGGTCCGTCACTCTCTGGCAGAGGTGTGATTGTTCCTGCTGGTGAAGTTAGTTAAAACCTCACTCTGTGTGACCAATACTAGGAGGCAAAGAGTCACACAACATGGAAACAGGCCCTTCAGCCCATCGTGGCTGCACTAACTCTCCACAAATCCCACTTTATTCTCCCCCCCATTCCCACCAACTTCCCACAGATTATTCTTTAAGTAGACGTGGATACAGGCTTTTGTTTCTAAAATTATCCGATGGCACTGGAGCCATTCCTACTAAAGAACAAGGGCTCAGGGAGAAGGAAGTGAAGCTATTGATAACATATGGGGCAGCGGTAGAGTTGCTGCCTTACAGCGCCAGAGACCCGGGTTCGATCCTGACTATGGGTGCTGTCTGTACAGAGCTTATACGTTCTCCCTGTGACCGCATGTTCTCCAGTTTCCTCCCACACTCCAAAGACGTGCAGGTTTGTAGGTTAATTGGCTTCTGTAAAATGTAATTTGTCCTGAGTGTGTGGGAGAGTGCTGGTGCACAGGGAGATCGCTGGTCAGCGCAGAACCACTGACCACTGCAAAATGAGTCTGAAGAAGGGTCTCGCCCCGAAACGTCACTTATTCCTTCGCTCCATAGATGCTGCCTCACCCGCTGAGTTTCTCCAGCATTTTTGTCTACCTTTGATTTTTCCAGCACCTGCAGTTCCTTCTTAAACACTGCAGATTGCCTTTTGGTGCTACAATCTATGGGGTGGGTTGAATAAATTTGGAAGGTAGACAAAAATGCTGGAGAAACTCAGCGGGTGAGGCAGGCAGGCATCTATGGAGCGAAGGAAATAGGCCAGGTTTCGGGCCGAAACCCTTCTTCAGAATCGTCGGCGAAAATCAATGGACCAAAGGGTCTGCTTCGGACTTGTACAATGCGATAGTCTTCTGCAGATTAACTACTCAATCGCCCCCACCCCCCCAGTTAGTCCATACCTTGTTTTTTTTGCCGAACGGCCATCGCTTGGTCTTGTTTTTGCCGATGGTCCTTTGGTCAACCTTCGACTCTGATTTCAGGGAACCAATACTGTTTTCCGATGACGTTCGATTGATCAATTGGCTGTAGTCTTCAAATTCCAATTCCCCAGGCCTCTCAAATCCTGACTTGTGGGCCTCAATCAAAACACAGGAATCCTGATTTCAAGACAAAACACCAGAAAAGACGCGACAGATTAGTTTTTAATCTATTCTGCTAATTGTACACATGTTTATAATATACTGTAGTTGCTTCTGCAATAGCCCAGTGGTTATTTAACTGGATTCACACCCAGAGTCCTGGGCTACAAACACAACTCTGTAACCCACTGTGGCTTCTGAGGAATTTAAAAGTAAAACAAAAACCACAATTAGGAATAAGAAGTTAATCTCAGTAATGGGACTTAGTGACATAAAAAATCTGTAGCCTCCCTTTGATCTGGTATTTTGTTGGTTCACATGCTTGATCAATGGTGTTTTATCATTAATGTATTTTTATTATTAATGTTTAGTGTTTTCTGAGTCATTCGTAACTGTCACTGTATGTCATGTTGTTACTTGTGGGCGGAGCACCAAGGCAAATTCCTTGTATGTGAATACTTGGCCAATAGATTGGGACGACAGATGGCACAATGGGCTAAGTGTTCGGCTGGCAACCGGAAGGTAGCCGGTTCGAATCCCGCTTGGAGTGCATACTGTCGTTGTGTCCTTGGGCAAGACACTTCACCCACCTTTGCCTGTGTGTGAATGTGTGTGAGTGATTGGTGGTGGTCGGAGGGGCCGTAGGCGCAGATTGGCAGCCACGCTTCCGTCAGTCTGCCCCAGGGCAGCTGTGGCTACAGAAGTAGCTTACCACCACCGAGTGTGACTGAGGAGTGAATGAATAATGCGATGTAAAGCGCCTAGAGTATTAGAAAGGCGCTATATAAATACCATCCATTATTATTATTAATAAACTTACTGACTTACTCTACGCAAGTGCAATCAAGCTGTACACGAGTACAATAGGTAGCGCAAAGAGAAAAAACCCAGAGTGCAAAATATCATGTTACAGCTCTGCAGTTACTGAGGAAAAAGTCCAAGGTTCGCAATGAGGTAGGTTGGAAGATCAGGACTACATCTTAGCTTATGGGAGGACCGGCTCAAACAAGCACAGGCTCACACAAAGAAACGTATTAAAAAATTGTACTTTCCTGATGCAAGAAGAAAATCACTACAACTCGAATTAAAGTGAAGAGCTGCTCTGGAATGGGATGCTGTTGTACGTGGTGTGTAAAGTATGATCTGACTGGATTGTACGCAAACAGAGATTTTCACCATAACGCGGTACATGACAATAATAAATCAAACTCTCTGGAAAACTATGGTGGACGATTCGTTAAATATATTAAGTGGTCGATAGTTTTGTTTTGTTTAGTTTAGAGATACAGCACGGAAACAGGCCCTTCGGCCCACCGGGCCCGCGCCCACCAGCGACCCCCGCACATTAACACCATCCAACACACATAACACACTAGGGACAATTTTTACATTTATAGAAAGCCAATTAACCTGCAAACCTGCATGTCTTTGGAGTGTGGGAGGAATCCGAAGATCTCGGAGTAAACCCACGCAGGTCACGGGGAGAATGTACAAACTCCGTACAGACAGCACCCGTAGTCGCGATCAAACCCGGGTCTCCGGCGTTGCATTCGCTGTAAGGCAGCGACTCTACCGCTGCACCATCATGACTGCCCCGTTCTTTCTTGATGAAAGAACTGCAGGTGCTGGTTTAAATCGAAGGTAGACACAAAATGCTGCAGTAACTCAGCGGGACAGGCAGCATCTCTGGAGAGAAGGAATGGGTGACGTTTCGGGTCGAGACCCTTCTTCAGACTGATGGTTCTTGATGGTTGGCCTGAACCTGGTGGGGTAGAAGGCCCATTAACATGCTGTATGACCTGATAATTACGTATCGTACGTACCCCGTTTTCATTCACCGACTCGGCGGCTTTCTTCATCTCGTCCAGACACTTCCCAACGATGGGCATGACCTTCTGCTCCGTGTTGGCAAACATCTTGTAGGCCTCGCGCAGCTTCCGTGTCCGCCGCTCATCCATGTCCTGGAGCTTCTGCGGAAACAAGACACGATAATAATAATAATAATGGATGGGATTTATATAGCGCCTTTCTAATACTCAAGGCGCTTTACATCGCATTATTCATTCACTCCTCAGTCACACTCGGTGGTGGTAAGCTACTTCTGTAGCCACAGCTGCCCTGGGGCAGACTGACGGAAGCGTGGCTGCCAATCTGCGTCTACGGCCCCTCCGACCACCACCAATCACTCACACACATTCACACACAGGCAAAGGTGGGTGAAGTGTCTTGCCCAAGGACACAACGACAGTATGCACTCCAAACGGGATTCGAACCGGCTACCTTCCGGTTGCCAGTCGAACACTTAGCCCATTGTGCCATCACACGATGCGTGGTCAAAGGTGAAAAAGGCCCCCCAGTATACGGGGCAAAGCCAGGGACACACGCTACAGTCACACAGACAATAGACAATAGGTGCAGGAGTAGGCCATTTGGCCCTTTGAGTCAGCACCGCCATTCAATGTGATCATGGCTGATCATCCCCAACCAGTACCCCGTTCCTGCCTTCTCCCCATATCCCCTGACTCCGCTATTTTTAAGAGCCTTATCTAGCTCTCTCTTGAAAGCATCCAGAGAACCTGCCTCCACCGCCCTCTGAGGCAGAGAATTCCACAGACTCACCACTCTCTGTGAGAAAAAGTGTCTCCTCGTCTATCTCTCCTCGTTCTAAATGGCGTACTCCTTATTCTTAAACTGTGGCCCCTGGTTCTGGACTCCCCCAACATCGGGAACATGTTTCCTGCCTCTAGCGTGTCCAAGCCCTTAACAATCATCTATGTTTCAATGAGATCCCCTCTTTCTAAACTCCAGAGTGTACAGGCCCAGCTGCTCCATTCTCTCAGCATATGACAGTCCCGCCATCCCAGGAATTAACCTTGTAAACCTATGCTGCACTCCCTCAATAGCAAGAATGTCCTCCCTCATATTAGGTAAATATTAAAGACTCAAACTCAGGAAATAAGAATGTGGATGGTTGGTAGGATTGTCAACACGACTATACTGTGTCACATTCCGCCACAATTGAAAATTAATCTTCATTATTCAATGACTGCAAAAGAAGTCAGGTCATTTACTGTTCAGCTGTGTGGAGAAGGTGTTTGTGGATGGACCAATGGTGAGGACTAAATGGCTTTGGGGAGAGGGGTCATGCTACAAATTCACCAGGAATTACACCAAGCCAGCGTTGGAAGATAGAAGATAGACACAAAACACAGGACTAACTCAGTGGGCCAGGCAGTCTCTCTGGAAAAAAGGAAAAGATGAAGTTTCGGGTCGAGACCCTTCTTCAGACGTGGATAAAGAGAATAGAACGGAGACCAGGATTAAAAGGAAAGGTCAACAAAAACGATTCTGAGAAATCTTAGTTCATAGATGCGGGTTTACGGGAAAAGAATGAGGAAGTGAGGATTGCTGCATCAACAGCCAATACAAAGTTAATGAATCAAATGGCTTCATCCTCTGTCAGGATGATTCTATCAAGCTTTGATGCACCTTCAAGTTGCAAGAAGACCTTCAGGTGTAAGGTAGCCTTACAGCACCAGACTCCTGGGTTCAATCCCAAACCTCAGGTGCTGTCTGCACGCGCTCCCTGTGACGTGTGGGTTTCCTCCGGGTGCTCCGGTTTCCTCCCACATCCCAAAAGACGTGCGGGTTTGTCGGATAATTGGCTTCTGGAAATTGTCCCTATTGTGTCGGGAGTGGGGAAGTGGGATAACATAGAACTGGTGTGAACAGCGATCAAATGTCATCGTGGGCCCGGTGGGTCAAAGGGCCTGTTTCTATGATGTATCTCTGAACTAAAACTAAACTAATATCCAGAGGCCTGTCCCACTGTTCCAGATGAAAATTTCACCTCACCGCAGCATCCGAGGAAAATAAAGATTTTTACCGTATCTTGGTGACATTAATAAACCTAAAGGTTGGAGTAATTCAATGAATCTGGAATTGGAAGCAAAGAGCATTAAAAATGGTGTTAAACTTACGTTGAAAACATTGGGCATCTCCACAAAGTAAAATTCATTCTGGTCCTTGTTGTATTTCTGTAGCTGAGAGGCGTACTCATTTTTGCTCTCTTCCGCCATGTGGTTTCGTAGATTTGCTTGTTGTTTCGCCTGAGGAGAGAGCAAGAGACACTGGTACTTCGGCAGTGAAGGAACTCATTCACTATCCCCCCCGTCAAATGCCCGGGGCAGCAGAAACCCAGGCGTCGCTGCTTCACCACTGATCAATAACTGCAGCTTAGCAGTCTCGTAATCAAAGAGGGAACATTGCTCACCATGGGTCCAAAACAAAGGACACAACATGCTGAAGTAACTCAGTGGGTCAGGCAGCATCTGGAGAATGTGGATAGGTGATGGAAGTCCGAAGAAGTCCGAACAAGCATTTGTGGAGAACATGGATAGCTGACATTTCAGATTGGGACCCTTCTCCAAATTCGTTCGGAGTTCTTCAGACTCCCGGCAACTATCCCCGTTCACCAGATGTTCAAGAAGGAACTGCAGATGCTGGAAAATCGAAGGTGGACAAAAATGCTGGAGAAACTCAGCGGGTGCGGCAGCATCTATGGAGCGAAGGAAATAGGCAACGTTTCGGGCCGAAGGGTCTGAAGAAGGGTTTTGCTGCCTGATCCGTTACTCCAGTACTATGTTATTTTTTGGTAAACCAGCATCTGCAGTTGCTCGTTTATCTATCCTATTCATCATAGGTACAGTTGACTACGTAAGTTGTACTACCAGTAGTTCTGCTACAATGCACGTGTCTCCACCTCTCCTTCCCGCCCCCCCTCCTCCCCCACCCCCACGTCAGTCTGTAGAAGGGTCTCGACTCGAACCGTTGCCTATTCCTTCGCTCCACAGATGCTGCCCCACCCGCTGAGTTTCTCTAGCGTTTTTGTCCACCTTCGATTTTTCCAGCATCTGGTTCTTTCTTGAACATTTCCTGAACGTGAAGTGGCTATGACACTATCGACGAATTAGGGAACATTACTTGTCTTACGCAAGGCTAATAGGTTATAATGCAATTTTGATTGCAAACTAGAGAACCTCTGAAAAGTTAATTTGGAAATTGGCAAGCAACAAAGGAGTTGGGAAAATAAAATGTTTCTACATAACTTCCCTACTGTAATCAGACACCGTCGTATCTTAAGAACACAACTGCAGTGGATTTCCATTGAAGTTGACAAGTGATAGACACAAAATGCTGGAGTAAATCAGTGGGACAGGCAGCATCTATTAGTGAGAAGGAATGGGTGACGTTTCGGGTCGAGACCCTTCTGCAGTTCCTTCCTACACAAAGTTGACAAGTGATTACTTCCAGGCAATGATATACTCTGTTAAACGATGTAACATTCAGCCTTCAGTATTTTCAGCTTATAGTAACAGTAAGTTTATAGTTATTAGAAAGACCTCTATTATTGAAATTCCTGAGGAGAAAAATAACTTTGTTATGGTGAGTGAAACTCCCTGGCCCCAAACCCCCTTTTCCACAATTGTCTTCAGTCTTTATAATGCAATTTTCTATAATACTAATATAATAATAATAACTTTATTTATAGAGCACTTTAAAAACAACCACTGTTGCAACAAAGTGCTGTACATGACTAATCATGGACAAAAAATTATTACACGACAATAAAAACATTAAAAGAGAGAGTAAAAACAATAAAAAAACATTAAAAACACTAAAACAGGAGCAAAGTCTCATGCAGGGTCAAAAGCCAAGGAATAGAAATGGGTTTTAAGACTGGTTTTGAAGATGGACAGTGAGGGGGCCTGTCTGATGTGCAACGGCAGAGTGTTCCATAGTGTCGGAGCAGCAACAGAGAAGGCTCTATCCCCTCTGAGCTTCCGCTTAGACCTCGGTACCTCCAGGAGCAGCTGATCAGCTGACCTGAGGCACCGGGCAGGAGCGTAGGGATGAAGCAGCTCAGAGAGGTAAGGCGGGGCGAGACCATTTAAAGATTTAAAAACAAATAAAAGAATCTTAAAATGAACTCGAAAGTACACCGGGAGCCAGTGGAGGGAGGCCAGAATTGCCGTTATGTGCTCCCTCTTTCGAGTTCCAGTTAAAAGGCGAGCAGCAGCATTCTGAACCAACTGGAGACGAGCCAGGGAAGATCGAGCAACTCCAAAATAGAGTGCGTTACAGTAATCCAGCCTAGACGTGATAAAGGCATGGATTACTGTTTCAAAATGCTGCCGCTCAAGAATGGGCTTCACCTTTGCCAGCTGCCTTAAATGAAAGAAGCTGGACTTAACCACCGCGCCTATTTGATGATCTAATTTAAAATCACTGTCCATCTTAAAACCCAGGTCTAAAACTGTTGGCTTCACATACCGTGCCAGGGGACCCAAGTCAACAAGGGGAGGTTCACGGCAGCCATTGGGACCAAACAATATCACCTCTGTCTTCTTTTCATTAAATCCTAGAAATCCTAAATCCTAGATACGAGGCTTCTTAGGAGTGTAATTATCCAGTCGTAGCAAAACTGCCTGTGTTATGGCCTTTTACATGCCTCAGTGTGACATGCATATAAAGTTATGAGACATTAATAGGGTAGACAGTCAGGATGGAAATAATAAATACTAGAGGGCTCAGTATTTAGTTTAGTTTAGTTTAGAGATACAGCATGGAAACAGGCCCTTCGGCCCACCGGCTCCATGCCGACCAGCGATCCGCACACATTAACAATCTCCCACACACACTAGGGACAATTTTTACATTTACCAATTTACCTACAAACCTGTACGTCTTTGGATTTAAAGTTTTAAAGTGAGAAAGCCTGAAGAAGGGTTTCGTCCCGAAACGTCGCCTATTTCCTTCGCTCCATAGATGCTGCTGCACCCGCTGAGTTTCTCCAGCACTTTTGTCTACCTTTGATTTTCCAGCATCTGCAGTTCCTTCTTAAACAAAGTGAGAATGGCAACGTTTAAAGGAGATGTGTGGGGCAACTCTATTTATTCCCGCACATACAGAGAGGGTGACGAGTGCCTGAAACGGGCTGCCGGGTGTGGTGATTGAGGTAGGTATGATAGTGGCATTTAAGAGACTTTTGGTTAGGCTAATGGATATGCAGGGATTGGAGGGATATGGATTATATGCAAGCAGATAGACTTGGTCTTGGCATAAATTTTCCATGCTGACATTGTGGCCAAAGGGTGCGTTATTGTGCTGTCTATGATCTATATTCTACGAATACACCAGTTTCCTCCCAATCCTAAAGGCATGTAGTTTGGTGAGATAAATGTCCTCTTTAAATTGCTCCTAGTGTGTAGGTAAGCGATAGAATCTTCAGGCTGGGTGATGAGAATGAAGGACGAATAATACAATGGGATTAGTATAAATGAGTGGTTGGCATAGACTGGGTGTGCTGAAGGGCCCACTGTATAATTACGACTCTAGGATCTGAAACATACCAGGAGAAAGGTTAAGTGCTCGGCCAGCGAGAATAACCTGAAAGGATTTAGCAACACTCATGAGCCTGAAACATTAACTAGGTCGTAACAGCTGGATTTAACCCATTGTTTACCTTCTCCACGTCTGCTTTGGTCGTGTTGATATCGTTGTCAACTTTCTCCGCATTCTGCAGCGCTTTCTCTGCCTCCTTGCAATCCCGCTCAAATCTTTTCTTGGCCTGTGGAAAATGTAACATTAGACTGTACCCACGATTGGCTGTTTCACATCCCTGCTTCTTAACCGCAGAGGCACACAGATCCTGCTTCCAGCTGAGCTGCCTGGGATGGAACTCGTACAACTTCAGCTAGTTTCAGCAGATCACCCATGATGATAAAAAAAAAAAGCTCAGAGCTCCCTGTAGCAGACAGCAGTGAGCAAGTAGAGCCAATGCCTCATTGCTCCGACGGTCTGATTTGCTCCTGACCTTAAGTGCTGCCCGTGTGGAGTTTGCACGTTCTCCCTGTGACCACATGGGTTTCCTCCCACATAGGGCGGCACAGTAGCACAGCAGTAGAGCTGCTCCCTTACTGCACCAGAGACCTGGGTTTGATCCCAACTATGGGTGCTGTCTGTGCGGAGTTTGCACGTTCTCCCTGTGACCGCGTGGGTTTTCTCTGGGTGCTCCAGTTCCCTCCCACATTGCAAAGACGTGCAGGTTTGCAGGCTAAATGGCTTCTTTAAATTGTCCCTAGTGTGTAGGATAGAACTAGTGTATGAGGTGATCATTGGTCAGCGTGGACTCAGCAGGTTGAAGGGAACTGTTTCCGTGCTGTATCTCTGAAGCCTAAATCCTAAAATCCTAAAATCACTGCAGCCTCCGCAGTTCGTGAGTGGCAGAAACTGGACTAATGTCGAGAGACTAAAATGGAATAAGTGGGTACATCAAAGAGCTGCCAAGGGAGGTAGTTGAGGCAGGTACTATAACAGCATGAAAAGGACATCTGGCCAACTGCATGGATGGGAATTTTTTTGAGGTATATGGATAAAATGCAGGCAAATGGGACCAGCTCAGATGGAGCGCTTTGGTCAGCATTGACGAGTTGGGCTGAAGGGCCTGTTTCCATGCTGTATGTCTCCAGTATTGTGTAAATGGGTGGTCGAAGGTCAACGTGGAGAAAGTGTCTGCACGTCTGCACTACAGAACCCTCGGACTGTCCTCAAACCAACTTTGCTGGCTTTACCTTGCACTAAATGTTATTACCTTATCATGTATCTATACAGTGTAAATGGATCGATTGTAATCATGTATTGTCTTTCCACTGACTGGTTAGCAGGCAACAAAAGCGTGGTACACGTGACAAAATAAACTAAACTGAACTGAAACAGGAAGACATAACTCAACAGAAGGAAGGAGAATGGGGGTTGAAAGGGAAAAATGGATCGGCCATGATCGAACGGCGGAGCAGACTCGATGGGCCGAATAGCCTAATCCTGTCCCAATGCCTTATGATCTTGTGAACGCAACGCTCCCATTGCGGTAGTAAGGAGTTGTAGGTGTTGTGATTGATGTTAAACTGAGGCCTCATTAATTCCTGTTACAGATATATTGCTTCAGAGACTGGAGGCGATCCCCCTGATGTCTGCAATGGTGTGGCGTGATCTGTTTTCCATTCTCTGCCTTTTCGTGTGTCCATGACCCACACCTTTTTGCAAAATAAAAGATTTAGCTCACGGTTAATCTGGTGGACTTACATTATCTAGCTGCTTATAGCTGACTTCCAGATTCTGTTGGGCTTTTCTTCCATCTAGAAGATGCTAGAACAGAGAGAGAGAGAGAGAACTATTAGCACAAAGACTCATTCATGCTGGAAGAATTGCATAAAATTCCCAAAGGCAGATGTGGTGTAAAATATCCTCGACACAGGAGGATAGTTGGATAAGGCCAGGTCAGGCTCACATTTAATGAAAAGTTAACAAGGCACTTTGTTAACATCATGTTAGTTCCAACCTATTGTGAAAGTCTAATGCACTGGCTGAATAAACACCTCCGAGCATTCGCCTCCAGTTCTTAAAAGCCAAGATCTTGGGTGCCGTCTCTGTGGAGTTTCCACATTCGTTGCTCAGTATTATAAAGTACCACGTATTGATTTTGGGGAGTTGTCACAGTGGATTTCTGAGCGTGAAACCGGAACTACTGTCGTTTGCAAGAAGTTTACGGAGCAAGGGGTGTGCGTGACCTGTGTGGGGAGATGGTTGGATGTGTGGAGGGGAAGGGAAGGGATGAGGGAGGTAGAGGGTGAATGAACAAGTTAGCAATGCACTGTACCATCTTGCGTTCCTGCTTGTTCTCATACAAGTATTTCATCAGTTCAGCAAAGATGTACTGTATCAGATTCTCCGCAACAACCTCTCGCTGCCCGGCGTAGTCATTCAACTCATTGAGAATGTTGATGAAGGTCTCATACTGGGAGAACCTACAAGGAAAGAGAAGTTAAAACAAGTTTAGTTCAGAGACCCAGGCCCTTCAGTCCAGTGGGTCAACACTCATCGTTCACCCATTCACACTAGTTCTGTATGAACATTGACTTTATAATAACTTCAAGTAGCCCTTGCTTTCCCTCTCTCTCCATCCCCTCCCCCTTCCCCGACCCGTCTTACTGCCTCCGACTACATTTTAGCTTTGTACCGCCCACTCCCCTGACAACACTCTGAAGAAGGGTCTCGACCTGAAACGTCACCTATTCCTTCTCTCCAGAGATGCTGCCTGTCCCGCTGAGTTACTCCAGCATTTTGTGCATACCTTCAATTTAAACCAGCACCTGTACTTCTTTCCTACGACATTAGTGTGTGTTATCCCTCTTTCTAACTCCCTACACAACTTACAGAGGCCTATTAATCTACAAACCCGCATGTCTTTAGGATGCGGGAGGAATCCGGAGCACCCGGAGGAAACCCACCCGGTCAGTGGAAGAACATGCAAACTCTGCACAGACAGCATACGAGGTCAGGATCAAATCCGGAGGTTAGGAGAGGACATGATTGAGGAATATCAAACTATGAGCGTATAGACAGGAACCTTTCCCGGATATCAGAGGTAGATAAAACTCACTGACTGCCATTACTTCTGGATAGAGTGGCGATTCCACTGTGGGAACTACAATACACCTCTCTCCAGACGCTCCAAATCACTTTCCATCAAGAAACGACACAGGGAAAGGGGCAACCATGAGACAGGGGAGATGAAGGGTTGCATTCCTCTCCACAGGTGCTGCCTGACCTGCTGAGCTCCCCCAGCAGCTCCCCCTTTGTTGCTGCGCATTCCAATATCTGCCCTCCCCCTTGTGACACTAAATGCCCCCACATCCCAAAGGGAGCTCTCACTGGCCAAGGTGCACGGCAGTGAAGCCAACTGCAACTTACTTCAGTTCCTGGTCCTCTTTCAGCACTCGTTTTGGGCTGTATTTCTTCACCAAGGTCCTGGGGAAAAACAGTAAAACAAATCAGACATCCCACCATCAGGCCAGAAATCACAAGGAGAATCCATGTTCACCATGGCGATAAACCCAATTATTTGGCTAATTTCGTAGATCAACTTTTCACCATTTTCTCCTGGGTAGCTTTGACTCCTGGAGGTTCCACAGTAGCTAGCTACCAAGCAATCAGAAAACATCACATTTCTATTTGAGAGTTTCAGTTTAGTTTAGATATTCAGCGAGGAAATAGGCCCTACAGCCCAACGAGTCGAGCCCACCAGCGATCCCCGCACACTAACAGTATTCTCGATACAATAGGGACAATTTACAGTTTTACCAAAGCCTATTAACCTACAAACCTGTATGTCTTTGGAGTGTGGGGGGAAACTGGAGGACCTGGAGAAAACCCACACAGGTCACTGTGAGAACATACAAACTGCGTACAGACAGCACTCATAGTCCAGATCAAACCCGGGTCTCTGGCACTACAAGGGAGTAACTATACCACTGCGCCACTGTGTTGCCTCTAAGAGTGCCTGGAGCATGCTGCCGGGTAGGCAGATATGATAGTGGTGTTTAAGAGGGTAGGCGCATTGATATGCAGGATATGGAGGACAAGACTTATGTGCAGGCAAATATAACTAAATTGCCCCTCGTGTGTAGGATAGAACTAGTGTATGCTGGTCGATGCAGACTCGGTGGGCCAAAGAGACTGTTTCCACATTGTACCTCTAAACTAAGCTCTAAACGCTCGCCACCCCCTGTGTAAAACAACTGCCCTGCACGCCCTTCAAGTTCAAGTTACATTTATTGTCACATACACCAATTGGTGCAGTGAAATTTGAGTTACCATGCAGCCACATAAATAAAATAAACACAACACGATAGAATTTAACGTAAATATCCCCACACAGCAGAATCAACGTTTCCCACTGTGAGGGAAGGCAGCAAAGTTCAGTCCTCTTCCTCTTGTTCACCCCTGGTTCACCCTTCAAGTGTTTAACCTGGATGTGTAAACTTTATGCTGGTTCGTCTGGACAATCATGGTTCATCTCCATGTGCACAGTGACTTTGAACGTCATTAGTCATGGTGAGCAGGCCTTGTCTGGGACGAAGGAAGTTTGTCCAACGCAGTCAATTTTCGATTTCAGGCAACCCCGGTCTTCTTCACTGTCCACCACTTTGAAAAGGGGAACTGTGTCCCAGACGGGTCAGTCGCTTCCTCAACATGGTTCCCCTTGTACTTCTGCCCAACAGGATGTGGATATCTCAATCACACACAACAATCAATCACAATAATACTTTATTAGCCAAGTATGTTTTGCAACATATGAGGAATTTCATTTGCCAGGTCAGTCATACAAATAAAAAGCAATGGAACACACAAAACACATTTTAACATAAACATCCACCACAGTGACTCCTCCACATTCCTCACTGTGATGGAAGGTGAAAAAAGTTCAATCTCTTCCCTTCTTTGCTCTCCCGCTGTCAGGGGCCTGGAGCCCTCCGTTGACGGGACGATCTTGACTCCGGTAGCCGGCGGCGTTAGGGCCCTCCGCATCGGGGCGATCAGCTCCTGCGTTTGGTGTATTGAGTCTTCCCCAACACTCAAGACAACAGCTGATTGTTTGCACGTTCTCCCTGTGACAGCGTGGATTTCATCCGGGTGCTCCGGTTTCTTCCCACATTCCAAAGACGTGCAGGGTTGTAGGTTAATTGGCTTTGGTGAAATTGTAAATTGTCCCTAGAGTGTTGAGTAGTGCTAGTGTACGGGACGATCACTGGTGGGCGTGGACTCGGTGGGTCAAAGACCCTGTTTCCACGCTGTATCTCTAAAGCCTCCTCAGTTTTAAGTCAAGCTCTAAATCTCCTCGATTTTCTCAGTTTAAATAATTCCCTGACCTTTTTCAACAGGCCCGAACCGATATTCAATCTCGTCCTCATCCCACTCATGGATTCCACAGGCCTTTTATAACATAGATATCCCACATCCATACATCCCACCAGTCATCACTTCCTTCCTGGCAACCTGGAAGTCTAAACAGGGATGACAACAGCGTGCCAAGGTATCAGAACAACAAGAAAGTCTTGTCTCCTAATCTGAGGAAAGACATTCTGGCCAAAGAGGGAGTACAGAGAAGGTTCACCAGACTGATTCCTGGGATGGCAGGACTTTCATATGAAGAAAGACTGGATAGACTCGGCTGGTACACGCTAGAATTTAGAAGATTGAGGGGGGATCTTATAGAAACTTACAAAATTCTTAAGGGGTTGGACAGGCTAGATGCAGGAAGATTGTTCCCGATGTTGGGGAAATCCAGAACAAGGGGTCACAGTTTAAGGCTAAGAGGGAAGTCTTTTAGGACCGAGATGAGAAAATCATTTTTTCACACAGAGAGTGGTGAATCTGTGGAATTCTCTGCCACAGAAGGTAGTTGAGGCCAGTTCATTGGCTATATTTAAGAGGGAGTTAGATGTGGCCTTTGTGGCTAAAGGGATCAGGGGGTATGGAGAGAAGGCAGGTACAGGATACTGAGTTGGATGATCAGCCATGATCATATTGAATGGCGGTGCAGGCTCGAAGGGCTGAATGGCCTACTCCTGCACCTATTTTCTATGTTTCTATGAGAGATTAAAAAGACCATTAAAAAAAAAAAATCTCATTGAATTCTCTTGCTTAGATATTGTAGATGGAGGAAAGTTATGGCCCAAACAGGGAATGAGGGTGGAGGTGATGGGAGATTAATGGTGTGGTCTGGAAACACATGCCAAGTTGTCAGTGCAAGGTCCTACCCCGTCTCTGAAGGTGGGCTGCCAACTCACCTCAGCTGCTTGGCGTAACTCTGCTCTATTTCACTGCGATCCCTCACAAACTTCACGTACTTCTCCACCAGTTCGATCCCCCACTGGGTCTGCCGTTCTATGATGTCGTACTGGTCCTGGACACAGGATGACAAAAAACACGATAGTCAGGTAAATGGAAAGAAATAGTAAAAATATAGAGGAAAGTACGTTTTTCATGGCGTTCTGTAAATGGAAATCAACCAATGGTTTAGTTTAGAGGTGTAGCGCGGAACAGGCTCTTTGGCCCACCCAGTCTGCACCGACCAACGATCCCCGCACACTAACACACACTAGGGACAATTTACACTTATACCAAGTATACCGACCCAAGCCACTTAACCAACAAACCAGTACGTCTTTGGAGTGTGGGAGGAAACCGAAGATCTCGGAGAAAACCCATGCGGTCACGGGGAGAACGAACAAACTCTGTACAGACAGCACCCGTAGTCGGGATCGAACCGGGGTCTCTGGCGTTGAAAATGTTGTCAGACAGCGACTCTACCGCTGGGCCAATTCTTTACTGGACAGTTCTTTACTGTCAGAAGACAATACAAGTTCATAAGTAGACACAAAAAGCTGGAGTAACTCAGCAGGACAGGCAGCAGCATCTCTGGGGAGAAGGAATGGGTGACGTTTCGGGTCGAGACCCTCCTTCAGTCTGTTTTTTCGATGTCTGGCAATGGGAACGTGCTGCCAGAGGTGGTGATGGAGGCAGATACAATAGTGGCATTTAAAAGGCTGGTCGATAGGCACATGGCTATGGAAGGAATGCAGGGATATGGAACGTGCAGGCAGTCTGAAGAAGGGTTTCGGCCCGAAACGTTGCCTATTTCCTTCGCTCCATAGATGCTGCTGCACCCGCTGAGTTTCTCCAGCACTTTTGTCTACCCTGGAACGTGCAGGCAGATGAGATTAGTTTAGGTTGGCATCATGTTCAACAGGGACATTGAAGGCCAAATGGCCGGGTCCTGAGCTGCACTGGCCTCTGTTCTAAGAGCTGAGATCGGTGGAGTTAGTCTGGCAGTGTCTCAGACTCTGTCTATACACAGTATTTGGATGTTGGTCTACAGAGGTAGGAATCCCCGGCCATTTCATAAAAGTAATGTGACATCCGCCAAGGAACCTTCCCGAAGCTTTTTCTCTATTGTCTGCAAATTGGGAACGGCCCAGTTCAGCTGCTTCAATAAACTGCATTGTTTTTGCTTCAACCTTTAGCCAGTGCCAATAAACATTCACCGCCAAGTTAATCCATGCTGAATACACTCCAAATATTTGGAACAGACTCAGAGATGGGGGGGAAGGGCGTGGGTGATGGGCAGAGAGGGAGGTAGGGTCAGTGAGATTCTCATACATACAAGCTGAGAGAAAGTTATAGAAACATATACAATTCTTAAGGGATTGGATGGGCTAGATGCAGGAAAAATGGTACCCATGTTGGGGGAGTCCAGAACCAGGGGTCACATTTTAAGAATAAGGGGTAGGCCATTTAGGACTCAGCGGTAGTGTTACTGCCTAACAACGCCAGAGACCCAGGATCGATCCTGAGTATGGATGCTGTCTGTATGGAGTTTGCATGTTCTCCCTGTGACCACGTGGGTTTTCTCCGGGCGCTCCGGTTTCCTCCCACATACCAAATCCGCGCAGGTTTGTAGATTAATTGGCTTCTATAAAGTGTCCGTAGTGTGTAGAGTAGAACTAGTGTATGGGAGATCGTTGGCCGGCATTGACTTGATGGGCTGAAGGGCCTGTTTCCATGCTGTATCTCCAAACTAAATTGAGTTCGAGGAAATGGTGGAATTTTGAGCCAAACATTAAACGACCACTCCCCCCCCCCCCCCCCCCCCAAATGTTGCCTGACCCAGCACTTTGTGTTTTGCTTAAGACTTGACTGGACATTAAGGCAGCAGGAGAGAAAATAAAAATAAAATTCTGCCGGAATATGCGATCAGTCACTTGGCCAAGTCTTTGGAACTAATCCAGTGTCTCTTTCTCGGACCCAGTGCAGCCAGAGAGCTGGACTGCAGAAACCAAAGAGTAACACTGTTCTGTGAGTAGTTTGCTGCCAATTTACTGCCACTACAGCTTATAGATAAGATTCAATTATTCTGCAATGAAGCCACTATTATGAAATTTATATCTACTTATTCAAGTACTGTTGTGTTTGCAGAAACCATAATTAGCTTGACATTTAACTCTCCAAATCTGATTTGTAGGCTGTTATTTCTGCATTATCAACCCTGATGGGCGATTTTACAAACATCCCAATACCAGGCTCACTCATGTGTTATAGTTAGCCAAAACATAGACCCCGTCTCCCTCTCTCTCCACAGATGCTACCTGGCCTCAAGGACGCTCAGCATTTGCTGCTTTATTTTATATTGCCAGCATCTCCAATAATGTTGCTCCTAGGATCAATATTACGTGCACTATTGCAATCTACCAGAGTTTCTTTTGTTATGGTAGTGTACTGGATAAGCAAACAGAAGTCTGATCCAGTCACTCAGAGACACCAGTTCACATTCCACCTTGGGGACTTTAAGTCAAGTAATTAAATGAATCTGAGATTAGAGTGAGTGTCAGTAGCAGTGCCCACAAACAACAGCATTGTCGTGTATGTTCATCTCTTTCACTGAAGTCCTTCCCTGTCTTTCCCCACGCTATGACTAAAAGCATACAGCAATGTGACTAAAGGGCCTGTCCCACTTACGTGTCCTTGGCGCGCAAATTACGCGACCTCGTGGTCACGTTGAGGCAAACGGCATCGTATGGCTGCACGGGGCCGGTCCCACTGAGAAGCGCAGAGGGGTATGTAGTTGTGCATGACATCGCGCGGGGCTCTGAAATTTTTGTAGCGAACAAAATCTTCGCACACCAACGTCCTGTCGCGGAACTGACGGCCAAAGTGGGACAGGCCCAAGACCCTGGAGCGACGCAACGTCTCACCTCCTACAGCAGCAGAAGCAGGCAAACGATCACCGAACTCGGCCTGGGGCTCACGGCCGTTGCGGTCCGGATCCGCCCCCACTTCTACTCCCAGAGCGGGGCCAAGAAAATTGAAGATGGACACAAAATGCAGGAGTAACTCAGCGGGACTGGCAGCATCTCTGGAGAGAAGCAATGGGTGACGTTTCGGGTCAAGACCCTTCTTTTCAGACTGAAGAAGAGTCTCGACCCGAAACATCATCCATTCCATCTCTCCAGAGATGCTGCCGGTCCCACTGAGTTACTCCAGCTTTGTGTCCATCTTCAAATGACGTCAGGCGCTCCAGACGGCGAGGGATGTAACTCTGCTGGAGGAACTCGCTCAACACATTTAATTGGAATTAAGGCTTTCTGCCCCTTAAGTTAAATTGCTGGGAGATTCAAAGTCAGCCACCAGCTCAATGCTGATTCAAGTTGTCATCTAACTTGGCTGTTAATGTTTAAAGAGTTGCTACATATTGAGGGATCCCATCTTATTGAGGGATCCCATCTTATTGAGGGATCGCATCTCCGAAATTACATTCCTCTACACAATGGCAAGGCATGCTGAGATGGATCTGGATGAGTGGATGGAATTGATGAATGAGACTGGATCTGGTGTGCACCCATTGAATGGGATCACAGCTTGCAAATATGAGGCTGCAATTGCCTTACTGGCTTTATCTTGCACTAAACACTATTCATGTTATCCCCTCTATATCCAGCTCGATTGTAATCATGTATTTTCTTTCCGCTAACGGGATGGCACGCAACAAACGCTTTTTACTGTACCTCGGTACACATGACAATTGAATGAATGAATAGTTTGACTAAATTAACTAAATTCAATTAACTAAACTCAAAACTAAATGCAACTCAAACTAAGCTAACAAATCCAGAGTCACAAGTTCAAACACCTCCAAGGCTGCTGCTGTGGTGTTAAATGAAATTAATATTTTTCTGATTAAAAAAATCTTAGTGACTGTGACCACAAAATTGACAGATTATCATTATTGATGAAATCTAATTTGCTAATGTGCTCTGGGGAAGGAACTCTGCCGTCTCACCCAGTCTGGACTGAATGTGACTTTAGACCCAATGGCAATGTGGTTTGACTCTTATCCGCCCCCTGAAACTGCCTGGTAAACCACTTAATGGTTTAATAAAAAAACAACAAATGGTTTGTTACAATAGAAAATGAGCCACTGTTGTTCAAGGCACCGCTCAGCACGAGCTTCTCAAGCGCAATAAGGAATGGGCAACAAATGAGGGCCTTGCCCGCTAGATCTCCATACCCAAGGTTGAATAAATGGAAAGGCGGCACGGTGGCGCAGCGGTTGAGTTGCTGCCTTATGCCCCTGTCCCACTTAGGAAACCTGAACGGAAACCTCTGGAGACTTTGCGCCCCACCCAAGGTTTCCGTGCGGTTCCCGGAGGTTTTTGTCAGTCTCCCTACCTGCTTCCACTACCTGCAACCTCCAGCAACCACCTGCAACCTCCGGGAACCGCACAGAAACCTTGAGTGGGGCGCAAAGTCTCCAGAGGTTTCCGTTTAGGTTTCCTAAGTGGGACAGGGGCATAACGGTGCAGATTTCCTGACCGAAAACTCCACCTAGGCATGTTCTCCAGAGATGCTGTCTGACTGCAGAGTTACTCCAGCACTTCATGTCTTTTTTTTTTTTAAAGATACCAGCATCTGCATTCCCTTGCACCTCCAGATAATACTATCCATAAATACAATCAAGTCAAACTCAAGTTCAATAAGTGGAGCAGAGGATAAGATACTTAGTGTAGAATATGGTACTTGGCATTGTAGCGCATCGGATCCTAGACTTCCTCAATGAGGTAGAGGTGAATCGGACAGTACCCTGGCATGCATGGTCCTTTCAGAAGCCTGATCGCAGAGGGGAGGAAGCTGTTCTGTACGGGTGTCCGAGGTTATGGGGAGAAGGCAGGAGAATGGGGTTAGGAGGGAGAGATAGATCAGCCATGATTGAATGGCATTGTAGACACGATGGGCCGAATGGCCTAATTCTACTCCTATTCCATATGACCTTTTTACTTCAGTCCAGAACAAGGGATCACAGTTTATGGATAAGGGGGAAGTCTTTTAGGACTGAGATTAGATTTTTTAAATTTTGTTTGCACAGAGAGTGGTGAATCTGTGGAATTCTCTGCCACAGAAGGTAGTTGAGGCCAGTTCATTGGCTATATTTCAGAGGGAGTTAGATGTGGCCCTTGTGGCTAAAGGGATCGGGGGTATGGAGAGAAGGCAGGTATAGGATACTGAGTTGGATGATCAGCCATGATCATATTGAATGGCGGTGCAGGCTCGAAGGGCCGAATGGCCTCTACTCCTGCACCTATTTTCTATGTTTCTATGTTTCACTGCACCGAATCCCGACACAACCCACTTTGTGCTCTCCCCCCCTCCACCACCAATGACAATTTCACCGCAGTGTAAATAATTAGAGGCTCTTGGACACACTCAGCAGGTCAGGGCCTGACCCTACGACTGTTTCAGACATTGTATGTTTTTATTGTAGATGTTCAGCATCTGCAGTTTCTCACTGGTTGGATCCTGTGGCGTAGAAATGGCCAAGAACTCACTTCTTTGCACAGATGTGTAAATTATACCGGAAAGTGGAATGAAGCAACCGCTTCTAAAAATAGCAGCATATTCTGAGTGCTCGTGTGTGTGTGTGTCCCCTCGATAATGCTGCGGTGTGGTTTCGATGGCACTCTCTGTGATATGAGTTGACGGGAGGTTTCTGCCTGAATCGTGTTCAGATGTAAGAGAAAGAAAGGCATGGCACCTATCGCAGCCATGAATGTCGTCCAGCGCTTTACTGCCGACGCCACTTTTAATCTCAGAACTGCAGCAACAAACTTGTTACGAAATTAAACCTCAACAACGGACAATCCAGAAGCTACTGCCGCTGATTGGAAGCCAATCCAGACCCAAGGACTTGTCATTTATTTTAAACCCACTCAAATACTAGAGGGTAGAGAAAAAAAGCTGGAGAAACTCAGCGGGTGAGGCAGCATCTATGGAGCGAAGGGAATAGGCAACGTTTCTGATCGAGGCCCTTCCTCAGAGAGCAGTGTTGTGTTGGGTGCAGCTCACCAACGCTGCTCGACAAAACACCTCATTCATCATAATCTTTCGTGCCTTTGTCTGTCTCAGACACTGTACTGGCTGCTTTCTCTTTTGTTTCTTTGAGAACATGAACTGGCCTAAGACAGGATTGGTGAATAATGAGGTGGGCATCCCCTGAATGAAGGTGCAGTGAGTGCTTGGGTATCTTCAGATGGGGAAACTCAAAGGTTCCCGGTAATCGACAAGATGACTGTACAGATTAGAATGTTACTTTTTCTTTATTTCTTCTCAGCTGAGTGAGTCAGAAATTTGGTTAGGGTTGGCTTAAAGGGCCTGTCCCACTTAGGCGAACTTTACATGCGACTGCCGGCACCCGTGATAGGTCGCCGAGATTTTCAACATGTTGAAAATTCAGCGGCGACCAGAAAGACGCTACGAATCTTTGGAGACCTCTCACGACCATAGGAGACCTCTCAGGACCATACAGTCTATGGTCGTGAGAGGTCTCCAAAGAGTCGTAGTGTCTTTCTGGTTGCCGCTGAATTTTCGACATGTTGAAAATCTCGGCGACTTATCATGGGTGCCGGCAGTTGCCTGTAAAGGTCGCGTAAGTGGGACAGGCCCTTATGGGTATAGACTCATTACAGACTTGCATTGATATAGTCCATTTCCACTTCCCCTTCCATCACCCCACCCCCACCCCTCCCCAATCTTTGCACATCCCCAATCCTTTCCACTCGTCTCTTTAATTTCACGTATCTTGTGTTCAATGACTGTTGGCAGATCAACTCCCCTCCTGGGATAAATAAAGTTCTATTGTATCATATCGTAAAACTATTCTGGGGCATTTCAAAGCATCTTAATGCACTTTGCAACTGAAGTCAATGTTGTGTTGTGTTACGGGAGATAGGACAATCGATCAGCAAGCTTTGGCAGAGGCAGTCAGAACCTTTTCCCCAGGGTTGAAATGTCAAAGACCAGAGGACATGGCTTTAAGTTGAGAGGGGTAAAGTTTAAAGGCAACCCTCGCCATTGTGCCTGTTTTTTTGATGTTGGACTATGTTAGTATATTTCTCAATAAGAATGGTGTATGTATTTCCATTTTAAGCCGTGCCATTTTAAGCATACAGAAGAGGTTTCTTCTCAACTCTGTCCTCAACGGCCAAGTCATTTATTTTGTAATTTGCCGTGCTTATTCCAGACACACAAGGCAGAGGAAACACCAGGTCCACATTGACCTTGTCAAGGTGTGCAGGTCACAGCAAGACCCCCTTTTGTTCTGCAACAAGCCCAGTCTGCTTCATCTCTCCCCAAAGGAGTTTTCCAGGAATCGGTCTACTCAACCCTCTCAATTACATTTTCACAGCACAGAGGTCTGACATGCAAAACTGGGATACACAATTTTCCAGCTGCAGTCTCAATGGGCCTCATCAAAATCCCTGTGAAACATCTACTCTTAAACTCAAATCCTCTTGCAATAAAGGCCAGTATTAGCCTCCCTAATTGTTTGCAGTACGTAAACTTCCAGTAATGTGTGCGTTACACCCAGTTCGCTCAGAACACCAACACCCTTCAACGTCTTATGATTTAAAAACCATGCTGTGTATCAAAGCACGCATACAAAAAGAAATCCCCGTCCTGTTTGACCAGTGACTGCGCACAGAGTAACTATCGAGCTGCACGCTTTGGGAACCCCAACTGCAATCAGGGGAAGGAACTCTGGCAAAGTTTCAGACACAACCTGTTGGAGCAACTCTGGGTAAGGCAGCATCTCTGGAGAACAGAAGGGTCTCGACCTGAAACATCACCCATTCCTTCTATCCAAAGATGCTGCCTGTCCCGTTGAGTTAGTCCAGCATTTTGTGTCTATCTCTGGAGAACATGGTAATATTTTGGGTTGGGAGCCTGCTTCAGTCCAGATTCCCTGTTTCTGGCAAGTTTCACCCTCCTCCTCATTAGCTGCTTTTATCCATTTCTGGTAACAAATGATCAGCTAATTAAATCTGGGACCTCCACGTTTATTTGCGGGAAGGAACTGCAGATGCTGGTTTACACCAAAGATAGACGCAAAATGCTGGAGTAATTCAGCGGGATAGGCAGCATCGCTGAAGAGAAGGAATGGGTGACGTTTTGGGTTGAGACCCTTCTTCAGACAAGCTTATCACAGGCTCTGCAGCAGAGGCTTTCACTGGTGGACTGCCAAATCCTCATCCATTATAGGAAACAGAATGCAAACCATTCAGGAGGGTTATGCCCCTGTCCCACTTAGGAAACCTGAACGGAAACCTCTGGAGACTTTGCACCCCACCCAAGGTTTCCGTGCAGTTCCCGGAGGTTGCAGGAGGTTGCAGGTAGTGGAAGCAGGTAGGGAGACTGGCAAAAACCTCCGGGAACCGCACGGAAACCTTGGGTGGGGCGCAAAGTCTCCAGAGGTTTCCGTTCAGGTTTCCTAAGTGGGACAGGGGCATAAGAACATGGGCTCATGAGTACAAGAACACAAGGAAAAGGCTACCTATTCTTTCAAGCCTGCCTACTCATTTATTAGCATTAGGTTAAGATGTATTGTAGTCACATGTACCGAGATACAGTGATCAGTTTAGTTTTGCATGTTATCCAGATATACCTTACATAAATACAATCAAGTCAAACTCATGTGCAACTGGTCGTGCAAAGGAGGAGATGCAGAATGCAGAATATAGTTCTCAGCATTGTAACGCATCAGTTATATAAATATAATCCAAAGTCCACATTGGGGTGTTGGTAAATCGGACACTACCCTAGCTAATGGATGAACTGCTCAGAAGCCTGATGACAGAGAGCAAAGCTGTTCCTGTATCTGGTGGTGCGAGCTTTCAAGCTTCTGTACCATCTGCCGGATGGGAGCAGGGAGATGAAAGAATAACCGGGATGGAACAAGTCTTTGATTATGATGTTTCCATGGCCAAACTGCCTCAATGTCATATTTCAACAGTGTCCCTTGATTTCCTTAATGTCCAGAAAATCTAGTGACATGTGTTTTGAATGAATGTACCAACCAAGTCTCCATCGTTCTCTGGGATAGAACATTGCAACAGCACAGTGAAGAAATTTGGGCATCATGGAAGCGAAGCGGTAGAGTTGCTGCCTTACAGAGCTAAAGACCTGGGTTCAATCCTGACTACGGGTGCTGTCTGTGTGGAGTTTGTACATTCTCCCCGTGACCGCATGGGTTTTCTCCGGGTGCTCCGGTTTCCTCCCACATCCCAAAGAGGTGCGGGCTTGTAGGTTAATTGGCCCTCTGTAAATTGCCCATAGTGTGCAAGTGTCCAAGTGTTCAAGTGAGATTATTGTCATGTGTCCCTGTATAGGACAATGAAATTCTTGCTTTGCTTCAGCACACAGAACATAGTAGGCATTTACTACAAAACAGATAAGTGTGTCCATATACCATAATATAAATATATACACACATGAATAAATAAACAGATAAAGTGCAAATAATAGAAAATGGGTTATTAATGTTCAGAGTTTAGTCCGAGCCAGGTTTAATAGCCTGATGGCTGTGGGGAAGTAGCTATTCCTGAACCTGGTCGTTGCAGTAGATGCAAAAGTGTGGATAACTTAGAGCTCACGTGAATAGTAGATTCACTATTCAGTGGGCCAAAGGGCCTCTTTCCATGCTGTATCTCTAAACTAAACTAATATTCTGCTTTTCTATGGTGGATGACTTCACATTGTTCCACATTTAATATTCACTGCGTGTTCTCGCCCACTCACTCAACCCGCCTTGAAGACAGTCTCACTATTTAAAAAAAACTCTGCTTTCCTGCTAATATGCATCATCTAAATGGATTATAATTGCATTGATGATTCATGGTGCATGTTGACTGTCCCAGGAAAGTACATGGAGGGTAGATACAAAAAGCTGGCGTAACCAAACGGGTCAGACAGCATCTCTGGAGTAAACCGATAGGTGACATTTCGGGTCGAGTCTCTTTGTCAGACCTCCAGCTTTTTGTGTCTAACTTCAGTTTGAACCAGCATCTGCAGTTCCTTCCTATACAAGTTTCATTATTTAATTCATATGTTTAATCGATATTGTTTTATTATTAATGTGTAATGTTTTATGTGTCATTCCTAACTGTCACTGTATGTCATGTTGTCACTTGCGGGTGGAGCACCAAGGCAAATTCCTTGTATAAACTTATATAAACGTATTCATTCATTCATTCAAGTACACAGATGGCACTGAGACAATACTTGGGGTGGGAGATTGCAACCTTCACGTGGTCCACCCTGTTTCAACGAATGCAATCAACATGGCGTGCACAATAATAATAATAATAATAATGGATGGGATTTATATAGCGCCTTTCTAGATACTCAAGGCGCTTTACATCGCATTATTCATTCACTCCTCAGTCACACTCGGTGGTGGTAAGCTACTTCTGTAGCCACAGCTGCCCTGGGGCAGACTGACGGAAGCGTGGCTGCCAATCTGCGCCTACGGCCCCTCCGACCACCACCAATCACTCACACACATTCACACACAGGCAAAGGTGGGTGAAGCGTCTTGCCCAAGGACACAACGACAGTATGCACTCCAAGCGGGATTCGAACCGGCTACCTTCCGGTTGCCAGCCGAACACTTAGCCCACTGCGCCATCTGTCGTCCCTCAAGTAAGATCAAATAGAAGAAGTTGTCCTACAACTTTAGGCTGTGCACGCCATAGGCAAGAAGAAGAAGAAGAAGAAGAAGAGACAGTACTTTACCCCAGGAGCAAGCATCCAAAATGGATAATTAATCTTGAACACACTATTATCCAGGATAATTCTAGACCATCACCAAGCATTAAAGCAGTAAGGGGCCAGGACTAAACCGCAGATAGGTGGACAGTCAGAAGTCTTTATCTCCAGGATGCAAATGTGAAAGAATACAGGCCCACAGCTTTAACTTGAGAGGTGGAAAATTTAAAAGAGATGTAAGGGGCATTTCTTTGATAGAGTGGTGGATGCCTGCAACACACTGCTGGGGACACACTGATGGGAGAGGAAGACACGATAGTGGCAAACACAATGGAGCAAAGAATGCCTTCCTGCTATGTTCCCTTTCATAACGTCACCTCTGCCCCACCTCCACCATTCATTGCATGATACAATAGTAGCTTTATATAGGCATGTGGATACACAAGGAATGGTGAAATATGGATCACATGCACACAGCAAAAATTAGTTTACATTTGCATCAAGTTTGCCACATCTGGCCAACAACTAGAGAGCAGTCCTGAGCTGCTACCCAGTTCATTGGAGACCCTCAGACTATGTTTGATAGGGCTTCACATTTCACTAAACATTATTTAGGTTATTCCCTTTATCATGTATCTGGACACTGTGGATGGCTCGATTGTAATCATGTATTCTTCGCTGTGTCTTCAGAATAATGTCTTCCTGTTCCCTTCCCTTCCATAAAGTCATTTGTGCTGCACCTCCACCTAACCCATTCTCTATGGCATTAACACTATATTCAGTCTGAGGATGGGTCTCGACCCGAAACATTACCCACTCCTTCTCTCCAGAGATGCTGCCTGTCCCGCTGAGTTACTACAGCATTTTGTGTCTTTCTTGAATTTAAACCAGCATCTGCATTTCCTTCCTACACACTATGTTCTGCACTCTGCTCATTTTCCCTTTAACACTGCCGGACGCACTTCCCGATAGTCCAATTACACGCGATACAAAGCTTTAAACGGCAACTTTTCACCATACTAAACCAATTTTACTTCGGAGTCACGTGAGTGACTACGTGAAGAACCCCGCTAGGACGCATGCGTGTCATATCGCTACACGCATTGCAACGAGTCACAGCAGGGGGAAGGACGTTCCCCTTTAGTGGCAGAATTTAAAAGCCGGGAACAGCAGGTAAGGAGACTCTGCGTTTTCCCACTTACCTTGCAGGTGGAAAGATGGACAGATCCACGAGAAAGAAGGCTGCGAAAAAGCTGGCGGGGGAGAACCGCGGAGTTGCGGACAGCCAGCAGCAACAGCAGCAGCCGACGGCACGCCAATCTCCCGAAATGGGAACAGCTGTGCCCGACTTCGCTCCCGCACCGGCGAAGCCGGGCAGGGAAAGCGAAGCAAAAAACAGACCGAATGCCAGACTCCAATGAGTCTGACTTTGAGCAGCCGCGAGCGGCCAGTGCCCGTGAGCACCGGGGCCGGTTGGAGCGGCTGCAGGATGATGAGCAGCCGCGAGCGGCCAGTGCCCGTGAGCACCGGGGCCGGTTGGAGCGGCTGCAGGATGATGAGCAGCCGCGAGCGGCCAGTGCCCGTGAGCACCGGGGCCGTTTGGAGCGGCTGCAGGATGATGAGCAGCCGCGAGCGGCCAGTGCCCGTGAGCACCGGGGCCGTTTGGAGCGGCTGCAGGATGGGGTGCAGCCGCGAGCGGCCTGTGCCCGTGAGCACCGGGGCCGGTTGGAGCGGCTGCAGGATCAGGAGCAGCCGCGAGCAGCCAGTGCCCGAGAGCATTGGAGCGGCTGCAGGATCAGGAGCAGCCGCGAATGGCCTATGCCCGAGAGCATAAGAGCCAGTTGGAGCGGCTGCAGGAGGAAATACTCCAAAGTGGCAGGCTCCGGGAGATGGAGGCTAGCCACAGTGGGCAATTAGTAAGCCCTACAGCAGTACCTCTTGTGGGGCTGCACAGTGTCTCTCCCTTATCAGAGGAGAGCACGGAGGATCCATTCTGGGCTGACCCTGAAGAGGGCAGTGCACATACCCCCAGTATGCCTGGGGTGACAGAAAACATGCTGGACATGGTGTCCCAGTTTATCCAACCAGACCAAACTGGCCAAGGCCTGGAGCCGAAAATAGCGGCAAGCATTGACTATATGTCATTTAACCAACTGCAGGCACAGGCATTATCAGACACCATGGCACGACATTTACCTCCAGGGAACTGCAAGTCGCTAACTGTTCCCAGTGTAAACCAGTGCATCTGGAAACATGTGGGGACATCAATTAGAACCAGGGACTTGAAAATTCAGAAAGTCCTAAAAGTCCTAACGGCAGGAATTACAGCTTTTGCCCGCACATTGAAGGAGCAAAACATGACCCAAGACCACCAAGATGCACTGGCTTTACTCTGCAACTCACAATATGAGTTGAACAACATCAGGAAAAGTGCTATCCAACCAGCTTTAGACCCCAAATTTGCCGGCCTCTGTAAACCTGGAACCTCCAAACCACCAATACTACTATTTGGAGGGGATTTACCAAAACAAGTCAAAGAACTTGATGAAGAGGCAAAAACACTGAGGCTCATAAAACCAGCAACCAAAAGCTACTACGGCCAAAAATATCACCCCTACGGACCCCCCAGTCGGCCAATACAAACCGGAGCTAGCGCAAAAACCAGGAACACCCAACATCGGCATTTTTTAGGCCATGGCCCAGACCGACCGTCCTGGAAAATGCGCAAGCCTTCAATACAAACCCAACAACAGACCCAGACAACGGCGCCTCAACGTCCACGGAGGATGCCGAAGAAATAACACACCTACCACTGGTAACCATGGAGGTAGGTGGGTCTGGTTCCTTAAGAATTAAAGGGAGCATGAAAGTTGGTGGGAGATTACGATATTATTTGGATGCATGGAATAAGATAACTACCGACACTTACATTCTAAGCAGTATCCAGGGTTATACCATAGAATTTATACAAAAACATAACCCTCCAGTACAGCATGTACTGAACCGAATGTTCATGCTCACAGGTATAGAAAAATCTAAAGCACATGCTGAACTACAGCGGCTATATAACAAAGGAGTAATTGAACACACCCAACACGAATCACAGGAATTCGTGTCCAATATCTTTATAAAAAACAAGAAAGATGGTGGTTGCCGCATCATCATCGATTTGACTACTTTAAATACCTTTGTACAATATATTCATTTCAAGATGGAAACCTTTGTTACTGCTAAGCAATTGATTTCCGAAGGCTACTACATGGCAAGCATCGATCTAAAAGATGCTTACTATACTGTACCCATAAGAGGTGACCACAGATATTATTTAAAATTCAACTGGATGGGTCAGCTCTGGCAATACAGGGCACTACCTAATGGGCTGACATCAGCCCCCAGGTTATTCACAAATTTTTTGAAACCAGCCCCAGCGTTATTGCGAAAACAAAAACACTTGGAAATGGCATATCTAGATGACATATTTATTGTTGGCAAAACTTTGGAATTGACTGAACAAGCAGTAACAGCCACAAAACAATTGTTTGAAGAACTGGGCTTTATCATCCATCCAGTTAAGTATAAATTAACGTCTTCAACAAAAATGGATTATCTGGGGTTCACCATTAACTCAGTTCTCATGTCAGTGACTTTGCCGAAAGAAAAGGTAACAGCCTTAAAAGAGGCTTGCAGCGAAATCATTGACATCACCAAACCATCCATTAGACTGGTAGCTAGAATAATTGGGAAAATAGTGGCTGCATTTCCAGCCACACAATTTGGACCTTTACACTATCGAAATTTACAGAGAGCAAAAATAAGAGCACTCAAAATTAATGGTGGCCATTTTGACAGACCAATGAAGCTACCAACAGAGGCCATAATGGAACTAAAATGGTGGGAACACAACATCAAGTATTGTTCCAATCCACTAATTATCAGCAACCCGTCTATGGTACTACAAACTGATGCCAGTGCACTTGGTTGGGGAGCTACCAATTCCATCTCCAGCTGTGGAGGGAGATGGAATGCACAGGAGGCATCATTATTAAAAACACTGGGCATAAACTACCTGGAAATGTTAAGTGCATTCCATGGCCTTAAGTCATATTGTTCTGGGTTAAATCACCAGCATGTTAGACTACAAATTGACAACACCACCGTGGTAGCATATATCAACCATATGGGTGGAAATAAATCGACATCATGTGACAATCTGGCCAACACAATTTGGCAATGGTGTATCCAGAGAAATATTTGGATATCAGCTACCTACTTACCAGGTAAACTAAATTTAGTGGCAGACACCAGGTCACGCAAATTCAATGAAAACACGGAATGGATGTTGGATAAAAATGTATTTGCTGAAATTACAGCACAGTATGGAACACCAGATATCGATCTTTTCGCATCCAGGCTCAATCACCAGTTATCAAATTATGTTTCATGGGAACCAGACCCTGGGGCAGCAGCAACAGATGCATTTTCGCTGCATTGGGGGAAATTGTTTATTTATGCATTCCCTCCTTTCTGCCTTATCAGTCGGGTATTAAGGAAAATACAATAAGACTCTGCGTCTGGTATTTTGATAGTACCCGATTGGCCTACTCAACCATGGTTCCCGGTGATACTAGACATGGTATTAGAACCATGCATCACCATCCATCATAGACCAAGTTTACTGGTCCATCCGGTAACACAGGAAAGTCACCCCTGTCATAAACATACAAACCTATTAATTTGTAGAAACTGAAAGCGCCTCTACAACACCTGGGACTGACGGACCGAACAATGGATATGATTGCATCGGCCCACAGACAGTCCACCAAAAAACAGTACTTGGTGCACATCAAGAAATGGGGGAAGTACTGTCACGACAACAACCTCAACCACAAATCAAACAACATTCCGTCTGTTCTGGAATTTCTGGCAAGCCTCCACTATGATGAGGGCCTCAGCTATAGTGCCATCAACTGCGCCAGAAGTGCTCTGTCAAACTACCTGTGACAAGGAAGAGCGGCATTCTGTAGGGACACACCCCCTGGTAACCAAACTCATGAGGGGCATTTTCAATACTAATCCCCCAAGAACCAGGTACACCCAAATTTGGGATGTGAGCATTGAATTGACCATGTTGAGGAACTGGTCTCCACCAACAGCTCTGTCCCTACAGACACTAATGATGAAAACGGTCATGCTGATGGCTTTGGTCACGGCACAAAGGGTCCAGTCGCTACAAAAACTAAGGCTGGACAACTTGACTATTTCATCTGGGAATTTGACTTTTCATATCCATGAATTAATTAAACAGAACAGACAGGGATCAGCAGGGCAAAATATAGAGTTCAGGGCCTGCCCGACGGATGATCGTCTCTGCATAGTAACTCACTTACTATTATATATGGAACATACAAGAATCATCAGAGGCAAATAAATTGCACTGTTAATCAGCCACAAACAGCCACACAAAAAAGTGACAGTCCAGACCATCTCAAGATGGCTAAAACAGGTCCTAAAAAAGGCGGGAGTAGATACTAACATTTTAAAATCTCACTCCACCAGGGCTGCAGCTACATCAGCAGCAATACAGTTGGATGTTCCTATGGACCAAATCCTCAAGACTGCAGGATGGTCAACGGAAAGAACGTTCCAACGATTTTATAATAAACCAGTTATTGAACCTGGAACATTTGCAGAAACACTTTTAAGTTCTGTAATATGATTTTACCCCATAAATAGGGGCTATGATTTGGTGTTATTAAAATTTTGTTATTTTAATATCATATTGATATCTAATGATGTTAACACTATTCTCCCCATAATCAAGGCAGATGTGATGCATGGACTCGTTTCCACGGCATGAAATCACACAGCTTTAAAATCTTCACGTAGTCACTCACGTGACTCCAAAGTAAAATAGTAAGATTAAACGAGAACTTTCCAGTTTGAAGTTTGATCTTTATTTTATGAGGAGTAACGTTGAGGGAATACGTGCCCTCCGCTCCCACCCTTGATCATATACTCAACTGGTATCTCTTCTCTAATCTTACTATGTTTAGTCATTACAGTTATCTGTGATTTCACACCGCTGCTTTGAAGAATGACACGCATGCGTCCTAGCGGGGTTCTTCACGTATTCCCTCAACGTAACTCCTCATAAAATAAAGATCAAACTTCAAACTGGTAAGTTCTCGTTTAATCTTACTATTCTAACACCTTACAATGCGTACATTGGCCTGTTTCCTTTATCAATGTTACTTTTTTGCATATCTTTTATTCATTGTTCTTTATCTCTCCACATCACCGTCTATTTATCTCGTTTCCCTTATCCCTAACCAGTCTGAAGAAGGGTCTCAACCCGAAACATCACCCATTCCTTCACGGTTTATTCCGAACAGCTCCGTCACAGAGGACTCTGTGATTTACAGACTGTTCCCAGGGACGCATTCGGAGACTGACATCGAGCGCTGCTGGAAGGTCATCAACTCGGTGAAAGATGCTCTTTGGTCTGCCTGAGCATTGTTGACCACCCAGCGGAGCGGGATGTCTGTCGGGGAATGTTGCCGACTGGCCCACTGCAGACTGCAGGAGTACGTGTTGAGGGACACACTGAAGCTCGGTGCAGCCAACGCCAAGGCTCGGTGTGGGAGGACCACAGTCTAGGTTCCTTCCACTGCTGTACATGGGGGGGGGGGGGTGTGGTGGAGACACCACTCAAAATAAGGGAAAGGATTCCACCCCAGTGGGTCACATGAGTAGCAAGGGTGTGGTGTAAAATTGTAATGTGGGGAAACTGTATTGAATGTATGTATAGCCTCCGAGAATGTCAGATGGAGTTTTGTATGGATCATGTGTTGTATATATATTTATTTCTCGAATAAAGTCTATTTTGAAATAAAAATTCCTTCTCTCCGGAGATGCTGCCTGTCCCGTTGAGTTACTCCAGCTTTTTGTGTCTATCTTCAGTTTAAACCAGCATCTGCAGTTCCTTCTTACACAGTCTACCCAACACCTTTAAAACCTTTAAAGATAAATATCTATTAATCTAGGGTGTGGATTCAAATTCACTCTTCTCAGATAGCTGTGAAACTGGTTTAAACACTTGCTTTAACTGCAAGGCAGTGACATCATCCAGGCCAGTAGGGTGGAAAATTGGGTGCCTGATGAAGCAGACCGAGACAGAAGCGGAGATACAGTCGTTGATCAATGTTTCAAACATTCCTACTTAACCACAATGACTCATGGCGTTGGCTTCAGTAACTCCATTCCTTTCCTGTACATCCACTCCGCCAGCATCGTCAGCTCTTTCAATGACTGTCAAACCGTGGTGTGAGTGTGGCAGTCTCGCTACTCCCTTGAATCAGTTTGAACTAGAGTGCAAAGTCAAGTAACAAACAAAATCTGAGGAAGGGTCTCGACCCGCAGCATCCCCCATCCATGCGAGTGTAAGGCAGGGTAGTTCAAGTTCAAGTTCAAGTGAGTTTATTGTCATGTGTCCCTGTATAGGACAATGAAATTCTTGCTTTGCTTAAGCACACAGAACATAGTAGGCATTTACTACAAAACAGATAAATGTGTCCATATACCATGATACCAATCTGAAATGTCACCAATCCATGCTGTCTGAAGAAGAATCCAAACCCATGTATGTTCGCCAGAGATGCTGCCTGACTCACTGAGTTACTCCAGCACTTTGTCGCTTATTTTGTAAACCAGTGCCTGCAGTTTCTTGGTTCCAACAAATAACGGCCAGCTTTCCGACAGGGGGAGGCAGAGATGGGGCAGCTTCTTTGGTCATTTACACATGAACGTCCTCCATCAGAGTGCCCCCATCTCCAATGGAAGAGAGTGGTGCTAACTTTAGAGAGCAAGAATTAAGCCCAGAGCCTTCTTGATTGTCTGACTTGGAAATGTATACAATTTGGCCAGAGCCAAAAGTTAACAAAAGGAGGCAAGTTGGGCCATTACATTCCAAACTAATTATTTTAATCTAAACTTATTTTCCAACTCTCAGCATTTTGTTTCCATCTCAGATTGCAGCCCTGGGCTTTATGGCAAATCTGGTGCATGATCAGGTACTTCTGAAGTCTTTAAGAAGGAACTGCAGATGCTGGAAAATCGAAGGTAGACAAAAGTGCTGGAGAAACTCAGCGGGTGTAGCAGCATCTAAGGAGCGAAGGAAATAGGCAACGTTTCGGGCCGAAACCCTTCTGGGTATCGGCCCGAAACGTTGCCTATTTCCTTCGCTCCTTAGATGCTGCTGCACCCACTGAGTTTCTCCAGCACTTTTGTCTACTTCTGAATTCTGCTGAGACTTCTACAAGTCTTGGGATGAGTGTGTTTCTCCTCACCTCCTCTACAACTAATTTCCTCAAATCTCTTGCCTCCTAGCTTAGTTTAGTTTAGGGGACTGTCGGGTCGGAGTGCCGCGACCGGCCCCGACTCATCCGTCCCAACATAGTGCAGCCCATGGAGTGCAGCAGCCCGTGGCCCCGCCGGTCGGCAGCCCGGCCAGCTGTACAACCTTCGGACCTTCCCTTACCGCCGACACCACCACCACTCCTTCTCAAGGTCGATCATCGGTTCATGAGTTGGATGGGGTGCCGGGCCAAAACTCCTCAGCTGGCCCGCCGGCTGGGCCTTGTGTGCAGTCCAGCACCCGGGCCAACTCATCATTCACCCAGCCATGGCCGAGTCGGTCAACGAATTGCCGTCAGGAATTTGTCCCTTATTTTAACTTTTTGTCCCTTATTTGGAAGTGAGAATGTTGGTAACCCTAGTCTCACATCTCATTTCCTCACCATCAACCTGTGGATTCGGTTTCTCCCAAGAAATTTCAGTTCCCTGGCAGATGACAGATGTCATAGAAAATTCCCATGTGGTAGGAAAGTCTGCATCGTTCCAATTCAATTCAACTCTCCCCTTTCCGCAATTGACTGTCTGGCAATAGCACAGCCTGGCGATCTGCAAGCAGCACAGGTACTGTGGCTGGTCAATAATCATGTGGCAGACGTCAGCCTGGGGATCAGGCCCCCAGTCTCCGTGCAATATTTAGCAAGGGCAACGTTAGCTGCACCTCCTACTTTGGGGCAAAAATCAAACAGAGTAACAGTTCAGGAACAGGCCCTTCAGCCCACAATGTCCATGCTAAACATGATGCCAGGTTAAACTAATCTCCTTTGCCTGCAGAAGATCCATATCTCTCTATTCCCTGCCATGTGTGTGTGCATGACCCGCTGAGTTATTCCAGCATTTTGTGTCTACCTTCCATTTAAATCAGCATCTGCAGTTCTTTCCTACACTTGTGTGTGTGTGTATACAGTATATTTAATGTATATACACACACATTTATATACATATATATACACAGACACACATGTGTGTGTGTGTGTGTGTGTGTGTGTGTGTGTGTGTGTGTGTGTGTGTGTGTGTGTGTGTGTGTGTGTGTGTGGGGTAGTGTTAGTGTGCAGGGATCGCTGGTCAGCGTGGACGCAGAGAGTCAAAGGGGCTAGATAGGGCTCTTAAAAATAGCGGAGTCAGGGGATATGGGGAGAAGGCAGGAACGGAGTACTGATTGTGGGTGATCAGCCATGATCACATTGAATGGCGGTGCTGGCTCGAAGGGCCTACTCCTGCACCTATTGTCTATTTCCGCGCTGTATCTCAAAAGTAAATTAAACTAAACCTGGTAAAGGATTAAAAAAAAAAAACCTTTGCTCCTGTAGTTCTATCGAGCAGTACTTCAAACAATCACAGAACATAGGACCTGAGCCCAAACACATTATCAGACCAGCACTGGGCCAACTGAAGAATTAAATAAAGTTTAGCTTCGGAAACACCAGGTAGCATTAACAGGAAATAGTTTGGAGAGTGGCATTAGTCTTTAGTGTTTGGACTGAAAGGGAGCCAAAGTGTTTCCAACCTCAGAGTGGCGTGAGAATCTAGGCAGTAATGTGTAAAGAGAGTGCCGCAGAGGTTCAGGTGTGTGTGGAGGTTAACTCTGGGGGAAGATAGCCAGCTGGTGGCAACCATCCCACGCAGCTTGGCAGTGAAGTGCATGAACTTGGACCTGGTGACACAGCCACAGACTCGACCACACTGGACTTCATCTAGGGGATAGTGGATCTCCGGCCCAACTTCAACTACAGATGTATTCGGAGTAAATTAATTTTTAAGGATCGGATTTTTGTACAGCCAACGTAAATCTTAAAAGGAATTAGCACAATCTATTTTTCTTTAGATGTAGCATGTAGGTAAAACAGTAAGTGCCGGTGGAACTCAGCATGTTAGGCAGATAGGTCGATAAGTCACGTTTATGGGCAGAAGCCAGACATAAAAACTGTTTTTATCCACGAGTACTTGCTCTACTCAGCAGCCAAAAATCTGTAGCCTCCCTTTGATCTGGTATTTTGTTGGTTCACATGCTTGATCAATGGTGTTTTAGCATTAATGTTTTATTATTATTATTAATGTTTAGTGTTTTCGGAGTCATTCGTAACTGTCACTGTGTGTCATGTTGTTACTTGTGGGCTGAGCACCAAGGCAAATTCCTTGTATGTGAATACTTGGCCAATAAACTTACTTACTTACTTACTTAAATGCCACCAGCATAAACAATCATCTGGCGAGCATATTCTGCTGACAAAACTAACAGGCAGTCAGTGGTTTCAAGCATACATCATATTCCAATCACTGGACCGGTGCTAGGCATGACAAAACAAACATGCAGAAAAACGTCAACAGACCCTGTGCCGTTTTAGTCCGCAATATTTGCAGATCCAGGGAAATATAACTGTCCCTTCCTGGAATAAAAACAAGCACATTCCAGACTAAAACATGCAACAGGTCTGGACAAGCGACTGCTTCTCTCATCTCGCAACACGTTGTATATCTCACAGTGAGCAATGGAAACCAAAGTCCTGCATTAGTGCCATACTTCAAAGGGTTGGCTGGAATATTTGAGAACCGAGTGCACCATGAGTTTCAGTTATGGAGGACAACAACAGTTCAGCTACAGGCAGGATACGCAGCCAGATATATCAAGGTTGTGCTGTTTGTAGGGGGGGGGGGGGGAGGACAATTTTCAGAAACTGTAGATTCTTCAGATAATCTCATTGGTCTTCGGATGTTCAAACAAGCAGGTTAGGACAGGACTCAAATTTAATCTCTCATCTCTAGCATAGCATCAGTCTTTGAGTCAGACTCGAAATAGGGCCCAGCTCAAAGGAATATTGAATATGAAGAATAATGTTGAAATTCTATAGTGGCAATAATGTCACTCAGAATTTACAGCTAATAAAATACATTTAAAGTGGAAGTGACATTGCAATGCAGGAATCAATTTGCAAACAGCAAGTTCCCACAACAGGATTGATAAAGACCAAATATTCTCGTATTTTTGAATGATTTGCTTTAGGGATAAATATCGGCCTGGACTCCAGGCAAATTCTCCTTGTCTCTTACAAAATGGTGCCACTGGATCCATGCAACAGTATAAGATTGCCTCGGTGAGATGGAGCATGCAAGTCACACTTTGAGCAAGACTCAGCATCAGACGAGATCATGCCCCAGTCTCCAAACTGAGGTTTGTGCCCCAAAATCTCCCAACTTGAGGGCAGCTGTATTATGCACCAATCCATAACTGAGACATTGATAGAAGTTGCTCAAACACAGAGTGTTTATACTGTGATTAGGAGAAGAATGAATACACTTGAGGATCCCAGTTCCAACACATTTGGGTGGCACAGTGGTACAGTTATGGTGCCGCACGGTGGCACAGCTGTAGAGTTGCTGCCTCACAGCACCAGAGACCCTGGTTCGATCTTGCTTATGGGTGCTGTCTGCACGGAGTTTGTACGTTCTCCCCATGACCTGCGTGGGTTTTCTCCGGGTGCTCCGGTTTCCTCTCATACTCCAAACATTTTGTCGGCTAATTGGCTTGGTAAAATAGTAAATTGTCCCTAGTGTGGGTAGGATAGTATTAGTTTGCGGTGATCGCTGGTCGGCGCGGAATTGGGGTTCCCGAAAGGCCTGTATCCGTGCTGTATTCCTAAACTAAAAAAAAACACTAAAGTTGGCCAGAGACATGGACTCAATCCTGATCTCTTGTGTTGTCTACTGTTGGGGCTTAGGTTTCCCACAGATGTCAGATTCTACCCACATCACAAAGACAGGTGGGCTGTTAAATGTCCATACAAACAGTCCCATGTGTGGGTGGGGCAGTTGATGGGAATGTGGAGAGTATCGGAAATAAGATTGGGAAAGGGGATTTCTCATAGACTCATTGCACAAACTGGCTTCCGATGTTCTTAGAAAATATGGACAGAACATCTGCCAAACTTGGGAAGCCGCACCTCAAAACATCTGTCAATATAACAGATGACCTCTGGTGCATGTAAGACACATTGCTCCCTATCCTCTTCACCACACATCACGTCTCACTTCCACCAAACATCCCTCGAGGCTCGAGTTATTGGGAAATGATGCGACTTGGAAAACATGGATTTTTCCAAAAAGTATGCGTAGCCCTTATTACCTAATTATTACTCGTTGAATAATAATAGTGCTATTAGTAATTACTGAGTAATAGTACTATTACTATTCAATTAGCATTACTCTTAGTTGCTCTCTGGCTGCAGAAGAGGATGTACTTTACTCGTGAGTAACAGAAACATAAGAAACTGCAGATGCTTAAATCTCAATCAAAGCACAAAGTGCTGGAGGACTCAGTGGATCAGGCAGCATCTGTGGAAGGAATGGACAGATGATGTATCGGGTTGGACTTCCCTGAAGAAGAGTCCAGACCCAACATTTAAGAAGCAGTTATTAGACAGGTACATGGATAGGACAGGTTTGGGGGGTTATAGACTAAATGCTGGCAGGTGGGACTAGTGTAGCTGGGATATGTTGGCCGGTGTGGGCAAATTGGGCCGCAAGGCCTGTTTCCACACTGTATCACTCTACGACTCTAGACTCTATGAGCCAAAACAGCGTTTGTCCATTCCCTCCACAGATGCTGCCCGATCCATCGAGCTCCTCAAGCACAGTGTGTACAAATGTGTGAGCCAGGTACCAAACCATTTGATTTCCCAACCGTCAAATGCCAGATTATTGGCGTTTTAAGGTACGTGGATGATTATCAGCAACTCTTAGTATAGTTAAATTCAGTTTATTGTCACATGTACCGAGGTATTTGTCGTGCGCTAACCAGTCGGCAGAAAGACAATACATGATGACCATCGTGCCACTTACAGTGTACAGATGTATGATAAGGGAATAACATTTAGTGCAAGGTAAAACCAGCAAGGTCAGACGGGAGTAAAGTGAGGATCAATAATCCCGGCCATGCCAGTCTCTGGAAAACGAGGATGCAGGGAGGGGCAATGCGGGAGAATGCAGGAAGGTGAGGCCAACTCACGTTACAACCCCCTGCAATAAACCTTCCCTCATTGTCTCCACGGCAGGTGCCTGATCAATGGAACAAAAGAGGAGAGGACCTGTAGTCGGCAACTAATGAGGGAAAACAGTGCAGGGCTGAGCTGTTCAAGCTAAACCCAACACATCTGGAGGAAGGAGGTAATTACGGAACGGGTCAAATTAAGTCCAAAACATACGGCATGCAAACACAAACACACATGAAAGTACAAATGCACACCTACGCAAATGCAGAGAGAATCCAATCCTATTGCTATTTACAAACGGCAGGCTTTGTTGGCAACGTTCTTTGTTGACCAAGCACAGCTCGTTCGGTTATTAAACGTGGACTGTTTTCCAAGTTTAGTTTGGAGATACAGCATGGAGACAGGCCCTTTGGCCTGCTGTGTCCACGCCAACCAACACTCGTTCTATCCCACCCCATGGGGTCAATTTACAGAAGCCAATTAACCGACAAACCTGCATGTCTTTGGAGTGTGGGAGGTGACCCGAGCGCTCTGAGAAAATCCACCCAGTCACAAGGTGAGCATAATAACTCCATACAGACAGCACCCACAGTCAGGATGGAACCCGGGTCTCTGGCACTGTAAGGCAGCAACTCTACCGCTGTGCCGTCCTCTGGGGTTTTCTCGGGAACGTCGGTGGTTGATAGGAGACCTCATGGAAGTATATAAAATTATGAGAGGCATAGATAGGTTACAGATAGGGTTGCCAACTGTCCCGTTTTAGCCGGGACATCCCGTATATTGGGCTATATTGGACCGCCCTTGCCCCGTAATTGACCACTACTACTCGGGGGCTGTCGGGTCGGAGCGCCGAGTCCGGCCCCGCCTCACTCGTCCCGATGTAGTGCAGCCCATGGAGCGCAGCAGCAGCACCTCGCCCGCGGCCCCGTTGGTCGGCAGCCCGGCCAGCTGTCCGAACTTCGGACCTTCGCTTACCGCCGACACCACCACCCCTCCTTCTCACGGCCGATCATCGGTTAATTTGGACGGGGTGCCGGACTTTGCGCGCGACATCACGCCAAAACTCCTCAGCTGGCCCGCCGGCTGGTCTTTGTGTACAGTCCTGCACCCAGGCCAACTCATCATTCCCCCAGCCACGGCCGAGTCGGTCAACAAATTGCCGTCGGGAATTTATCCCTTGTTTTGACCTTTAGTTCCTTATTCGGGAGTGAGAAAGTTGGCAACCCGAGGTACAGGCTTCAGTGAAGCTGCATTCCATTAGTGTGGCAATACTCTGTGAGGAGATCTGCATTTATTTATGGTTAGAAACATACTACCTCTCTCCTTCTGATGGCTCAGTCTTGAGATGGAATCAGTTTCCCGAACTAAAGGGTTCACCATCCTCAGTACTTAATCTCAGCCAGTGTGCCGTGTTTATCCCAATTGGAGTTAGCGTCCCACACAATAGAGGGCAGGAAAGATAGAAATCTATCATGGGTTGGGTTCCGTTCACAGTCAAACCCCTGGGAGATGCTAGCGAACAGTCTAACCAAAGTAAGGCGAGCTTGACAGCATCTAAGGCGAGGTTACACACTGCAACCAGAATGATGGAGAGTGTCTCGCTCATCTCAGCACCGTGACGCAGTGGTAGAGTCGCTACCTTACAGCGCCAGAGACCCGGGTTCGATCCTGACTGTCTGTACGGAGTTTGTACGTTCTCCCTGCGACCTGTGTGGGCTTTCGGTGCTTCGGTTTCCTCCCACACTCCAAAGACCGACAGGTTTGTAGGATAATTGGCTTGGTAAAATTGTTAAATTGTCGTTAGTATGTGTACGATAGTGTTAAGTGTGCGGGGATCACTGGTCAGCACCAACTCGTTGGGCCAAAGGGCCTGTTTCTGTCCCACTTCTCTCTAAACACCTGTGCTGCGTCAGTCCTCGTATCACCACCACATTTAACCCATTGCAACAGTGCAACTAAAACTACCCTTCTGCCCACGCTAAAGCTGCACCCAACTTTAGAGCAAGGTTCACAGGACCTTTGATAGCTGAGGCAGCTATAACCAGGGCAAATCTTTATTCCAGGACTAAATTACCCGTGACTCTTTTGATTAAGAGTTTCGGATGTGAAACATTTATTGCTTCTCTCTCCGCAGACTCTGCCGTGAGTATTTCCAGCGTTTTCAGTTTTTTAATCTAATTGCAATTGATCTTGTCGTCCAGCCTCCCATTTTTTAAAGCCACACCCTACCCAATTATGTCTGGCAAAGGTATCATGTAACCCGGTGACAAATTCTCTTTGGTAATACTCCAGTGGTTAGTTTCTTACGTTATAAAGGCCCAGATAACAGCAAAGCTGCTTCATTGTTCAATTAGCAAAGCCCTAGAATGATCTAATTAACCTTAATTGTTCTCCGAGTCACAGCATGTTAAAATGTTACCAAACCATTGATAAGAGCACAGAAGGAGAAAATACTCAACCCACCCAGTCCATGGCAGGCAAAGGACATTCTAGGGGACATGAGGAAGTACAGATTCTGGAATCCCGAGCATAACGTGCTGGAGGAACTCAGAGGGTCAGGCAGTATTTGTGCAAGGATTTTTGAGTTGTATGAACCACTTTTGACTTTACCCATTGCAAGTTGCACGAACTTCAATTGTCAAAATTGGACGGGACACTTCTGGTCAAAATCCACAATTATAAACGCCCATTTCTTGTAATTGGTCAACCACATACCAAGTGGCATTATCACTATTTTTTACCAGACCTGCATCAAAGCTGAATGCTCCACTCTGCACTCGACATGGAGCAGTCCCAAAGTACAGCTCATCTCCCGAGTTTGTTGCTCACCTTGAAGATAGACACAACATGCTGGAGTAACTCAGCAGGCCAGGCAGCATTACTGGAGAGAAGGAATGGGTGATGTTTCCCATTGTCACCCATTCCCTATCTCCAGAGATATGTCTTCAGAGACATGTCCCGGCTACACTAGTCCCACCCGCCTGCGTTGGGTCCATATCCCTCCCAAACCTCTCCTATCCATCCAGAGGCAGGCAGTGTGGCAGTGCCCGGAGGAATGCATCGCAGGAGCCAAGGCAAACTCTCGCCAGCCCCCGCTCTTCACGACAATGTGCTCTCCTGCTGTAGCTGTGATTGTAAATGCAGCAAGAACCACCAAAGGACAGGGGGGTATTGTGTGAAACAGCGCTGATGTCAAGATGGGATTGGGATGACCGCAACAGTCTTGGAACTCCCCACAGAAGGCTGTGGAGGCCAAGGCAATGGATATTTTTACGGCAGAGGTAGATTGATTCTTGATTAGTACAGGTGTCAGGGCTATGGGGAGAAGGCAGGAGAATGGGGTTGAAAGGGAAAAATAGAGCAGCCATGATTGAATGGCGGAGTAGACTTGATGGGCCGAGTGGCCCAATTCTGCTGCTGTCACTTATGATCATGCAGTAGGCACGGAGGGAACTCTGTCCACGTTGCACGATCCTGCAAACCAAAAGGTAGCAGCTGGTGCCGGGGGGGAAGAGGAACAAGGAGACGCAGAGCAAGGGTCGGGGCGGGAAGGTCATGCACCACACTCACAACCTCAGCCGAGCTGACGCAGGGTTTCTGACAGAAAACCTCAGGCGAGCTGAGATAGAGAAACCATTTCTGTATTGAGTTTGCAAAATAAAATCCCCTGTGGGAAATACCAATTGTTACCAACCAGAGTCCACCTACAATCAGAATGGGAGCCCAGATGACACTCATCATGCTCGCTCTGGGGGGTCTGTGTGTACTGATGATCATGCCTTTGTCTTTGAGAGGAATAGATCGCGTAGACGCCCAGAGTCTCTTGTCCAGAGTTGGGGAAATCGAGAACTAGAGGACATAGGTTTAAGGTGGGGAGGAAAAGATTTAAGAGGAACCCGAGGAGTAACTTTTTCCACGCAAAGGGTGGTAGGTGTATGGAACAATCTGCCAGAGGAGGTAATTGAGGTTGGTACTATCGCAATGTTTAAAAAACATTTAGACAGGTACACGGATTGGACAGGTTTAGAGGGATATGAGCCAATTGCAGGTAGGTGGGGCTAATCTCACTGGGACATAGTGTCACTGGCCGGTGTTGGGCAGAAGGGCCTGTTTCCACGATGTATGACTCGGGACGAAACGTTGCCTATTTCCTTCGCTCCATAAATGCTGCTGCACCCGCTGAGTTTCTCCAGCATTTTTGTCTACCTTCGATTTTCCAGCATCTGCAGTTCCTTCTTAAACACTGTGGGCTGAAGGGCCTGTTTACAAGCTGTATCTTTGAATCAGTTTTGCCAAGGTAACAAGTAGCCATTTGTCCAAAAGCAGGAAGAACTGATGAAATCTCAGCGTTAACACTGTTCATCTAGAAGGAGATATGGTCAATACACTTGCTTGCAAATAAACCCGTCAACTAAAGCTCTCTCTCGCCCTGTATGTAAGATTCACACATACAGCATGGAAACAGGCTCTTCAAGCTCATTCTGCACCAAACATCAGAGCTGGTGAGGCAGATTTGGAAGGGAATTGCTCTCACAATCCTCCCCTTTGTCTTCGTGTCAGCTGGGATGCAAGATATTTTCAGAAACCTGCTCTCCAAGGACCAGCCTTCTCTCTGTCAACACCAATTATGGAGCTTTGATCCGAGACACAAAACAGTGACAGAAGTGGAGGAACTGGTCTTTGGGGCGTTCCACCTCTCCCATCCAGTGAGAATGTTGCCACTGATAGGCATGCGAAACATTTACCCGCGATGCAAACATTAACAAGCTTTGGAATACGCCCATTATGATCGGGACTGGGCTGGAAAACATCTTGATAAATGTTCATGGGACAGTGAGGTAATGAGGTGAAGAGAGGGAGACAGAGAGAAGGGCAGCTGGTCGAGCCGATGCCTCACAGGTGCCAGGCACCCGGGTTCGATCCTGACCTTGGGTGCTGTCGGTGTGGTGTTTGCACGTTCTCCCTGTGACCGCTTAGTTTCCTCTGGATTCCTCCCACTTACATAGAAACATAGAAAATAGGTGCAGGAGGAGGCCATTCGGCCCTATGAGCCAGCACCGCCATTCATTGTGATCATGGTAGATCGTCCCCTATCAATAACCCGTGCCTGCCTTCTCCCCATATCCCTTGACTCCACTAGCCCCGAGGGCTCTATCTAACTCTCTCTTAAATCCACTTCCCAAAGATGTGCAAGTCTTGTGGGTTAATTAGCCTCTGTAAAATTGCCCCTTGTGTATACGGAGTGTATGCAAAAGTGGGATATTACAGGACCAGAACAATTGAGCTTCAGTCGGCATCACTTAGTGGGCCGAAGGGCCTGTTTCCGTGCTGTTTCTCCAAACTAAACTGGTAACAAAGAGCACAGAGTGCTGGACTAACACAGCGGGTCAGGCAGCATCTCCAGAGAACATGGACAGGTGACGTTTCGGGTCAAGATGTTTCAGACAGCCAAAGAAGGCCCCTTTCCTGTAACATCACCTATCCACATTCTCCAGAGATGCTGCCTAATGCACTGAGTTGCTGAAGCACTGTGTCAAGTTCAAGTTCAAATTTTATTTGGTCACATACACCTTTAGGTGTAGTGTAATTCTTTTTGCCATGCAGCACATAAAAAAAGAATACAACATAACAGTAATAGATAGTTTCAACATCAAAACATCCCCCCACAATGGTTCCCATTGCGGGGAAAGGCACAAAGTCCAGTCCCATCCCCATGTCCTCCTTACTCGAGACCGTGGCTTCCGGAGCCGACAGGGCCGCGCCGAATGGAGCTCAACTGGCGATCTCATCAGGAGATCCCAGGCTCCCGATGGAAAGTTCAGCGCCGCCGCCCGCAGCCGCTCCACAGACCCGCAGCTCCGCAACGGACCCAGCTCCAGTTACCGGAGTTTCAGCGAAGTCACCGCCAACCCCGCAATGGCGCTCCAGCGCTGCACCGCCGTCCTCCGACCCGCAGCTCCGCCGCCGCCGATGCCGAGCTAGTACCGCTGCTACCGGTGCCGCCGCCGCCGCTGCTGAGCCGGTGCCGCCACCGCCGCCTCTGAGCCGGTGCCGCCGCCGCTGCTGAGCCGGTGCCGCCACCGCCGCCTCTGAGCCGGTGCCACGCCGGTGCCGCCACCGCCGCCTCTGAGCCGGTGCCGCCGCCGCCGCCGATGCTGAAGCTCCAGGCGGTCCCCTCAGGAGACGCCGCTCCAGGCCCGCTGGTAGACCGCGGGGACGGGTCGAAGCTGCAGCCCGGAGAAAAGCTGCATCTCCGACCAGGTAGGGACCCAGAAAATTAGTTTCCCCCTCCCCCCCCCCCCTCCCCCACACATAAAAAAGCTAGAACTCCTCAAAACAAACACTAAACTAAACTAACTAAAAATAAGAAAAAGAGATGAAAAAATAGACAGCTGCAGGCTAGGCAGCCATACCCCCTACAGGACGGCGCCAACTAGTTTGTTCCTAAACTAAAAAGGGGCAGTGAAATCAGAATTACATGTGTTAGTTTATGATTACAACAGGTTTAGCTGTTTAGTTTTGATACAAGTAGAAACAGGCCCTTCAGCCCACTGAGTCCGCGCTGAACAATGATCACCCGTACACCAATTCCATCCGACACACCAGGGACAATTTACAAAGGCAATCAAACTACGAACCTGCACGCTGTTGGAGTGTGGAAGGAAATCTAGAGAAAACCCACACGGTCACAGGGAGAACATACAAACTCCATACAGACAGCACCTGTAGTCAGGATCGAACCCGACTTGACCGCAATTGGGTAACCTGTCCGCAAAGAGCAGATGGGTGTGTGGGTGTGTCCGTGTGTGTGTGCGCGCCCGTGTGTGTGTGCGTGTGTGTGACCGCGTGTGTGTGTGTGTGTGCGTGTGTGTGTGTGTGTGTGTGCGTGTGTGTGATTGTATGACCGCGTGTGTGTGTGACCGCGTGTGTGTGTCCGTGTCCCTGTGTGTGCGCACGCACGTGTGTGTGCACATGTCCCCAATGTACAACAGGTTTCAGACTCTGGACTCTCTTGCTGAACAAGAGGCAGGAGCAAGCCAAGTCTGCAGCCACAGTGAGACCCACTCTTCTCCCAGCTGCTCCACCAGCATTCAGCCATAACTCAGCAGGAAATGCTATCAGCCCAAAGTCATGAGGTTTTACAGTTAATAGAGCAGATAATCTGGTCACAGTCACGTTGCTGTTTGAGGAAGTTTCCCATGCAAAACATTGGTCACTGTATTTCCTGGCTCCACTTCAGTGGGATCAAAGAGAGTAAAGGGGAAAAAAAACAAAAAGTCCAAAGTAGTACCTTACAGAAGGGAACCACGCTACTGGCATTTTGAGTAAAACAGGTAGTGCTGGAGTAACTCAGCAGGTCAGGCAGCATCTCTAGAGAACATGGGTATGTGACTTAAGAAGGGTTCCAATATGAAACGTTCCCAATCTACCCCCAGCTATATCAAAAATCTGCTAATCCACCATTCTACCTACAGGTCCCTCAGGTCAGCCGACTTGGGGTTACTGACCATCCCGCGGTCCAGGTTTAAGCTCAGGGGCGACCACGCTTTTGCGGTTGCAGCACCTAGACTGTGGAACAGCATCCCTCTTCCCATCAAAACTTCCCCTCCTTTAAGTCTAGATTTAAAATCTATTTCTACTCACAAGCGTTTCTTGAGGTCCTCTGTATGTATGTATTTATGTATGTAATGTTAGATCTATGTTCCACTGTATGTAGCACGTTAGTGCCTGCACTGATGTAAAGCACTTTGGTCAACGAGAGCTGTTTTTAAATGTGCTATAGAAATAAAATTGACTTGACTTGACTGTTCTTCAGAGATGCTGCCTAACCCACTGAGTTATTCCAGCATTTTTGTTTAACTTGAGAACCTTAGCCTTTTTGGTTTCCTCAAATGGATAACAGATGCGAGGTACTCTTTTAAATGTGGTTTTGTACCTGCCTCAAACACCTCCTATGGCAGCTTGTTCCATATATCCACCACCATCTGTGTGAAAAAGTTTTTTTTCCCCATGGATGTTACTGTTCATCCAACATCGATTGCCCATCCTCAAGTGAGTACCCTTGAATAGAGCGATTTGCAAAGTCATTTCCAAGGCAGCAACGATAATGGGTCAGGAGTCACATACAGGTCAGATCAGACGGGGACCACAGATTTCCTTCACTGAAGAACTCCATTCAGTCGTGGGGTCGACTGACTCCCCTAACCCTCCCCAATCGTTATACATCCCCAATCCTTTCCACTCGTCACTTTAATTCCACATTTCATGCATGTTATGGGGTCAAGGAAAGAGCGTTCACATCGCGGCCCTGTTTCCACCAATCTTTCCACCACCACGCACAAGAAGCACAAGACAGACACCATTGTATGCAGATGCCGAGAAGTGTGTTCAGCTCTGGCTGGACAACTTCTAATTTTGTGTGCGGACCCGATAAGAAGATGTATGTTATGTTTCATGACTATTGGCAGATCAATTTTCCTCCTGAGACAATATTAAGTTCTATCGTGTCGCATTGTATCGTATTAATAAACCAGATGGATTTTACAATACAATACAATACAATTTTATTTGTCATTTGAACCTCAATGTTGTTTCTGCAGTCATACACACAAGAAAGAACCAAGACACAACACAATTTACACAAACATCCATCACAGTGAATCTCCTCCTCACTGTGATGGAAGGCAAAGACTTATCTCTCCCCTGCACTCCCCATTCCCCTCCCGATGTCAGAGTCAAAGCCCCCGGCGGGCGATGGTAATTGTCCCGCGGCCATTTACGCCGCGCCGGGTGATGCAAGGCCACGCTCCGGGTCTTGGTGTTGGAGCCCCCGGCGGGCGCTAGCAAAGTCCCGCGGCCATTCCAAGCCGCGCAGAGCGATGATGTAAGGCCCCGCTCCAGGTACTCTTCAACCCCGCAACTCGGGCGGGAGAAGTCGACGTTGCGGAAGCCCCGAAAACCGGTCTCCCAGCAAGGACCCGCGGGCTCCCGGTGTTACTGTCTACCAGACCTGCAGCCACAATCCCACGGTTTTGTTGTTATTGTTACAAGCTTTTTTAAAAAAAACAGCATGGAAGAATGTTTTAAAATTCTAGATTATTACCCAGAATTTAAATCAGTTGTTGGGAGTCGAACTCAAAACTCTGGATTCCCAACCAGCTTAATTATCAACTGCACCACTCAGTCTGACGCACAACACAGAGGGCAAAACCATTATCAGATTGTTGCCCATCTGATCAAGCAGTACGCAATTTAGCATTTCCAAATTTGCCACCCATCGATGTTTCAAAAGAACCCATTTTGATGGAATGTGCACAGAGACATCCAGAGTCTAAAGTCTGAAGGGCTGAACTAAAGAGAGAGGTTGGGCAGGCTATGACGTTATTCCTTGGAGCGCAGGAAGCAGAGGGGTGATCTCATGAGGTATATTGAATCTCAAGGGGAATAGATAAAGGTGTATGCAGTTTTTTTCCAGGGCAGAGGAATGAAAAACTACAGGACATGGGTTAAAGGTTTGAAGAGAAACATTCAATAGGAACCTCAGGGACAACATTTTCCACATAGGTGGTAGGTACATTGATCGAGCTACCAGAGGAGGTAGACACAAAAAGCTGGAGTAACTCAGCGGGACAGGCAGCATCTCTGGAGAGAAGGAATGGGTGACGTCTGAAGAAGGGTCTCAACTCAAAACGTCACCCATTCCTTCCCTCCAGAGATGCTGCCTGTCCTGCTGAGTTACTCCAGCTTTTTGTGTCTATCTTCAAGGGAAATAAGAGATATCGACGGTGATGTGGAGAGATAAAGAACAATGAATGAAAGATATGCAAAAAAGTAAGGATGATAAAGGAAACAGGCTGTTTGTAGAGTGAAAATGAGAAGCTAGTGCGACTTGGGTGGGGGAGGGATGCTGGGGAGAAAGGGAATGCCGGGGCTACCTGATGTGAGAGAAATCAATATTCATACCACTGGGCTGTAAGTTGCCCAAGCAAAATATGAGATGCTGATACTACCTGATGCTGATGCTCACTCTGACAATGGAGGAGACCGAGGACAAAGTCTGTGTAGGAATGGGAAGGAGAATTAAAGTGTCCAGCAACCGGGAGATCAAGTGTTCAAAAGGGAACTGCAGATGCTGGAGTATCGAAGGTACACAAAATTGCTGGGGAAACTCAGCGGGTGCAGCAGCATCTATGGAGCGAAGGAAATAAGCGACGTTTCGGGCCGAAACCCTTCTTCAGACTGATGGGGGGTGGGGAAAGAAAGAAGGAAAAGGGGAGGAGGAGGAGCCCGAGGGCGGGCGGATGGGAGGAGACAGCTAGAGGGTTAAGGAAGGGGAGTAGACAGCAAGGGCTAGCCAAATTGGGAGAATTCAATGTAACTACACGTCTTCCCACCCTGCCCCCTGTAAAGACTCCATCCCCTACTCCCAATTCCTCCGTCTACGCCGCATCTGTTCCCAGGATGAGACATTTCATACCAGGGCATCGGAAATGTCCTCGTTCTTCAGGGAACGGGGATTCCCCTCCGCCACCATAGATGAGGCTCACACCAGGGTCTCATCCATACCCCGTAACACTGCTCTCTCTCCCCATCCCCGCACACGCAACAAGGGCAGAGTCCTTCTGGTCCTCACTTTTCACCCCACCAGCCGGCAAATACAACACATAATCCTCCGCCATTTCCGCCACCTCCAACGTGACCCCACCACTCGCCACATCTTCCCATCTCCCCCCATGTCTGCCTTCCGCAAAGACCACTCCCTCCGCAACTCCCTCGTCAATTCTTCCCTTCCCTCCCGCACCACCCCCTCCCCGGGCACTTTCCGTTGCAACCGCAAGAAATGCAACACCTGTCCCTTCACCTCCCCCCTCGACTCCATTCAAGGTCCCAAGCAGTCGTTCCAGGTGCGACAAAGGTTCACCTGTATCTCCTCCAACCTCATCTACTGCATCCGCTGCTCTAGATGTCAGCTGATTTACATCGGTGAGACCAAGCGTAGGTTGGGCGATCGTTTCGCCGAACACCTCCGCTCAGTCCGCAATAACCTACCTGACCTCCCGGTGGCTCAGCACTTCAACTCCCCCTCCCATTCCCAATCCGACCTCTCTGTCCTGGGTCTCCTCCATTGCCAGAGCGAGCAACAGCGGAAATTGGAGGAACAGCACCTCATATTCCGTCTGGGGTCCTTGCGTCCTTACGGCATTAACATTGAATTCTCCCAATTTGGCTAGCCCGTGCTGTCTCCTCCCCTTCCTTAACCCTCTAGCTGTCTCCTCCCACCCTCCCATCCGCCCGCCCTCGGGCTCCTCCTCCTCCTCCCCTTTTCCTTCTTTCTTTCCCCACCCCCCATCAGTCTGAAGAAGGGTTTCGGCCCGAAACGTCCCCTATTTCCTTCGCTCCATAGATGCTGCTGCACCCGCTGAGTTTCCCCAGCAATTTTGTGTACCAACCGGGAGATCAAGTTGGTTCATGCAGGCTGAGCGAAGGAGTTCCGCGAAACGATTGCCCAGTCTGCGTTTGGTCTTGCTGATGTATAAAAGTCCACATCTTGAACCACAGATACAGAGGAGGTAGTTGTAGCAGGTACCAAAACAACATTTAAAACACATTTGGACAGGGCAGGAATGGTTTGAAGGGATATGGGCAAAACATGATTAGCTTAGACAGGGCATCTTGTGTGGCATGGATGAATTGGGCTAAAGAGTCTGTTTCCATGCTGTACAACTCTATAGTCTCCCTATTACAAAGCACCCAATAACCAAAAGAACCAGTCTCACCCCAAAAGACAACAGTTTGGAGGGAAAACAATGAAAGACTGAGGTGGGAAGCTGAGCAAAGCTTGGCACTGCTGCACAATTGACTAACCAACATCCATTTTGAACATCCCAAGATCCCAATGCTCACAGACAAAGCCAGCACTGTGCCACACAAATTGTCCCCAGTGTACAGGGAGTGGATGTGAAAGTGGGATAAAACAGAACGAGTGTGAACGGGTGATCGATGGGCCGAAGAGACTGTTTCCATGCTGTGCCTCTGAACTAAACGAAGTAAACCAAAGGCTTTTATCAGGTTGTTTTAAGAATGAAAATGGACAGGAGAGGGGGGGAAACATTTTAAAGCAATATAGACACCAAATGCTGGAGTAATTCGGTGGGTCAGGCAGCACCTCTGGAGAAGACTGATCTTCTTGCATTTGAGGCAGCAGAAGTCCGCAGCAGGGTGATGCCATCCGGTTCGACATCCGTAGATGCCCGCCCTAAAAAGGAGCTGCTGCTGCCTCCGTTTGTTGCCATTGGCCTGACTGAGGTGAGGTGACAGGGCTCACCACGGGGAGGTCGACAACATTAGCCCCGAGAAGACTGATGAAGGGTCTCGACCCAAAACGTCACCTATTCAGTTCCTCCAGAGGTGGTTCCGCGTAAACCAGCATCTGCAGTTCCTTCTTACACATTTTAAAGCAATATCGCTACTTCACACCAACAATGTGGCTACAATCAAAAATTGGATTGTTTTCCCACACCCCCAATACTAGCTGTTTAAATGCGATACAAACTCAAAAAAGTTAAACGCAATTAAAATGGGGAGGGAGGAGTTAAATGCAAACAAAATCTGAACAATACATAATGACAAATGCAACCTTTGTACATGATAAATTTCAGTTATAATTAGAGTGATTTATGCTCCTCAGAAGCCAAGGTAATTTGCTGAGGCAACAACCCTACTGCAGGAATGCCTCACTCCGCAGGTTGATGTTAGAGAGTGCCAATTCTCATCCTCTGCTTTGCGATGGATGCTTGGGCTTTTGCTGTAGAGTTGCTGCCTTACAGCGCCGGAGACCCGGGTTCAATCCCGACTACGGGTGCTGTCTGTACGGAGTTTTACGTTCTACCCAGAACTAGGGGTCACAGTTTAAGGATAAGAGGGAAGTCTTTTAGGACCGAGATGAGAAAATCATTTTTTACACAGAGAGTGGTGAATCTGTGGAATTCTCTGCCACAGAAGGTAGTTGAGGCCACAGTTCATTGGCTATATTTAAGAGGGAGTTAGATGTGGCCCTTGTGGCTAAAGGGATCAGGGGGTATGGAGAGAAGGCAGGGATGGGATACTGAGTTGGATGATCAGCAATTCATATTGAATGGTGGTGCAGGCTCGAAGGGCCGAATGGCCTACTCCTGCACCTATTTTCTATGTTTCTATGTTTCTACCCGTGACCTGCGTGGGTTTTCTCAGAGATCTTCGGTTTCCTCCCACACTCCAAAGACGTACAGGTTTGTATGTTAATTGGCTCTGTAAATGTAAAAATTGTCCCTAGTGGGTGTAGGATGGTGTTAATGTGCGGGGATCACTGGTCGGCGCGGGCTTGATGGGCCGAAGGGCCTATTTCCACGCTGTATCTCCAAACTAAGGTGTCCAAAGGCAGAGTGAGTGAGCATCACTGCCTAGCCTGACCCTGTCAGTCGGTCTAACACCCACAAAGCCACCAGAGATAGACAGAGAATCCGAAGGGCCCGATTCCTCTCTGTATCTCTGAACTAAACCAAACTAAAACTCCACACTGGTCAAAGTCTAACTACTTAAGCATTGAATTATATAGAATACTAGACCAAGTGCAGACCCGTTGGGTCTGTTCCCCCAACGTGCGGTTGTGGGGGGGGGGGGGGCGGCATGCAGCGTCACACACTAACTACCCCCCCCCCCCCCCCGCACTCATGCTAATGGAGGGGAGGAGGGGAGAGTGAGAGAGAGGGGGAGGAGAGAGGGGGGGTGAGATGAGTGGCGGGGAGAGGTGGGGAGCAAGGAGGGGGAGGGAGGTGGAGGGATAGGGGTAGGGGGTGTGTGGAGGGGAGGGGGGTTTAGGGGAGGGACGGTGGGGGAGGGGATGGAGGTGGAGAAAAAGAGGGGAGAGAGAGGGGGGAAGAGGAGAGGGGGGGGAGAAGAGAGGGGGGGGAGAAGAGAGGGGGGAGAGGAGAGGGAGGGGAGAGGCCGAGGGGGGGGGAGAGGGGGGCAGGAGAGGGGGGGAGGAGAGGGGAGGGAAGGAGAGGGGAGGGGGGAGAGGGAGGAGAGGGGAGAGAGAGGGGAGGGGGGAGAGGGGAGGGGGGGAGAGGAGGAGAGGGGGTGAGGAGGAGAGGGAGAGGAGGAGGGGGGAGAGGAGGAGGGGGGGAGAGAGGAGGGGGAGAGAGGAGGAGGGGGGGGAGAGGAGGGAGCGGGGGAGAGGAGGAGGGGGGGGGGAGGAGGAGAGGGGGGGGGAGAGAGAGAGTGCCTTTTTACTTCAACCCAAACCCAAACAACCATTTGCAGGCAGTGCTTTTTTACCTCTAACCATATTTTCATTTTCAAACCAAATTAAGGGTACTCACAGTGCTGTTGACATTTGTCAGTGTCATTCAGAGCTCTGATTGAGGCACACCACTTGCAGAGACTGATTGAGGCACACCACTTGCAGAGACTGATTGAGGCACACCACTTCCTGGTTTTATAGTCCCTCCCCCTCCCTCCAGCAGGGGCAGCAGAGAGAATGGGGAATTTTGTATAAACATTAATATCTCTGTCAATTTTCATCGACGGGAAAAATCCTCAGCACACATGCGGCGGAGGGGGGCTCTGAGCAAGGTGGCCAAAAATGACGGCCGTAGGTGGCGGCGTACTCTCGGAAATCGCAGCACAGAAAGCCAAAACCGGTCAAGAACAGACTTTAGTAATATAGGTAATAGAACATGGAATTGATCACCCCTTTCTTTTACTTGTGGACATACAGTTGCATTTCCAAACCCAGAGTCTTGAGCTACAGCCTCTTACATGTAATCAAAATCCATGGTCCGGAATGCAATCAAAATCAGAATAATCTATGTTATCTCCATTAACACAAAGAAGAAAGTGATATCTTAATGCATCCAATTTTCACTTATAATGAGTGTGATTCATAGCTAAAGCAATTTGCTCTTCCTCTGTAGACTCAACGCTCCAGAGACTTCAGTGGTGTTATCTCCATCTGTTCTGTCAAGAGATCATATTATTGTCACGTGTACCGAGGTACAGTGGAAAGCTTTTGTTTGTGTGCTGTCCAACTAAATCAATTCATATACCAGATGACCATGCAGTGCAAAACGGAAGTAAACAATGCAGAATATAGTCTTACCACTGCAGTGAAAGTGCAGATAGAAGAAAAAAAAGAGCAAGAGCAACAATGAGGTAGAGTGGAAGATCGGAAATTCATCATTGAATGAGGATTGGTCCTTTCGGTAGTCTGATAACAGCAGGGCAGCAGCTGTTCTTAAATCTGGTGCTAGGTGCTTTCAAGCTTTGGTATCTTTGGCCCAAAGGGAGGGGACAGAAGAGAGGGTGGTGACAGTGCGAGTGGTCCTTGATTATGTTGGCAGCGCGGAAGATCAGAGTTGGATTCTGATCTCGGGAACTGCCTGTGCGAAGTCAGTACGTTCTCCAGGTGACAGTGTGGATTTCCTCCGGGCTTTCCAGTTTCCTCCCACATCCCAAAGACGTGCAGGTTTGTAGGTTAAGTGTAAGTTGCCCCTGGTGTGTAGGGAGTTGATGAGAAAGTGGGATAACATCGAACTAGCATGAACGAATGATCAATGGTCTGTGTGACCCAGTGAGAGTGTTTCCATGCCGTATCTTTCAATCAATGTTTTCCCCAATTAATCAATAGCTTGAATTCACTGCTTAAAAATAAGGGGGGTGCCATTGTCAGTGTGAAAAAGATACATCTTCTAGATGTGCTGGGACGCATCCTCAGTGATGTGACCTGGGGTTCATCGGATGTTCACAACATCAGACCCTCGCCCAGGCGACCCAGCCGGGGTTGATCAGGCCCCGACTTGCATCCCAGCAGCAACCGCCCACGGATCAGCCATCTTAATAACTACTCTGCAGGGGTTGGGAGACTCTAGTGCGTGGAGGGACTGGGCGTTGTTGGGTGAGTCCTGGCCTGGCTCCTCCTGCGTCTCACCAGGTTCAAGGCACCTCTTTCTCCTTCTCCGAGCATTTCATTCTTGCCTGATGGATTTTTAAGCCACGGTGGTTCATTAGGCCTTTCCGTAGGTGAGGTCATACCTAATGAGGTACATTTAATTGGCAAGAAACGTGGAGCCAATTTCCACACAGTAGGATCCCAAACACTACGACTGAATTCTAGTTTTACTTTGGGAGACGGGGAGCAGGGAAACTTCTGCAAACCTTTTCTTTGAGACTTTCTTCCTAAAAGGATGGCGGACACAAGTCTTCCAATATTTTTACAGCTGAAGTTGAAAGATTTTTAAAAAGGGAATGAAACGTCAACATGGATAGATGAGAATACAAAGTTGAGGTGACAGTCAGATCAGCCACGATTGTATAGAATTGGAGATAGCTTCACGAGGTTGTATGGTCCTGAAGACATACATGTCCAGCACTTCTCAGTGCTGGAGCAACTCAGCAGGTCAGGTCTGAAGAAGGGTCTCGACCCGAAATGTCACCCATTCCTTTTCTCCAGAGATGCTGCCAGTCCCACTGAGTTACTCCAGCATTTTGTGTCCAATTCAATGCGATCGTGGCTAATCTGACTGTAACCTCAACTCTGTATTCTCCTCTACCCCGTGGTAACTTTTCATCCCCCTTTTTAAAAATGATCGACTTCTGCCTTCAAACTATTGAGCACCCATCATTTCCACATTTCCAGCCGGGACAGGTCCCAGCTTGTGGGAAAAGGTGCAGGAGAAATGCCAGTCTTCCTTTACTCTTGTATAATTCCAAGTTGTAACTAAAGCAAGGACAAATCCCTTCCCCTGAGAGTTTCATAACCTGCTAAACAGCCAAATATAGGTTGCATAACATTGCAAGGAACTGCAGATGCTGGTTCACAAATAAAAAAAGATACAAAGTACTGGAGTAACTCTGCTTGTCAGGCAGTATCTCTGAGAACATGGATTTATGTCGTTTCGGGTCAGGACCTTCTTTAGGCTGAAGAAAGGTCCCGGCTGGAAATGTCACATGTCCATATTCTGCAGAGGTGCTGCCTGACCTGCTAAGTTACTCCATCAATCTCCCTGGAGATTTCGTCACAGTCCCTCTGGATGCTTGCCAACATTCAACACAGGTCACGGACTTCCAACTATCCTAATTGACAACCTTTCTGGCATTGCAGCCCCTCCCAATCTAATCCCGCAATGTTGTTTGCCAGACAAATCAACCCAGAAAAATGGGCAACCTTTGAAACAATAAGGGATTGTAAACTGGATAACACCATTGTAAACTGGATAACTCTCTTTCTTCTGCTTTGGGTAGGACAATGAGTGGGAGTTCAGCACCATGGTAACAGGATTCTTGGGACTGTAGTATCAGCCACATGAGCCAAGATGGAGCCAAAGAGGCTACAATATGTCAAGACAACAGAAACCTTTTCCCCCCAGCGTCACAGCTCAAAACTTGGATGGGTAACGCCCTTCATGATTCAAGCCTTCAGTACTTCATAGATAGACACAAAATGCTGGAGTAACTCAGCGGGACAGGCAGCATCTCTGGAGAGAAGAAATGGGTGACGTTTTGCGTTGAGACCCTTCTTCAGACTGAGAGTCAGAGGAGATTGGGCAGCTTACACCACAGCAGTAGGAATATGCCTACACACCAAAGTACTTCATAACTAATTAAATATAATATTTTGATGGGTGCTCATTGTTAATAGATTATTCAGTCGGGGTTTGAATAACAATCCAATTGGCAGCAAAAATGGAGAATGTTAAATAACAAGAGTTACTAGCCGTTCAATGCCTTTATCATTGCACCGGGTAATATGTTCACCGTACATACGTTCAATGACTAATTCTGACACTGCTCTGCAGGAACAATAAGTGGAATGATAGCAATTCGAACAATCCAAGGGTAAATCTGCTTGCAATAAATATCCTTTCAACAAGTTCAATGCAAAGCTCGGTTCTGGTCATCAACTTTAGGATGTGAAAGTACAAGAGGCTATGCAGAAATGATTCAGGACTAAACTTGGAACAGGAACAGGAGCAGGCCACTCCGCCTCTTGAGCCTGGCATACCAGAAGGGTTCCAACCCAAAACGCCACCTATTCCTTTTCTCCAAAGATGCTGCCTGACCCGCTGAGTTACTCCAGCATTTGTGTCAGTCTTCGGTATAAACTAGTATCTGCAGTTCCTTCCTACCATTCAATCTTCCGGGGAATCATCTGCCCTGTGTCTCTTCTCCTTTTCTGCACCAGTTCCCCATTGCCCTCGAATGCTTGTTCTTACAAATGTATCAATTTCCCCCTTGAAACACCCCCAGTAAATCTGGCTGCTACAACCTTTGGTGGTGGTGGTGGTGGGGGGGGGATTCTAGACATTTGTCACCTCTAGTTTGAAACAAAAACTCCAGGCAACTTCTGCTTTCAATGACAGCGGACTAATCATGACCACATCCTCCCATTGAAGATTCCCCCGAGAATGGATTAATGAATTAGGGTATGAATCAGCCATCAAATTGGCAGCAAAATTTAAGAATATTAAAATAACAGTTAGTAGTCTTGCCAATAAACAGATTCAATGCCTTATCATGCACGTGAAAACATCTATCCTGTCATGCACCCTAATGATCCCACCTTTCTGTCCTGGGCCTCTCCTCCATGGCCAGAGTGAGTTCCACCACAATTTGGAGGAGCAGCACCTCGTATTCCGCTTGGGTAGTTTACACCCCAGCGGTATGAACATTGACTTCTCCAATTTCAGGTAGTCCTTGCTTTCTCCCTCCTTCCCTTCCCCTTCCCAGCTCTCCCACAGCCCACTGTCTCCACCTCTTCCTTTCTTCTTCCCGTCCTCCTCGTCCCCACCCCCACGCCAGTCTGAAGGGTGTCGACCCGAAATGTCACCTATTCCTTCGCTCCTAGACGCTGCCTCACCCGCTGAGTTTCTTCAGCATTTTTGTCTACCTTCGATTTTTCCAGCATCTGCAGTTCTTTCTTAAACAATTGTACGTTCCAATAAGGCCATTCCTTGTTCATCTAAACTCCAAAGCACATGGATCTTCAGCTGCTTGCAATAGCAATTTACCAGAATGGCTCTAAAGATGAGAATAAAATGGAGGGATGGCGCAGCTGTAGAGTTGCTGCCTTACAGTGCTTGCAGCGCCGGAGACCCAGGTTCGATCCTGACTATGGGTGCTGTCTGCATGGAGTATGTACGTTCTCCCCGTGATCGCATGGATTTTCTCAAGAGATCTTCGGTTTCCTCCCGCACTCCAAAGACGTACTGGTTTGGAGGTTAATTGGCTTGGTATAAGTGTAAATTATCCCTAGTGTGTGTGCGGGATGGTGTTGGTGTGCGGGGGCCACTGGTCGGTGCGGACTCGGTGGGCCGTGGGGTGGGGGGGGCCTGTTTCCGTGCTGTATCTCTAAAACAGAAAACTAAAACACAGGTCAGTCAGCATCTGTGGAGGGAAATGGACAAAATATGTTTTTGGTCAGGATCCTTCTTCGGTATCTGTGTACCTCTCCAAGGACGAGGGAGTGAGCTCAGAGGGTCGACTGGACAGGTCAGGGGCTGCGGGTCTTAGAATCACAGGAGATTTATGGAACACACGAAGGCTATTTAGCCCCTTGTCTATGTTCCAGCTGGCAAAAAAGAACTCATCCCACCCAGCACTGGCCACACGCTTCTTCTAATGTGTAAAACATGCAGAGAAGAGCTTGGATAACCTTGGTTTCACCTCATCAACAATAATCTGGTATTGATCATTATTCTAGTGTTGATCAGTACCAGAACAGGGAAGCTGATTAAATTAACACTGCAAACACATTCAATGTTTGAGAAAGGAGAGGGGAGAGGTGGGGTGGGGGCAGGCAAGAAAAATAATTTATTGTGTTTTACACAGAATGGCTATAGTCTGGACTTTGGTGCCTGTGAGAGGTTGAAACAGGGGGGCTTACAAAGGGGGTCCCAAGAACGGGCTGCCGAGAAATGGGGATGGGGGGGGGGGCACAAGGGGGAGCTGCTGCCACATGTAGCGGCAGGCAGTAAGTAAGACTATTCGTGTCGGAAGGGACCGCAGAGGTTCAGTCCATTTGAAACTTTGTCGGCCCCAACAGGTCACTTGCGTACGGCCTAGGTTGGGTGCAAAAACAAAGCGTTTCACTGTGCCCTGGTACATGTGACAACGTATCTTTCATTCACAGGTAGACAAAATCAGGGCAGACTGGGAGAGTGTGATTCTACAGAGTTATTGGGAAGGAGCAGGGAGATGGAGCAAATTGTTCTCCTTGGACCTGGTAGATATGATGGGCTGAATGGCCTCCTCCTAGACTATATCAATTTGTAGTTGCTTTCCTGATAATTTTTTTAAAAAGCATTATTTCATAGTTGGAGACAAGAAACTGCTGTTGCTGGTATCTTGAGCAAATTGCAAAGTGCAGGAATAACTCAGCAGGCCAGGCAGCATGTGGGGTGGGAATGGATAGGCCTGAACGTTTCAGTTCAGGACCTTTCTTCAGACTGAAGACTTCAAGAGCCGAAGAAGGGTCCCGAATCAAAACGTCACATCCATTCCCTCCATAGATGCTGCCTGACCTGCTGAGTTACTCCAGCATTGAGCTTTGCTCATTATTTAGGTTTCTCAGCATCTTCACCCTCCTCTGTCAAGCAGCATTAGCAAAGCCCAAGCAATACCATATTATCTTTACCATTGGACCATATGGGACGACAGATGGCATGGGACGACAGATGGCACAATGGGCTAAGTGTTCGGCTGGCAACCGGAAGGTAGCTGGTTCGAATCCCGCTTGGAGTGCATACTGTCGTTGTGTCCTTGGGCAAGACACTTCACCCACCTTTGCCTGTGTGTGTCCTTGGGCAAGACACTTCACCCACCTTTGCCTGTGTGTGTGGATGTAATTATGTGAAGCACTTTGGGGTCAATGCAAGTTGACTAAAAATGTGCTATATAAATAAAGAAATTTAAATTTAAATTGGACCATTTTGGCCCATTGGATCTGTCAGTTCACAAGCAATCCAATCCCTCACTCATTTCCCTGGAAGCTTTCTCTCACATGGTGGTGAATCTGTGGAATTCATTGCCACAGAAGGCTGTGGAGACCAGCATGGATATGTTTACAGCAGAGATAGTTAGATTCTTGATTAATATGGGTTATGGGGAGAAGGCAGGAGAAAGGGGTTAGGAGGGAGTGATAGATCGACCATTATTGAATGGGGGAGTAGTCTTGATGGGCTGAATGGCCTAATTCTGCACCTATCATTTATGAACATGAACTGATGAAATGCACCCATCAACACCCTGGTTCTCAGCCACACACCAACATTATGGCACTTTATTGGCTCAGAGTCTTACAGTGTGGAATTAGGCCCTTCGGCCCAACTCGCCCACACCGACCAACATGTCCCACCTGCCTGCGTTTGGCCCACATCCCTCCAAACCTGTCCTATCCATGAATCTGACTAAATGTTTCTTAAACATGGAAGGTACGTGGAAGGAAGCTCAAACATCTCGGGGAGACCCATGCGGTCACAGGATGAACAGGCAATCTCCGAACAAAAGAGTGCACAAAATCCAGGCCCAGGCCCAGGCCCAGGTCACTGGAGCTTTGAAGCAGCCGCTCTGAACTTGCGGGATCACATCATGCATTAACCGATAGTAAAATGCAAAGATCCTATAGCGAGCAAGATAGACCACTCGACGAAAAAGACGTAGTACGGTCATGGGCAGATTCATGGGTAATTTTCGGCCCCATATCCGTAACCGGCTTCCGTCTCCGCACCAAAGATCCCGTAGCGGAGCAAAGATACTAGTGCGGAGACGGAAGCCGGTTACGGAAACATCCTCGTAAAAAAAAAAGTTATTTGGGAAAAATCTTCTCCTCATTTTCAGAATTATAATTTATTAACACAAACTGTTCCCCCGCAACGTTGATTACACTGCGAGTTGGGTCGGGTTGGGTTACGGAAATGGATGAAAAAAAGGCCCACTTTCCGCTCCGTTGCATACTACACGTCAGCCCATTGCATTTAGAAGGAGTGGTCTATCTTGCTCCGCTATAGGATCTTTGGTAAAAAGAGTCTCCACAAATAAATTGGGAAATGCAACGATTAGGCGCGAGCACAAGAGGAATGCTGAGCATCCAGTATAAACACATATCAGGCAAACAGCTTCACAAGTTGCAATCTCACCAGAAAATCTGTGGGCTCTTCACATCTGTAACACTTTCTCATTTTCACCACCAGACAAGATAGTGTTAGCCAATGGTTCTGATGTTACTACATCCATCTGCTTTAGTGTCACCAAATCTTGGGTAGGGGGAGGAACGAGGGTGGAGTTGTTAACTATGGAAATATAATATGATTTAATTAAAGGAACAGGTTTAAATTACCGAAGATAGACACAAAATGATGGGAGCAACTCAGCGGGTCAGGCACAAGTGGTGTGTGTGGCTCACCTGTTGAATTGGCTGTTCTTTGTACAAAAATGTTGGCGATTTATGAGCTCAGTTTAATTCTCGAAAGGAACTGCAGATGCTGGTTTACACCGAAGATAGATACAAAGTGCTGGAATAACTCAGCGGGTCAGGCAGCATCTCTGGAGAAAAAGAATAGGTGACGTTTCGGGTCAAGACCCCTTTCATTCTGAAGTAGGATCTCGATCCGAAATGTCACCCATTCCTTTTTTCCAGAGATGCTGCCTGAGCCGCTGAGTTATTCCAGCACTTTGTGTCTATCTTCGGTGTAAACCAGCATCTGTAGTTCCTTTTTTTTTTTTTTAAATCGCCAACATTTTTGTTCAAAGAACAGCCAATTCAACAGGTGAGCCACACACACCACTTGTACAGAACCAGAGGTTACTCCACACTGACAGCTGCGTCAACACCAAGTGTCCCCAGTGATGGAGTATAAATCCTGAAAACGGCCGGTTCAGCAACCAAGATATTTGGCCGAGTTTCATGACCTTTCTTCTCCCAATAGGACCCCAATTATTTCTACGGAGCAATTCTCCTGCTCACAGCTAGGACCAGGAACTACCAGTGAAAGGGAGCACAAAGCAAGGAAATAATACTAAACCTTTAGAATTCTCTGGTTTAGCCACAATTAATCCCAGGCGCCACATGTTCGGAAGTCATGGGGAAGGGATTTGTTAGAAAGATACAGGGGATGAGGGCAGTTCAGTGCAGAAAACCTGGGATTGTTATTGGAGGTTCAATAGAATACAATAGACAATAGGTGCACGAGTAGGCCATTCGGCCCTTCGAGCCAGCACCGCCATTCAATGTGATCATGGCTGATCATCCCCAATCAGTACCCCGTTCCTGCCTTCTCTCCATATCCCCTAACTCTGCTATTTTTAAGAGCCTATCTCGCTCTCTCTTTCTCTGACTCTTTCAGTCTCAGAGAAAGGACATTTAATAGCAATGGGGTTGAACAAGGTAATGAGACCAATCTTATTTCTCTGCAGAGAACAAGGAAGAATTTCACTGCTCGGTTTCATAAATTCTAGGAGCAGAATTAGGCCATTTGGCCCATCAGGTCTACTCCGCCATTCAATCGTGGCTGATCTATCTCTCCCACTCAGCCCCCATTCTCCTGCCTTCTCCCCATAACCCCCGACACCCGTACTAATCAAGAATATGTCAATCTCCGCCTTTAATATATCCATTGACGTGGCTTCCACGGAATGAATTCCACCATTCATTGCATGGTTTATGGTGTCAGATGCTCTATGAACTCAGTCGCCACAGGGAACAGGGCCTCATTGCAAAAATAAAAGCACTGGCTGAACGAAAAATAGTGATTGAAAAATGACCTCTCGTTGGACACGTCGGCTGCAGCTTAAATCCATTGTTTAAAAAGCCTGGCCTTGATTTATTACATTTTTGGAACGAATTAGCACAGGAAATCTTCCCATTGGATCCTGTGTTTGCTTTGTACATTCACTGACTGCTTATCCTTACCTGCCCTTCAAATCAAGTAATTTACTCAGCTATTTCGGAGGACAATTATGACTTCAGTATCTGGAGACACATGTAGGCCAGGAGAGGACAGCAGATTCCCTTCACTAAAAGGACATCGGTGAAGCAGATGGCTTGTTACTGCAGCGTTTGTGGATCACTCATTTAGCTAATTAATTTAATTACCCCAGCTGCCACTCTGGGACTCCGCCATTAATCTAATTTGGAAATATGTTGCTGTTCCTCCATCATAAGTTCATAAGCGATAGGGGCAGAATTAGGCCAATCGGCCCATCAAGTCTACTCCACCATTCAATTATGGTTGATCTATCTTTATCTCTCAACCCCATTCTCCTGCCTTCTCCCCATATCTCCTGACACCCATCATTGGGTCTAAATCCTGGAACTCATTACCAACTAGCACCATGGGAACATCTTAACTAGAATAATGCACTGAATCAAGTGACGCGTCACCAACTGAGCAAGAACATCGTGCGATGGGCAATAAATCCTGGTCTGACCAGTGATGACCAAGTCCCTTGGTTGTTACTATCCTTGGGAACTGTACTATAAGCTCCCGATTGTAATTGTAGCTGGCAACGATACAGAGGAAGCGACATTTAATCTATACAGACTTGGCCATGCTCAAGTGAACTTTCTCCCAACATGTTCCCGATGTTGGGGGAGTCCAGAACCAGGGGCCACAGTTTAAGAATAAGGGGTAAGCCATTTAGAACAGAAATGAGGAAACACTTTTTCTCATAGAGAGTTGTGAGTCTGTGGAATTCTCTGCGTCAGAGGGCGTTGGAGGCCCATTCTCTGGGTACTTTCAAGAGAGAGCTAGATAGGGCTCTTAAAGAGAGCGGTCAGGGGATATGGGGAGAAGGCAGGAACAGGGTACTGATTGGGGATGATCAGCCATGATCACATTGAATAGCTCAAAGGGCCGAATGTCTTCAGACAGAACATGGCTGAAGAGCAGGATAACAGCAAGAACTAGAGTTAAGTTTATTGACATGAGTACCAAGGAACAGTGAAAAGCTTTTTGTTGAGTGCTAACCAGTCGGCAGAAAAAACTATACATGATTATAATCAATCTGTTCAGTGCACAGATACATGATAAAAGCAATCATATTTATTGGTGATAGTAAGATAGGATTCCATAGAACTTGCATCAGGAGAACGGAGCAGAACCTCTTCAAAATCTACATACTTTGAGGAATTAAGGGTCCTGACCAGAAATGTCACCCATCCATGTTCTCCAGAGGTAAGACATAGTGCAGGATGAGTTTAGCCAGTCAGGCAACATCTCAGAACATGGTTAGGGGAGATTTCGGGTCAGGAACCTTCTTCAGAGATGCTGCTTGAAGATGCTTCTTCAGAGGTGCTCCCTCTGAGTGACTCCAGCATTTTGTCTTTTTTTGTACACTGGCATCTGCAGTTCCTTGCATCTCCATGAAATATAGGAAGACAGTAACCGCAAGATTGATGTGGGGTTGGTGATGGAGCAATCAGCGTGTAGATAGACACAAAATGTTGGAGTAACTCAGTGGGACAGGCATGGGTGATGTTTCGGGTCGAGATCAGAAACGTCACCCATTCCTTCTCTCCAGAGATGCTGTCTGGCCCGCTGAGTTACTCCAGCATTTTGTGTATATCTTTGGTTTAAACCAGCATCTGCAGTTCCTTCCAACATGTTCAATCAGCATGTAGATGCAAGTTTTCGTTGCTGCATTAGTGCTAGGCTCCAGTCATCACATCCTGCAATTCACACTCCTAAACACCTGTTAATGACCACTATCCCATCATAAAACCACCAAAGTCTGTGAGCAACGTATCAAGACCCACAATGAGAGCAATTTGCATTTTTTTGCATTTGCATAACACAAATTTAATGTAATAAATCAAAGAGGAGCCATTACCAGCAAGACTTGAGAGCCAGCCACATCAAGGGAGATGATCAAAAGCTTGCTGGATAGGAATGTTTTAAATGAAAGAGAGGTGGTTTTAAGTGTAGAATTCCAGAGGCATGTCGAGTGAGCGGCTGAGGGAACAGTACTGGGACCTTTGATGTACTTCAATGGTTCAAAAGAAAATAAAGGTGGGCCGGCCGATTAGTACGTTTGCAGATGACACGGAAATTGGCTGAGTTGTGGACAGTGAGGAAGTTTGTAAAATGACACAACAGGAAGTAGATTGGTTGGAAATATGGGCAGCAGGGTTGCACAGCACTAGAGTTGCTGCCTTACAGTGCCAGGGACCCAGGTCCGATCCCGAGGACGGGCACTGTCTGTGCTTTAAATGAGCGGAGGAGTATTCCCCATCTCCCACCACTTCAGGTCACAAGATCCAGACAATGGGGAGAAAGAGAAGACACAAGAGACCGCTGGTGATGGAATCTTGAGCAAAACACTAAGTGCTGGAGGAACTCAGCGGGTCAGGCAGCGTCTCAGGAGGGGATCTTGCTGGCGAGGGAATGGACTGAGGTCAGGGTCCTTCTTCAGCTAGATGGCATCGGGGAGAAGAAAGCTGGAATAGAGAGGTGGGGGCGTTGAACGCAACACGAGAAAAGCTCACGTTCAAAAGTGATAGGAGCAGAATTAGGCCATTCGGCCCATCGTCTACCCCGCCATTCAAACTCTTGGCCGATCTATCTCTCCCTCCCAACCCCATTCACCTGCCTTCACCCCCATAACCCCCACACACCCGTACTCATCAGAATCTATCTCTCTCTCTGCCTTAAAAAATATTCATTGACGACCTCCACAGCCGTCTGTGGCAATGAGTTCCACAGATTCACCACCCTCCGACTACAGAAATTCCTCCTCACTTCCTTCCTAATTGAATGTCCTTTAATTCTGAAAAACCGACACAGAAAAGGAAAGCAGAGGGAGATCAAGAAGTGGAGACACACAAAAAAAAAGGCAAAGAAAGGCAGGCAGACAGAGAAAGTGGCAGAGAATTACTTGCAATGAGCCAGCCTGCTCGAATTGTATGAGGTGGTCGCTATGGTAACAGAAAGATTCTGAATAAATAAATATCACAAGAGTCACTTGATGGTTTGCAGGTCACAAATAAACACTCAGCTAACATCATGAAATTATTTACCAAGCATTTAATCATATTGGTTTCAGACAAACTGGATTTCCGAAAGCATTTCTCAAAGAACAGGGGTGGATTATCACCAGGGAACGGCTGGGGTTGCATGCCTGATAGAGGGGGCAGGGGAGAAACTGCAACCAGTCTATGGGTCTCTTGGGTTTTGATGGGGGTAGGGTAGGGGGCACAGGAAACAAAATTATCCAAGCTTGCCATCTCTGGATAGAATGGGTGACGTTTTAGGTCAAGGGCCTTCTATAGCCTAGCTGTAGGAAGAAGGGTCTCGATCTGAAACGTCACCCATTCCTTCTATCCAGAGATGCTGTCTGTCCCGCTGAGTTACTCCAGCACTTTGTGTCTATCTTCGGTGTAAACCAGCATCTGCAGTTCCTTCCTATACGTATTCCAAGCTTGCTATTGCTAATTGGCATCAAATACAATCATGAGGGGGCTAGATCATGGATGCCTTGGTTGCACCACGGACTTCGGGCTTTGCGTTTGTTTTTGCACTATTTGATGTTTTTTTTAATGGAACTCTTTGATCTTTTTAACATTATCAATTGAGCACTGTAGTCACAAATATTGTGCTATTGCATGTAGGGATTTCATCATTCCATTTTGGTATATATGACAATAAAACACTCCCGACAATGTTTCAGGTCAGGACACTTCTTCAGTGTTAAGTTGGGTCCCCACCTGAAATGTACTCTGTCCATTTCCTCCACAGATGCTGCCTGACCCGCTGAGTTTCTCCAATACTTTGGTTTTGCTCAAGATTCCAGCATCTTCATCTTCAGGATTTAATTTATATCCAAGCAGATCCATGCAGGCGGTGGGATGGACCAATAAACAATAGGTGCAGGAGTCGGCCCTTCGAGCTGATCATCCACAATCAGTACCCCATTCCTGCCTTCTCCCCATATCCCTTGACTCCGCTATCTTTAAGAGCTCTATCTAACTCTCTCTTGAAAGCATCCAGAGAATTGGCCTCCACTGCCTTCTGAGGCAGAGAATTCCACAGATTCACAACTCTCTGGGTGAAAACATTTTTCCTCATCTCCGTTCTAAATGGCCTACCCCTTATTCTTAAAATGTGGCCCCTGGTTCTGGACTCCCCCAACATCGGGAACACGTTTCCTGCTTCTAGCGTGTCCAAACCCTTAATAATCTTATATGTTTCAATAAGATCATCCTAAATTCCAGAGTATACAAGCCCAGTGGCTCCATTCTATCAACATAAGACAGTCCCGCGATCGTAGGAATTAACCTCGTGAACCTACGCTGCACTCCCTATTATAACCACTGAGCAACGTTCGAATAAGTACAGGTAGAAGTTGTCCCATACACGCTGTATCTTGGTCAAAGCTTCACTTCCAACCGCAAGAATCTCTGTGGTAAAAAGCAGGAAGCATTTCATCTTCCTCCGCTGGAGCACACCTGCTCAGATATCCCGCTCCCGAACTTTCTCCCACCTAAAGGCCCACCTCTGACAAGCACGGCTGAACTGATGGGTGAAGATGTGGGCAGCAATTTCATGTGATTCCAGTCATACCTCACTTCCACATTCGAATAGGAAGCACTCAGCCCATGCTTAGTATCAGCTGAGATCATCCAAATGACGTTTGTACAGGTACATGGATAAAATAGGTTGAGAGGGATGTGGCCAAAGGTGGGCAGGTGGGATGAGTGTTGAGAAGGCATTTTAATAATAATAATAATGGATGGGATTTATATAGCGCCTTTCTAATACTCAAGGCGCTTTACATCGCATTATTCATTCACTCCTCAGTCACACTCGGTGGTGGTAAGCTACTTCTGTAGCCACAGCTGCCCTGGGGCAGACTGACGGAAGCGTGGCTGCCAATCTGCGCCTACGGCCCCTCCGACCACCACCAATCACTCACACACATTCACACACATTCACACACAGGCAAAGGTGAGTGAAGTGTCTTGCCCAAGGACACAACGACAGTATGCACTCCAAGCGGGATTCGAACCGGCTACCTTCCGGTTGCCAGCCGAACACTTAGCCCATTGTGCCATCTGTCGTCCCGGTTTTGGTTGGCATAGGCAAGTTAGGCCAAAGGGCTTGTTTCTATGCTGTATGACTATGAATCATTAATTGGGCCAACTGGCTAAGCCGTAATTACTAAGACTGTGTGGACACCAAATGGCAAATAGAGTCATAGAGTGTGGAAACAGGCCCTTCGGCCCAACTTGCCCACACCGGCCAACATGCCCCAGCTACTCTAATGCCACCTGCCACACTTGGTCCATATCCCTCCAAGCCTGTCCTATCCACTTACCTGTCTAACTGTTTCTTAAATGTTCGGATAGTCCCAGCCTCAACTACTCCTCTGTGTGCTTGTTCCATACACACACACACACACTACCTTTTGTGTGAAAAAGTCACCCCTCAGATTCCTATTATCTGCCTGCACAGCAAGGAAGGACAGTAAATGGACCTTACGTCCAATATCTGCTGCACACAACTTCGCAGCTTCATGTGACATTGAGGTTTCAGTTCTTGGCTGAGTGGCCGCCTCCTGTTCTCACCATGGGGCAAAACTTTCAAAAACCAATGCAAAACCAAGCAATAAAATGCAGGAAGTGCCTTTATACCCGATGGAGAGATAGCGAGATCTGAAGATAACCACAGGCATTTACTGAGAGGATCATTAATCATGATTCTAAAGATAAATAACACACAGGTTGTATTGAGGCCACAGACAAGGTAAACAGTGTTATTGCAAGCCAGAGCAGGCATGAACAGCCAAAGTAACAGTTCAATTCACAATGATTCTTTGATATGTTCATTCTACTTGTGTACGAACTAGCTGTTTGACCAGTAACCCCGAAACTTGGACTAGTAATCCTGATGTTAAATTCCAGGGTTCAATCAGCCATAATCACAATGAATGGCGGTGCTGGCTCGAAGGGCCGAATAGCCTCCTCCTGCACCTATTTTCTATGTTTCTATGGTTCTAATACCCATATCAGCTGAATGGGAATTTAAATTCAGGGAAATAAATGATCTGAAAGAAATGAAAGTCAGTGTAGCAATGAAACAAATTGGACTGCAGTAAAATTCACTTGAATTACAAAAGTCTGTTAGGAAAGGAAATCTGCTGTCCTTACTTGGTATGGCCAACCTGTGGCTCCAGACACACAAAAATGTGTTTTATCTTAATTGTTCTCTTAAATTGGTACCATGAGACTCCCAACTTAAGAAGAATTAAGTCTAGGCAACATTTGGAAATGGACAACATCAAGTGATGCTGGAAGATCACCAACTCGGTGAATGACTCTCTTTGGTCTACCCAAACTTTTTTTGCCTGGCCCGCTGAGATACTCCAGCACTTTGTGTCTATCTTGGGGAATGTTGCCGAATGGCCCATTCCAGACTGCAAGAAGGACTGCACTGAGGGATGCATTGAAGGTTGGTGCAGCCAACATCAAGTTGCTGCGGGGGAGGACCACAGTCTAGGGTCATTCTGTTGCTGGACATTGAGGGGCTGAGATCCAAGGGGCTACCCCTCTTTCAAGATGAGAAATATGACCCCAGGGGGGCACATGAGTGGCAAGGGTGTTTTGTTTAAAGATACTGTACAATCAAACACTGAGCATAACAATAGACACTGATAATATATATATATATATTTATTTATTTATTTATATATCTATATATCTATATATCTATATCTATATATCTATATATATATATACACACACACACATACACATACACACACACATACACACACACACATACACACACACATACACATATATAATATATGTAAAGGTTATTCTGGGGGGGGAAAGGGTGACAACTTGTGAAGGAATTAAAACAGTAAAGGTGGCTAAATCAACAATAGGAGGAACAGTCAAGAAGGTGTTAAACGTGTAGGAAGGAACTGCAGATGCTGGTTTAAAATGAGGATAAACATCAAAAGCTGGAGTAACTCAGCGGGATAGGCGGCATCTCTGGAGAGGAATGGGCGACGTTTCGGGTCGAGACCTATTCACCTACAGTCTGAAGAAGGGTCTCGACCCAAATCGTCAACCATTCCTTCTCTCCAGAGACGCTGCCTGTCCCGCTGAGTTACTCCAGCTTTTTGTGTCTGAGATGGTGTTAATGCCAGACTGAGCGAGATAATATCACAGGACAGATGAACCTGGATTGCTCAAAGGGCGATTTCATGATTTTATTTTAAAGTAATTTAACTTAAGCTAAAATGGCAGTTTTGTGATGCAAAGTGCCTGGTTGAGAAGTGAATGTAATATAAATAATCCTTTTCTGTCTGAAGTTTAACTGCATCAGGCAAGAGGTTGAGTCACAAGTTGTGTGCCAGTTGACCTAAATAAGTCTGTGTGATGAGTTATCCAGTCCCAGCAAACTAGGAATGAACATAAAGCTTTCCTCCAGCAGTTGAAATTGTCCAGCGTGTCCTGCTGGAGAGAATCCAAGTCTGAACGTTAAGCAAGCAAAGAACTGGATATGTAGGAAGGAACTGATGCTGGTTTAAACCAAAGATAGACACAAAGTGCTAGAGTCACTCCGTGGGTCAGGCAGCATTAGGATGGGTGACGTTTTGAGTCAAAACCCTTCTTCAGACTGGAGGTGAATAGGTCAGATAACCAGAATTCTCTGCCTTCATTGAAATAGCCCTGAACCGACTTCCAAAGGTGCATCACTGCCAATTCATTTCACCACGACATTGAAATAGCAGCTTCGGGAAATAAGGCTCGAACCAAGTTCAAAATTCAGAAACAAAGAACTGCAAATCCTTGTTTATACCAAAGATGAAGATTTGGGTACCAAACCAAAACGTCATCGATCCTTTTTCTCCAGAGATGCTGCCTGACCTGCTGAGTTACTCCAGCATTTCATGTCTATCTTTGAACCAATTTCATCTTGATCCAAGACTTGAATAAGACTGAAATGTTGGCTGATGGGGAGGTGATAATGAGGCCTATGTCAGGGCTGCCAACATTGGATGAGAGTTGGGAGTGAGAAATTGCGAGAGACCAAGCACGAGGGAGCGTAGCAACCGGGTGGGGGGGGGGGGGGGGAGGAGGGTGTCCCCCTCCCATTGGTACGGAACTTTTGCATTTTTCAACTTGAAATTGTGCAATATGGTGCATACTGTAGTGAGTCTTTTAACTTATACTTGAATGCAATATATAAGCTTTAAATTGGATTAGCTATGAATAAGGTTAGACTAAATTACATTCCTAATTACATTCCACAGTAGAGTCCAGGCTCTGATCAACACTTGCAGCACATGAATGATCTTAGTATATTCATGTTTGGAAATCAGGTTATAATCAAACACTTGGCCCACTGCACATTTGGTACTACTCCTGGCCCTGACTCCAGTTGCATACCTTCTCTCATTCCTGACCCTGAGTCCAGCCTTACACCTGGCCCCCTATTCTACCCTGATCATAGCTGCTTACCTGCTTAGGTTCCCAGTGCTGGACACTCCCATTGTCCCAGCTTTGACACCTAGTACTATTCCAGACCTTGACTGGATGCACACTTGGCCTTGCTCCTAGCTCCTCTGCACTGACAATATATCTGGCCCACACATAAAGCCCCATATCTGACCCCCTGGACTTAACGTTTTACGTTCAAGTCCACAGGTGCTTATCTAATGCGATAATCTTTTCTGGGGCACTTCACAGACCAAATTATATAACTAAATTTGCTACATCCATTGGCTTCCTTGTTATCTAACATGCTAGTTGCTTTGTCAAATAAGTCATCAATTGGTTGAACACAATTTCTCATCCATAAAATTATATTCACTCAGCTGTATGTATTCTGTTACCATTTCTTTCATTTTCGATAACAAACTGTCCTGAAGCCATTTTCACCCCCAATATTTTCAGTATTTTGCTGTCTTCCTCTCAGCTGGGACTTTTCCGAAATGCAAAGTCCAATAACTATATATTTAAGCAATATTATTCTATTAAATGTGATCTTGAGAGTACATAATTACAACAGAGCGTGAGAAATTTGTGATCAGCGTGAGAATTTGTTCAAATGCGTGATTCTCACGCTCAAAGCGTGAGAGTTGGCAGCTCTGCCTATGTTGTGAAATTAGTCAGAGAACTACTAGTGCTAGAACTAGTCGTTCCCAGATGTGTTTCAGTGTCCTCTTGGTTAATTTTACTGTTTGTATGCCTCCTTGTCACCTTCCCTCAGCCAACAATGAACCCTGCACAAATGCACCTGACTCCCTGAGTTCCTCCCACACTGAAATCCACCATCAGAGGATCGGGCATATTGGCAACCCAACCAAGCTGATGCTTTAACTAAATGGTGACATAGCATTGACAGTCTGAGTCAGTGACCAGTTCACTGCATTTCATCAATACTTAACAAGACAGGTTCCAGGAATGTGCGGGTTAGTGTATGATGAGCTTTTGACAGCACTGTACTCGCTGGAGTTTAGAAGGTTGAGGGGGGACCTCATTGAAACTTACAGAATAATCTTCTTATCGAGTTCACTCACAAGATTAGAAGTTGTTCAGCCAGAGCCAAAGATATTAGAGGATCTAGTAGACTAAAGATCTAGTATCTTTGGCCAGAGCTGAACACATTTCTCGGCATCTGCATACAATGGTGTCTGTCTTGTCGCTTCTTGTGCGTGGTAGTGGAAAGATTGGTGGAAACAGGGCCGCGACGTGAATGCTCTTTCCTTGACCCCGACAGAATAATGAAAGGCACAGATAGAGTGGATGTGGAGAGGATGTTTCCACTGGTGGGAGAGTCTAGGAACAGAGGTCGTAGCCTCAGAATTAAAGGCCGCTCTTTTAGAAAGGAGGTGAGGAGGAACTTCTTTAGTCAGAGGGTAGTTCATCTGTGGAATTCATTGCCTCACTGTGGAACAGAGGGCTGTGGAGGACAAGTCAGTGGATATTTTTAAGGCAGAGATAGTCAAATTCTTGAATAGAACTAGTGTCAAGGGTTATGGGGAGAAGGCAGGAAAATGGGACTAGGAGGCAGAGATCAGTCATGATTGAATGGTGGAGTAGACTCGATGGGCCGAATGGCCTGATTCTACTCCCTAAAACTTGTGAAGAACAAACAAGTTCAAAACACGACGACACGAGTGGTTTTCATAGCGACGAAGTGGTTGCTCCAAACAGCAAATCTGTGCCTGTGAGCTCACGTTGGGAAATGCATATTAAGACCTCAGTAAATCAGACAAAGTCCAACTCAAGAGCCAAATGCAGGGCAGGGAATCAAAAAGGGGAATAGAATACATCGCAACCACAAAGCACAGTGCCAGCACCGAGTCGGAACTGTGCTCTTAATTAGGACAAGTGCCTCATCGGCAAGGGCACCATCCCCCAGTGGTGCAGTTAAAGATACAGCACAGAAACAAGCCCTTCGGCCGATCGAGCCCGCATTGACCAGCAATCCACACACACCAACACTACCTTACATGCACTAGGGACAATTTTTACATTTACACCAAGCCAATTAACCTACAAATCTGTAGGTCTTTGGAGTGTAAGAGGAAACCGAAGATCTCGGAGAAAACCCATGCTGGTCACGGGAAGAACGTGCAAACTCCGTACAGACAGCAGCCCTAGTCAGGACCGAACCCAGGTCTCTGGCGCTGTAAGGCAGTAGCTCTACCGCTACGCCACCTTGCTGCCCGAGTTCTACGCAAGAAAACACAAGGCCAGTGTATGTAACCTGTTCTCACTCTTTAACCCTTTGAGTCTCAATATCACGCAAGCCATCAATAGGATCGAGAGGAGATTTGATTGCATGCATGGGCAGATGGTGGTTTAAAATAAATAGAGAGGGGAAAGATGATGCAATCACTCGATGGTGAAGCACCAAGGCATTAAAATCTGGGGGAGGCGAGAGATTTTAAGAAAAGATTTAAAAAAAAACTAAATGGATTGCCTGTGTGGTGGTAGTATTAGAGACAAATCAGGATCTTTTTTCAGGCTCTGGCAGTTCAGTTCTGAACCTCAGATAGACACAAAGTGCTGGAGTAACTCAGCGGGTCAGGCAACATCTCTGGAGAACACGGATAGATGGCGTATCAGGTCGAGATTCTTTTTCAGACTTGATTCTCAACCTCATCTTCACAGTGAAAGTAAACCTAGCCTACGCAGTATCTCCGCCACCCAAGTCGATATTGTGGTGAAGACAAATTGTGTCAGAAGGAACTGCAGATACCGGTTTATGAGGGAGACAAGTGCTGGAGTAACTCAGCGGGTCAGGCAGCATCTCTGGAGGTGACATTTTGGGTTGGAACCCATCTTGGCAAAAAAGGAATAGATAGAAGGGTTCCAGCCCAAAACATTACCTAGACGATTTATGCAGAGGTGCTGGCTGACCCGCTGAGTTGCTCCAGCATTTTGTGTCTATCTTCAATCTTGTGGTGAATTTCCCCTGCAAGCTCTGTGGCGCAATTACATCAATCACGGCTGTGTGGTCACCTTCAATGCTCTGTGTACATCGAACTGAATGAAAGGAGGAAGGGTGTTGCTTTAAAACCTCAATAGTCAAAGTCAAAGATAAACACAAAATGCTGGAGTAACTCAGCGGGCCAGGCAGCATCTCTGGAGAGAAGGAATGAGTGATATTTCGGGTTGAGACAGCTTCGTCAATCTGACCCGAAACGTCACCCATTCCCTCTCTCCAGAGATGCTGCCCGTCCCGCTGAGTTACTCCAGTATTTTGTGTCCACCTGCGGATGAAACCAGCACCTTCCTTCCTACACATACTCAAAAGTCAAGGCGGATTAGACTAGGTTTCAGCTGGTTTACCATTACAATAGACAAGCATATCCAGGAAAAGCTAGCCAATTTTTAAAACAAAATTGGCTTGATAAGAGGACAATAGGTGTAGGAGTAGGCCACTCGGCCATTCAGCCCTTCGAGCCAGCACCGCCATTCAATGTGATCATGGCTGATCATCCCCAATCAGTACCCCGTTCCTGCCTTCTTCCCACATCCCCTGACTCCGCTATTTTTAAAGAGCCATGTCTAGTTCTCTCTTGAAAGCATCCAGAGAACCTGCCTCCACCGCCCTCTGAGGCAGAGAGTTCCACAGACTCACCACTCTCTGTGGGAAAAAGTGTTTCCTCGTCTCCGTTCTAAATGGCTGACTCCTTATTCTTAAACTACAACCTTGCGGTGTCAGATTGTCGTGACGCTGATCACTCGCCACAGGAGCAGGTCTCAGGGACGGGCAGCCCTGACGGCTCAATGATCAACCATGCAGCTGTGACCACGTGACCTGCCCGGGCCATCTGCTGTGGTCGGATGCAAAGTTAAATCAGGAACTAGACTCTGGCAAGAACAGGAAGTTGCAGAGTAGATGAGTACCACTGGAGAAATTCCTCATTGTACCTTGCACAGGAAGTACAGCACAGAAAGAAGCCATTCAGCCCCAAATAGTTTCATTTCGGTTTAGTTTGTTGTCACGTGTACCGAGGTACAGTGAAAAGCTTTTGTTGCGGGCGAACCAGACAGCAGAAAGACAAGGTGGACAAAAGTGCTGGAGAAACTCAGCGGGTGCAGCAGCATCTATGGAGCGAAGGAAATAGGCAACGTTTCGGGCCGAAACCCTTCTTCAGACCCCGAAACGTTGCCTATTTATTTCGCTCCATAGATACTCCTGCACCCGCTGAGTTTCTCCAGCACCTTTGTCTACCAAGGAACTGCAGATACTGGTTTACACCAATGATACACACAAAATGCTGGAGTAACTCAGTGGGACAGACAGCATCTCTGGGGAGAATGAACCAATACTGCATGGAGTGTATTATTGGAAGGCATCTGACAATACACTAATCTGGAAGGTTTGGGACACAAAAATAAAACAAATACACATTATCAGTTAGTTTTACACACTTCCCTGTCTAGCCAAAGAGGAAGAGAGAGTCGCTGGAGAGAGATTATCAGCTCATTAAAAGTAACAGTAACAACACTAAAGCAATATTGTCAGTCATGGCAATTGACTGTAAGCAGGGGATGGGTTTGTACTCAGCAGGGCTTCTCCCTGCAAATTGGGGCACTTACAACAATCATGCACCAATCTTAGCTCAATGTAAACCTCGCACCTCTGAAATTCAGCATACAGGTGAGATAGGCACAACATGCTGGAGTAACTTGGGTGGACAGGCAGCATCGCTGGAGAGAAGGAATGACGATAGACAACAGACAATAGGTGCAAGAGTAGGCCATTCGGCCCGTCGAGCCAGCACCGCCATGCAATGTGATCATGGCTGATCATCCACAATCAGTACCCCGTTTCTGCCTTCTCCGCTATCTTTAAGTGCTCTATCTAACTCTCTCTTGAAAGCATCCAGAGAATTGACCTCCACTGCCTTCTGAGGCAGAGAATTTCACAGATTCACAATCCTCTGGGTGAAAAGGTTTTTCCTCATCTCTGTTCTAAATGGCCTACCCCTTATTCTTAAACTGTGGCCCCAGGTTCTGGTATCCCCCAACATGTTTCCTGCCTCTAGTGTGTCCAATCCCTTAATAATCTTATATGTTTCAATACGAACCCCTCTCATCCTTCTAAATTCCATTGTATGCAAACCCAGTCGCTCCATTCTTTCAACATATGACAGTCCCGCCACCCCGGGAATTAACCTCGTGAACTTACGCTGCACTCCCTCAATAGCAAGAACGTCCTTCCTCAAATTTGGAGACCAAAACTGCACGCAATCCTCCAGGTGTGGTCCCACTTGGGCCCTGTACAAGTGCAGAAGGACCTCTTCCCTTTCCATATCTTGACTGGTTGAGATCTTGCAACATTTTTAATTTCTCTGTCAAGAAAGGGTGACCTTTCGGGTCGAGACCTTTCTTCTAAAAAGTCAGAAGAAGGGTTTTGACCCGAAACGTCACCCATTCTTTCTCTGCAGAGATGCTGAGTTACTCCAGCATTTTGTATCTATCTTCAGTGTAAACCAGCATCTGCAGTTCCTTTCGAGAATTAAACTGAGCTCATATAAAGAGTAAGTAAGTAAGTAAGTAAGTTTATTGGCCAAGTATTCACATACAAGGAATTTGCCTTGGTGCTCTGCCCACAAGTACCAACAAGAGTACAAGTGAGTTCCCTAGCTGTTCAGCCCTCAAAAGCCACCACCATAAACCCACCGCTTTTGGGTGGGATATTAATGGGTGTCTGCAAACAACTACCTGCACTTCAAAGGTACAGGACGGAAGTTTTCTCTCATGCAAAGAATCACAGAAATGTCATTAATATCCTAGACCTCTAGGCAAGTGAGATCAAACGTCACATGCAATTGAACTGAATAAACATGAAATATAGAACAGTGCAGCACAGGAACAGTGTCTGTGCCGAACATGAAGCTAAATTAAACTAATCTCCCATCTGCATGTGATCCATATCCCTCCATTCCCTGTATATCCATGAGTCTATCCAAAAGTCTCTTCAATGCCACTACCGTATCTGTCTCCTCCACTCTCCCATACTTTTTCCAGATGTATTCTTTATTCAGAATAATGTGTACCAAAAACAAGAATAGTCCAAAAACAGCTCAGCGACTAAACATTCTGTACATTCATTAGCATTATATTTGGAAGTGTTCACAAACCTATCATTATACCATGCAGGTAGACAAAAATACTGGAGAAACTCAGCGGGTGAGGCAGCATGTATGGAGCGAAGGAAATAGGCAACGTTTCGGGCCCGAAACCTTTCTTCAGACTAATCTGCATCTGCAGTTCCTTCTTATACATTATACCATGCAGCCTTGCCAGTCATGTGGCTCCCCCACTCCTGCTGGCAGTGTGCTCCCCACTTTCAATTCCCACGCTAGCCCCAGTTCCATCAGATCAGAGCAGCTATGTACAGCTGGTCAGGCAGCATCCCTGGAGAAAAAGGATGGCTGATTCGGGTCAGGACCCTTCTTCAGACTGAAAGTGGAGGGTGGGGGGGAAGGAAACGAGAGGTAGAGGACCTCATCGTTTAACCGTCACCCATCCGTTTTCTCCAGAGATGCTGCCTAACCTGCTGAGTTACCACCGCATTTTATGTTTATCTTCAGTATAAACCAGCATCTGTAGTTCCTTCCTGCACATTCAGAGCTGCTATGCGTCTACCATGGGAAAACAGTAAGCGTTAAAAAAAAAACATTCACGCCCTGCATATTATCTCTTCTCCCCTCTCCCATAGGGCAGAGGGTACAAAAGCTTGAAAGAATGTACCACCCGAATCAAGAACAGCTTCTCCCTGTTGTTGCCAGACTCTCCAACTCACTTCTCATAAACTCATAGCCCTGTCCCACGGTACAAGTTCATTCCAAGAGCTCTCCCCGAGCTTGCCCTGATTCGAACTCGGAGATTTACGGTAATGGCCACTCGTCGGTACTCGGGGCTCTCGTGGACATTTTTCAACATGTTGAAAAATCTTCACCAGTCTTCCCGTGCTTACCTGCCGTTAGCGAGTCTTCCCGAGTATCCGCCGTTAGCGTTACGAGCCGCTAAGAGACGTCCCCGAGCTTTGACGTACCCGCTACGTTCATTCTCCGTTCTTACCACGAGTTTGATTTTTTTTAAACTCGGGAGAGCTCTTGGAATGAACTCGTACCGGAGGACAGGGCTTTAAGATAGACACAAAATGCTGGAGTAATTCAGAGAGAAGGAATGGGTGACATTTTGGGTCGAGATCCTTCTTCAGACTAAGGGTGTATTCCCGATTTTCCTGATTGTAATCCTTGCACTGTTTTTTATATGTACTTACTATAGTTGTAACACAATATTCTGCACTGGTGCACCCATGTATGGGTTGATTCTACTCATGCATGATATGATATGCCTGGATAGCACGCAAAACAAAGATTTTCATTTTATCGCCGTACACGTGACAATAATAAACCAATACTAATACCTGCCTTTGCACTTCATCACAACACCTTTATCCAACTAAATTGAATAGCTGTCACCGGATAAGGTGGTCAAGAAAGCTTTTGGCACATTGGCCTTCATCGGTCAGGGTACTGAGTAAAGAAGTTGGAACGCTATGTTACAACTGTAAAAGGAACTAGTTTCTGGAGAGTCAAAAGAGCACTCGGAACAACAACCGACTCCTCTCCCTGCGCTGAACGGAGCGGTTCAGGAGATCCTTCACCCCTGCAGCCATTAGATTTTATAGTATGGCTGTAGTGGGATGCGTTTTTGCATTTTTTGCTTTAAAAAAAAATTTAAATGAATTATTTAATTTTAAAGTATTTATTGCTCTCAGGTATTGTCCACATTGTATTTTATGTCTGCGCTTGTTTGTTGGTTGAGGGCTTCTGGACATCTGAATTTCCCCGAGGGGATCAATAAAGTATTTATTATTACTATTAGTGATGCCACAGTCGTGAATATTTTATTCAGTTTTGATCACCCTGATTTGGGAAAGACGCTGTTATGGCGCAAAGAGTCCACAGAAGATGTACCAGGACGTTGCCAGGACTTATACGATAGGACTTTATTCATCCCCGGAGGGAAATTGATCTGCCGACAGTCACGACACGCAAGGTACATGGAAATGTGAAATTAAAAAGTGAAAACAAACAGTAATAGACAAGCGACTGTTGGCTGGCTGACGTGTGCATAGTCCGTAAACCAGAATGAATGAACAAACAAACACAGGCTTATCCCCTGGGCAGAGGATTCTTAAACTAGAGTGCCCCCCCCCCCCCCTACCTATTCTGCCACCGTCCCTCACACCGGCCCCCACACACTGGGTCCCCATTAATCTTCACGGCAATCTGAGCTACAGGGAGAGGTTGGGCTGGCTACAACTGTATTCCTTGGAGTGTAGGAGGATGAGAGGTAATCTTATAGAGGTGTGTAAGACCACGAGGGGATAGATAGGATAGATACACAGAGCCCTGGCCACACACTCATCTCCCCGCTACCTTCAGGAAGAAGGTACAGGAGCCTGAAGACTGCAACGTCAGGTTCAGAAACAGCTATTTCCCCCACAGCCATCAGGCTATTGAACTCAACTCAAACAAACCTCTGAACATTAATAGCCCATTATCAGTTTATTTTCACTTTATCTGTTTTATTTATTCATGTTTGTATATATATTTGTACAATGGTATATGGACACACTGATCTGTTCTGTATTCATGCCTACTATACTCTGTGCTGAAGCAAAGTAAGAATTTAATTGTCCTATCAGGGACACATGACAATAAACTCTCTTGAATCTTGAGAGACAGGGTATCAAGAACCAGAGGACATAGGCTTAAGGTGAGAAAGGAATCTGAGGGGCAACTTTTTTCATACCATACAGAGTATGCTGGGTATACAATACGAGCTGCCAGGAGCTAGTTGAGGTAGAAACTATAACATTAAAAAGACATTTGGACAGGTATTGTACATCGATAGGGAAGGTTTAGAGGGATATGGACAGAACGTGGGCAGGTGGGACTAGTGTAGATGGGGCACCTTGTCCAGCATGGACAAGAAGGGCCGAAGGGCCTGTTTCCATGCTGTATGACTCCGACCCAAAGTCAACTTAGTCAGTTGTTTAATTTCGTGCCCAGAAACTTTTTTGTGAAAAATGTGCCTGGAAACATTCACAAGAAATCTCACTGGATAGTAAAGAAATGAGGGATTAGGACATCAAAGTGGCCCCAAGGACAAAGATCAACATGATCTCATTCAATAGCAAGATAGGCACAAGGTGCCAAATGGCCGATCCCTGTTTCTGCTTTCCATGTTCTTATCCTCTCCATTCCAAGTTATTCCCAATATCTGTCAGCTAATGAACTTTTGATCTGCTTTGTTAGCAAACACACTCCCAGGGCCAATCTCATATTCTGCTCCTCCCAAACTACCCGTCCAACCACAATCCCATCTTCCCCTCCCCACTAACCTCTTTCCCCCTGAAGTTGGCTGCCACTACAACTGCGCCTTGACTTTCACTGAAATGAAGGCAGGAGATGCTGGAAACGCGCTCAGCAGGTTCGACACTATCTGCAGAACGAGTTACGAGTCAAAGCTTCAGATCTGGAACCCTTCAGCAAAATCGAGAAGAGTTTCAAACTCAAGATTCCAGATGCGAACATGAAGCGGTGCACTCTGAGAGTTTGAATGCAAGGGGAGAGCATAGAGTTCATGGCAAGACCTTTAATTAACAGCATTAAGGGCCTGTCCCACTTGGACGACCTAATCCACGAGTTTAGAAGACCTTAGATGTTGGAAAAAAAAGTCAAGGTCTTGTTGACTTGCCGAAGTAAAAGACCTCCTACGCCTATGTCTACGACCTCCTACAACCTCTTACAACCCCCCTCGACCTCAGCCTTCCACACCTAAGACCAACTACGACTAGCTACGAGTGGAAAATAATCACATGATAAAATGACGTCATGTTTGCATTTTGTTTCTCGGGCCAGTTACTGACCTAAGACTATCTACGACTAGCATCACGACCTACCTATGACCTACCTCCGAGTAAAAAATATCCATTTTTTCCATGCCAACCTTTTTTTTTACTCGGGGACATTTTTTATCAGGCTGGAAAAAACGCCGCGACCTACTTGAGGCCACGAGTACGCGGAGACCACACACGAGCATGAGGAAGAGTTACGAAGACCTCCTAAGACCTCGTGGTGACCATGCTGCGAGTATGAGTCAAGGGCAAACTCGGCAGTGGTCGCCAATTAGGTCGTGAAAGTGCGACAGGGGCTATATAATGTCGGAAGGAACTGCAGATGCTAGTTTATACCGAAGATAGACAAAAAGTGTTGGAGCAACTTAGCTGGTCAGGCAGCATCTCTGGAGGAAAAGGATGGGTGACTTTTCGGCACTGGCTGGGTCTGAAGAAGGGCTTTCACCCGAAACATCACCCATCCTTTTTCTCCCGAAATGCTGCCTGACCTGCTGATTTATTCTAACACTTTGTGTCTATCTTCCCCTTGCAGCATTAATGTGCAGAGTGTAAGAAGCAACTGCAGATGCTGGTTTAAACCGAGGATAGACAAAATGCTGGAGTAACTCAGCGGGACAGGCAGCATCTCTGGAGAGAAGGAATGGGTGACGTTTCGGGTTGAGACCCTTCTTCAGACACTTTAATATACAGAGTTTAGTTTAGTTTATTGTGAGAAGTATTGAGGTACAGTGAAAAGCTTTTCTGCAGCATTATTGCTCTTTCCACTGATGCTGTTCGATCAACCGAGTGAGGGATCTTGGAGTCCAGGTTCATAATCCACTAACGGTGGCAGCACAAGTAGATCGGGAGGTAAAGGCAACGTATGATTTTAGCAGTCTGAAGAAGGGTTCCGACCCAAAACGTCACCCGTCCTATTCTCCAGAGATGCTGCCTGACCTGCTGAGTTACTCCAGCACTTTGTGTCTATCTTCGGTATAAACCAGCATCTGCAGTTACTTCCTACACAGGTGTATGATATGCTTGCCTTCATTGCTTAGGAAATTGAGTATAAGAGTCAGGAAATAGGAATGTAACTCCGGAAAACTTTGGTTGTGCCGAATTGTACGATACAGCGTGCATTTCTGGTCGCCCCATTACACAGGTGCTGCTTGAGTAGCTGAGTGTTCTAGTACTTTCAGATTTAATACACAGATGCCAACGTCTGCAGTGATTTTGATTTTCATTTGAACTCTAATGACCTGTCCAAGTGCCTGCTCAAGAGAGGCACAATATTGCAGACAGCATTTATCATTCAATCAGTATCATTAGAACCGATTAAGCAGTCATTATCATCTTGTTTACCATCGGGCCTTGCTGCTACATCACAAATCCACTCTACAGCTACCTCCCTGGATACAAAATGCTCTAAACACGATCATGAAATGCATGACCCAAATATAAAACATTTATATATAACCAAAGGGAAAACAGGTGGGAATCACAATCAGGTCAATGCTAAACAAGCACATAGTAAATGTTCCTTTTGTGATGTCCAAGGAAACCAGATTTGCAAAACCCGACCTAGTATTTTGCTCAAAGTCAAGATAAGGAGAACCAAGGAACTGCAGATGCTGGTTTACACAAAAGGACAAAGTGCTGGAGGATCCTCAGTGGGTCAGGCAGCATCTCAGGCGAAAATGGATATGTGATATTTTGGGTCTGGATTTGGCTCTGACTCTGACATGGGGGGGAGAGTGCAGTGGAGAGATAAGTTTTTTTTGCCTTCCATCACAACGATGTGATGGATGTTTGTGAAAACTGTGTTGTGTCTCGGGTCTTTTTGTTTTGTAATGTATGGCTGCAGAAACGACATTTCGTTTGGACCTCAAGGGGTCCAAATGACAATAAATTGAATTGAATTGAATTGAATTGAATTCTTCTGACATTTTGGGGGGGGGGGGGGGGGGGGGGGGGGGAGAGGCACAGGGATCTTGAACAAAATGCAAGAATCTTGAGCAAAATACAAAATACTAGAAGAACTCAGTGGGTCCAAAACAGATCTCGAGTTGCTTAAGATAATAGTACTGCAGCTGATTTTTCTCAAGAAGACAGTCAGCTGCAATAGCCAACAGAAGAAGGGTCCCAATCCAAGACATCACCGATCCATTCCCTCCACAGATGCAGCCTGACCCACTGAGTCACTCCAGCACTTTGTGTTCTACAAACGATTTCAGCATCTGCAGTTCCTCGTGTCGCCAATGGGCCTGTCCCACTTGGTTGATTTTTTAGGCAACTGCCGGCGACTGTCATAGTTGTAGCGGCGACAACCTACGTCCTCCTGGCAACAACCTACGACAGCCCCTACATCAGGAGAAGTCAAGCTACGCTCATTGGCGTCAAACCCACAGTCGCCGAGGATTTTTCAACATGTCGAAAATTTAGCGGAGACCAGAAAGACGCTACGACTTTATGCGACTGAGGAGGCTACTCCCGGCGACCACCTGTGATCATGTGGCGACAAACTAGTCACCTGTAGTTGCCTAAAAAAATCGCCTAGGTGGGACAGGCCCATAACTCTAAACAATCTCCACAGCTACTATCTGGCCTGGGACTAGCTTAGATGGGGCATCTTGGTCAGCATAGACGAACTGGACCAAACGGCCTGTTTCCGTGTTGTACGACTCATGAGTATTTCCAACATTTAGTTTACTTCAGGGATTCAGCATCTGCATTTTTTCCATTTTCAATTAATTAAAGTGGGTGCAAGGTCATTGACCTGAAACATCAGCTCTGCTTCTCTCTAGATGCTACCTGACCTGCTGAGTGATTCCAGCACTCCTTTTATATGTAAAAGTCCTTGACACTGAGAATTTCGAACAAAAGAAAAGTCATGAAAAAATACTCCTGTACATGGTACAAAGACAACTCGGGAGAGAAACTTAATTGTGTGATTCCTCAAATAGGTGGTAAGAATGGGCAGAGGGAACAGACAGTTTCTGCCCAGGCAACTGAACCCTTCAGTCACCAACTAGAACGTGGTCCTGACATATCATTTGCTTCATTGGAGACCCTCAGACTATCTTTAATCGCACTTTACTGGACTTGATCTTGCACTAAACATTATTCCCTTTATCCTGTGTCTGTTTACTGTGGATGACATGATTGTAATCATATATGTCTTTCTGTTGATACTCAAAAAGCTGGAGATACCCAGCAGGACTGGCAGCATCTCTGGAGAGAGGGAATGGGTGACGTTTCGGGTCGAGACCTTTATTTCTGCTGACTGGATAGCACACAAAGGCTTTTCACTTTACCTCTGTACACATGACAATAAACAAAACTGGATACACAAAATTGCTGGGGAAACTCAGCGGGTGCAGCAGCATCTATGGAGCGGAGGAAATAGGCGACGTTTCGGGCCGAAACCCTTCTTCAGACTGATGGGGGGTGGGGGAGAAAGAAGGAAAAGGGGAGGAGGAGGAGGAGCCCGAGGGCGGGCGGATGGGAGGGTGGGAGGAGACAGCTAGAGGGTTAAGGAAGGGGAGGAGACAGCAAGGGCTAGCAAAATTGGGAGAATTCAATGTTAATGCCATACGGACGCAAGGTCCCCAGACGGAATATGAGGTGCTGTTCCTCCAATTTCCGCTGTTGCTCACTCTGGCAATGGAGGAGACCCAGGACAGAGAGGTCGGATTGGGAATGGGAGGGGGAGTTGAAGTGCTGAGCCACCGGGAGTTCCTCATATAGCAACCTATACCCAGCAAACACCTCCATCCCCCACCAGGATGGCCTCGGAGCCCTCCGGTTCTTCCTCGACCAGAGGAGCAACCTATACCCAGCTAGTTTCACAACAAAACTGGATAGTTTTGTTTAGCGATACTGCACGGAAACAGGTGCTTTGGCCCACTGAGTCTGCACTGACCAGCGATCGATCACCCTGTACACTAACACTATCCTACACACGAAGGATAATTTATAATATTTACCAAAGCCAATTAACCTACAAACCCGTACGTCTTTGGAGTGTGGGAGGAAACCAGACCACGCAGGGAAAATGCACGCAATCAGAGGGAAAACGTACAAACTCCGTACAGGCAGCACCTTTAGTCAGGATCGAAGCCAGGTCTCTGGCGCTGCTGGGCAGCAACTCTGCTGCCATGGGTAGCTCTTGATGGTTACATTGAGGAACAAGTGGCCTCTTGTGGACAATGATTAATATTAAATCAATACTAGTATTTGTTCATCATGTAGTGGTAAGTGAAATCTATCCTCGTAATCTCCAGGTCAAAGGCCAAACTAATTTTGACCTCAGAGAGGCACGGTGCTGGAGTAACTCAGCAGATCAGGGCGTCATCTCTGGGGTACGTGGATAGGTGACATGCCAGGACCCTTCTACAAACTCACAAAGTGTTGGAGTAACTCAGCCTGCAGAAGAGACACGACCCAAAACGTCACCCATCCATGTTCTCCAGAAATGTTGTCTGACCAGCTGAGTTTCTCCGGCAATGTATGTTCACTAGCAGTTCCTTGCTTCCCCTAATTCTGCCCTTGTTCAGCACATCCTCCTCCCTCCAGAAGACCAAGGAGCAATAAAGACCACGTTCCCCAGTGAATAGACACAAAAAGCTGGAGTAACTCAACAGGTCAGGCTGCACCTCTGGAGAAAAGGGAGAGGTGACGTTTAAGTATCTATTCCTTCTCTCCAGAGATGCTGCCTGACCAGCTGAGTTACTCCAGCGTTTTGTGTCTATCTTCGGGGTAAACCAGCATCTGCCGTTCCTTCCTACACATCCCCTAGGGACAGGGTCTACTCCTTCATTGTCCAATGGTGCATTCGAATAGACAGAAATAGGTGGGGGTGGGATGTGGGGGGGGGGACTGTAGATGCTGGTTTAAACCAAAGATAGACACAAAAAGCTGGAGTAACTCAGCGGGTCAGACAGCATATCTGGAGAAAATAAATAGGTTACGTTTCCAGACCCTTCTTCAGAAATTGGGTCGTTTTCTCGAGAAGGGAACCCGGAGCAACAGACGGAATAGGTAAGAATTCGAAAATCAAAATACTACATATGATAAATCAGCAACGTTGCACCTTAAAACTCGGTGCTACTCGAACAAAAGACCACCAAAAAAAATCCCACGGCTATCGCTCACACCACAAGGGGAAGCTCACCAAATGGCAAGAGATTCTCCAAGCAGGAACAGGGTGAAGAAGAGACTGGACATTCTTTCAATGGGGCAACCAAGTCGCGAAGGGCCGAGCGCCCAGCTCGCAGCAGTGATCCCGAGAGAATACTAAATGTATCCGGTTCGTCGCATGCATCCAACTAAATAAAAAAATCTCAGACCCTATCACAACCAACACGAACCACAATAAATGGCTGGTTTGCTTTCGGGGGTCGAGTACAATCTCCAATTACCGTCCCCAAAAGTTCGAGCTCAAAGCTTTGTAGATTAAATCAAATTTAAAAAATACACAGATACACTAAACAGGATTCTCCAAATCAAAAGCAGACAATCGTTGGAACGAAGGGAAAGCTAAAGAAAGAAAACAACACCAGGAAAACGTCGACAAACCCCCCCAAACCTTTCAAGTCAGAGCTTTGAATTTTCGGTAATGCAGTTCAACAACAAAGGGTTAAAAGGGAATTCATTTCATATTTCCAGGAAGAATGGCTCTACTATTTGGGCGGGTTTTATTTCCAATGTTTGTTAAGAATTTAAAACAATACACATCACACACACACACAAAAAAAATGTTAATGAAAAAAAGGGGAGAGAGAAAAGCGAGCAGAAGGGTCGCAGTGAAGTGTCACGGAGTTGGGAAGTCGAACACTTCGCAGTTTTAAAAGGATGCAATTCTTAAAACCAAAACAAACAACAAAAAAACCCCTCTGTAATTTGTCCAGAGGGGGGCCGAAATGCCTGCTTCTTCTTACAGCAGATAGATCCATACAAGGAAGAGAGGCTGGAAAGGGGGGAGAATAAAGTTTTGGTGGGACATAAACTGGTCTGGACCATATTAAGTCGACAAGGTGAGAATTTAAACTTTCTTTGGGGAAATTTCCGAAGCTCGTTGTGCCGAGCTTCAAATGCACCAGGAAACTCGCCAGCAACAGACTGTGGACATGAGATTTCTTGGCGTTTTCAAGCAGTACTCACCCATAGCTCCGATCCCCACTCCATAGCGTTGCAACTTTCTGTAATCCGGGTTCGGATACAGCCCAGGACACAAACCGCACTGGCTCTTTGCTTTCCTGATTTTTCTCTCCCACCTTCTGCCTCTTTGTTATTTTCTCTCTCTCTTTCTCTGGGGAAAGAAATATTGCTGGTGGGAACTCCTCAGATGAATGAAGTTGCTAAGATTCCCAAAGCTGTAAACATTACCCCAGCCCTGGCTAATTTCACTTCTGCCAATTTCCCTGCGCTGCGCAGCCTCGCGTCATCGACGCCAAATCCACCTTCAAGGCTCAACTGCGCCTCCCGCTGTTGACGGGAGGAACAGCGAGCGCTGCTGCCCTCCACTCGAAATGTGTCTGCAATGCAGCACTGGGCTATTGTCTGAAAGCAGATGCTTGGAATCAGGAATAAAGGCAGGAAATGCTGGAAATACTCAGCGGGTCACGCAGCTTCAGGTCCCGATGGGAGGTCACCGACTTGGAACATTAACCCTTGATTTGCTTTCTCAACGATTGTTGCCTGATGTATTGAGAATTTTTACAATATACAATATTTATTCAACCTCGAATGAGGCTCAAACGAAACTCAGTCTGAAGAAGGGTTTCGGCCCGAAACGTTGCCTATTTCCTTCGCTCCATAGATGCTGCTGCACCCGCTGAGTTTCTCCAGCATTTTTGTGTACCCTCAAACGAAACTCTGTTTCTACAGCCATACAAACAGAAACAATTTCGACAAGACACACAAACCATTCAATTCACACAAACATCCATCACAGTGAATCTCCTCCTCACTGTGTGTAAGAAGGAACTGTAGATGCTGGAAAATCGAAGGTACACAACAAAGCTGGAGAAACTCAGCGGGTGCAGCAGCATCTATGGAGCGAAGGAAATAGGCAATGTTTTGGCCCGAAACGTTGCCTATTTCCTTCGCTTCATAGATGCTGCTGCACCCGCTGAGTTTCTCCAGCTTTTTTGTGTACCTCCTCCTCACTGTGATGGAAGGCAAAGTCTTTTCTCTCCCCTGTGTTCCATTTTTTCTCCCGATGTTAAAGCTCCAGGCGGGCGATGGTAAGTCCCACGACCGTTAAGGCCGCGCCGGGCGATGGTAAGTCCCACGACCGTTAAGGTCGCGCCGGGCGATGTACGGCCCCGCTCCAGGTCTTAATGTCTCAATGTTGGAGTTGGTCTTTGTGGAGAATATTTGCACGTAGATGCAATAGGTGTGCACAGTTGACTGGGCATCACTAATAAAGCATACACGCGTTGTAAAATGACAAAGTGCTGGAGGAACTCAGTAATTCAGGCAACATGTGTGGAGGGAAATGGACAGACAATGTTTCAGAAAAGGACACAAAGTGCTGGAGTAACTCAGCATCTCTGGAGAGGTGGCGTTACGCGTTGGGACCCTTAGAGTCATAGATTAATACAGTGTGGAAACAGGCCCTTCAGCCCAACTCGCCCACACCGACCAACAATGTCCCACTTGCCTGTGCTTGGTCCACAACCCTCCAAACCTGTCCTATCCATGTACCTGTCCAACTGTTTCTTAAACAATGAGATAGTTCCAGCCTCAACTATCTGCTCCGGCAGCTTACTGGTTCCATACACCCACCACCCTCTGTGTAAAAAAGTTACCTCTCGGATTCCTATTAAATCTTTCCCCCTTCACCTTGAACCTCTGTCCTCTGGTCCTCGATTTCCCAACTCTGTGTGAAAGACTCTGTGCATCTACCCGATCTATTCCTCTCATGATTTTGTATACTCTATAAGATCGCCCCTTGTCCTCCTACGCTCCATGGAATAGAGACCGCATACTCAACCTCTCTCTATAGCTCACACCCTCTAGTCCTGGCAACATCCTCGTAAATCTTTTCTGTACCCTTTCAAGCTTGACAATATCTTCCCTAAAACATGGTGCCCAGAACTGAACACAATATTCTAAATGCAGTCTCACCAACATCTTATGCAACTGCAACATGACCTCCCAACTTTAGACCCAGGACATCACTTGTCATATGGAGGAATGTACCTCCAGATTCTTTTTTTTAACATAGGGAGAGGTGGATGCGTGGAACACGTCGCCAGGGGTGGTGGTGGAAGCAGATGCGATAGTGATGTTTAAGAGGCGTTTGCATGGGCACATGGATATGCCAGGAATGGATGGATATGGATCACATGCTGGCAGATGAGGTCAGTTTATCCTGGCATCATGTTCGGCACAGATATTGTGGGCCATGGGGGCCTGTTTCTGCATGGTACTGTTCTATATTGTAATTCTAAAGATCCACTACCCATTAGATTAAGGCATTTCCTCTTTTCTCATTACTGAATAGCCAACCCATCAAGAGAGAGGGCTCTCAAAGATAGCGGAGTCAGGGGATATGGCTGGGGAGAAGGCAGGAGCGGGGTACTGATTGGGGATGATCAGCCATGATCACTGAATGGCGGTGCTGGTTCGAAGGGCCAAATGGCCTACTCCTGCACCTATTGTCTATTGTTTATTTATCTTGTGACATCAATGTGATCTCTGGTTTTAGATATCCCCGCCAGGAGAAGCAGCAATTCTGCATGAGCACTTATCAAGCCTGGTAAAAAAGAGTCGCTGCCTTGCAGCACTAGAGACGTGGGTTCGATCCTGCTATGGGTGCTGTCTGTACGGAGTTTACATGTTCTCCTCGTGACCACGAGGCTTTTCTCAGGGTCTTCCAGTTTCCTTCCACACTCCAAAGGCATACAGGTTTGTAGATTAATTGGCTTGGTAAAAATGCATATTGTCCCCAGTGCATGTAGGATAGTGTTAGTGTGCGGGGGTCGCTGTTCAGCACGGACTCGGTGGGCCGAAGGGTCTGTTTCCATGCTGTATCTCTAAACTGAAGTAAAATGCACGGAAACAAGCTCCTCAGCTTAGCTCTTCCACGCAGACCAAGATGACCCGTCTAAACTGGTCCCATTTGGTTCCATTTGGCCCCTATCCCTCTAACACTTTCCTGTCAATGTTCCTGTGCACATGTCTTTTAAACTGTTTCTATGTTTCTCCTTGGGTAGAGAATCCACATCTGCACGCAATATTCCAGCTTTGGCATTGTATAATTGCAGTAAAACTCCTGCTCCTCATAAAAGAAAGGCCAGCATATGTTGGCCTCCCTAATAGCTTGCTGAACCTGCACATTAACTTCCATCGATTCATGTACCAGGAAAGGGAGGGGAGAGGAAGGTGCATGAATGTCGAAAGTCATGATCCAAGCAGGTGCAATAAAGAAGAAAAGAGAGCTGGGTCATAATCGACAGCAAGAGTGAAGAAACTTTGGAGCCATGTGCAAAAAGCCACACAGTTAATAATGTACTGGAGAATGAAGTGAGGAAGAAGACACAAGGACACATCCGCCACCTAATGGCTTAAAGCAGTTCCACACTTACAATGCCTTCTGTGCAGAGAGCTTTGTACTAAACTAACAATTGGATTCATTATTAATTCTACAATAAATTTGGGGATTTTTGCACCAGAAACAAATATCCATGGCAGAGACCATAGAATTGAAGAAATTAATGAAACACAATTAGGAGGTGATGATCTGGATCCCAGGGTTTTGAAAATTAAGGCTGATTGTTAACCTTCAAAACACAATAGACCCTTGAATGGTTCCTTCAGTTTGGAAAGTAGCAAAGATGCCCCACTGTATCAGAAAGGAGATGGAGAAACTGGGGGAACTTCAGATTAGTTGCTCTAACATTAGCAGGGAGAGTGCTAGAATCTATAATTAAGGAAGTGTTAACAGTTTGGGAAACTGTATGGTATGTAGGTATAGCCTCCGAGAATGTCGGATGGAGTTTTGAAAGGATCATGTATTGTATATATTTATTTCTCGAATAAAGTCTATTTTGAAATATTTTTAAAAAGTGTATTGGAGTTTTGTAAAGCCCCTGAACCACTTTCACGACCTAATTGGCGACCTCTGCCGAGTTTGCCCTTGACTCATACTCAGAGCATGGTCGCCACAAGGTCGTAGGAGGTCTTCGTAACTCTTCCTCATGCTCGTGAGTGGTCTCCGCGTACTCGTGGCCTCAAGTAGGTCGTGGCGTTTTTTCCAGCCTGATAAAAAATCTCCACGAGTAAAAACAAAAGGTCGGCATGGAGAAAATTGATACTTTTTACTTGTAGGTAGGTCGTAGTAGGTCGTGATGGTAGTCGTAGGTAGTTGTAGGTCGGTAACTGGCCCGAGAAAACAAATGCAAACATGACATCATTTTATCATGTGATCATTTTCCACTCGTAGCTAGTCGTAGTTGGTCTTAGGTGTGGGAGACTGAGGTCGAGGGGGATCGTAGGAGGTTGTAGACATAGTCGTAGGAGGTCGTAGCCATAGTCGTAGGAGGTCGTAGGAGGTCTTTTACTTCAGCGAGTCAACACGACCTTGACATTTTTTTCAACTCGTCTAGGGTCTTCTAAACTCATGGATTAGGTCGTCCAAGTGGGACAGCCCCTTAAGGATCATGTACTGTTTATATTTATTTCTCGAATAAAGTCTATTTTGAAATTTAAAAAAGTTAACAGCTCAGTTAGAAAATAATAATAGAATCTGGCAGAGCAAACATGGAGTTAAATCATAAAGTCACATTTCACGTACCTGCTAAATTTTGTTTTGAAGTTGCAATGAGCAGAAAACAGTGGATGAAGTGTATTTGGACTTTCAGAAGCCCGATGAAGAGGTATTACACAGAGAGGGATAATTGTGCTGGCATGGATGAAGGATTGGATAAGGGGCACCAGGAGGTAGGAATGAACAGGCCATTTTCCAGTTCAGAGCCTATGGCAAGTGAGTTCCCCAGTTATACATAATCTATGTATACAATGAATCACATGAGAGGTTAAGGGAAATAGGCAAAGGCATGGCGCATGGGAAATGAAATTTCCTCACAGCAAGATGTGTTGTAATATATAAATGTTTGCTAATGATGCACAGCTTAATGCTGGTGTTCAAATTGAGCGTTTTATTGACAAATGCACCGGAACAATGAAATTCTTACTCGCAGCAGCACAACAGGGTTGTAAACACAATACTCAACAGTTAATATAACAAACAAAAAAGAAAAACAAAGAAAAAGAAACCCGATGTGGTGCAAAAACAAAGGAAAGTCCGAAGTCCCTCGTGCAACCAAGGCAGTTCGTAGTTTAGTTGGAGTTCGACACAAAATGCTGGACAAATTCAGTGGGTGAGGCAGCATCTCTGGAGAGAAGGAATGGGTGACGTTTCGGGTCGAGATCCTTCTTCAGACTGAGTTCTGTTGTAGTTGGAGTTCATTGTGTTCATTAGTCTGGTGGTTTTGGGAAGAAGCTGATCCCGAACTTGAACGTTACAGTTTTTAGACTCCTGTACCTTTTCCCCGGATGGCGGGACTGAAATGAGAGCATGGCAAGGGTGGTGTGGGTCCTAGATGATGCTGGCTGCATTTCTGAGACAACGCCTCATATAAATCCCTTCGATGGAGGGGAGGTCAGTACCCATGCCGAATTGATCAATGTCCACCACTTTAATCTCCTTCGTTCCTGGGTGTTCGAGTTGCTGAACTGGACTGTCATGCAACCAGTCAATATGTGTTTTTTTGTGAGAAGGGTGCAGAGAGAATTTAAAGAAGGGGTGACAAGTACATGAAGGCAGGTGAAATATAACATGGAGGTATACGAGGATATCCAGTTTGGTGTACCCCTGGTTTGAAAAGCTGCAGCAATTAAGATAAATCATTTTACAAGTGAAGTGAAGTCCTTTTTCATGACAGATCTTTAATGTGGCCGGGCTGACCATTCTACAGCTGAAGACAATCCACCAGTAATTTGGCATTTTGGAGAGATTGGGGATAGGAACGTTTTAGGTTTAGCCAATGATGCACATTGACTGAGAAACTTTAAAATAGTGACCACCATATGAAACAGAGTTATGGTAAATATAAGGAAGGAAAAACAGGTTGACAACAAATAAAAAGGTTTGTACATTTACCATGCAAAACACAAAGTGCTGGAGAAACTCAACATGTCGGGCAACATCTATGGAGGAAATTAACAGATGACGTTTCGGCTTGTTCAGATTGGGTCCCTCCACTGATACTGCCTGATCCTCTGTGTTCCTCCAGCATTTTGTGTTTTTCTCAAGATTTCAGCATCTGCAGTTCCTTTTGTGACTCCACATACATATAAGGTCATGTTCACATTCAAAAAGATGCCTACTCCACTTTAATTACATCATAACTGGAAACAAGGCAACAGTCCTCAATTAACTAACATTAATAAAACCCACAAAATAAGTTCAAGAGGAACTTCAATTCAATTTAACATTTAAATTCAATTGACCAATATATAAAAGATCACGGTCTGAAGGTCCATGCATGCAGATTGTCCAACTCAGACAGCATCGTATTTTTCAAGAGGTTAAGTCCAAATGCACAATATCTTTTCTTCCCTCTTTGAGATGAGTGCTTAAAATTTCACAGCTGGTACTTCAATCGCCAGCTGAGGGGATGAGGCATCCTTCAGTCAATAACTATCTGTGACGCCATTTTGATTCATGGCTGGGTGTACATTGATGGGAGAGGGTTACAAAAGGGGCGCAAGATGGCCGAGCCATGTTTAGGCGTCTTCCTCCTCTTCCTCGTCTTGTGAGGAGCCGGCTCTGTTGGAGGTTACTGCCGCAAGCTGTGCCTGCTGAGCAGCCTGTTGCACTTCCAGCCACTCCTGCTGCGCCAGTTCAGTCTGCTGCTGTCGAGCCTGAGGGAAAATGGACACAATCAGGCTGGTTCAAAACAGAGATCCCTCGCTGCAGCTCTGGGGTGGATGTGGCGATTCATGACGATCGGCGGAATGAATGGGAAAGGTTTTGAGGGATAAGGATCAAATGCAGGCAAATGGGATTATCAAGGATGGGCATCTTGCTTGGCATAGAAACATAGAAAATAGGTGCAGGAGTAGGCCATTCAGCCCTTCGAGCCAGCACCGCCATTCAATATGATCATGGCTGATCATCCAAATTCAGTACCCCGTTCCTGATTTCTCCCCATATCCCTTGATTCTGTTAGCCCTAAGAGCTGTATCTAACTCCCTCTTGAATACAGCATAAACGAGTTGGGCCTGCAACATGCAGGATGAGGAAGAGTTTCTACCCTACAACTATCAGGCTGTTAACCGCTACAACCTCCAAATAAGCTCTGAACTACATGGACTTGAGGGCAGCAGTTTTATCTTTTTGCACTATTATTGTTTGTTTTTATGTGTGTGTGGTTACATATATACACTGAACTTTTTTTTTTCATGTATTACATCGTGTACAGAGTACTATGTCTACTGTGCTGCTGCAAGTACGAATGTTATTGTTCTGTTTGGGATAAATGACAATAAAACATTCTTGATTCTTGACAAACTGAGGGAGTGCTGCACAATCAGTGGAGCCATCTTCTGGAAGACACACTAGATCCCTTGCCGCTATTTTGATTCGGAGCAAGAGAGTTCTTCCTGGTGTTCTGCATATTGGTCCTCCACTAACATCAGTGTACCAGATTATCTGTTCATGAACTCATTGCTGTTTGTGAGAACTTGGTTTATAGAATTTGATTGTTGGATTTCTTAGATTTCATCTCCAAACGCATTCAAATAAATATAAATTATTCTGGGATGTCCCAAGGCTATGAAAGATCCCTTTATGAAGTTCAAAAAACTCTCATTTGGTCATACAGCGGTTGCTGTTAATAGATTAGACAGCACTAAAAATAAATCTGATTTCATCCTCATCTCAAATCTACTTAGCATCTAATTCCTCGCAACATTTTCACCTATATGGGGTTTATAAGCCACTCAAACTATGGATGGCACGGTGGCGCAGTAGTAGAGTTGCTGCCTTACAGCGCCAGGGACCCAGGTTCAATCCTGATCTCGGGTGCTGTTGTACTCAGTTTGTATGCGCTCCCTGTGACCACGTAGATTTTCTCTGGGTGCTCCAGCTTCCTCTCACATTCCAAAGACGTACAGGTTTGTAGGTTAATTGGCTTCGGTAAAAAATGTAAAATTGTCCTTGGTTTGTAGGATAGTGTACGGGTCGTCGTGGATTCAGTGGCCCAAAGGGCCTGTTTCTACATTGTATTTCTAGAGTGTAAAACTAGGGAGTTGAACAAAATCTGTTGGCAGCACCAGTGTGAACCAACCACTGCATAACACTGTCCGTTCATTATATAAGCATCCCAAATGAAATGACCTCGATAACAAAATGTAGGTCAAGCTGACCAGACAGGGATCAGGAATCAATCAGTTCAGAGCAACATTTCAACAATGAACTTCATAAACAAACCGTGTAGTATGCGGCACCTAGCAATAACTGAGACAGCACAGTCAACACTTGCACCCAAGAACTGGTCATGAATTTGAGAATCGATAGCTCCAGCCAAACCAAAGACGGAAAAGCGACTATTCATATAACTAAACACAAATCCTGGAGTAACTCAGCGCGACAGGCAGCATCTCTGGAGAGAAGGAATGGGTGATATTTCGGGTCTGAAGAAGGGTCTCGACCCAAAATGTCACCCGTTCCTTCTCTCCAGGGATGCTGCATGTCCCGCTGAGTTACTCCAACATCTTAGTGTCTACGTTTCAGGTCAGGAGCCTCCTTCAGACTAACTGGTAGTAAGGGTCAGAAAGCTGGAAAATAGACGTGGGCAGGACAAAAGCCGGCAAGTGATAGGTGGATACAGGTGAGAGGGTTTGACAGATGGGTGGACAAAGGCTAGAGATGAAAAGGAGACAAAAGAGTGTCAGATAAGGAGAGGGATGAAATACAGAGCTAGAGGGAGGGCTGTAGGTAGAAAAAGGGGGAGGGAAAAGAGGGACGGGATAGTGGGAGAAGTGGGTGTGCACTGGGAGATGGGAGTGTACAGGAAGCTACTTCAATCAAAATGGCTGTGTGGCATTGTCAATCTAAAATGGAGAGGAAAATAAATGTACCATATTTGCTTCACCAGTTTTTAACCATATATAAATAAGTTTGAAATAAATAAAATTCTGGCCCCATGTAGCACAGCTAATGTCTTGGCAAGAATAGACTTAAGGTTACCTTACTGTAAATATATGTGGTTGATCTCAGCAAAATGAGTGGCAATAGCAGCTAGCAGTGATGACAATGCTTGTTGACTCCGGAGAGTCTAGCCGCAGAGTGGAAAATAGAATTCGAAGAAATGTAAACAGCCACAGTCCTAATCAGTACCTAGGATGTTGTAGATTTACACAAAATGCTGGATCAAAACCCCTGTCCCACGGTACGAGTTCATTCCAAGAGTTCTCCCGAGTTTGCCCTGATTCGAACTCGGAGATTTACGGTAATGGCCACTCGTCGGTACTCGGGGCTCTCGTGGACATTTTTCATCATGTTGAAAAATCTTCACGAGTCTTCCCGTGCTTACCTGCCGTTAGCGAGTCTTCCTGAGACTCTGCCGTTAGCGTTTCGAGCCGCTAAAGGACGTCCCCGAGCTCCGACGTACCCGCTATGTTCATTCTCTGTGCTTACCATGAGTTTGATTTTTTTTAAACTCGGGAGAGCTCTTGGAATGAACTCGCACCGTGGGACAGGGCTATTACTCAGCGGGACAGACAGCATCCTGAGAGAGAAGAAATGGGTGATGTTTTGGATGCTGCCTTTCCCGCTGAGTTATTCCATCATTTTGTGTCTATCTTCGGTGTAAACCAGCATCTGCAGCTCCTTCCTCACCAGGATATTGCAGTTTGCTGTTACAGCATGATTAAGTGTAAATGAAAAAGAGTGAAGAATTGATTTACCAGAATGTGTCTGGGATAGCTGAACATTTTTGTTATGTATGTGAAGATCTGTGATTGTCTTCCATTGACTGTGAGACTAATACTGAGAGAATAAATTCAATTACTCAGAATTAATAAGTGCTTTGAGAAGTCGGGTGGGCGGCGCGACCGATGTCGCAGCGGCCTCTGCAGTCTGTCTGTGTATTTTTTATTTTTTTGTCCTGTTGAGGGTTTAGTTTGTAATGGGTTTTTAAATGTGTATGTGTGGGGGTTGGGGGAAACTTTTAAATCTCTTCCCTGCATGGAGACCCGACCTTTTCCCTGTCGGGTCTCCGTTGCCGTTGGGGCCTAGCGCCGTGGAGCGGCCTCGAACCGGAGCGACCTGGGGGCTCAAGTCACGGAGCCTGTGGAGCTGGGGAGCTGTGGAGCTGCGGACCTACCTCCGTGGAGCTGGCCAGCTTCGGAGCGTGGAGGGCTGCGGGGGCGAGCTGCTGCGACCCGACTCCGGTGGATGGTGACACCGGGAGCTCGTGGGTCCCCGGTGGGAGATTGCTTTGCGGGGTTGAGAGTGACCTGGAGGGGGGCCTTACAACGCCCGGCGCGGCTGTAAATTGCCGCGGACTTGCTAGCGCCCGCCGGGGGCTCCAACACCAAGACCCGGGGCAGGGCCCTACATCGCCCGGCGTGGCTTTGAGTGGCCGCGGACTTGCTAGCACCCGCCGGGGGCTTTGACCTCGACTTCGGGAGAGGAATGGAGAGCAGGGGAGAGACAAGACTTTGCCTTCCATCACAGTGAGGAGGAGACTCACTGTGATGGATGTTTATGTGAATTGAATTGTGTTGGTGTGTGTCTTGGTTCTTTTTTTGTATGGCTGCAGAAACCAAATTTCGTTTGAACCTCATGTGAGGTTCAAATGACAAATAAAAGGTATTGTATTGTATTGATAAGTGTATTGCTAGAGGATACAGAATTACGCCAATTGGCGAAAGAAACCCAGGAGATACGAGACAATTTTCTTTGGCCCAGCGTGATATGATCAGCAATATCTGAGACGGTGATGGAAGGAGAGTCAATGAAAGCGAGTTTATTGGCCTCTATAAACTGCCTGTAGATGAGAAATTGAGGTGACATAAAACTAGTGTGAACAGGTGATCTATGGCTGGCATGGACTCGGTGGTCTGAGGGGACTGTTTCCATGCTGTATCTTTCAATCGAATGTTCAGTACAATGGAGAAGATCGAGGGATGAAACTCTCTGGAGAGTTCCTTCACAGCTACAGGTCAGATGGCCTTCTCCTGAACCATATTATGAAATCACTCTTCATCAATCTTTATTCCCAGAGGAAACCATTGATAATGCAAGGATGACAAACACCTCCACAAACATAGTTCATGGAGGAACTCATTTGGCAGGTTTTGCTCCCACTAAGATGGGAAGTATAGAAAAACAGCATGCAATGCAAGCAAATCAGTTGGAGATAAGGTCATGGAAATAAAGAAAACATCAAACGATATCAAGCTTAGGTTTTATAACTAATTTTTTTACTAGAAAGGGAAGGTGGCAAAGAATGTCAGTTGTGAGATTTGGTTAAAATAAAACTAAATGGAGAAGAAACAAGTCTTCAAAGTCCCTCAGAATGGAGTACTTACTTTTGCAAACAATTCTTGCTGCTGACGTAACAGTTCGTCCTCGGGGATCCCCAGCTTCTCGAGACGAGAGTTGGCTTTCCTCCTTTCGAGGGCGACTGTCTTACATTCTTGTAGAACCTCCTTGACTTCAGTTATGTACGATCCAAAGCCTAAACTTTCCAAAGCTGTGTTCCAAGATAATAATAAAAACTTTTGACGTTCTTACAGGCAACGAGAATTTGCGCCGAGTTAAAATGATTGACAATTAATTTACATGTAACTGTCCAGTTCCAAACTATTCCTATTTGTCAGAGTGAATGTTAACCAAGGGAACAGGAGAACTTCATCCAGCGCACGGCACCACAGGGACATTCTAACACCAACCAAAAGTGGGTGGTTTTGCAGATAGTGAAGATGGTTGTGAAAAATTGCAGCAGGATCTTAATCGATTGGCCAGGCAGGCTGAGGAATAGTTGATGGAATTTAATACAGAGAAATGCGAGGTGTTGCATGTTAGGAAGTCTAACATGGGCAGGGCCTACACAATGAATGGTAGGGCTCTGGGGAGTGTTGTAGAGCAGAGGGATCTAGGAGTGCACGTGCATGGTTCCTTGGAGTCGCAGGTAGATCGGGTGGTCAAAAAGGCTTTTGGCACGTTGGCCTTCGTCAGGGAGAATATTGAGTAGAGAGTTTGGGAGGTTACGTTGCAGTTGTGTCAGACGTCGGTGAGGCCGCATTTAGAGTATTGTGTTCAGTTCTGGGCACCATGCTATAGGGAAGATGTTGTTAAGCTACAGGTACAGAGGTACAGAGAAGATTTATGAGGATGTGGCCAGGACTTGAGGGTCTGAACTATAGGGAGAGGTTGAGAAGGCTGGGACTATTCCTTGGAGCACAAGAGGATGAGGGGTGATCTTATAGAGGTGTATAAAAACATGAGAGGACTAGATCGAGTAGACGCACAGAGTCTCTTGCCCAGTGTAGGTGAATCGAGGAACAGAGGACATAGGTTTAAGTTGAAGGGAAAAAGATTTAATAGGAATCTGATGGGTAACTTTTTCCACACAAGGAGTGGTGGGTATATGGAACAAAGTGCCAGAGGTGGTAGTTGAGACATTTAAGAAACAGTTGGACAGGTACATGGGTAGGACAGGTTTGGAGGGATATGGACCGAAGCGCCTATTTCCACGTTGTATCTCTAAAATAAATTAAAAAGTAATCTGCAGAGGTGGTGTGAATAACGTACCTTGTATGGTGTGCTCTGGTGAGATGGTTTTTTTATCAGACTTGTTGCAGATTTCATTTGCTTCTGAGGATAGTAAATGGATAAACTCAGTGCAGCAGTTCACCACCATCTCCCTGGCGTCATTCGCGACCCTGATGTTGGGTAGGATCTCTTTGATAATCTTGTTGATGGCAGCTCTTGGAATAGTTAAGTCTTCATCATTGCTGCCGGAAGACGAGGCCATACTCCTTTTTTTCATTTGTTATTCTTTGAGGTTTGCTTCCAAAGGGCTCTCCCAATTCAGATATGGATCTGCCAAGTCACACGAATACACAAGCCTGCGTAAATCTGATCCACAACACTGTTTGATCCAATAAGATCCAACAGCAAAGCATAGCTGAGCACGAGGAACAGAGGATTAAAATATGCTCCCGATACCCTGAAAAGCAAAACAAAAGACTTTTCAATATGAAAGCTTGCACAATTGCACAATTAATTGATCAATAATATTCACAGACAATAGTGTGAATAAAGCAAACAGACCTAGAGAAACTCAGTGGCTTCAGCTGCAGTGGGTAGCCCTGTGTTTAAGATAGGTTTGATTCAGCTGAACCTACGTAGAGTTTCACAACAGCTTGTGGGAGAGAGAAGTCAGGTAGAGCAGAGAGGCAAAGGAAGGTAACAGCAGGGAATAGGGTCGAGTGGACAAGGGAAGATATGTAGAAGAAAGTATGGGGGGGGGGAAGGAAGAGTATTTTTAGGAAGGGGGATGTTTTAGAAGGTGGAGGAGTGTTTCCAGAGAGGGAGGGATGTTTGGAGGGAAAGAGGAATGTTTGCGGAAGAAGGTGGAAAGTGTTGGGGAAAGAGTGAAGGGACACGTTTGGAGAGGAAGGATGAAATGGGAAAATATAGAGTGTCATGGAAGTGAGTTGGTTGAAGTGAGTGTTTGGGGCGGTGCAGCCATGAGGGAGTGAAGGGGTGCAATGGATGAAGAGCGGGTGTTTGAAGGTTACCAAGTGGAGGGGGAATGTTTGGAGGAAGAGGATGTTGGGGGAAAGGATGTTAGACTGTATTGGGATGCAGAGAGGGTGGGGGTGGGGGTGGAGAGGAAGTGATGGGGGAAGCGGGGATGGAGGAAGGTTGGTGGTTGGATGTTTGGAGGGAGAGCATGCTGGAGTGGAGGTATATTTAGAGGGTGTGGGCATTGGGGCGATGATTGGAGGCAGGGGATGTTAGTGGTGGACATGGAGTGCATGGGTGGAGATGGCGGTGCAGCTGCAGAGGGTGTTTGCAATGGAGAGGAATATCTTTTATGGGATGAGCATGTTAGAGATGGGTAGGACAGCGTTCGTAGGGAGAGGATGTTAAGGGGTTTGGAGGGAGACAGTGTTGGGGTTCAGGGGGTTTGTTTGTCGGGAGGTTTAATGGAGGGTGGAGAAGGAGAACTTGGAGGGGCTATTGGGGGCAGATGGGGAGAGTTTGCGGGAACTACCGGCATTCAAGGGGAAGAGTTTGGAAGGGCTATTAGGGGTGGAGCGGGAGGATTTGTAGGGTGGTGGTATTGGAGGTGGAGGGGGAGTGTTTGGAGGGAACGAGTGTTGGGAGTGGAGTGCCTGGAGGGAGGAGGTGCTGGGGTAGCCGTGTTTATAGAGAGGGGATGCGAGGGGAGGAAGAGTTTGGAGGCCGGGGGCAGCAGGGGAGAGTTTGGATGGAGGGGACGTTGGGGGCGGAGGAGGTGTTGTGGGGGGAGGGCGAGTTGGGTGCGGAGGGGGAGTATTCGAAGGGATGGGGTGGAGGGGGAGAGTGTGGGGGGAGAGGCTGTTGGGGATAGATGGTAAGAGTTTGGAGAGAGAGTGGGTTGGGGGTGGACGGGGAGGGTTTGGGGAGACGGGGTGCAGTGGGAGCGGTTTCAGGCAGAGATAGTTGGGGATGGAAGGGGTGAGTTTCGAGGGGGGGGGTGTTGGGGGCAGAGGGGGTGCGTATGGTGGGATGGGGTACTGGCAGTGGAGCGGGAGGGTTTGCTGTGTCGGAGGGAGGAATTTGGGAAGGAGAGCGGGGTTGGACGGGGAGTACAGTTTGCAGACACAGGATGTTTGCACAGAAGAGATTAGTTGGTTGGAAAAGGTAGTTTGGATGGGTGGAGATGTCGGGAGGGTATGTGAAGGGAGGGGATTGGAGCAAAGCATGAATGTTTGGTGGGTGGGTTTGGGTGGAAGGAGTGTTGGAGGGGGAGGTGGAGTGTATGGAGGGAGGGTCTGATCTGGATGAATTGGAATGGTTTGAAGGTGGAGAGTCTGTTTAGCGGGAGGGGGTGGAGGGGGGGTGTTTGGTGGAAGGGGTAGCTGGGAGTGTAAGGGGGTGTTTGGAGGGAGAGGGTATTGGGAGTGGAGGGGGAGCATTGGGAGGGAGGGTGTGTTGGGTGCGGAGTGGAATTGTTTGAAGGGAGGGTGAGTTGGGGGTGGAGGGGGGGTTTTCGGAGGGAGGGGATGCTGGGGGTCGAGGGGGAGCATTTGAAGAGATGGGCTACAGGGACTGGGAGGGGAGTAATTGGAGAAAGTAGTTGGGGATGCAAGGGGTATGTTTGTAGGGTTGGGCTGGAGGGAGGGGGAGTGTTTATAGGGAGGTAGAAGAGAATTGTTTGAAGGGATGGCATGCTGAGGATAGAGGAGGAGCGCTGTCGTGGAGGGGGAATGTTGTTCTGATGGTGGGGGAGTTTTGGAGCATGGCAATTTGGAGGGAAGGCAGGTCGAAGTGGTGGGCAGCATTTGCGGATATGGGTTGTTTGGATGAAGAGCGCTGTTTGGATAGATGAAGACATTTGGCGAATGGGATCGGAAGGAAGCCTGAACATTCGGAGGGAGCGAGAACTGGGGCGACGGGAGGCGATTTGGAGAGAGCTGGTGATGGGTTGGAGAGGGCGAGTTGGGGTACGAGGCAGAGTGATAGGTGGGAATAGGCGTCGGGGATGGAGAACGTGTACCCAGAGGTAGGCCATGTTGGAGGGAGAGGGGACAAGGGACGAGAGGGCATTGCAGCGGGATTGCAGGGAGAGGGGACAAGTTGGGGCCGTAGGGGAAATGTTTTGAGGGAGGTGGCGTTGGTGGTGGAGGTGGAGCATCTGGAGGGAAGGGCTTTGGGGGTGGAGGTAGAGAGGTTGGAGGGAGGGCGCTGGGCATTGAGGTGAGCTGTTTGAAGTGAAACGGGTTGGGAGCGGTTGGGGAGTGTTCGGACAGAGGGGATTTGGGGCTGCGAGGAGAGTGTTTGGATGAAGACGGTGATCGGGTGGCGGGGATGAGTTTGGAGGGAGGAGTAATGCTCGGAGGGAGCGAAAGGGGGAAGCTGTTATGTTTGGAGAGACGGGGTTTAGGGAGAGAGCGTGGGTGGGGGGAGAGTGGTTTGAGGGAGGGGAGTGTTGAGGGAGTGAGTGGAGGGGCAGGGGGTGTTGTGGGAGAAGATGGTGCTTGGAAGGAAGTCATCTGGTAGGTGGAGGGGCAGTATTTGGACGGAGGGGGTACTGGAGGCGGAGGGGGAGTAATCGGAGGGAGGGGGTGTTTCGAGGGGAGGGCAAGTGTTTGGAACGAGGGGATGTGGGTGGGGGAGCAGTGTCTTGAAGAAGGGGTTTGTGGTTGGAGAGAAAGGGTTTGTAAGGAGACAATGTCAGGGGTGGAGTTTGTGTTTTTGGAGGGTGAGGATTTACAGGGGGTATTTGGATTGTTTGTTGCGAGGGGGTGCTGAGGGTGTGGGTTGGGGGTGAAGGAGGAGTGTCTGGAGGGAGGGGGAGTTGGGGGTGGAGGTGGGGTGTTTGGAGGGAATGGGTGGTGGAGAGGCAGTGGGGAGTCAAGGGAGAGGATGTCGAGTGAGAAGATGTTGGGAGTAGATGAGGAGTAAGTGAAGGGAGGTGTTTCAGGGAGTGGAGGGTAAGTGTCTGGACGGAAGGATTGCTTGATAGAGAGGGAGAGTTTTGGGGGGGATGTTGGGGATGGAGTATTTAGAGGGAAGGATTGCTCAGCGGCTGGAGACTGCATTTGGAGAGGAAAACGAGAGTGACAGGGGAGAGTGCGGAGGGTGAGGTGAAGTAGTAGTATTTAGAGGATGGCTTGTTCTGGGTGGAAGGGAAGTACTTTGAGAGAGGAGTGTTGGAAATGCAGGAGGGGTGGAAGATTGCAACCTTCACGTGGTCCGCCCTGTTTTGACAAATGCGATCAACCCGGCGTGCACAATCAAATAAGATCAAATAGAACAAGTTGTCCTACAACTTTAGGCTGTGCACGCCATACGCAAGAAGAAGAAGGGATGCAGGACAGTGTTAGAGGAGAGGGGTACTGGAGATGGTGAGGAGTATTTGGGGGAAGAGGGCGTTGGACACAAATTTTTTAGTGGGCCACAGGGTTCAGTGTGCTGGTGATGAGAAATAATGGTGACTTAGGAGGCAGAGGGTATTGGAGGTGTGTTTGGAGAGAGGGCCTAGGATAGGAGGGCTGTAGGGGATGGAATGGAGGTGTTTTGAGGGGACGTTGGAAAGGAAGGAGGAGAGGTGTTTGGAAGAACAGTGTTGCACAGTGAGGCAATGTTTGAGGACGGAAGCAGTGATTTGAGGGTGAGGTACAAGTTTTTTAGTGCACAGGAAGAATATTTTGTGGAAGAGGAAGTTTGATTGAAGCTACATGGTAGAGTGTCAGCGTGGACACTTGTGGAAGAGGTGCTGTAGCTAATTGTGGAGAGTTCTGCGTGGGACAGGCCTGAGGGCCCAACAGTTGTGGGGTTAGAAATTATGATAGCCGGGGAAGAAAAACTGTTGTAATTGTGTGAGAGCTGCGGAAGGATATTGGTTCGCAGAAAGAGCTTGTGAATTGAGGGGAGGGGAGGGAAGGGGAGAGGAGAGTCAGGAATCTGCTTGGAAAGGAATGAGGAGACATTAGATGGGGTGTACAGACATGCGGTGCTGGTGAAATGTCTCCGTGAGGGTAGGAATGACTGGGAAGGGTTTCCGTAGATGATTGACTTTGCAAGGTAGCTGATACGAGAAGATGCCTTAGAGTAATATGTGGAATCAGAGTTATCGGGAAAAGATAATGGAATTGGTGACGCAGATGCTACAGATCTGGAAAAGAAATAAAACAAGCTGCTAGAGATACTCAGCAAGTGAGAGGAAGAAATTGTCAACAAGCGGATTGTACACGTTCAAATGACAGGCAAGGAAGAAATTGAAGAAATGTAATTAGGGTTCAGTGATGCTGTTGGAGGAGGTAAATGCACTGAGAGTAGGAGATGAATTAGAGTGATGGGGAGGGGTTTGGGGGGCGGGAGGAGGGAGGAGGGAATAGCAGTGGAAAAATTTGGGGGATGGTGAATAGATGTGGTGGAAATGGATCAGTAGAAGGGGATGGGATTGATGTAGTGGGAAGGGGTAAGTGCGGAGAGGATGGGGTCAATGTGGCAGGGGGAGTTATTGTGGTGGCAAGGGGTAGGAAAAGGAGGAAGGCATGGATGTAGTGGAAGGGAGGATGGGCTTGACTTGGGAAAAGAGGTATGAGGAAGACAGGATAGGGTTGATGTAATGGGAAGGATGCAAGGCTGCAGTTGATGTGGGGGGGAAGAAGGGATTGATTTGGAGAGGGGGGAGGATGGGGTAGGAGGATGAGCGGGGAGGATTGTTATGATGGTAAAGGATTGATGTGGGTGAGAGGGAGGAAGGAGGGTGGGGTTAATGTGGAAGGGAGGTTGGGATAATGTGGGGAGGGGGAACGAGTAAGAGGATGGGGTGAAAGGAGAAGGTGAGGGATTGCTGTGCAGAGAAGGGGTTGCTCTGGGTGGGATGCAGGGAGGATGGGGTTGTTGCAGTAGGAAGGGATATGAGGAATGGGGAGATTGTCGATGGGAGGATGGGGTTGTTGTGGGGGAGGATGGGGTTGATGTAGGAGGAAGGGATATGAGGAAGGGGAGATTGTCGAGGGTAGGAAGGGGTTGTTATGGGGCAGGATGGGGTTGATGCAGAATGAAGGGCTATGAGGAAGGGGAGATTGTTGAGGGTAGGAGGGGGTTGATGTGGTATGAATGGGTAGGAGGAGGAATTGGAGATTGTCGATGGGAGGAAGGGGTTGTTATGGGGGAGGATGGGGTTGATGAAGTATGAAGGGCTATGGGGAAGGGGAGATTGTCGATGGGAGATGGGGTTGATGTCGAGGCTAGGAGGGGGTTGATGTGAAAAGCAGGAGGGGGGTTGACGTGGTATGAAGGGGCAGGAGGAGGAATTGGAGATTGTCGATGGGAGGATGGGTTAATGTCGAGGGTAAATGTCGAGGGTAGGAGGGGGTTGATGTGAAAAGCAGGATGGGGGGTTGACGTGGTATGAAGGGGCAGGAGGAGGAATTGGAGATTGTCGATGGAAGGGTGGGGTTGGTCGACGAGGTTGATGCAGAATGAAGGGATATGAGGAGGAAGGGGAGATTGTCGATGAGACGGTGGGGTTGAGGGCGGGGTTGGTCGATCAAAGATCCGGTAGCGGAGCTGTAGGGTTTTTGATGTCGATGAGAGGGTGAGGGTGATGCAGTGTGAAGGGATATGAGGAGGAAGGGGAGTATGTCGATGGGGGGGGAGGGAGCGGTTGTCGTGAGGGGCCGGGGGTCGGAAGTGATGGGTTGGTCGGAGGGAGGGTGGCTGTGGGGGTCGGGGAGGAGAGGGGGGTTCCGCAGTTACCGCCTCCCCCGGCGTCACTCCGGGACTCTCACGTCTCCCTCTCCCGCGATCTTTACCATTTTCTCATTCCAGGAGCCGCTCCACCCGCACCGGAAGCCGCTGCCAGCGCCACTTCCGTTTCCAGGGGTAACCGATTTTCAAAAACTAAATTCACCTTAAAACATTTTTTTCCAGTGATTACCATAATTCTATTTGCTCCTTCATTAAATCCCCATGTCTGGGAGGACGCTATATATTTATATTTTATGACAACAGTGCATTCTCGCGTTGCATTCTGGGGGTTGTAGTTTTATTGTGAAGAAAGCCAATGGTATGTTAGCTTTCATAGCAAAAGGATTTGAGTATAGGAGCAGGGAGGTTCTACTGCAGTTGTACAGGGTCTTGGTGAGACCACACCTGGAGTATTGCGTACAGTTTTGGTCTCCAAATCTGAGGAAGGACATTATTGCCATAGAGGGAGTGCAGAGAAGGTTCACCAGACTGATTCCTGGGATGTCAGGATTGTCTTATGAAGAAAGACTGGATAGACTTGGTTTATACTCTCTAGAATTTAGGAGATTGAGAGGGGATCTTATAGAAACTTATAAAAGTCTTAAGGGGTTGGACAGGCTAGATGCAGGAAGATTGCTCCCGATGTTGGGGAAGTCCAGGACAAGGGGTCACAGCTTAAGGATAAGGGGGAAATCCTTTAAAACCGAGATGAGAAGAACTCTTTTCACACAGAGAGTGGTGAATCTCTGGAACTCTCTGCCACAGAGGGTAGTCGAGGCCAGTTCATTGGCTATATTTAAGAGGGAGTTAGATGTGGCCCTTGTGGCTAAGGGGATCAGAGGGTATGGAGAGAAGGCAGGTACGGGATACTGAGTTGGATGATCAGCCATGATCATATTGAATGGCGGTGCAGGCTCGAAGGGCCGAATGGCCTACTCCTGCACCTAATTTCTATGTTTCTATTCTGCTGTGGTGTTTAAATTTAAAACTTCAAGTTCAAGTGAGTTTATTGTCATGTGTCCCTGTATAGGACAATGAAATTCTTGCTTTGCTTAAGCACACAGAAAATAGTAGGCATTTACTACAAAACAGATAAATGTGTCCATATACCATGATATAAATATATACACACATGAATAAATAAACTGATAAAGTGCAAATAGCAGAAAGTGGTTATTAATAATCAGAGTTTTGTCCGAGCCAGGTTTAATAGTGGGGAAGTAGCTATTCCTGAACCTGATTGTTGCAGTCTTCAGGCTCCTGTACCTTCTACCTGAAGGTAGCAGGGAGATGAGTGTGTGGCCAGGATGGTGTGGGTCTTTGATGATACTGCCAGCCTTTTTGAGGCAGCGACTGCGATAAATCCCCTCGATGGAAGGAAGGTCTTATTACTAACGAACCTTATTTATCAAAACCAACACCTGCTGAGAACTCAACACAAGTTCAGAACAAAAACGTTTATGTGAAGCCAGCGCCTGCAGTTATCAAAATCTTCTGTTTGCCAATTATTCCTTAATTTCCATAATCTTTTCCAATATTAACACATCTTGTAATGTAATTTTATTTGTATTTATTTATTCTTTTCAAAATAAACAGTTTCTATTTGATCATCTTTTAATCTGGATTTTTAACTTATGTATTGTGTTTTAAAAAATATATACATTATGATGTTTTTATGTGATATACCAAGATTCTATATATATTTTATGATATTTGATATGCAAAGCATTTTTAATGTAATGTTGCCCCTTGTCTGGACCTTGAGTCCGTAATAAAGTTTATTATTATTATTATTATTATTATTTGTTTTTGAGCTTTTTTAAACCATTAAATGAGCTTCTCGGTGGTGAGCGAGAAGTCCCGCCTTTTTAGGGCGGGCTGTTACTTGATTGGTCCGTTGTAGGCGGCGTGTACAAAATGGAAGGCGGCTATTGGTTGGCGGACACGTCGGTCAGTGACGGTTGCCGTCGCGGATTGGCTCTGAGGGCTGTCCGTCACACGTGGTCCTCCCCCCTCCCCCGCTTCCGGCAGTGCGCTGATGAGGATGATGGCTGGTGGTGGAGTTGGGTCTTTCTTCCTGCTGCTTCTCGCCGTTGTCGGGACTACAGGGCGGATCCATCGCCTCATACTCAAGGTAGGCGGCATCTGGTGACCTTAAATACCTAACTCAATGGACGTCAACCAGGCTGGAAGCTTCTCTCCTTCCTTCCTTCCTTCCCGATGTCTCAGATGCCTCCTTGGGGTTGAGATCTCGACCTGAAATGTCACCTATTCCTTTTCTCCAGCTGACCCGCTGAGTTACTTCAGCACTACCTTAGGTTGGGGGTTGGAGTTGAGGTTCTCACGCCTCACATTCAAGATAGGAATATTTTGGAGGACCAAGAAACCAAAAACCAACCAAGGCGGCATCTGGTGACTTTAAATAAACACCTAAGCCAATGGACGTCAACCAGGCAATCTTCTTGGTCATGTTTAAGAAGGAACTGCAGATGCTGGAAAATCGAAGGGACACAAAAATGCTGGAGAAACTCAGCGGGTGCAGCAGCAGCAGCAGCATCTATGGAGCGAAGGAAATAGGCAATGTTTCAGGCCGAAACCCTTCTTCAGACTGGGTTCTTGGTTGGTTGGTTTCTTGGTCCTCCAAAATATTCCTTCCCTTCCAATGTGTCCGAAGAACCTCAGTTGCCCTGGGCTTGAGGTTCTCTCGCCATCTCCAGCCCCCCAAACCTAAGATAGACACAAAAGGCTGGAGTAATGCGGCGGGCCAGACAGCATCTCCAGAGAAAAGGAATAGGTAACGTTTCAGGTCGAGACCCTTCTTCAGTATAGACATGAAATGTCACCTATTCCTTTTCTCCAGAGATGCTGTCTGACCCGCTGAGTTACGTCAGCATTTTGTTTCCATCTTTGGTTTAAACCAGCATCTGCAGTTCCTTCCTCCGCCCCCAACCTCTTCCACTCATTGATCTAGATTTGGTGAAATGTTCGCCTACACTCTTTAAGCTTGAAATGTCGCCTAAATGGTATCCACTTTCCAGCCCACATTGACAACACACACAAAGTGGCAACCATTTAAGATTGATGTTGTCACTTTTCCATATTGTATGGGGAAACATCATCAATTTCAGGTTCCCCATCAAGTCCCACACTGTCCTTGACCTGGGACACTTGAGCAATATGACCCCAGAAATATCAGCTAACACCAGTGCAGAGCTAAAGGAGGGTTGTACTTTTGGATGAGATTAAATAAGTCTCCATTACTCTCTAGTTCCCACAGCTACTTTTTTTTAGAAAAAAAGAGGATAGTAATTCTGAGTTTTTCTAATATTCATCAGCAATCATCATGAGAACTGATATCTCATGACTGTCATGTCACTGTTTATGGGAATGTGCTTTGTGCACATTGCTTTTCTCTCCTATGTTACAGTATGGACTACTCAATAACATTGTTCATGTAAACTTTCGGTTGTCTTATCATCGTGATAAGGTGGTGGTAATGCACGACTCTCCTTGATGGTGATGTCCTGCCTTTTGTTCTATGGAGTGAATGAAAGAGAAGACGGAAAGTGGTGCCGGTCTTTCATGGGCACTGACCTCCCCACTGTTGAAGAGATCGACAAGAGGCCCTGTCTCAAAATGGCAGCTAGCATCATCAAGGACCCACACCACCCTGGCTACATTCTTATTTCCAAACAACATAAGGTTCAAGAATACCACAAACTAAACTAAACTGCCTGTGTAGCATTAGGGACTTTGGGCTTTGTTTTGTTTGTGAACTATTTTGTTTTATTTATTGATTTATTGATTTCTTTATTATATTATTTATTGAGTGCTGTTTACAAACCTGTTATGCTGCTGCTGGAAGTAATGATTTCATTGTTCTTTTCTGGTACATATGACAATTAAACACTCATGGATCTTGAATCCATTCGATGACAGAAACAGAGGCATTGTTCTATTGTTAGGCTATAGTTTTTTTACCATCTCCATCATAAGCATTTTCAAATGCTTTTTTCCTTTATCTCTTCCTTGACTCTAATTGCCCATTGGTGAAGTTTGGACTACATTCCCAAACCTGCATCCTCTATCTGTGTTTATTTCTCTGCAGGAGTTGTGATTAGTGTGCTAGCTAGGGCAGGGCCCATCTGTGTTACTTCAGTACATTGCCAGTGTACTTGGTTATCTCATTTGTCTTTAATAATGCAGTGTGTTTAGTCAGTATCTGCAGGTGTTGGCCAGTAATCTGAATCTCCCTGAATCTGTTGGCCAGGTTGGAAGCTTAGCCACAATAAGATGAACACATTGATCCTGGGAGAAACAAATTGTTTTGTGCGGAATGCATTAAGGAAATGTAGATGCTGGTTTATAAAAAATGAAAGACACTCCATGCTAGAGTAACTCAGTGGGTCAGGCAGCATCTTTGGAGAACATGGATGGGTGACGTTTCTTCTTCAGACTGCTGATCCATGTTCTACAGGGATGTTGCCTGACCCGCTGAGTTATTCCAGTACTTTGTGTCTCTTTTTCTGTAAACCAACATCAACAGTTCCTTGCTCCTGCACTGTAACTTCTAGTTTTGTTATCTATGTGGACTGCAGTTACTCACCTCGGTGATTCTGACTGCACTTCCAAACCTTTGACCTCAACCACCAAGGAGGACAATGGCAGCAGATGCATGGAGAGGTGACCAAGATGCTGGTCCCCCTCCAAGTCATGCACCCTATTGAATTGGAAATATATTGCTTCCTTTGTTGGGTTGAAATCTTGGAATTCCCTACCTAATAACTGTTGGAGTATCTTCACCAGATACAGTGCAGTAGTTAAAGGAGGAGGCTCACCACCACCTTTTCAAAGGCAATTTAGTGTGGGCAAAATCCTGACTATGGGTGCTGTCTATACGGAGTTTGTACGTTCTCCCTGTGACCGTGTGGGTTTTCTCGGGTGCTGCAGTTTCCTCCCACATCCCAAAGACGTGCAGGTTTGTAGGTTAATTGACTTCTGTAAATTGTCCCTAGTGTGTAGGATAGAACTAGTGTACAGGGATTGCTGGTTGGTGTGGACTTGGTGGGCCATGGGATCTGGTTCCATGTTGTATCTCTAACCCAAACTAAGCTAAAAGCCGTCAAGAATCTAAATTGCGAAGTCAGAAGTTGTTTAGATTTATTATTGTCATGTGTACTGAGGTACATTGAAAAGCTTTTTTTCTGTGCAATCCAATAAATCAAACAATAATATACATAAATACAATCAAGTCAAACATAAGTATACTAGATCGAGCATAGGGTTATAAGGTCATGTGATAGGAGCAGAATTAGGCCATTCGACTCATCGTCTATTTCGCCATTCAAACATCTCTCCCTCCTAATCCCATTCTTCTGCCTGCTAACCTCTGACACCTGTACCAATCAATAATCCATCTATCTCTGCCTTAAATATTGACTTGGCCTCCACAGCCTTCTGTGGCAAAGAATTCCGCAGATTCACCACCTTCTGACTAAAGAACTTCCTCCGCAGCAAGATACAGAGTGCAAAATATAGTTCTCAGCACTGTAGTGCACCAGTTCAAGCACCACGTCCAAAGTCCGCAATAGGTTTTACAAGAATGTGGAGGATATGGAACTTGCTACCTTAGAGTGTTTGAGGTGAGTAGTGTAGATGTACTTAATGGGTGGGGGGGGCGGGGGGTGTAGGGGAGAGAAACATAAAAGGGAGAAGCAAATGGATCAAGTTGGATGAAGAAAGATGGTTGGAATTCAAAATGTAAACTGGTTGGGCTGAGTACACTATAGAAACAAGCTGGACTGAGTACACTATAGAAACAAGCCATGCAATTGTATGTAAAGTCCGGAACAGAAGCTACCCTAATCTGTGAAATACTATTCTGTGTTTGAATAGCTGAGTCATGAAAGGCAGAAGTGATAATTTGGTATTTTGTCTTTGTGATTTATTCAGCACATCCTCAATCTCTGCACTTTTTAAAATTCTATTCCCATACGCATCCCTGATTGTAATGATTTTTCCAATTACTTTGTTTCTTACAATTCTCCTTTAAATTGCTTTGCCGGCCTCTCTTGGTTACTAGAGGTCATAGCCTCAGAATTAAAGGGTGCTCTTTTCGAAAGGAGGTGAGGAGGAACTTCTTTCGTCAGGGGGTAGTTAATCTGTGGAACTCATTGCCACAGTGGGCTGTGGAGGCCAAGTCAGTGGATATTTTTAAGGCAAGGATAGACAAATTCCTGATTAGAACGGGTGTCAAGTGTTATGGGGAGAAGGCATGAAAATGGGATTAGGAGGCAGTGATCAGCCATGATTGAATGGCGGAGTAGACTCGATGGGCCGAATGGCCTAATTCTATATCCTGTGAACTGGTTACCTAGCCAATTACCCCGTTATTTGTGGCCTAGACTTGAACATAGGTGAAGAGCACATTATTGTTGAACTGGTTAAAGATCCAAAAATTCTTCAAATGCCATCCTGTCAGCATGACTTGTTGACATGGATCTGGGGTGACCGGTTTACTTGGTGTTTATGTTGGAATCCAGAAGAAGTTCAAGCCACAGCTTTTGGCTGGAGGATAGGTTTAGCTTTTTGAATTCAAACAAAAGCAATAAGCTCCACCACAGATCATGAGTTAGTCTGTTGTAGAACTAGTTAGTTAATCCCATATTGCTGTGCCTTCTCTCTGTGGAACATACTATCTTTCACAATTCTCAAAAATTGTTCCCTTTTGAAAGCACCATCAAAAAATAATGGAGGAACAAGGAATCAAGGAACAAGCATCGGCAGGATGCTGCTTCACGAAAAAAGATGCAAAATGCTGAAGTACCTCCGTGGGTCAGGCAGAATCTCTGGCGAACATGGATACCTCAAAGTATGCCTTCATTGAAGAAGTTCTTTTTCACCAGTCTGAGGAAGGGACCCGACCCAAAATGTCACCTGTCCTTGTATTACAGAGAATCTGCCTTACCCACGGAGGTACTCAAATTTGTCTTTTTGTTAATCAAAACATAACACATTTCCCTCGTGTCCTCTGCAGCTCTTCCTGTCTCTGGAATGACTACAGATCTATCATTAGATTACTATAAATAAAAGTTGTGAACCTGCATTAGAACTTCTGAAAACTGTTCAGCATTCTCTGGGAAAGATTGGCTGAACAAGATCAGGGGTTTCCAAGCTAATCTGTGGGATGCAGGAGAGAAATTCTGAAATTTATTTTGGTTTATGTCTTTGACTTTTTTTTATAATGGGGAAATCAGCATCTCTGGAGAGAAGGAATGGGTGACGTTTCAGGTTGAGACACTTCTTCAGACTTAAGACTTTTTCTGGGAATGTAACCTTTCCAAGGATGCGCCTGCTTAACTGGGTCAGTCTACACTGATGCTCTGACTGTGGAGTAAACTTGTCAGACTACCTTCAAAACCAAAGGCACCCTCAACAAGCGGTGGAGGCTCTTATTGATGTTACGTTAAAACTTGCACTGGCAATGGAATTGAACTTAAATTTAGAAGAGGGTACACAAAAAAAGTATGGGGACATTTTGATGCAGAACCCATGTAGTAAGTAATTGGAGGCAAGATGCTGGAATCTCTCGTGAAACACAGAGTGTTGGAGTAACTCAGCGGGTCAGGCAGCATCTATTGGAAGACGTAGATGGGTGACATTTTGGGTTGAGACCCTTCTTCAGACTTTAGTCTGAAACACTGCTTCTCCGTGTGCTCCAGAGGTGTTATCTGACCCAATGTGTTACTCCTGCCTTTGTGTTCTCATAACTAGTTGGGCTGGATCTTGTGGTCAGCAAGAGTAAGCTGCCCACATAACTCCAGCAACTTCCTGCTATGAGCTATTCTGATGTTTGTTAGTGTCAGCCGTAGCTTCAAGCAAAAACGTTTAGTTTTTACAGATAGATATCATGGAAATAAAGCCTTTGGCCCACCAATGTCCACACTGTCCATCGATCACTTGTTCACACTAGTTATCCCACTTTCCCATCAATTCCCTACACACCGAGGAGAATTTACAGAGGTCAATTAACTAAAAAACCTGCACATGTGTGTGATGTGGGAGGAAACCAAGTTGCTAGAGGAAACCCACACAGTCACATGGCGGATGTGCAAACTGCACATGGACAACACCCGCGATCATGATCGCATCAGGGTCTCTAGCGCCATGAGGCACCAGCTACGCCACTGTACTGCTTCTGGTATACAGCATTCTTTAAACTGGCTGGGGAGTCAGTTGAATATAGAACTGTACAGCACACAAACAGGCCTTTTGGGTTATGGATCATACATAAATAAGCATCATGTTCGGCACAGACGTGGGTTCAAGAGTCCTGTTCCTGTGCTGTACTGGTCAATGTTCTGTGCCAGCTGCCATATTGCTATTGGTTTTATGCCGATCCACTGTTCATGTGGCTGTAATTGAGAGCATTATGCAAATTGCTTCTTGTTAATACTTTTTGCCTTGAGTCAGAAAAAAATCATCAGGAGATCACTTAGTTTTGTTATTTTTAGAACTTGCAAGATATTGAAATATTATGTTGTTTGTTTGATTAGATCTTCCTCGCATGCAAATAAAAGAAGCGTCCAGGCCCAAAATGTCACCTATCCATGTTCTGCAGCGATGCTCCCTGATTTGCTGAGTTACTCCAGTTTTTCAGGCCTTTTTTTGTAAACTACCACCGCAGTTCATTGTTTCTTGCAAATAAATCTGCTTTGGGATGTGAATGAAGCGGAAATTCATGGTGGAAACCCACAGTTTCTGAAAATATGTTTTCCCCACACACACCAATGGCACAGAGGCACAGCTAGTAGAGCTGTGCCACTTAGCGCCAGAGACCCAGATTTGATCCTGACCTCCAGTATGGTCTGTGTGGAGTTTGCCCTATAACCACGTGGGTTTCCTCTGGGTGTTCCGGTTTCCTCCCACATCCCAAAGACGTCAGGGATTAATTTTTTTATTTTTTTTTCAAATCTGTTAATTCCCCTTAATGTGTTGGGAGTGCATTGGAAAGTGGGATGACAGAACTAGTGGAACAGGTAATTGAAGATTGCCAAGGATTTGGGCCTGTTTCCATGCTGTATCTCTAAACTAAACACTGGCTACTTGGAAGAAAATTGGTGGATATGGGGATATAATATGCAAATGAGGACAGCAAGTAAGAACATGAAAATGCAACCAACTGGACTGCCTGGATACAATCGATTGTATCTTTTTTTTTTAATCGATCGTGCCCACAATTTTGTTAAAAGCAATTATACCATCTATCTTTAATCATAGACACTGACACTTTGTCTCATGAATGTTCAACAGTAGCAGAAGCTGTGACATGGGAGAGGAGTTCGAATAAGCAAAGGGTTTGCATCCAGCATGAAATGTCACCAGAGTACTAAAACAGCATTGACCTGCCATTTCCTGATGGTTTTTAGTGCGTTGCCGAGAGTTAAGTAATATCAGCCACCGATTTGTAGAATGGCTCCGTGGTGCAGCAGTAAACACTGCCTCTTGTAAGGAGGAGTTTAAATTAGAGAAACAGGGAGGAAATAGGCCCTTCAGTCCACGCCGACCTGCGATCAACTGTACACTAGTTCTATCCCACACACTGGGGACAATTTACAGAAGTCAATGAACCTACAAACCTGTATGTCCATGGGGGGAAACTATAGCACCTGGGGGAAACTCACATGGTCACAGGGAAAATGTACAAACTTCGTACTGACAGAACCCGGAATCAGGAATGAACCTGGGTCTCTGACGCTGTGAAGCAGCAATCCTACAACTGCCACACTGTGCCGACTTGTGTTTGATTGTGACCTTTGTCGCTATTGGTGTGGAACTTTGCCTGGTCTCTCTTTGGCTTGCATTGTTACGGTGTGGTTGCTTTGTATAACTTATGATTTATTGAGACAAGCATTTGTACTTTAAGATTCATTAAATTATTGTATTGAATTTCTCCTCCACATGCCATTGTGGGGTTTGAACTTGTCTATGGATCAATGGTCCAGAACCCTGGCTGTAAGCCCAGTAGCTTGAAGTCGGCAACACAGTGGTGCAGCTGGTAGAGCTGCCTCACAGTGACAGAGAAACGGATTTGATCCTGACCTCGGGTGCTGTCTGTGTGGGGTTTGCACGTTCGCCCTGTGACAATGTAGAAACAGTGGTCTTGACCGAAGAAGGTTCTTGACACGAAACGTCACCTCTCTATGTTCTCCAGAGATGCTGCCCGACTTACTGAGTCACTCCAGCATTTTGTGTCATGTGGGTTTACTCCGATTTCCTTCCACATTCCAAAGACGTGCGGTTTTGTCGGTTAATTGTCCTCTGCAAATTGCTTTGAGTGTGGAGACAATGGATGAGAAAGTGGGAGAGCAAAGAACGGGTGATCGATGGTTGTTAGCATGAACTCAGTGGGCCGAAGAGCTTGTTTCCCGGCGCATCTCTAAACTAAATTAGACCACCTTTACTGCTGTACACTCCCAAATAGTGACTCCAATCAAAAAAGGGAAGTGTGCTTTTCTAAGCCTTGTGACTACTCTGCACTTCACACTACAATCTATTGTCAGTGCTGGTTACTTTAGTTTAGAGATGCAGGGCTTTCGGCCTCCTGATTCCGCATCGACCAGCGATCTCCGCACACCAACGCTATTCTACACACACTAGGGACAATTTCCACTTATACCAAGCTAATTAACCTACAAACCTGCATGTCTTTGGAGTGTGGGAGGAAACCGGAGGTCTCTGAGAAAGCCCACACGGTCACGGGGAGAACGTACAAACTCCGTACAGACAGCACCCGTAGTCGGGATGATACCTGGGTCTTCGGCGCTGCAAGCACTGTCAGGCAGCATTTCTCCCGCTGCGCCACCATGCTGATAAAAACTCCTTGTGCACAGCAGAAATACAATTCAAGTATTATCTGTTGCTTGATGTTGATTGAGAGGTCTGTATTGCACTGTGCCCAATATTTAATCTGGCTGCTATCCTTGGAAATAGTCACCTGGAATATTTTATGACCACCATCTGTGATGGTTAACAGGACCATGATTCAATGCCTTATGTCAATAATGTCTTATTAAGAATGTTTAACGCTTTATGTGTCATTCCTAACTATGTCATGTTGTCACGTGCGGGCGGAGCACCAAGGCAAATTCCTTGTATGTGAATACTTGGCCAATAAACTTATTCATTCATTATCCAAAGTGCAGGACAACTGCAGTCAATAGTTTGGAGGTGTTGGATCATGTGGTCAAGTCTTGAATGAATCTTGATCCTATAGTCTTTTGATTTGAATACACTAATGTTCCCCATTTTTCCATGGCAGGAAATGTAGCACAAAAACAAGATTGGTGTTGATATCCTAGTGTGTGATCATTATTAGATTTACTGCAGAAATAGGAATGGTTGAATGCTTCATCAGCTATAATCCAATATTTTAAAAACTTCTCTAATGACAAATAATAATGAAATAATGGAAACGAAACATTTAGGAACAAGGAACTGCAGATGCTGGTTTACACAAAATGACACAAAATGCTGGAGTAACTCGGCAGGCCAGGCAGCATCTTTGAAGAACATGGGCAGGTGACGTTTCGGGTTGGAAGAAGGGTTCAGATCTGAAATGCTACTTATCTATGTTCTCCAGAGTTGCTGCCTGACCTGCTGAGTTACTCCAGCACTCCGCATCCTTCAATGAAAAAAAAATAATCTTAATTTAGAGATGCTAGATAAAGTAAACGTGGGGCAAAATTACAAATATCATTGATCAGATAATGATCCATACTTTTGAGGACCTGTTCTATCAGCTCCAGAATTTTTCTTCTCAGCCAACATGTTGAATGATATGTGGTTCATTGCCAGGGGCGGTTAGCACATTCTGTGTTAGAAAGTTGTTAGCTTGTAACCCATTCCACGAAATATCAAAAATCCACAGGTGCTGACTTTGAATGAGATATTAAACTGCTTATTGGTTCAGCAATTATTCAAATGCCATAATTTACATTATGAAAGGCAGTCACCCTGATAGTCTGGCTGATACCAGTCCCTCGACCGAAGTTACATAACATTTCCTGGTCATTATCATATTACTGTTTGCATGGAACCCTATGCAAAAAAAAAAAATTAATAATAATTTAAAAAATATGCAATACTTTTTTGCTACTTTTGAACTGAGTATACTTGCAAAAAAAATAATTAATTGACTGTAAAGCTCATTGGCACATTCTGCTGGGTAGCAGAAGGCTTTCACTGAGGAGAAGGGCTATTTAAGAGTAGTCATCATTTGCAAGGCCAGTGCTTGTGTGCTACTGAGGCACAAGCTAGATAGCAAGGTATGTCTCTCTGTACTCATATTATTCTCACCTTTTTTTCTTTTAGGAAGATACAAGATCAAGAGTTCACTTGAACACTTTTGGGTACTACACTAATGGAACCTTGTTAGTAAACCTTACAAGTCTTCACTTTAGAACTGACATCGCCTTGGAGAAGATTTTAGTAAGTACTGTACTACTAACGAAATATTGTTAACCTGAGAGAGATGCAATTTCACTGATCCCCTTCTGTACTGCAGAGATTGGTTGGATAACAATTCCTTATCGCAACGATGTTCTCTTTGCTTGGAGAAAATTGCTGCCAGTATTTTGTGCCCCAAAGAACATGCCAGATTATGTGATCAGATGGGAAGGATGTCTAAGATGAGCTTGATAATAGCTGACCAATAACTTTGGAATTCTCCCAAAAGTCGTGATGTTTAGTTTAGTTTATGTTCATGTGTGAACATAAGGCACAGTGAAAAGTTTTTTTTGTTTCATGCTGCCCAGTCAGCGGAAAGACTATGCCTGATTGCAATCAAACCGTCCACAGTGCACAGAATAAAGGGAATAATGTCTTGAGCATGGTAAAGCCCAGTAAAATCCAATTAATGATAGTCTGAGGGTCTTCACTGAGGTAGATGGTACGTCAAGACCACTCTCTAGGATGGCTCAGATGCCTGATAACAGCTGGGATGAAATTCCCTGAATCTGGAGTTTTCACCTGGAGACTTTTCACACTTCTGTACCTCTTGAGGGGAGAAGAGGGAGCGTGTGGGGTGAGACTCGTCCTTGACATGCTGGTGGCCTTGCCGAGGTAGTATGATGTAGATGGCGTCGATGGAAGGGTGGTTGGTTTGTGCGATGATGGTCTGGGCTGCATCCGCAATTCTCTCCAATTTCTTGCAGCCTTGGTCGGTCATTCCCAAACCATGCTGCGATGCATCCCGATAAAATGCTTTCTGCGGGCATCTGTAAAAGTTGGTGAGAGTTGTTGGGGACATGTTAAACTTTCTAAGCCTTCTGAGGAAGTACAGGTGTGATGTTCTCTTTGGCCATTGTTTCAATATGGGTGGTCTAGGACATGTTGCTGGTGATATTTACTCTTAGGATCATGAAGTTTTCAACCATCTCTACTTATGTACTTATCCACAGTCAGTGTATACCAGGGTATATTTACCTCTTTGCCCCCTGAAGTCGATCACAATCTCCTTTGTCTTGCTGTGACACTGACGGAAGGTTTATTGTCTTGGCACCAGGTTACAAGGTTCTCCATTTCCTTCCAGTTCTCTGCCTCGTCATTATTTGATTTCCGGCCCACGACAGTCTGCAAATTTGTAAACTGAGTTAGATTTGTATTTGGCTGCACTGTTGTGGGTGTCTATAAGGAGTAAACATAGGAGCTGGGAACGCATCCTGGTGGGCCACCAGTATTGTGGATTATTGTAGAGGGTGATTTGATGGAGACCACTTCGTCCGGAGAAGACTTGAGATCAAACATAAGACATTCTGATCTTTATTTTCTGACGCAAAGCTACCTGTTAGAAACCTTTCAGTCCTGTTTTGTACATGGCACCACAGCAGCTCTGACCAAATGTGAATGACCCCTGTGTGTGGCCTTTGAGCAGGTTGACGATGCCATCTCCTCCAGCGTCATTTCTCCATCATCCAGTTGCCTGCGTCTACACTCACCTGGTTCCACTCTTATCCATCTGGTCGTAGTCAGACAGCAATGGCTTCTCCACCCATGCATCCACCTTTCTCCACCAATCTTGAAGGGTCACCTGCCTGTTTCCTCCACAGATGCTGCCTGACCTGCCGAGTTCCTTTGTGTCTTTTTTTAAAAATGAACCAGTATCTGCAGTTCCTTGTTCTACATCAACTTCCACGTGCGCCCTGAAGCCTGGCGTTGCTTCATGTTCATCCCTCTCTTGATCCCTCTGCTATCTTTAAATCCAAGCTGAGTAAACCATGATCCTCTCCAGCTGAACGTGAAGAAACATTAAATCAGTCCCTCAGTGCTGCACCAGAAGCATCATCCTCGACTTTCTAACCAAGATCTGCAATGGGGACTTGGAACCCACAGCTTTTGACAGGAAGAGATGGTGGTTTCACACCTTTTGGTGTAGCTGCCTGAAGTTTTCAAGAAGTGAAAGGAACAAGAATGTTTTTCAACTGACATAAAACTGGGCCCAGTGCTTGTTTGTGTAAATTGTGTCTCGGTCTGACGTTGTTAACTTTGGTTGGGAAATAGCCCATTGATTCATGACAGTAGATTTGGAGGAACGGAAAGGTAAGTTAGTCTATATGGAAATAAATATGATACAAGTGGGCCAAGCAGTGCGGTACACTGACGCAGCTGTTAGATCTGCTGCCTCACAGCACCAGAGCCCCAAGTTCGATCCTGACTTCGGGTACAGTCTGTGTGGAGTTTGCACGTTCTCCCTGTGACAATATGGGCTTCTTCCAGGTGCACTGGTTTCCTCCCACATCCCAAAGACATGCAGGTTTGTAGGTTAATAAGCACGATTATAGCAAAGGTGCAAAGGCCTTTATTCTCCTTACCTTTATCTGGTCTCTACAATGAAATATTGCACTATTTGGATGAATTCTGTGGTGTTCTAACATGCCCCAAAGACTGTGTTGCCGTGCTATCAGTGAATGAAATGCCTTTATTTGTCGTTGTAAGCACTGCATACAACGAAATTGTTATTGCCACTCCATTGGTGCATAATATACAAACATAAAAACACAGGACACAATTCAAAAACAGTGTTAAACTAGGTATCAAGATAGGTAAATCGGTATTGCACATGGTGATAGTAAAATGCAAGGTGGGTGGCAGCATGGAAGAGTGCAGCATGAATAATACTCAGTGTTTTTTCATATTGATGTAATACAATCATCATTTTATGTAATACGTATATAATATGTGGAAACACGAGAAACCGCAGTTGCTAGAATCCTGAGTCAAATACGGGAGTGCTGTGAACCTTCTGAGTTCGAAGATGGGTCCAAACACAAAACATTGCCCTCCATATAATGCCTTGTCCACTGAGTTCCTCCAGCACTTTGTGTTTTAAATGCAGCATGTGGTTCTGAGAGGTGTCGCAACAGCAGCAAGAAAATGCAAAGAGAATTTTGCACTGCTCATTAATATTAAAATTTGATATCAGTTGTTTAAAAAAAATTGCTAATGTATATTTTTCTCTCTCTCTCCCCGTGTATTAAAAAAACCTCAGATTGGGTTCAGCCTTTCAAAACCAAAGACTGAAGGTGTGACACCATATACCGTAAGTACTACTGAAGAAATTGTGCAACACATTTGGAGCCCAGAATATACTGGTGCATTGTACTCAATGATAAGCTTTTTAACCATAGTCACGGGTCCAAAAATAAGAATAGCACTAGCCTATATCAACATTAAAAAAACTGCCAATAACACTTGCTTTTTCAAGTCAAGTCAAGAGAGTTTATTGTCATGTGTGTCAGATAGGACAATGAAATTCTTGCTTGCTGCAGCACAACAGAGTATTGTAAGCATAAATACAGAACAGTTCGGTGTGTCTAGATAGCATAGACCATATATTAGGTATGTTGCAAAGCGTACCTGAAGCGTCTTTGAAAATCTGCCGCTGCGTGTGTGCGCGATTTTGGCGCCGTTTAGAGGGGGCGGGTTTAAAACGCGATTTTCTCTAGGCTGTTCAAATCGAAGATGTTCAGCCTAGTTAATTATTAACGAAAAATCGCTGGAAGACCCCGTCGCAAAAGCTATTATTAGGTTTAAAGGCCTCGTATAATAGTTATAGTAGTTTAAAAATCAATCTCTAAACCCGCGACCGCCAGCAACCGCAGAGTCTCATAAAGCAAATAGCAGAAATTAGGTTGTATATTTTTACATTAAAAAGGGCTTCTAAAGATCCCTTTATACAAAATTTAATATTGCGAGTAGCTCAATTTGGCCCCATTATATCGCGCAGTATTTTTCTGGGCATTTGGGGCACAAATCTACCGCAATGTGAACGTTCTAAACCAGCGCGTTCCACAGGATCCCACTAGAAAGCTGATTTAAATGGGCATTTATTTACAGCAATTGAACACTGAATTCCTTCCATTTGGTCTATAAATTAATGTAAATGAGATTTTAAAATCATGTTTTATTGTGAATTATTTGTGAATATTATTTGGACATTTAGGCTATTTAAAAATGTTAATAATTTATTAAGAAATGGATAGATGTTTAGATCTAGTAATTGAAGTCTGAAATTAGCTACAATTAGGTAACTAACTAATTATATGCTTTAATTTCAGGTCATCCAAGTAAGATTATTTTATATTTGTTTCAGAATGCTTCAATCTATGATAACTGAAAATTTCATTCAGTTCTCTTAATTTTTAAGAAAGTTATGGGCTTTTGACTGTTCACGATCACAACTTTTTTGTTATGTCCATAGAAAATCAATAGGGAACAAGATGCTCATTTTCGAGTATGAAAATGGCCATAACTTTTTAAATACTTGAGATATGAAAGTGAATTAGGTGTCAAATTAAACTTATGTTTATGCTTTATCTGATGGGATAAATTACAGACTTGATTTTTAAAATCTCAAAATTTTGTAACATTGCTACATATATATACACAGAAATAAACAGATAAAGTGCAATATGCTGTTATAGTTCACAGTTTGTTTGATGGCGGGTTTAATAGCCTGATGGCTGTGGGGAAGAAGCTGTTCCTGAACCTGGATGTACCAGATTTCAGGCTGTTGTACCTTCTACCTGATGGCAGTGGAGATGTGAGTGTGTGGTCAGGATGGTGTGTGTCCTTGATGATGTTGCAGCCTTTTTGAGGCAGCGACTGCGATAAATCCCTTCGATGGTGAGGAGGTCAGAGCCGATGATGGACTGGGCAGTGGTCACAACGTTTTGCATTTTTGTTGTTATTTGAAGAATAATAGACAATAGGTGCAGGAGTAGGCCATTCGGCCCTTCGAGCCAGCACCGCCATTCAATGTGATAATGGCTGATCGTCCCCAATCAGTACCCTGTTCCTGCCTTCTCCCCATATCCCCTGAGCTATTTTTAAGAGCCCTATCTAGCTCTCTCTTGAAAGCATCCAGAGAACCTGCCTCCACCGCCCACTGAGGCAGAGAATTCCACAGACTCACCACTCTCTGTGAGAATAACTAGTCTAAGAAATAAACAGCACAATTTATTGTGTTTAGTGTTTTGCCCAAATGTGCTATTTATCTATAACATCTAGTTTCATTCTATCTATCTGAACATGGCTGTATTGTTCCATTTCTGTTTCCCTCGTCTTTGAAACCCCTAAGCTTGCCTCACCACTGACTAATACACTGGATCAAAACCTCTTGGCCTCTTTCAATGCTCAGGGATCTATTGTAATGCATAGAGAACATGCAAGAAGTTATTTCATCATTCCTTCTAAAATATGGCATTTGCAACATTACGAGGAATGATAGAGACGCTGTCTCACCGCGCAAAAGACTTGGATTCAGTGCTGTCTGTGTGGAGTTTGCACCTTCCCCCTGTAACTATGTTGGTTTGCTCTGCATCCTCCTGCTTCCTCCCCCACCCCTAATACATGGGAGTTTGCAGGGTGATTAGCTTCTTTAAATTGCCCCTACTGTGTAGGGAGTGGATGCAAAAGTGGGATAGCATTGAACTGGTGTGATGACTAGATGGTCGCCCGGATTTGGTAAGCCAGAGAACATGTTTCCATCAATAATCAATCAATATTGTGCTCATGTATGTGATGCGATTTGATGCAGTCTTCCAACTCTAGAAATGGTGGTGGAGAAGAGAGATAAGAGTGTTCACCCATTCGCACCAGTTCTATGCTATCCCGCTTTCCCATCCACTCCCTACACAACGGGCAATTTACAGAGGCCAATTAACCTACAAACCCACACATAATTAGGCTGTGGGAGAAAACCAGAGCACCCGGAGGAAACACAGGGAGAATGTCCAAACACCACACAGACAATACCTGGGATCATGAACGAACCCGGGTCTTTGGTGCTGTGCGGCAGCAGCTCTACCAACTGCGCCACGGTACTGCCCTCTTCCTTATGCTCCCAACGCTTAATAAAGTTATGTTTCTGCAACAGACGGACAACTCCGACATGTGTTTGCTGAGGAAGTACAACAATCCCAATGGTGAATCCATCATCCTCTTTAAGTTTGACTTGAAGAATAAAACGCAAGTATTTTCTGACGTAGAAAATTCTATTCTGTGTAAAATGTTGGGAGGGGACTTGGGTTAATATTTCTCATTTGGACAGATACATGGATAGGAAAGGTTCTGTGGGATAAGGGCCAAATGCAGGCAGGTGGGGCATCTTGGTCGGGAAGGGCCTGTTTCCCTGCATGTATGACTCTAAAAGAAGACCATTCAGCATGTTGTTTCTACACTGACCAAAATATAACTGTTTAGACTAACACCACTTCTTAGCTCTGGTGCATAGCCCTGGAGACATTAGGGGCTTATCCAGATACTTTTATAAAACATTCAGTGTTTCTGCTTCAGCTACCCTTTCAGGCAGGAAGTACCCAAATGTTCTTTGGGTGAAAACATTCTCAAATCTGCCCTCTATTTTCATCTCTACTCACAACCTCTTACCTTGAACATTAACATTGAAATTCTGCACCAACAGAGTTTCTATGAAGAAGTCTGGCCCACAAATGCAGTTGTTGATATCGGATTCGGCTCTTGATGGCACAGCAAGGGCAAAGAAAGAAGAGAAACCAATGCAGGACAAAGGGGGAAAAGTAGAAGAGCAGAAGGTGCAACCTTCAGGTAATGAGCTGTATTTTTCCCTCATCTTTACAAACTCCATACAGACAGCACCCATGGTCAGGATCGAACCTGGGTCTCTGGTGCTGTCTGGCAGCAACTCTACCGCTGCGCCACCATGCCACTCTTGCTCCAACTTGAGCTAAATGCAGAATTTGAGAAAGACAGGCAGCATCTGTGGATGGAATAGACTGGTGACGTTTGGGGTTTGGTGCCTTCTTCAGACAAGCGCTGATGACTGGCCTCAACCTGGTAGAGGTCAACTTGCCAGATTACAACGGCACCTCCCTTGGCAATTGGTTTGATGACAATATTGGGATTGTCACAGAGAGAGCAAAGGGTGTGAGGCTGAAGTGGGCAAGGGGAATGGAGAGGTCGTGATGGTGGATATCGCAGCGGCAATTGGAAATGCAAGGGTCTAGGAAGGGTAGAAGGCCAGCAGGGGGCGGTCAAGAGGAGGCGGAATGGTGTAGACAGGAAGATGGGATCATCTCTGGGAATCGAGGAATCCTTGACATGGAAATGGACACAGAGGCAACAGAGTCTGAAGACGACTCCCAACCTGGAATGTTGCTTGTCTATTACATCCACAGATGCTGCCTGACCCGCTGAGTTCTTCTGGTATTTTGTGCTTTGACCAATGCAATGTTTGACCTATTCAGCAACTTAACCCCTTGACAGCCCAACATGCAACCGTGGGAACGAGAAATAGCATTGCTTCCAACAACAGCATATTTGTGCTAAATGTTCTAGGTTGTGATGCAGCAGCCTGATATCCTTGGACCTTCATTTCCCCAAAGTTTAGTATAAGAGGTGGTCGCATTGAGGGAGAAGAAGCAGGGAATGTCCAGAATCATGTAGTTACACTCTCAAGATTAGAAGTCAGCTGTTCAGCATGAGAACAAATTATCACCAAGAAGCATTCATTTTTGTAAAACAAGCCTTTCATGTTGAAATTCTCTCATTAGGCAAAACCAGAAGAAAAAGAGGAACGGAAAATAATAAAAACAAAGACTTGACGAAAGGAAAAGTGGAAACTAAAAAGGTTAGTCTGTTTAACTTGATATTGGAATCCGATGGCCTCCGCACAAAAAATGAATACCAGGCGATTGAATAACTTCATGATGGCGCAGCCTGTAATAGACACCGAACAAGAAAAGGCAGAAAGACAGCACTAGTTGGCAGATGGCCAACTTGAAAAATGATTTGATGTCTTTCTTGCAGTGTGCCAGTATGTTGCCATTTCTCAGTTTAATGTACAATGTGGCTCTTGAACTCTATGTTCAATTCTACCAACGGGAAGAATGTACAGGAGCCTGAAAACAGTGACCATTAAGTTTCAAGAATAGCTTTCTCAGCATAGCTGCTTCTTAACGCCACATAACACCAAACTCAGCAACTATGGACTCTCCTAAGGACTTTTTTAATACATTAGCATTACGGTTATTAATGTATTGAATTTAAAAAGTTGTTATATATCGTCTATAGCATTTGCAGGCCTGTTAAGCTGTTGCATTGAATTTCATTGTTAGAAACATCAGAAAATAGGTGCAGGAGTAGGCCATTCAGCCCTTCGAGCCAGCACCGCCATTCAATATGATTATGCTGTTCATTTAAAATCAGTACCCAGTTTCTACTTTTTCTCCATATCCCTTAATTCTTTTTGCCCTAAGAGCTAAATCTAACTCCCTCTTGACTCTTCCATTATCAGTACAGATTACAATGAAGCACTTGTGTAACAGAATAATACAGCACAGAAGCAGGTCATGCTGACCAAGATGCCCCATCTAAGCTATTCCCATTTACCTACATCGGGCCCATATCCCTCCAAACCTTCCTATCCATTTACCTGTCCAAACGTTTTTTTAATGCTGTTATAGTACCTGCCTCAACCACCTCCTATGGCAGCAAGTTCCACATACTCACCACCGGTGTGTATATAGGTCAGAGACATACTGGAATATAGTTGGAACGTTGGTCTTGAAAGACCTAGGATTTATGTTTATAGTCTGAGGTTTTCTTTTGCTAATTTTTGTGATCCGGCTTTCAATGGCTCCATAAAGATGCAGCACTTGCTATGGTCAGAACATATTCTCTTTTCAAAGAGGATTTGTTCACTCCTGTTATTGTCACTTCGAAAGGACTTCTGGCATAGCACCAGCCCCTGTGAGAACTTCAAGCTGCATGAACAGCCATTTGTTTTAAAACATTCCCACATGCAGACAAACCAAGTAGCAATTTTGGATTATTCATTAAACTCCATTGATAAGATTGGTTTGTAAATGTGTGATTATGGTCAAAGCTGAAATATAAAATATTTTTTTAAGTAAAAATAGTATTTTGAAATATCCATGTAACAAAATTACAATGAGCATTAAATTTGTTGGGCAAGAATGCTAAGCATTAATTATAGCCTAGTATGCCATTTTAAAACCTTCAGGAGACGGAGACCTGTGTTTGATCTTGTCCTCGAGTGCTGTCTGTGTGGAGTTTGCATGTTCTAGCTGCGACCACGTGGGTATCCCCGGATGCTGCGGATTCCACCCATGTCCCATAGACGTGTGGGTCAGTAGGTTAATTGGTCTCTGTAAACTATCCCCAGCGAGTGGGTAAGGGATGGAATCTGAGGGGAGTTGATGAGAATGTGGGGAAAATAAAAATATAAGCTCAGTGCAGATGGGTGGTTGATAGTCAGCACTGACTCGATGGGCCGAAGGGTCAGTGCTGTACGCTGCTAATTCGAACTCACCGACATTGTACAATTCTTACTGTTTTAACACTTGCCATCATGTAACAGCAAATATTAGCTAATGTGAGTAAACCATAATAGCTAACGTGTGTAAACCAGATATCTAAAATTTAACAAGGCATGATCCTACAAGCAGCAAGTTGATGATCAGTGAGTCATAAATTTTTGGTAGATACTTGTCAAGCTAGAATTGCCGAAAGGAACTAAAGTGGAATACCTGGCACCCTGAGGAGTTGGTAGACACAAAATGCTGGAGTAACTCAGCGGGTGAGGCAGCATCTCTGGAGAGACGGAATGGGTGACGTTTCGGGTCGAGACCCTTCTTCAATCTGAAAAAGGGTCTCGACCCGAAACGTCGCCTATTCCTTCTCTCCAGAGATGCTGCCTCACCCGCTGAGTTACTCCAGCATTTTGTGTCCACCTTCAATTTAAACCAGCATCTGCAGTTCTTTCTTACACACCCTGAGGAGTTGTATACGTAAGATGAGGTATAATACAGGTTACATTTTTGGTGCTTTCGATAACATCCTGAGAATGACAGAGCCAATAGCTATTTGCCTGTGCCCTGATGCCCAGTCTGCTTGGTGCCTCCTGTCAAGGCTCTTTCATTTATTTCCCCCCCCCCCCCTAGAAGGCAAAACCGGAAACGCAAGAAGAAACCTTTAAGCTGGGAAAAACGAATGATTCCTACAGCTTCACAGTAAGAAACGTTTTCTTTTAAAATTTGAATTTAATTGTAAAGCTATTGGCTTGATTACAATAATTGAATGTTTTCTTGTTGGCAGTTCTATATGAAGGTTCCATCACCAAATGTGCAAGGACTTTATACACTCCGTTTTCATAATTGCTATGAGGCACATTCGGGGAACAAGATTATTCCATTCGATATGACTGTAAGTACATAGGGGGCGCAGAGATGGGATAGAAAGTTTTTACTCTTCCTAAAAACTCCAATGCATGTATTTTCCAAAGTGTCTTACAAGAACCAAAGTAGATGATAAGACAAGCATGATCTAACTGTGTAGGAAGGAACTGCAGATGCTATTTTATATCGAAGATAGTCACAAAATGCTGGAGTAACTCAGTGAGGCAGTCAGCATCTCTGGAGAGAAGGTATGGGTGACATTTTGACTCCTCTGAAGAAGGGTCATCACCCGAAATGTTGCCCATTCCTTCTCTCCAGAGATGCTGACTGTCTCGCTGAGTTACATAGAAACATAGAAAATCGGTGCAGGAGGAGGCCATTCGGCCCTTCGAGCCAGCACCGCCATTCATTGTGATCATGGCTGATTGTCCCCAATCAATAATCCGTGCCTGCCTTCTCCCTATATCACTTGATTCCACTAGCCTCTAGTTCTCTCTTAAATCCATCCAGTGTTTTGGCCTCCACTGCCCTCTGTGGCAGGGAATTCCACAAATTCACAACTCTCTGGGTGAAAACGTTTTTCTCACCTCAGTCTTAAATGGCCTCCTATTCTAAGACTGTGGCCCCTGGTACTGGACTCGCCCAACATTGGGAACATTTTTCCTGCATCTAGCTTGTCCAGTCCTTTTATAATTTTATATGTTTCTATAAGATTCCCCCTCATCCTTCTAAACTCCAGTGAATACAAGCCTAGTCTTTTCAAACTTTCCTCATACGACAGTCCCGCCATCCCAGGGATCAATCTCGTGAACCTACGCTGCACTGCCTCAATCACAAGGATGTCCTTCCTCAAATTAGTTACTCCAGCATTTTGTGTCTTTCCATGATCAAATTAAATGGAGAACTGGCTTGAGGGACTGTGGCATCAATGTCATTGCAGCAAATCTATCACGCTAAGAATTCCTGACCGTCACAAGAATATTTTTCTCCACACTTTATACTTTTTATTCTTCAGACAGATAAATGGAAGCAAAATACGAAAGTGCTGGAAGAACCCACCAGGTCAGGCAGCATCTGTGGAGGGTAGGCAACGATTCAGAATGGAATCTGCAGTTCTGTGTCGCTATCATTTTTTAATTGAGATACTAGCACTGGCCAGCTCCATTCCCAGCCCACTTCTGAGTTTGTTTTTAAGATCCGTAATTTCATTAGGGATTACACCTAAAATGATCTAAACCTAGAAACCGAGAAGGCCTCACAGAAGCAACGGTTGTAAAAATAAATCAGTGTAGTTATTTTTTGCATTACAGTTATTGTTGTCACTATAACAGGTGATAGCATCTCAAATTTTAAACTTGTATCATTTGTTTCTTAGGTTGAGATCACAGCAAAAAATCCTCGGAACTATCTTTCTGCTGGTGAAATTCCATTACCACTGCTGTACCTGGTTATGGCTGGATTCTTCTTTACTGCAGCCTTATTCTGGGTTTATCTACTTCTTAAACACAGGTAAAGCTGTTTTGCCACTCAGTATTTAAACTGCACGCGTGGAATATTTTTGCACTGAAGTACTTCTCATCGTTGAGATGTTGGCCTCACTAATAAGATCAGCATTTATTACCCATCCCTACTAACATTCTTGCTGTGCTTCTCAGAGGGAACTGTACTGTTGTGGAGTTTTAGTCTTGTGTAAGCCAAGTGTTCGGCATGGACAATGTGGGCCGAAGGGCCAATTCCTGTGCTGCACTGTTCCATAGACCCGGTCCTGTGCTGATCTATGATCAATACAGCCTTTCGTGTCTGTGCCAAATATGATGCCAAGTTCAACTGATCTCATCTGACTGTTCATGATCCATATCTCTCTATTCCCAACTTGCATGTGCCTATACAAAAGACTCTTAAACACCACTATCGTATCTGCCGCCACCGCCACCCTTGGCGATGCGATCCAGGCCCTCACTACTCTGTGTTTTAAACAAAAAAGACTTTCCCTGCACATGTCCTTTAAACTTACCCTTTCTCACCTTAAAGCTATGGCCTCTAGCTTTGGACATTCCCACCCTGAGAAAAGGTTCTGACTATCTACCTTATCTATGCCTCCCCTACTTACCTACGGTCTACCCTAGATTTACTATACTTCTATATATTCCTATCAAGTCTCCCCTCAACCTCCAACATCCAGTTCAGATGTTTTATGTAAATCAGGCAACTTGCTTCCCGAAGTGAGAATGATGAACCAGATGTGTTTTGCTACAATTCCTTATTTTCCTAGTCCCAATTTTTTAAATTTCAGGTTTATCTTTAGGAGTTGAATTTTAATTTCTCTTCAAAATAACATAGAAACATAGAAAATAGGTCCAGGAGTAGGCCATTCGGCCCTTCGATATGATCATGGCTGATCATCCAACTCAGTATCCTATCCCTGCCTTCTCTCCATACCCCCTGATCCCTTTAGCCACAAGGGCCACATCTAACTCCCTCTTAAATATAGACAATGAACTGGCCTCTATATAACCCTATATAAGTTAATAAGTGACAGGAAAAGGGGCAGAATTAGGCCTTTCAGCCCATCAAGTCTATGCCATTCAATCATGGCTGATCTATCTTTCCCTCTCATCCCCATTCTCCTGCCTTCGCTGCATAATCCCTGACACCCATACTAATCAGGATGATCTTAATCTAAAAGTAATAGACTGCATGTATGTATTCCCTCTCTGCCATCCGTACCTACATTCATTCTTGATCGTTACTTAAGGTTAAGTCTTTGTTATAAAACTATTGATGCGTTGTAATATTGTATCCCCCAGGTACAGTGTGTTTAAAATCCACTGGCTGATGGCTGCCCTGGCATTCACCAAGTCTATTTCCATACTGTTCCATGCTGTAAGTACAAGGCTGTGAACACAGCTAAATTACGATGGCACTCATTTCAAACAGGTCTCTGCGGTTCCTGTTAGATGTACTTGGATTAGCTTTCTTGTTGGCCCCGATTTGAACGCTGGCGTGGCTGAAGTGTTTCAGCAACATGCCAGCCAGCGGGTCACAGAAGCTCGGTCAGGTGAGCTGAGATTAGATGGATTAGGCTGCAGCAATTATCCTTCACAGGGTAAGATGCAGCAGATCGTAAACGCAGTATATTTGCTTTTCCCCTCCAGTTGCCTGTGCTGGAGTATTAGAGTCTGGTTCCATTGTGACATCCTTCACATACGGCCTTGTATACTTGGATATAAAGGATTGAGACTTGGTTACCTTCACCACAAGGACTGTAACAAGTCGCTGCTCACCTCTTCCCAAGGACAGTTAGAAATGGGCGGAAATAGTGGCCCGAGGATATTACATTCATTATGGGTCCAAATACTGAGACACAGATCCAAAAATTGAATATGAAAAATAACTTAAATTAAAAGCAGGCATGAGAGAATAATACAGTCTGAGTTACAGTGGTAGCAAATGCTGGAGAAACTCAGCGGGTGAGGCAGCATCAATGGAGCGAAGGAAATAGGCGACGTTTCGGGTCAAGACCCTTCTTCAAGTCTGAGTTACAGACAGTAGTCTCTAACTGTGAATTACTTTACATTATATGTATCGATGAACTAGATGAGCTACTATCGCAGCATTTAAGAAACATTTAAGTGTGTTTATATTTGTAAAAGTGAACGCTCAGCATTGCAAACTCTGCTGGCGGCGAATTGTTGCATTTCACAACTGTTTAGTGGAGAAGCTTGACTATCAGTTAATACATGATGTGATCCCGCAAGTTCAGAGCGGCTGCTTCAAAGCTCCAGCAACCTGGGCCTGGATTTTGTGCACTCTTTTGTTTGGAGATTGCATGTTCATCCTGTGTTCATCATTGGTTTCCCCTAGATGTTCGAGATTCCTTCCATGTACCTTCCATGTTTAGGAAACATTTAGACAGGTACATGGATAGGACAGGTTTGGAGGGATATGGACCAAACGCAGGCAGGTGAGACTAGTGTAGCTGGGACATGTTGGCCGGTGTGAGCAAGTTGGGCCTGTTTCCACGCTGTAAGACACTATGACTCTATGAATGTCTATCGACAGTAGTGCTGGAGGGGGCAGTGTGCCTGGGCTCAATGCAGTCTATTTCACAGTAAGCCTAGATCATAGAGTGAAGGAAAGAGAACCTTTGATGGAAGCAAAGACTAATTCCACAGATAAAAGCAGGGTAATTTCACGAGAAAATAAAGTGATCATTGTAGGCTAATTACAAGCATGAAATTGATCTCTTTCATTAACAATGGCTTAATCAGCAGGCTTGACTGATGGGGAGTTGCCCAATCATCTCCTCTATTAATAGTTTGAGCAGTCACCAGGATTAGAAGTTCATAAAGTCCCATGGGTTGACAGGTTTAGTCATAATGGATTAGTTTGTTTGTGCAACTGATCCCAACTCTCTGTGCAGTAACTGATGAATTGGAAGTGGAGGAATAGTCTCCTTCCTGCAGTGACCCAGCTGGGTTCAAGGCCTTGGGTGCAGCAGCTGAAGTAATAATTACTTCATAAAGCACAGAAACTGGCCTCTTGGCACACCAAGTCTGCACTGAGCATCAAGTACCCGTTTGCACTAATCCCATTTTATTTTCTCTACGTTCCCTTCAACTCGTTCCCATTGATGGATGGACACTCCCATCTCTATCCAAGACGGCAAGAAATTGTGGACGCAGCCCAGACCATCGCACAAAACAAACTCCCATCCATTTACTCCATTTTCACCTCACGCTGCCTCGGCAAGGACAGCAGCATAATCAAGGACAAGTATCATCCCAGCCACTCCCTCTTCTCCCTTCTCCCCACAAGCAAGAGGTACTGAAGTGTGAAAACATACACTTCCAAATCCTGGACCAATTTCTTTCCAACTGCTATCAGGCAACTGAACCATCCTTTTGTGAAACAGCAGACTCTCGGACTATTTTTAATTGGACTTTACTGGACTTTATCTTGCACTAGACATTATTCCCGTTATCACGTATCTGTACCCCATGCGGGGTTCAAATGTAATCATGTATTGTCTTTCTGCATCCATGTGACTAAAGGGAAAAGAAAAGAATAAAAATGGAAGAGAGGAGGGGTGTTAGTAGGTTGGTTCTCTAAAATTGGAGAATTCAATGTTCATGCTGTTGGGTTGCAAGCTAACCAAGCGAGGTAGTCAGAGGTGATGGGGAGAATGTAGGAGAATGGGGTTCGGAAGGAGAGATATTTATATGATTCAATGGCAGAGTAGACTTGATGGGCCGAATGGCCTAATTCTACTTATGTCACATAATTCTGGGCAGTGGGCAGGTGCTATAGACCTGCACGGGAAGGTAGACGCTCCTGCCCCCCACGAGTCTCGGGCAGATGGGGCTCGTCAGCCTGGGAGCCTAACTAGGAGAGGGAAAACTCTGATTTAAAACCTCCACTGCCTTGGTGCCATATCCAGTCATGGAAAAGGCTCCTGGAGTAAATCTGGAGAAAATCCGGAGTCGGAGCCCCTAAGGCAGTTCGTCGTTGTCTACAACCTCGCTCTGGCAGCTCCTGCGACGGCACTGGTGCCAAACTGTAACGGCCCTGCTGTTCCTTTGGACGTGGAGAGGGGGGACGTGCTGCATGGGCAACAGCCTGTCCTCCATACGACATCGCCCAGGCTTGCATCCGACCAGGATGCATCACCCATGGTCAGTCATGACCGAGGGGGGTCTACTACTACCACTACTACTTATGATTGTATGAGAGATAACATAGAACTGCTGTTCCATGGTCGGCGTGAACTTGGTGGGCCCAAGGTCCTGTCTCCACGCTGCATTTTTAAATTTGAACTAAAAATGTTTGCAGTCATTATTATAATAATGATGTGTTTGTTTCCAGATAAACTACTATTTCATTGCTGTCAAAGGATCGGCTATTGAAGGCTGGGCCGTGATGTACTACATTACCCATCTGTAAGTATTTGCTCGGCATGGGCCTTGGCTGGCCAGAGAATGCTAAAGTTCCTGCAGCACTCAAATGCCAGTGTAAGGACTTGAAATCAGCCCAGAATAGAGATTGAACCTAGACTCTGCCAGAGCAAGTACTGGATTATGTCACTGGGCCACCAAGAAAATTTGGTTTAGTTTGAGTTTATTTAGAGATTAGTTTAGGTTTATTATTGTCATGCATACCAAACAGTACAGTGAGAAGCTTTTGTTTGCATGCTATCCAGTCAAAGGAAAGACTATGCTTGATTACAATCTAGCCATCCACAGTGTACAGATAAAGGTTACACCATTCAGTGCACGATGAAGTAGGATTAAAGATAGCTCAAGGGTCTCTGATAATGTATATGGGAGGTCAGGAATGCACTCGAGCTGATAAGAGATCGCTAATCAAATTCCACTCTGTGCTGAGGTAAATGAAGGCAGTCCCACCAGAAATGATCTTGGGACTTAGTTGAATATCTGTCCAGTTTAATTTCTGCCCAGAGAAGGTTCAAGACTTGGGTGGATAGGCTGCGAAACACAACTTAAATGGTTATCTCTCCATGAAAGAAAAGCTGTATCTCTGAAGTCTAAAGTCTCAGTGTTATGCTGAGTTTGAGACTTCCACCCATACAAGAGTGGCACATAGATAGGAAAGGCCAAGAGGGATATGGGCGGGTGGGACTAGCTTAGATGGGACACCTTGGTCGGCATGGACAAATTGGGCCAAAGGGCCTGTTTCTGTGCTGTATGGCTCTATACAACAACTAAAACAAATTGTTCCCAGTGCACCTGCAGATTTACTCTGTAGTATTGGCTCCACTCGACAAGGTCACATTTTTAATGCTCTGTTAGAAATCGTAAGCTACTTCAGCCTTGACACTGCGGGTAGCACTTGTGTCGGGTAGAGAATGTGAACGTTTCAAATCTCATTCCAAAGACTTCAGCACAAATCTTGGACCAACTCAAATGCAGTACTGAAGGTGTTTGGTATTACTGCAGATGCAATGTTTCAGATGCAATATCAAACCAATGCCCCCTCGCTGTTCTCCTGGTGGGCTGTTTAGGAGGAGATTAGCAGAGTTCTTGATGTTCTGGCTAATACCTTAATCTTCAGTTATCACTCTCGATCTCGACACATGATCTCGATGTTTATGTGAATGGGACCTTGTTGTAAGCAAATTGGGGAACAGTAGCGTAGCAGTAGAGCAACTACCTAACGACAACTACCGGACACCCGGGTTCGATCCTGACTATTGGTGCTTGTTTGTACGTTCTCCCCGTGACCTGCGTGGATTTTCTCCGAGATCTTCGGTTTCCTCCCACACTCCAAAGACATACAGGTTTGTAGGTTAATTGGATTGGTATAAAACATGTAAAATTGTCCCGTGTGTGTGCGTGTGTGTGTACGGTAGTGTTAATGTGTGGGGATTGCTGGTCGGTGCGGACTCGGTGAGCCGAAGGCACTGTTTCTACACTGTATCTCTAAACTAAACTAGACTTGCATGTATTTACAATAGTGATAACATTTAAGTTGATGTAAAGTACTTAGAGACATTTTAGATCATGAATGATGTAGTATAAATACCCTTCTCTTTAGAAGCAAAGAAACACAGATGCTGGTTAATACACAAAAGAACACAAAGTGCTGGAGTAACTTGGCTGGTCAGACAGCATCTCTGGATAGGTGAAGTTTCAGGTTGAGACCCTTCTTCAGACTGAACCAGTGCTCACCTAACAACTTCAGTCTGAGGAAAGGTCTCGATCCGATACATCACCTATCCATGTTCTCCAGAGATGCTGCTTGACCCGCTGTTACTCCAGCACTTTGAGTCCTTTTGCATTTTTTCTTTAATGGATTTATTGTTGAGCTTTGAAACCATTGTGTAATTGTATTAATCAAAATAATTTCACTCTTCAAGTGACTGTAACAATTTAGCCTGTATGTTCTGTCTTGTTCCGCAGGTTGAAAGGTGCCTTACTCTTCATTACTCTGGCCCTGATTGGCACGGGCTGGGCCTTTGTGAAATATATTCTGTCCGACAAGGACAAAAAGATATTCATGATTGTGATCCCACTCCAGGTAAAGAAAGTAATAGTTGTAATTGGAATTCCTTTTGTGTAGACTTCTGAAGACTTATCCAGTTTCAATAATGCATATTGATGCGCTGCCTCATAGTGCCAGTGACCCTAGGTTCAATCCTGACCCTGAATTCAACCCTGTCCTCGGGTGCTGTCTATGTGGAGTTTGCACCTTCTCACTGTAACTCTGGTGTTCTGGATTCCTCCTGCAACCCAAAGATGTGCAGGTAATGGTCACTGCAAAATGCCTCTAGTGTAGAGGCGGGTAGAAGAATGTAGAGGGATTGATGTAGGATTAGTGGAAAATGGGTGGTTGGCGAGTATGGACTCAATGGGCTGAAGGACCAGTTTGTTTTTTTTGCTGTATCTACCCAAGACCATCTTATTTTCCAAGTTCTTCCTCTGCATGGATTGGGTTGAGATGAAAGCAGCGCATTCAGCCCAACTTATCCAAGCATCACTCCAGCCTCCCTACAACAAAATCTATCATCATCAATCCTCTGCAAAACACAAAGTGCTGGAGGGATTATCAGGTCAGGCAGCATCTGTGGAGGGAATGGACAGATGATGTTCTGGCTCAGGATCCGTCTTCAATTTGAAGGGCCCCCAACCCAAAAAGTCATCTCTCCATCCCCTCCACAGGTGCTCCCTGGCCCACTGAGTTACACCGCCATTCTGTGATTTGTTCAAGATTCCTGCATCTGCAATTCCATAATAATCCTCTATTCCCTTCTTCCTCATGTTTGTCTAGCCTTCCCTTGAATGCATCTGCATTGTGTCCCTCAACCATTCCATTGGCCACATGCTTGACATTTTCACCACTCTTTGGGTAAAGAAGTTCCTTAAATTTCTTTGGATTTCAGTCTATTAAGTGAATCTAGCTTTGATTTTACTGGATAGAACCATTCTCTCTCTCTGTCCACTCAATCAATACTTAATTATAAAAACCTCTTGTAGAAGCAAGGAACTGCGGATGCAGGTTTACACTAAAAAGACGCAAAGTGTTGGAGTAACTCAGCGGGTCATGGAGAACATGGATAGGTCACGTTTTAGGTCAGGACTCTTCATAAAAACATTGGTTACCCATCCGCCTATTGTCAAGAATTTTGTTTGATCTTTTGATATCTATACCTTGGTATCTCGAGCATCCTGCCGTGTATACTCTTTGCTGTAAGACCCGTGCTGAGCCTCGATGGAGTTTTATTTACCACATATGCAACTGCATGGAGAAATTATTTATGAATATATTACACCTGCAGGCGCCACTATTTTTGGCACCATTATTCACAGTCCAAAGTCTGGTCGGCCCACGTACTCGATGTACTAGAGCAGTTCCCGTGAACCGACCATCATCTCCTCTCCTCGCCTGGCCATGTTTGTGTCCCGAGGGCACGTCCTGCAACCGACCATGAAGACACTGGAGGCATTACCCCCAGTGATGGCCCTTGTTCCTCATGTCCGCCATCTCCAGCTCCGACCGACAAGCCTTCGGGCATCAGAAGACCATGTCCATGGGACACCTGATGCTGCCAGCCTTGCGCACTTTCCTGTGGGATCAGTGGGTTGGAGACCTCCCTGTAGGACGTATACGCACTGTTTATTTTCCCTCATTAGTTAATTTTTCCATCAACCAGTCCACTGAAGCATCCTCCTGCCTCTACTAACTCAACATCTGGGAATCACATTAAGCCCCCACTGTTCAATGACTTGCTGCACAGCACCAAGTGTTCCGGTAAACGACACGACATGTTCCCAATGTAAACCGTTTATGATCTGAACACGCTGTACTAGTTACAAATTAATTACACTAGTTTTAAGGAAAGAATGCACTTATCCAGGATTAAAACTTAATTTTTTTGAAATCCTTAAGGTCGTTTGTTGTGATGTTGTGAACAAGTAATGTTGTTTAAGTGGAAAGAGACTACGTTATTGCTGCGTCTCCCAATGCAATTCTGGTGTCTGGCGCCAAAATGTGGCGCCTCTTGCACGTGGGTTCAGTAGACTATTCCTGTACACTTGCTAAGCGAGATTCAGGGGCATGGTAATATTCTACTGGACTGTAGTGTAGGGAAAGTATTTCACTGCCATGTTCATCTTCAATGTTGCTTTTATTGTCACACGTGCTAAGTGCTAACGCAGTGAAATACTTTTCCCTACGAAACAGTCCAGTAGAATATTACCATGCCCCTGAATCCCGATTAGCAAGTATACAGGAATAGTCCACTGAACCCACCTGCAAGAGGCGCCACATTTTGACGCCAATTTCCAAAGTCCACGCTCCAGTTCTTCTGAGCAATGCTTGTACCAGGAATGTCCCAGGCTGTTGTGGGCTTCCATCCAGCCACCCCCTTGCAAGCCACTCAATAAACTGTGACAGGAAAGACACTCAGCTTAACCCAATTGCATTTGCATTCCTCAAATTAAATAATGCATATCTACTGAGTCATTGAAAAAATGTACTATTATTGCAGGCCAAAATGGAGGGTGTGTGAAAGCTAAATGCCTTTTTTAATGTATTTTTGAGGTGCTGGCAAACACAGCTTATATAATCATTGAGTCGACTGAAGAAGGGACGATGGACTATGCGTTGTGGAAGGAAATCCTGTTCCTAGTGGACCTTATTTGCTGTGGGGCGATCCTGTTTCCAGTGGTTTGGTAAGGATTGGAGCATTCACCTATGTTGAATTGGTGGGATGATGTAAGGCGAGAGCTGGCTTGGGAGTGGACTATTACCTGTGGTAGCACAGATTGTACCATGTATAAAATGTTATGTAGTTGTGTACGACTGGAATACAAGAGGGAGTGGACAAGAGTTTGTGTCGGGGATGTTGTGTGTTGGTGCTGAAGAGCTCCCTATTGTGGTCAGTGGTGGGTACTGCAACTGAGCGTTCCTTGGATTTCTCATGGATCTTTCGTTCCACCTTTCCTCAAAGATCCTATAGCAATAGGATCTTTGCTTTTCCTGAGTCAACAATGCAGGCCCTGCTTTGTCCTGTATCTTCCCATACCTCCAGTTTCCCCCTCCCTGACTCTGTCTGATGAAGGGTCTCAGCCCGAAAAGTCAGCTATTCCTTTCCTCCAGAGATGCTGCCCGACCTGCTGAGTTACTCCAGCATTTTGTGTCTATCTTCAGTGGAAACTTAATCGATTGGTAAGTGTCCAGGCTCTATGGAAGCGGAGCCAGACCAGTGTCAAAGAGTAGGTCATGTCAAAACAACCATCTCAATCCCGCAAGATGTTAGCTCAAGTAGTTTAGGATGTTGACAAAGTTCTGGAATAACTCAGAGGGTCAGGCAGCATCTCTGGAAGAAAAGGATGGGTGACATTTTGGGTCGGAACCCTTCTTCAGACTGGTTTTTGACAAGTTTGATATGCTTAGCATCAGCACACAGGATGATTTGAATGTTTAATTATTTGGATAAAATAATTGACATTTGCCAATTTTAAATGACCTTTCTGTTCGCCCTTGTATTATTCAGGTCAATCAGACACTTGCAAGAAGCCTCGAGCACAGATGGTAAAGGTAAGCTTGATCGGGGTTGACTGAACCGAGAGAGCCGGTCCCCCTGGTGAATTCTCACTCCATTCTTGTTGTGTCTGCTTAGCAGGAACGTTGAGGGCCTGTGGGAGGGTTTGCACATGTGATATGTGTTGTGCAGCTCATCCAATGCATAAATGTTGGTCTTTACTTTGGTTTCAGTCACTCTTTGTCCAGAACACAGTGCTAAAGGAACTCAGCGGGTTAGGCAGCATGGTTGGGGAGAATGGACAGGCGACGTGTTGGTTTAGGGCCCTCTTCAGGCTGTTCGGTCCAAAGACCCAAAATGTCGCCTGTCCAGTGTTCTGCAAGGATCTGACGGGAGAAACTGGCTAACAGCTGAAGGGTTATCCACCTGAAGCATTAACCATGATCTAGTCTGTGTGCAAGCATTGACTAAGGAAGAGGTGATAAACAAGTGCAGAAGCGGGCACTTGTCGGCTCCGAAGTCCAGAGTCCGAGAGGCTCCGAAGTGGGGCTTCTCAAACTCTGACAACTGCAACTGTGGAGAGATATAGACATTGGCCCACCTACTGACTTGCGGCAAAGAGCCATGCACTGCAGACGATCACCACAGAGGCACAGATGTGGCACTGGTTGTGGCAAAACCATGGCAGAACATCGTCTGACACACAAACGAACGAAGGAGCAGGAACGAGGTCCCTTTTCTACCTTCACTTCACTTTTATAGAATTCCCCCTTACACCTTGATTCTTTAAGACTCTAAAACTTTGAATCTCAGTCTTTAATGTACTCACTGACTCAGCCAGCATCCATCACCCTCTGGTGTAGAGACTTTGAAAGCTTGACAAGAAATATATTTCCATCTCCTCTCGTCTCCTTCCTTTAAATAAGGGAACATTAAATAAAAATGGCAGATGGAGGAAATCTAAAGTTGAAGGAAAATGATCATAGAACAGAACAGCACAGTAACAGGCCCTTCAGCCCTCTCTGTCTGTGGTGAACATGATGTTAAGAGCAAACTTTTCCTGCTTGCACAGAATCCATCATTCTCCACGTGCTTATCCCAAAGTGTCTTCAATGCCACTGTCTTGGTTTCCTGGTCCTCCAAAAATATTCCGAGTGGAGGTGGCGGAGGGTGGACTTAAGCAAAAAAAAGGGTTCTTGGAGAAAAAGAGCTACCTTAAATTTAGTTGCATCTGGTTGGGTAACTATGGTAGGGTGAAGACTATTCCATGTTTTAATTGTGTGGGGGAAGAAAATCTGCTTCCATCACCACCTCCAGGTAGCACATTCCAGGCACTCACCACCCCCTGTGTATATAAAAATTATACATCTCCTTTGAACTTTGTCCCTCTCACCTTGAAGCCTCTGGTATTTGATATTTCCATCCTGGGTAATAGTTTCTGACTGTCCACCCTAGCTACGCTTGTCATAACTTTATATGCTTCTATCATGTCTCCAGAGTTCCAGAGAAAACAATCCAAGTCTATCCAACATCGTGGCCTGTAACCGTTGGTGGAGATGTCAGCCCCTCTATCTATTTTATTTAGTGCCTTGGAGGATTTTGTGTAACTTAGAACATTGCTTCATAGTCTTATCCCTACAGAGGAAAATCCCCTCCTCCCCAACCACTCTCGCTACTGTTTGACTGTCAGATAGAAATGAGCGTCTGAGAATCGTGTTGAATATGTTCACCTACAATTGCAATTAGGATCTGTGCTGACCTTTCTGGATCTTTTAGTGTGACTGTCAGTCGTGGGCATGTACTGCAACATAAGTCCGTGTGTTTAAACAAGAAAGGGAGACGAGAAGAATATTTTGCCGAGACAAATCTTGTAATGTGATCTGGCTGTATTTTATGTACTAATTTTAATTTCCCTTCCTGTACCTGCAGCTGCAATGAATCTGGCGAAGCTGAAAATCTTCAGGCATTTCTATGTCATGGTAGGTCTAGGCAAGGGTGGGTTTTTGCTTCTAGTCTAGGGGGTCCTCTGGGTCTGAAGACTGTTCCCAGATAGAGGAGCAGTACCTATGAGGCCAGTCTTGGGCTTGGAGTGAGTAACATTCAGGTTAATTCGGCTTTTTGGAGGCAGTGTTGCAGACTGGTGAGTCCAACTCTCAGCTCAGTTTAGTTTACTGTCACGTGTACCAAGGTACAGTGAAAAGCTTTTGTTGTGTGCTAGCCAGTCAGCGGAAAGACAATACATGATTACACTCGAGCCATATACATGCTCCTCTGCTTGTGAACTTATAAAGGTTTCCTATCTTGACATTAGTTCAGAGAGTTAGCTGACTCTTTATCCTATCTCTCTTGTTCTGGATAAGACTGGCTGAGGCTGAGAACATCCAAGTATGAACAATCAGGATAGGTGAGTTAGGTTGATGGGTTAGATGTGAGTGTCCCGTTCTCCCTTCTAGTTGGTGTTTTCTCAACATTGAAAGGATGAGGGGTGATCTAATTGAAACATATCAATGTCACAGGTGTGTTAACAAAGTTGATGCTAAGAAGCTGCATCTCCCACATCGAAAGTCCAGAATTAGGGGTATGGGTTTGGGACATGGAATCAGCCATTTAGTTTATAGCTGGTGCATGGGAACAGGCTATTTGGCCCAGAGTCCACGCCGACCACACCTGTTCCTACTATATTCACTTGCCCACTCCCCACACACTAGAGGCAATCAACCTACAAACCCACACGTCTTTGGGATGTGGGAGGAAACCGGATCATCCGGACGGCAGCAAGCTCACAGTCACAGGGAGAACATGCAAACTCTACACAGGCAACACCCGAGGTTAGAATCAAACCTGGGTCTCTGGCACTATGAGGCAGCAACTCTGTCAGATGAGAATTTATTTTTTTTAATTTATGTCAAGGAACTCTGGATGCTGAGATGCTAGATGTTTAAGGCTTAGATTAATTAATTTGGGGAATTGAGCGTTGGTGGGCCTTAAATAGAAAATAGGAGGCAAAAGATGGCATTGAATAATGTGGCAGACATGAGGTGACACTTGGCTTTCATCTGCTCCAATGTGTTTGAGTACCCCCAGGTGTTAAACATACTAGAATAATGGTGGGCACCTGTCCACACTGCATCTTTGGCACATTGTAACTTTCTACTAATTGTTATTTTCCTCTTGCTCAGATTGTCTGCTACATATATTTCACCAGGATCATTGCAATTCTTCTCAAGTTCACTGTTCCATTTCAGTGGCAGTGGATGTATAATGTAAGTAAATGTTGGTGGTTCTAATGAATGCTGGTTTGTTGGCCGCTGGCTCTTTTATTGCGGGGGGGGGACCAAGGAGCTGCAACGTTGAAACATGTTAAGACTCCAGTCCTTCTCGTGCCAGGTCTTTCTGGCATGGGCTGGGAGAGGCTGCTTTCTCCAGCATAATGTATGGGAATTCCCAATACAATTGGGCTCGGAAATTGAACTCCATGTGAAATCCAGTGTTGGGTTGACCAGTACGACGCCCAGCGGTCAGCCTGAGACCAGCTGAAGGCCAGCTCCCTGAGAACCCTGGAGAATTCCGCCCATTGCAATTTTATCTTATAAACTATTCACATCAATTAATTTATTCAAGGTAGACAAGAGTGCTGTAGAAACTCAGCGGGTGCGGCAGCATCTATGGAGCGAAGGAAACATTCTATTTTCCTCTTGCTCAGATTGTTTGCTACATATATTTCACCAGGATCATCGCAATTAATTTATCCATGTGTAGGGAGGAACTGCAGATGCTGGTTTAAATCGAAGATAGACACAAAATGCTGGAGTAACTCAGCGGGACAGGTAGCATCTCCCTGAGAGAAGGAATGGGTGATGTTTCTGGTCGAGACCCTTCATCTGAAGAAGGGTCTCGACCCGAAACGTCACAATTAATTTATCTGTGGGGGAGATAACTAGAAGAACAATTATTATTACAGCTGAAACCGGTTTATTACAAAAAACACTGAGTTATAGCTGCTTTCAATGGTTTGCAGCAGTCTGTATTTGCAGTCAAAACCTGCCTGTATAAAACTAGAGGCTTCTGCAATGGAAACTAGTTGCACTGATTATTTTAATCTGGTGATCTAATTTATTTCAAGTGTGGTTTGTCTTCTGAACATTACCAGTTTTCTGGGCCGTGGTCTACAAACCTATGTAAACGATTTTGCGCACTCAGTTATTTAGAATATAGAACAGTACAGCTCAGAAACAAAGTCTTCAAAACTTTGTGAACAATCAAAGTTTATTTGCATCCTGTATCATTTAGAACATAGAATAGTACAGGCCCTTTTGCCTCCTGAAACACTTGCTATGTTACTGCTGGAGATCTTGGTATTGGTTTGCCTGTTCAGTTGTAAGATTGGGCTGGTATAACAAGTGACTGAATCATTCTGCCTATTCTTTTTGGCTGTTTCTGATTTTGTTTTTGAAAAGTAAATTCTCTTTTAGTTTCTAGTGGAGGTGTCATCACTGGTGTTCTTTGTACTGACCGGGTTCAAGTTTCGACCGGCCTCCAACAACCCCTACCTACAGCTGCCTCAGGATGAGGATGTTACAATGGATGAAGTGTGAGTACCGACCAAATGTACCGTGTCCTTGTTCCGTTCCCCCCCCTCTGCTCACGTTGCCAGCCTTGGTGACCAAAGATCCTATAGCGAGCAAGATAGATCACTTGACGAAAAAGACGTAGTACGGCCATGGGCAGATTCATGGGTAATTTTCGGCCCCATTTCTGTAACCGGCTTCCGTCTCCGCACCAAAGATCCCGTAGGATACTAGTGCGGAGACGGAAGCCGGTTACGGAAACATCCTCGTAAAAATTAAAGTTATTTGGTCAAAATCTTCTCATTTTCAGAATTTTAATTTATTAACACAAACTGTTCCCCCGCAACGTTGATTACACTGCGATGCGGGTCAGGTCCGGTTACGGAAATGGATGAAAAAAAGGCCCACGTTCCGTTCCGTTGCGTCCTACACGTCAGCCCATTGCATTTAGCAGGAGTGGTCTATCTTGCTCCGCTATAGGATCTTTGTTGGTGCCTAGTAGACGCAAGCAACAACAGATGCTGTTTGACAAAGAGAGACTGAACATCTGCAGAAGGAACTCAGTGGGACAGGCAGCGACTGTGGAGGGAATGCACAAGTGATGTTTCAGGACAGGAACCTTCTTCAGACTGGTTGTCTTTGCAGTGACTTCAAAGTATTTCGATGGAGAACTTCTGATTTGATACTCCTGTCTTAGGGTTTAAGTCTGGTAAGATAGGAATAGATAACTCGTTCTAATCTGTCTGAAGGAGGATCACAACCCAAAATGTCGCCTGTCCAATTTCCGGGCTGGAATGTTGGGAATCCCTTCCACAGATGCTGCCCGACCTGCTGAGTTCCTCTGCATTTTGTCTTCTGCTCCAGCATCTGTAGTTCCATCAATGACCCTTCCATTATCTTGTCTTCACCAGGCTCACCGAGTCGGGCTTGTTGACAGGTGTAACGAAAGTGAAAAAGACCAGCAATGGACGAGAACAAATTCGAGACTCCTCAGTATGAAACCGGCCGTTTTCGGATTGCTCGATTCCACGGCAACGAGGCCTGACCCTCCAGCTAGAAATTGGGAGAAAGAACTGGTACAGGAAATGCGAGTGGTTAAAATGTGTTGGGCAATCACTGGCTCCTGTTGCAATTCCAGTTCGCTAACTGTTAGAGAGCAAATAAAGTGGTTCCTTGATCTGTACATATGTAATACATATATTATATCTTTCTATGATACTCTAGCAGGAAGTATTTTATTTCTGAACCTCTATGACCAAACTCTTAGGATCAGTGGAGAACGACATTGTTGCAATATACTTGTTACTGAATCTCTGTGTGGTTTTTCTGCCATCCTTTGGCAGGGAAGCGCCAGTGGTTTTTATCTGCGAGTCTCCTGTTTGTCAGCAGCACTTTGTGCTGTGTGATAACCCTCTCTTTCTTCTCTCGTCTGCATGGCCTTGTATTTGAAGGATGGCTTGCCCCGGCTAATGTGTCTCCCAGCTAAGCCTGTAGCTGAGATCCTTGCCAGGAAAGCCGAACCAGAACCGGTTTGACAGCATGCGGGCATTATTTAATTCTGTTACTCAGCATCTGGTACTGGGAGGGAATTGATCCACAAACTATTGGAGCATATTAGAGAGAGCTTCTCTTGTAATTGATCGCGGTGAAATGTTTAATTTTTTTTAAATTTTGGAAGGGAATAGGACTGGTGGAAGGAGGTGTTTAGAAACAGCTCCTGAAACGCTTCGCCTTCCCAGAGGAGTGAAAATGACTTTGCCAGCACAGTGGTGAGATGCCTATCTTTATGTAGGTTACTTGTGTCTGGGCAGTAACTTCTCTCCAAGCATCCCAAAGCTCCAACAAACTGGTTATACTTCAGATTTCCTGTTATTTGTATAAAGACGACTCCTTTTGTACTATTTTTTTCCTTTGCAGTGACTTTATATCAGTTCTATAGTGAATGTCAGCTTTGCAACTCCCGTCTTTGGGTTTGAGTCTTTGCATCCGGCTGGTATGATAGGAATTGATAATGTGTATAAAGATTGACGTTGAAGAAAACTGTATAAGGGTATAAATATTTATAATTTTCTTATGAACTGGTGTAGAAATTTGTATTAAAATAAATTTCAGTGCTTTTAAATTACAGTAAGATTAGTGCTTAAATTATGGGATTCTTGAACTGTCCAAACATTTTTTTTACATATTATGTTCTTCTCGTGTCTTTGTGTTGCTCATCAATCTGTCGTGCTCCTTGTGTGATGCCGCTCGGCCCACCGTGTATGTGTTTTTTTTGGGTACAGCTGGCCTTTCCGAGTGGCTACTCCTGTGCAAGGTTAGACGATAAGTATTGGGCTGCTGCTGACCATCAGAGCAAGTGCCTTTTCCAGCCGTATTCTCGATGCTCAACATACGCACCAAGAAAGCTGCCTTCTCCGGCTCGAACGGCGGCATTTCTGCACCCATGTCCTGTACATATAAGTTGCTGTGATATCCATGTGCACTTACTGAGTGCAGGTTTAGAGAGACCACATTAAAGCAATGATTAGTACCATAGTTTTCATCCGAACCCATTTTTAATTTATGGTATTTAGTTGCCTGCTTGGTGTATTTATTTTCTCCGTTTAAATAAGTTTATGCTTTGAAATGATTCAATGTTGCTGTAATGAGATTTTAATTTGAAACAAATAAATTGTATACCATTGGAACAAGACTCCGTCCTTCTGTGCCTTGAGGTTTGTAGCAATCCTGGATGGGAAGATGTGGACACGAGGAACTACAGATGCTGGTTTACAAAAAAGACACAAAGTGCTAGAATAACTCAGTGCGTCAGGAAACGTCTCTGCAGAACACGGCTAGGCAACGTTTCTGGTCTGAAGGGTGTCGACCCAGAACGTAGTCTATCCAAATTCTCCAGTGATGCTGCCTGACCCGCTGAGTTACTCCAGCACTTTGTGTCTGAACTGAAGAAAGGGATTTCTGTCCTAGAAACTACTATGCAACTCTGGCACAGATAAGGTGGAATCTAAAACTAGGCTGAGAGGGGAAAGATTTAAAGGGGATCTGAGAGATAACTTCCACAGACAGAACGGCCTGTATATTGAACGGCTTATCAGAGGAAGTGATAAAGGTGGGAGGGTACAATTACCACATTAGAAGACATTTGTGAAGACAGGTTTAAAAACGACACTGTGTATTTTTCAAAAAGCATTTCCTGTACATCCTTAAAATTTGCCCTTCTTGCCTTATAGCTATGTCCTCGAGTCTTTCACAATTCTATCCGTGTGAAAAAGGTTCTGACTGCCGACATTTTATATACCTCTGTCAGGTTTCCCCTCATCCTACAATGCTCCACAGTAAACTATCCACTTCTCCTTATAGCTAATGCCCTCGAATCCAGGCAGCATTCTGGAAACGACATTAATTTCTGCACCTCTTCCCATCCGCCCCGTTAGTTACATCCCTAGGGAGATAACAAGTTAAACGTGAACATATAAAAACAATAAAGTAATATAATTATATTAATAAAAATAATCAGATTAGTGAGTTAGGAAGTTTATTTCATTTTGGGTGTGAATTTGGATCCTAGAGATTGAACAAATTAAATTACATTACAATTAAACACAAAGTACGTGCTATATAACTCCAAGATAAGTGCTCAACTAAGAACCAAAGCCAAAGTATTATCTAACTAACTGAATATCCCAACTTATGCTAAGGACAATAAATAACTCTGTATGCAAAAAACATGTTAAATAGCTCTTTAAAAAAAAACTAATCCTATAGATGCAAGTGTATCATTGGGGTTATCAAGTACATCATGGTCCGGGGCGATAGGTTCTAGTGTCTCAATATTTAAGCCAATTTTTACTGTTACAGAATTATTGTATCTTTTTCCTGTCGATATATTTTATCCCCTTTATGCCCCTGTCCCACTTAAGAAACCTGAACGGAAACCTCTGGAGACTTTGAATTGAATTGAATTTCCTTTATTGTCATTCAGACCTTTCAGTCTGAATGAAATTTCGTGCCTGCAGTCATACATACAATAATAGACAACAGAACAGACAATAAACACAAATTTACATCCACCACAGTGAGTCCACCAGGCACCTCCTCACTGTGATGGAGGCAAAAATCATCTTAGGGCTGCAGTCTCTTCCCTCCTCTTCTCCCTCTGCGCTGAGGTGATACCCCACCGGGCGATGGTAAATCAGTCCCGCGGCTCACCGAGCTCCGCGAACGGGCCGGTTCAAACACCGCGGCCCGGGGTGGTCGAAGCTGCCGCCCTCCAGTCCAGACTTTGCGCCCCCCCCAAGGTTTCCGTGCGGTTCCCGGAGGTTTTTGTCAGTCTCCCTACCTGCTTCCACTACCTGCAACCTCCGGGAACCATACGGAAACCTTGGGTGGGGTGCAAAGTCTCCAGAGGTTTCCGTTCAGGTTTCCTAAGTGGGACAGGGGCATTACTTTGTAGAATTCATAGAAAAATTATAATTGCAAAATCACTGTAAAACTTGAGGGTTTTGTATAGAAGTGTTAAATACAAATTCAACTACTTGAGACCGACGGAAAAAGCTGGAGCAACTGAGTTTGATTGAAGGGTCTCGACCCGAAACGTCACCTATTTCTTCTCTCCAGATATGCTGCGTATCCCGCTGAGTTACTCCAGCTTTTTGTCAACTACTTGTGACATTGATGTTTCCTGAAAGCTAGTTCTTCACGTTCGTGATCAGTTTGGTGAAATTGCATGATTACGAAAGCAGTTGCAAGTGACAACTTTGAGAAAGTTTAAACTTATCTTGAAGAGATTCCCATGATTAAAAAGTAAGTTGTAAAACGTTCGAACGGACAGGTTTCCTGTGTTGTCGGCATACTTCATTGCCGTTAGTGGTGTGTACAGCATGTTAGTTTGGTAACGAAAAACTGGCTGTTCCATTTTTATCACTTTGACAGTGGCCTTGTAAAAATAAAAATAATTAGTGAAGTGCTAAACATGTTAAATCCCAGGTCAACAATCATGCATCACTCTTGGACACAAAGCTGGATTAACTCAGCGGGACAGCCAGGAATGGGTGCCATTTTGGGGCGGGACCCTTCATCAGCCCCGCAACGTCACCTATTCCTTCTGTCCCGCTGAGTGGCTCCAGCTTTTTGTGTCTTTCTTCGGTTTAAACCAGCACCTGCACACACATCACCTTCTCTCCCACAATCTTCACCTGCTATTGTGCTTAGAAGGAACCACAGATGCAGCTGTAAACCAAAGATAGACACAAAACCCTGCAGTAACTCAGCGGATCAGGCAGCATCGCTGGAGAAAAGGAATGGGTCGAAACCATTCTCAAGGTCTCGACCCGAAACGTCACCTATTTTCTCCAGAGATGCTGCCTGACCCGCTGAGTTGCTCCAGCTTTTTGTGTCCAGCTGCTATTGTGCTTAGTATCTTCCCCATGTTGATGAAATCAACCACCATTCAGTCTATTATTTCAGCAACAAATATTGAGATATTTCTTCTGAAAACACTCAGCATGGCAGGCACCAGATCACATTTGGAAAAGGAAACAGTTAACATCTCGGGTCCAAGAGCCTTGGTTTCTCTTACCCAGTTAGAAACCATCAAGAGTTTTGGATTTAATATTAACTGCTTCCTTTTCCGGTTGCTCTCTGACCTTATGAGTGTTTCCAAATTTCCAGCAAGTTGTTTTTTTTAAGTTTGAGATTTGTTCGACCCACCGAGTCTGCGCTGACTTGCGATCCCCATTCACTATCTGACACACTAGGGCCAATTTACAATTATACTGAAAGCAATTAACCAACAAACCTGTATGCCTTCAGAGCATGGGAAGGAACGGGTGCACCCGGAGAAAACCCATGCGTTCACAGGGAGAAGGTACAAACAGCACCCGTAGTCAGGATCGAACCTGGGTCTCTGGCGATGTGCTTCCTGCTGAAGGTCTCTACCTCACACCATGAGCAGACGGGGAGGACCAGCTAATCCCCCTATCAATCATGTTCAGTAGCCACACCAATGCATTAGATGTAATGCATCTAATTCATGTATCAATCGTATACTCTCTGGGGGAATTGCCCTGCTTTGTGGGAGGGTGCTGTAGCTTTCTCCCCCTAATTCTTTAAGCAGACGTTTGCTTATTGACTGCACGTCTCATCCCATCTTATTACCAATGGGTTTTTTTTAATTAAACCAACTAAATTTAAAATAATAACCTGCCAAAGATTAGATACCGACTCATCCCTTGATAAGTTACAGACAACAGGTTAAGCTGTTATATTTGTTGCTGTTTTTGAAAATATTACCTTTGCAATAGTCTCAGGCGTCTGCCCCAATGTCTTAAAAATATCACGAGCAGCAGGCAGGTAGACATCTTTAAAGTACTGGATCGTCTCAGAGTCCGTTCCTGGATATTCTGAGCAAGACACTTCTTTCATGAGTTTCATTTCGAATTCTGTGTTTACTGGGCCAGGTTCAATCATTGAAACACTGAAATGAAAAAAAAGTGCTCTTATTAAATATTGCCAGTTCCATAACATGGATTGGATGTAATGCAATTGATGTATTCAGGAGCACTAACGTGATTTTGTTCAGGAATTGGAGAACTACTTAAGTTACTTTGAAAAGGGGAAAGTAGAAAAAAAAGCTGTCTTGGGGGAAAGAAAAGTTTCTATGTAGCTTCCCCCCCAGTAATCAGACACCAATGTCACAAGAACATAGCTGCTACTTTCATTGTGGAAAGCAATTGCTTCTATGGGCACTTATGCAATGTTACTCCATTAAGTAAATGTGTTATTCAGCCTTTACTACTTTAGCTTACAGAAACATTATTAGTTAAGACATTTTTTGAAAATTTTGCAAGGAAAAATAACTGAGTCTGAAACTATTGTGTCCTTAACTCTACTTTTCCCCATTGACACAACTGTTTTTATAAAATGATTTTCTATAACAAGGTTTCTTCATAACGCGACTAACATGTTATAGCAGGACATCTTATACAGCACTTATGGGATGGAGAACAAGATTAGGTTAGCATGAAGCTAATGTTAATGAGTGCTGAGTTGAAGGAGAGATGTGATAGAGGCAGGAGAATAGAATAGATACAGGATATGGGAACTGTAAGGTGAGAGGGAGTTGTTAAGACTGGAAGAACCAAAGGATGTTGCTAAGTTAACTGAGCACTCCTCACTCAAATAAGGAGAAGATACTGCCATAAAAGAAGCTGATCTACAACTGTTTGGTTTAAGAACACAGAATTGAAAATGCACTTTCTACAGTGAAACGTAACTGCTGGGTCATTCTGCAACAGGCCCGAACTCCATCATTCACTGCCGGAGCTCGTATGGGGGAAGTTATTGCTCCCAGGAGCATTCAATATTGGGTACTGCTCCACTGTGCAGTCCTGGGACGAGACCCTCCTGCAGTAAGAACACAAATAAAACTCAAGAAGCTGGAAGCCTGAGCAAAACACAAAATAGTGGCAGAGAGTGGACATAAAATGCTGGAGTAACTCAGCGGGACAGGCAGCATCTCTGGAGAGAGGGAATGGGTGACATTTCGGGTCAAGACCCTTCTTCAGACTGATGTCAGGACATCAGTGTATGTGGTGGAGGAGGGAATGGGCAGGTGACGTTTTGGGTTGGGACCCTTCGTCAGACTCTGAAGAAGCATCTGTTTAATTCCTCCAGCATTTTGTATTTCTACCCTGTTAAAGTAAATTTAGTTTTTATTTTAATTCAGAGATACAGAAGGGAAACAGGCACTTTGGCCCACTGATTCCCTGCACACTAACTACCCTACATACACTAGGGACAATTTACAATTACATCAGGCCATTTAACCTATAAACCTGTACGTCTTTGGAGTGGGGGAGGAAACCAAAGATCTCTGAGAAAACCCACGCAGGTCACGGGGAGAACATACAGACAGCGCCCGTAGTCAGGATCAAACTCGGGTCTCTAGCACTGTAAAGGGCCTGCCCCACTTGGGCATCATTTGCACGTCACGACGCATGACGCGCGGTGATGTAGGCAGTGACGCAGGGTGCCCCAGGATTTCGGGATTCACAAATTCTTTGCGGCCACCAGCGTGATGTGCAAATGACGCCCAACAGGGACAGGCCCTTAAGATAGTAACTCTACCGCTACGCCACCGTGTCGCCCGATTTAACCGATCTTCTCTCCTTCGCCTACCTCAAATAGAGCCCTCCCCTCATTCTCCACTCACTGATCTCGCCCCCCCCCCCCCCATCAACCTAGTTTGCCCTGGCTCCAAACAGCATGTTGCTTGGAAATAGCCCACCGAGCCTGGTGACTACTGCAGTTTGATCAATTGGCCCACAAATGAGCTGTTCCCCTTGTGAGGATCAATTACAACATTTTATAAGTGTTTGGCTACAAACAAGATTCACTGTACCAAATATTTCTTGAAGAGGCTAATGTATGGGCCAGTTTCTGCAAACATTCTTGGTATACACATAAATATATGAACTTACAATATATTGAACTTCAAAAGTTGAACGGCAAGACTTTCGCAAAATCCTTCCAGTGCAAACTTCGAGGCAGCATAGACATCATTGAATACAATTCCTGTCCAAAAACAAAATCATTTTTTAGTAAATATTGAAGACCAAATTACTTTAAGGCATTTATACATATGTGTGTGGAAAGGCTTGCAGGAGAATGGGCCAAATGCAGGCAATGGATGTAACCCAGTCAGCCAACAAAGGCCTAATTCTATTTGTATAACTTCTCAGCCGCAGTTGCAGAGTAATTAGTCAATCAAATTACATAATCTGTTTAGCAATGGCAAGCAAAGGTAAGTTTCTTCTAGCCTGTTTAACCTCTCCCCCCGGCAACATGCTCATAAATCATCTCTGTATCTTTTCCAGCTTCATATCTTCCTATAGTAGGTTGACCAAACCTGAACACAATACTCTTAGTGCAACCTCACCAATGTCTAGTACAACTCTTACCTAGATCACAAAGTCCAAACAAGCTTAAGTACGACCTTATAATGATTATGTCACTAGACTACCAATCAGAGTTCTGCACCATTATTCAAGAGTTGCAAGCTTGAATCCAACCATTGTAACTGGAGAATTTTAATTCATGTAATTAAATGATTGTAATTGAATAATAATAGAAATTAATAACTCAAAATAGCAACAAAAAGAATCCTGTGACGTACAATAACGACAGTAGAAACAAAGAACTGCAGATGTTGGTTTATACCAAAGATAGACTCCAAGTGCAAGAGTAACTCAGCAGGTCAGGCAGCATCTCTGGAGAAAAAAGATGGGTGATGTTTTGGGTCAGGACCCTTCTTCAGACTGGTTCCCTTACCACTCAATTTGGTTCACTAATGTTTTTCAGGAATGACATTAATTCTCACATTTTTATCTCGGCTGGCCTATATATAATCCACCAATGCGGTTTGACTCTCAACTATCTCCACACTCCAAAGATGACGAGCCCCCAACCCAGCCATTATCTCAATGCCGGACCCCAGCAGGGAAACCTTTTAATATCACGATTCACAAAGCACAAGTCTGACAATTCTGGTGGCACAGATCTATTCCAGAACTTTGAAGAGATGATGGTACCTTGGAGACCCATCACACTGCTCATCATGACAAGGTGACCACTTTTTCTTCTCTTCATAGCCGGCAACACTGCCTTAACCATCCGGACAACTCCAAAGAAGTTTGTGTCGAACATACTCTTCATTTCTTCCATGCTCAGACTTTCTATTGGACCGATCTTTCCAACCCCTGCGTTGTTCACTGCAGACATTAAAGCAAATTAATTACTAATCAATATCAAAAATAACAGATGCACACAAGTATTGAAAGCGAAACAATGTCCATTCTAGTTTTAAACCAACAAACTTAATTAATGCATGGTAGACAAAAGTGCTGGAGAAACTCAGCGGGTGAGGCAGCATCTATGGAGCGAAGGAAATAGGCAACGTTTCGGGCCGACACCCTTCTTCAGACTAATCATTAATTAACTAATTCATGTCCTTGATTCCCCTACTCTGGTAAAAGTCAATGAACATCAATGGGTAACACTGCAATGGTTGAGTCATGCTTTGTACAAAGGAAGATAGTTCTTGTTGTTGGGGGTCAGTCAACGTTGCTGAAGGACTTCCTTGAGGCAACGTCCTCAGCCCAACCATCTTTAGCTGCTGCATCAAAGACCTGCCCTTCTACCATAAGCTAGGATGGTCACTAATGATTACATTGTGGATAGTTCCATTTGAGACTCTTCAGCAAATGGGACAGTCCACATATACATGCAGTTAGACCTAGGCGATCTGCAGGGATGGGTTTGTAAGTTACAAGTAGCATTCACTCAATAGAAGTGCCAGACAATGTACTTCAACAAGAGACAGTCTCACTCCATGCCCCGGACATCCAGTGGGATTATCATCACTCATCAACTTCCTGTGGATCAGCATTGACCATAAATTCAACTGGACCAGAGGGTATTAACTATAAGGAGAGGCTGGGCAAACTTGGGATTGTTTTCTCTGGAGTGCAGAGGCTTATGGAAGACATGATAGAAGTATATAAATTTATGAGAAGCATAGATATGTTAGATAGAACATTTTTACAAGGACGGAAATGTCTGAGACGAGAGGGCATAGCTTTAAGGTGAGGGGCAAAGTTTAAAGATGATGTGCAGGTTAAGTTTCTAGCTTTACAGGGAGTGGTGGGTGCCTGGAACACGCTGCCAGGGGTGGCGCTGGAGGCAGATACGATAACGGCATTTAAGAGCTATCAGGCAGGTGCGTGCATATGCATGGAAGGGAGGAATAAGGATCACCTGCAGGCAGAGTGGACCAAAGGGCCCGCTGCCCTCCTGTGCAACTCTGCAGTGAAATGTGGAGTCCTCCTCCTAATGTGGAGATCCACCCTGGATAAAATTCCAATTCCCCAGTGAAAAGCAAGCAAGACTCTTGTGACCAAACTCAAATTTCTACACACAAAAATTACATCTGAAATGTCAAAAACAAGAGGTCCCATTGACAAAAAAAATGCACTTTGCATTCAACATTTGCAAGCCTGAAAGGGAGGGGTCTGTAGACGTTGATTGTCATAATAATAATAATAATGGATGGGATTTATATAGCGCCTTTCTAATACTCAAGGCGCTTTACATCGCATTATTCATTCACTCCTCAGTCACACTCGGTGGTGGTAAGCTACTTCTGTAGCCACAGCTGCCCTGGGGCAGACTGACGGAAGCGTGGCTGCCAATCTGCGCCTACGGCCCCTCCGACCACCACCAATCACTCACACACATTCACACACATTCACACACAGGCAAAGGTGGGTGAAGTGTCTTGCCCAAGGACACAACGACAGTATGCACTCCAAGCGGGATTCGAACCGGCCACCTTCCGGTCGCCAGCCGAACACTTAGCCCATTGTGCCATCTGTCGTCATACACCCAACTCGCCCATGCCAACCAAGATACCCCATCTGAGCTGGACCACTCGCCCGTGTTTGCCCCATATCCCTTCACACCTTTCCTATCTTGTGGGATCCAACAGCCCATGGAGAAAGTGTGGAAACAGACTTACTGTGGAAGACATGAAACACTTCACTTCCTTACCCAGAATGTCAACTCTTTCACCTTGAAGACTGTTGAGGCATTGTGTCACCGACTCATCACTGCACACGTCCAGCTGTTGGATGTGTAATGTCTCGTTCAGTCTCTCCCCAGCAGCCTCTTCAAGCTTTCCTTTACGACTTAAGTTTCGCATCGTGGCAATAACTTTAAGAAAAAAGAGTGAACAACAGAATCACTAAGTATGGTGTTCCATCCTTCTCCGCACCTACACCTAAGTTTCTCATCATCAGCTTCTCAGGCTTCCAGTCTACACAGCAGATCATCACACCTACCAGGTCGGAAAGAGTAATCCAACTAATCCCAAACACAGTGGTGCAGCGTTAGAGTTGCTGCCAGGGGGGAGGGAGTGCAGGCAGGACAAAGTCTGCCAAGTGATAGGTGGATACAGGTGAGCGGGAGCTTTGATAAGCAGATGGTTGGACAAAGGCCAGAGATGAAATGAGAAAAGATGTAAGAAAAGGGTAGAAGAGGTGTGTTTATGGTGCCAATGGAAATGCTCAATGCTCAGTCCAAGCTCACAGCTCAAGCTCAGTCCAAGCTCGCAGAAAGATATCCTTGCATCTCCCAACATTTAGAAACTTGCAAGGTAAATACTACCCGAAGGAGTTAATGTTGGTGGAACTATCCCTGCGCAATAAACACCACGTGTTTCTGGAAAGAATCCAATCCTCTTATAATAAGCTGCCCTTGATTGCAGTACGGTGTACATTGTAAATTGGGATGACAATTGAATTAACGGAATGTTGAAGAAAAATGTTAAAATAAATCAAAAGATACTGAAATTTAATTTGTTGAATGCATAGCAAGACTGATGTACAGAATACATTGATCTTCCTTGCCAGATAATTATAGCTCCCTGTATACTGTGTATCAGATGAGAATTGTAATTGGTTATGCATTCTAGGCCTCTCTGGCTTTTCCTCTTTTGTTGATAGGTGCTACAGCCTCCATATTTGCCCTGGATACCTTCTTAGTGAAGTACACTTCTCTGGCTATTAACATCTCACTGCCGCAGAGAGAGTGACCCCACCATTAAAGCAGCGCTCCAGATTCATCACGGTTGAAGCGCGGTGGATAACCCGCACTCTCTCTCGTAAAAATCCTTCAAACAGGCTTGAAAAATAACACTTTCAATATCATGTACATGGGCTGACAAAATGTAACATTAAAATGCAATATGAATGCCTAATCTACTTTGGATTCAAATCTTGATGACTTTCTATAATGCATTAGTTCTAATAAGATGGACCAGAGACTAAAGAAAATGATCAGCTTTTACACACTAAAATAAATACCCAGGAAAGTCTAATCACCAATAATACTGTAATTAAGAAGATGCAACCGGGGAAATTTACAAATTGCTACACTTCCCAAAGTAAAAACAGATCAAATTTCAAAATTCTTGTGATATACTCATTGTTTTACTTGGTTGAATGCTCAACTATGAAAAAATTGGTGTGTTTACTTAACGCTATTGTGATCTTTGTAATGTTCAATAATTATTGATCCATAAAGATCAGTGTGTGGGAAAAGTTTTAAATCATTTCTCAAGCCGAAAAGAATCTATTTGAAGGACATAAAGAATAACATCTCCACTTATTTAATATGCTAAGTAATAGAGCTACACTTTGGCATGCAATATTATTTTGTTTAAATTAGCATTAAGTTAGTAAAATTCCTACCATGAAATTGTTTCTTGGCATCATTGGCGAGTTGGACAGCAAGATTTAGACCAATTCCAGATGAGCATCCTGTAATCAACACTACCTTCTGCCCGTCCTTTGCCATTGGTGTTTCACCTGCAGAGTGAGAGGGGGAACTGGAGAGGATGAAGGCTCAGGCAAAGCCGATCAGTCGCACAGCAACAGTAAGCTGCTCATTAAACATATGGGCAACGTGTAACCAACAACGCTTAGACGCGCAAGGTTTAGGAAGACGCAAACAGACAGGTCCTTTGAGGAATATAAAGGAAGCAAACGAGAACTCAAGCAGGGATCTAGGCGGGCCAGAAGGGTCGCAAAATGTCATTGGCATGTTGAATTAACGAGAATCCCTCGGCTTTTTATTTAAAACAATAGAGTCATTAGGGAGAAGGTAGCATGACTCAAGGTTAAAAGACGGGACTTATGCTCGGAGTCAGAGTATGTAGGCGAGGCACTAAACAAGTACTTTAATTTGAATTTAGAAGATTGAGGGGGGATCTTATAGAAACTTACAAAATTCTTAAGGGGTTGGACAGGCTAGATGCAGGAAGATGTTGGGGAAGTCCAGAACAAGGGGTCACAGTTTAAGGATAAGGGGGAAATCTTTTAGGACCGAGATGAGGAAAACATTTTTCACACAGAGAGTGGTGAATCTCTGGAACTCTCTGCCACAGAAGGTAGTTGAGGTCAGTTCATTGGCTATATTTAAGAGGGAGTTAGATGTGGCCCTTGTGGCTAAAGGGATCAGGGGGTATGGAGAGAAGGCAGGTACAGGATACTGAGTTGGATGATCAGCCATGATCATATTGAATGGCGGTGCAGGCTCGAAGGGCTGAATGGCCTACTCCTGCACCTATTTTCTATGTTTCTATGTTAATTTGGTATTCACGAAAGAAAAGGACTTTGGGGATAGTGAGATTAGTGTGGGGCTTGAGCATTCTGAGATTGAGGTGGTGATGTGGGATTCTTGAAGAGTAACTTAGGTTGTGTCTCAGATTGTGCTTGAAAGAAACAGAAATGTGTTTGGGTGTAGGGTTGGCCAAGCTTTGCCCCTATTACAAACTACTTCTCCTGCTGCACAAATGAAAATTCAACAATTAGGTGGCAACTTGGGTGCACCATTAAAGCGGGAATAAAATGGGGAATGGTGAAGAAACTGGAATAGAGAATAACGTTTCATAAAGGATCAATTTGACCATTGGATCATTGATGTATTCCCAAGGGACTAATGTTGGTTAGGTGACATTGGAGCAACTCACCATTCTTCCCATTGGGTCCAATGACAATGACCGTTTCATGCAAGAAATTAATTAATTCTAGCATTGAGTGGAAAGTGTGGAGATTCAGGCTGTTGAAACGGATCAATGTTGATGATACTTGCCCAGAAAATGCAGGCTGTATATAAAAATTAGGCTGGAGGGCAAAGGATGATTGAGCTGTTCAGCATTATGAAGGGATTTGCAGTGAGGTGTACAATTAGGAGTTGTTTGTTTGTCTAATCTTGGGCATTCATTTGAATACCATAGTTTTCAACATTTTCACCTGTTGGACAAAGATCTAAAAACGTTGCTGCACATTTTGAGTATGAATTTAGCGCATATTTCTTCAGACTGTGAAGAAGGGTCTCGACCCAAAACATCACCCATTCCTTCTATCCAGAGACGCTGCCTGTCCCGCTGAGTTACTCCAACGTTTTGTGTCTATCTTTGGTGTAAACCAGCATATGCAGTTCCTTCCTACACATAGCAGATGTCCCCATTGTGTTGTTTCAGACATTGAGTTTATTGTAATGGAATTCTTGGTCTACTTTGGTCTACTCTGGCCTTCCATCTCCTGCACCCTCTCCCCAGGGTGCAAGCTATCAGACTGACCTGGATACTGTTTAGCTCCACATCTGGGGAATGCCAGCTGTTGCACTGTCCCCAATGAATGGAATGTAATTTGGGAGGAGGATTTTGAGTCTCTCATTGATCGAGTCAATCAAGTCTTTGATTGTCTTCTTTGTCTTCAGACAATCAGCTTGCAATAGTGAACCTCCACTGTACTGTCTCATTCACACGGCCACATACCTGGAAACTCCACGTTGACTCGAATCCCAGGCGTAGACTTGACACCATCATTCATGAAACTGATAAGAAGCTTGCACTGCTTACCAGCAGCCTCTGAGAAGTATGCGTGATTCATCATCCCTTCTTCTTGACTCCACTACTGTAAAAGTGTGAAGAGATTTGGGAAGAACTGTTCGATGGTATTGGGGGGTGGGGGGGGGAAGAGGGGGGATGGCAGTGAAAGCAACTGCATTTCACTTTGCATGAGGCTCCCCACTGCTTGGATAGTGGAGGTAATTAATGACTTTGGGGTGGTAGATGGAGTACCAAAAAACTGATGCCCTTGTATATTGGAGCAGCAACTATCCCCAAGTGGAGTGTGTTCCATAGTGGTTTGTTGCAGGATACCGTCTCTAACCTCACATAATCCAAGTTAGTTACTGGTCAACTTGATCGTAGCAGAATTAGCAACGGTAATCAGTATAATTACAGTATCACCATCGAACGTTGAGAGTAGTTAGATTAGTCATTTTGTTTGAACCTTGTATGTTTAAATGACAATAAACGGCATTCTATTCTATTCTAGATTCTTCCATCCGAGATAGATCAGACATTACTAAGGCTTATCAGCCCATGCCTGAATGTTGTCCAACTCTTCCCAAATTCAGGCACGATTCATTTGCTGAGGAGCTGTGTATTGAAGTGAACAACAATCAGTGACCAAGGAGCAGAATTAGGCCATTCGGCCCATTGAGTCTGCTCTGCCATTCAATCATGGTGATCTATTTTTCCCTCCTCAACCCCATTCTCCTGGCTTCTCCGCATAACCTTTGACACCCTTACTAATCAAGAACCTATCGATCTGTGCTTTAAAAAATACCCAATGACTTGGTCTCCACTTTCATTTACTCTCCCCTTGGCACAGACCCTTGCACCAGTTTAAAATAAAGATGAATAATTGTGCCTTTTAACCTTCTACCTCAATGCTCGCCATGCCTGTTCACCCACTCTCAACAGATCCCCAGCTCCAGAAGCAGGGAGAACCAATCTCTTCCATGTATTTCTTCCATGTATTAGTAAATGCATTTTGATAAGTCTTACAAACAAATGTGCCCAGGAAGCATTTTTATTTGACAATGAGCATAAATCATGTCCAGAGAAAGAACATTCACAGGATTTCACAAGGAACACCTTGATTTTGCACATCATGAAGAAACAGTTGAGTGACAATTACAAGTATTTCTGCAATAAGGTGATTCTAAGAAACCTCATGTTCTAGATTGAAGGTCACTTTAGCAAAACAATTATGTCACTGAGGCAAAGGGGGTTAGAGGGCTACAGTTTCAGACTCAATCGTTAATTTTTTTCCCCACAGGACTGGACTCAATGGTGAAAGTAGCAGCTGGGATTGAATCAATGCTGTCTGATTACTGCAGGAAGATTACATGGAAACATTCTTTGCCCCCAATACAGCTTTTTTTCTACTTGCCAATTTCTAAATTAACTTTAAGTGATTATCTGTTCCCATTATACTCAATTTGGCTTGCATAATACAGTGTTCCCCAATTGATCAATCGGATAATATCCAATTTGCATTGATGGCACACAGGTTACATGCACCAGTGGTGGGTAATAGAAACTGGGTCCATGGGAACTGACTGCAAAAGTACTCATGGTATATAATCTCAGTACCAACTACTGTAGATTGGTTTATGCATGCAACCAATCATATATAGCTCAGCATCACTAACCCCACCTTACTGTATCATTTATACTAACACCCACTTCCTATGCTACTCAGTTCGATAGCAGTCTGGAGTCAGTGACTACTAACATGTTGTCAAGCCTGTATGTACATTAAAGATTATCTTAAAGTTACGCGTTGTGTAGATGTCATATTTACACGGTGTCAAGTAGGGAAAACCCGCTTCTCCTGTTTATCGGTTTTTATTTTCTTTTATCAAGTTTTATTTTCATTTTTTGCAATGGCTTCTTCCTACCGAAAGCCTGCACAGCTTATCTTTGATTCGGATATCGGTGAGCGCTGGGCTATTTTTGAAATGGATTACCGGCACTATATGAACATCGCGCATCGAAATGAACCAGACGCTGTCAAGGCCTCTGTTCTACTTGACCTTGCTGGCCCAGGTGCCATGAAAAGATCGAGGACTTTCCGATATGCCCCAGCGGTCCTGGGGGCCAACAATCAGGTACTCACACCCGAAGAATCAGCCGACGACCCTAATGTCTTGTTACGCAAATTTAGTGAGATTTGTGACCCGCCCTCTAATCACATTTTGGAAAGGTCGAGGTTTTTAACTCGCAGACAGTTGCCAGACGAACCTGTCGAAAGCTTCATCTCAGATTTACGATATAAGGCCCGGAGGTGCCGACTCGAAAACATGACTGACCAGTTAACTAGAGACATTCTGGTGACAGGGATGATTGATCAAAAGCTGAGGTCTGAGCTCCTGCGCAAGCATGATTTAACTTTAGATGAAGCTGCGCATGCCTGTAGAATGGCAGAAATCATTGACCCATTAAACAGTCAGCGCGATTCAGGCACTAAAACCATGAATCTGACTGGATTTAATAGACCGCGAGCTCAGACAGAAAGTACAAGATTTATGACCCGGGCCAACCCTGCATCTAGTAGTGAGCCCCCCAAAAGATGCCCCAATTGCAACTATCTGCATACCAGGCAGTCACAATGTCCTGCCTATGGAAAGGCCTGTAACTATTGTAAGAAAATGAACCATTTCTCTGCTGCCTGTCGTTCTCGTGGGAAGAAGCCCTCAGTTCCAGACCTAACCTAAACATGCTGCTGCAGGACGATAACAAATACGACTCCCAGTTCTTGCTTGACGCTGCCCCCGACACCGGTCCAATTAATTCGCAAGGGGAGTCAAACGTGTATTCACTCCTACATGCAGCTGGCAAGTTTCCCGACCCAACTGTTCTGATAACCATATAACCATATAACAAATACAGCACGGAAACAGGCCATCTCGACCCTGCTAGTCCGTGCCAAACACGTATTCTCCCCTAGTCCCATATACCTGCGCTCAGACCATAACCCTCCATTCCTTTCCCGTCCATATAACTATCCAATTTATTTTTAAATGATAACAACGAACCTGCCTCCATCACCTTCACTGGAAGCTCATTCCACACAGCCACCACTCTCTGAGTAAAGAAGTTCCCCCTCATGTTACCCCTAAACTTCTGTCCCTTAATTCTCAAGTCATGTCCCCTTGTTTGAATCTTCCCTACTCTCACGTCAACTCTGTCTATCCCTCTCATCATTTTAAAGACCTCTATCAAGTCCCCCCTAAACCTTCTGCGCTCCAAAGAATAAAGCCCTAACTTGTTCAACCTTTCTCTGTAACTTAGTTGCTGAAACCCAGGCAACATTCTAGTAAATCTCCTCTGTACTCTATTTTGTTGACATCCTTCCTATAATTAGGCGACCAAAATTGTACACCATACTCCAGAATTGGCCTCACCAATGCCTTGTACAATTTTTTTTTTTTAATATTTTATTTTATTAGAAGTAAGTACAGTCATATGGCACCAAAGTGCCTAATATATATTTTCATAATACATTTTATGTACAACCAAATGTTGTAGAACAAATGCTTTTATTTTTATTAATATGTTTTTGTTTGTCTTTTATTATTTTTATTTTAATCTTAAAATGAACGTAATGAAAATACCAAAGAGTAAAAGAAGATTCAATGAAATAATCCTCCCCGACTGACGGCTACAATTAAAACATTAGTAAGTCATGAGGACTATTTTAACAAAATAATGTACATTTTGAAGTACATTTAATTGAAGTTTCTTGGATGTGGCCTTATTAGATTACAGCTAACGTCCAACATGAAAAGGTTCCCTGCCCCTGGTTTAGGCTTTATATAACCATATAACAATTACAGCACGGAAACAGGCCATATCGACCCTTCTAGTCCGTGCCGAACACGTATTCTCCCCTAGTCCCATATACCTGTGCTCAGACCATAACCCTCCATTCCTTTCCCGTCCATAAAACTATCCAATTTATTTTTAAATGATAAAAACGAACCTGCCTCCACCACCTTCACTGGAAGCTCATTCCACACAGCCACCACTCTCTGAGTAAAGAAGTTCCCCCTCATGTTACCCCTAAACCTCTGTCCCTTAATTCTCAAGTCATGTCCCCTTGTTTGAATCTTCCCTACTCTCAATGGGAAAAGCTTATCCACGTCAACTCTGTCTATCCCTCTCATCGTTTTAAAGACCTCTATCAAGTCCCCCCTTAACCTTCTGCGCTCCAAAGAATAAAGCCCTAACTTGTTCAACCTTTCTCTGTAACTTAGTTGCTGAAACCCAGGCAACATTCTAGTAAATCTCCTCTGTACTCTCTCTATTTTGTTGACATCCTTCCTATAATTAGGCGACCAAAATTGTACACCATACTCCAGAATTGGCCTCACCAATGCCTTGTACAATTTTAACATTACATCCCAACTTCTATACTCAATGCTCTGATTTATAAAGGCCAGCACACCAAAAGCTTTCTTTACCACCCTATCTACATGAGATTCCACTTTCAGGGAACTGTGCAGTTATTCCCAGATCCCTCTGTTCACCTGCATTCTTCAACTTCAACTGATAACTGTCAACAACTTCAACTTTCATGCTAAGTTGGACACTGGGTCAAAGGTCAATGTAATGTCAATAAACCTCTCCAACAAGATAAGAAATAATGAGCTCCTGATTGCGGACCGCTCCACTTTGCATGCTTACGGGGGTGAGGTGCTGGTACCACTGGGAAGAGCAACTTTTAAATGAGTGCTGAAGAAAACCACAATGATTTGACCTTCTACATCTTGAACTCTAACTCTGTGACTGTTGGGCAACCAGGCATGCCAAGATTTAGGGCTGATTTCGTTTGACAATACTGTCCACAAGCTGCTGATATCAATGGACCCGATAAAAGAATACCCTGATCTGTTTGATGACAAACTAGGCAAGCTGCCTGTGACCTACAAGATACCCACCGACCCCAAGGTGGTACCTGTTGTTCGTGCACCACACCGTGTGTCACACGCCATGAGGGACAGGGTTGAGTCCATGTTAAACAGTATGATCTCCATGGGCGTGCTGGAAGCAGTCAGCAAGCCCACTGATTGGGGTACCACCATGGTTGCTACTCTCAAAAAGGATAACAATGAAATCCGTGTGTGCATCAATCCAAAAGACTTGAACCATGCTATCAGGCGCCCCCATTATCCCATGAGGACAGTTGAGGATGTTGCGGCACAGATCGGACGGGCCACCATCTTCTCTGTCCACGATGCAAAGAGCTCTTTCTGGCAGATACCGCTGGACAATGAGTCATCAAACCTCACTACATTTTCTAGCCCGTTTGGCAGATTCAAGTTTCTGCGAATGCCATTCGGTATCAACTCTGCCAGTGAAGTTTTCCAGAGGTCCATGGAGCAGCTGTTCGCAGGCCTACCGTGCGCTATCATTGTTGACGATATCCTGGTGTATGGCAAAGATGCGACAGAGCACGACCAAAACCTAAGGCGTGTCTTGGAGCGGGCACGTCAGATCAACCTCAAGCTCAACCCTAACAAGTGCAAGTTCCGGGTTTCAGAGGTCACCTACGTTGGCCACGTATTCACTCCCGATGGCCTCAAGCCCGATTCACAGAAAGCTGCCGCCATCACTGAGATGCTGGCCCCCACCGACGTGCTCGGACTCCAGCGTTTCCTGGGTATGGTGAACTATCTTGGAAAATTCATACCAAACCTCAGCGAATTGAGCTCGCCCCTGCGACAACTGACTAGAAAGGACATTGCTTGGTCCTGGTTCCCGCAACATCAACAAGCATTCGATGCTTTAAAGTCCAAGCTAACCAGTGCACCAACTCTGATATTCTTCGATTTGAAACGCCCTGTGACTATCACCTGTGGTGCCTCGCGATTCGGGCTCGGTGCAGCCTGCCTACAACCGTCTACCGATGGTACATTGCTCCCCGTTTCATATGCCCCCCGTACCATGATCGACACAGAACAACGGTACGCACAGATCGAGAAAGAGCTGCTGGCTGTCGTCTTTGCCTGCTCCAAGTTCAAGGACTTTATCTTCGGAAACGCTTTGACGGTCGAGACAGACCACCAGCCACTGGTGACGACTCTGAACAAACCCATCCATGCTGCACCAGCCCGCCTGCAACGCATGATGATGCAGCTCCAACGTTTCGACTTCACCCTCGTTTATAAAAAGGTTACAGACATGCACGTTGCGGATACTCTCTCGTGCGCCTCGAGCATCCTGCGAACGTCACCCCTATGAACGGGAAGAGCTTCTGGTTCTCGGCGTTGACTTCGTTCCTAATAAACAACTACAGAGCCTAGCCGAATATACTGCCGCCGACGCCACCCTCAAAATACTCTCATCAGTGATCAATGGGGGCTGGCCAGAAAGGCGCGGTAACGTACCAACAGAGGCACAGCCGTTCTACCTGGTCCGCGATGAACTGGTCATACAGGACGGTGTCATAGTCAAGGGCCACAAAGTCGTGATCCCCTCATCGTTGCATGATAAATACTACAATGAGGCGCACAGCGGTCACCCGGGAGTCGAAGCTACACTGACCCATGCACAGAACCTGTTCTACTGGCCTGGGATGGTCAAATACATACGGGACCGTATATCCTCTTGCCCCACCTGCAACAGTCTTGCACCACACCAGCAGAGGCAGCCCCTACTGCAACAACCTGCACCGGCCCTGGCCTGGACGTCGGTAGCGGCAGACATCTTCGAATGGCGCGGCAAGCACTACCTCGTTCTCGCCGACTCTTTTTCAAACTGGTTTGAAATAGACCTCCTGACCTCCCTCACATCTGAGATGGTCATCCGAAAACTAAGGAAACACTTCTCCACAATCGGCTCACCTGTCCGTTTGCAGACCGAGAACAGTAGACAGTTTACCAGCCACGAGTTTAAGCTCTTTGCCAACCGGTGGAATTTCCACCACGTCACGAGCAGCCCTGAGTACCCACAGAGTAACGGACTTGCTGAACGGGCTGTCAGAAGCGCTAAACAACTGATGGAGCATTCGCGCCTGGCAAATTCGGACTTTAACATTGATCTCCTGAACCTCAGGAACATTACCAGAGACTGGACCCTGGGATCACCAGCCCAGCGACTAATGTCCAGGACAACAAGACCTCCGATCCCGATTGCTCAGCAGAAGCTGATACCTCGAGTGCTGGAGCCTGCCTCAATCCAAGATGCGTATTCAGGAGAAACACGATATTCAGAAACGGTCATGCAAGTCACGACAAGTCATGCAAACCTCTCCTGCCTCTACAGGTTGTTCGTTTACAAACTACCAGTGGACATTCCTGTCTGGCTACTGTTGTCGGCACAGCTGACGCGCCTCGATCTTACCTTGTGGACTATGAGGGGACAGTCTACCGCAGAAGTCGTCAACATCTACTTGTTGTACAAGAACCCCGTCCGCCGCCTTCTCCCAATCCCCGCATGCCCCACACCCCTCGCATGTTCCATACTCCTCCACGAGGCACGGCTGTGCCTAACCGCGGGGTTACCCCTCCTGCACGTTTCCCCTTTCAGTCACCACAAGCCTCCTCCGTGGCTTTCTCGCCTCCGGGTCCACCGCCTCCCTCTAATCTTTCCGGTGAAGGAGGGGATGACTTGGTCCGTACGCGTTGGGGCCGTGTCAGTAGACCGCCTGTTAGACATGGCGAATTTGTTTAACTTTAGTGGCATGGATGCTCACTATACTAACTCTTCAAAGGGGAAGGATATAGATTGGTTTATGCATGCAACCAATCATATATAGCTCAGCATCACTAACCCCGCCTTACTGTATCATTTATACTAACACCCACTTCCTATGCTACACAGTTCGGTAGCAGTCTGGAGTCAGTGACTACTAACATGTTGTCAAGCCTGTATGTACATTAAAGATTATCTTAAAATTACGCGTTGTGTAGATGTCATATTTACAGGTGCATGTTTAACCAGCAGATGCCTGGCAAATAGTTGCCAATGTGTTAACATCACCCACATGGTTGCATTATTACTCACCCAACAGACCATAGTCAACTAAGCACAAGATTTAGCAGTCATCATCAATTAGTTTAATGCAGTTACAAAGATTGTGTGTAAAATTCATTACAGTTTAAATTACACTGAAACTAACACAAGTTCTTGGTCCATTGTTCAATAATTTTAGATCACAAAAAGCAAAATGCCGCAGGAACAGGATATGCCAAAACAAATCTATCAATACACAGTAGTCAAGCTGAGTCTGTGGAGGGAGGAGACTTTGGGCCTTTATCTCCCGCCACACTCGGGAGAACGTACAAACTCCGTACAGACAGCACTCATTGTCAGGATTTAACTGGGGTCTCTGGCGCTGTAAGGCACTGTCCCCCCTTAAAGGTGGGCCACATGTGTTACCTGACCATCCGAGCATTTCCTAATATTATCCATTTTTAAATCCACCATTCGCACTCCCCAAAAACACCCTCAATGATCGATGTGATTTAGATACAAATCCTACCTCATTACTGGCAGGCAGTAGTTAATGCAGAATGACAGTCTCTTTGGGCCCAGAGTGGAATGCAAAGTAGAAACCTTGAACTACTAAATAATGTGCTGGAGGGGAGAAAGTCAACACTCGTGCATTACTAACCACCAAACAACCCAAATACGAACACTTGAAATAAAAAGAGAAAAAAGTTTAAAATTCCAGTGCTGAACCATTTACAAAACAAAAAAAGTCAAGTTTATTAAATATTTCCTCACACGTAATCGTTATCAATTTGTTGGTTTAGTAATGTAATGACCATGCCAATGCATTATTCACCTACTGTTATCTCAGAGTACTTTGGCTGTTTCCTGCCTTTTACAGAGCACCCTCTCAGATACCAAGCCTGTAGATAACAAATCAAACCAATCTACGATTCAAAGAAAACACAAAGTGCTGGAGTAACTCAGCGGGCCAGGCAACATCTCTGCAGAATATGGATAGGCAACGTTTTAGGTCAGGACCCTTCTTCAGATCCATCTCTTCTCCAGAGATGCTGCATGACCCGCTGAATTACTCAGGCACTTTGAGTGTGTTTTAAAAAAAATGTAAACCAGCATCTGCAGTTCCTTGTGTCTATGATTCAAAAAGTCACTATACTTTGGCAGATTGCCTGGGATTAATAAAATAAAAATTAGCCCGATAAGTCTTTACATATTCAGTCAAGTCCTTGCATAAGGAGGGAGGGCGGTGTTTATTTATGCACCCGCTCCACCTTCATAGTCAGCTTGCTTGCGGCAGCTTCATCAATAAACCAGTGCACCTCGCCCTTGGCCAGCTTGATCCGAGCAGCAGGTAGTGGGTTTTTCTGGTGGCCTTCCAGAATATCCTGGGCAAAGGCAAATGACAGATTACTTAGACATTCAACACTGCTACACATATTGACACAAAGTTCTGGAATAACTCGAGCGGGTCAGGCAGGCAGATGGGACTAGATCAGATAAACATCAAGGCCAGTGTGGACGAGTTGGGCCAAATTACCTGTTTCCACACCGTGTAACTATCACACTGCGATTAATAGTCATGAAAACAAACAAGGAGCGAAACACAGAATTGGCTTGGGTCAAATTACAGTTGTAGCTACTCAAGTGCCCCTATCACTCTGCTTTTGCCGACCCTGAACCCCCTTCCCCCCCCCTTCCCTTTTTATTTACCCACCCACTCCCTCTGTTGGTCCCATCCAGCACTACCTCTTATTCAGTTCCATTCTTCACCCTTTCCTGTCAGATTGCAGAATCTCCAGCCTTTTGTTCTCCACTGATCCCCTCCCAGCCTCTGCTACCGTCTCCACCCCTTCCTTCCTCGACCTGACATATTTGCCAAACAACTCATCTTCCGCTGTACCTAAATATATCGCCTGGTTATTCTTGTCACCCCGACCCCACCCATCTATACTGGCTGCTTCCCTTTTTCAGTCTCAATGAAGGGTCCCAACCCGCAATGTCAACTGTCCTTTTCCCTCCACAGATTTTGCCTAACAATTTGCTGCAGAATAATTGCATTTGCTTTCACAAGACCTGTGAAGAAACACGTGTGGTCTCAACTGCAAAATTGGATTGATTTTTTAGTAATGGGAATTAAAGGTCTTGGAACTAAGGCTGGCATGGTAGGCTTTAGGTACAAATAGCTTCAATCTATATTTACAATGGCTGAGTGCCTATATTGCCTGGGACAGGTTCTTACCTTTAATATTGATGCCTTACTCTCGCCTGTCACAACAAAGACGGCATTGCGGGCAGCATTCAGCAAGGGAAGGGTCATAGTTATGCGTTTCGGTGGTGGCTTTGGAGAGTCACTAATTGGAGCAATTATCTTACTTTGTTCCTGTTTCAAAACAGATGCAATAACACATTAAATGGAGTTGTTAAAACTTGCTGGCTTTAATCACCAATATTAATTGTGAAACACAACAATGGACATCGACATCATTCATTTCTGCCCTTCATTTACTTTACCCTCTATTCATCCATTAAAAGCAGTTACATTTATCCAACACCTCCCACAGCCACAGGTCACAACTAGACAATGAAATAGTTTAAAAACAAGGAATGACACAAAAAAACCCCACAAAGTGGTGGGTTAACTCAACAAGTCAGCAAGCATCTCTGGACAACATGTATAGGTGACGTTTCAGGTCAGACCCCTTCTTCAGCCTTAGAAAAATAGTTTGACTGTAATGTAGGAAAGGTGATGAGTTCTAGGTAATGCAAGTAGTTGCCAAGGTGCAGGGGTGATGTTCTGAAGGATCACAGAGTCTGGAGACTGCATCAGGGGGATTGTGAAATCAGCTGCCAGGAGATAATTGAGGGTGGTGCGATTACAACATTTAAAAGATATTTGGACAGATACATGGACAAGAAGAGTTTAGAGAGGTATGGGGCAAACGTGAGAAAGTGGGACTAGTGTAGGTGGGACATCTTGGTCAGTATGGGCAAGTAGGGCCGAAGGGCCTGTTTCCATGCAGTGTGATTCTATGAGAATAAACTTTTCCACCCAGAGAACACAGAATCTACCTCAGCCAGAAAAACTCTAAAGGAATCCCAGCAAGTTAACTAAACAACCAGCTACAATTTCTGAGTTTAATCAAGTAATAGTCTCAGAGCAAATCCATCCATTTGGAAATAACTTCCCTCCAACACAAAGAGTGTGTGTTACCTGTAGCAGGGGGTGGTCCGGGAAGAGGGAGCATGTGTGCCCATCAGGGCCGATTCCCAGGAGCAGCAAGTCAAAGACTGGTATGTTCTCACCTGGAAACAGCTGAAGGAGAAAAACACAGACGGAGGGTCAACACAACACAAGGGATCTGGAAACGAGGAGTCCTGCTCGAGGTGACAATGTTGGTGGAGATCAGACAGGGGGGTACACTATTGGCACTGAGAAAGGAAAGATTTAGGAACCCGAGGGGGCAACTTTCTCACTCAGAGGATGATAAGTATATGGAATGAGCTGCCAGAGGAGGTAGTTGAGGCAGGTGCAAAAATAGTTTAAAAAAAATATATTTTTATTAGTAGTGTACAATAATATAAGACATGAATAACATATTGCATTTTGTGTACAACTTCTTATTTTAAATTTAATAGTAAAAAAGAAAGAGTGAAAAAGGAAGAAATAGAGAAAAAGAGAATTTTATATATAGTGATATTATTAGTTCAAGAGGAAATAGTAAAGAAAAATCCCATGGGGCTGTATAGCCTGAAGGAGAAAACAAAAAAGTGAAGTGAAATAAGAAAAAAAAAAGAGAATAAAGAAAAAAAAGAGAGAAAAGAGAGAAGTAAAAAAGGGATATACCTACTTCGTATCTTTACCCACCCCTCACCCAGTTCTGAAACAATTAATTTCTAAGTTTGCGTTGCACCATATGCTTGTAATAAGTCGATAAAGGGAGACCAAATCTTTAAGAATTGATCTGATTTGCCTGATAGGACGAATCTCATATCTTCAAGATGTAACATTTCCGACATATTGAGCGTTGGTGTGGATGCATTTTTCCAGAATTTAAGTATTAGTTTTTTTGCCGTTATTAAGCACAAAAATAGTATTTAAAAGACATTTGGACAGGTACATTGATGGGAAATGGGACGAGCTTAGATGGGGAATTTGGTCGGCAAGGGCGAGTTGGGTTGAAGGGCCTGCTTCTGTGCCATATGACTAGCACTAACAAATTCCAAATTGCCATGAAACGCCATGTGGGGCAACACAGTGGTGTAGCTGGCAGGAAGAGCTGCTGCCTCACAGTGCCAGAGACCCAGGTGCGATCCTGACTTGTGTGGAGTTTGCATGTTCGCCCTGAGACCTCCCGTTATTTCTGAAAGTTCTCTGCAATTCATGATGTCTTTTGCCAGTGAAAACATTCCCCTTGTTATTGATGATAATTCCAGTCTGGAACTAGTTTGCATCAAAAAACACTGCTTTATAGAATCCTTCCCGCACCTCGCATCACTCCAATTATCCCCAAGAACCATCAGCACCTTTGGCCTAATATGAAGAGAAAGCAGGTCTCAATTTCTGTCCTCGCCATTGCACCAGATCAATTGAATGCTGCAATGTACGGGCACACCATTAAATGCTGGCCAGTACTGTACCTCTCTCAATTTCTCCGCGTACTTGTCTGCAGCTTCATCCACAGGCAGCGAGGGGTTAATTGCAACCACTTGATTATTGGGAATGGAGATCTTGGAGAACAGTTGCTTCTGAAACAGATAATGCAGTGGTTTTAGGTTTACTTTTGAACACGTGTACAAGATACAGTGAAAAGCGTTACTTGCATGCTATCCAAACAAATCGGAAATATTATTCCTAAATACAATCAAGTCAAACTCAAGTTTGATAGAGCAAAGGGGAAGATACAGAGTGCACAATGTAGTTTGCTGCCTTACATCGCCAGAGACCCTGGTTCGATCCAGACCAAGGGTGCTGTCTGCACGGGCTTTGTACGTTCTTCCTGTGGCTGCGTGAATTTTCTCCGGGTACACTTAGTCCTAATTTGGTTGACACCAGCCCTAAGAGTCAGCCCCATCTAAAAAAACATTGACCGCAAATGCCCCCAACCATTAACTCCTTAAACCAAGCAGTGACCTATTCCATGACCAGACTCAAGAAATCCTCAACTCATGCTGTGACACATTTGGACCATTAGGAGTTAGATAGGAGTTTGAATGAGGATATGGCCCCAATGTAGGTAAATAGGACTAGCACAGAATGCCAACTTGAGGATGAGGGGGGGGAACCTTACACCTTGAAGCTTACCAAATAGTGAAAGGCCTGGATAGAGTGGATGTTTCCACTAGTGGAGAGTCTAGGACCAGAGGCCATAGCCTCAAAATAAAAGGATGTACCTTTAGAAAGGAGATGAGGAGCACTTTCTTTAAACAGAGGGTGGTGAATCTGTGGAATTCATTGCCAGACAGTGATGGGGGCCAAGTTAATTAATATTTTTATGGCAGAGATGAACAGATTCTTGATCAGAGGTTATGGGGCGAAGACAGGGGAATGGGGTTGGGAGGAAAAGATAGATTAGCCATGATTGAATGGCGGATTAGACTTCATGGGCTGAATGGCCTAATTCTGCTCCTAGAACTTATGACAGGGCAAGCCGAAGGGCTTGTTTCTTTGCAATTATTGCACCATGTTTGTATGGCATTGTTTCTCAAACCCCAAGACTGACCCTCTGCTCATTCCCTAAACTACCCATTCCACCCCTCATCCTCCTCACTACCTGCGCCGACCACACACCCACTCCGACCAACCCTCAACTCCCCTTGCACCCACCCACCATTCCCCCTCCCCAAACCGACCACCCATCCCAGTCTCCCCTGTACACACCCACCGCCCATTCCCTACACCCACCCTCCATTACCTACACCCACCCCCCCATTCCATGCACCCACCCCCCCATTCCCTGCACCCCCCCCATTCCCTACACCCACCCTCCCCATTCCCTACATCCCCCCCATTCCCTACACCCACCCCCCCATTCTACGCCCACTCCCCCATTCCCTACGCCCACCGCCCCCATTCCCTACGCCCACCCCCAATCCCTGCACCCACCCACCCCATTCCCTGCACCCACCCTCCCATTCCCTGCACCCACCCTCCCATTCCCTACATCCACCCCCCATTCCATGCTCACCCACCCCATTCCCTACACCCACCCACCCCCCATATTCCCTACATCCCCCAACCCCATTCCTTACACCCCCCGATATTCCCTACATCCCCCATTCCCTACATCCACCCCCCCCCCCACATTCCCTACATCCACCGCCCCCATTCCCTACACTGACCACCCAACCCCCACCCATAACTCACCCTCTCCACCCTGCCCCCACCCCTTCCTTCACCCACCCACCATCCTCCCCCATTCCCTGCCCCCACCCACATTCCCTGCCCCCACCCCTTCCTTCACCCACCCACCCCCATTCCCTGCCCCCACCCACCCCCATTCCCTGCCCCCACCCTGCCCCCATTCCCTGCCCCCACCCACCCACCACCCTCGCCCCCTCCCCTCCCGCAGGCCCCGAGCGCTTTACCCGGTACAGTCCGCATGTGCTCTGCGGGTCATCGAAGGGGACGAGGCGCTCGTCGCAGAAGCCGAGGATCCAGCGCTGACTGTCGGCTCCGGGCATCCGCGACTCGCGCTCCAGGGCGGCGGGTAACTCTGCCGCCAACAGCGGCACCAACCCGCCGCCCGACACGGCCACGGCGAAGCGGCCTCGGCTCTGGACCGCCTGGCTGGCGGCGCCCACCACGAATGTACCCAGGGCCGGGCCCAGCTCTTTAGGCGACGGGAAGACGCGGACCCGGGGAGACAACATGGCGGCTCCGGCTGGGGGAATGTTCCGCCCCCGACGCCTCATTGGCCGAGACCCCGTCAAACCCGCACTTGATTGCCCCATTCCAACGTCAATCTCCCGTCTAAAGCCCGCCCCCACTGGCCCTGTTTAGTCATATGTAATGTGATTGGTGCCTGGATGTGAGCGGCCCGCCCTTCGATTATCTCCGATTGGTTCAACCCAACGTCAATCATTACTGTCTGATTAGTGATTGGTTCATCAACACAGCAGTCACGATGACTCGACAACCCGCCGTTCGGCCCGTCTATTGGGAAAGACTATCCCCTCCAATGCAACAAGATCAAGATTTCCAACTCGGCCAGATCAGGAAAGTAATCTTTGTGACTCAGGAGGTGTATTTTTTTGTGTATGAAGGAGCTGTCAACACAAAATGCTGGAGTAACTAATTATTGAGGCAGTCTACTCGTTTTCAAGAGTGTTTAATTGTTACTAAAATTATGAGCAATGAAATCACGTGCAGCAGCATACCCAGTTTGTACACACAATATTCAATAAATAACATATACATACAATACATAACACACAATAAGTTTAATAAATAAATCACAATATTAGTGCAGATTAAAACACAGGTCCCTTGTGCAACTAAGACATTTTGTAGTTTGACGTTTAGTCAGCGGTTGTGTTTGATAGCCTGATGGTCGTTGGCAAGAAGTCATTGTTTTCAGGCTCCTTTACATTCTTCCTATTGGCGTGAGTGAAATGGCCAGGGTGGTGCGAGTCTTTGATGATCCTGGCTGCCTTTTTAAGGCAGCACATCCTATAGAGATCCCATTACTGAAGCAGCTGAATATTGGGCTGAGGACATTGCTGAAGAAGTTGCTTAATCCAATATCAAAAACTATTAAGTGTGCCTTCCTGGAATTCTGTCAATGACCAGAGTGATGGAATCCTGAAACAATCACCATCTTCCTTTGCGCAGGTGTGTTTCAGCCCACCTTGTCCAAGCCAACGTTTGCCTATCTATGCTAATCCCATTGGCCCACATTAGAACAATATCCTTCTACACCGTCCTTATCTCGGTAGCTGTCCATATGCTTTTTAAACATTGCAACTGAGACTGTCTTCATGAACAGATTTTCCCAGCTGTTCTCAGTCAACAGAATCATCATCTCACCAGAGGGCTGTCCTGACTATTTACCTCATTGGAGACCTTTGAACTATCTTTAACAAAACTTTACACTAAATGTTGTACCCTTTATCATAGTTCAAGTGGAAGGTTATAGCTCTTTTCAGTGGCTCTTGAAAGAGCCTTTGTTGGACTGAATAATATGGAGGGTTTGGGGGCTCTCGAGAACTATGGAACCTCAAGAGGTCTAAATAAATCTAGATTTGTCGAAATTGCCAGACTGAGGAACACACACGATCACAGAATTGGTGAATGATAGTGCAGCCTCAGAGAAAAAATAATACCATCTGAAGGTATACCACCAAAACGTCACCTATTCCTTCGCTCCAGAGATGCTGCCTCACCCGCTGAGTTTCTCCAGCATTTTCGTCTCCCTACCATTATCAATATATCATTCTGGTTATTTTGAAGACTAAATCCTTGTTTAAACAGTTTTTTGGCACAACCAGTTGTACGTATTTGACTTAATTTAATTCATATGAATGGAATGATTTGCGAATTAGCGTGCAATGTTTCATTGTATCTCGATACATGAGACAATAATAAACCAGCACTTTAATTTGTTTCCCTGTATCTCATCACACCCGCCAAAAATAAACTACTACCCCATTTTAACAATGAAGAAAGCCAAACAGACGGAGACTCATGTATAAGGTTATAGCTCTTTAAAATGGCTTTTATAAGAGCCTTTGTTGGAATGAGGATGAAGGGAGGTTGTAGGTGCTCTGCCCGCAGATGAGGCAGGCCAGCTGGATGTCCTCGGATATGACGGTAACATCTCGACATGGATGGTCCACAAGTTGGTATTTTCAGGATCCGGCCACCATAAGCCTCGTCGTCCTCCAGTAGAAACCCGAGGGCTAAACTCTAGAAAGCCGGGCCCTGAAGGATGCCTCACACCATACGCTGATCTCTGGTAACGCATTTCCCTCAGATAGGCTCATCTCGTTTTCACATCTTACCCTTCCTTATCTCTGAGCTCCCTCTACCGACTCTGTCTGAAGGGTCTCGACCCGAAACGTCACCCATTCCTTCTCTCCAGAGATGCTGCCTGCCCCGCTGAGTTACTCCAGCATTTTGTGTCAACCAGCACCTGCAGTTCCTTCCTACTCATCTCCTTCAGAGCCTGGCCATCATAAGCCAAATAATCACGGAGCCTCGGGCAGAAGTCAAAATAAATCTAGATTTATAAATATTGAGAGTGTCAACAGATATAGGGATAGCCGGACTGGGTTACAGACTCGACCACAATGCTGATGATGGAATAGTAGGCTCAGGGAGTCAATGAGCCAATTTTAATTACATTTAAAGTCTAAATCCTCGTTTAAACTTGTTTTCTGCTCCCGCGCATTTCCAATACACCGATCGCAGTACTTAGGCACTTCCAGATGGACTTATGTATGTTGGTTATACTATACTCGTGCATATAGAACGTGTTCACTGGATAGTACGCAGTTTTCACTGTATCGAGGTAGATGTGACGATGATTAATCCATACAAATATTTAAACAGTGAAGAAAGCCAAGCAATGACACATAAATAAAGGGCTTAGGCGGAACGTTATAGCTCTTTTCAATGGCTCTTGAAAGAGCATTTTTTGGACTGTAGGTGAAAGAAGTTTTGAGGCGTTCTCCCGCGAATGTCTTCGGGGACGATGGTAACATATGGACGGCCAACTGGTATCCCGGGCCTTGCTGTCCTCCTGTAGCGCAGATCCGTCCATTCCCGCCACCAGACACCTCTCTCCCAAGGAGATCCACCGCGAGGAGCGAGTCTCCCTCCCGCCTCCCATGCCGTCAACAACGGGGTGGCCTTCACTACGGCCAACTTGCCTTTTGTTGCTGACAGAGACCTGGTAGACGCGGGCAAACCCCTCGCACTTTCAATACATCCCTTCCATCGTATCCTACACTTTTACACCAAGTTATTATTTTAAAACTCGAAACGGTGAACCTTTATAGTTCTTTACCCGAGCATTGTACCGTGGATAGACGCAACAAGCTGGAGTAAGGCAGCATCTCTGGATTCTTCAGATTGCTACAGTGAAGCCTGTCAGAGCTCATTCAACCACGATCCGTTTTTGAAGATATTAAGAGCAAAGAATATGTTGATAGTTAGACTGAGAATCAACTCATCCACAAGTCTGGCGAATGACTGTGCAGCCTCAAGGAGTCAAAACAACCCATTTCCAATAAGCCATTCTAGTTATCTTGATGACTAAATCATTGTTTGACTGTTGTTTTGCTCCCGCGCATTTCTCATCCGTGAGATGGCCTATTGTACGTGTTGTGTATGGTTTGATTGTATTCGTGTGGATAATACACAAACAGAACTCTTTATGGCGTTTCGGTACGCGTGACAATAGTAAATTAATGTTACAACAATGAAGAAAGGCAGACTGACAAGAAAGACGAGGAATCGGGAGAAAGGTCGCAGCTCTTTTCAGTGGCTCTTGAAAGAGCCTTTGTTGGACTGAAGGCGGGGGCGGTTTGAGGCGATCTCCCCGCGGGTGAAGCGGGCTTGCCTTTGGAGATGATGGTAGCACCTCGACATGGTCGGTATCTTGGGCGCGCTGACCTCTTGACCGTTCCATGAGAGCCGAACTCTGCAAGCGCCGGTCCATCTTCAAGTCTGTGAGGATAAAATCTCCTCACCCGGATCTATGGGAAGCCCCCTCATCTCCACTGTGCGGGGTCTATGTCCCTCACGGTCACGCCACCCATATCACGTTACACCTTTTAAGGGGACACTCGCTACCACCACTCACCGAGACCAACACGACAGACAGAATGTGGCAGCAAAGATCCTATAGCGAGGATCTTTGTGTGGCAGGGTTTTCATCCATCCGTTTTTATAAGCACCGGGAAAGCCCGCCTCCAACGTTGATTGGCTCCGTCTCCAAACAACCTGACCTGGCGAACAACACATGAAGAAGTATCTCGACCAGAAACGACACCCATTCCATTCCTTCTCTCCAGAGATGCTGCCTGACCCGCTGAGTTACTCCAGCTTTTTGTGTCTATCTTCGACACATTGGTTGTGTTCAGTTGTCCCTCTGAGAACCCCGCTACTTCAGGAGTCAGAAATAATATGTGCTCAATTTTAAGAGATGGATAAGAATTCATAAGTTCCAGGAGCAGAATTAGGCCATTCGGTCCATCAAGTCTATGCCACCATTCAATTCTCAACCTCATGCTCCTGCCTTTCCCCCTATAACCCTTGACACCCGTACTAATCAAGAAATCTGCCAATCTCAGCCTTAAAAATATCCATTGACTTGTCCTCCACAGGCGTCTGTGGCAACGAATTCCACAGGTTCACCAGCAACTGACAATATAAATTCTTCATCATCTTTGTCCAAAGTCACGGCTTAGTTTTACTTTATTATTTTCACATGTACCGAGGTACAGTGAAAAGCTTTTGTTTGCGGCTACCCAGTCAAAGAAACTAGACATGAATACAAGGTGCACAGTGCATAAATAAAGAGTACAACAGTGCAATATATAACATTGAAGTCCAATTAAATATAGTTCAAAGATCTCGAATGAGGTAAATGAGAGGTCAGGACCATACTCTAGAAGAAGAGAAGCCTGATAACAGCTGGGAAGAAACTACCTGAATCTGGTGGTATAAGTTTTCAAACTTCTGTACCTCCTGCCCGATGGGAGAGAAGAGGGAATGACCTACTTGGAAGATTTAAAGGGTTGATAAACTGAGCCCAGTTTCTCTACATATTGACGGCGTAAAATAATGAAATTGGGAAAGAATAAAATCGCAGAAGGGGAGAATGAGGTCAAAAGATAATGGGGAAGAAGGGTTTTGGCCCGAAACGTTGCCTATTTCCTTCGCTCCATAGATGCTGCCTCACCCGCTGAGTTTCTCCAGCACTTTTGTCTACCAAAAGATAATGGGACATTTGTTTATCTGCCATGGTGGTTGGTTTTGAAGAAACCCTGAGCACGGGGATGTGTCTGTTGGAGTTGCATGATTTACAGCCGTTGTTAGAAATCTGTGAAATTTGTTATATTTAACAGTGCAAATAAACAACAAAAATTTTAAAAACTGTATAAACGATTACATTAATCTTTGTTCTGTGAATAGTCTAGTCTGACTGTTCCCAGCCACCATTGTATTTGACACTCTTAAACAAAGTATAGCCTTGCCTGAAGAAGGGTCTTGACCCGAAACGTCACCCATTCCTTCTCTCCAGAGATGCTGCAGGTCCCGCTGAGTTACTCCAGCTTTTTGTGTCTATCTTTGGTTTAAACTAGCATCGGCAGTTCCTTCCTATTAATATAGCCTTGATTGCCAGTGTTTCAAAGTTTTCTTGTAATGGAATATATGGCACTAACAGTCACAAAGTACCCCCCACCCCCCCATCCTCTCCCCCTCCCCTGGTCCCCCATTGTTCTCCCCCACCCCTACCCATCCAGGTAGTCCCCCCACGCCAGGTACTTCATTGTTCATTGTTCTTTAACAACAGAGTATAATTGCTCATGTAAGTGACCTATTGCATGCACAATAACCATAATTATACACCATTTGTGAAAGCTGCTTTTAACATCTATCACAGTGCAAGAATTGGATTGCATTCTCAGAAAATCCATTCTCAGAATTGGTTGTTTGTTCAAGGTTAGCTTTTGTTACCCAGTTCTTAGTTTCCCTTGAGGATGAAGAGAGTGTCTCTTTCTCTCTCTTGCTGTGTTTCATGAAAACCGTGGTGTAATGGCGACATTTCCACAGCTGTTATTAGCTCGGGATCTTGGTTTGATGAAGAAACAATTATTTTCGAGTTCAAGCACCATTCCTGTTGGAGGAGTCTGTGCTCCCATGCTCTGCTGTGCTTCAGGGCAGCAGAAGTTGGCATTTGGAAGAAACTGAGCCAAAGTGTTGTAGAACTGTAGACCAATTCTAAGCAATAGCACACAGTCATGTCCTTCGTGATTGAAATAGTCAAGGTAATTTGTTGCAAGTCTCTTTGTGAAGTTAATTCTCATTGCTGTCTCAAAGATGATGGCCATCACTTCGTCATCTGCTGAGTCTCTGTCACAGAAGCTGTGATAAGGATACCATCACTGCTCGCCACTCTACAGCAGAGGAAAATAAATTCTTATGAACACATTCAGTACATAAGGCGGCACAGTGGTGCAACTGTTAGAGCCGCTTCCTCACAAGCCAAAGACCCAGGTTCGGTCCAGACCTCGGGTGCTCTCTGTATAGAGTTTGCATGTTGTGCCTATGACTGCGTAAGTTTCCTCCCACATCCCAAAGACATGCAGTTTTGTAGGTTAAATGGCCTCTGTAAAATTGCTACTAATGTGTAGGAAGTGGATGGGAAAGTGGGATAATGTAGAACTAATGTGAACAAAGAGTGGTCAGTGTGAACTGGGTGGGTTGAAGAGCCTGTTTCCATGCTGTATCTCTAAACTAAACTAAAATTAACTTCAGGCAACAACAGACGTGTGGCATATCATTCAAACTGAAATATGAACGAGAGAGGATGATGTTACGTGTGGTACAATTTAGACATTAGACTGTGGAGATACTATGTGAAAACAGGCCCTTTGGCCCACTGAGTCGGCGTTGACCAGCAATCAGCCTGTACACTCACTAGCACTATCCTACACACTAGCGACAATTTTAATTTACAATGTCGGAGGAAACTGGAACACCCAGTGAAAACCCACGTGGTCACAGGGAGAACATACAAACTCCATAGAAACAACACCCTAGTCAGTTTCGAACACAGATCTCTGGCGTTGTAAGGCAGCAGCTCAACGACTGCACCACCCCTAAATTCATGGTGGAAATCCCAAAGAGAGTGCAACAATTATCTTGGGAACTTCTGAACTAAGCAAAGGAAGAAAGGTCAATTCGGATTTTGTTGCTGGAAGGTGGTACTAGGATTGGCCTCATGATGTGATGTCTCCTATGATTTAATAGTTTAGTATTTCCACACTGACACACAGGCAACAAGGGGGTCAAAACTTTGATCCAGCTGGGAGAATAAAGAAGGCAGTATCATCTCAACATCAGTATTACAGGCGATCGGCACAAGGCCGTTGATGGCTTCAGTAGTCAAGAGTATTTTTATTGTCCCGAAATAAAACAATGACATTTTTACTTGCATCGCTCTCAGTAGCTACCAAAATAATCAATAAATTGTTCAATAAATAAAAAAAATATATATTACGAAAACAAAGCCCAAATTTGTAAGGTCATAAGTGATAGGAGAAGAATTGGGCCATTTGGCCCATCAAGTCTACTCCACCATTCAATCATGGCTGATTAATCTCTCCCTCCTAACACCATTCTCCTGCCTTCTCCCCATAAACTCTGACAACCGTGCTAATCAAGAAAGTCCCGAGTGCAATCAAGGCAGTTCAGAGTTGAGTTGGATTCATAGTGTTCAACAGCCTGATGGTTGTTGGGAAGCTGGACATTACAGTGAGCAAGGTAAGATTGAAGCATCAGCTTTACTAACAACTCGGCAATGTTCAGTGACTGTTCTGGTGTTGGTGGAATATTGAACAGAGATCAGACTAAACCCACTTACCATCTAAGTTGATGTATTATTGTGGCGGCGTCCTTGGGTGAAACTATCTTCTTGTTCCTACACATCACAGAAAACAACCTCTTGCACTGGGTTACCACCTTAATGGAAGATACAAGTCATTGGCAGATGGAATTGAAATCTGATAATTTGGAAACAAAGAACTGCAGATGTTGGCTAATACAGAAAAAGGCTCAAAGTACTGGAATAGCTCAGCAAGTCTGAAGAAGGGTCTCGACCCGAAACGCTACCTATCCATGTTCTCCAGAGATGTTGCCCGAGCTGCTGAGTTACTCCTGCACTTTGTGTCCTTTAATTTGTATCCCTCTGTGTTGTAGAGTGCCATATGTACTAAATGCTGGAAACCCTTTGAACTGAAATGTTAACTCTTTTTTCCCCCACAGACATTGGGGAAACTGTCCAGCATGTTGAGTTTTTATTAGAGTAAATTACAGGTACAAGGAAGGACCAGTGAACGGGGGAATTTGGCAAGGGATCAATAAATGAGGGAACTGAGAAGGGAATCAGCAAATAATAATAATAATGGATGGGATTTATATAGCGCCTTTCTAATACTCAAGGCGCTTTACATCGCATTATTCATTCACTCCTCAGTCACACTCGGTGGTGGTAAGCTATTTCTGTAGCCACAGCTGCCCTGGGGCAGACTGACGGAAGCGTGGCTGCCAATCTGCGCCTACGGCCCCTCCGACCACCACCAATCACTCACACACATTCGCACACATTCACACACAGGCAAAGGTGGGTGAAGTGTCTTGCCCAAGGACACAACGACAGTATGCACTCCAAGCGGGATTCGAACTGGCTACCTTCCGGTTGCCAGCCGAACACTTAGCCCATTGTGCCATCTGTCGTCCCAATGCTTCTTTTATCTGGAAAAGAGAAAACTGATGTGAACTTTCATAAAATGTATTAATGAGTATGGGTATTCCATCACAGCCTTAAGGGCCAAATGGCTTCCATCCAACCAGTAACAGTTCTATGGTTCGATGCGGAGAATATTAGTTTCCACATAATGTTCAATACAAGGGCCCTTTAATAACTCCATTAGGGAATTAAGGCAAAAACTATTTCAGTTGGATAATGACAAGGAATTTCAAGGATTGGAAGCAAATGCTGTCCCAGGATATTTCCCAGAAGCAGACAGTGATAAGAGTGGTGATGGAGGCGGGTTTTATTGTGATAAGATTTATTGTTATAAATGTTTTATTGTGTATTGTGTGTTCTTTATCATTGTACCGCTGCTGACAAATTCATTTCACTTGCACTTTATGTGCAATGTGATGAATAAAACCGTATTGTATTGTATTGGGCACAACAGTGGCTTTAAGATGGCCACATGGATATGCAGGGAATGGAGAGGTATGGATCACATGCAGGTAGAGGAGATTACATTAACTTTGCATCACGCTTAGCACAGACATTGTGGGCTGAATGACATGTTCCTGTGCTGCACTGTTCCGCATTAACATGATAAAAACTGGCATAGACCAGTTGGGTAGAATGGCCTGTGTTTTTGTACAAAATGTCATGTAAATCTCTGCTCCGTACCTTGGGATTTAACACACAGAGGATGATGAAGATGAAGAAGCCCTGGAAACTGTTGACAATGGTGAACAAATACGCCATCACTATCGTATCCTCATCAAAGTGGAGCAAGCCAAGGATCCAGCTGCAACCCAGAATAAACACTCGCCCGATGGCTTTAAACGTCAACATCCTGCAACAAAGCAAGGTCAGTGAGATATACATCATGTTCAATATGTCTGCATGAACACTCAGCTGCAAAATTCACTCTCCACCACTCACACTAAGCATACTATGTGGTAGTGACAGCACATCCTGCCTCTGGAACCTATGTCATTAAAGTCAATTAATAGAATTTCAACAGTACAGAATAACATGCTGCCAGATATTATTTCATACGTTTCAGTCTAATGTATTTCTAAGCATTTAATTTGACATTAAATCATAGAGTAATGAAATTACATATTTTCTCTCAGAGTTCCCCTGCCCCTTCCGCTTTGTGTTGTTCAGTTCTCTTCGTGCTGAACCTAGACAGTCTTTATTTGAGACTGATAACGTTGGAGCAACCACGCGGGTCACGCAGCATCTCTGGAGAACATGGATAGGTGATGTTTTGGGTCGGAACCCTTCTTCAGATAAAACGAGGGTCCCCAATGAGGTGTTTAAGAAGGAACTGCAGATGCTGGAAAATGGAAGGTACACAAAAATGCTGGAGAAACTCAGCGGGTGCAGCAGCATCGGAGTGCGAAGGAAATAGGCAACGTTTCGGGTCTGAAGAAGGGTTTCGGCCCGAAACGTTGCCTATTTCCTTCGCTCCTAGATGCTGCTGCACCCGCTGAGTTTCTCCAGCATTTTTGTGTCCCCAATGAGGTAGTTGGCAGCTCAAGCACCTTAAATAGTTAGAGACATACAGCACGGAAACAAACCCTTCCATGCTGACCAAAATGCCCCATCGAAGCCAGTCCCATTTGCCCGCGCATAGTCCATGTCAAGGTTAAAGAGTCAAGAGTGTTTCATTCTCATATGTATCGAAATGGAACAATGACATTCTTATTTGGCAGCATCACAACAGGTTTGTAAACACAGTACTCAACAGTCCCTCTAAATCTTTCCTAGCCATAAAAGTCTGGAGATCATAATCGGACTCACCTAGTGTCTTTGAGCTTTGACACTTCAATATCTCGTTTGTCAATTTCTTTCTTTAAATTCCAGAGCGTTATCAGGAAAAGGAATGTATTGATCTGTTGGAAGATGCAAAAATCAAAAAAGAAAATGGATAGAATAAATTGGGGAGGTATCTGTGGAACTCATCTCCAGCCCACAAGGGACCATAGCCAAGCAAGAGGATAAAGATTTGTTTGTTCCAGGCCCAGAAGTCTATTTCCTGCATTATGACCAGACACCAACAAAGACCTCTGAACTCTGCCTGAACCATGAAGGTACGTGTGTGAAACCTTGATGTTGCAGTTTTATTCAGGTCTCTCACAAACCCAACAACCATTTATACCTTTGAGATCTTTAGCCATAAATTCACCATCTCTATGTTTAATCTAAACCTAAGAATAATCAACATATAATCTTTATTACCAAGACATTTCTATACAATTTTCATTCATATTTTAATGCAAAAACCTCATCATCCTCAAACTCACTCTGAGGCTCAATCTGTGTAAGGCATCACTGGCATTAGGAGACTCCTCAGTATTGAACACAATGTAATGAAGTGCCATCATGCAATACAGAGGCATCTTCCAGCTTTGAGATAGAGTACCTGCTCTGAGAATGGCTTGTTCTCACTCAAAAGGTGGCTAAGCAACATTTTGTATTGATAGAGTGCAGTAGAAAAAATAAACATTATACCATGTCACATAACACAGAGGAGGAGGAGCCATCTTGGTGAACGGCTGCTAGCCAGCAGCCGTCCGTTTTAATTCGTTTTTTTTAATAGTTTTTAGTGAGTCCTGTTTTTCGTTTGTTGGGGATATGGACTTTTTAATGTGGGGGGGTAGGTCTCAACTTTATTTCTAGGTCCCTACCTGGTCGGTGAGGCAGCTTCTTCTCCGGGCTGCCCGTCGATCCGTCCTCGTGGCCTACCTGCGGGCTTGGAGCGCCGTTTCCTGGCGGGAACCGCCCAGCACCTCGGCCTCGGCGGCGGCACAGCATCGGAGCGCTGGAGCGGAGCGGAGTGGAGCGGGCGATCCCTTGCCTGGGGCGACGCGCTGGAGCTCTGGCGAGCTGGACTGCCGAGAGCAACAACTCCAGGCTGCGGGTTTGCGGAGCGTAGAGGCGGCGCCGACTTCAACAACGGGAGCCTGGGAGCTCCAAACCGGCGCGGCCTTGTCGGCTTCGGCAGCCGCGGGCTCCAACCAGGAAGCGGCCGTTCCAGGTGGCCCAGCCGCCGAGAGGACTCTCCCGACGCCGGGGCAAGACCACCCGGTGAGAACGGCCAGGGACATCGGGCCTCCGTAGAGGCAATTGCGGTGGCCTCAATAGGCCTGACTTTGGGGTGAACATGGGGTGGGGACTGGACATTGTGCCTTCCTCCACAGTGCTATCCACTGTGGGGGGATGATTTTTTTTGTCTATTTGTAGTCTTGTAGGTCTGTGTCCAAGATGGCTGCCGTGAAGAGAGAGTGGACGCTGGCACGATTTGGTTGCCGCTGCTCCCTCTTCACACTGTGTTTTTGATTTTCTGTTTTTGGATTGAATCCTGTTTTTAATTTGTGTCTCTGTGATGTCCTTATTGTTATATTCCGATTATATGTTTACTATGTAAGGTGTCCTTGAGATTTTGTATGAAAGGCGCCCATTAAATATAAAATTTATTATTATTATTATTATAATGAAATGCGAGTTCAGAAGACCAAAGTTTGATCGAGAGGTGGGGTCATTTTCGTGGAGAGGACAGGGGCAGATAGGTTTAACGAGAAAATCCCTGAAATTTGACCTTGAGCAGTTGAATGCAAGATGGGAAGACTCGCAAGGAGGATGTAGACACAAAAAAACTGCAGATGCTGGTTTACCAAAAAACCCCATAAAGTGCTGGAGTAACTCAGGAGTCAGGCAGAAGCTTCTATGAAGAAAGTTGTAAAGGTAACAAAGGGTTCAGGATAAATGAAGATTTCAGCAGCAGATTACTTTGCTACATATTTGAAATATAATATGTACCAAAATTGACTTGTAGATCACAATCGCAATATAGATAATTTAAAAGATTACCCCAATTATTAGGCACACAGGTCCCAGGAAGCTCCAATTGAATCTCCTCTGTTTTTGTAGCCAGCAGCTGATGTTAATGAACAGAAGAATTGAGATTAAGTATATGTTGCTTTTAACCAAATTCACATGCTGATCAAAATGCAGTACATCAGATCATCATTGTACACAATGTTAACTAGGATCAATGACAATTTCTGTCCACTTTGGTAATCGTGGATTGTGTTTAGATATGGCAATACTTTACTGAACTGTATGCAAAAAAATAATGTCACTTTGCGTTTGGACATGTGACAATAAAGTACTATTGACCATTGATCATACATCGGTCTTGAATATCCAGAAGCATCTCATCTCTCCCAGAGATGGAGAGAGTAGATTCACCTCATGATATACAGGTGTGCCTACTGCGATGGTGTAGAAAATGATCTAACAATAGACTTGCCTGTGATTATACGGGTGATTGAGTAGTCTGCAGGAACTCAGCAAAGAGTTTGGATGATACAGCTATCTGTCTTGTTACCCCAGGGATAAATGGTAACCATGAGAATGGGAAAGATATAATGGGCAAAAATAAAGTTTAGTGTCTTAGCTCTTCAGAGTCATTCAGAGTTATTAATATTCTTATTTTGGTTCAATACATAAATAAATATAGCCATTGAAAACAATTTGTATTCACTTCAATAATTGTGTTGAACTGCAACGGTGTTTCTTGTCTCCTCAGTAGACAGTGTGTCAAGAATGACTGAACAATTTCTATTGTAAGAGCAGAGAAACATAATACACTACTTACTAGTTGGGTGATCCATAGCCGTCAGGGTAGATAGCAGCAGAAACGACCACTATTACTGCAGGAATCCCGTAGCCACATCCGTACATGTACTTGCCCATTTTCTCCGACTTAGAAATTCTTAAATTCTTGATGTTTCTGACCAACAGGTAGAGCTGAATTCCTTCCAAAAACATCCACACAAAGGCCGACAGGAACAAGTAATGTAAAAATCCAGCTATAACCCCACACACAATCTGAAACAACAAGAAGTTACGATGAGGGGCTGTCACAGCCCAATTGCATAATCACAAAGTTTTCATTTTATGAAAATGTAGGAATAGCGAGCCTTCCGGGTTTACGAGGACATTTTTTTTTGATTGATTGAAAAATACAGCATGGAAACTCTCGGCTTGACCCACTTGAGTCCACGCTGACCATCACTTGTTTGTTAGAAGGTGGACACAAAATGCTGAAGTAACTCAGCGGGACAGGCAGCATCTCTGGAGAGAAGGAATGGGTGACGTTTCAGGTCGAGATCCTTCTTCAGGCTTAAGATGGAGAGAACAATTACACAAGCGGGTGCTACTGGCAATGTCTGTAGTTCAGTAAGTTCCTTAAAAAGGGGTAGAGATTAAAGTTTAAAAAAAGACACAAAGTGCTGGAGTAACTCAGCGAGTCAGTCGGGGAACATGGATTGGTGATGTTTCGGTTGGGACCCTGATTGTGGGACAGATTAATGTTGCTTTTCCCTACAGAGATTCCCTCATTTCTCTTAATCAATAATTTAGCACAACCTATTTCTGTTTGTATCATTAATACTGCAGAGAGCGGTCTCAGTTGCTTCCCCAGGGCATCGCTGGTATCTTACCCGGTGTCCAGTTCTGTTGATTCCTATAATGAAGAGTAGTTCTGCCAGGAAAAGGCTCACACACAGCTGCATGTGTGTGATAATCACAGCACTCTTAAGCTCCTCCCAAAGGACTATGGTTCCAATAGTAACAATGAGACACACAAGTGACACAGGAATCCCAACGTCTGTAATTACATTTAGGGCATATGGTTCACCCTGCAAGTGAAGAGGAAAAGCACATTAAAATAGTCTGCCTTTGGAAGAATCATATTCAAGAGCCCCTGATCACGGGAGAACAAAGAAGGGAAGGGATGGAACTTTGTTTCTGCCTTCCAGCACAGTGAGGAATGTGGAGCAGTCACTCTGGTGGATGTTTATGTTAAAATGTATTTTGTACGTTCTGTTGCTTTTTATTTGTATGACTGACTTGGCAAATTAAATTCCTCGTATGTTGCATACTTGGCTAATGAAGTATTATTGTATTGTGTTCTTCATTATTGCTGTTATCAGGCAACTGAACCCTTCCTCTCACCAACTAGAGAGCGGTCCTGACTTCCCATCTACCTCATTGAAGACCTTCGAACTATTATTTATCGGACTTGACATCTTGAACTAAATGTTATACCCATGATCCTGTATCTGTACGCTCTGGATGGCTTGATTGTAATTACGTATAGTCTTTCCGCTGACTGGATAGCACGCAACAAAAAATATTTTTACTGTCCCTCGGTAAACGTGACAATAATAAACTAAACTAAAACAAATCGATTCACAACTTAACTGATTACAGGTTTATAAAAATGTGTTCAATGTATTTTATTAATTCATGTCGACATTGCTGGCCCAGTCAGTATTTATTGCCTACCTCCAGGAGGTGGTGGTGAGCTGCAGTCTGCTTACGGAAGATAAGAACCCACAGTATCATTGGGAAGAGGTCTAAGATTTAGATCCAGTGATGTTGAAAGGACCAGTGACATATATCAAAGTCAGGATGGTGTTGACTTGGAGGGGAACCTGCAGGTGGTGGTGTTTCCATGTAGAAGCTGCCCTTGATCCTTCTGGTGTAGACGTTTGGAAGTGCTGTAGTTGTAGACTGGGCGAGTAACTGCAGTGGATTTTACAGATGACACACATTGCAAGCCAATCTGTACTGGTGATGGAGGGACTGAATGTGTAGCATAGTGTTGCTAATCAAGAAGGATGCTATGATTTTCCTGAATGTGTTGAAGTGTATCCATTCCATCAAGCTCCAAACTAGTGTCATGTAAATAGTGTCTGGAGCTGAGTCAATGAAAGGAAGGTCATGCTCATGCTGCTGAAGATGTTTGGGTCCAGGATACCGTCCTGTGGAACTCCTGCATGGTTGCTACACAGAATGTGATGATTGACTTCTAACGACCACAACTGTTTTATTTTCTGTGAGGTATAACTCCAAACATGAGTCATTGTGCAGCAATGGATAGACTGTGCACTGGAGTCTGCGATGTGCATAGACTCCACCAGTCATTCCTAAAATTACTGGAATGGACATGTATTTGTAACAGATTGGTGAGGATCTCAAAAAGGTAGATCACCCACCCTTGCTTTACCCACTTCCTAAGCAGATCTCCTCTAACATCTATTTTTTTGCAGGACTTTTGGCCAGCCTAGTTCCTTGTTAATGAGCAGTGAATTATCTCCTCTAGTCTGAGAGGGTCTATGGTAGGTAGTGGGTAAACTACCAACATAAATTCTACAGCCAAGTCAGTGGATGGTTAGGTGTCAATTACATAATGGTGAATTTGTTATCAAATTGAGGCCAAAGACCAGGTAAGGAGGAGATTCAAGAGACTGCAGATGCTGGAATCTTGAGCAAAGTACAAAGTGACCGTCTTAACTTCCTAACTCTGAACTTCTTAAGTTCCCCTGTTGCAACCTTGTGTAGCTATAGCTAATGCTAACCTTTCTCTTAACTTCCCCTCTTGCCATGTTGGAAGTCAGGCCCCACATTCGTTGGTGAGATCGCATTTAGAATATTGTGTTCAGGTCTGGGCACCATGTTATAGGAAAGATTGAAGCTTGAAAGGGTTCAGAAAAGATTTACGAGGATGTTACCAGGACTAGAGGGTGTGAGCTATAGGGAGAGGTTGAGTAGGCTGAGCCTCTATTCCTTGGAGCGCAGGAGGATGAGGGGAGATCTTGGAGTGGTATACAAAATCATGAGAGGAATAGATCGGGTAGATGCACAGAGTCTCTTGCCCAGAGTAGGGGAATCGAGGACCAGAGGACATGGGTTCAAGGTGAAGGGGAAAAGATTTAATAAGAATCCGAGGGGTAACTTTTTCACACAAAGGGTGGTGGGTATACGGAACAAGCTGCCAGAGGAGGTAGTTGAGGCTGGGACTATCCCATCGTTTAAGAAACAGATGGGCAGGTACATGGATTGGACAGGTTTGGAGGGTTAGGGACCAAGCGCAGGCTGTCTAGTGTAGCTGGGACATGGTTGACCGGTGTTGGTGAGTTGGGTCTGTTTCCACACTGTATGACTCTATGACTCTAATAAACATTTATACCTTCCATTTGAAAGGAGCAATCAGCAGAGCGAGGTTGGAGACCTGGTTGCACTGGCAGCGGGTGTGTGTTCCATTGGAATCTTGCAAACTGCATCCATCGGGAGTCCAGTAACTTTCTTCAGGTGCGTAATTCCAGTGGGCACAGTGCATGCTCCAGCCATCAACTGGTTCCTGTGGAGAGCAAGCTTTTCACGTTAACACCGGCTGTAACCTGGCATGGAACCATCCCTCAATGCCCAGAATAGTTCTAACCCTGGCTTAACTCCATGCTAATTCGGCCCAGCAGAGGAAATGAAGGAAGCTGGTAGAATACAGCCAGTGTATTCTTGCATACGGACAAATGCTGTACGGGGTCAAATGCAATCTTCTCCACCAGTTTCCACATTTATAGTCTGATCCATTGAATGGTTGAATGGAAGGTTGTTAGTGACAGAAAGATCTGGCTAGTATTTAACCCTTGTGTAGCTATTCCATTTGGGTGGGTGGGGGTGCACAGTGATGCAGCTGGTAGATTCTGGGCTTGATAATAACCCCAGGTCTGAGTGGAGTTTGACCTCACTGGGTGCTCTGTTTTCCTCCCACATCCCAAAGATGTGCAGGGTTGGAGAGTTCATTGGCCACTGTAAATTGCCCATAGTGTGTGTAGGTGGAATAACATAGAACTAGTGTAAATGAGTGATCGATGGTCGATGCGGACTCGATGGGCCGAATAGCTTATTTCCATGCTGTATCACACTATGGACACACTGAACTGTTCTGTATTTATGCTTACTATATTCTGTTGTGCTGCAGCAGGCAAGATTTGCATTGTCCTATCTGGGACACATGACAATAAACTCTCTTGACTTTTGATCTCTAAAACTGAAAAACTATGCATGAATAGGTTTCATTCAGAGACAGGTTTACGATCAATGATACAGACAGGGCGGCAAGGTGGCGCAGCGGTAGGGCTGTTGCCTTACAGCACCAGAGACCAGGCTTCGATCCTGATAACGGGTGCTGTCCATGTAGTGTATGTACATTCTCCCCATGTTTTCCCCCGGGTGCTCCGGTTTCTTCCCACACTCCAAAGACTTACAGGTTTGTAGGTTAATTGACTTCTGTCCATTGTAAATTGCCCAGTGTGCAGGATAGTGCTAGTGTACGGGGTGATCACTAGTTGGCGTGGACTCGGTGGGCTGAGAGGCCTGTTTCCGCGCTGTATCTCTAAACTAAACTAAACATCAGCTAAACACAGCATACCAGACAGTACAACTCCTTACAAACCTCTGTTTGCCTGAACGTGAAGATAAGCATCGTTTTGGGGTCATGGTTCTCTCTGTTAGTCATCACAGCTGAAACTACATTGGAGACTAACTGAAATGTTGTCTGATTTCCGCCTGAGGTGCTGAGCTTGAAAGGACACCCCTTGAGGATGGAATCCATGTTGCTGTAGGCAATCAAAGCCACAGCTGCAACATCTGTCAATGGAGAAAGAGAGAAACAAATGAACTGATGGAGGATCAGTAACCCGAAACATTAACTCTGCTTCTTTCTTCAAAGAGCAAAAAACAAACCGCACGAGGAACTCAGCGGGTCAGGCAGCATCTGTGGAGGGAAAAGGGCAGGCCACATTTCAGGTTGGGTCCCTTCTTCAGACTGTTGGGAGTGGAGGGGAGAAAGCTAGCCAATAAAGGATCCCAACCCAAAACGATATCCGTCCATTCCAGTCCATAGATGCTGTATTTTGTTCTGGTCCATTTGACAATTGACTCGTGACTCTTGTTCTTTGTAACTGAAAATGTTTGTGTCTCTGCAAAACACCAATGGGCCATGAACTTTCTGAGAAGTATAATAGTATATTTACTGCTCAGGTTGTCTTTCACATTTTAGACTAATATCAAATTTTGCACCTGCTGACTTACCAACCCCGCCCATTCTAATGAGATGCTTTAATCTATGCACTAACGATTAAAATGAATAAAACCTAGAGGCATATATACCTGATGAGACCTTTCTGAGTCACTCTGCATGTTGGGAAACAGACACTCCATGTAAGCGACTTACATCAAATACAGAATAGTAAGCCATTGTCATCAATTTACCAAGGCCACAGACCTGCTCCTGATAAGACCACCAATTGGGTTTTTAATGTTGATGAAACAGGAGCTTGCAGGTGCTGGAATCTTGAGCAAAATAGCTGCCTTCCTTTGCAGGTCTGATCTGTCTAAACTCAGTCTTTCATCAATATGAGTGGTTTCATCTGCTTATTTTAAATAGCCCATCAAGCCATTTCGTGGTCGTAAAGATGTCTCTGTTGCCACCTATTCAGGACAGCAATGGGGTGGAAGATTGCAACCTTCACGTGGTCCGCCCTGTTTCAACGAATGCAATCAACCCAGCGTGCACAATCAAATAAGATCAAATAGAACAAGTTGTCCTACAACTCTAGGCTGTGCACGTCACTCACAAGAAGAAGAAGGACAGCAATGGTCTGACAGAGGCACAAAAGACTTCAGATTTTGGAATTTTGAGCAAAACAAATTGCTGGAGAAACTCGGCGGTTCTGGAACAACTGGGGATGCAAAGAGCAGGCTAAAAAAGGGCTCCCACTTGAAATGTTTTCTGTCCATTCCCTCCCCAGATGCTGCCTGACCTCGAGTTCCTCCAGCACTTTGTTCTTTGCTCGGGGTTTCAATATCCTCAAAAACAACCTACAGTAATTCATGAGTGCTGGAGTAACACAACGGGTCAGGCAGCATCTCTGGAGGGAATGAACAAGCATTGTTTTTGGTCGGGAACCTTCTTCTAGTCTGAAGAAGGATCCTGACCAAAACGTCCAGCGCGTTGTGCTTTGCTCAAGATTCCAGCATCTGAGGTTCATTGTGCCTATGGTATAAACCGTACCTTTACTTCGTAACAAAAATAAGACATTTGCTGAGAATAATTCCATTTCAGAAGAATTAGCACAAACAAATTAGCATCAAGGTGGCACGGTGGCACAGTTGCTGCTTTACAGCACCAGAGACCCGGGTTCAATCCTAACTCCGGGTGCTCTCTGTACGGAGTTTGTACATTCTCCCCGTGACCAGCATGGGGCTTTTCCGGGATCTCCGGTTTCCCCTCACACTCCAAAGACTTATAGGTTTGTAGGTTAATTGGCCTGGTGTAATATTGCAAATTGTCCCTAGTGTGTGTAGGGTAGTGTTAATGTGCGGGGATTGCAGGTCGGCGCGGACTCGGTGGGCCAAAGGGCCCGTTTCCACACTGTATCTCCAAACTAAACTAAACAAATAGAATTAATTGCTGTTACCATCGGTTTGATTTCTAGTGATGGTGTTTCGATCTATATCCACAGCATTGCCTTTTGTCTGCAGACTTATTATGTCAGAGGCTGAACTTTTAAGTCCACGAAGGTTCAGTATTTCCACACCTAAAAATACAAAAAAGTAAATTGTAAATGTATCCTGGTGAAGTAACATTTATTCCAAGAATGCTCCATCTTCTGCTCAGCATAAATTGTTTAGTTCCCAGGAGTAAACCTTTGAAATGTTCCATTACATGGACATAGGTCATTGCACAGGATGTCAAAGTGAATTAAATACATTTTGGAGCATATTTACTGTCACAATGTATGAAATAAAACAGCAAATTTGCAGACAGCAAATTTTTACAACAGATGTGTATAACTGGATAATCTGCACCTGTGAATGAAAAACAACAAAAAGGCGTAGATGCCAGAAATCCGAAATAAAAATAGAAAACAATGTAAACAGCAGATTAGTCTGCATCTGTGAAAAGAGAAACAGAGTTAAGGTTTTATGGCAATGATCTCTCATCAGAGCAGAACAATGACTCTTGTTTTCCCCTTCACAGCTACTGCCTGACTAGCTGAGTGTACACAGCATTTTCTGCTTTAAAAAAGGCACAAAGTGCTGGAGTAACTCAGCGGCTCAGGCATCATCTCTGGAGAACATGGACAGGAGATGTTTCGAGTCAGGAACCTTGTCCAGACTTATTGTGGTCGGGAGTGGGGGAGGGATGGAGGGGGCGGGTGGAGAAAGCAACAAAGTCTGGTGCGGGTGAGTGATAGGTGGAAGGTACACAAAATTGCTGGGGAAACTCAGCGGGTGCAGCAGCATCTATGGAGCGAAGGAAATAGGCGACGTTTCGGGCCGAAACCCTTCTTCAGACTGATGGGGCGAGGAGGGGTTTTGGTGGGAAGATGGTTAAGAAGAAGGGTCCCGACTCGAAACATCAGCTATCCATGTCCTCCAGAGATGCTGCCTCCCTCACTTTCTGTCCGTTTTTATAAACCAGCATCCGCAGTTCTCAGTCTATATTATGTGTACCTCTACCCCATTGATGGTCATTGGATTTAGTTCATGGAACTAATGCGCTCCAATGCTGAGAACTATATTCTGCATTCAGTATAGAAACATAGAAAATAGGTGCTGGAGTAGGCCATTCGGCCCTTCGAGCCTGCACCGCCATTCAATATGATCATGGCTGATCATCCAACTCAGTTTCCTGTACCTGCCTTCTCTCCATACCCCCTGATCCCTTTAGCCACAAGGGCCACATCTAACTCCCTCTTAAATATAGCCAATGAACTGGCCTCAACTACCTTCTGTGGCAGAGAATTCCACAGATTCACCACTCTCTGTGTGAAAAATGTTTTCCTCATCTCGGTCCTAAAAGATTTCCCCCTTATCCTTAAACTGTGACCCCTTGTTCTGGAATCTTGTATCTTCCCTTTTGCTCTACCGGCATATCCGATATGTTTGGATAGCGTGCAGTACAACACTTTTCACTATTCCTCAGTTAACATGACAATAATAAATCTAAACCAAAGCCTAAAGTTAGTAAATGCTATACCTCACAATATATGCTCCATAATCACAATACAAGAGAATATGTCAAATAAAATATATCTTCAGAATTTACCAATGTTAGTCAACTCAATGCTGCTTTCTTGGTCCTGTAAACTCAAGGTGGCACCAACGACAGCATTTTCCACAGCCTGCAGGAACACAGATGCTAAATAAAGTCGCTTATCGCTTTCTAATTCGCCCCACATGGAATCTTTCTCAAGAAGATCGCTTCCAGTTGAAATCACTTCCTGCAAAGAACAAATAATTTCGTTTTTGGCACAGGAAATTCTTAAGTGCTGAGAAAACTTTAAAAGATTTTTCCAACATAGTTAGTTTTGAAGTCTCCAATTCTTCTTCCCCAGCCTGCATTTCAGGCAACATTTCACCAGTGTGCGTTTGCAAACCCAGTGAGCTGGCATGGGCAATATTTTGAAGCATTGATGGCATGTTCAGCACAGTCATTATGGACTGAATCCCTGTGCTGTATTGTTCTATGTTCTATATCCCTTCCACCATCAGGACCTGCTATTTCCAACTCAAAACACTACTGCTCTCTGTCTCAACTCATCTCGAGTGAAGACTTGGGGTGGGAGATTGCAACCTTCACGTGGTCCACCCTGTTTCAACAAATGCAATCAACCTGGCGTGCACAAACAGAAGATCAAACAGAACAAGTTGTCTTACAACTTTAGGCTGTGCGCGCCATATGCAATAAGAAGAGTGAAGCCTTCACTCATGCCCCTGTTACGCCTAGATACTGTATGACTCCTCCAGTGCTCCCCTGAGCAGTTATGAAATAGTGAACCCTGAAAGAGTGACGGGGTATATTTTTTCTAGTGAAGTATCTTTCAATAGGATGCTTTGGATTTCCATTCCTCAGGCTTACCTCTCTCCCACCATCCCATCGCTTGTCACATATTTACCACTCTCTCTCTCTCTTTCTTCATCTTGCTAGTGGTCTGACACCTCTCTTAATGGATTTTCAACCCTGTCCCTCTCGGATATCATTCCATAACAACCAACCTCCCATCTCCTCACTCCCTGTCAGAATTGACAGTATGATTAGTGTTAGTGATGTTGAATATGGGTTATATATTGACCATAACATACAGGGATGGTGCATGGTAAACGTGGGTACACAATGAAACCCAGCTGCCAGAACACAGAGCATCTTCAGCAATAAGTATGGAAAGAAATGGAACCATTTAAAGCCTTGTGATGTCAGCTATGGATCTGTTAATGATTGAGAAAACCGTTAGATCTGAGCAGAGTCATCAAAAGTCATAGTGAACTACACAGCATGGAAACAGGCCCTTCAGCGAACTCGTCAGTGCTAACGACAAGTTCACAAGTTATAGGAGTAGAATTAGGCCATTTTGCCCATCGAATCTACTCTGCCATTCAATCATGGCTGATCTCTGCCACTTAATCCCACTTTCCTGTCTTCTCCCCATAACCATTGACACCCGTTCTAATTAAGAATGTTTCCATGTCTGCCTTAAAAATATCCACTGACTTGGCCTCCACAGCCCTCTGTGGCACTGAGTTCCACAGATTAACTACCCTCTGACAAAAGAAGTTCCTGCTCACCTCCTTTCTAAAAGTCTCCTTGATAGACAACTTGGTCAGCATAGAGGAGTTTATGGTCCATATCCCACTGAGCCTTTCCTGTCTATGTCTTTCTTAATTGTACCTGCCTCTACTGCTTCCTCTACAGCTCATTCTGTGTCAGATTGGGATACTTTCTGTTCATACATAGATACATAGAAAATAGGTGCAGGAGTAGGCCATTCGGCCCTTCGAGCCTGCACCGCCATTCAATATGATCATGGCTGATCATCCAACTCAGTATCCTGTACCGCCTTCTCTCCATACCCCCTGATCCCTTTAGCCACAAGGGCCACATCTAACTCCCTCTTAAATATAGCCAATGAACTGGCCTCAACTACCCTCTGTGGCAGAGTTCCAGAGATTCACCATTCTCTGTGTGAAAAAGTTTCTTCTCATCTCGGTCCTAAAGGATTTCCCCCTTATCCTTAAGTTGTGACCCCTTGTCCTGGACTTCCCCAACATCGGGAGCAATCTTCCTGCATCTAGCCTGTCCAACCCCATAAGAATTTTGTACGTTTCTATAAGATCCCCTCTCAATCTCCTAAATTCTAGTATAAGCCAAGTCTATCCAGTCTTTCTTCATAAGACAGTCCTGACATCCCAGGAATCAGTCTGGTGAACCTTCTCTGCACTCGCTCTATGGCTATAATGTCCTTCCTCAGATTTGGAGACCAAAACTGTACGCAATACTCCAGGTGTGGTCTCACCAAGACCCTGTACAACTGCAGTAGAACCTCCCTGCTCCTATACTCAAATCCTTTTGCTATGAAAGCTAACATACCATTCGCTTTCTTCACTGCCTGCTGCACCTGCATGCCTACTTTCAATGACTGGTGTACCATGACACCCAGGTCTCGCTGCATCTCCCCTTTTCCTAATTGGCTACCATTTAGATAATAGTCTGCTTTCCTGTTTTTGCCACCAAAGTGGATAACCTCACATTTATCCACATTATACTGCATCTGCCAAACATTTGCCCACTCACCCAGCCTATCCAAGTCACCTTGCAGTCTCCTAGCATCCTCCTCACAGCTAACACTGCCCCCCAGCTTAGTGTCATCCGCAAACTTGGAGATGTTGCCTTCAATTCCCTCATCCAGATCATTAATATAAATTGTAAATAGCTGGGGTCCCAGCACTGAGCCTTGCGGTACCCCACTAGTCACTGCCTGCCATTGTGAAAAGGACCCGTTTACTCCTACTCTTTGCTTCCTGTTTGCCAGCCAGTTCTCTATCCACATCAATACTGAACCCCCAATACCGTGTGCTTTAAGTTTGTATACTAATCTCTTGTGGGACCTTGTCGAAAGCCTTCTGAAAGTCCAGATACAACACATCCACTGGTTCTCCACTATCCACTCTACTAGTTACATCCTCGAAAAATTCTATAAGATTCGTCAGACATGATTTACCTTTCGTAAATCCATGCTGACTTTGTCCAATGATTTCACCACTTTCCAAATGTGCTGCTATCCCATCTTTAATAACTGACTCTAGCAGTTTCCCCACTACCAATGTTAGACTAACTGGTCTGTAATTCCCCGTTTTCTCTCTCCCTCCCTTCTTAAAAAGTGGGGTTACGTTTGCTACCCTCCAATCCTCAGGAACTACTCCAGAATCTAAAGAGTTTTGAAAAATTATCACTAATGCATCCACTATTTCTGGAGCTACTTCCTTAAGTACTCTGGGATGCAGCCTATCTGGCCCTGGTGATTTATCGGCCTTTAATCCATTCAATTTACCCAACACCACTTCCCGACTAACCTGGATTTCACTCAGTTCCTCAATCTCCTTTGACCCGCGGTCCCCTGCTATTTCCGGCAGATTATTTATGTCTTCCTTAGTGAAGACGGAACCAAAGTAGTTATTCAATTGGTCCGCCATATCCTTGTTCCCCATGATCAACTCACCTGTTTCTGACTGCAAGGGACCTACATTTGTTTTAACTAATCTCTTTCTCTTCACATATCTATAAAAACTTTTGCAGTCAGTTTTTATGTTCCCTGCCAGTTTTCTTTCATAATCTATTTTCCCTTTCCTAATTAAGCCCTTTGTCCTCCTCTGCTGGTCTCTGAATTTCTCCCAGTCCTCTGGTATGCTGCTTTTTCTGGCTAATTTGTACGCATCATCTTTTGCTTTGATACCATCCCTGATTTCCCTTGTTATCCACGGATGCACTATCTTCCCTGATTTATTCTTTTGCCAAACTGGGATGAACAATTTTTGTAGTTCATCCATGCAGTCTTTAAATACCTTCCATTGCATATCCGCCGTCAACCCTTTTAGAACTAATTGCCAGTCAATCTTGGCCAATTCACGTCTCATACCCTCAAAGTTACCTTTCTTTAAGTTCAGAACCGTTGTTTCTGAGTTAACAATGTCACTCTCCATCCTAATTAAGAACTCAACCATATTATGGTCACTCTTGCCCAAGGGGGCACGCACAACAAGACTGCTAACTAACCCTTCCTCATTACTCAATACCCAGTCTAGAATAGCCTGCTCTCTCGTTGGTTCCTCTACATGTTGGCTTAGATAACTATCCCGCATACATTCCAAGAAATCCTCTTCCTCAGCACCCCTGCCAATTTGATTCACCCAATCTATATGTAGATTGAAGTCACCCATTATAACTGTTTTGCCTTTGTTGCATGCATTTCTAATTTCCTGTTTGATGCCATCCCCAACTTCACTACTACTGCTAGGTGGCCTGTACACAACACCCACCAGCGTTTTCTGCCCCTTAGTGTTTCGCAGTTCTACCCATACCGATTCCACATCCTCCAAGCTAATGTCCTTCCTTTCCACTGCGTTAATCTCCTCTCTAACCAGCAACGCTACTCCACCACCTTTTCCTTTCTCTCTATCCCTCCTGAATATTGAATATCCCTGGATGTTCAGCTCCCAGCCTTGGTCACCCTGGAGCTATGTCTCCGTGATCCCGACTATATCATAATCATTAATAGGTATCTGCACGTTCAACTCATCCACCTTATTACGAATGCTCCTTGCATTGAGACACAAAGCCTTCAGGCTTGTTTTTACAACGCTCTTACCCCTTATACAATTATGTTGAAAAGTGGCCCTTTTTTATTTTTGCCTGGATTTGTCTGCCTGCTGTTCTGCATTTGCCCTTCTTTTGCATTTTCTTGTAAATCTTCTGAGTTTTTCTGCTTTATTTCCCTGCCTGTCCATAATACCATTAAACAATATCTCCTCCATGTTGCCAAGAATTTGGGCTGAGATTTCAGACTCACAGATTGATTACCGTCAGCAAGACTGGATCTAAAACATATTTAATATAAAATCCTGAAAACCAGTAGGTATATAATATGCTGTACTATTCCACGGATTACAATAAATCCTGTAGTAACCAACTGCAGGAAATCACCTGGTAATCCAAATGTGGAAACTAATGTGATACATAATACTTTTAATCTTACTCCCCGGATGTGAATTATTGATATTACTCTGTGGAAAGCAATGCAAATTGTAATGAGCCACTACTAACCTGTATTAAAAGGTCATCATTCTTGTGTTGGCACTGTTTATTCACTAAGATAACAAGTGAATTAATCACAGAACAATATTGGTGAGAAGAAAACCAGGGGAGCTGTGAAAATAAAACAAAATAAGGTGTGAAGATTTCTACTTGGTGCTTGTTTGGTTTGATTTAGTTGAATGGTTCAATGGTTCTTTATTGTCAAGTATGCACTGCACAGTGAAGTTCTTGCACCTGTCACCATATTTTGGCACCAATTACAAAAGAAAAAGTCCAAAGACCATATGCTGGATGTACTGGAGCGTCATGTAAGCCCCAAGCTGCTGCAGTGACTCCTCCATCGCCCTCAATTGGCCTGGACCACCAAACGACGTCCCTCTCCTTGCCTGACTGCCTCCATTTAGTTTAGATTAGTTTTAGATATACAGCATGGAAACAGGCCCACATGACATCGAGCACCCGTTCATACTAGTACAATGTTATCCCACTTTCTCATCCACTCCTTACATAGGGGCAATTTACGGAGGCCAATTAACATACAAAGCCACACGTCTTTAGGATGTGGGAGGAAACCACATTTTGCTACAATTCCATGAAACAGAGAATTAACTTGTTTTAAGTTATCCAACATTCAAAATCTTAAGAGGTGTTCATAAGTAAAATATTATATATTATATATCATAGAATAAAATCAGTCTGAAGAAGGGACCCAACGGAAAAGTCCCTGCCCATTCCTTCCTCATATGCTGCCATACACGTTGAGTTCCTCCAGCATTTTGTATATTGATCAAGATTCCAGCATCTGCAGTCTCTTGTGTCTCTACAGATAGACACGCATGCACATATTCACATAAATCATTTACTTACACACGGGTTATGACAGCTTCCACACATATATTCATAAGTTACACGTGGATACAAACATGGATGACATTTACGTAGAATCAAATATCACAGATATACATAGATAAATTGAAGATGCATGCATAATCATGGATTTATGCAACTGTCAACAGGAAATAAGGAAATGTTCATTTCCCAAAGCTCACATTGTTCGCTTTGTTGGTTACGAAACTGCATTAAAGCATGTCAAACACATCTTTTAGTACAGATACTTTATCTAGAATAGACCCCTGAGAATGACGTGCCCCAATACCTGTGCCTGCTTGTCCCAGTGAATGAAGCTGCACTGCGAATTGTTGAAATGATTCACATCTGTAAGAACATTTACACATGAAATTTTAAAATGAGTGGAATTTTTTTTTTTTAGCAGAACACAAAATGCTGGAGGAACTCAGTGGGTTAGGCAGCATCCGTGGAGGAACAGACAGGTGAAGATTCGGGTCGGGATTATTCTTCATATTGATTGGAGTTGGGGGTGGGGAGAAAGCTAGAAAAGAGAGAATCTGAAGAAGTGGCCCAACCTTAAACGTTGCATAACCATGAGCCGCTGAATTCCTCTAGCACTTTGTGTTTTACTCAAGATTTCAACATCTGAACTCTCTTGTGCCTCTGTAATAATAATAATAATAATAATAATAATTTGTTTATAGGGACAGTGCATATTAATGAACATTTGCATGTAAATATGCGAGATTGTAGCCAATCAGTAGCTAATTTCCGTCTCTAGTCTCTAGTAAGACCATTGCTTAACCCTGCTGTCTTGAATAGTGGCAATGGGCCACTTTTGCTATCACAAAATGGCTTGAAGGAGATGAGAAGGAATTTATTTTGCCAGAGGGCGGCGAATCTGTGGAATCCATTGCCACAGAAGGCTGTGGAGACCGATGGATATTTTTAAAGCAGAGATAGATAGATACTTAATTGGTACGGGTGTCACTGGTTATAGGGAGAAGGCAGGAGATTGGGGTTAGGAAGGAGAGATAGATCAGCCATGATTGAATGGTGGAATAGACTTGATAGGCTGAATGGCTTCATTCTATTCCTATTACATGATCAATGCCAAAAGCTGAGTCGGATTCCTTGGGACAGTACTAAAGGAATGTTCACTGTGATAGCTGCCATATTTACAATGATGCATCAAAATGAAACCCAATGTGAACTTACAAGATCTCATTTGAAGTGAAGGGACATAAGCCTGGTGTCTTGGCCAACCTTTGTGCCTCAATCAATATATCTAACAAGGCACCAATTCTCTGATTCTGGAAGCTTGCACTGTGCAGATTGCTATATGCTTTCTGGTTAGCAAAAGGATTTGAGTATAGGAGCAGGGAGGTTCTACTGCAGTTGTACAGGGTCTTGGTGAGACCACACCTGGAGTATTGCGTACAGTTTTGGTCTCCTAATCTGAGGAAATACATTCTTGCCATAGAGGGAGTACAGAGAAGGTTCACCAGACTGATTCCTGTGATGTCAGGACTTTCATATGAAGAAAGACTGGATAGACTCGGTTTGTACTCGCTAGAATTTAGAAGATTGAGGGGGGATCTTATAGAAACGTACAAAATTCTTAAGGGGTTGGACAGGCTAGACGCAGGAATATTGTTCCCGATGTTGGGGAAGTCCAGAACAAGGGGTCACAGTTTAAGGATAAAGGGGAAATCTTTTAGGACCGAGATGAGGAAAACTTTTTTCACACAGAGAGTGGTGAATCTGTGGAATTCTCTCCCGCAGAAGGTAGTTGAGGCCAGTTCATTGGCTATATTTAAGAGGGAGTTAGATGTGGCCCTTGTGGCTAAAGGGATCAGGGGGTATGGAGAGAAGGCAGGTACAGGATACTGAGTTGGATGATCAGCCATGATAATATTGAATGGCGGTGCAGGCTCGAAGGGCCGAATGGCCTACTCCTGCACCTATTTTCTATGTTTCTATGTTACTGATTTTCCTACACGACATCAGTGATTATACTTTAGAATTAGTTCATTGGATGCAAAACACTTCAGGATGTTCTAAAAGGGTTGCAATAGGTTGAAATAGAGTTTTCTCGAGGCATGAATTTAATTGTACTCGAGGCTTTTAGAATGATCAGATAACTTCACAGTCACTTTTGGTAAAACCAGCTTCTCAGTGCCAGAATGTTAATTCAAGGTCTCAAAAGAGCACGGCAAGATTTGAACATATGGTTTAAGTTATCCAACTCTCACAACCCTTTTTGCCCCTTCCATTAGGATACCTATCTCAGCTTGGTTCAAGTAGAGTCTGTCCCATTGTCACCATTCTTTCTTTTCCCATTACTGGTATGAGTGTCCCACCACTCTTTCAACCGCTTGTTTCTCTTCCTCACCTACTTAGATTATTTATACATCAAGCTGTACATGGGCCAAGCAATAATGCATCGATTATAACTCTTGGTCTTTAATACTTAGCAGAATATGCAAGTTTTTGATTTTTATTTACCAATGCATGTAGTGTTTGTACAGGTGAAACTTCCAGGTGTATTTGTGCAGTCTTCCCAAGGATTACACGGATTTGAAAGGCATTCATTAATATCTGAAATCAAAACGCACATCAATGTTGAACACATGTCTCGACCCAAAACATCACCTATTCCTTTTCTCCAGAGATGCTGCCTGACCCACTGAGCTACTCCAACTTTTCATATCTGTCTTCAGTTTAAACGAACATCTGCAGTTCCTTCCTACTCAGTATTTTATTAGATTCAATAATCAAATCTGACCTTATCCCTATCCTCTCAGAATACCCTTTCACCTCAAAGTTCCAGCCAAGAGGTAGCCAAATCCACCGGCTCATGTGCACACACAGGTGTGGTGCCCCAATGGATCACGCTGCTGCATGGGAATCTCAAGCTGAAATCCCACAAGGCCAGATCACTGCTAGTTAGCCAAGCTCCCGGGATGCCAGTGTCACAGCCGCCCGACAGTTCCTCCATCAGCAGGTCACTGAGGAGTGGCAACGGTTTGATGCAGGGGCGGAAAACCCGGGGGGGGGGGGGGGGGGGGCCAGAGGGGACACGTCCCCCCCATGTTTTGAGATGTGGGAGACTTCCCCAAGTTTTTGTGATCCCGATTTTAAAATCTCCGCTTTCCGCGAGGCAGTGGGGGTGGGACTGAGGATAGAGTGCGGTGATTGGAGGAGGGAGACGTGGCACAGACCTGCGCCTCATCCGCAGGCAGGATCGATCCCGGCCGGGTCTCCGGCGCTGTCCCGAGTGCCCCCCCCCCCCCCGGGTGGCCAGAGAGGTCGGGAGTCAGACGGGAGCTGTACCCCCAGGCCCACAGCCAGCGCAGAGAAGCAGCGCTAAACCCAGCTCAACTCTGCCTGTCCCGCCAGGTTAACCTCCCTGGGCTTGCGGGAAATATGGCCAACGCGGAGAAGCAGCGCTGGTGTCCCGTCAGTCCAGACAGGGCTGTAGTTAACCCGGTGAGACAGGCAGAGTTGAGATTGAGCCCAAAGATCCTAGAGGAGCTCCTCTAGTATCTTGGATTGAACCTCCAAAGCCTCGCGCGTGTGTGAGTGTGCGCATGCGCACGCGGCCGCCAAAGAATTATGTCCCCCGTCCCCTTCATGTTTTGATAGCGAGTTCCGCTCTTGGTTCGACGGATCACCTAGCTGGTGCTCCCCCTCAGGAAGACAGACTTCATCCTTCTGCCTCTGCAACTCTGTTGCACCACACAGTTGCCTATCAGTCAGCTAGCCCAGAATGATGCTGCGCCTGCCTAGATAGGGCAGTGTGACGAGGTTACAAAGTGCTGGAGTAATGCAGTAGGTCAGACAGCATCGCTGGAGAACACGGATAGGTGACATTTCGGGGAAAGACCTTTCTTCAAACCCGAAATGTCACCTATCCATATTCTCCAGGGATGCTGCCTGACCCGCAGTGCTACTCCAGCACTTTGTGTTCTTTTTTACAAACCAGCATTTGCAGTTCTCTTGTTTCTACAGAGTGAAGAGGTTTTTTGTTGTTCTGCACAGAACATCTACAGTTTTCCCCAAAGTCAAAAGCTTCCTTCCAATCATACTTAAGCCACTAGAGTGTCATTACATAACCACACCGCAAGGGCGGTCACGGTGGCGCTGTGGTAGAGTTGGTGCCTTACAGTGAATACAGCGCTGGAGACCCGGGTTCGATCCTAACGACAGGTGCTGTCTGCACGGAGTTTGTACGGTTTCCTCCCACACTCCAAAGACGTACAGGTTTGTAGGTTAATTGGCTTGGTAAATGTAAAAATTGTCCCTAGTGGGTGTAGGATAGTGTTAATGTGCGGGGACCATTGGTCGGCGCGGACCTAGCGGGCCGAAGGGCCTGTTTCCACGCTGTATCTCTAAACTAAAAACTAAACACAATTATAAAGATAAATATTTCAGTTTACATAAAGAAATTTGTGTTTAAATTTCTGGGTTATTTCTTACCTCTGCACCCGATTGAAGTTCTTTTAGTTATAATTTTAGTTGGTAGGTACGAGTTCGCACATGTACAGTGGTACTTGTTGGGTTTATAGAAGCACTTTGTCTTTACAGTACAAAGGACAACTGCAAGAGATCCTGTCCTGTGACAACCTAAGTCTGGAGTAAAGGGAACCAAAGTTAGTACGATTGTTAAAAAAAAGACACAATGTGCTGGATTAACTCAGTGGGTCAGGCAGCATCTCTGGAGAACATGGCTAGATGACTTTTCAGGCAGGACTCTTCTTACTAAGACTGTTTTTATCTTTTGGCAAATTGTAGTATGTATTTATAATTTTAGTCTCGTTGTTAGAGATAAGGATTGATCCTGTTTGGTAAACGTTTCACATGGCATTTCTCCAAATGACCAGCACAACTCCATCTCACAACACTCAACACATTCAGTGCTATTACTGCTCTCTTTGATCTTCATCTCTGTTACTGTTATGCTTCAACAACTTTGAAAAGGAAATTGAGGTATCGGAGAAGCTTCCGAGGAAGGAACTCAGTTGCATGGAGGCTTTGATGAAGCTGAGATCGATTTCCTCAGAGTAGAAATAATTTAAGGGATGATTTAAACAGGTGGTTCCAAATCACAAAAGATAAACAGTGAGAAAATGTTTCACTACCAAGGTTTCGGGTATTTGTAATTACTGCCATGTTCTCTACTTCTTCAATGGTAAATTGATTCATTGAAACACACAGCATGGAAACAAGCCCTTTGGCCCACCGAGTCCATGATCGACCACCCGATCACACTAGTTCTATGTTATCCCACTTCTTTAACCATTCCCTGCACACCAGGAACAATTTACAGAGGCCAATTAACCTACTAACGTGCACGTCTTTGGGATGTGAGAGCAAACCGGAACAAACAGAGGAACCCCACGCGGTCACGGGGACAACGTACAAACATAATGTTGGGTCATGAAATCAAATTCTTCCGTTTTGTGGGCTGGTATTGAAACTAAATAATGGAATTGCTCTTCTTTGACCTGCACTCAACAGTTTCATCCTAGATATTTCCCCTCAATGAAGTCTTGGAATTTCCTGAAAGTGAACACCATATCCAAGGCAGTTCTTCATACAAGCCAGAAGCATGAAGGGACTGCCCCAGTCCATCATGTGCACTGACCTCCCCACCATTGAACTGATCTATAGGAGGAGCTCCCTCAAAAAGGCAGCGGCGTCATCAAGGACCCTGGTCATGCTTTCATTTCACTCATGCTATTGGGAAGAAATTATAGGAGTCTGAAAACCATGACCACCAGGATCAAGAAGTTTCTTCCCAACAATCATCAGTCTCTTAAACACTACAAACACAATCTAAACTATGAACTACTATCTGTCTTAGTTGCACTCAGGGATTCAAGCTTTTTTTGCACTAATGTTTGTTTAAATTTATTTAACTTTTTTAGTTTATTCAAAGGGATCTATTGCAGTCGCTGCCTCAAAAAGGCAACCAATATCATCACCATTCTGGCCATGCACTCATCTCTCCGCTAACATCGGGCAGGATGTACAGGAGCCTGAAATCTGTTACATCCAGGTTCATGAACAGCTTCTTCCCCACAGCCATCAGTCGCCAACAGATTCTGAACTGTAACAGCCTATTGCACTTTATCTGCTTATTTATGTGTATATTGAACTGAACTGTTCTGTATTTTTGCTTACAATATTCTGTTGTGCTCAAGCAAGCATTGTTCTATCTGGGACACATGACAATAAACTCTCTTGACTTGACTTATTACATTATCAAGAGTACTGAACCATCCGATCATCAACCAAAGAGCGGTCCCAACCTACCAACTACTTCATTAGAAACCCTATCTTTAATTGGACTTTACAGGACGTTATCTTGTACTAAATGTATTCTCTTTATCCTGTATCTGTACACTGTGAACAGCTTGATTGTAATCAGTCTTTCCGCTGACTGGATAGCATGCAACAAAAACGTTTTTTCTCTATATCTCAGTGCACGTGACAATAATAAACTAAATAGATATTTTGCTGCTGCAGGAAAGAATTTCATTGTTCAGTATTCAGTATCTATGACAATTAAACACGTTGAAAATATGAGCATAAAATATGTTTGAATGTCAATGAATCTTTTCTCTTTACAATTGACCGTGGGAAAACAGTACAATTGGTAGGTGTTTAAGAAAGAACCTGCAGATGCTGTTAATATCGAAGGTAGACACAAAATGCTGGAGTAACTTAGCAGGTGAGGCAACATCTCTGGAGAGAAGGAATTGGCGACGTTTCTTCTGCCTCACCCGCTGAGTTACTCCAGCAAGATTGGTAGGTGAACTAGGGGATGCCTAAGATGCTTTGATGGATCATGTGGATAGGCGCCAAGAGCAAAGCTAACCAGGTAAACAGTTCTCAGACCTGAAAAGTCAACTGTTTCTCTTTCAGTCGATGCTACCTGATCAAATGTATGATTCCAGCATTTTCTGATTCTATCATTATAGCTAGTCTATCTGCCCACTGGACTGCAGAACAGTTCTAATGGAGGCCCTCGTTTGATTTTCACCCCTATTAAAAGATTAAGGAGCAGGGCAGAGGGCATGCTACATGTTCCAATCTAAAACTCACCAATGTAGAATTTTCTTAGGTTAACGAAGTACCCAGGTGGACACCGCCTTTTGTTGAAACCAATTCCACCATTGATAAAGAGTGGGTCAATCTCTGCAAGGAAAGAAAAGGCAAATATTTGAAAATTCCCAATTACTCCCAATTTGTGCCAAAAAGACATAAAGTGCTGGACTAGGTCAGCGGGTCAAGGGATAGGATGTGTTTAGGGTCGGGACCCTTCTTCAGACTTAAGGGTCCTGCCTCGAAACATCACCTTTGCATGCTCTCCAGAGACTCAAAATGCTGGAGTAACTCAGCGGATCAGGCATCATCTCTGGGGAAAAGGTTTCGGGAAACGGCTAAGTTACTCCAGCATTCTGTCTTTTTTTGTAAACCAGCATCTACAATTCCTTGATCCTACAATAATCCTTGTTCCTACAATGAGCCCACCTATTTGCAGTACCCACGTGCCGCACAGCGACCAAATTACCCCACTGACTTATTGAAGACACAATAAACTGCATAAGCATAACCTCAATAGGCCTGACTTTGGGGTGAACATGGGATGGGGACTGGACATTGTGCCTTCCTCCACAGTGCTACCCACTGTGGGGGGTTGATTTTTTTGTCTAATTGTAGTCCTGTAGGTATGTGTCCAAGATGGCTGCCGTGAAGAGAGAGTGGACGCTGGCGCGCTTTGGCTGCCGCTGCTCTCTCTTCACACTGTTTTTGATTTTCTGTTTTTGGATTGAATTCTGTTTTTAATTTGTGTCTCTGTGATGTCTTTTTTACCTGTTCTATTCCGATTATATGTTTTTATTCCGATTACTATGTAAGGTGTCCTTGAGATGTCTGAAAGGCGCCCATTAAATAAAATTTATTATTATTATAAGCTGTCTTATTTAAAAAAAATTGTATCCCAGGTGCCAATGCAAAACATCACCTACCTGAGTTACTCCAGTACTCATATAATTAATAGAAGAATATAGCTTGAGTCTATAAATTAGGACCAACTATTTTTCAACATACATTATTGCTGTGGGGAAGAGTGATTTGTGAATCCTGATTTACCTTCACAGTTTGTTGAAACGCTGCCACCTGCGTTATTGCAGTCACAATGCAAGTGTGCAGATGATGCGATACATAATGCATTCGTAACACATGCCTTGATACGAATAACGGCATCAATGTCACACTTCTCATAATCTGAAAGGCAGAATAAGTGTTAGTAAGTTCATTTTAGCGCTTTGGTGAATTAAGATACACAGTGAAAACCAATGAATGTTTTGACTGTGGGGAAGCAAACGTTGAGGTAAAAATTCTCCTTTGTCAAGTCAAGTCACGTTTTATTCGTCACTTGCACATAAAGTGCAGTGAAATGAATTTGCCAGCAGCGGTACAATAAAAAAAAGAACACACAATACACAATAAACATTTACACAAACATCCACCACAACTTTCATCACTGTGGTGGAAGGCACAAAAATTGGCCAGTCCTCCTCCATTTTCCCCCGTGGTCGGGACCTCAACCCTCCGCAGTCGCCGCTGCGGGCGTCCAGATGTTCAGACAAGGTAAGTCCTGAATCAGTGCCTCCCCACCGGAGACCGCGGCTTCACGTTGGTGTAGGCCGCAGGCCGGCGGTCGAAGAATTAAAGTCTTTGCCGTGCCGCAGCCAGTAGCACCGCAGAACGCAGGGCCGGCAGTTGGAGCTCCTCTCCAGGGATCCCCGGCGAGGGATCCTGCTCAGGATGGTAAGTCCACGCCGCGCCCGCGGTAGAAGTTGGCCGCATGCCGGCAGTAGGAGCTCTTCTCCTCCTGGGTCTCCAACGAGGGATCCCAGGCCCAGGACGCCGCCAGCTGGAGCTCTGCAGACCGCGGCTTCAGGCTGCCGCGGGCCAGCGAAATTGGTTGCTCATGTTAAATTTAGGAATATGTTAGTGACTGCTGGACAAGTTCAAAGTCATTGAATAGACAATAGACAATAGTTGCAGGAGTAGGCCATTCAGCCCTTCAAGCCAGCACAGCCATTCACTGTGATCATGGCTGATCATCCACATTCAGTACCCCGTTCCTGCCTTCTCACCAGATTCCCTAACTCCGCTATCTTTAAGAGCTCTATCCAACTCTCTCTTAGAAGCATCCAGTGAATTGGGCTCCACCGCCTTCTGAGGCAGAGAATTTCACAGATTCACAACTCTCTGGTTAATGGAGGAAACATTTGAAAGCAGTATGGAATTAATGGCCATGACTAAACTGCACGTTTAACATACCCTTTAACTGACAAGATGGAAAGAGTGCAGAGAAGATTTACAACAATATTGCCAGGAGTTAAGGTCCTGAATTGTAGGGAGAGGTTGGGCAAGCTAGGACTTTATTCCTTGGAGCACAGCAGGATGAAGGGTGTATAAAAGCATGAGGGGACTTGATGGGGTGAATGCACAGAGACCTTTATCCAGGATAGGGGAATCAAGAACCAGAATACACAGGTTTAAGGTCAAAGGGGAAAGGGCGGTACAGTGGCGCAATGGTAAAGTTGCTGTCTTACAGCGCCAGAGACCCAGATTCATCCTGTACGGAGTTTGTACGTTCTCCCAGTGACTGTGTGGGATTTCCCCGGGTGCTCCAATTTCCTCCCACATTCCAAAGACGTACAGGTTTGTAAGATAATTTGGCTTCGGTAAAACTTATAAATTGTCCCAGGTGTGTGGGATCGTTCCAGTCTCACGGGTATCACTGGTCGGCGCGGACTCGGTGGGCCAAAGGGCCTGTCTCCGCACTGTATCCCAAAACTAAACTAATATTTACCAGTGACTGTAGTTCAAAATCATTCATTTGCTGAGAACCATATTGGGATGATCCAAGATTGTAAAAAGATATTACACTACATAACGGTTCAAAGGTTCTTTATTAGTCACATACACCAATTGGTAAATTGCCATTGCAGCACATAAAAAATAAAACAACATAACAATAATAAAGAGATTTAACATTAAAAAAAAACAAAAAAAAACATCCCCCCACAATGGCCCCCATTATGAGGGAAGGCACAAAGTCCAGTCCTCCACAGTCCCCCATAGATCTCCCCACCTCTCTTTCTTCAACAGTTTGCAACTCACCAATCAAGATGTGATTATTTTGAATGTTGATATAAGGATTGCAGTTGTCACCCTTTATGATAAATTGGTGAATTAACACGCCAGCATACTTAACTGTAAGGAAAAGATAGTGTGATTAGTGTGGAGGGATTCATGCCTGATGCGAGCAATTGGGATTAGTGAAGATCGGCGTCATGGTTGGTATGAACGAGTTAGGTTGAAGGGCCCCTTTCTATGCTTTATTGCTCCATGGGCTCTTGACGTGACCATAGAACTCCAGTTGGAGTTACAGGTAGCTCAGTCCACCCACAGATCAGTGATAATGCGCACATTAGTTATGGTTAGACAAAATTTTGCATCTGTGATTTACCAGCCCCCTTTGAAACATAGAAACATAGAAAATAGGTGCAGGAGTAGGCCGTTCGGCCCTTCGAGCCTGCACCGCCATTCAATATGATCATGGCTGATCATCCAACTCAGTATCCCATACCTGCCTTCTCTCCATACCCCCTGATCCCTTTAGCCACAAGGGCCACATCTAACTCCCTCTTAAATATAGCCACTGAACTGGCCTCAACTACCTTCTGTGGCAGAGAATTCCAGATTCACCACTCTCTGTGTAAAAAATGATTTTCTCATCTCGGTCCTAAAAGCCTTCCCTCTTGTCCTTAAACTGTGACCCCTTGTTCTGGACTTCCCCAACATCGGGAATAATCTTCCTGCATCTAGCCTGTCCAACCCCTTAAGAATTTTGTAAGTTTCTATAAGATCCACCCTCAATCTTCTAAATTCTAGCATGTACAAGCCGAGTCTATCCAGTCTTTCTTCATATGAAAGTCCTGCCATCCCAGGAATCAGTCTGGTGAACCTTCTCTGTACTCCCTCTATGGCAAGAATGTCCTTCCTCAGATTAGGAGACCAAAACTGTACGCAGGTGTGGTCTCACCAAGACCCTGTACAACTGCAGTAGAACCTCCCTGCTCTTATACTCAAATCCTTTTGCTATGAATGCTAACATATCATTCGCTTTCTTCACTGCCTGCTGCACCTGCATGCCTACTTTCAATGGCTGGCGCACCATGACACCCAGGTCTCGTTGCACCTCCCCTTTTCCTAATCGGCCACCATTCAGATAATAGTCTGCTTTCCTGTTTTTGCCACCAAAGTGGATAACCTCACATTTATCCACATTATACTGCATCTGCCATGCATTTGCCCACTCACCCAACCTATCCAAGTCACCTTGCAGCCTCCTAGCATCCTCCTCACAGCTAACACTGCCCCCTAGCTTCGTGTCATCCACAAACCTGGAGATGTCGCATTCAATTCCCTCATCCAGATCATTAATATATATTGTAAATAGCTGGGGTCCCAGCACTGAGCCTTGAGGTACCCCACTAGTCACTGCCTGCCATTCTGAAAAGGACCCGTTCACTCCTACTCTTTGATTCCTGTCTGCCAGCGAGTTCTCTATCCACATCAATACTGAACCCCCAATACCGTGTGCTTTACGTTTGCTTACTAATCTCTTATGTGGGACCTTGTCAAAAGCCTTCTGAAAGTCCAGATATATCACATCCACTGGTTCTCCCTTATCCACTCTACTAGTTACCTCGAAAAATTCTATAAGATTCGTCAGACATGATTTACCTTTCATAAATCCGCTGACTTTGTCCAATGAATTCACCACTTTCCAAATGTGCTGCTATCCCATCTTTAATAACTGACTCCAGCATTTTCCCCACTACCGATGTTAGACTAACTGGTCTGTAATTCCCCGTTTTCTCTCTCCCTCCCTTTTTAAAAAGTGAGGTTACATCAGCTACCTTCCAATCCTCAGGAACTACTCCAGAATGTAAAGAGTTTCGAAAAATGATCACTAATGCATCCACTATTTCTGCGGCTACTTCCTTAAGTACTCTTGGATGCAACATATCTGGCCCTGGGGATTTATCGGCCTTTAATCCATTCAATTTACCTAACACCACTTCCCGGCTAACCTGGATTTCACGCTGTTCCTCCAACTCATTTAACCCCCGGTCCCTTGCTATTTCCGGCAGATTATTTATGTCTTCCTTAGTGAAGACAGAACCAAAGTAGTTATTCAATTGGTCTGCCATGTCCTTGTTCCCCATGATCAATTCGCCTGTTTCTGACTGCAAGGGACCTACATTTGTTTTAACTAATCTTTTCTTCACATATCTATAAAAACGTTTGGCCCTATATGTCCAGTCTTACAAAAATCCCAAGTATTATTTCTGAATATCTATCCGTTGCCTTGTGTCTAAGTCTGCAAAGGGCAGTATAAGTGAAGCGCAGTGATCTTGAACAAAAATTAGATTTGAGCATTGTGTTAATGCACTGTGTTAACAACAGCTTTATTACTTGAATCACCCCACCCCATCTCCCCCAAATGTCATTTTAGTTATCTGAGCTGCATAGTAACTCATCTTTAAGATAAAAAATCTTCAAAGCATATGACTAGGAATAGATGGTTTAGACCAGGGGTGGGCAACCTGCGGTCTTCGAGGCCATTGAGTGCGGCCTTTTGAATGAATCCAAATGTTGTAGAACAAATGCTTTTATTTTTATTAATATGTTTTTGTTTGTCTTTTATTATTTTTATTTTAATCTTAAAATGAACGTATTTAAAATACCAAAGAGTAAAAGAAGATTCAACGAAATAATCCTCCCCGACTGACGGCCACAATTAAAACATTAGTAAGTCATGAGGGCTATTTTAACAAAATAATGTACATTTTGAAGTAGATTTAATTGAAGTTGCTTGGATGTGGTCTTATTAGATTACAGCTAACTTCCAATATGAAAAGGTTCCCTGCCCCTGGTTTAGGCTTTATATAACCATATAACAATTACAGCACGGAAACAGGCCATATCGACCCTTCTAGTCCGTGCCGAACACGTATTCTCCCCTAGTCCCATATACCTGCGCTCAGACCATAACCCTCCATTCCTTTCCCGTCCATATAACTATCCAATTTATTTTTAAATGATAAAAACAAACCTGCCTCCACCACCTTCACTGGAAGCTCATTCCACACAGCCACCACTCTCTGAGTAAAGAAGTTTCCCCTCATGTTACCCCTAAACCTCTGTCCCTTAATTCTCAAGTCATGTCCCCTTGTTTGAATCTTTCCTACTCTCAGTGGGAAAAGCTTATCCACGTCAACTCTGTCTATCCCTCTCATCATTTTAAAGACCTCTATCAAGTCCCCCCTTAACCTTCTGCGCTCCAAAGAATAAAGCCCTAACTTGTTCAACCTTTCTCTGTAACTTAGTTGCTGAAACCCAGGCAACATTCTAGTAAATCTCCTCTGTACTCTCTCTATTTTGTTGACATCCTTCCTATAATTAGGCGACCAAAATTGTACCCCATACTCCAGAATTGGCCTCACCAATGCCTTGTACAATTTTAACATTACATCCCAACTTCTATACTCAATGCTCTGATTTATAAAGGCCAGCACACCAAAAGCTTTCTTTACCACCCTATCTACATGAGATTCCACTTTCAGGGAACTGTGCACAGTTATTCCCAGATCCCTCTGTTCACCTGCATTCTTCAATTCCCTACCATTTACCATGTACGTCCTATTTTGATTTGTCCTGCCAAGATGTAGCACCTCACACTTATCAGCATTAAACTCCATCTGCCATCTTTCAGTCCACTCTTCCAACTGGCATAAATCTCTCTGTAGACTTTGAAAATCTACTTCATTATCCACAACCCCACCTATCTTAGTATCATCTGCATACTTACTAATCCAATTTACCACACCATCATCCAGATCATTGATGTACATGACAAACAACAGTGGACCCAACACAGATCCCTGTGGCACCCCACTAGTCACTGGCCTCCAACCTGACAAACAACCATCCACCATTACTCTCTGGCATCACCCATTCAGCCACTGTTGAATCCATCTTGCTACTCCACCATTAATACCCAACCATTGAACCTTCTTAACCAACCTTCCATGAGGAACCTTGTCAAAGGCCTTACTGAAGTCCATATATACAACATCCACTGCTATACCCTCATCAATTTCCCGAGTTACCTCTTCAAAAAATTCAAGAAGTTTAGTCAAACATGACCTTCCAGGCACAAATCCATGCTGACTGTTCCTAATCAGACCCTGTTTATCCAGATGCTTATATATATTATCTCTAAGTATCCTTTCCATTAATTTGCCCACCACTGACGTCAAACTAACAGGTCTATAATTGCTAGGTTTACTCTTAGACCCCTTTTTAAACAATGGAACAACATGCGCAGTATGCCAATCCTCCGGCACTATTCCCGTTTCTAATGACATTTGAAATATTTCTGTCATAGCCCCTGCTATTTCTACACTAACTTCCCTTAATGTCCTAGGGAATATCCTGTCCGGACCTGGAGACTTATCCACTTTTATATTTCTCAAAAGTGTCAGTACTTCCTCTTCTTTGAATCTCATAGTTTCCATAGCCTACTCTACTTGTTTCCCTTACCTCACATAATTCAATATCCTTCTCCTTGGTGAATACCGAAGAAAAGAAATTGTTCAATATCTCCCCCATCTCTTTTGGCTCTGCAGATAGCTGTCCACTCTGACTCTCTAATGGACCAATTTTATCCCTCGTTATCCTTTTGCTATTAACATAGCTGTAGAAACCCTTTGGATTTACAATATAGCTGTAGAAACCCTTTGGATTTACTCAGCATCTGATGGCCACACTCCCCGACACTTACGCTGTCAGCATTCAGTCTGGTGGAAGATCTCACATGGTTTGGAGGACAATGACTAGGCCAACACTCCAATACAGCAAAATGCTGGAGTAACTCAGCGGGTGAGGCAGCATCTATGGAGCGAAGGAATGGGTGACGTTTCGGGTCGAGACCCTTCTTCACCCATTCCTTCTCTCCTTAGATACTGCCTCATCTGCTGAGTTACTCCAGCATTTTGTGTCTACCTTGGATTTTGTCCAGCATTTGCAGTTCTTTCTCACACTACAATACAGCACCCTAGGAGTGAGATTATAGTCCATAAAATGCCTCTGAGCTTCCAACATCATGATGGGTGATTGTTCTTCAAAAATAGTTCTGGGCGTACTTTTGGAGATTATGTGGTTGCGTCAGAAATGCAACTTTCCTTTCCCATAGATCCAGAGTATTCAGGTGCAGATTGATCAAAGTCAGGTTATAGGCATCCTAAAGGTCCACAAGTGACTTGGGTCCAACTGTAACCTTTCCACCATTATTAATAAGAGAGCATGCTGACCGGTTGCATTGTGGCTTGGTTCGGCAACTTGAGCGCCCTGGAGAGGAAGAGACTACAAAAAGTAGTAAACACTGCCCAGTCCATCATCGGCTCTGACCTTCCTTCCATCGAGGGGATTTATCGCAGTCGCTGCCTCAAAAAGGCTGGCAGTATCATCAAAGACCCACACTCATCTCCCTGTTACCTTCACGTAGAAGGTACAGGAGCCTGAAGACTGCAACGACCAGGTTCAGGAATAGCTACTTCCCCACAGCCATCAGGCTCGGAAAAAACTCTGAACATTAATAACCTATTATTTGTTATTTGCACCTTCAGTTTATTTATTCATGTGTTTTGTAGTCAATGCCTACTATGTTCTGTTGTGCTGAAGCAAAGCAAGAATTTCATTGTCCTATCAGGGACACATGACAATAAACTCTCTTCAATATTAATGTATAAGGTTAACAGCAGTGAGAAAGATCTCAAACAGATCTCAGGCACCTTTAATGATTCAGCATGATTGCTCAATCATCAAGGGAACCCAATGTCATGTTTGCTTGGATAATGCAGAAGTTCCTCGTATGTTGCAAAACATACTTGGCTAATAAAGTAATATTGTATTGTAAGTTAATTTGTTTTGAATCTTCTGTGCCTTGTTCTTTGTTTTAACGACTGTCTTCCCAAGAGTGCCAGTCATTTGACAAATAAGCAATTTAAACCCAGGGTTATCAGAGTAGAATGGGACTTGCTTACCATCACCCGGTGGGGTCACAACATCGGGGGCCTGGATCGCCTCAGCGCAGAGGGAGAGCAAGGAGGGAAGAGACAAGGACTTTGGGGCTTTTGCCTTCCATCACAGTGAGGAGGTGCCTGTTGGACTCACTGTGATGGATGTTAAACTGTGTTGAGGGTGTGTTTTGTTATTTATTCTATGTTATGACTGCAAGGTTAAACCATTTCGTTGTACTGTAAATGTGCAATGACAATAAAGTTGAATCTATTCTAATCTAGAAACAAGGGACTCATGATGAATTGTTAAACTCCTGTGAAGTACAAATTATCTCTATAAGCACAATGAGTCAAAGATTATCAGGAAGAGAGAAGCTTTAGTTTTTTTCCTCTCTCGCTCAACCACAAAGACATCAAGCACTCAAGTATATAACAGATAAAACAGCCTGCATTTATATAGCTCCTTTAATTGAATAAAATGATTCAAGATTCTTCACAAGAGCGATTATTAAACAATATTTAACACTAGCCACATGAATAGGCATTGGAATAAACTTTTGGTCTGTTGATCAAGAATGCATTTAAGAAGGAAAGTGACATTAGAGAAGGGTCAGCTGGGAATATGTAAAAACAATTTTTGACCTTGTCCTTTCTAACCAGAGGATTCTAGGACATCTCATTCAAAACTAGTGAGTACAAGTCCACCCAGGTTTGTGGCAGAGCTCCCCTCCTGAAAACAATTCACAACCCAGACAGTTCACGTCGGAAATGGAACCACAAACCCAGTTCCTTCCGTACCCTGGTTTCACTGTCACCTGCAAGCCGCACGCCTTTCCTCTCTCTCACCATTCCACCAAAATTGGTGCAGTTGCAAACAGTGAGGAAGGTTATCAAAGTATACAGCGGGAGATAGATCTGCTGCAGGAACGGGTGGAGAATAGGCAGATGGAGTTTATTCAGGGCAAGTATGAGGTGTTCGACATCCCAAAGAGATTTGGGACAACATACAATTAAAGGCAAGAGTCTGAACAGCACTAATGCACAGAGGAGCCTAGTTATACAAGTCCATAGCTTCCTATCAACACAAGGAGATAGCGTGGTAAAAACAGCCGAGGGTATGCTTGCCTTCATAGATTGGGACATTGAGTATAAGAGTCAGGAAGTCATATTGTATTTTTGGAGGACTTTTGGACAGACTGCATTTGTAGTATTCTGTGCAGTTCTGGTTTACCCATTACAGGAAGGATATGGAGGCTTTGGAAAGGGTGCAGGAGAGGTTTGCCAGAATGCCGCTTGGATTAGAGGATATTAGCGATAAGGTGGGACAAATTTGGATTGATTTCTCTGGAGCGTCAGAGATTATACATGATAGAAGTATACAAATTTATGGGGGGCATAAATAGGGTAGACGGTCCAGATGTTTCAATACCTCGCTATCCGTTCAGAGATTTGTATGGGAACTCAGAACTTATGTAATTACAAGGAATTGCAGATACACCAAAAATGGACACAAAAATATTGGAGTAAATTGGCGGGTGAAGGCGACGTTTCGGGTCGGAACCCTTCTTCAGACTGATTGTAGGGGGTGGGAAAGAAAACTCGGAGAGAGGAATATCATGGTTTTGGAAGTGGGGAAATAACTGGTACAGAAAGGAAAGAGGGTAGTGGATCAGAGAGATCAAATTGAAATCGAGGCAGAACGACAAGAGTCCTAAGTGTTTCCATCGATCCCTATCCAATCTCTTGAGGCTCTTGAAGTTCATGAATAGCACAAGTAAAATCACAGATTTATCCTATACAAAATCTTTGAATCTGATACAAAGCACTAATTACTTACCAAGGATCAGATACGTTGAGGTTAGTGCAACCATGATCTTCAGAGATGTGATGTGCCAGGCAGCATATCCTACAAACTGAACACTTTAACACCGCAGCATTGCTTCATCTCCTCCACAGGAAGCGGTTCATTCACTGATGGGGAATTACATTCCTGATATTGTGTAACACTTTTAAAGGAATTTTCCCCCCTCAGTCGGGATTAGAAATGCTTAATCACAGTGTTGGGTTTGGGTGTGTCAGGTTGACAACAAGCAGAATTCATCTTCGGCAGCAGGGTTGCTTCCAAACTGATTCAGGAATGAACCAAAGTATGTAGGACAGTATTGCATTGCCCTAAACATCTACTTTTCATTGATTAGGAAGTGTAAATAACTTAACAGTTGTTTTTAGACTGCTTTGCCTGCAGAGAGTATTCTAAGGGATAAGCATTTAGAAGAACAAGGACTGATTAAGGATAGTCAGCATGGTTTTGTACGAGGGATGTTGCATTCCATGAACCTGATTGAGTTTTTTGAAGATGTGTCCAAAAAGGTTGATGACGGCAGAGTTGTAGATGTTTTATATATGGATTTCAATAAAGCATTTGACAAGGTTCGGCATGGTAGGCTGCTGATGAAGGTTAGATCTTAAGGAGAGATAGATTCAAGATTCAAGAGTTTATTGTCATGTGTCCCATAGGACAATGAAATTCTTTCTTTGCTTCAGCACAACAGAATACTGTAGGCATAAATAAATACAGAACAGATCAGTGTGTCCATATACCATTGAATATATATATATATATATACACACACACACATAAATAACTGGATAAAGTGCAGTAGGCTATTAAAGACCAGATTTTTGTTTGAGTTGAGTTTAATAGTCTGATGGCTATGAGGAAGTAGATATTCCTGAACCCGGATATTGCACATTTCAGGCTCCTGTACCTTCCACCTGAAGGCAACGGAGAGATGAGTGTGTGGCCAGGATGGTGTGGGTCCTTCATGATGTTGCCAGCCTTTTAGAGGCAGCGACTGTGATAGATATATTGATAGCGTAGGTTTAGAGGGATATAGGCCAAAAGCAGACAGGTGGGACTAGTTAAGATGGGGCATGTTCATTGGCATGGGCACGTTAGGCCAAAGGGCCTGTTTCCAAGCTGTATGACTCTATGACCCAATAATTAAGAATAGCATACAAAAGAGCTATTGAGCAAACATTTGGATTGCTCAATCTAGACTGAATGTATGGCGAAACTGTCATTAAGTGCAGTAGAGATTGCATGTATGAGGTTTAATTGGAATATCTCAAATACTGCAGAGGCCGTGATGTTTGGTAAACTGCACCGCATTGATGCATTGCTGCCTTCAGTTTCAAATGACTGATGTATGACAAACAGTTCTTTTCAATGACTGGGAGCCTAATATTGCATTCCCTGTGTTAGTTAAAGGCAGCTGAACCTCTTAAATGGTCCATAAACAATGAGGAAAGTGACCTTTCAATCTTTCTTTGAATGTGTCATTGGCCACATTCAGAATATTTCATGCAGTTCTGCTTGTCCTTTTACAGGAAGGATGTGGAGCTTTGGAGAGGCTGCAGAAGGGATTTCCCAGGTTGCCTCTTCTCACTTTCTTTCCCCCATCGGGATCCTTCTTAAGCAAACGAGATTGTTTTCTCTGGAGCAATGGAGGATGAATGGTAGAGTGTTGGAAGCAGTACTGTTTTCATGAATCTGCGGGCTAGTACACCTCTACAAAAATTAAAAACTAGAATGAGGTGCAGCAGCCAATAGAATGCGTAAAATGTTAGCACTTTTTGTCTACAAAGAAAGCGCTGGGTAGAAGTATATCAAATTATGAAACTTAGAGAGTAGATAATCAGCGTCCTTTTCCCAGAGTGGAAATGTCGAAGGGTATAAGGCAAGTTATTTCAGACTTATAGTGCTAGTTGCCTGGAACACACTGCCTGGGAAAATGGTGGATATACAATAGCAACATATAAGAGTCATTTAGACAATCACATGAACAGGCATGGAATGGAGAGATACTGACCATATGCAGATGAATGCAGTTTAAATTGGTGTTATGGCCAGCACTGATATCATGAGTCAAAGTGCCTGATCTTGTGCTGTTCGATGTATTATCCCAACAATTCAGTGGGTTAAAAAGTAGTATTATAGTTAATACTATAGTTAAGAGTCTAATTTCTACATTGGCAGTAACAGTATATTTTAATACATCATTTGTAAAGGTTCTACCTATATTCCTAACATTTTTTGAATCCGATCCTAAACTGGTCCTCTCTACTGCTTGGGTGGCCCTATTCCAGGGGAACTGTTCCAGGCAGAACTGCTTGTTCTCCATCTCCTGCCAATCCTTTGTGCTCATGAAGCACAAGCAAAGTGATGATTCATTTAATTTGTACGTATATTGGTTACCACAAATATGTAATCGCAGTGACTGCCCTTCCAAAGTATTTTACTGCTGGTCTAAAATGTTCTGGAGGTGGGAGAAGTATGATGCCATGCTTCATTATTACCCCGATATATTTTCCCTGAACTCACCTACTCTCCAAAATGCAATCACATGTCTTCTTCCTGGTTGCTTCTGTAATTACTGCATGCTAACATATAATACTTTTCTTCCTCTCTTGCATCACCCTTCGCAATTGTTCCGATTCATGCATTTGATAGATCTTAGTTAGCCTAGTGTTGCCTCCTGCTGTTGACTGAGGACTAGGTGGATGTAAAGAGAGATGGAAAAAATATGTTATGTCTTCCTTTCTTTTGCAGGAATCACAGCTTATTTATTATGTTCTAAGTTCTTGATCTGTTCCTCACTACATGTTCTATCCATTTCCACTTTTAAAGACTGGCATATCCAGAAATCCACTCAAATTTTTAATCTATGGAAATATAAAATCTACAGCCTGCTTTGAAATTTCTAACCAAATCACCCTTACATTTTATTTTCCTTAATCAATTTCTTTGTGAAATCTGAATTTTCCCATTTGATCTTTGTCTGCATTCTTGAAATTAATCTAACCTTAAGTTTAAATGGTAAAAACAGATCATAGAAGAGCAATCCTAAAGCAAGATGGGAAGGAGGTCTCCTCAGGAAGCCTTCCCCCCAGCATGGTGCTGGTAGTTTAGTCCGTCACCCATCGAATAAGTGAAATTCCAGCCAGTTATCATAATTTTTATTTAGAAGATTTGGCATATACTACGCATATTACAAACAAAATTATTCTTTACATTGTCAATTCTCTCTGCTAATTACAAATAGTAGATGATTGATCTTCAACTCTTAAAAGTTGCAATAATTAAATAACGGCTAATACTTATCGTCAATGGTTTTGACGCATTGGACTGGAAGATTTCGTCCATTGCATGTGTGTATGCACAATTCAGTCAACAAATCCATTGGGTCAATTACTCTTTTTTTAAGTACTTTGATCAAGTGCTAATTTGACATAATTAGAAATTAGTGCTGCATCAGCTCCAAAACCATCTCACTATCCTTGTTCTGAGTTACCACTGTTAAATGGAATTGTGCTGCAAACATTTTGGCTTTCTAAATTACAAAATTGACCATCCATCCATTGCACTTCCTTAGTTGGAAAGCACTTTGTACATGCTGCGATTGTGAAATTGCCTATATAACTTTGACAAATGTACTTTGTGCTAAACTATTAGTTGGTGCTTAGCGAGCAGCGAGGTGAAGGGAATTATATAGGTGTACTCTTGCCCCATCTTCCACCAAATTTTCATCAAATTGAGTATCCTTTCGTCCATTCACAAAAATGCGATGTGAAAGCGTTTAAATATTGGAAGATCCATTATCAAAGAAAGAGGCTTTTTTTTAATTTCGCTGCAGCAGATCTGAGTTGTAAGAGGTAATTTGGGCGTGGAACGATTCTACGAGACCACAAGCAATTGATGAGCAAATGCCGTGTTAAACAATACTAGTTGAGTTAAAGATATTTGTTATGAATGCCTAATCGCCTTTTGAGCTACACCTAAAGTAAAGTAGCCTTTATTTGGGAGGGCAGAGTTTTAGGCATAATCATTTAAGGCAGACCCAAGAAGATGATGCAAGGAGTATAGGGAGTTCTTAGGCTGCTGATGGGGTGGAAGATTGCAACCTTCACGTGGTCCGCACTGTTTCAACTAATGCAATCAACCCGACGTGCACAAACGGAAGATCAAATAGAACAAGTTGTCCAACAACTTTAGGCTGTGCACGCCACATGAACAAAGAAAAAGGCTGCTGATGTTACAGCTGTTGGGGTGGGGGAGAGGTTGAGCAAGAGAATCGAGGTAAAACTTCCAGGTTTAGTTTAATTTAGTTTAGAGATACAGCATGGAAACAGTTCCTTTGGCCCACCAAGTCTGCGCTGACAACTTCATTTTAGTTCTGTTATCCCACTTTCACATCCACTCCGTTACAGCCTGGGGCAATTTACTGTGGCCAAATAGCCTACCCCCCCCCCCATCAAATGATATACTGTCTGGGGAAGAGTCTTGATTAGAAACGTTACCTACCCATGTCCTGCAGAGATGCTGCCTCACCCACTGTTACTCCCGCACTTTGTTTCTTTTTTTGAATCATAGATTGGCCTGATTTGTTATTTACAGGCTCGGTATTAGAGAGGCTGCTGTGTAAAAGGCAGGAAACTTAGCCACAGTATTCTGAGATCATAGCGAGTGAACAATGCGTGGGCATGACAGTTAATTATTATTTTAATAAATAAGCATCTGCAGATCCATGGGTCCATAATAACCAAGTTCTTGTTTTATAACCTAGGATGGAGCCATGTGCCATTATGAAGCTCATTATATAACAACATTCAAATAGAAGATTCTAAAATTATTTTTACTCACAAATGTGCAAATTCTTTTCATTCATGATAAATTGTGTATTCTATATTCTAAAATTAACTATAATTTCACCCAAGTAAAGGTGTGGCATGCGTTCGTGTGGATTCAGGTCTACTTGTCGTTTTCCTCCAGGAACGTCCACATGAGCTTGTTGACCACATCGGGTTCATCTTGTTGGACCCAGTGGCTGGCCCCAGGCACGACCTTCAGTTGGAACACATTCTGTATGTACTGTTCAATGTGCGCAGTCATGCCAACTTCCAGGGCACCATCCTTGTCTCCCCAAATCACCAGGGTAGGTGCCATCACATTGTGGCACTTCGCTGGTTGGTTGCTGCAATAGAAGCAATCACATTCAGTCAACAATTACCAATGCTGCAACACAGTGGCGCAGCAGTAGAGTTGCTGCCTTACAGCACCAGATACCCAGGTTCCATCCTAACTATTAGTGCAGTCTTTACGGAGTCTGTACGTCTTCCCTGTGACCGAATGCGTTTCCTCTGGGTGCTCCAGTTTCTGCCCACATCCCAAAAACAGGCAGGTTTGTAGGTTAATTAGCTTTTGTAAATTATTCCTAATTTGTAGGATAGAACTAGTGTATGGGTGATTGTCAGTCGGTGCGGACTTGGTTGGCTGAAGGGCCTGTTTCCACGCTATATCACTAAACTAAACTTCATTCAGTTGGTAACCGGGCATTTCTTCAACAAGTATAATCACATCCAAGTGAAATCACCAACTAGGAACTGTGACCATTCAGTCCAGCCACAGCTTAATCCTTTCCCAATGCAGGCAATTTTGAATTAGCTTATTGTCATGTGTACCGAGGTACAGTGAAAAGCTTCACCCTAACTTATGATCTTTTCTATCTTTCTCTTCTACACAGATAACTGGCTGAAGTTCTGACTGTTCAGAAATTCAGCTACTTGAGCGAATACCAAAAACAAAAAATCGATTAACTTCAAATTCACATTTATTATCACATACACCAATTAAGGTACAGTGATATTTGAGTTACCATGCAGCCATACAGTTAAAATAACCCAACACAATTAAAAGAACGATAGAACTTAACATAAACATCCACCACAGTGATCACTGTGATGGAAGGCAATAAAGTTCAGTCAGTCTTCCTCCTTTTGTTCCAAATGTTGCCCAATAACACACCAGTGATATCCTTGGAAATATTTCACTATGTTACAGATGCTAGATAAATGCTGTTGCTTGTTATTGCTTGGGTCTGATTTTGTACAAAATCTAGAATATGGAAATGTGATTTAAATTTATTCAGAGCAAGAAGCTCTGCATAAAGCATTCATTGCCCCATTGTGTATTGTCAGTATAATGTTCCTCCGATGCAAAGGAATACAGTGCCCTTCATAATGTTTGGGACTTAGAAAAATAGTTTGACTGTAGTGTAGGAAAGGTGATGAGTTCTAGATAATGCAAGTAGTTGCCAAGGTGCAGGGTTGATGGTCTGAAGGATCACCGAGTTTGGAGACTGCATCAGATGGTTCTCAAAATGTGTGTCTTAAATGTTATCTGCCTCAATGTGAGGCTTTGCAATGTCCAAACGTGGATCAGTGGTTCAAATCCCACTTCAGAAACTCCGGCATCATACTCCAAGTGGACTCTTAACAAGAGTAAGGTCATCATTGTCACCCACCCCTACTCTGCTTTCAATGCATGGCATAGAAGCACACACAATAGTCACAGATGGAGCATGATTTGAGCGAGCAACTCACTGGTTACATGGAACTGCAATACCTAGTCGCTCATGGTCCCTCCTCGATTCCAAAATGAACAGCTTCACTTCAGCACATTCGTGGAACATACTGCTCCAAAAATACTATCTTCTGCATTATACACTAAAGCAGATCCCGTTCCCCTAACTCAGGCCGATAGAAAACTGCCCATTAGTTTTCCCAGGAATTTTCCCCGTTGTACTCCCCATCCTTCATGGTATATACAGATTAAATAGTCATTACTATTTTTGGGATCTTGCTGTGTGCAAATTGGCACACAGTTTATACACAGGCCACACTTGCACCAGGTACAGCAGCCCCTAGAACACCTCACACCTGATGATTACATTTTTACCCGTTATAGAAGAAACTGGAGCTTCCACAGTTCCAGTTTCTTCCCAACCTTGGCTATCCGCTCCAGCCAATTCTTGTCACACGCCTCTACCCCCCGAACCAGATCCCCAGCACCTTCAAGAAGTTAGGCTTGATGGTGAAGGGGACGGAAGATCGGTCGGGCCAGTTACCAAAGAGCATGGCCTCGCTCTACCTGCAGTTCACCCTGGCTCCCGTGGCCAACTCAAACTGGTCGCAGACACTGATCAATCTGCGGACCGACCCTGGATCCAAGCAGAAGAGTGACATCGTCCATGTACAGGGAGATTTGACATGAGTGCCCCCACTGCCTGACAATGTCACTCCTCTTATGCTCGCATCCTTCCTTGATGGGCTCGGCAAAACAAGACAGAGGATCAATGTCACATTGAGGCATAAAGCCAAGTCCAGTCATTGGTTGAATTCCCTACCTGAAAATGTTCCTGTAGTAGTTGTAGGGACCCACCAATGCTCCAGGCCGAGAAAAGCTGAACACGTAGGCCTCCAAATCTTCTTCAGTCAATCTATTATTTTTATTTTTGATCCCCATTCGTTTACTCATATAAACACTCTTCAGGGTCTAATAAAAATGACACAGCGGTAAATGTTAAAATAATTTTTAAAGCAAAATAAAACCTGGGGAATATAAATATATGATATGAAATGATCAACATGCAGTTGAGAAAATAAATGTTCGAACAGCACCACCACCCCCTCGCAACCATGTTTCTGTAATGGCCACATCATAATTCCAAGCATTGATCCATAAAGAAATGAGGAACAATTTGAGGCAGTAAAAGCAACCAGGGTCCATAGAGCACTTCAAATGTAGAAACAAGGAACTGCAGATGCTGTTTATAAAAAAAGACATAATGTGCTAGAGTAACTCAGCGGGTCAGGCAGTATCTCTGGAGAAAATTGATAGTTGGCGTTTTGGGTTGGGACCCTTCTTCAGACTGAGGATCTCGACCCAAAACGTCACCTATCCATGTTCTCCAAAGATGCTGCTGACGTGCTGTTAATCCGGATGTTGTGCCGTCTTTAAAATAAAACATGTCAATCATGAAGTAATCAATATTTTCAAGACAGTAAAATAGTGTACCTTGAAATCATCCATATGCATCATAAACTCTGGAAGTTTTGGTACTTGGAAGAAGAATATATAGCTGGATTTCAGCAGCTGGGATGGATGTTGTTTCATGTAGCCTGAAATAAAGAAAGTCAACTCACATTACCGGCTCTAAACCTTCACATAAAAATAAAGCAGAATCCCAGTGCGCATCTTTCTAGTTTGATATTAACGAGTGTATGTGTGTTGGTTTAGCAAGAACCAGATCGCAAATACACAAATTTATATACCATTTTAAAACATCGCTCATAAATATCTCTGAGAGCTTTGACTAGCTTTTGTGGTCAATTCAGATTACAATCCCACATCCGCCGGTTATTAATGCTAGTTAAAGGTTGAAAACATATTACTTCAGGTCCCCCTGGGGTCCTGCAGGAGATATAGCCTCCACTTAAAGTGACCCACGGAGCCAACAGAACTCGCTCCTACTATTGGGAAGAAATGACAGGACCCTGAAAACCGTGACCACCAGTTTCAACAGCTTCTTCCCAACCACCATCAGGCTTTTGAACACTACACAACACTAACTTCAGCAACTACTGTTACGGCCGCCAAAATCAAATACCTCAAAGGCCAATAACATAATACAAAACCAGGTTCAAATGGAAAAATTATTTATTTTTCACTAACAAAAAGAACTAAACCTGGATCAAACAAACAAAGAGGGGTCGGATGGGCTAGCAAACAAAAGATAAAGGGTGCTCTGGCCGACCACTCAATGGGCCGTCGGACCAGAGACTCTAAACCTGCCTCAGTGTGAAAATAAACCTGAAACAAAACCACGAAAACAATAATGCCAGTCCCATCCTTCCCAAGCAAAATAATTTAATACAGAATGAAGAGTTACATAAAGAACACTATGCAATCAAACAAACTAAACCAACACCAGACTGCTGCCACCAGTCTGAGGGGGAAGAGAGACAGAGGGAGAGACTGCCAGTGCACATGGTCTTTTTAAGCTGAGGCTCCGTCATCAGGCTCACGTGATGCAGCTTGGGCCAGGAGCCTCCAATCAGGTACAGGAGCAGCCAGGCAGCAGGAGGTACTAATGGCAATCACAGAAACAGGTTAGTACATAATTAAAGGTACACAAAATTGCTGGAGAAACTCAGCGGGTGCAGCAGCATCTATGGAGCGAAGGAAATAGGCGACGTTTCGGGCCGAAACCCTTCTTCAGACTGATGGGGGGTGGGGGGGGAGAAGGAAGGAAAAAGGGGAGGAGGAGGAGCCCGAGGGCAGGCGGATGGGAGGGTGGGAGGAGACAGCTAGAGGGTTAAGGAAGGGGAGGAGACAGCAAGGACTAGCAAAATTGGGAGAATTCAATGTTAATGCCATCCGGACGCAAGGTCCCCAGGCGGAATATGAGGTGCTGTTCCTCCAATTTCCGCTGTTGCTCACTCTGGCAATGGAGGAGACCCAGGACAGAGAGGTCGGATTGGGAATGGGAGGGGGAGTTGAAGTGCTGAGCCACCGGGAGGTCAGGTTGGTTATTGCGGACTGAGCGGAGGTGTTCGGCGAAACGATCGCCCAACCTACGCTTAGTCTCCCCGATGTAAATCAGCTGACATCTAGAGCAGCGGATGCAGTAGATGAGGTTGGAGGAGATACAGGTGAACCTTTGTCGCACCTGGAACGACTGCTTGGGTCCTTGAATGGAGTCGAGGGGGGAGGTGAAGGGACAGGTGTGGCATTTCTTGCGGTTGCAACGGAAAGTGCCCGGGGAGGGGGTGGTGCGGGAGGGAAGGGAAGAATTGACGAGGGAGTTGCGGAGGGAGCGGTCTTTGCGGAAGGCAGACATGGGGGGAGATGGGAAGATGTGGCGAGTGGTGGGGTCACGTTGGAGGTGGCGGAAATGGCGGAGGATTATGTGTTGTATTTGCCAGCTGGTGGGGTGAAAGGTGAGGACCAGAGGGACTCTGCCCTTGTTGCGAGTGCGGGGATGGGGAGAGAGAGCAGTGTTACGGGGTATGGATGAGACCCTGGTGTGAGCTTCATCTATGGTGGCGGAGGGGAATCCCCGTTCCCTGAAGAACGAGGACATTTCCGATGCCCTGGTATGGAATGTCTCATCCTGGGAACAGATGCGGCGTAGGCGGAGGAATTGGGAGTAGGGGATGGAGTCTTTACAGGGGGCAGGGTGGGAAGACGTGTAGTCCAGATAGCCATGTGAGTCAGTGGGTTTGTAATGTATGTCGGTCAGGAGTCTGTCCCCTGCGATGGAGATGGTGAGGTCAAGGAATGGTAGGGAAGTGTCGGAAATGGTCCAGGTGTATTGGAGTGCCGGATGGAAGTTGGTGGTGAAGTAGATGAAGTCAGTCAGTTGTGTGTGGGTGCAGGAGGTGGCCCCAAAGCAGTCGTCAATGTAACGGAGGTAGAGGTCGGGGATGGGGCCCTGGTACGTCTCGAACAAGGATTGTTCAACGTACCCGACAAAGAGGCAGGCGTAGCTGGGGTCCATGCGTGTGCCCATAGCTACGCCTTGTGTTTGGAGGAAATGGGAGGAGTCAAATGTAAAGTTGTTGAGGGTGAGGACCAACTCCGCTAAGCGGAGGAGAGTGTCAGTGGCTGGGTATAGGTTGCTTTTTTAACACCATAATTAACACCAGCAGAGGGAGCGCATAACAACTATGAACTTCAATCCACTGTATTTGGTTGCACTTAGCAGTTCAGTTTTGTTCAGCTATATATATTTTATCTGTGTGTGTAGCGCTTACAAGCCTGTAAGATGCTGCTAGCAAGAATTTCATTGTTCCATTGTCAGTACATGACAGTGTGAGGAAAGAGTTAACAGACATGGTTGATTTAGACTTGGGATAGAAAAATAACTTAGAAAGAAATAAGGTGTCAGCAGAAGCCAGACTGCTAGTAGAATAGAAAGTAACGATATAAAGAACAGAGAGAAATTCTAGATAAAAAGTAGCAATAGAAAGACTTCAGCAGGAGATAGCAGAGAAATTAGAACAAAGGGGAGAGGGACACGAAGTCACGCTCAACTACGCATGCTTGATGAGATTACATGAATATGTACACACACCCACTATGACAAGATGCCTAATTTAAATGCACATGCGATGCATGAAAGGGGAGGTGTCTTTGACGTTGGGTGGGCGTTCCCAGATGTTCTCGTCGGAAACGGGGCTTTATGTAATGATTGGAAGAAGCTCAATAGGGAGGGATGAGAATGTGATAATAATGAAAAGAAATGTATAAAGATAGAAGACATCCCGATCCTCGGTGTGCCTCTAGGGGACATCAGAGGAGAGGCACCTATTCTGCAGAATATGAAATTAATAAAAACACTTCTTTGTCTGAATTTGTCTCAAGAGCATTTGTGATTTTTGAATCTCACAACAGTTAAACATTCTATCTCTCTCTCCTGGAAACAAACTGTGGCCTTCAACTCACGAAAAAACACATCTGGATGTGGTGCATTCATGATGATTAATTTCTCTACCAACTCTGGGTTCTGAAGAGCCAAACTCCAAGCTAAGGCTCCTCCCCAGTCATGTCCAACGAGGATACAGCTGCTATATCCTGAAAACACAACAAAATAGCATTATTAGATTGTTGCGTTAAATACATTAAGCAAGATGTTAATCCAACTTGTTACTAGTTGTAGACAAAGACCACTGGGTAAATCTAACACCAGGTTCAAAGCCCAAAAGTCATACAACACAGAAACAAGCTAGTTTGTCCACATTCGGCCCATATCCCGCTAAACCTTTCCTATCCACGTACCCGACTCAAATACCTCCACTGGCAGCTCATTCCATATACCCACCACCTTATAAGACATTGACAGTATAACACCCAGCCAATCTTATCCATTGGTGAAGGAATGAGAGATCTAACAAAGTTCTTGACGTATCCTATTCTTGTACTGTTCTGATATTTCCAATGCACCAGAAGAAGCTGCCATATTCCAAGTAATTTCTAACTGTCTCCACCTCCGTACAGCCCTATGAAGGTGTTTTAATTATCCTTCCACACCAGTAAGTCTCTGAAGTTATCCTTGGGATTTTTAGGGGCCTGTCCCACTCAGGCAATTTTTTGGGTGATTACCGCAAAATTTTCAACATGTTGAAAAATTTTCGGCGACAGTGGTGACAGATCTCCTCGACACTGTTTACCAGTTGTGCTGAAAGTAATTTGCCTGAAAAAGCAACTGTCTTTTTCGCTCCACAAATATTGTCTGATTTGCTCAGTATTTCCTTATTGTTTCCAGCGCCTGTTGTTTTATTTTGTTGCTCTTTTAGCAATACACCAAAGCATAGAGTGGTGGAGTAACTCAATGGGTTAGGCAGCATCTCATGAAGACATGGACAGCCAATGTTCGTGTTGGGACCCTTCTTCAGAAATGTTGCCTATCCATGTGCTGCCTGACTTGATGCGTTACTCCAGTACTTTGTGTTTTGCTCCAGATTCCAGCATCTACAGTTCTCTTGTTTCTCTTCCACGTATGTGAATGTGAGTTAGTTTCCTTAATGGCTGCCAAGTACAACTATTAAGTAAACTCAGCTTTGTATGCTTAAAAAACTGCAGATTGCAAGTTTTAGGCTCCAGATCAGCATACATTTACTAAATTTAATTCTTCATTGGAGACCCATTGGAGCTGCACAAATTCTGAAAAAAAAATTACAACCTTCAATATTGTAAGATCACGGGTTTACAGAAAATCAAATTCCACATAAATGCTATTTGTATGCAGCAGTCCTGATACCCCTATGAAAAATGCAAAAAATAATTTTGTATTTATCATACCTAGAGCCTCAATCATTCCCCTGATATCAGCCAGCAAATACTCCATCTTGTAGTCACTTCGATCTTGGGGTGCATCAGAATCCCCGTATCCACGCAGGTCCATAGCCACCACTCGGTACTTACTTTTGAACTCCCGCAGCTGGTAACGCCACGAATACCTTTGACACAAACAGCGTCAATGAGATGGTAATCCACTGCCAACTAGCAGCAACAATTAACATGCTAGGGCCTGCGGCACACTTCGGATGATTACATGCAGATATTGCCCCTGGTAACAATGTACCTGCAGCCTCACACTGAAGAATCAATAAGGGCTTTCATTCCTATAAACAGCACAGTATTTTTATTCATTTGGAAAGCTTTGATTCCTTGCTGTTAAAAAAAAAAGATTTCTTTTCAGTGGTCACACAGCCAAGGAGATGTATTCATCAGGATGAGTCAGATTGGGGCGGCACTGTGGCGCAGCGGTAGAGTCACTGCCTTACAGCGCCAGAGACCATGGTTTGATCCTGACTACGGCTGCTGTCCGTACGGCGTTTGTACGCTCTCCGTGACCGTATGGGTTTTCTCCAGGTGCTCCGGTTTCCTCCACACTCCAAAGACATACAGGTTTGCAGATGACTGAACTTTAGTAAAAATTGCAAATTGTCCCTAGTGTGTAGGATAGAACTAGTGCATGGGGGTAATCGCTGGTCGGCACTGACACGTTATGCTGAAGTGCCTGTTTCGATGCTGTATCTCTAAATTCTAAATATTCAAATGTATAATGTCACTCTGCATCTCATGACATCCTAAATTGCTTTATAGTAATCAATGTGGACTGTGTGGATATTACGGGCTGAAGGGCCTGTTTCTGTGTTGTACAGTTCTATGTAGAGTCCACGTTAGTATTTATTTTGCTATGACTAAATAGGGCAACTTTCTACTGACAGGAGAAATTGGTGAGTAAATAACAGGGCACATTGTTTACCAGATCTCAGGAAAGCCATGGAGCAGCAACATCAACTGCTTGTTCCTCTCGCCAGCTGCCACATAGTGAAATTGCAGCCCTGAATCCTGTAGAAAGAGGATCGAGAGGTCAGTAATGCCCCTGTCCCACTTAGGAAACCTGAACGGAAACCTCTGGAGACTTTGCGCCCCACCCAAGGTTTCCGTGTGGTTCCCGGAGGTTGCAGGTAGGGAGACTGACAAAAACCTCCGGGAACCGCACGGAAACCTTGGGTGGGGCGCAAAGTCTCCAGAGGTTTCCTTTCAGGTTTCCTAAGTGGGACAGGGGCATTACCATCCAACACAACTGTCACTTACGAAACCACAGCTGTAGGTTTCAAACAGAAGGACTTCCATCTTTTAAGTTATGGTAACCTTTGTAATTATTACATTACAACATGCATTCTCTAAACTAGAGTCTTTCAAGCACCTTCAGGTGGCTATAAAATTCAGCATTTTCCCCACAGTGCAGGACCTCAATACCCAGCATTCTGGGCAATATGAATGGCTCAATTAATGTTACTGAAATAGTAGATATGTTCAGTTATTTTGCTGCTTTAGTGGTGCAGGAAGTGAGCAATTGGGGATATACGGAGTCACAGTCAAAGGCTTAGCAGAGGGTTGTAAAAATTTGGAAATATCTTACAGGCAAGTACATTTAAAAACAATTATTTCCCAAATTAATGGATTTTTAAAAAACTATTAGGAACTAATCTGGTGAATCTTTGCTGCATTTCATCTAAAAGCAAATCCTTTTATTTGGAAGGAGCCCAAAACTGTACAATACTGGAGAAAAGACGATGTTTCGTGATGAACAAGGGTCTAAATGACTTTGTTTTACTCCTGCTTTCATCAACAGGATAGTGGTGGAGAGAGTCAATAGATTCAGTATCTCTCTGATGATCTGTCCTGCGACCAGCACGATGAAGCAAATGAAACTCACCAATGCTCATACTTCCTTAGAAGCTTTGGCATGTCCCCAAATATGCTACCAAACCTCTGCAGGTGTACAGTGGAAAGCATGAGGCCTGCTAAGGTAACTTGAATGCCTATGAATAAGGAAGGCTGTGGAAAGGGTGGACATTGCCTGGTGCATAAGGGCATTGACTTCCCTATCATCAAAGTGATCTACTGGAAGCACTGCTTCAAAAAAGCAGCTAATATCATCACAGGCCTACACCATCCTAGCCACACTGTCATCATGCTATTAATATTAATATCAGATAAAAATAAAAGAGTATCTCGATTTCCATTCGGGAACAACTTCTTCCCGTCAAGCATCAGGTTCCTGACCTACCTTTATAACCCTACCTCAGCTCTAAACTAACAAGGACTTTGTACTGCGAAGATTGCGCTATGTACTTTGGCTTGCACTATTGTGATCTGATCTATCTAGTGTAAGCGATCATTTACTTTATGTTCATTTGGTATGCTATTGTGTGTAATGTTCTGTAAAGCTGCCGCACCCATCCACACTAATCCCATTTTATTTTACGACATCCCCACCATCTCCTTCACCATCAAATTGAAGCCACACGCAAATTGGAAGGAGTGCAACTCATATTCTGCTTGGGTAAATTTCAATCTAATGGCATGAATGTTACTTTCTCCAATTTCAAGTTAAGCATCTTCTCTTCCCCCCCCCCCCCTTATCCTCCACCCCACCTATCCGCCACACCCCCGTCCTCCATTCCCCCCCTTATCCTCCACCCCCCCCCCTTATCCTCCACCCCACCTATCCTCCATTCCCCCCCTTATCCTCCACCCCCCCTTATCCTCCATTCCCCCCCCCCCATCCTTATCCTCCACCACCCCCCTTATCCTCCATTCCCCCCCCCCCACCACCATCTCTGTACACACTGAGGCCCCCTGTTGGGGGAGGGGCACTCTCACGGGGGGGGGGGGGGGGGGGGGGCACGTGATGCATGCGCGCGGCGGTTTGAAACAAGGCGGCAGTTGAACGGTCCCCGCCGCCAGTACCTTGAGGCGGACGAAGCCGTGAGTCCCCAGTGACGGGTCGCTGAGGCAGGCGGGCGGGCTCTCCCGCACCCGCCACTCGAAAGCCCTCCGCCGCTTCCTCACCACCACCACGGCGGCCCGCAGCAGGACGACGGCGCAGATGACCGCGGTCAGCGTGTGGACGGCCAGCCAGGACAGGGCGGCCCTGGCGGCCAGCGCAGCGCGGCTGGGCAGCAGCAGCAAGCGGGACCGCAGCGTCGCCATTCCCGCTCCAAGCCCCGCCTACGCTCCCCCTCCTCCCAATCCCATTGGCTGACGCGCCCGCCACTCAGCGGTGGGCGGGCCGAGGCTGCAGGTGAGGCGGGGCTCAGGTGAGCGGAGGTTCCAAAGGTCAACAGGGACTCAGGCGTTATAACCATATAACAATTACAGCACGGAAACAGGCCATCTCGGCCCTACAAGTCCGTGCCGAACAATTATTTCCCCCTAGTCCCATCTACCTGCACTCAGACCATAACCCTCCATTCCTATATAAACAGATAACAATTATAGCAAACGTTGCTTGAGGATAAGACAAAAAAATGCTGGAGTAACTCAGCGGGACTGGCCCTGAGAATCAGGGGAGAGGGAGACACAGATAAAGAAGGTAAAGTGTGTGGAAACGAGAAATCAAGAGAGATGTGGATCAAGGAAAATATAGAATCGATCATTGTTAGTTAGAGAAGGTGACATCAAAGCAACTTGGGCAGCTTCCAACCCAGTGGCATGAATATTGATTTCTCTAACTTCAAAGTAACCCATGCATTCCCTCTCTCCCCCACTCGTACCAGCTTCAAAGTTGTCTTGTTGAGTCTCATTGTAACTCGTTCTCACCTGGCGCACAGCTAACAATGGCCAGTTCTCTTTATCATCGTTACTTTTTGCATATCTTTAATTCATTTGTTCTATATACCTAATTTCTTTCCCCAGGCTGTCTGAAGAAGGGTCTCGACTCACAACATCACCTATTCCTTCTCTCCAGCAATGCAGTCTGACCTGCTGAATTATTCCAGCTATAATGTCAATCTTCGTGTTCCATTATCATATGCCCCAGATCCAAGCTCCAAGTCTTTATTATGGAATATTAGCTGTGTATCAGTTAATCCATCCCTCGGGTTGAAATTATTCCAGTTATGTGGAAAATAATTCCTTAATCTATCTCCTTTCCTAGTCCTTACACCCAATCTATTTTTTTAAATAAATGTGCAGGCAGGCAGCTGAATTTAGATCAAGATTTGTACCCATAAATGAAAACATCTATTTTAGGAAAATCACAAGGAATGAAGATTAGAGGACTCACAACTGTTTGTACGTTCTCCCAGTGACCGTATGGGCTTTCTCGGGGAAACTAGAACTAGGGGACATAGTCGCAGAATAAGGGGGGGCTCTTTTAAAACTGAGATGAGGAAGAACTTCTTCACCCAGAGGGTGGTTAATTTATGGAATTCACTGCCCCAGGGAGCAGTGGAAGCAGAAACGTTAAATATATTTAAGTCTAAAATAGATGGTTTTTTAGCTGCCAAGGGGATAAGGGGCTACGGGGAGAGGGCAGGGATATGGACCTAGGTATGGTTAGTATAGTAAGACCTGAGTGATCTCCTGGACAAGTGTCGATCGCCTGGATTGGGGTCGGAGAGGAATTTCCCGGATTTTTTCCCCGAATTGGACCTGGGTTTTTATCCGTTTTTTGGCCTCCCCCAGGAGATCACGCGGTTCTTGGGGTGGAGAGGGGTGATAGCGGTATAAAGGGGAGGGTAGTGTCTTGTGTTCTGTGTCTTGTGTACTGTTTGTGGTTAAGTGTGTCTGTTTAGTGTTCAGCCATGAGCGAATGGCGGTGCGGGCTCGACGGACCTGGTGGTCTACTCTCGCACCTACTTTCTATGTTTCTATGTTTCTCCGGGTGCTCCGGTTTCCTCCCATATTCCAGACATGCAGGTCTGTTGGTTAATTGGCTTCTGTAAATTGCCCCTAGTGCATTGGTTGAAAACTGGGATAACTAGTGTACGGGTGATCATTGTTCAGCACGGACATGGTTGGCCAAAGGGTCTGTTCCCATGCTGTATCGCGAAACTAAACCGTGAAAAGTTCAGTGTGGGAATGACTTCTTGAAGCATGTGAAAGGCCTAGCTTGTGAGTTAATTCAAAAGTCACTGGCTTTCTTAAAAAAAGGCTTGTAGTTATACAAATTTTGCAATGTCAAAACATGACAAAGCATTACAAGCCAATGGTATGTTTATTTCAAGTGCAGCCAGATTGATAAAATACAGAATATTAAATATCACAAGGAGCAAGAAGCAATATTTCTTCAATACTATACTTAAATTTAGCATAAAACCTCAATCAGATTAAAGGATGACGATGGAATCCATTAGTTGAAGGTTTGTCATTATTTTCTTCCTGATTGCATGTGTAGGGGTTATAGTAAAATAAACAAATAAACAATTTTCACTTCATTCAGCTGCAGTATAAATTCTGACAATGCACGACACAGATTATATTTTTGTTTAAAAGGTAATTGTGGCAAAACTGTTTTTGTTACTGTTCAATTTGATTTTCACACTTCATATTGCACAATTCTATCACATTATCCCAAATTGGAATTAGTTATTCCATATTCAGTAAAAATGTTTATTTCAACAATAACTGCACAAAAACTAGGAAAATCTAGTAATTTCTTTCTACATATATTCAAAATGTTTAATACAAGCATTTTCATATTTAATATAATTAGAACTTGAAGAGTGACATTGTGTTGCATTAAAAAAAAAGCTAACTATTTCATTTGATTACTGGTTTACATCACATTGATGCCATTAATCTGCAAGTAAAATTATCCACAAAAACATTAAATAGTGTGTAAAGTGTGCTCAGCATGTACAACGCAAACATGAAAATTAAACTAAATATGCCTGATGTATCCAAGAACAAGACAGTTGTATTGTCTACCAAGCAGTCCATTTAAGGGGTGGAATGCACACAAAACAAATTGAGCAGGATACAAATAAAGTCACATTATTGGAAAACGTAAAAAAATACACTGGAGTAATATCCATAAATGTGTACATCTGAAAGTTTTAAGTGTTTTGATCAGAATATAATGAAATCACCTCAGTCTCAGACTGAAAGGCTAATCTATTAACAAATGACAATATTTGGCAAATTCAAAGTACAATTGAAAACATTAAAAAGGCTATTATTCTAATATCTGAATACAAATATTTTGTTCTCTGCATACATATACAATTTAAATACATAGTTTTTATTCACCCCAAATGTGCCTTTGGAGTTTAACGTTAAGGACTTGCAATCCATTATGATATGCATTGATATCAGTTCAGAACATATTTATACCACTGTGCGCAAAGTACCCACTGAACCCTGAGCGTAGACAGCAAGCAACTCATGTAGAAGGAAAAGTGAACTGCAATTGCCCTTTTGTCCGAAATATCACGTGCAATAAATGGTGCCATACTTGAGAAAATTGCTTAGAAGGAGTCGACAGTCAACCATTGTACGTTACACAAACATTTCCCATCCAAAGATAATTTGAGGCTGTTGCAAATGAAAGCCTAATAAAATTGGAAGTGATTCCCAGATATTTCCCACAAAAATGAAATGCAATAGAACACCAAAAGAGGATGGTTTTGGCCCTACCTCCTAACAAGCCATTTTCAATTGCAAGTACAAGAAGCGACTGAAACATCAAAAGTATAAGATGCACCGATCTACAAAAAAAATTTGTATAGTTGGAACTTTTCAGAAGTAGTGTCTCTGGTATAATTGGAACATCATAGAACAAGGGACAATTGTTGTCTTTGACCAGTCTAGTTGCCAAATAAATAGATTATAGTTTGATAGTTCGGGTAATAGTAAAGTAATTACCAGCCATTTTAAATTAGAAGCCCAATGTTATCAGAGTATCTACTTTTAAAAAGGCAATGTATCTCAATTGTCAATAAATGCTCAAACAAAACATGGATGGAAATTCTGTGAACCAAACTAATGGGCTATATAAATCCAGATTCAGCTGGTTTTGGTGAGCTGCAATATTCGTTGATAAAGGGTTGTTAAAGGTGATAATAAAGTTAATTAAACACTTCCTGTCAAGTCTGCATAATCACAAAAGCTTTCTTTTCCTGCCTCCTAGTGGTAGAACGTTCACACTTTGCAGCAATAAAAATAACAATCTAATCCGCCACACTGGGTATACTGATAGGGTAAACCATTTGTTTAGGGTGGCCCCAACAGATCATCAGCTACTTAGCAAACCCCAAAAATCAATGGAGACAAGGGACTGCGGAAGCTGGAATCGTGGAAGAACTCAATTTGTCAGGCAGCATCTGTGGAGGGATTGGACAGAAGACACTGAAGAGGGCCATGACCAGAAACATCACCTGTCCATTCCCTTCACACTATTGGCCTTGCCCTATAAATCAATGCTTTGTTAATGTGCATAAATTTTAAGATGTAAATATTTGACAGATCACATTTTGATTTTATCTACAAAAGAGACAATTCTACCAATCCTGCCACCCGAATGACAAAACTATACTTATGGATGGAAATAGATTTGCCCAAGCTGCGCAGGCTAGTGTGACAGAGTTCGCAGGACTATGATCTATGGGCTGTTGTTTCAACCTCCCAGTCAAGGTCAACTGCTGTGCTCAGATTATTGCTTATACTGAAAAAACCCAAATGCTGCACAGGCACTTAAATTTACTGTTTTAGTCCTTGGTTAAACAACACTATTTCAGCAAGAGGACACACAAACCAAGAAAAAGACCAGATTAGAGTATAGATGCATATTTACATGAGACTGCAGAAGTAGTATCCATTTTTCACGGGACATAATACGAGGTTGGTGAAAATTACGTCCAGGAATTAACGTTTTAGTCAAAATCTACAGGTGCCCTTTTACAGGACGCTAAATAACTGCCATAACTACGGTCAGTATTTTGTTTTGAAGCAGAGCAGATGTGTGTGCTTGTGCGTGGGGGAGGGTGAGGGTGAGATAATTAAATGTTAATCACCAAAATCCCTATTTCACACTAACTGCAGAAATCAGTGCCATAAACCACCAACTCTTCTCAAGTATCTCCCTTGCAGTAATGAGGCTCATGGACTAATGTTTCAAAGAGAGTACTACAAATAAATACTGTAAGCTTCTGAAATGCATGCTCTCCGACCATGAAACTTTTACAAGATAAATTTACATTATAAATGCCCCAATTTTCTAACACCTTAGTAAACTTATACAGGGCATTAATGTCACCAACTAAATATTATTTAAATGCACAAATTCTATTTATTGCTGCTAAAAACTCCAGCATTGGTAAACAAAGCAAAGCATCTCTCAAATGCTAAGACTGATAGGTTATTTCATAATTGCTGTGCTGTCCTGAGGGACAAGGACTCTCTTGTCTCCCGATCTCAAAGCTCATTGTAACAGCAGCCTCCAAAATCCCTAAATGTATTTTATCTCGGTCAAGCATCAAGCTGGGGCCAATTCTGTGATTTGATTTACACCTAGCGACCTGCCTTCTTCCTGTGTCTCTACTACGTTATAAATAGCACGACTAATGTGGACAGATAAGAGGAATCTGGTAATTTTTTTTCTCTTTTGAGAATTGGTTAAAATACCTTTCAAGTAACTGAAGCAATTGGAAATGGTGATTTCAAGGAAAGTATTTCTTCATGAGATGTTAATCAGAGAAATCAGATTTAAATGACTGTTGGTGGAGGAACAAGAGGGAGGTGATAAGTATTCTTTTTACACTTCTCAAAACATGCCATCTGAAGAGTGATCAAAGTAAAATCGCCAACTTTCAAAAGGGAACTGAATTTAAACTTGAAAAGTTAAACATTTACAGGGCTATGAGGAAAGATCAGGGATATGGGTCCAATTGTGCAACTCCTTCAGAGTCAGCACAATCATGAAAAGGCAAATGGACTCTACTCATTCAGGATGATGCTGTGAATCGGTTTAACACTGACATCACACAACATTATTGACAAGCACCTGCATTTTTCCAAATGTCCGACTGTCTGGGTTTGAGAAATTTTTCTGGAAGCGATAATTTTGATTTGGAAGATTTAAAAATGCTGGATTTATTATGAAACCATTTTATATATGGCTGTGAATAAACAATTTGGGGGGGGGGGGGGGAATCAGCTTTGTTTGCAATCAAGATCAAAAGATCCCTTTTTGGCAGAGATAAGTAAGCATGCTATAAATGAATATAGGCAAGATACAAATTACAAAATTGGTGTTCACATAATCTTTTGAAGATCAATTCCTCCACTTCAAGTTCCAAACTCAGCATCACGAAGAAGTTAAACTGTAAACATTTCCCTACCTTATAACTAGATGCACCTCTTTATAAATCAGTTCTTAAGTGCATCATTGTACTGGTGTATGGAGATAACACAGACTGCTGCAATGGATATTAGTTGAGCTATTCTAGGTTCTTCATTTCCTTTCTTTCTGAAAATGTTTTGATAACACTTCTTTAGTTATATGCACTCATTCTGTTACTGATATTGGAAAATATCCATGATTTTTCTTTCGATATCTTAAGAGGAAAACTAAATTGAACCAATTCTTTAACTCAATCTTGTCCTTGCATTAACAATGGAAGGATTCATTGCCGAGAGAAGAATATTCAGGCTTTAAGAGACAAGTTTCTTTGAGTAATTCAAACCCAATTATATATCTTGCTCTCCTACTAGACGCCCATATCTTTCTCCACTTTCCAAAATTTCTTGGCACCAACTTCCGGCAATAGATTGGAAAGTAATTTCCAATATTACTGGCACAGCCAACTAAAAAAAGTGCATCTCTTGTGCAGAGTTGTCTGTGGAATAACTTTCTCCAAAGCATTTTTATATCAAAAGGCATGGAAAGTTGGCCCATGAAACAAATGAAATTATTGCAGGGTCCAATTCTTCCAAATTCATCAGATGTACCATGTTGCCATCTATTCTAGCAACATCATGTACTGAGCTACTCAGCTGACTATTTTTCTAGCAAATACCTGAACATTTGTCAGAACTATAGTCCTGGCAGCATGTTGACAATTAACAGCAGGGTTGTTTAAAAGCGCTTTTTAAAAAAAAAAATCACTTTTTCTTACTGTGGTAAATGTGTCATTTAACTTTTAATAATGGAGTAATTTTAATCAAGATGTATCATAAGCAAGCTACGTTATCAGTGCATTCTGAAAGCATGATCATTAGGTATAGGTGATCACTCCAATGGAACAGATTCTAGGCTAAAGAAAAAAGACACCAGTGTATTGTATAAAAGGTGTGTTTATTCAATAATCGATACAGACCAAATGCAATTTTTCTGCCTCTCAGTAAAACCGACTTTAAACTGAGGTTACCAACACTGGAGCTGGTACTGTATAGTGGGTATTTTGGCACATTAAAATATGTTCATTTAAAAAAAAAAGAAAAAGGTTAAAAACAGCTGAAAAAATAAAATTATATTTAAAGGCAAAGACGAGGAATGGTACATTAATTTAAATTTTGCCATATTTGCCATAAAACAATCACTCGTCTAATTCTTGCTGCAGAGTTTAACTAGGAGAACCAGCACTTCACTTGATGCTTTTAGCGAATACTAAAGAGACACTTGCACAGAAACAGCTCGTATATTTTGTACAACCCTCTGAAGAAAAAAAAGGAACGCCCAGAATCGACCATATAAAGATAAAACTCACACCTGGGCCTCCAAATCGTATGGAAGTCTGCTACATTAATAAAGTAAGTTTTTTTTAATTACAGAAAACATACAAGTTAAGCATTGCACACCAACCATACCCACTATACAGCATCGGTTGAACTACTCAAGGGCAGCTGAAACCTCTGGTTATTTGCAGAAAAGAAAGTCAGCTCTTGTATCTTTACTATTCAGAGGGACAACAGTACAAAACAGTTTCAGCAGTGCCATTCAACATTCGTATCTCCTGAGGTAATGAGACAAAACAATTTTACCTACTTTGGTTGGTAGTCCAGCTTTGATCCCAAACACTGCAGAAAAGAAATTAAAACAGGGAAAAACAAAAAAAAATGCTTTAGATGGGACAGCTGTTTAAACTCATAACCTCCGACATACGATTTTTTTCCCTTTTTTGTATTGCCATAACCATCACATGGCTTGTCAGAACATACCCAGCCTAGTATGTGAAAACTCTGTAGATAAACAAAACCCGCAGACAGCACTATGCACTGTAAAAAAAAAATGAACACATAGTTGCACTGCTTAAATAGTCCATCCAGATTATACTGTTGTAACTTAGTGAAGGGGCCAGTTTTCCCAATTACAGGGGAATCCACCCATATATATCATAGTATTGCCCCGTTCTCTCATGAGCAGTGAAGGAGACGAACTAGATTTATAGAGCCAATGCAGCAAAACCGTTCAGGAAACAGGGCCCTGACACTGTAACAGTGAAACCCTGTTTGATTGAGTACATCAGAATGTTATTGTGTCTTTTCGTACATAGTGAAGGAGTTTGGCGAGGACAGCCTTGCAGCTAATGGGTAACCCCTCCCTACCCTCTTTACAGTAGTATCATTCGGAAAGCTGGACGCACATTTGTGCACGTGTTTTCTAAACAACAATAAGTTTTTTTTGTCTATTTGTTCATTCCTATATTGTGGGTTAAATGTAAGGCAGACTTCTGTCCATCCATGTCCATCCATCCATCCAAGGCATCGACTGAACGATTCGCTCACTCACTGGGTCACACATGCAGAAAGACCGTGCACCAAGAACCTGGCCCAAACACTACGGTGCCACGCAACTCATGGAAAACAGTTTCGTAGTACTTTCAAAAGTCAGGATATCCAGGAAAAGGGGTCCTCAGAAGAGATTCTCTTCAAATATTGCCATTAAGTCGCTCTGAAAATTCATGTCAATCGTAGCCGCCATCTAAATCACAAAAGAAATGTGTGAGAAAACAATCATGTACGGTTTGTCTATTCTGTCAGTAATTTAAAACTTTATTTTTTTCCAGAAATCTTCAAATAATTGCTTGCTATACAGCCTCACTAATATAAGAAACAGGCAAAGTCAATCTTTAGCTGATCAAAGGGCAAAAGTAGAGTTAGATGACAGACCCACTATTATTTGACTGGCAGAACAGACTTAGAGGCTGTGGCCTGCCCTGCTCCTGTTTGTTAAATGGCAAGGGGGTTGTATTTCCAATGTTTGCTCAAAATTTCTAATGCCTAGTCGAGGGCCATGCCCAATGGATGCATACATCAAGGTTAGTTTACTCGAACATTCCTTTCTAAACGCAACGAGGATCAATGGAAGACCCCTATGAGGGATTCATAACCAGGAGGTCAAAACTTTAAAGCGAAGGACAAACAATAGATTTTAATGACAAACCTGTTAATTTGTCAACTTCACCTCTGCAATATTGCACTGATAACCCAAGAGAACACAATGATTATCAGCTACAAAATAATGACATAGTGGATCCTTAATTAAAGATCCTAGCTCTCCCCTATTTTAGTATCACATCCCTTTTTTGTACCCATCAGTCCGCAACTCAGGGGCAGATAAAAATCAAATCCCCATCAACTAGCCAGAGTCCCTTCTGCTTCAAAGAATATTTTTAGATGGTTCTTCTCACTTCACCATTAAAACTTTCTTAAACTCGTTAAATGGTTGCTGGCCAAAAATTCAAAGTATCACCTTAATATATCTAGATTTCAAATGCTAATCAGTATTTTCAAACTGATCCTAATTTTCACAATTTGTGTATTTAATCATCAGTATCCAATGAAAACAATCCTGTAAAAAAAATATTTTCACCAACTCCCAAAGGTACTAATACGTCCCAAAGGTGTACTAATATTCCCAAAGGTACTAATATTGCACAAGTGCACTGGCCCTTCAGTAACAGCTTATTTAACACACACTGCAGAAATATTGAACCTATTCTATACTTTTACAATATTCATACACAAAATTCTTCTGGTTGATATCAATGGATTACATATCACAAAAAATTAGGGACAATTATTTCCCCTCTGTGAACCCACGGTAAACTATCTAAAAAGTTATCACAAACTAATAGGCATGGTTCTAAGGGACTGTAAATCATGTTCAACATTCCATCCCATCTACGAGTTGCACTGGAAACTTACTGCTTCCTTCCGCCTTCGTTCTTGCTCCCGCTTCCTTGCTAGCTCTCGCTGCTGATCCAGCATAGACTGTGAGGTGGGTTGAGAGCTCTGTTGCTGCTGCTGCTGTTGCTGCTGCTGCTGTTGCTGCTGCTGCTGCACCTGTTGTTGTTGCTGTTGTTGTTGCTGTTGCTGTTGCTGCTGTTGCTGCTGTTGTTGCTGCTGCTGCTGCTGCTGCTGCTGCTGTTGTTGCTGTTGCTGTTGAAGATGCTGCTGCTGTCTTCTCACCTCCTCGTGAGCTCTCCGGGCGCACTCCAAAGCATCCTCCTCATCTCGACTTCTGGAAATTCAAACCAATATTCGGTCAAAAGCATTACAAGGGTAGCAAAGCGCCACCTGTTGAGTTCTTGCTCAGTCAGCTGTAGACATATTCAATACACTTGAGCAATTGTTTTGAGTTTTAGTTTTGAAGATACGGCCAGAAACAGGCCCTTCTATCCACCAAGTCCGTGTCAACCAGCAATCCCAGCAAACTAACACTATCCTACATACACACTCAGGACAATTTACCATTATACCCAGGCAATAGGCCTACAAATCTGTACTTCTTTGGAGTAAAAGCAATACCGAAAGCAATGGCTTAGAGTTTGCTGCAAAGGAATATCAAAGAAAATCTGGTCATTTACTTGGACATTTAACATTTTCCCCATAACATTGGCTGAAAACCTGAGCTAATAATAAGACCAGGATAACAAAACAGTTTGGAGCAAGCAATCACGCATCTCCTCCACCAAGTTGATTAGGAAATTAAACGTGACACAAGTATCAATAGGAATGGTGATTTCAATGTTAAATTAGATCTAAAAGAAACAAAGGAGGGGAAAAAATAATGAATTGAGGAAAAAAAGTACTTTAAAGCCTCAATCAACAACAAAAATTTGAAGGAAATGACATTGCAATCTTTCCCTTTTGGTACTATTGAGATTGATTTGCTTTATTAATGCACAGTGGTGTTAAATGGGCATTTAGACAGGAAATGAATAAACCTCTGTGCATTGAGCTTGTATCTGATATGCAAACATATAAAACAGCTTTCAAGGATGGGAGGAACAGTGTGATGCAACTCCCTCGCAACTTTACCAATATTTCAAATAGGTCCTTTTGTCAGAAGAAACTTGATCATAATTGTTCAAAGATTCAAGTTTCTTCCGCTGCATTCCAAAGACTCAACCTGAAACACAGCGCAGGCCAACAATGACTACTTAGTAGACAAATCAAGAAAGGAAGTTGATTTAACAGAGTAATCTTCATCCACAATGGGCCTTCCTTGTAATAGAGAACTGCTCCTTTCCTGGCACACTTCCACAGGTGCTGAGGTGAGAACATTTTGTGCACAATGAGTTCAGTGGCAATAAGCACCGGGCACCAAGCACGGCTGGTATACATTAAGCTGGCTGGCAAGAAACAAAGGAAGCAAGGCAAACCTTACAGTAAATACAAAAATGAATTTTACTGTCCCTTGGTGCATGTGACAATAAAGTACAATTGAACTACATCGGCTTGATAGTGCAAAGAAATGGAAAGGCTAGACTTGCCGCTGTCTCTCCTGCTCCATGCGGAGACGCTCCTTCTCCGCTGCCTCGTGTTGCATCTTACGATACTCTTCCTGTGCTTTAAGCGCCTTTTCTCGCTCCTCTTTCTCTCGCGCTGCTCGCCTAAACTGCTCAAAGCTATCGCTTGATGATTTTGCCGTAGATGAGGGAGTGGAAGGAGTCTTCTTAACAAGACTTGCCCATGATCCCATGTTCTTGATCTTGAGATCCTGAAACATGCACGCATAAAGAATGTAGAACTCCAATATGGTAACAACGCACAATTAACTCTCAAGCTGAACAGGTCTGAGAAACCAAAATAAACGATTTAGGTACAATTTAAGACTTAGTAATTCAAAGAAAAGGAATATTTGAACATTTCTATTTTAAAATAATATTTAACGTTAGTTAATTGATAAATAACTAAGCAGCCTATTCATCCAGTTTCATGGACCCAAAAGATCACTGATTCAGAATGAATTACCAACCATCAGAGACATAATTCAGGAAAATAACAATCAAAATAAATATATTTTCTCACAATTGAGGAATTCCCTAAGGGGACTTCAGGACAGGAATAAAAACAAGTGGATTGGTCATCAGTTAGTGGTGAGGGGCTGTCCCACTTGGGCGACCTAATTGGCGAGTTTAGAAGAGTTTGAAAAAATGACATGTTGAAGACCGCCTTCAACTATGTAGAAGACCAGTTTCGATTAGCTACGACTAACGTCGGGAAAAAATGGATGCCGAATAGTGGAGAGTGAAGACGACTTCCTTCGATCTCCCTTCGACTACCCTTGGACTATCTTGAAGACTATCTACGACCACCCTCGATTACCTACGACTAACATGCCGACCTAATAAGACTAAACCTACGAGTAAAAAAAGTATCGATTTTTTCCATGGCGACCTTTTTTTACTCGCGGCCATTTTTTAACATATTGAAAAAAACGCCGCGACCTAGCTGAGGCCTCGAGTACGCGGAGACCACTCTCGAGCATGAAGGAGAGTTACGAAGACCTCCTATGACCTCGTGTCGACCATGCTGCGAGTATGAGTCAAGGGCAAACTCGCCAGAACTCGTGGATTAGGTCGCCCAAGTGGAACAGCCCCTTTAGTTATCACTCCATATTGGAGTGGACATGGTCATCAGTTAATGCATGCAATGCCTCTCACCTTTTTGGGAGCCACAGGAGTTTTGGGCGTCTGTTGTTTGTGTTTGTCTTTGTCCTGAGGAGAAGGCTGCGAGCTGTGTTCCGGAGGCCGAATCACTGGCCCAGCAACTTCCATCTGCTTCATCTCCGCCCCTGCAGGAGGAAAGAACCCAAAGTCCCTCAACACACATTTGAACAAAAATGATGGAAACATTCTGATCAAGAAGCCTCTGCGGAGGGAGAGAAATAAAAGTGCAGACTCGATGGGCCAAAGATTTATAGGAAAGAACTGCAGATGCAGTCTGAAGAAGGGTCTCGACCCGAAACGTCACCCATTCCTTTTCTCCAGAGATGCTGAGTTACACAGCATTTTTATGTTTACCTTCAATGGGTCAAAGGGCCAGTTTCTACATTGTTTCTCTAAAGTCTAAAGTAAATGACAATTTCACTGGAAACAGACGTTGAGAAATGAGCTGATGCAGTCCTCCTGCTTGTGTTTGCAAGCAGAGTTCCTGAGATTATCTCTGAAGGGCAATGCACTGATTTTCAAATTATGTCTCTTGTTCTGAAGGAAGGTCATAATCAAAGCAGGCAAAGAACTTCCGTCATATCTGAAGGGATGATAATGATCCCCAAGGCGATAGAATGTGCTACTCACTGTGACCAAGATGTGGAGGTGGTTTGTTTCCTTCCCTCGGCTTTGATGGCTCCTGCCGCATTGAAGGACTAAATGGCTCATTTCTGATTACGGGTGAAGAGTGACTCTTCTCTTCTTTCACGTGCACCATCGGTTGCGACTGTACTATTGACGGTGTTCGGGGTTCCTGTGAGAGAATAAATATTTCTCAGACCATAGCAATCCAAATTAGACTGTTGAGGTAAAAGTATCCAAGCTACTGTGAATCAGTGGAGTTTCCATTCATGCTACACTAATGTACACCCATAGCAAAATGAACGCATGTAAACAGCAGAATCAAACAGAAAGGGGCACCGTCTGGCAGGTTAGTGTAGGCGAATACTGTAGTATTAAAACATGCTGGAAACAAATCAGGTCAGGCACCTTCTTAGAAAAGAGAAACATTTAAGGACAGAGACCTTTCACTCTGAGTAGTCAGGTTCACTGCATTTTTCTGAAACGCAATAGTTGCGTCAGTTCCAAGCAAGTTTGCAAAGATTGCTCCATGCATCAGAAATCTGTGCCCATTTCTGACAGGGAAGATTTTCCCAGGCTCAGAGGGGAGGAAGATTTAGAGGACAAGTCACAACAGGCCTTGTACAAAGCTGGAGAATTAGTATGCAGAGAAACTAAACTGCCCAGATTATATGCATTCAAAGTAAAATAGGTCAGTGTTCATTTCTCCAGTGTGGATGCCCAAATACCATAACTGTGCATGAGAATGATAGTTTTAGCTCATTACTATATATTTAGTTTCATGTTAATGGATGGTTTAGAAGTTCAGGGTCATGATATCTTTCACAAAACTTTAATTTCCCTCAAATGAACTCTCAACTGGAATCCCTGTTAAATGAGAGGTTGCCTGCAAAGTGTACTGTGCAAACTCATATGTACAATTACACCAAATTTAACAAAGATTGAATGCACACTTTCCTGTTGATTACTTGAATTTGCCTCTGATCGAGGCTTCATTATCAAAGAACAGCTTTCGGAAAAATGCAGGAGAAGTTGCACAGGGGACGCGAGAGCAAGAGAAAAAATAACTTTGAAAGGAATGAGTCAATTTCCAGAACAACCATTCAATTGGTTCGATTCACTGTTGCTGAATTTGACAAGCTGAACTATTGACAAGCTTCATTATATTGTGACTGTTGCTGTACCAAACATTCATTACATAAAGTGTGAGAACATTCTTCATGAACAATGCTTCTCAAAGATTCCCTGATTAGGACAATAAGTGAAATTGTAAAGGCATCTGGCTTGATCTCAAGTCTATGACGATCTCAACACAAATAGTGACTGGAGAATTAAAACTGGACAAAGTTTCTGCTCTTCATCGCTAGCCACTGAACCTTCATGCGAGTCTAAGTGTGCGTAGACAGATTATTAGTATCGTTCTTTTTTTTTTAAATGCCCAGCAAAGTTCACTTTATTAGATGCATATTTTTAACCAAATGTTTTTTCACCATGTCCTGCAAACACTAATCTTTTTGTAGATGCTGATTTAAAGGCTCCAAAGAGCGTTGTTGTGTTTCCTCTGCCCACGGCCTCCCGCGTGTGTCCCCCCCCCCCAGAATTTAGCTGATCTTGCTGACTTCCATCATGAAACACAAGCTTGCCTGCCTCCAGACCACTACGTCCACAGACTCGTCTTCCCTTACCCTTTTATTTTACGATCTTGCCAACTGTGTCAAAATCGAGCACAAAAAATTGAAAAATCTGATTCATTGTTAGGAAAAGAAAAAAAAAAAGAAAGAATATCATGCCTGCTTGGAATAGACTATGCTTTGCTCCATGATACGGAAAAGATGCTTTTTACCTGTTTTTTAGTCTGTACATTTCTTGGTGGTGACTGAACAAGGGATGGAAATTGTGGCAGTGGTGGGGAATGCATCAGGAGCGGAGAAGACACATCTGCCATATGAGCTGAGAAAAGCAAGCAAGAAAAATTAAAACCACAATTTTCCACCAAAGGAAATTTAATTAGCACTTTTTATACCTTCAGAATTTCCCAAGAACTTTGCAACTTAAAAAAAGTTGTCACTTTTTATGCACAGTTGTTAAGATGAGACATTTTTTCAAAGTAGTTAAGGGGTCAATATTTACCAGAACAATGGGCTTTTGAAAGGCCTAGATAGAGTGGACGTGGAAAGGATGTTTCCATTAGTGGGAGAGTGCAGAACCACGTGGGAAAAGCCTCACAATAAAATCAAAATAAGTTTGGAATGAAGATGGGGGTATTTCTTTAGCCAGAAGGTGGTGAATCCGTGGAATTCATTGCCACAGACGCTGTGGAGGCCGTAATTGGGCACTTCTAAAGTGGAGATTGATAGGTTCTTGATTAGTAAAGGTGTCAAAGATTACAGGGAGAAGGCAGGAGAATGGGGTTGAGAGGGGAAAATGGATCGAATGGCGGAGTAGACTCAATGAGCCGAATGGCCTAATTCTTTCCAGTGCCTTATTCTCCAAATTCTTCAAAACAGTATCAAGAAATCTTTTATGTTCATTTGAGTGAAAATGGACTGCTTAGAAAATTATTGTTTGATGAGTTTATCAAAAGGCGCATCATTGGTTTTTTTAACTTAAAATTGAACTATTATTTCAATGATTTTTTTTTCATTTCAAATACTACTTTACGATTATGTATAGGCCTGTTTTGGACCAAACATTCTTTAGTTCTGGAACCAACTTGAATTTTTAGCTTTAAATTATTCTGAATAATCTTCACGATTTGTAAAATCTTGCTTAACAAAATATTTCCCAGGAATTCATCCCTTTTTTAAATCAAGGATTATTTGATTTGCTGCATAAATGACAGAGTAAGAGACGGATGTTTTTTTAAGACTCCTTACCTGTGGAGTAGGGATCAGGTTTTGGCTGCCGTGGGGAGTGGTGATGCTGAATGACTTGCTGGGGTTTCGCCTGCGGGGGAGGTTGGTGGGGAGGCTGCGGGTGCTGGATGTGTGGTGGAAACTGCATGGGCTGCATGTGAAGTGGCCTTGGCTGCTGCTGCTGCTGTTGCTGTTGTACCTGCTGTTGGGAGAGAGGCTGAGGCTGGGGATGTGTCACAGCCTGAGTGTGGGGTGGAGGCTGGGGCTGCGCGTGAGATACCTGGGGTTGGCTGAGGATGGTCTGGGGCAGTGGCTGGGGCAGGGACGCAGTCTGGACCGTTGAGAGAAGCGGGGTGTGACTCTGGGCCTTTTGCAGCTGTTGCAGATACAGGTGCATCTGAGAAGCATGTAGGGGGATCGAGAGATGAGATGGTAGTTCTTCCTCTTCTAGAATAGCTGGCGGCTGAGTCATCTGTGGGGGCTGTAATATAGGCTGTGGGGCCATGGGCGGGGACTGTGCAAGAGGACGAGGCTGTTTGGGAGGTAATGGTGCCGCTTTACCACTGGGTCTGGATGGCTGTTGAGGCAAACTACTGTGCAAGGCTAAAAAAAAAGAAAACAAAATGATATTTACTTTCAACATATAGCAGAACGTTGCAAGGCAAATATTGATATGTATAGCCTAACCGCACACCTATAGTCAGTGCTTAGATCACAAGGAAGTACAATGCTGGAATTGTAAAGAAAACACAAAGTGTTAGAGTAACTCAGTGGGTCAGGTAGCATCTCTGGAGTGGATAAATAAATCACATTTTAGGTCAGGATGTCTGAAGAAGGGCCCCGACTTGAAAAAGAGTCTGAAGGAGAGTTCCAACCCGAGATATCGCCTATCCATGTCCTTTCATTTTTATTATTTATTGAACTTTTTTTTTGGTCAATTTCTTGTGTTATCTATTGAGTACTGCATTTACAAAGCTGTTATGGTGTTGATGCACGTAAGAATTTAATTGTTCCGTTTAAGGGTCATATAACAATAAAACACTCTTAAATGGAGCTCTCTTAATTGACTATCAGATGCCACCTAGCCTGCTGAATTATTCCAGTGCTTTTAATATAGACAAAAAGATACTGGTACTCATATAACAGTTCACGCAAAGATATTGGCTGCTGTACATCAATCTACACTTTAAACTTTTTAGAGATGCTGGTATGCCATACAGTCACTAAACAAAAAGCACTGCCTAGTCATCATTCTATAGTGTCTTCATTTTCTCCTCTTATTATTATTTGCTCCCGAAATATTGGCACCTTCACTTTTCAATTTTAAAACTGTATTCCAATCATTGACACTATTTCACCACAAGTCAAGAATGATTTCTTGACCAGCACAAAATATACCCATCACCAGCAGTACACATCCCCATCCCCTCACCCCAACATTTGCAATCAAATATTTGGAAGGTGGCACGCACCATTTGCATTTCCTCAACCATTTTACACATCCCGACAAAACTAAACCCTTTTTATTAAACTCTATGGGTTTTCTCTTTATTTGCTAAAAGGTTTTCCATAATTACCACTCCATCCATTTTGCAAGCCACGTCAACAGCAGAATTAAACATTAATAAGCACATCTCTTTATGCGTTTGGGAATTTGGCTGGTCTTGGTGAATGGCAATGAGATACAGCAGGATGGTAGACAGAAGGGAAGGATGGAGGTCCAACATTATAGTAACAATTATTCAATACACTGGTGGAAACCACAAGATACTTTAAATCTTGTGATCTTCCAAGCAGAGTACATGGTATAAAGATTACGACAAAATACTAGATGCTGAAATCTTAAGAAAAAATCAAATGCTTTTGGAACTCAGTAGATCAGGCAGCATTCACTTTTGACCAGTTGGATTCCTCCAGCACTGTGTGTGGTTTACTCAGAATAAACATTATCCAGCATATCATTTCAGTAAAATCTAGAGGAAAAATTAATATTCTATACAATTTCCAAAAGGTTTCTCAGATGCTTGACCTCACTACAAGGCTGTGATGCTAGCCACACACCTGGTGGAGACACCACTGAATGCTGGGTGAGGTGAGGGGGCGAATGCTGTTCGGGTGGTGGCGGCAAATGCGTCTGCAGCTCGCTTTGGTGAGGAAGGTGCATTATGGGCTGTCCAAAGTGCGGCATGGCATCATAGGCATTGGTCAATATCTGTGGCTCCATGATTGGAAGGGGAGTAGGTATAAACTGTGGAGGTGATTGCTTCATCGGCTGTGGAAGCTGATGGTGGTGGTGATGTTGCTGCAGAGAAAAAGATAAAAATTCATTAAAGATAAGTTTTTGTTTTAAAAAACACATGCTATTTTAATGTATGCATTTGGATTTATGCTGTATGCATTTTCCTAACATTTCTTTTCTAATTTCCTTGCCAATTTTCTCTCGAACCTTCCAATATATATGGAACTAATTTTCACCATCCACAGAGCCAGTTGTCGGCACACTCAAGTGATCCAGAAAGCACAACCTCACTCCAGTTTTTCCAACTCTTCCAGCTTCTAAAGCAGATAGAACTGGTCTCCATCTTCACAACTAAAATAATGAACCATGAGTGACCATAAGCCAGAAGAATCAGATTGACTTCTACCCAATTCTAACAGCCTAGTGCAAAATACTATTCCACAACCTTACATGGTCAGACCATTGTGAACTGCATGCTGAGACATTGCTACAGACAGAATTGACAGAATTATATTGGAAAAGTCTTTGACAGAATTATATTGGAAAAGCAGTCTGAAACTCAGTTATAAAAATTAACTAGAACTTGAGCCACTGTGACAATGACATTAATTTTCTCCCTTCTGGTCTTGGATGTTGTGAGAAGAGAGAAAATATCTCAGAGTTTATGTTCTTAATCAACATCCTTCAGGAAAGAGGAAGGGAAATTTGTTAGGTTGGGAAGGAAAGAAGCTGTTGACTCAGTAGAGAAGATTCTTAACACCTGTCCAACGTAAGAATCATTGAGTAACAACATGCAAAATAATATTTCACTATGCTACTATTTCCATCCATCTCCTGTCAACCCATCCCACCACTCTTCAATCAAAGTACCAATTGGACAGGTCTTGCACAGCCAACACTGAATGAAACATTCCCAATTTAGTTCAGGAGCACAGAGAACCACTCATCAGCTAGCAGTTTCTGCCAGTCTGTTGAATTTCCTACAGCAATGAATTAACTGCACAGGATCCAAATGTCAGGAGTTTGTGAGACCCTCATGCAGTAATAAAATCATTCTTAAGAAGAAGAAAAAAGGAGCACCTAGCTCTCAGTCGAGTCGTCGACTGGAAATATTAAGGTATTGAGCTTGTATTATAATGGAACTTTTAAAATCAAACCTTTACAATACATTTTGTGGATATGATACATTCCACCAGATCTCTACAATGATAACTACAGGAGTGATTCTTAACTTTGTGCACAGAAGATGTAGTAGTGATCGCATTAGGCAGTTTAAAAATGTTATAAGAATTTCATAAGGTAAATATAGAGAAGTAATTCTGCTGCAGTAATCAAGAACCAGGAGGTATTTGTTAACAATGAAAGCAAGACCATTTCAGAGGTATTTTTAAAGGGCTGCTAAAACTAGTAACCGCTTCCCCTAAAGACTTCTGGGGAGGGGGTGGGCTTGGAGCTGTGGGGACTAAGATTAACAAAGGTCATTGTGGATAAGAGCAATAAGAAAATGTCTAAGCAAACAATTGCTATTCTGACCTAAATAAATGACAGCACAAAAGAATGCAAGCAATGCAATTTCAAAACTTCTGAATTATGGATTTTGGATAGAATTGAAAAATGCCAATGGTAAAAACTTGGGATATCTCAAACATGTTTATTTGAAGCTTTATTTGGAAAGTTAAATTGAGCTTCACCTTTGGCCATGGTACAAATAGCAAACGCTTTCTCAGCAAATTATCACTAATTTCAATTTTTTGCTATTTTTTCTGTTGGAGGGAGACAACTTTCTTCCTCCCAAATACAAAGCTGCACTTTCAGCCCAGTGTTTTCCATTATTTTCTACCACATTTAGTTTCTGCATCATCAATGGCTCAAGCTAAAAAAAAGGTTTACAACCAGTTCAAAAGGACATCAAGGAGAACTGGGTGGTGTATAGGAAGGAATGAAGGCATCTCCAGTAAAACATCTACTAATTAGCCAAGCAGAAGTTGCTGAGATTATCAGCAGCTTCTGGGAGAAATTTATCTGGGATCTTTCAAGGTCTCGAGCTGTGCAGCTATTTCCTGCTAGTAAAAAGTTACAAACCTTCTTATTGTTGCTTAGGCAGAAAGGCAAATGGCTGGATCATGCTCTTAATGCCCTCCATCCAGACATATATCAACACAAAACACTTTTCAGGAAACTTGCAAATACAGTTTTAAAATAAATTAAGTTGTGTTGGTTGGTTGTCTTTCAAATAAAACAGGTCAAGGTTGCAGAATCATTAACATGCTGGGACAGGAGAGGTGGAGGAAAGAAATACCAGAGGAAGGAGTCCGAAATATGTTTAGTTTCTTTTAAGCAGCAAATGAAGAAATGCTCAAAACCCAAGCCACCCCCACCAGTAAACAAACAGCACAGTGTCTCAGACCAATGTTCATTCCTACCTTCTTTTGCTCCCGTCCAGAGCGACTCTTGTGGCTGCCATGTTTGGTTTTAGGTGGCACCTCTGCAGAAGAGAGTTGAAATTGAGATGTGCTGCCTGATGGACAACTAAATCTAAACTATACTATACACACAAGAGCTCCAGGTGATGACTTAAATAACTCTAACAGAGGACCTCCTTGCAGCAAAGCAGGGCAGGAGTTGTGTTTGCAACAAAATATATCTACAGGTTTTTGTTGTAGATTGTGAATTGTATTTTTAAAACAGCTGTTGGTTAAGTATTTTCATCTATTTCCTTTGTTTTCTCATCTTTTCATCTGCACCCCAAAGGAGAGGCATATAATATGTTATTAACTGCCAGTTTTTGACCAGTTGAAGTTTTTACCAGGAGATCCGTATTATGTTTCCATACCCTTGCACATTCATTTCCAGTTAGCCCATAGCATTTCACTGGAGACAATTATCCGATCACAGAAATGGCTACAATTGAAGATTGAATTTGTACTTCTTGATCAAGTATATCCTTGTCATTTGATGGTGCCCCTGCCCCTGCAGAATAAAGTCATCTATATCTCCATTAATCACAGGCAACTCATTTCTAGGTTGTTCAAACTAATGGCACAGAGTGGATCATAGTGGTTCATCTGCCATTTTCCCCCCTACAATGAGGAACTGGTTGGTTTCAAACAACATGCATCTATTGTTCAATAGACGCTCTGTAATAAGATGAGCCTACTGCCCCATGCCTTTAAGTTTGACTTAACCCGTCACCTTAACCCCCACTGAAACTTAATCAAGCTAAAGCCGGCAATTATACAACTTCAATTCACAACATGAACAGTATTTTATAAGAGCATGAAATAGGCATTAAGGCACTGTATCTGGTTAACTATATTTTTCATTGCTTTCTTCCAGATGCTGATCAAATGAATATACAAAAGTTAATGTCCCTTGGTACATTACTGTTTATTTAATATTTCCATTTACAAGGTAAGTATTACATCATATTGCACTGCAGATTAATAGAATCGTAATTAAACCAATTGCTTGTATCACATCACAGGTTTCAAGTGCAAACTCAATTCATATTGTATACAGAAGGTTGGCCCACAGGGGTTAAAGCAGTCCCCAGAAGTTTACAATAGTAAAGTGGATGCTGATAAAACAAGGGTCCTTTGTTTCCACCATTGCCTTCCCAATGATCCTGTCTGCACAGGGGCACCAAGCTTTATATATTAAGCAGCAAAGATGATGGTTTCATAATTCCGCGGCAATATATAGCACATTGCAAAGCGGTTATACTTAAAATGTGATGAAAAGATATGCAAAGGTTTTACATTATGACAACTGCTTATATATATATACTAGACCAAGGGGGACCCGTTGGGTCCCGTCCCTTCAATGGGGTTGTGGGGGGTGTGTGGGGGGGGTGGCCTTCAGCGTCACACATACACACTAACACCTCCCCCTTATTAATATAATATATTATATTAATATTATTTATTCGCTCCTATTACCCCATCCCTCGCCCTATCCACTCACGCATAACCCCCGACCGCGTAGGCGCGGCTGGGGGGGGGAGGGGGGTGGAGTTAGAGGGAAGGGGTAGAGATTGAGGAGTGGGGGTGGGTGGGGCGGCGTCACAGGGGAGGGCTGGTTCCCGAACGCAATACTCCACCACTCACCCATAGTTCCCTATTTTCACCACTCCTTAGGAAGGGGGGGGCAGAGTGGGATAGGGGGCAGAGTGGGATAGGGGGCAGAGTGGGATAGGGGGCAGAGAGGGATAGGGGGCAGAGAGGGATAGGGGGCAGAGAGGGATAGGGGGCAGAGAGGGATAGGGGGCAGAGAGGGATAGGGGGCAGAGAGGGATAGGGGGCAGAGAGGGATAGGGGGCAGAGAGGGATAGGGGGCAGAGAGGGATAGGGGGCAGAGAGGGATAGGGGGCAGAGAGGGATAGGGGGCAGAGAGGGATAGGGGGCAGAGAGGGATAGGGGGCAGAGAGGGATAGGGGGCAGAGAGGGATAGGGGGCAGAGAGGGATAGGGGGCAGAGAGGGATAGGGGGCAGAGAGGGATAGGGGGCAGAGAGGGATAGGGGGCAGAGAGGGATAGGGGGCAGAGAGGGATAGGGGGCAGAGAGGGATAGGGGGCAGAGAGGGATAGGGGGCAGAGAGGGATAGGGGGCAGAGAGGGATAGGGGGCAGAGAGGGATAGGGGGCAGAGAGGGATAGGGGGCAGAGAGGGATAGGGGGCAGAGAGGGATAGGGGGCAGAGAGGGATAGGGGGCAGAGAGGGATAGGGGGCAGAGAGGGATAGGGGGCAGAGAGGGATAGGGGGCAGAGAGGGATAGGGGGCAGAGAGGGATAGGGGACAGAGAGGGAGGGGCAGAGAGGGAGTGCCCCCTCCCCACACCCCCCCCTCCCCCTGCCTCCACCTCCTCTCTCTGCCCCAGGGAGGGGATAGAGAGGGAGAGGGAGGGCTAGAGGCAGCACCTACCCAGGTCGTAGAGCAGAAGCCTCCCTCACCAGGTGCCGGACCCGAGCTAGGCTGCGGCCGGCATGGACCAGAGCGAGGCCCGGAGCGATCTGAGGACGGTCAAAAGCAGCGGAGGGCCTTCCGCGAGGGTAAGCCCATCAACCAGCATGACAGACGATCGGGCAGGGGAGACGGGAGAGGAGGTTGTCCCCTGTGACGGCCGCCACGGCCACTTTTCCACTGTGCTTGTCCGCGCCCGCGCTGCAATAGCGACCGCCGCCACCATGTTGTAGAACTTCAAGGAGCCCAGCGGAGTGTGCAGCACAGCTTGAGCACGTGTTCAACGGCATCAATCCACAGCCAGCGGTTGGGGGGGGGGGGGAGGCTGGTCCATGTATCTCGCAGCTCGTGGAAAACAGTGAGGCTGAGCGTTGAAAATTCTGAGCAGCTTGCATTGTGACGTCAGTAGCAGAGGCATTGTGATGTCACCCAGCTCGCTTCAGCACGTTAGATTTAAAAAATGTCAGATTGGTGAACAATTTTAGTGAAAAACTCAGGAAGTAATGAATCAAATTTTCAGATGAGGCGATTTTTGAAACCATGAGGTAAATCTCCACCGGAATATGTAAAAATTTCACCCTCGGGCTTTCGAGGAGATGTGAATCAAAGAAAAAGCTCAAGCAAGCAAACACAAGATCAAGATCTATAATAATATAGATACACACACACACACACCGAACAAAACTAAGCAGAGGGTGGTAATTTATTTAAGTGCTTTATCTACGCTGCCAAGTGCGACACCAAATATCAAAAGATGCAATCACCTCCATCCCACCTACATCAATTTCCTCTTTACATTAGCAGACCATGTTAAAATATTTGGGAAAAGCATCTTTGACCATGAATACTTGTTACAATAGATAAGTATAAAACAGGTACAATAGCCAATCCTGAGCTTATTGCAATTACTTTCAATTTCCAAGAACATGCATGGATGAAAAATATTTCCAGATGGTAAATACCATCTTGTGATGTATATTCTTAAGTTCAAAGCAACAATTTACAGCTTTCTCTTACAAATTTAACCAAGTATCTTATTTGAACATACTTCTATGAAGCTTAATGAGAAACATATTGGACAACGCTCAAGGGTTGTGTTAGAAAATATGTCAAAAGATTAATCAAAGATTCAGCTTTTAAATGCAGGGTGCAAGGGAAGTAACTGGTTTAGGAAGGACGTCTGGATATTAAGCCTCTGACAACTTGGAAGCCAAAGGGAATGGAAAAGCAGCCAAATTTAAGGAACAAAGATGTTAAACATAGTTTTGGTAGTTAACTCAAAGCAGACTGTCATTTTGCAACAGACAATGGATGCAGTTTCTCATATTAATCACCTTTTCACTAAATAAATAAATATTAACAACTCTTTAATGGCTGACATTTTCACAGGCGTCTTGCTTGATGAACTAGCAAAATCTGAAGTATTCCATTAGTCTGTGACTTGTTCAGATTATAGGATCATGACCAACTTCCATTTTGTGGAAGCGAAAAGTGAATACACAATTTCTATATTACACCATGACAATACTTCAAGGATACTTGATGAGGTACTTTAGGACACCATGAAACTAACGCAAGAGGTGTCATATAAATGCAAACCTGTTTTTATTTAAATATATTTTGACAACACAAAGGTCTAAATTTTCAAAAAATGTTGTTTTCAACCTCGGGCCTCTTTCTTCTACACTTGATCAAATGGATGGGGGAAATGTAACAAGTGTATCAGGAAGTGGTGAAGTGGAGCCAGGGTGTTGATGTCCAATGAGAGGGGAAAAAAGAATCAGGCAAGAGTAAAATAAGATATTGAGGAAAAGAGCAAAATAATATACACCTGGAAACCTTTGGTTCACAAAACACCCAGTCAATGTCTATATTCAGGATAATGGCTTCATTGAACTTCCAGATTGAAAAGATAATTACAAATGAGAAATTTATATTGTCCACGTTAAGACCTACATGGTTCTAATATAGGAACATCTGGATTGTCCAAAATGCAATATCAACATGATTGTATGCAGCCTCTGCTGGCAATAAGATTCTGACAGACCTGGACAGACTTTAAGATGCGATCTCTGGTATAGATGTGTCGGATCAGGTGCAATTATTTAAAGATGAGGGTAATTATTTCAAATCAGAATTGGAGGAAGAATTGCTTTGGCAGGTTTGCAAATTAGGGGAATTCTTTATCTAAGAGCTGTAGATGCGGATTCATTATATATATTCAAGACCAGTAACAGGCTTATGTGAACATGAAGGAAAAAAGGAGTGATGGCCAAACGGCAGATTGTCTGTAATTAATACTTTAAAGTATACTCAAGTCGTTTTGTGACAAATAACAAAATATTTAATATCAGAAGCCGATTAAGAGAGAAAATAGTCAACAGGCCGAGAGGTTTAAAGAGGGAACTTCAGTGTGTGGCCCTTTGGAAGCTGAAAGCACAGACGATAATGGAGAACGATCAAGTTGAAGGAATTTGGGGAAAGTAAATATACTGGAGCACTGCAAAATCAGAGATCAAGGATTAGGGAGATACAAAGCTATTGCTTTTATTGCCATAATCAAAAGGCAGTGAACTGAGTTAACAGATGGGCAAGAAAGCTAGACCAAGATTGCGTGGGAAGTCAAATCACATGGTAACAAAAAATTATTGGAGGGTTTTGCTAACAAGCAGAGATAGACTTACTCTGGCAAAGTTCCCAAATTTAAACAGAAGTCGAGTTGGATGCTTTTCTTAGTCAAATATGACACTATGATTATGAATGATCTGGTTCAGTTACAGGAAGGTAAATGGAAGCAGTAGCTAGGCTTATTTGAATGGAGGGAATTGCGGCTCATTTAAAACTCATGTCAAACAAAGCATTGCAACTTAAGAGTCAGTGGAAGGTCAAAAATGGTGAAGTGGCATTTCGACTATTCGTGCCAGTGTTCCATTCCTAAGTTGTCTTTCTTCACAGGAAATTCATACATACCCATCATAAATTGGGATTGAGATGAGTTGAAATGAGCTGTCTGTTTCTGACTTGTTTTCTTGGGTGAAATCCAGTAATTGTTCTAATGCCTAAATCTAATCTTCCATTTGTTTTTTTTATTGAATGCACTCAAATGGTAGAATCTTGGAAAAGATAGAGCTAAATAATAAATTCTACAAGAAACAGTCAATAAGAGTGAAATCATGAAGGTGAAAAGTGAATGTCACACCACATGGTGTTTGATGGTCAGCAGCGACTCCATAGACCGAAAGGCCTATATCCTTGCTGTATCTCCCTGTAAATCCATGACCATGCAAACAAAGCCTACAAAAAATAAGCAACGTTAAAGTGTTGATTTTTAATTAAATGACAGTATTTCCCTACGTATTACAGGGACAGGTGTGTAAGGCATTGAGATTTTGGATAGCAATCAGTCTTGAACTTTCATTAATAAACCTGAGGTGCTTATTTATGAGGTCCATTATTTTCTTGCCATTGCTTTCTAATTTCAATTATCTTTTATGATAAGACTTAAATCTAGCTCAAGTACAATACCAATGCTAACTGGCATCCTTTCCACTTCCAAACCACTGCTCTAATCATTTAGAACAAACTGCACACTAATAGGGTTGCATCAGTCTCCACTGTTGTTTCTGTACCCAGAAAAACAAGGATTACTGGTCTAATGACTACAAGCCTGTCACACTGACCTCTGAAATCATGAGAACCCTTGAAAGACTTGTGCTGGTCCACCTGAAAAGTATCACAAACCCCCTGCTGGATAAATAGATCATAGAAGCATACAAAAATAGGTGCGGGAGTAGGCCATTCGGCTCTTCGAGCTAACACCGCCATTCAATATGACCATGGCTGATAATCCAAAATCAGTACCCCGTTCCTGCTTTTTCCCCATATCCAGAGCTGCCAAGTTTTGTCAGAGCATTTCAGTATTCTAATACCTGAAAATCAGTATTTTGCTGAGGAAATCAGTATTTTTACGCGGTACCATTTTGCTGAAAAAAAGGGTTATTTTTTAATATGCGGTCATACCCATGTAAGAGTACAAGAATGCATAACTTTGCTACCAATTGACAGGTCTTCTACGCACCTTACTTGACAGTGCATTCATTGCCATCTCTTTGTATACTGCTGTTTGAACAGCTGCTTCCTACTTTTAGCACCAGATGATGATGTAGAAGCCATTTTGGAAGCCTCCCTCTCCCTCCTTCCTCTCTTTCCCTCCCTCTCCCTCCCACCCTCCTTCCTTCTTTTCTCCCTCCCTCTCTTATTCCCTCTCTCCCTCCCCTAACAGTCTGTGACCCATAGCACTGTGGCTATAGCGCTATGTGTAAAGGCAATAGCACTCCAACTGGGAGTTCTATTTTTAGAACCCATAGCGCTGTTCATTTAAAGTCCCACGCGTTAAAACCTGGAGCGGGACAGGCAGATCAAAGCTTACAAAAATAATCATCCAGATCTTGAAATTTAAAATATTAATAGATCTGCTATAATTTTTAGAGGTACAGTACAAACCTGTATGTCTTTGGAATGTGGGAGGAAACCGAAGATCTTGGAGAAAACCCATGCAGGTCACAGGGAGAATGTACAAACTCCATACAGACAGCTCCCGTAGTCGGAATCGAACCCAGGTCTCCAGCGCTGTATGGCAGCAACTCTACCGCTGTGCCACCGTGCTGCCCATTGATATCAATTTCTTGCAAGATGCCTCCAATAAATATCCCAATATCAGACCAGTTTTAGCAGCCCAGGTGACAACCATTTTCTAAACCAAAAGATTTTTCCAGAGAGACCACCTGCCACGAAACTCCTAAAATTCCATCTGCCCCTATGGAAAAGTTAAAGTCGCAGAATAAGGTTGGTCAAATCCCTCTCCTGTATGCTTTGCAAGATCAATGGAGCACATTTTATTTTACATTTTCCTAGCCAGCTTATTGATACATATTTAATAGTGCTCTTCAACCACTACTGACAATAGTCGAGAACTCAAGGACATTCTCAACTTCAGCAGAATTAATTAGATTAAGCTGTAAAAGACAGATTTTGTGAAATATTGATAATTTTGTATTTCCTGTTTCAAGAGGAACAATTCACGCAGTGAATTCACTGAAAATAATTTTCCTGCTCTGGATTAGCAATATTGACTTTGTCAACCTGTTATCCTCTACCTAATCTTAATTTTAAAACAATTACTTGGTAAATTAACAATGATTGAAGGGAGGTATTAAGAGTTCTTCTCATTGGCCAGACATGGACAAGAGCCAACGCTTTCAGGATGCAAACATTTCCTTTCCTTTCTATTTGAAAGCTAAACTCCAGTTTCAGATACTCAAAAGCTTACGGTTACATTTCATCTCATTGTGAATATCTGGCTGGGATGTGGGGAAAGAACTGGAAGAACATTTCTCTCCTCCAACTCTATTAAATGGTGACTGGACTTTCAGCACACAATTAACTGCTCCAGGATCCATTTACTGGACAGAAAAAACTTTTCTCCAACTAAACATTGACTGGTCACCGTCGTTACCATTTTCCTTTACGACAACTATCTGAAACTATTCACCAATGTTGATGCCATGTTTGACCTCCAACCATACACCTTTGGCATCACAAGAGCAGTGAACCGTGCAGCACAAAGACAGGCTCCAAGCCACATGTCTGCGTTGAACAGATAGCACTTTTTGCCAGCTATGTAATGTCACCCAACTCTGCCTTCCCAAGCTCAATTGTTGCCACAAGCCACATTCATATATTGCTAACTTTAGGCTCAACTTTCCCAGTGCTGTTTCAGCTATCTCCCATGTGCCATCATATAAATACAATAGGTTATTCTGTGCCACAGTTCTTCCATTCAAGTTCTGTACATCCATCATCCTGTAAACTCCCTGACCTTTATTGGTTACTAATTAAGTAGAAATCAATTTTAAAATTTAGCATCATTGTCATATTGTTTTACAGCCTCACCTCTTCCCAGTAATCCTCCAAGTCCGACTAATTCCTCCAAATCTGGCTTCTTGAGAGTCCAAAATTTTAATCACAAGCCCACACCTACCAAGACACTAAGCTTTGGTTATCCCCAATGGGTTTTTTTCCATCCTTCAAGATGGTCCTTAAAACCAACCTGTATCAGCCCTAACATTGTATATGGGTCCACATTAAGGTATGTTTGACAAAGTTCCTTTGAAGCACGTAAATAACTCTCAATAAAGAATAACTTTCAGACTGGATCCAGTATCCAGCCCAATATGTTACCCAGCATATTGGTGCGGACATTGGTGCACCCAACGACATTGTAGACTATTCACAAGCACATTCGCGTTAAATGTATGCGACCAATACTTGGATGAAACAGAAAATATAAACTAATTTGATTACAGAGGGATAGGGGAAGGAGCATTAACAATTCATCTAAAATGTTAATTGAGTTAACAGATAACTTCCCTGCTGGAAAGAATATTGTAAGTTCTTGTAATGACCATGGATTGCAAAGTACATGTCATCTAAAGACATCTGCAGTCCATGTGTTACTTGACAACCCACTATAACTAAAACATTTCCATGCCCCAAGAAACAGGCCAAATTCTTTAAATGCACATGAACAATTTGATCAAAACCACAAAATTCTACTCTGCAATATAAAGGGTGAGCAACTTTTGATGTCAATTATAGGAACCATAAAACCCTTCTGTTAGGCAAAACAAAGAACAACTTCTGGCACAAGAAATTTACAGACCCTATTCCACCACCAGAAATACATATAACACAGTACAGCACAGCAACAGGCTCTTCAGCCCACAATTCTGTGCCAAACATGATGCCAAGTTAAATCACTACATACCAGGAAAATCATATAAACATTGGTACTCACAACATCTACGACAATCAACCTAACCAGGAAGTGCAGAAATACTTGAAAATAGTCTGTCGCCGATTTGATGCTTCTGGAAAATTTGGTTTATAAACTACATCTGTATTACATACAGCTTGGGAATTTTAGACAATTAAAAATACAACTTAAAGAGACACCTCCTAATCTTTTTCTCTAACCTCGACTGAAAATACCAACTTCCAGGGTCACACATTCTATGGCCCATTCCTTATCAAATTCTTGACCACATGAATTATATTGTTAACCAAGTACAAGAGCAAGCCCAACTCCTGCATCAAAAGACATTCAGGAAGGAGTAATGGCATATTTTCCCCTTCTAATTGGAACTGGAGTATTAAAGAATGACAACTTGAGGCTGCAAGTTGACGGCAATATCTGCGTAAGTTTGGAGAGGGTGGCAGAATACTGGTCGGGTGAGGAGAAGAAAGCAGATTGAAAGAATAGCAAGAGGAGTGAATTACAGGGGGAAGATAAATCAGCTGGCCTATTCATTGTACATAGCCACTCGGCATGGCTCATTATTTCTTTGCTACGTTCATGACCCTGCCTTTGTTTATTTCCAATGACACTTGCTTTCAGATGATAAATTATCCTGTTTACAATTTGTCTTTAAAGTTGGCCATTTCAGCATGGAAACAAAGGCCATATGTCATTTTGCAGTCAGGGAACCAAAGTCTGATATGCACAAAGAGGGCAAGGCAGATGCGAAGGCAATAAATTCCCTTCCCTTCAGATGGCTCACGCATCCCTTTTGAAGCAAGTTCATGTTTATTATTTCAGTTGCGTCCAAATAGCAATCAATAATTAAGGACATTTCTATTTCCAAAGCAACATTTCTTGGTCTGATTTTTTTTCAGGTAACTACATGCATATTACTAGTAACACTACTACTACTAATGTCTGTTTGAATTAACCAAGCTAATTGTACAGATTGTTTAAACTACTATTATCTTCTTGCAAAAATGTACTCTTAAAAAAATAAATAACGCTTGAACATGCCTCAGTTTTAAGTAATTTTAAATTGCATGTGTCTGCACTCAAGCCACAAATTTAGCATTGATGGTATCTTCCAGGAACATGGCAAATGTCCAACCAGTCCCTGCAAACCTGTACTGTCCCTGCCTGCTGCAAAGTCTCCACTATTGTCCCTCTACCCAAAAAGACAAGGATTACTGGTCTTATTGACCATAAGCCTGTCGCACTGACCTCTGCAGTCATGAAGATCCTTGAAAGACATGTGCTGACCAAGCTGCAAAATATCACAAACACCCTGCTGGGCCCTCTGCAGTTTGCATACCGGGCCAATATACTGGATGCTGCAGTCAACCTAGGCCTGCACTTCATCCTCCAGCACCTAGCACACCAGGGATTTTGTTTGTTGATTTTAACCCTGCATTCAACACCATTTTACCAGAGCTACTACACTCTAAACTCTCCACGTTGACTGTGCCTGAACCCCTCTGTCAGTAGATCACCAACTTCCTGTCAGACAGGAAGCAGCATGTGAGGCTGGGAAAGCACATCTTGGACCCGCAGACCCTCAGCATAGGAGCACCACAAGGCTGCGTACTCTCTCCTCTCCTCTACACCAACGACTGCACCTCCACAGACTCCTCTGTCAAGCTTCTCAAGTTTGCGGACGACACAACCCTGATTGGACTGATCCAGGAGGGGGAGGAATCTGTTTACAGACAGGAAGTGACACCGCTGGCGTCCTGGTGCCTTTGTAATAACCTGGAGTTCAATGCTCTTAAGACAGTGGAATTGATAGACTTTAGGAGAGTTCCCCCTCCCCTCCCTCACCATCAACAACATCACAGTCACATCTGTGGAGTCTTTTAAGTTCCTTGGAACCATCATCTCCAAGGACCTGAAATGGGGGGCCGCAATCGACTCCACATTTAAAAAAAAAGCCCAACAGAGGTACTTCCTGTGGCAGCTGAGGAAACACAATCTGCCACAGGCAATGATGGTCCAATTCTATACTGCCATCATAGAGTCTGTCCTCACCTTCTCCATCATGGTCTGGTTTGGCTCAGCCACCAAGCACGACATCCGATGGCTGCAGTGAATCGTCTGATCAGCTGAGAAGGTTGTTGGCTGCAACCTTCCCTCTTCCCCCCCCCCCCCCCCCATTGATGAACTGTACACTGCAAGGGCCAGGAAGCGAGCGGGTAAGATAATCTCTGACCCCTCTCACCCGGGCCACTAACTCTTTGAAGCACTTCCCTCTGGAAGGCGACTCCGGACTGTCAAAGCCACCACACCCAGGCATAAAAACAGCTTTTTTCCCCACGAGTAGTAGCTCTACTCAATAGCCAAAAGTCTGTAGCCTCATTTTGCTCTGGTATTTTATTTCATTCACATGTTTAAACCGTAATGTTTTATTATTAATGTTTAATGTTTTATGTGTCATTCTTAATTGTCACTGTGTGTCGTGTTGTTACTTACGAGGGGAGCACCAAGGCAAATTCATTGTATGTGAATATACTTGGCCAATAAACCTATTCATTCATTCATTCATTCAAACAAAAACTAGGTTGACACTTTCATATAATGCTTTGAGCATGGTGGAGTGTCAGAGACCCCGTAAATTAATAGATGATTAATGCAGAAACATTAATTTGACAGTTCTTCAAGAACTGCAGTGTGCAATGAAGGTCCTGCTTCACCTCACTGTTTCTTGTGGAGCCCAGTTTATTTATGTCTGCTTACACAACAACATTGTTCACTTTGTGATGCCCTGTAATCTTGGGTGTATTCCATACAGTCTAATGACTACTGGGAAGGGACCTCTTCTTTCAGGTACACAAAAATATCTTGTGAATCATTAAGCAACTTTTCAAAAGTGAAATGGAACTCTTAAGCACAGGGGTGAGAATATGTTCCAGCTCAGCTTTGCAGAATCAACTTACTTTAAAAATCATTTTAACATTTAACTGATGGCTCTCAAGAGCCTGTCTCGCTCACAATATGTATGATAGTCTGAGAAAGTAACAATTCGCATATAAAAATTACCCAATGATCCTTATTCCCAATCTGTTGATTACCAAGTCGAAATACCAAGATTAATGGTTTAATGTTTAAGATGCAAGCAGTACAAATGCTTACCATAATGTTATACACGCACAGTCCCACGAGTTATGAATTGCTAACTGGAGTCATTTGTGTCACATTTAAAATCCCAAAACAGTTTTCTCAGAATTTTCTTGAGGTTTCTGCTGATGTTTACCACTAACATTTCTCAGCTGCAGCAAACACAACCCACACTCTACCTTCCAAATATTTTCCCCACTATAAAGTATTTTCTTAAAACACCATCACACTATTCGGATGGAATAACTGCTTGAAATGAAATGACTCAATTTGCAGACAAGGGCAACAGGCTGAGATGAGTAAACAGCATTGTGTACAAGAGTGGATAGCTTGTTATGATCATTAAAATCAAGTTGAAGATATTATATTGAAATTAAAAAGATAACGGGCTTTCTGATTGCATGTGGTCATGTTAATTATTTATGTCTTGTGATTTTCATTCTCATGTACTGGAACTGCTGTATATTTTCACCAGAGCTTTGTGGAAAAAAATCAGTAGGAATAGAATATTTATGAAAGTTATGGCAGTAGTTTATCATGTGATTTTTGATGGGACATCTGGTTTAAATTGATCATTTTTGATGTTTTGCCAACTTACCTGTGTTGGTGGTCACCAAAAACAATGAGGTATATTGCAGGACATAGAAATGTGCAAGATAATTCTGGGACCTATGCGGACCTGACAGTCTACAACTCAACCCAGCAAGCAAACACATTCTTGTTTGTAAACTTGTTTTATTTGAGAAATAATGAAAATAGAAAACTATACAAAGTAAAAAAAATACATATAATTTAACCCCAAATATAGAAAGTCAACATGCATTGGATACATATTAAACGAGAAAGTAGAAAGAGTAAATAAAATATACCACAAAAGCTGCATTTCTGGTAACAAATATCCAGTTAATAGTTCATTTTGAAAGGGGCACACTTAAGAATGCTACAGTCATCAGCTAAGGATGTTGACGAGTTCACTTAAGCACAACCTCTTCCACCACATATTCAGGCAACGATGTTAAACAACTTTAAGTAACTTTCTGGGATCTCTGAGGCTGAGAGGCAGTTAGAAAACATCCATAAATGCATTTACTCAACAGTTCACACTTCAAATAAAATCCAGCTTTATTGCAAACCAAGCCAAGTCTCTGTAATAACTGAAAATATTTAAACAATCCTAACTATGGTACATTTAGTTCTGAAAGATTGATTAAGTACTTTATGCCTCAAATCTAGTTGAAGTAATGATGAGGCACATTTGGGAGAAGGGGAGGATATTTCTAATTAGCCTTTGAAAATACCAATTCCCATGTACAAACTCGACATTATTGAGATCCACATGAATGCTGTATTGGGAACTCATTGCAGACTCGAGCGACTTGGAAAGGATGTGTTTAAATCTCACAAGAAATGGTTTACAGCCATGCCAATTCCAAAGCCCATTGTCACTATGTTCCTGCTTGTACTATCAACAGTTGACAGCAAATAGATTGTGGGATAATTTGAATGGACTCTGCCCTTTGCATTCCTTCAAAGGTGACACTTCAACTCTTTGGGAGCAAAAATAAACTATGGAATATTAAACGCTTGGATTCCAAGCACAGGCTAACATTCCTAATTTCCCAATAAACTGAATTCCACAATGCAAGAGACTGTGGTGGAACCAAGTCGTGCAACATTATAAGAATAGAAGAGTGGCAGTTGCCTGGAATGCCTGGGTGGGTAAAGTTTCCTAAATGATACACTAATTGGCTTTAGGGATGTCATGATTAAGGAAAGAATGTGGTCTATAATCTAATGCTTACCAATACTATCGACATTCTTACGTCAGAGTCCAGCATGACCTGTTATGAGAGTACAGGCAAATCTAAGGTAGACACAAAACGCTGGAGTAACTCAGCGGGACAGCCAGCATCTCTGGAGAGAAGGAATGGGTGACGTTTCGGGTAGAGACCCTTCTTCAGACTGAGATTGAGAAGGGCCTCGACTCGAAACTTCACCCATTCCTTCTCTCCAGAGATGCTGCCTGTCCTGTTGAGTTACTCCAGCATTTTGTGTCTACATTCGAATTAAACCAACATCTGCAGTTCTTTCCCAAGTCAAATCCAATTTGCTGTAGCCTCAAGAACACACCATTCAGTGCAATGGTGCAATTTGCTCGCATGTATCCATCATTTGTCGCATGCAATACTGATTTAGGTTTTTCTCCTGTTGTGAACTGGATAAAAATTTCTGGAAGTGACTTCCAATTTTTGGAATGATATACAAGACCATTTCAGCCAATTGAATTGATGCTGGCTCAGAGTAACCAATTGCTCCTGTACCTACTTTCTCCACATTCTCATCAATTTTACAACCCACCTACCCATTTGGGGCAATCTGTAGCAGCCAATTAACCTACCAACTGTGGGAGGGAGCTGAATCACCTGGGGAAAACCACGGTCATAGGTGTAATATGCAACTGCCAAACAGACAGTGCTGAAGATCAGGACTAAATCCAGATCAATGGAGTAGAAAGGAACTACAGATGCTGGTATATACTGAAGATCGACACAAAGCGTCAAGTAACTCAGCAGGTCAAGCAGCATTTCTGGAGAAAAAGGATGGATGATATTGGGTCTGAATAAGGGTCCCTACCCGAAGAATCACCCATCCTTTTTCTGCTCCAGCACTTTGTGTCTATCACCAGATCAGTGGTGCTGTGAGGCAACAGACCTAATCGCAGAGAAGCAGGCTCCAGCAGTTTCCCAAACTATCATTTGGGTTGGTTTCAATATTTATCCAGGCATGTTAGTACAACTTCAAGAGGGAAGTACAGCAACTGAATAAACATTACACCATTTGGAGCTTATGTCTCCAAAGCATTCATTCAAAATTTAAAGGACAGCACCTCTGTTCAGGAGTGGTATGTTCTTAACATTTTTTAAATACGATAACTGGTAGTGAGATAACACATTTGCCACAGCAAGACCCCATGGAGTTTAACAGGACTATTATTAACCAAATGTGGTACCGTGGCAAATGTCAGTGAAGATGTTCAGATGCTTGGCCAAGGAGTAGTTTGAGTTATATACAACAAAATATAGAAGTTTATGGGAGGATTTTTATTATTTAAAAGGCATCAGGGTCTTGAATGCATGCCCGTTGACGGTGAACACAATCAAGAATGGCTCAAGAAATCAGAATGTGAGTTTAAATACCTCAAAGCTGTCCAGCTCGGGAATACTTGAGTTGGTAGGCTATTAGTCATGTATGTGTTCAAAAAGAAGAATTCAAAAAGGTGTCTATCAACTGGGAGTCAAAGGTAGGTCACCAACAAGAGTAACAGGCAAAGGGGAATTCTTGTAAGATGAAATTGATTTTGGGTTGACATCGGTTTATAGAAATATGAATGAGCAAAAGCAGTCAGGATTGCATTATTATCTTTCTTACCTCTGGAATTCATATCGCGTGTCTGGGTGGAGTTTGCATGTTCTCTGCGACTATGTGGGTTTCTTCCAGGTGCATCCATTTCCTCCCACAACCCAAAGACATGGTAGTTGACAAGATAACTTCCCAATGGAATTTAGTGCCAGTGGGTGAGATGCAAGAGTAAAAGGTGAGGAGAGAAATAGTCGATGAACATATGCGGGGTGGACAGATAGAAGGGGGGTGGACAGAGAGAAGGGGGGTGGACAGAGAGAAGGGGGGTGGACAGAGAGAAGGGGGGTGGACAGAGAGAAGGGGGGTGGACAGAGAGAAGGGGGGTGAACAGAGAGAAGGGGGGTGGACAGAGAGAAGGGGGGTGGACAGAGAGAGCAAGAAAAGGGAGAGAAAGAATAAGAGAGTGAATGACATGGTCTTCATTGGGCCAAAGGGCCGAGTGCCTGTATTGTATAAGTTCATGCAGAGTATTCTGTTCCTTGGAAAGTATAAGCCAATTATATAGAAATGTAATTGTGGTGTCTGCTAAAATTGTCATGGGTGCCAATTTCATGAATCTATTTAAGCCAAGTGGCAACCCTTCTGAATGTCTTTGAACAGTTCTACTTTGTGGTATCTGGAATTAAAATACATAACATGGACATGTATTGCTGCTTCCCATTTTAATGATATATCAGCTCAATTAACTCAACTGATAAGAACACAATGTGGCCACTTTATTTCAGCTACAGGAACGAGTCTGTCTACAAACAAAGCAACTCAATAACTGACACTTGGGTAACAGGCAATGTAAGGTGTTCTAAGGTCCAGTTGTTTAACAGCTGTTTTTACCAGAAATACAGCTTTCAATCTCATTTTATTAACTGCCAATCACTACGCAAGCTCGGCTTTTTTTCTTTCATGCGATCCATATAAAACAGCTATTCCAACCAATCAATCGATCCCTGTGACCCCAAAGTCAAAAGTAAAATACATGTGTTTTAAAAGCAAAAAGAATGTTCACCATTACAAAACATGCAAGTCAAAATAAATAAGATATACAATTGCATACAAAACAACAGTTTTGGAACAGTGAATTTTTTTATCACAATAAATTGGAATACAATGTCCAGTTTCTTTTCCCCCAAAAAAAATCACATCTGTTTTGGCTTACAAATTTCTTTTAAAAAAAGTAAAAAAACAAAGTAGCCAACGAGTGCTAAAGTTTTGACTGAGGGGCCAGCAATGCCAGTTCAAAGAGAAGTTAAGGTTTCTGTTCTGCTACTTGGATTCAAAAGGATATTTAACGAAATACCTCGATAACAACATTATTTCTGGTTGAATGCAATGTATGAATCCATACAAATATTGATTTTAAACATATGGCTATGATCCACTCTGAAACCCTGCACCAACAACAAAGAAAGAATTGTAATGAGCCATTCCCAACCATCACCAATCTGGTCGAGAGACTGGCAAGTGTGGCACCATCCTTGATCCCGCGCCAATTTAGATTTAAAGTGATATATTAAACTGTAGTAGCAAATGCACAATAATTAGGGCCTTTTTCAGAGACCACACAGCACCATTCTCAGAATAATTCAACCCAATCCTAAAAAAGATTGCAGCACCAATTCCTATCCAAAAGATTTTGTTACAAAATAAGGCTGCCACATAATTAACCTTTCTCCAAAAAATGCATTTTAGACTTGCGGCCAAGACTCTTTCAAAGGCAAATGTCCAGCCCCACAGTCAAAAACACCTCCAGCGTAAGTATACCAACAATAAAACTAACCACACCATCACAGAATTTGCCCCGGAAGAAATATCAAGGTTTGAAAACCTGCAGATTAAATCTTTTTATTTATACACTTTTTTCTAAAAAAAAGCAGGTCTCACCAGTGTTTAAAATCATGCATGTCAGATGTGTACAAATTGTGCACTTTAAAAAGAATTAAAGAGTAAAGTTAAAGAATTTCAAAATATTCAGTCTGAAATATTTATGAGCTGAAACGATGGCTTCAAATTTACCAACAATTCTGAATGGCTCAAATATCACCTGCCTTTAAAAGCAGAACCAATATTGCCATACTGGTCAATTTCTACCGTGACAAACAAGTGAGATTGTAACTTCCAATGGTGAAGGCAATCACGATAAATATTCAGGGGAATGAGGTTTGATGCAAGTGCATTAAATCCACCAGACGTGAAATACTGTCACAAATCTCAATAAATTAAAGAAAGATGCAAAGTCACATACAGTGATACTGTAGATTACTTCACTTCCATAAGAATTTCACTAAAGGTTATGGACAGGTAAGAGAAGATGTTTACTTGCATGACAAGGGTGAAACTATTTATCCTTTTGTGTCAGATCACGAAGGATATCAGTGGTTGGAAGAATTTAATACAAATATAAGTGATGCAATACACACAATGGGTGACAACTCCCCAAATAATTTGAATGTCAATAAAGTCATTTGTTCTTCTTTCACTCAATGACTTGTGCTCCATTATACATTCTTCTGCCTCGGGAGAATCAAAAGCTGATGGGAGCACCAATAACCTCTGTACAAAAATGCACAAAGAAATCGTTACTGCAGAAAATTCACCCTCAGTGGGGGTTGCCAGAAATTTCCAAAAGGTGGGAGCTGATCTGAAGAACAAAAATCAAATGCTCTCTGCATCATTGCAACTAAACAGTTTAAAACTTAAAATCTTTCTGTGGCATGTAACGCAAGGAAATATTCCAAAGTTCCGAAGCACAATTTGTATCTCTGCAAACCTTGCTGAAAATTCAACAGTAAAATATACTGTGATGACAATATGAACTGTAATAGGTGCATATGTTGAGTACAAAGCCGGCCATTTAGATTGAAAATCTGATCACATCTTAATACACCGGCATAATACGATGTGTACATGGATGACCAACAATCTGAAGGTGAAACCAATGCTTGGCAGAGTAGAAAGGTTCGAGGTTTGAATATTAATCTGTGATGAATCAGTGGATTTGAACCAGAATATAACAGCTGGCATTATATCACAAAATTCTCATTGGATTCTCGAGCATTTCTGCAGCACCCGAGTGAAAATTCAAACATCTACATGGGAATAGGGTATTGGAGATGAACTCAATCAAGCAATGCTGTGCTGCCTCCAGTAATCAAATTATCTTAACATCCAATATGGATATCTAGGAGCGCACGCTTGATAATTTTAAGCAGTGCGAGCTACAGCAAAGCACTAAATATGAATTTAATTACAATGTTTCATCCAAAAAATTTGTGACCCATCATATCTAAGAATATGAAATATTACTCTCATTGCCAAATTCAATAACGTAGAAATTTGAGGAATCACACAAAATCCATTTGTCTGAACTCGTCTTCACAGGCATATACCCATTGTTGGCTGACAATTCACAAATTTTTATACATCTTTGAAAAAATTGTTCTATATACTTCAACCTTTTGTTTTGGTTTAAATCGAGTTTGCTACATCCCAAAATGTTAGCTCTCTACAATTAGGCTCTCGCCTTCTCACAAAATAAAGACAGATGGTGCAATATTACCGAGCTGTGCTGTACATTTAAAAATACTTCTCAATACTTGCAATTGTATTTTATTAGATGTATTTACTAAATCCAATGTGTTAACTCTGAAGGAAGCTTTTGGACTTCCCAACTCTGTGCAGTTTACATGCCTCAACATCCAAACACATCTACGACCCAGCCCCAATACAAGATTATCTTGTACTTATATGATAATCACAGCAGGAACAATGTAATATGCAGCCGGCTGACCTCTCAGTTCCAAACTCCGCACTCTGTGGCTATTACACAATTCAATCTGTAGAAAGGTACAGCTTACAACTAAAAAAATTTACTCATCTCAAAGATAGCATTTGTGTAAGAAATCACAGCATCCAAAGACCATACATACCGTAACACGCATGAACATTACAAAAATAAAACTGTTGACAATTATCTTGGATATATTAAATACACACAGCAAGAGCACCTTAATCGTTCTGTAACCGAATCTTGAATGACCAACTAATGTACATAATGAAATTACCCACTAAACTGGAGGTGCACATAATGTTAATTAGAAACCTTATGCTCAATTATTCCTGATCAGAATATCAATTACTCATATTTCAGTGGAAAAAATGCTTTGATTTCACGACATTTGGATGGGGGGGGGGGGGGGGGGGGGTTAGAGGGTGGGAAAGGAGAGCAACTAAAGAACTCCGAAGGTCAAAATTGAAGAATTGAAAAACTTGAAATGATCTACAAGACTAGAAAACAAGCTTCCAGAAAACTTGACACTTTTCCACATTTTTATAATTAGCTAGGTTACAAGTCAGCCCTGTAGACAATTCCTCTGCAGTCAGTGGAAGCAATCAGGAACAAGGAAGAGGGGGCTTGGGTCAAGAGGTCCTGTCAAATTGCAGCCCTCAAACAATCTTCAGGGCAGAACTCTTGACTGAATGAAAGCCTGTGTATTAAACATATTTTAATGGTGTGCAACTTAATCACAGGATATGATAGGATTTTAGTTCAAATGTTCAGCAATGACCCTGTTGTGGGTAGTGACAATTAACAAGGTCTGACGTGGTCATATATGCACAACTGGTCTTTTCTGAAAATTATAGTTAAGTGGAAATAACTAGGTGGTAAATTACAAGACCATCATTTTAAATTACGTCTGATGCAAGAGAAAATATACAAGCAAAGTTTGAAATAACCGGCTCCAAGATCCAAGCCTTGCAACTAACTAACCGGGCATTTTCTACAATAGTAAAAAAATAATGGTACATTATTAAATAGCTTACTTGCTTTAAATGCGAAATCTCACTGAGTCGACGGCCATGAAGGTGTAGTAGTAGAACGCAGGATGTAGATAATTTTTTGCCAATTGTAACAGTTGAAAAGGATAAAGATCTGTAGCCCACCAGGTTTTTTCTCCTCCTTTTGCTGTCCTCTCACTGTTTATATAATCAAATTTAGACAATGCACATGTACCTTACTCCGCAAGAGTCCACAGTGCACATGGAGTTGGGGAATATCTTGAAACCTGCCCCTTTCACAGCAGATCTGTGTTAGCACCAACCATCTGAAATGCTACACGAACTGCACTCAGGTGAACGCCATGTTTTGTAAACAGCATTCCAAATGCATGTCCTGACCAGAAATCCTTCATACATTTTTTTTTAGACAGGTGAAGCAAATTTCATTTGCTGGTAGTCAAACGTCGATCTTTGAAAAGACGAGGTAGAAAAAAAACAATCCTGCTTTTTCCAAGAGCAAAACAATTTTCTCTGTTGAAGCTGCTTTCTAATTTAAGTGCAACTTAGGCTCTTTTTATGGCTTTCAATGGTCACTGTCAGCATTATTGCACTTTTTCTATGCAGCTTAAACAGACTAGCGCTAGAATTTCTTCCAGACATGTTGTTCTTTTAACACAAGGAACTACTGGTAAAAAGCTCCATTAATCTGGCAAACTGTATGTATTGCAGTGATAATTAGAAGTCACTGGTTGTCGGTTGGAAACTACGATGGGTGGTTTACAGAGAGTACGTGGGGCAGAGGGGAAACAGACTTTGCCAGCGCCAGGCTAGCAACAGGCTCAATTACTGAAAGAATTGACGCTAACCTGTTTCAGAGTCGTTGCTCTCAGAGGAGCTGGAGTCACTGCTACTGTCTGACTCAGAAGAACTGCTGCTGCTTCTCATCCTTGAAGGGCCTCCCACATCCATGCTTACGTCATGCTTCTCAGCTGTACAAAGAGAATTATTGTGTAAGTAACAGGACTAAGTAATCTGCTAAACATCAATGCTGAAACTAACTGGCTTGTCTACAGTTTTAAGTTGCAATTTACCTTTGGGTTTTGTTGATTACTATCAATATAGGCACTACTTAAGACAATGTTGTACATTAATACATTAGGAAGGAGTCACAATTCTTACTTATCTATTCTTAAAATGTTTTAAACAAGTTCCATAATTGTCATTTCAACTCAATTTGAAGAATCAGCCAAAATGAAGTTAAACTGGTTAACCTCTAACTGTTCATTAATTAGGTGTCAACCTCAATTTACTGCAAACCATCATCAGGGCACCTTTGAGCAAATGCACTCAATTCATAACGCTACTTTTCCCTGCAGAACACTACACAAACACTCTTTTCATAACAAGCAAATTAAACATATTTTGTGTAAAAGAATGAACCTCTAAAATATTTAACCGATTGATAATTTAATAGTTTTCTCCTAATATAAGTGGATAGAGAATCATAATTAAAGAAACAACAGATGTATGACAAGGTCAATCACTCAGGGAAATTCACTTTTTGCAAACAAAAATATATGCTGGATACACTTCAGGTTACAAATTTGGGGTCAGTAAAAATAAAGGACAACAAAACAATGAAGCCATTCCAAGTAGAGAAGACCTCACACGGAATAGTACTCAGTTCTGCTGCAATGTGATAATTGCCTTCGAACGAAATCTTGTGTCACAGAAAATCACGTTATTAAAACAATGTTGACAATGGAGAAAGGAGAGTCTGGGCAAGAGCGTTTTAGATTTGCAATAACCAAGTTACAAATTAGGGACTTTTTAATACTGAAAATATTTTGAATATTGAAAATATTAAAGTATCATAGAATGTCAATGGAACGGATTATTTGTCAATTTCAATGGGTATCTGAGGTGAAACTTGCAGGCTGTTCTTAAGAGACAACGGCATCTGATTATTGCAGGGGAGTTATGTGGAAACAAGTGACTGTTTTTATTTTCCCCAAAGGGGCTATCTTTTTCTGCTTGTCAATTTCCAAAGTAACTTTAAGTGGTTCTCTAGCTCCCCACACAAATCATATAACAAATTCAGCATGTATAAAACTGATAATGTTCCCCAACTCATCAATTGTGCTCCATCCACAGAGTGTTATGGAAACACCCGTTATAGCAGAACGACCTGCATTCACATGAAAGTTATTAATTTAAGCACAAGTTCAAATTCCTGACTTATTGGATTAAATCATTGTAAAGTGTTTTTGAATCCTCCTCGTGGACGAATGCGGTCAAGGCTAAACGCTGAGAATTATATTTAGGAACAGGCCACATTGCAATTTATTTTCATACTTTGAATCAGAATGATTTTAGCAACGGACTACCCAAGTCCAAGACAGCAACTTATGAGTCTTGATATTCCAGCAGCTTCATGAGCATTCATTTATGGTAATCAAGTGGCATGAGGAAGCTATGCTGAATCAAACCGAATGTCTTCACTCAATATAAAGCAACGATGAGCTCCTACTTTAATGCAGCCATCATACTTAGATAACTTCGAGCATTAAGAAGGATTTATTTTGACATACCTTCCCACTTAATTTAGTTTGCTTTACCATTTTGAGAAATACATTTTTTATTCATTTCACACACATTCCACAATAACTAACAATTGTTACATTAATATGAATAAAGATTAGTCAACATTAATATGAATCAGTCTGAAGAAGGGTCTCGACCTGAAACATCACCCATTCCTTCTCTGCAGAAATGCTGTCTGACCCGCTGAGTTAACCCAGCATTTTGTCTACCTTTGAATCAAGATTAAGAGAGCAGGAGAGCTCCCAGTCCCTCCAACAAGTTAATATAATTGCTTAATAGTTTATTATTTTATTTACACCAGCTCATAAACCACATTCATGAAAATAATTTGGAAGGGGATTCAAATCGAACCTGTGCATTCGATATACAAGGATATCCAAGTCCCTTGGACTGCTTTAAAAAATTCAGCATTTCTGATTTTTCTACCAAAGCAGATAATCACACATTTTTATACTTTCTATTCCAACTGCCAAATTACTTAGCTTGACTCTATCACTTTTTCACATCCTCAGCACAACTCACATCCACACTATTTTGTGTCATTAGAAATGTTACATTTTGTCCCCTTGGCTAAAGTGTCAATAACAATTGTGGTAAATTTGGGACCAAAGCTCCAATTCCCATGGCACTCAATGAAAGGGAATAATTTATACCCACTGTGTTTTTTGCTGTCCAACTCTCAATTCAAGCTAGTTCCAATTCCACGTGCTCAAACCTTTTTCGCCAACCCCTTGAGTGGAAATCAGAAGCCTTCCAAAAATGCAAATGCCCAAATCACATCAATCATGGTGGCCAAGCGGTAGAGTTGCTGCCTTACAGCACTTGCAGCGACGGAGACCCGGGTTCGATCCCGACTACGGGTGCTGACTGTAGGAGTTTGTACGTTCTCTCCGTGACCGCGTGGGTTTTCTCAGAGATCTTTGGTTTCCTACCACACTCCAGACGTGCAGGTTTGTAGGTTAATTAGCTGATATAAGTGTAAATTGTCACTAATGTGTGTAGGATAGTGTTAATGTGCGGGGATTGCTGGTCGGCGCGGACTGGGTGGGCTGAAGCGCCCGTTTCCGCGCTGTATCCTCGAAACTAAAACTAAACTAAATCTATACTAGATATTTCAAAACATTGTGGAGTACAGAGGGAAATAAATAAACGATGGATCTTAGTCCCAAACATTATGGAGGGCACTGTGTATATCATCTGCATATATTATTCATTTTCAGGCATATTAACTCCATCTGTAAATTTCTATACTAATTTATTTTATAATATTTAGTATTTAGTATATAACAATATTTTTGGAAGATTTTTCATGTCCATGACATCAAGCTATTTGCTGAATTCGTTTGTCATTTCCTTATACCCCCCCCCCCTCCCAGGAGCTAAACATTTCCGATTCAGATTAAATAATAGTAAAATTGCTAGATTAATGTATGTGTGAAAAAACTGATTAAAAAGTCAGGAGTTCACACAGTTGCACCACAGTTTGTGCACATGCTGCGTAGCTGTGGCAAAATAATTATTCACCATTTGAAGTTGTCTTTATTTAATCTCTTGTTACTTTTCTTGAGTTACAGATTTCTATACAAAATGTAAGTAATATATGGGTCTGAAATCAAGAGGCAAGTAGATAATAGGGCAGGTTAAATGGTGGACATCACTGGAGATAGCCTGGTATTTTGTCCTATAGCTTCCGAGCATAACTTTTCTCAGAGACAGTTCATAAGTCATCAAAAAGATTGATTTATTACTTGATGTAACAAGATTCGGGACTTTAATCATTCCGTTACTGCACCCACTCACATTGAAGTAAGTGAACAGTGGAACATGAAGAACATTGTCTCCATTTATTGTTATCATGTTATAAACTTAAACAGGTCCTTGAATCTCCGTGAGCACAGTATAAGCATAATTGACTGCTAGATACAAGTAAGGCATAGGGTCAAATATCAAGTTACAGACAAGGCAATACTCATCAATAACATACTCTGATAAGGTAGTGCTGGCAATTCATGGAATTTACAAATTTGTCCTTCAGCTTAGATTAGCTATGAATTATTTGCTGTCTCAAAAGTAACTTCAGGCAGGGTTCATTAGACGGCAGTTCGTTTCTTCTTCACAAGAGACATAGATTTTCACTGATGAAACATTCATAGATGATGATTTGTGCAGGAGCAAATATTAATGAGCATTTACTTTTGTGTACTGACCAGGTTGTATACTTTTCTAGGATATGAGAGTGGGAGAAAACCGAAGATTTCGGCGAAAACCCACGCAGGTCACGGGGAGAACATACAAACTCTGTGCAGACAAGCGCCCGTAGTCAGGATCGCACCCGGGTCTCTGGCATTGTAAGGCAGTAGTTACCGTGTCGCCCATGTTCTTCTACTTTTCCCAGTAGGATAATCATACCTGGCCATAATTAGCACCTCAAAAGTAATCTCAAAGCAACAATTACACAAATTCTTGCCCCACATTGATTCATGCGTTGCAAAAAACACAGCAACTGGACTCCTCCTCTTTATCTATCCATTTCCCATGTCAGACTCTACACATTTGTCACAGATGCAGAACATTGCTAAACAATGAAAATGAATGGCTTGAAATGTACAACTTGTTGCAACTATTGTCAACTATCATTTTCAGCAACTACTACATCTGAACTAAATAGCAGTGGCCCAAATGAAGCAAGGCAGGTTAATGGTTAAATACAGCTAGTCCAGACTTAAAATGCATGTGAGCCAGACTTTGCGTGACTTATTGTGTAAAAATGAACTGCAGATGCTGGTTTAAACTGAAGATAGACACAAAAAGCTGGAGTAACTCAGCGGGACAGGCAGCATCTCTGGAGAGAAGGAATGGGTGGCATTTCGGGTTGAGACCCTTCTCAGACTGGTTAGGTATAAGGGAAACGAGAGATAGACGGTGATGTGGAGAGATAAAGAACAATTCTGCCATTGTCAGATTGAGGCTAAATGCTGTTTCCTTTATTATCTTTACTTTTTTGCATATCTTTCATTCATTTTTCTTTATCTCTGCACATCACTGTCTATATCTCTCCTATCCCTTATCCCTAACCAGTCTGAAGAAGGGTCTCGACCCAAAATGTCACCCATTCCTTCTCTCCAGAGATGCTGCCTGAGCCGCTGAGTTACTCCAGATTTTAGTGTCTACGAGAGACATTGACAGGAGAGCAGGGGTCGGGAAGAAAAACGTTCCTCCCAAGGTGAGGATCATGAGTGATTAAGACGGAAGACGTTAAGATAACGAGAACAGATAGCTGTTCATAATGGCAACATTTCTATTTGCAGGGGTTAGGAGAACAATGGAACAAAATGTTAGTTTATGTGCAGATTTGCCATAAACCTTCCAAACAGTGTGTGACTTGTGTTTAGTCATGACAAAGTAGAGTTAAGAAGAATATTCAGTAACATGAACAGTGACTGTGCAGATCCCTGGATTGGTTTGATCAATTTAAAGATATTAGAGAAGAATTTTCAAAGATTATTTATATATTACTTCGGATTTCACCTTACCCAATGGTTATTGATTTAACATACATCATGATACTCAAAATGATGGCATAGTCCCATGTACTTTAAACTATTGCAGTCCTGCTTTCGCTTCCTAGCTATCATTTTCAAAATCTTTGATGGTGCTTTAAAAAAAATCTTTGATGTTTTATTCTTTGTAGAATTTACCTTCCCTGACAAATTGCTTGTACAAATTCTCTAGTTAAATCTCCAAATATTGATATGTTCATTTTATCTGACCCTCTGCTAGTAACAATGTATCTAAAGCACTTTCAATCAGCTGGTACTAGACTCACATTAACACAGTCTCTTACCACAATGTTCCTTCATATAACCAGGCAGTCACCCGGGGGACAAGAAATACGGCAACCGGAAAAACTTCACTTCCACATAAGATACCTTACAACATGGTAATCAAGAAAACTTAACCAAAGAACAAGGAGGATTATACTTTCGTACATTAATGTATTTCTTCAATAACTGACTTCTAAAAATATCTGCATCATTCCATTCAATTACATAAAACATGCAACACCATTTTACTTCCAATTAAATACTTGTTAAGTATAACAATAGCTTAAACGTAGCATTACAGTGTGGTTCCACCCACAACTTCATTGTTTGAGCATAATCATGATTTAACACATTTATCAACACTGGACATATTACAGCCAAGCACTATTATAGCTTTCTGTGTTTCAGTAGGAATAACTGTAATGAGACCTAGAGTACAAGACCATTCCAACTTACCCACACCACAAAAAAACACAGGGCAGGGCAGAAAGGCAATTGCTGCATCCATATCATCATCCATGCTGATACAAAATTGTTCAGCTCCAGCATAGAACGAAACCCAAAGGAAAACCGTTTTATTTTTTTGAGAGGCCAGGATTTATTGTCCATCCTAAAATGCCGTTGAAAATGAGGTGGTGAACTGAACTGTTGAACTGAATTTTGAACTGCTTCAGAGATTTTGGTGAAGGAACTCCATTGTTGACGATGACTACCAGGATTTATAACCAGCAATGATGAAATAATAGCAATACACTTCCAAATCTGGATGATGTGCAGTACAAAGGGGAAACTGCACATGCCAATGTCCCATATGCCTAACGTCCCTATTCATCAAAGTGATGAGAGGTTTTTGGCTTGGGAAGACCTTTCCTCGTGGTCCTGATGAGAAACTGCAGTGCATTTGTGGATGGCACACGGTGCAGCCACCGATCCAGGAAAGGGAGAGAAGTCCAACACACTCCCGAATTGTGATAAGGCTTCAGGAGATGATTCGTTCGCTGAAAGATAATTGTATCTGAGCTGGTCTCATAACCACATTATTGATGTGGCTGGCTCTTTTGAGCTTCTGGTCAATGGTTTGGAGTGGAGTCACCAAAGTAAAACCAAAACTGGGTAGCAGCCATTTGTCGGCACTGTTAATTAATGATTGAGAGTAGGTAGTAATGTGAAATCATATTTCTTTTTGTGAACGGTATATGTGGTCCTTTTTCCACATGATCAAGCAGATACCAGTGTTGCTTCTCGAACAGCTTGGCTGGAGACAGTTCATCAACTGCAGTTCTACAATGCGGATAACTAGAGCCAGCAGCCTTTATTGTAGCCAGTGTTCAGAGTAGTTTCATGTCACATGAAGTTAATCAAATAGATTGAACACTGTCTTCTGTGAAGGTTTGACCATGTAAAGTATCATTATCAATGGCAAAGGCATTGGCTTCTTCTTCGGCACTAATGTACCAGCTGCCCACTATTATCAAGTATGGGGATATATAGTATGAGCTGTTGTTGCATCCTAATAGCATCTTCCTGTCCACCACCATTCATGACTAAATGTGTTTGGATTGCAAAGATTTGATCTGATGGTTGAGAGACTGCTTACTGCATGCTGTCTAACAAATAAGTAGTGTTTTGTTGCAGCTTCAAGTCAGAACCATACAAACATCAAGAAATCTCAAAATTGTAGTCGTATAAGTTTTCATTTAAAACTAATTCTTGTTTTCTTTAAGGAGTAAATTTCTGGCCCACAACATTTTCAACCAAGACCATGAGTGTACAGTTCATTTCAGTGTCTTGGTGCTCAGTGGGAAGTGTTGCATCAGTTGCAAAGTGGTCAGGTTTCATCTCATTATTGCATTCCAGTAAACAGAATGAAAAAGACAAACAAATGTTGCCAGTCCATTAGATATCCAAAAATCACTTGATATTCATCACCTGACTGAATGGTACCAGAAAAACAACCTTGCTCTCAACATCAGTAAAATTACGGAAATGATTGTTGGATTTTGAAGAAGCAGCTGAGGATGCACGAACCTGCCTTCATCGACGGTCGGTTGTGGAGAGGGTCAATAACTTCCAAGTTCCTAGGTATGCATATCTCTGAATATCTGTCCTGGACATAGCATATTTATACAATCATAAAGTAAGCCCATCAATGCCACAACTAGCTTAGAAGATGGAGGAATTTCAGAACATTGATGAATACTCTCTTGAATTTATACAGCTGTACGGTAGAGCACATATTGACTGGTTGCATCACAGCCTGGTTTGGAACAAAGGAGAGAAAAGTGGTGTATACTGACTGCCCAGTCCGTCAAAGGTACTGACCTTCCCACCATCAAAGGGATCTACTGGAGGTGCTGCCTGAAAAAGGCAGTCAACATCATCAAGAATCCACACCATCCTGCCCATGCTCTCATTTCACTCAAGAATCCTGAAACCTGTAATGTCCAGATCCAAGTACAGCTTCTTCCCAACTACCATCGGGAAATTGAATGTTGCAGAACTACGAACTGCCTTGTCTTCGGGCTTCGGCACAAATTGTTTTTAAATATATATTCATTTAACTTCTTCTTTATGTTTGTTTATTATATTATCTATTGAGTACTCTGCTTAGAAACCTATTGTGCTGCTGCTGCACGCAAGAATTTCATTGTTCCATTTTGGTGCATATAATAAAACACTCTTGACTTCTGACTTGAATATCATTGCAGCTGAGTCTCATTAAAACTTGTAAAAACATCAATGCCAATGTGTTGCAAAATGAATCACAGCCTTCGTGCTTGTGAAACTTAAATTATGCAATACTTCATGCACTGGATTTAATTCCAAAATGCCACAAAATACACAGAATTTTGCAATATTGCAGCTGTCCATATAAGACAGTTTCGTAAGAAACCAGTGTCTCGATCTCTCAAATACTCTAGAAACAAGGATGTGATTCTGTGGCTGTGTGGAATGCCCAAATCTGGCATTAACTGTACACTCTTATCTACAGAAGAGATAAACCTCAACCTTCAAAAGTGAGTGTATCCATACAGCAGTGATAACTGGGAACAATTAAAACAGTCAGGCCTTTCAGTAGCTTGTTACCAGCCATTTGCATTGAAATGCCCAATCATTTAAGAGATTGGAATGAGAGAGGGGGAGGGAGGAAAAGTGGTGTTTCACAATTTAATGCAAGTTTAAATTTATCAACATCAAAAGATGAGGCAAAATCCATCTTGTATCACAAAGACTTCAAACATGACATAAGAACATTTGAGTAAGCCACTCAGCTCATAAGCCTATTTCCTAAACAAGATGATCATGGCTAATATTTTCCTCGGTTTCAGCTTCTGGAGTTAAACTCATTTCATTTACTTTCTTAATATATTGACTTCCATCGTGAATATTTACAGCAACCGAATCTCATAAGTTCCTTGGATAAAAAATTCCAAAGATTCATCCTCAGTGATGAAATGTCTTCTTATTTCAGTCCAGAACAGCCAACACTTGAATTTGAAACTGTAATCTTTGGTTCCAGATTTCTAGCCATGCAAACATTATCCTTGCATCAACCTGTCAACCTCCATTACAGTTTTCTATGCTTCAATGTGATCACCTTTAATACTATAGATAAGTCTGTTTAATCTCTACATATACAGGTAGTTCTGCTGTAAAAGCGATAGTTGAGTTCCTAAGAAACCTTCGGTTATAGAAAATGGAGTTATTAAAAACAATTGAGTTAATGGGGAGAAAAGTGAGCTAGGGGCTGAGACCAATTAGTTATTTTTCCCATACAAGGTTTTCAAATTTTTTTTTCTAATAGCTGTAAGTTTAATGTTGTTACTGAAAGCTGTATGTAACATTGTTTAATAGAGTATCATTGCACAAGTGTCAATGGAAACGATTGTTTGTCAATTTCGTAGTCAGGAACTGCAGATGTTGGTTTACACCGAAGATAGACACAAAATGCTGGAGTAACTCAGCGGGACAGGGAGCATCTCTGGATAGAAGAAATGGGTGATGTTTCAGGTCAAGATCGTTCTTCAGTCTGAAGGGTCTCGACCCAAATTGTCACCCATTCCTTCAATCCAGAGATGCAGCCTGTCCTGCTGAGTTACTCCAGCAATTTGTGTCCAACCTGCTTGTCAATTTCTCAAGCCACTGGCCTCTGTTCTTACGAGACAATGGTTACAATGGGACAGTTACATAGAAGGTATTTGTCCCTTCAATTTCTGCCCCCCCCCCCCCCCCCCCCCTCACCCACCAAGACAGCTTTGTCTCTGCTGGTCAATTTCCAAAGTAACATTAGTTCCCTCGTTTCTGATCAAAATTGCATTCTTACCAATTTGACCCACATAATACAGTAATGTTCCCTAATTCGTCAATTATGTTATACCCAATTAGAGATATGAGTTGAGATTGCAACCTTCACGTGGTCCGCCCTGTTTCGACGAATGCAATCAACCCGGCGTGCACAATCAAATAGAACAAGTTGTCCTACAACTTTAGGCTGTGCACGCCATACGCAAGAAGAAGAAGAGTTCTTGGGTTCAGTGTACGAAATTAGAGAAAAGACAGGAGAAGATACAACTATAATCCCATTGCTCTGGTCTGAAACTGTAAATGAAAGAATCATGCTCTCACTTTTACCAGTGAATCTCTGGCTTCCTGTTTTAATGTGAAACATTTCCATACAAACAATTTTCCATCAGCAGAATTTATGATTTTTAAGTAATTGTTAATTTCATATGCTACAGTCACGACAAGAAATAATGATCTGGAAGAACCAGCATTAAAATTGATTTCTCATCATAGGCAGAATACAGGACCATGTAGAACTCGATTTGTAGCAAAGCTTTGAAAAGAAAAGAAAAAATCACATCTTACCCTCTGCCTACGATTGCAGTGATTACCTGCAGTACACATCCAGATGAAACAAATAAGACCGTTTCAATCTATTAAATCACAAATACTGATGAAATCACCACCATACCTCTCAACTGTATGCTTTTTTTAAATTACGGTGACACAATATAAAGCTGCACACATTGAAATAGCAGCCAAATTAAACCAATCAAAATCAGGCAATTTACAAATGCTACCAAAAGCCGCATTCTTTTGAAAGCCTAACCCAGAATTCTGTCAATCAACGCATTGCAGTTTGAGAGGTATGTGCACCACAAAATTAAAGCTATTACAAATACATACAAATTTATTTTAACCTTGGCCCCAACCTAGGATAACCTAAGGATCTACTTCACAAGGTTGCACTACACCAACCTTTTATGCCTGGTTTCTTCCCAGAGCTCAGCTGGCCGCTAACGTCATGTAACCTGGTATCCAGCTCACTCTTCGAGTCTAGCTGGAGGTCATCGTTCGATTTCCCTGGGACTTTTTTCACTGCAAACAGCATCACACAACAAGATTTGGACCAAACACTTTGGTACCATTATACAGGTACAACACAATGAATAAAAATGACTCTAATTTGGCACATGGGATCAGATGCAAATTGAAGGAAGGAAAAGCAGCTAAAGAGAAAAAAAAGGATCCATTCATTGTTTGCAACTTAAAAAGCCAATAATCTAAAAGAGAATTTAGCAAATGTTTGGAAGCATGTAGCGAGGTCATGATAATTTTGTTTTGTGAAACATAAACCACATTTTAAAAATACTGAAGTATATAGAATGCACAATTCAATTTATTGCCAAAAACATTCGAACCAAAGAGCTGCTCAGATGATCAAACCAGAGGGAAAGGGAGTGAGGGTTAAAGAAGATTCCTGGTCACTGATTATAAATAAGTCAACTTCAAAAAAAGAACCATAAAAGGCACATGGATTGTGAGGAATAAAAAAACAATTACTTTAACCAAACTTGGACCAAGTTAAATTTAATTTTAGCCACTTTCACTCATAGTAAAAGGCTAATGGTTGAAGCAACTGGTCAACAAAGTTTCTCAACTTTCCCAAACCATATACCAGCTGCCATGACAACCAGAGATTTGCTACGGCAACAGTGGAAGTATCCAGTCTTTTCCTTCAGCATGGTTAGCATTATAATGAGTTATATAACCCCAAGAAAGTGTTTCAGTGCACCACTTTCGTTCTCATTTTTTTTGTTATGAGAAATATTACCTACAATATTTTTCCCTCATTAAGATTTACTTTTATATCATGACGTCACTACTGAAATTCACGATTTTTGCCAAATTCTAAATAAATTTAACTGGAGAAGCCAAATCTGGTTCAAGATTAAAAAGAAAATAGTGTACCTCTGAAAACCAGCTGTTGCTCTGATCTCTAGGTTAAGCAGCCCCAAAGATGTCAATACCCAACCTGTGTGTGCCCATTCCACAAGTCCAATGATGCTGTGACAGTGTAGATCATTTAACAATGATCACACATCCAAAGTAAACAGAAGATGATTGTTGTCATAAAAACTGAACATTACAAATGTCTTCCAACAAAAAAAATGCAGAACAAACCACCCAAATCAGGGCCTGTTCATGGTGCATAATGAAAACATCATACGTCACCAATAATTATATCAAAATTCATCCTCACTGGAATCAGTGAATTAATTGGTTATTTATCTCATTTGCAACTACCAAGTTATCAAAATACATTGAAGCAGATTATCTACTCTTTGAAGTTAATACAGCAAGTCCTTTTCCCCCATCACCATACCAAAATCCTACAAATTTGAATATCAATAGTTTCTGCAACAAAGAATAAAATGGTGTCGTATATGTACAGGCGGAGAAATTTGTGTTCAATTCTACACGTTTCTGGACTAATTGGGGAGAAAATTAAGTACGGTAAGTATCTGGATCTAATCTAAGCCTTACATATGCGTCCAAAAGTTAGATACTAAGAGCATGCAAATTCAGATATTTATCTCATAGTTTCAAGGTTAAATTACCAGCACAGAAAAGAGTTACAAAGCAACTGGTCTAAGTTTCTGAACTTTCCTAAAGCATTTTATTAGACAGTATATTTTTATGCATGCTCCTGGCATTTAGAATTTAGAAAATGAAACTGTCAAAATCAGAGCAAGTTTTCAAGGAATGATGATGCAGAATAATCGTCCATAGTTCTTCTAATTTAAGGATAAACTAGTTGTTACTCAAATTGTAGTTTAGTACATTAAATAATGCTAAAGCAGCACGGGATGTGTGTTTTACAGGGGAGGATAGGTGGCCAAAACAAATATTGTTGATTTGCTTAAATCCAAGATTGCCAAAAAGTGTATTTACAATCATATCCTAAGAATTTAAAGCTAACATTAAAGGTAGTCATGTATTGATTCTACCCAATCCCACACAGCAAACCCACGATAGACCCACAAAGACAAGAGTACCTACTGTATATATGATTAGCACTGTCTGGTAACATGTACGTTCCTAATGCTGTAAATCTGCCATGGCTTACCTGGAGGATCACATTGTGGGACTGGCTAAGACTTCACTAAAGTCAGTTCAATTGGATGATCAGCCATGATCATATTGAATAGCGGTGCAGGCTCTAAGGGCCGAATGGCCTACTCCTGCACCTATTTTCTATGTTTCTATGTTTCTAACTGCACCTGAATTGGGCGAGGGTTGGTCTTGTGAAATATTTATTCTCAGTATCACAGTATTTTGATGTATAATGTGAGCCAGCCAGAATACTGGGGCGAAGTCTAAGAGATTAGGTAATCTCAAATACCTTGATACTCAAATAAAACCAAGTCAATCTATGCAATGTGTTTGACCCACATACGAGTTCCTGACAATGTATCATTCCTATCATCGAGATCGGCTATCACCACCAGTTTGAGATTCTCCCATGATGAAACATGCCCTTCCATCTGGGTCAAGAACCCTCAGGATTTTACATTGCAATCAAGTCTCACTCTTCTAAACTCCAGCAGATGCAAGCCAAGCCTATCCAACCTGATTTTAAATATTTGTCTCATAAACCTCTCTAAGCTGCTTAACATTCTCAATTTCATACGTTTACTAATGCTGTATGTGTGCTCCAGATGTAGTCCAATAGCCAATGTAACTGAAGCATGAACTTTCTACTTGTGTATTCAATAACCCTCGCAATAAGATTGTTAGCTTTTCTAATCACTGAGTGCTGGCATACTAACCTTTTGAAAAATAATGCACAAGTTCACCCTGATGCCTCTGCATCCTTAAGTTTCACAGAATATGATTTCCTATTTTCACTTTACAAAAACATGACTGAACTTATCACTACAAAACGTACTCATACTTTATATGCTATAAACTATTGAGATCCTGGTCATTAGATCCCTCATTATAAAGTCCTTGACCGTGACGATTCACTCATCTTCCCAAGGGCCCAACAAGGTGTCGGGACCTTCAATTCTGGACTCTATTTTAAACACCTCTACTGACAGCTGTACTTTTAGATATCTTGGCATCATGCTCCATAACTCTCCTCCTCAATAACTGTCCCGTAAGTACCTTAGACACTGTTTTTGGTCACTACCATTGATATGGCCTGTGACACCATTAAAAGGACACAAACATTACTGTTAAGTATCCTGGTACATTTGGCTACATTAAAGGCAAGTTTTATTTGTGTCTGTCAGCTAATAGTAGTGACAAAATGTGTTGGCAGCATGTGTAGATTTGCAATAGCATCTGTCCCCACAATAGTGAAGGTCAGAATATCATGGCATATAACCATCTCCAATGACAATCTGCAAATAAAAATATCCAAGGACATGTTTTTGTTAGCATCTTGGACAAAGAGTAAATTATACTCTGGTTTATTTTATTTTGATATGGTGGCATTGTATCATGAGACAAAACGAATTTGTACTGTGTCAGCTCCTTAGAATCAAAAGTAAATAAAAATAACCTAAGTATAGCATTAGTAATCTTAAGAAACATGTGGATAACTCACTGGAGGATGCAAGAACACTTGGCCCCCCAGTGAATTATCCATGCATTGAGTTATATTGGAATTAGGGAACATTATTTGGATGTAATTTCTCTGTATTCATGGGTATGCTGTATTTGATTAGGCAAGTTTAATGTTGGTCCTGGGTAGCTGACACACCAAGCTTCCATTTGAGAAGCACCAAATAAGAGAAGTGAATGGTAGTTTAAAATGTGTAAATCTTAAATTTACAGTCAAGTGTACCAGGAATATTTCAAAAGGGAAATACATGAAAGAGATGTGGCTTTGGGCCAATAATCTTCAAATGTTCCAGAATTTGAGGTTTACTGCTAATTGACAACATATTGTATTGTGAACAACTGACTGATGGTCCATTTGGCCGTGTAAATTGTCTTCCTGCAGAGTCACTTTTTGGATCCGAGAGGAAGCTTCAAATTAACTTTTTTGTGCCATAATTATTTCCTCTGCATGAAACATGGATCCGAAGTCAGCGGGAAAATATTGCCGCAAAATGCAATAATTCAGAAGCCAAACACACCACTACATAAAAATAACTCAAATACAGAACAGGTTGAACCATGAGGTCCATGGAAATTGGTTGGTGTTTAATTTTACATTTGCTGCCTTCTGTAAAATCAGCAAATTCCATCTCCAAACCTGGTGAGTGATGCCATCAGACTGTTAATTCATGAGGTAAATCATGTTCCAAACTAAATAGATACCAAAGCACTCCACTATCTAACAAGCGAGCAAGGAGGTGAACAGTTAACTGGCCCTGATTGAGTACAAGTCCTTTGGACTCAATCCCCTATCCCTGTGAAGGAATGTAGGTGGAAGGGGTGGGAGTGGGAAAATTAAATAGGTGCATCCAGGTGGGCCACAGGGGAAGGGGAGTGAAGGTTTGGGTAAGAGAGGGGGTTTCGTAGTTGCATAAAATCAGAGAATTCAAATGTTCATACCGTTGGTATATTCTGCTTGGGTGGCTTATAACCCAACAGTACGAACATTGAATTCTCCGATTTTAGGCAAGTACAACCCCCCCCCCCCTCCTCCATTCTCCCCACCCCCTACATTCCTTTCAGCTTCACAATTGCAATGTTTCAATCCTTTGTGTCTTTTTTTTTTACAATAAACGTGACTCGACTTGAATTTCCGCAAATTAAACCCAACCTGAAGCTTGGCCCTGAAGTAAACCTGGCATTTCATTTCTTCCCGTCTTATAATGCCCATCAAGATTACCATCACAACTGTCATTTTTGCATTCTTGACTTTGAGTCCCCAACCCAAACAATTACATTCCCATGCTGCACCTCTATCATGCCATGTAGTGCAACTATCCTAGAGGACATCAGCCAGACACTCCTCTCCCTCCTTCAAGATGTTTCTTCTTTGCTCCTCTAACTGACCCTTATAAGATGACTTCAGTCAGACTTCGTTAATTAACAAGAAGAGAAGATGAGGAAAAATAAATAAATCACGCCTTAATAATGGGGATCTGGAATTCACTGCCTGACCAGGGTGGGGTAGGGAAGCAGCAACCCATATTTTATTTAAAAAGATGAGCAACTGATAAGATTTAACCTCCAAGACTACATAAAGAAAGAGTGGGATTAATCTAATAAACAGTTTTACCTTTAACTTTAATAGATCATCTAATACTTGGTACACATTCTACAGCTCTGACACGTGGCCTTACTGCAGTTAACGTACTTTAGGGATTTATACGCTACACAATTTTGATCATTCAAATCAGAAGTAATTTAGTTTATTCAAATCAGAAACAATTTAGTTTATTAATCAAATTAATTGAAAATAAAAATAGTACTTTAACCTATTATGAATAAATATATTTGATTTCAAAGGTCACATTTTTATGCCCCGCCTCAGGATGACCAAAACATTAATTAACCTGATTTTTCCTGTAATCGTCTTTGGAAAACAGATAGGGGATGAATTTGGGTAGCAATACCAAAAAAATTCAGATGGTAACTTAGTCAATGTTTTTTATCCTCTATGACACTAAGCAAATTGAGGGCTACAATTCACCATGTCATGAGGAAATATTTTTGTTAACAAAAATTGTTTTATTTGCACGGAAATGTCAAATTGACACTTGGGTGGGGAAAATATCAAAGAGCATTCCTGTTTCTGTTTCCTATCAAACCAACAGCTGGAAAAATGACTGTAAAATAAAAAAATACCTGCAGTTCCTCATCGTGGAAGAACAGTCATTCTAGCAATACAAGAAGGTGAAAGGAAGCTGAGTGTGTCATGATTAACAACTTACAACATACACATGGTCCTGTTTCCTACACTTCATATTGAGTCACAAAAGTGTGATCTCATTGGGAGATGAGTATGATATATTTGCAAGAGGAACTGCCAGGACAACATTTTAATGGGATTCAAATTATCCACCACTAGGTAAAACCAACATAAGTAAATTTCATTTGCGGAATTCCGATTGTTAGAGCAAGAGACTGAAGTTGTACAGAAAGCCATTCCAATTAGCATTGCAGCTTTTCTGCTATAGCCTCTAACATGTCACTTAAACCTTGCTTAATGTGACCCTACAATCTATCAGTGAGGAAAAAAAGATGCTCTCAGATGCATCCCCAACATGTTTTAAATGTCAGGCTTTTAATGAACGTTAATTTTTTATCTTTAAAAAACTGGTTTTTGCTTCAACAAATCAGTCCCTGGCAATAATGCAGTGTTGACACATTGCAGAATTGCAGCAGAGTGGCCTGGACTCCAGCTGAAGATTTAGGAAAGAAACAATCACCCACGTCACTCTTATAAACCACCGAACAGCTGGCTTTCAGAGGTAAAATAAGGAAAAGCCTATAAGGGAAAAAATGCTCCCAAAGGACACTACAATCAAGAAATAGTATGGGTGTGAAAGTGCAGAAAATTTTAAGCAAAGAGAAGGATTACTGATTTCAGGAATGGTTTCTGTAATTTTGTGTAAAATTAATCTAAAAATGCATTTAGTTCTCAAAGGTTCATCTCTCATGCATCTCACCATGCAAGGGATAAACTCACCTTGAGGTTTCCTCGCTTTCTTTCGTAAACACGACGTAACGTATCGTTCTAGCTCTCGCAATGTGGAGGGTTTTAAAGTTTCAAAGTCTATTTCAATTTCGTCAGGGTTTGAGTTTCTCAGTGAGGGCTCACGGGACTGAATGATGTGAACTACTCTCCCCAATTTATCTCCAGGAAGTTTGTTTATATCCAGACTCAGCTGTCTTTTCTCCTCATAGGTCATCGGCTTGCATTTATCTTCTTCTTCAGAGTCGTACGTGGGTCCAGGTTTGTTGTTCTTCATGTTCCTGAACGGAGAGTGATGGAAATAAAGACAAACATTAAAACATTTTACAAGGGGTCCAGATTTTCTTCATGCTTTCCAGAGAAGTGTGATTAATATTACTCGGTTAAGAAGACCAAGACCTAGCATTTAGCAAGATTTATACTTATAAATGCAGCATAACAGCTCAAAAGTTACGCCCAAGTACTCCATAACCTTTCTTCTGCTCATTTAAAGCAATAACTACAAGTATATTCACCATAAAGGATTGTAAACATAACACGGAGAAACAATTTCATTCTGTGAATCTTTGTAAGCATGTATGATATTATCTCCATTTCATGAGGGTCTCTGTTTAGCAATATTTCATCCACCCCTGCCATTTATTGCGTATGTCCTGCCCCTGACTGGCTTCCCAAAATGCAGCAGCTCACACTTGCTGGAATCAAGTTATATCGGACAATGCTCCGCCCAACTTGTTCTTTATCATGGTACACAAAAATGCTGGAGAAACTCAGCGGGTGCTGCAGCATCTATGGAGCAAAGGAATTGGGAACGTTTCGGGCCGAAACCCTTGTTCTTTATCATGTTGTAGCTTCAACTTTCCTCGCTATCCACATCACCATAACCCTCAATGCAAGGGGAAAACTCAAATACTTTGTCCAATTTAACCACATAACTGATGCGTTTTCCCTCCACTGCTCAAAAAAACCCCCAATAGTTCTACACAACTGATCACAAATCAGTTTGAAGTCACTCTTTCACCACATGGCTAGTTCTTAAATACTACTGTGCCTTTAAATGATTGAGGAACTATTTGAGATAAAGATGGCACACATTCATTTAGTTCCAATGCAAATGTTTCCGTAAAGTGAAGAGCTTCAACATTAAATCACAGGATTCAAAAATAATTTGCCTTACTGATTATTCACCACAATACAAAGCATTATCCTGCTATTTGAAGGAATGGGCAAGCATCCAAAAGATACAAAAACAATTAGCCAAAGCAGACAAGGTATACGTATGAAAACTAGAAGTTTTATGAACCTTGTCACAAATCCGCACAAGGTAGAACAGCAGCTGAAAGTAATGATTCCTTACTGGAAACTTTCAAAAAAATATTGCAGTAACACCAAAAACGTCTTCAGAACCATGTGTGAATGGGTGCTCTGGATTTCAGGAGACAGAATCAGAAAACAGGAAGACACAATAGAATCAAGCTGGTTGGGATCGGACTCATCCTTAAGTTGATTCCAAATTGTGACTTGATCCCAAATGATCAAACTGATCAAACCTGTGATCAAACTCTTTTCTCTGGGTCAATGGTCTAGTGCTTGAACCACTCTGCTGTCAACCCCCATATCACCACATACAACTCAAATTATATGAAATTTCTTTTTGATAAACTAACTCAGACCAGGCGTTCACCTGAAATAATGATTTAACCATGACTGATATTTAACTAGTATTTGAATAACGGAGAAATTAACCTGCAAGCAGATTTACCTGGAATTTGCATTGCTCTTCTTTGATTTTTTTGGCTGTTGCTCCTTAGCTTTGTTCTTTCTCTTTTCTTCCACATCATCTTTCTTTTTATGCCTCTCTTTTTCTTTGTCCTTTTCCTTCTCTTTCTTTTTCTCCTCTTTCTTATCTTTCTCTTTCTTCTTTGGTTTTGACAGTTGGGGTTGGGAAAGGGCAGCCAGCTGCTCATGTACCGCTTTCAACTATATGACACAAAACAATGCTCAAACTTAATTGCTGTTTACTTCCACAAATTTTGAACACAAGAATATGCATTTGCCTGTAACAGCTGTTGTTATGTCGTCTACTTGATGGATGCACATTCACGCAAAGTTTAGAGGGAAGAGGCAGGGAAATACTTCTGACAATATAAATAATTTGTAGTAATTTTATCAGAAGGCAGGTACAACATAGATTAGTACCTGTCATCTAGTAAATACTGAATTAGATAATATAATGCTCACAATTACACAGTATCACAAGATGGTTACAGCTTAGGAGGCAGCTGTTTGGTCCATCAATTCTGTGTTGGTTCCATGCAAAATAAATCCAGCTGGTCCCGCGCTCATCTTCTCCCAATGCTGTGAAAATTCCGGAGATATTCTCCAGATACTATTCAATTTGCCTCCATTGCAACCCCAGACTAATAATTTCCCTGTATAAAAACACTTTACCTGATTATTTACTTGCATGTATTTACGTGACATCAAAAAGGAAGGAAAATGCTGGAATCTATCATTAACAAGGCACTCAGAAAATAACAACTTTATGAGAGAAATCACGTTTAACAAACCTGTTGTGTTTGAGGTTATAAGAGATGTATACTTTCAGAAAGTCTTCAATATGGTCCCGAATAAGAGATTTAAAAAAACCAGAACGCACGAGGGTTAATATACAGGCATGGATGGAGGATTAGTTTATAGAAATCAGTAGAAGGCTACACAAGTGGGATGCCACAGGGTTGGTGCTAATATCTCAGCTGTAATTAATCAATCTATATTTGGACACCGAATCATATAATATGTCCAAGTTTGTTGATGATACCATAAGCTAAGCAGCATTATTTGCTATGAAAATGACGTTAAAGGGACATGGACATGCAAAGTGAATAGCAAGGACTTAATGGATGACGTATAACGTTAGAAAGGTAATCCACTTTCGTAAAACAAAATTGAAAGGGAATTTAAGCAAAAATGTCAGAGGAAGTGTTCAAAAGTACACAAATACTCTCTAGAACGCAAATCATAGATAATTCACAATTGGCATTGGGAAGGCAATCAACATACTAGTTTTGACTGGAAAACTAGGGGTGGTGCATCAGGAATATTGTCTATCACTGTGATCTCCCTACCAAAAGGGCATACTTGTAATAGAGATAATTCAGCAAAATCAGAAGATCAATTCCTCAGACAGAGGATTTATCCTGAGGGAAGATTAAACAGACTGGGTGCATGCTCCAGTTTAAGAGAACGAGAGAATCTCAATAAATATACAAAATTCTTATAAGGGCTTTACAGGGTAGTTGCCGAGTTGGTTGTCCCTAGCTATCGAGAACTAGGGATCTTAGCCTTGTACAAGGCCAAGATGAGAATATATATTCTTCAAACATGAATAGTGAAAGTTTGAAGTCTTTCAGCTGAGAGTTGTGGTGGCTCAAATCACTCAGTACACCAAGGTATCAATATTATTTAGGTGTTATGGGAATTAAGGAATATGTTTAACAACACTGTCGGGGAGAGGGGTTCCAGGAATTTGACCGAGCGATACTTTTGTTGCCGTTGTCCTTCTAGCCGGTAATGGATTTGGAAGGTTCTGTGAAACAACCTTTGGTGAGTTATTGTAATGCATCATGTAGACAATACAAACTGCTGCTACTGTGCATCAATCGTGGAAAGAGTGAATGGGGTGCCTATGGTACAGATGCAAAGTTTCTTTATTGTTGTGAAATCTGTACACATCCAGGCAAGTGAGGAATATTCCATTATACTCCTGACATGAGCCTTGTAGATGTGGTTCTTCAGAGTTTTTCCAGGATTTTCTGCTTTTCTTTCAGTCAAGTAATTCCATAGATAGATACAAAAAGCTGGAGTAACTCAGCGGGACAGGCTGTATCTCTGGAGAGAAGGAATGGGTGATGTTTCGGGTCCGGTGCCCTTCTTCAGAGGCCCTTCTTCAGTAATTCCATAGTTTAAGTAGATTCAAGTATATCTTTGATGGGTCTAATTGTTTTCTGAACTGTCATTCAACAAATTTTCAATTAATAAAAATGATAACATACAAATCAACCTGTTGCCAACTGTTGTCTTATCTTAGCTCTAGAAAGAATTCCGAACATGATACACAGTGTATTCTTTAGTTCTTATTACTTATCCTCTTCCTGAGATGGGTCAGTTAAAATTTATGTTGGGGTTGTCAATTAAGCTGGATATAAATGAACGGTTGACTGCAGTACACCATATTCTAAACTAATTGTACCAAATCACTGTACCACGAGGTAACAATGAAATGCCAGGAGAAGTAGGAAGGTGGCAAAACAGTAACACCCACGTAGCAAAATTCCAATGCTTAGAGACTGATTTCTGCATAAAAAGTTGCACACGGTGCAAAGCAAGTGATCCAGTTTTATCCATTAACATTTATCTTGAGTCTCAAATTCCACAAGTATTAATTCGCTATTGCTCATTGAAAGAACTTTGTGGAAATTTAAAAATACAAGACAGTTTGGAAGATGATTCTAATATTTCCACCATGTACCTGAATTATACATTCCATATAAATGTCATGTATAATTTGCTCTCCACTTGGGTAGACGATATCCAATTTTTCTGCATTCTGTCTTCAAGCACTAAAAAGTATGTCACAAGAGGGAAAAAAGCTGCCCCACATCAGTTACTTATGGCAGACATCGCCACGAGCCGCAGCATAATATGCAATTAAACAAAACTCATTTCCACCCTACACGATTTAATCAAGGTTAACTCCAAATTTTCAGTGGTACAATCATATTCAGTGAGCTGTGAATTTAAACATGCTTTACATTTCAATTCCACCAGTTTGTTTCAAAGCTGTTATCATGAATCAATTCTGAAGCAGTATGTTTACACAAGAACCGAAAGTGTTTTGCAAAGAGTTTGCCCTCTACTAATCAATGGAAAGAAAATTGATTTTCAGTTTTCAAATTATGAGACTACAATCTGATTGAATTGCAACATTCAGAATAGCAAAGTAAAAGAAAGAGTTGACTGGTATCAAACCAAGGTCATCTTCAAAAGATGCTGTGTACTTTATGGTGCGGCTGGGAACGTCACATAATGTTCCGGAACAATTCCACAAACACTGATATTATTCATTCTTTTGACATTGATAAAATTGTGATCTTACTTGCTTAGTTGCTCAGAGATGATTTCTCCAAGTAAAGTTTGAGAACATCACTCAGATCAGTTCTAAATTATTTGATAAAACTGATTCTTTTAAAATTTGTTCAAAAGCTCCGTCTCTTTCATAAATTACTGAGTGTTTTTTACTGGAATATCCCAGGCTCGAGAAATAAATGTGACATTTGCTTTCCAGCTTGTAATTTAATCAGTTTATATTTGATCAAAAATACAACACGTTCACAGTGGAAATGGGAATTGGTAGATGGAAAACAACACCAATTGCTGTTGTATCACATACTATCATTATATTTCCAATCCACTGCTTCAGAAAGATTTAATAGGAATCTGAGGGGCAACGTTTTCACACAAAGGGTGGTGGGTGTATGGAACGAGCTGCCAGAGGAGGTAGTTGAGGCAGGGACTATCCCAATGTTTAAGAAACAGTTAGACAGGTACTTGGATTGGGATATGGGCCAAACGCAGGCTGGTGGAACATGTTGGCTGGTGTGGGCAAGTTGGGCCAAAGGGCCTGTTTCCACACTGTATCACTCTATGACTATGACTATCCAGCATTTTAATTGCCTTAGAGATATGGAAGTTCAGAGTTAATTGGTTATTTGCCATTTGATGGCCCCATAAAAAGATGCTAAGCAAGCCATTGCAGTATAGGCATCAACCTATGGTTGGGATTATATCAAAACTGAAGAAATGGTTAAAGTTTTGAAAATTAATATTCATACAGAAAAACTAGTCCATGCCTACAGGTTTGAAAGACAGGAAAGCACTAATTGGTCAAATTCAAGGGCAAATTAAGCAATATTATTGGCAAATTAAGCAATATTATTTTCAGCAAATTAAAGGAGAATATCTCAAGAGAACATGGTCGTCCATCAAACACAGCAGAAAAAAATACGGATAAGAACAGACACAAACACATTAAGTGTTCGAGTCTGACCAAGAATGTCCCCACTGTAGAACCAAAGGGCATTACAGTAGGGCATGTGTAAGTTATATAAAAAGAACCCGTAAATCTCTGATAAACATGAACCCTGATAAATGGAGCTGCACAGCCGATAATTGCGTTGAAACTTCTTAATGCTATGTAATCCATGTAGACATACAAGTATATAGAAACAGAAAACTATGTGAAAATGGGGATACACAGACAATGAACACTTTATTTAAAACAATCTAACCCGCAACGTCCGTCAGAAAAGAAAACCGCTCAACCAAGAACTGACCTTTCCAAATTACCAAATGGAAAACTGCAAAAATGCAACCCGTATAAATGGATATTAGAGTTCCATTCATAATAATTTCTGACTAAGTCAAATTATTTCAAAATATCAACTCATTGTAAAGTGGTGGCAATCATTCAGTTTAAAATAACTTAAAATAATATCCTGTCTACTGCAGAAATGTGGAGCTATGATACTAAAATCATGGCTAACCTATTTGTATGGAGGCCTCAAAGGCAGTACCTGTTCTTGAAGTTCAGCCAGCCGCTGTGCCCGCTCCTCCTCGGAATCGTCTGTGCTGCTGTCGCTGTCAGAGGAGCTATCACTGCTACTGTCGCTCGAAGATGAGGATGACACCTGGTTGGTTGGAGGTGGTACAGGAGGAGGAGATGGAACAACTGGTTCAACGGGCTCGTCTGGCTTTTTTGCAAAACGCATCTCAAACACATCCTAGAAAGAACAAAGCAAGGATATGAAATCCAACTATCAGCTAAATTGAACAATGCATTAAATCACTTGCATTATCATTCACTTGCATAAAAAGAGGGAGACTAATGTCAAAACAAGGAGCAATTTCCAGTTGAGGAGCAAGTTCTCAACTATTGACTCATCTTCAGTGTGGAAGGGCATGTAAGAAATCACCAGCTACAAGAGGAAACCCCCACTCCTTGGACAATTGGCAGCTGACCAACGACCTACTGCAGGTTTAAAAGGCAGAAACAAAACCCAGATATCCCCAAAGGGCAGACATCTCCAGGACTGGACAATGGTTCCCCCTCTACCCTTAAGCTCTGTGCCGAACAACTGACACCAGTCTACACAAACATTTTCAATCAGTCCCTGCAAACCTTCACTGGCCCTGCCTGCTTCAGAGTCTCCACCATTGTTCCGGTACCCCAAGAACAAGGATTACTGGTCTTAATGACTACAAGCTTGTAGCACTGACCTCTGCAATCATGAAAACCCTTGAAAGACTTGTGCTGGCCCACCTGAAAAGTATCACAAACCCCTGCTAGATAAATAGATCATAGAAACATACAAAAATAGGTGCGGGAGTGGCCATTCAGCCCTTCGAGCCAGCCATTCAATATGATCATGGCTCATCATCTAAAATCAGTACCCCGTTCCTGCTTTTCCCCCCACATCCCTTGATTCCTTTAGCACAAAGAGCTAAACCTTAAGAGCCTGTTCCACTTACGTGTCCTTGGCACTCTAATTACGCGACCTCGTGGTCGCGTATAGGCGCAACGGTCTCGCGAAAGTCGCGCGCGACTTCATTCGACCGCACAGCCGTCTGGAGCGCATGACGTCATTTGAAGATGGACGCAAAATGCAGGAGTAACTCAGCGGGACCGGCAGCATCTCTGGAGAGAAGCAATGGATGATGTTTTGGGTCGAGACTCTTCTTCAGTCTGAAAGAAGGATGATGACCCGAAACGTCACCCATTGCTTCTCTCCAGAGATGCTGCCAGTCCCGCTGAGTTACTCCTGCATTTTGTGTCTATCTTCAATTTTCTTGGCCCCGCTCTGGGAGTAGGAGTGGATCCGGACCGCAACGGCCGTGAGTCCCAGGCCGAGTTCGGCAATAGTTTGCCTGCTTCTGCTGCTGTTGAAGATGAGACGTTGCGCGCGCCAGGGTCTTGGGCCTGTCCCACTTTGGCCGTCAGTTCCGCGACAAGCTGTTGGCGCGCGAAGATTTTGTTCACTACAAAGATTTCGGAGGCCCGCGCGATGTTACGCACAACTACATACCCCTCCGTGCTTCTCAGTGGGACCGGCCCCGCGTGGCCATACGATGCCCGTGCGCCTCAACGCAACCACGCGATCGCGTAATTTGCGTGCCAAGGACACGTAAGTGGGACAGGCCCTTAACTCTCTCTTGAAAATATCCACTGAATTGGCCTTCACTGCCTTCTGTGGCAGAGAATTCCATAGATTCACAGCTCTCTGGGTGAAATGTTTCCTCATCTCAGTCCTAAATGGCCTACCCCTTATTCTTAAAATGTGACCCCTGGTTTTGGACTCCCCTAACATCGGGAACATTTTACCTGCATCTAGCCTGTCCAATCCTTAAAGAATTTTGTGTCTCTATAAGATCCCCTCTCATCCTTCCAAATTCCAGTGGATATAAGCCCAGTGGACCCATTCTTTCATCATATGTCAGTCCCACCATCCCGTGGAGTCAGTGGATGACGCAGTCAACCTAGGCCTGCACTTCATCCTCCAGCACATATGATGAAGCTGAATTTTAGTTAAAATATAAAAAGATATTAAATAGGTTTCTGGGCTAGCTTATAGCTTATATTTAGTGTCAAATTAGGCTTGCCTCAGGTTGCAGTGTGTGGGATAATAAACACCATAGCATTGTCTCCCAAGGGACAAGCAGAGAGAAAGAGCTAGTCACATCTTTGAGGTAAGATGCCATAAACCAAATGGCCAATGTTTATGAGGGACCAAATGACAGCAAGGAAGCAGCGAAAGATCTAGGGTGGTCTCTGGGAAGATAAAATGGCATTATCCAAATAGCCAATGTTTATGAAGGACGAGAGAGGAACAGGGAAGTGGAAAGATAAAATGTCGTAAACCAAATGGCCAATGTTATCTTGTAACATGTAAACAAAAGGCCTTTGATGTGATGCATTCTGTGGAAACCTTTCCCTGTACCTCTGACCATGACTAATGTCGGAAATGTGCTAAGGGGACAAAAAAACCCTATTTAAGGCAATGTAATTCTGTTGTTCAGAGAGGTGAACGGAGGACAGTCAAGTGTCTGTAATGGTCACTTGACTGGAATCCTCCCTCCTTCCATCGGCCGATGTTAAGTAAAGTTTTGATCTGGTCTACCAAACAGTTTGTGTGGTGTCTGTTTATTAAGAAGCGAACCTGGTTTAGTAGTTAATAAAGTAGCTTTTTCACATAGACCACCAGAGGACCTATGCAAGGATTCTGTTTGTGGATTTTAGCTCTGCATTCAACACCATTGTGCCAGAGCTACTGCACTCCAAACTCTCCCAGCTGATAGTGCCTCAACCACTCTGTCAGTGGATCACGAACTTCCTGACAGGAGCAGCATTTAAGGCTGGGAAAGTACATCTCAGACCCGCTGACCCTCAGCATGGCTGCGTGCTATCTCCTCTCCTTTACTCTCTCTACACCAACGACTGCACCTCCACAGACTCCTCTGTCAAGCTTCTCAAGTTTGCGGACGACACAACCCTGATTGGGCTGATCCAGGATGGGGAGGAATCTACCTACAGACAGGAAATGACACAGCTGGCGTCCTGGTGCCATAGCAACAACTTGGAACTCAATGTTCTTAAGACATTAGAATTGATTGTGGACTTTAGGAGAGCTCCCCCTCCCCTCCCTCCACTCATCATCAACAACACTAGTCACAACTGTGGAATCATTTAAGTTCCGCGGAACCATCATCTCCAAGAACCACCATCGACTACATAGTCAAAAAAGCCCCACACAGGATGTACTTCCTGCGGCAGTTAAGGAAACACAACCTGCTACAGGCAATGAGGGTGTAGGAAAGAACTGCAAATACTGGTTTAAATCGAAAGTAGATGGAGAAGGAATGGGTGACATTTCGGGTCGAGACCCTCTCCATAGTCAGAAGGGTCTTGACCCGAAACTTCACCCATTCCTTTTCTCCAGAGATGCTGCCTGTCCCACTGAGTTACTCCCTTTTTTTTTGTGTCTACCAGGCAATGATGGCCCAGTTTTACACTACCATCATAGTCTGTCCTCACCTTCTCTATCATGGTCTGGTTTGGCTCAACCACCAAGCATGACATCCGGAGGCTACAGAGCATCGTTCGATCAGCTGAGAAAGTGACAAACTGTACACTGCAAGGACCAGGAAGTGAACGGGTAAGATCATCTCTGACCCCTCTCACCCTGGCCACAAACTCTTGAAGTAATTCCCTCTGGCAGGCAATTCCGGACCCTCAAAGCCGCCACAGTCAGACATAAAAACAGCTTTTTTCCATGAGCAATAGCTCTCAACAGCCAAAAGCCAGTAGCCTCTTTTTACTCTGGTACTTTATTTTCACGTGTTTAATACATTTTTATTCATTCATATGACAAAAACTCGGGTAAAAGATGCCAAATTGAAATTGAATAGTTTCCTTAATAAAAAGTTACATATTTGAAAATGAAAAACAAAATTCCCAACTAAAAATTGATGATCAAATATAATTATGGAACTCAAAATTACTGAAGGGATCAAGTATAAACGGTCTCTTACTTCAATGCCTTCCAATTCAGCATTTTAATACTGTTGTAGTTATCAATGTGAGAACGATATTTTAATCTCTGTAAAATTGATCAACCAGTTAATGATCTGCTCAGGTATAAAGTTAACAAAACCAACCCAAATCCAGAGTTATGTATCCTGAGCTGACCACAAGCAATTTGAACCCAATACAAGCCTGGGCTCTAATAAATCCCAGATACACAACCTTTATTATTGGAAAGAATAGCTCACTATTTACCCTCTCAAAAACAATAGAAACCATTGTCATTCTTCTATTTTAACGGTCTCGATTTTGAAACCCTCACAATTAAAACCCTGCTTGGTTTTGTGGAGTATGTAATGTACCCTCTCCACTACTTATTTTATGGGGCACGATATATTAATTGTACTAAAAACAAAGGCATGGAATAATTCAAAATCGTTAATTTGCTCTGATTTTTAATAGCTCAATATGTCAAGAAAAAATAAGTTGCCATATGGCAGCTTTCACATACTCATGGCAATTCACCACCAAGTGGAGTTAGAAATGAAAAAAGGACATAAAACAGCCGCTACCTAATAACAATGAACTGCAGATGCTGGCTTATATCAGAGACACAAAATGCTGAAGTAACTCAGCGGTTCACGCAGCATCGCTGGGGAAAATGGATAGGTGACATTTCGGGTGGGGACCCTTCTTCGGACACCTTCTTCAGTCTGAAGAAGGGTGCTGATCTGACATGTCACCTATCCGTTTTCCCATGTTACTCCGGCATTGGGTGTCTACAAGAAAGCAGCTCTTTTGCACAAACTCATCAACAGCAATATGATAGTTGAACAAACACCTGTTAACATTAAGAAATACATGATAATGTGCCATAAGAGCATTTGTGTACAATTGCCTAGATAGGTATTCAATGGATAGACATTCAATTGAATATATGAGAGTTGCCACTTCGAATAGTACTTGGTCAGTAATATAATCATGTCAACTTGCATTAGCTGCTTAATTTTTTGGAACACTGTCTGAATCTGAGATCTCTTGATTCACAGACAAAAGTGTTATCACTGCGCCGTCCCACGATCTGATACATTTACTTTGACCTTATTGACTTGCATTCATAACTTTAACGTCTGTTTTCTGCATTTCCGACCAATGGTCTTACACCATTATTGATCTCAATGACAGATTGGGGACAACGAATGAGATATTAATTTACAACATATAAATTTTCATTTGCAGGAACTGCTTTAAGGCTACTTTAATTTGTTCCTTCCATTAAAAACATACAACCGTATGGCTTAAATCGAATTTAGTTAAACGTCTTACTACCATACTGATCTAAACTATGGAAACCTGTATTAGAACAATATATGTTTCTAGTCCAGTAGAGGGATCCAATGAAATAAGTATTCCTTTCTGGCGACAGTAGCTGCCTTACAGCGCCAGAGACCCGGGTTCGATCCCGACTACGGGTGCTATCTGTACGGAGATTGTACGTTCTCCATATGACCGCGTTGAGTTTTCTCTGAGATCTTTGGTTTCCTTCCACACTCCAAAGACATAGAGGTTTGTAGGTTTATTGGCTTGGTATAAATGTAAATTGTCTCTAGCGTGTGTGGGATAGTATTAATGTGCAGGGATCGCTGGTTGGTGCGGATTCGGTGAGCCAAAGGGCCTGTTTCGCACTGTATCTCCAAACTAAACTAAATAAACCAACCACATACAAACCTGCAGTTTTCTTGCCATCGCAACCACTTCATGATCAGGAGGATTATATTTGTAACAATTGGAGAACATCAACCGAACATCTGCTGCAAAGTCTTGAGCATCCCCATATTGTCGGTTGTCCATTTTTGCCTAAAAGCAAACAAAAGATCAAGACATTGGCTACAACTCACAGGCAACCTTCCAGTCACTCTGAAATTAAGTACCTTAAACTTCCTTATGTATTAATACTACTGGAATTAATTCAAGTTAACAAAACTAAGACCTGGGTGTTTGCTACTGGCTTGTATAAAATCAATGTTATAATCAGGAATACTGTACAAAGATTCAAACCTCCAGATTACTAAATTAATCTTTTTGGATTAAAAATAACCCAGGTTCAAGCATTGAAAGGATTTTTTTCTTCATCCAACATTGCTGTCTCAATTTAAAACACAAATGGCTAGACAATGTTAACCTACAGCAAATGTGATCAAGTTTTTCAGTAATATACCAATATTAATCTTTGTACAGCTTCAAAACAGTCAAAGTTTCCAAAAACAAAACCCATATTCTCCTCAAAAGTTCACAAAGTACACACACGCATCTTACATACAGCTCTCACTTCAACAAACTTATTTTACTGCTCCAGTGTTCTCCATATTCCAACAGCATATTGAAGGGGGCTAATCAAATAAATTGGGTCATGTGTTTTTCATTTCACCTATTAATCAAAAAATAAAATAAAATAAAAAATACAAGACTGCCTAACGTCTGCCAAATGAAACATGTCCTAACGGACATCAACACTAAATATGAAACAACTCGAGTTACCATGGTCTTTGAAACTCTGCCTCGTGCAGAAATCATTTACTAAATGCAGCAGTGTGTGTGGGAATCTAATTTCATCACAGTAACACAGTAAATATCCAGCCCACTGATAAATGCTTAACAGAATTGCTGGTCATGGCAACATTTATAACTATCCCCAACTGCCCACGATGTTGTCAACTTGAAAATTGAGTTCTTCTGATTAAGGTAATCTTGCTGTGCTACATTGAACAGTAGAGCACAAGCACATGCCCTTTGGTCCGCAAATTCTAGACCAAACACGATGCCAAGATGCCTTATTCTAAAAATGATTTTTTTTTTTTTTCAAATCATCAATCTACGCACTTTATCCCATAATAAAAAAGCGAAAACAGGTGTTTAGACATTTTTGTAAAGTAATTAAAAATAAATAACTGAAATATGACATTTACATAAGTATTCAGACCCTTTACTGAGTACTTTGTTGAGGCACCTTTGGCAGCGATTACATTATCAAGTTTTCTTGGGTATGACGCTACAAGCTTGGCACACCTGTATTTGCCATTCTTCTCTGCAGATCCTTTCAAGCTCTGTCAGGTTGGATGGGGAGCGTCGATGCAGAGCTATTTTCAGGTACCTCCAGAGATGTTCGATCGGGTTCAAGTCCAGGCTCTGGCTGGGCCACTCAAGGACATTCATAGACTTGTCATGAAGCCACTCCTGCCTTATCTTGGCTGTGTGCTTAGGGTCGTTTTCCTGTTGGAAGGTGAACCTTCGCCCCAGTCTGAGATCCAGAACGCTCTGGAGCAGGGTTTCATCAAGGATCTCTATGTACTTTACTTTGTTCAACATTCCCTCGATCCTGGCTAGTCTCCCAGTTCCTGCCGCTGAAAAACATCCCCATAGCACCATGCTGCCACCACCATGCTTCACCGTAGGTATGGTATTGGCCGGGTGATGAGTGGTGCCTGGTTTCCTCCAGATGTGACGCTTGGCATTCAGGCCAAAGAGTTCAATCTTGGTTTCATCAGACCAGAGAATCTTGTTTCTCATGCCTTTTGGCAAACGCCAAGTGGGCTGTTATATGCCTTTGACTGAGGAGTGGCTTCCGTCTGGCCACTCTACCATAAAGGCCTGATTGGTGGAGTGCTGCAGATATAGTTGTCCTTCTGGAAGGTTCTCATCTCCACAGAGTAACTCTAGAGCTCTGTCAGAGTGATCATTCGGTTCTTGGTTACCTCCCTGACCAAAGCCTTTCTCCCCCGATTGCTCAGTTTGGCCAGGCGGCCAGCTCTATGAAGAGTCCTGGTGGTTCCAAAGTTCTTCCATTTAAGAATGACGGAGGTCACTGTGCTCTGCGGGACCTGCAATGCTGCAGAAATTGTTTTATACCCTACCCCAGATCTGTGTCTCCACACAATCCTGTCTCGGATGTCTACGGACAATTCCTTCATCTTCATGGCTTGCTTTTTGCTTTGACATGCACTGTCAACTGTGGGATCTTACATACAGGTGTGTGCCTTTCCAAATCATATCCAATCAATTTAATTTATCACTGGTGGACTCCAATCAAGTTGTAGAAACATCTCAAGGATAATCAATGGAAACAGGATGAACCTAAGCTCAAATTTGAGTGTCATAGCAAAGCTTATGTAAATACTTATGTAAATGTGATATTTCAGTTATTTCTTTTTAATTACTTTGCAAAAATTTCTAGACACCTGTTTTTGCTTCTTCGTTCTGGGGTATTGTGTGTAGATTGGTTATTTTTTTTAAAAAAATGAATTTAATCCATTTTAAAATAAGGCTGTAAAGTAACAAAATATGGCAAAAGTGAAGGGGTCTGAATACTCTCTGAATGCACTGTATGTAGGAACGAATGACTAGTTAGAGTTGGAATGCCTCATCCACAAACAGTCTTGTCCTGTTTGGCGACAGGCTCCTTAAGGTTGTTGGAACTGCACCCATCTAAGCAGGAAGAAAGTAGTCTTCTGGCTTGTGTTTTGTCGATGGTGAAAAGATTAGAATTAGAATTAGATTCCTTTATTGTCATTCAGACCTTTCAGTCTGAACAAAATTATGTTGCCTGCAGTCATACACAGAATCAATAATAACAAAACATACAATAAACACAAATTAAACATCCACCACAGTGAGTTCACCAAGCACATCCTCACTGTGATGGAGGCAAAGTCTTAGTCTCCGTCTCTTCCCTCCTTGTTCTCCCTCTGCGCTGAGGCGATTGATCCAGGCCGAAGATGCCGTCCTCCAGTCCAGCGGACCTCCGTGGTGATGTTGCCGCCGCCGAAAGCCAGAACGCCGTCAATCATCCGTTGGGAAATCAAATGTGAACAAGCCATTCCTGGGCGATTTCCCATGTTGTTAGGGTCGGCACCAGTATCACGACTGCATTGAAGCCCAGAGCTGTGCTTAACTCGAGTACCATAGTGCAGTGGACTGTGACACATGATATAGTCTGTGCAGGTAGACACAAAATGCTGGAGTAACTCAGCGGGACAGGCAGCATCTCTGGAGAAAATTGATTTGGTTAAATATTGTTTTCTATGGTGCTGAGAATCACAGGAATTGGGGATGGCCAATTGATTGGGCACTTTTGACAGAATGCAGTTGCAATACTTCCATCTCAAGTTTAACACCAAATCCCTAGTCCATGGGGCGTACTTGGAGTACATTCTCCATTCAGATATTTAATTGCCCACCACTATTTACAACTAGATGAGACAAGAGTATAATTGTTATTGTTTTGCAACTGTATTCTGGTGTCTCTCTTACACTTGCTCATTGAACCATAAGCCATTATTATATGCACTGGTCCCAACTGGCAAATACTGAAGCACGAGCCTTTGATATACCCGTTCCCCATCCATGATGGTGCTTTATCCTACTCTGGCCTCAATATTAGTTTGCCCATTCCATGCATTAAACTGAAATATAAATCACCAACAAGTGCTGCAATGTTACATCAGGAATTATTTTTGTTGCATCATTGTAACGTAGGAAAAAAGGCAGACAAATTCCAATTGCTTTACTGCAAAAACAGCACCACTCAAACTGTATATGGAAAAAATTCTCTGCTCATCATTCAAACTAACAGTTATTCTACGACGGTTTAGATGTCCAAATGTCCAAAAAATGGAATGCTCAACAAATGGACAATTTGGCCACCAAATAATTAAACAGAAATACCCACCAACATATTTATTTTGTGTTTGAAGAATTGCTACTTAAGTTAACTCTATTAATCCAAGTTGAAAGTAACATGTGATATTTTGGAATCTATAACCTCCAACTGGTGGTGAAGGGGGAAACTCCAAAATATGGCATGGTGCTCCATACAGACTACCCTCCCTAAACGAAGAGCTAAAATTACGTTACTGAAAAAAAGGCAGCATTCATTGTTACATCAACAGTCCATCGCAATTTTTTTCCTGTGTTCGTTTTATCCTTTAAATACCTACGATGTCCCAGCATTCTTTGTATTTCAGAATTTTTTGGGATTATGCTGATTTTTAAAACTGTTTATTTCACACATTACTTATCCAAAGTTCAACTAGCTGGAAGTATATTAACCACTTCAAAATTCACTCAGATATGAAAATCTTTATCTTCCACAATTATACTGGAAGTTATGGGAGTTGGAGGGGGGGAAACAATTTGCAAGAATTTATTTTAATCCAGTTTAAAACTGACACCCATTTCACTGCCTCGGTTCTTCTCTCTTGGTTACCCAAGTTTTAGAATGTGCTGGCGGGAAAAACAACAGGGCCAAGTCACTAAAAAATATTGCCAAAAGCATCTCAAGATAACGATCAGAAATAAAAGCACTCAACTTACCCTAAGTGCACATTTGCTTCCAACACCATGTATAAAAGGCGCTTCCTTGTTATTGAAACAACCTTCAAAACCTACTCTGCCAATGTCTTACAACTTTAATGCAGGTGTATAATCCAGTTCACTCACACTCACCAAGAAAATCATTCTGCACGAGATGAGACTGAGAAAGGAGACTGCAAGTGGAACAAAAATCTACACTGTGATAAATATACATTGTCACTTTGCAGCAAAATGGAATCTTATTTACTTAACCGCAGTTAAAAACCTTTTCCATGCAAATTGAATAATTAACTGAAAAATGTTTCAATAGAATGTTTAATCAGTTTCTTTCATGTAAATATGTTAAGGATTGCATATAACAGATTATGATGTTTCCAGTATACTCAATAATTGCATTTAATCCTAGTTTGATTTTATTAAGATCAAAAGAATCATACCCTGCAAAGATGTACAAAAGAAAATCTAATTATAACCTACATTGGGATTCACAGTAGAATGGTTCAATTTACTTAATAAAACGAATATCAAAAGAGAGTGTGTTATGCCGATGCTCCAATACATTATCATTTCATGGAGAAGTGCAGGTAACCAATAATTATGGAAGCTTCTTTTCTGCTACATATGGAAATGTAATTGCAGCAGCATGCTAAAATGTTACTGAACTACAAATAAATTAGTCAGCAATGATTGGAAACACAATTACAAGCTCAGTACAGGATACCCGTCTCTTGTTTGAAGAATCCCATTGACCTTTCTGATAGATGAGTGACAGTTTCAATGACTTGCAATTTTCTGGAGCATTCTTAGTCATATTTAAAATGTGATAGAAGACCAAGAATGCTTCAGAAAACAATTGTAGCATGAACGAATTATAGCAAGTGATACAATATGAGTAGCAGAGTAAACTGATTTTTCTGACGGAGAAATCGGCTTACAGACATTCCCCAGTCTGAAGAAGCGTCTCGACCCGAAACATCACCTATTAATTTTCTCCAGAAATGCTCTCTGACCCGCAGTTACACCCGCTTTTCCTGTATATCGGTTTAAACCAGCATCTGCAGTTCCTTCCTACACATTTCACAGGAACAAATCCCTTGCATAACAGGGGGACTGATTGCCTATACAATTCAGTGATTTGAGCAAACATCGGCAAAAGATTGTGACTGTGCAGGCAAATCTGTTAGCTTTTTCCATTTCTTTCTGATATTAACTGGGAGCAACACCCAAAGCCATTTCAATGTTCAATTATGACCAAATTCTGTTTAGGAGCCTGTGACAACTACACTCACTGTGGTCAATCATGCCACTAATCCGATTTTTGCATGTTCCAGACAACACAAATAAATGCAAGCCATGCGCACAAGGAACCAAGATTTAATTAAAGAAAGGGCAGCTTGTTATTCTATGATAAACTATTGCCTTTAAATGAGATTTGATCTACAAGATTAATGCAACGAGAAAAAGTACATCCCTGACCATTGGGCCTTGGACCCTTATTGCCAATGTCTGTCTGTAATCAACATAGCTTTGTGTAGGAAGGAACTACAGATGCTGGTTTATACCAAAGATAGACACATGGTGGAGAGGAAGGGGTGACGTAACAGATCGAGGCCGTTCTGCAGACTGAAGGGTCTCGACCTGAAACTTCATCCATTCCTTCTAACTAGAGATGTTGCCCGTCCGCTGAGTTACTCCAGCATTTTGTGTCTATCAACATAGCTTTGATTTATCAGAAATTCATTAAGACAACTAAAATTAAAATTAATTTACGGTAGAGAAGAAAAGTAGATTACCATGAAACAGACAAATGCTTTACTTAGTACAAGTTGGTCCAAGGATAACTATACCAGCTGTGACAAAGATTGCCCATGGTAAGTAATACATTACAAGTAGTGTTCACATCAGTTCTCAACCTCTTCAGCTGTTAGTTTTAAAGCTACAATGCAGAGTGATCCAATATGAGTAGCTATAGTATACAGATTCTTCCGACCTAGAAATCAGCGTACAGATATTTTGCAGGATCGGAGCTCTTCCATAACATGGGGGCTGCTTGTCAAATTCAGTGATTTCAGCAAATATCTGTGAAAGATTTGATTTATAATTGACAACTGTTTGTCTGTCCTTTCTTTTTGTTATTTTTAGCATGTGTTAAAAAGTATGTTTTAGTGTTCCTTGGTTTGTTTTATGTGTATGTGTGTGTGTGTGGGCGGGGAAAACGTTTTCTCAATCTCACCTCGACGGAAATGCGTTTTTTTCCCGTATCGTACCTCCGTCCCCACTGCGGCCTAACATCATGGAGTTGGCGGCATTTCCTGGAGACCGACGGGCACTCCAAGCCGCGGGAGTCTGTGGGACTTTAACATCGCGGAGCTTGCGATCCCTTTGCCAGGGATCGAAGCTCCAACCGCGGGGCCTGAGGAATTTACACCGTGAGGCTCGCTGTCTCTGATAAGAAGAGGCAGACTCAGGAGCTCCATGCCGCGAAGAGTTTCGACTGCCCCGACGCGGGAGCTTTGATCACCCCGATGGGGGCTTCGATCGTCAGCTGCGGGGGCTTTGATTACCCCAACTGCGGATGGTTTGATTCCCCCGACGGTGGGAGAACAAAGGAGGAAGAAGATTGAACTTTATTGCCTTCCATCAGTGAGGAATGTGGAATCCACTGTGATGGATGTTTATGTTCACTTATGTGGTTGTGTGTCTTGTTGTTTTTAACTTAGTATGGCAACTCAAATTTCACTCTACCTTAATTGGTACATGTGACAATAAACTGACCATGAAACCTTGATTGTCACAGACCCTGAACAGAATTTGGACACAGTTGAACATTGAAATAACTTTGGTGTGTTGCTACTAGCTATCGAGAAAAAGAAAATAAAACAAGCTGATTTGACTGGACAGTCGCAATCTTTTATAGATATTTGCTGAAATCACTGAATTGTACATGCAGTTCCCATGCATGCAAGGGCTCCGTTCCTGAGAAATGTCTGCACATAAATATCTAAGTCAGAAAAATCTATCTACTATAGCTTCAAATATTGTATCCCTGCATATAGTTCCTATAATTCTTTCGTTTCATTAAATAAACACCCTATAAACAAATGTCCCGAATACATTAGTTTAATTAGATCATAATTAAACTAATGTAATACATACTATATGCAGCCATTCATGAATACCATGGAATATTTTATCTACCTGCTATTTATAATTTAGCTTTAATTTCACATATACAGCATATAATTTTTGATTTTCAAATGCAGTTCCAAATTTTTGATGCAGATACTTACAGCATGGAAGATAGTCTTCTTGCCAAAGACATTAAATCTGCATCTACCAGTTCCAGCCAGGTGAAACCTTTTTTTACTAATTCACTCGGGAGACATCATAATACTTCCATTAAAATGTCCCTTAACCATCTCTGCACCAAGCAAAATTCGCCCAGCTTCCCCAGTTTTGCATATGATTAAAATGTCATGTCAAGAGTGTTTTATAATGTCATGTCAAGAGTATTGTCCTGGACAGGACAATGAAATTCTTACTTGCTGCAGCACAACAGAATATGTGAATATGTAAACATTGTATATAACGGGGACAAAAGTTCAATAAATAACAAATAAAGTGCAAATAATAAATAATAATATAGTCTTTTGCCGTTCAGAGCTCATTGCTTATTCGTTGTGTTTAATAGCCTGATGGCTGTGGGGAAGGAGCTGTTCCTGAACCTGGACGTTACAGTCTTCAGGCTCCTGTACCTTCTTCCTGATGGCAGTGGTGAGATAAGCGTGTGGCCAGGATGGTGTGGGTCCTTGATGATTTTGGCTGCCTTTTTGAGGCAGCGACTACGATAGATCTCTTCGACTGTGGGGAGGTCAAAGCCGACGGACTGGGCGGTGATCACAACTTTTTGTAGTCCTTTTCGCTCTTGAACGTTCAAGTTGCCGAACCAGGCCACAATGCAACCAGTCAGAATGCTCTCTACCGTGCACCTATAGAAGTTTAGGAGAATCTTCTTAGACATGCCAAATCTCCGTAATCTTCTCAGGAAGTAGAGTCGCTGATGTGCCTTCTTTACAATTGCATCAGTGTGCTGGGTCCAGGAAAGATCTTCTGATATATGCACACAGGAATTTGAAGTTATTGACCCTCTCCACAATCGTCCCGTTGATATAAACAGGATTGTGGGTCCTCATCCTTTCCCTACTAAAGTCCAAAATCAGTTATTTGGTCTTACTGATGTTGAGAGCCAGGTTGTTGTGCCGGCACCATTTGGTCAGTCGGTCGATCTCATTTCTACACTTTGACTCGTCCCCATCTGTGATTCGTCCAACCACAGTGGTGTCATCGGCGAACTTGATGATGGAGTTCGCACTATGACCGGCTGCGCAGTCATGGGTATAGAGTGAGTAAAGCAGGGGGGTGAGCACGCAGCCTCGAGGTGCTCCCGTGCTAATTGTTACTGGGGAAGAAGTGGTTCCTCCAATTTGAACAGACTGTGGTCTGTGAATGAGGAAGTCGAGGATCCAATTGCAGAGGGATGCACAGAGGCCCAGTTCCGTGAGCTTGGTAACCAGCTTGGCAGGGATGATGGTATTAAACGCCGAGCTGTAGTCTATAAACAACAGCCTGGTGTAGGTGTTTTTATTGTCCAAGTGGTCAGTGCGGAGTGGAGAGCCAGTGAAATTGCATCTACCGTTAACCTGTTGTGGCTGTATACGAACTAGTCTTAGATCAGGCTAGTTTTCTTCAGTTCATCTTCATTGCACTCACTACAGGCAAGATTTTAGCTAAGCATGAAAGAAACTTGCTTAATTTGGTAAATTGTCGCAAATTATGTTAACGCAAGGGTCCACAAATTCTAGGTCCGTGTTTCCTAAAGCATTTCTGCACACGACCAATTTATAAACTGATATGTTCTGCAACACAAGTGGTAGTCATCATATTATAAATATACATGATTACTTATCAAGCATCTTTGTTACTATTTCCTTAAATCTTTGCAAATCCCAAATGGCTTGTAGCCTCAAGGCTGAGAACCTTTACTCTCGGTTTTTTTCCCTGCATCATATTTGAAAAGATTTTGCCATCCAATTCAAACTGCTTCTCATTCTTTCCCAAATGCACAACTTAATACCATCTTCTGTTTTAAATCAATGCATTTCCATTTTCTATATCCTGCTTACTGTCTTTTTCACTGTGTGCAACATAGGAACCTTTGATTCAACAGTAAACTATGCCCTATAACGTCTAAGGCAACCTCCATAGGAATTTCATCATCACAGGTCATCAATGATTAGTCCCTATTTTATTCTGTATCACCCCTTTGCTTAAATTACTAACTCCAAACATTCTCACAGCTGCATTCTAGACATCCCCTGGCACCACTCTGCTGCTGCCACATTTACTTCAACAATCATGAAGCATACATCAAAGCCAACTGCTTTCCCCCCTCCCCCCCCCCCCCCCCCCCCCCACTGAATAGACCATCAAATGTTAAGTGTGTCTATTTTCATCCTATTCAACTTCTCTACTTCCACAAGAATTATTGCGGCATTTGCTTCAATTTATCCAAGAAGACTCACTACACTGGTTCTTGGCATGAAGGGCTTGACCCGAGAGAGGCGGAGCCTATACTTATTGGAGTTCAAAATCTTCTTGAAAAATACAAGATTATGATGGAGGTTGACAGACGAATGCCGAGAATATTTTGAAGCAGGGTTTTATAAAGCTAGGCAGCCAGGTTGCACCAATTCAGGAGGCCATCAATTTAATACGAAAAGGAGGAAGTTCTTTTAAATATGAATCTTTGGATTTCTCTATCCCTGAGAGCTGTGAGGACAATGTCACTGTAGTTGATCACTTCATAATCTTGAACAATTTATAAAATGAATGTTTAATTATTAATGCAGGAGTAAAGCAAGATATTAGACTTCTGAAATAAAGCAGAGCCAAAAGCTATAGAAAGAAAGTGATGTTGAGGTAGAGAATGGCTTGGCCATAAGCACGTTGAATGTCAGAGCAGACTAAATAATCTGACTGACTACTGCAGCTTCTTATGTTCTTATTTTTAACCAGAACTTCAGCACAAAATAAAAATGTTCACCATATTATTGGAATAATGCAATCAGTGACATTAAAGTTTATATTTAGAGTTATACAGCAGAGAAACAGGTCTTCTGGCCCAAATCTACCCGTGCCGACCAAGATACCCCATCTATGCTTCTCCCAGAAAGCATACGGTCCACATCCCTCTAAACCTTTTATACCTATGTACCTGTCCAAATGTCTTTTAAATGTTGTTATAACCTGCCTCAACTACCTCCTCTGGCAGATCATTCCATGTACCCACTGCCTTCAGTATGGAAAAGTTGCTCCTCAGGTTCCCATTAAATCTGTCCCCTCATCTTAAAATTATGTCCTCTGGTTTTTGATTTCCTTACTCCTGGCATAATACTCCATGCATTCACCCTATCTACCCCCTTCACTTGGACTATCCCATTAAATTATAGGCACCAATCAACTAATCTTCAGGATGTGCATAATTTTGTTCAACTTTCCTCGCCCTAGTAACTTCCAAGTTCTCTTTAATTTGCGACTTTGTGCCTTAAAGTAGTGTTGCTCAGAGCTTCACTTGCATCTCATTAGTATGTGGGAAATACTTGAAACTAATCAAACATTTCTACAAACAGAAGGTTGAAAATACAGTTGGTGGGACAGCAGATTTTGAGTGCCCCATACACAATGTCAACCAATGACACTGCAACTACAGTGCTTCTAAATTATAGTGTGGCTATGTCAAAATGAAAGTTATATTTGTAATTTATCACTTCATAGCCCCAAATAATTAGAAAGAGAATGCTAGCTGTTTGATCTAGTTTAGTTTTCGAGATACATCATGGAAAGAAAGGGGGCTTCAGCCCACTGAGTCCATGCCGGTCACCGATCGATCACTTGTTCACATTTGTCCCATGTTATCCCACTTTCACATCCACTCCCTACACATTCGGGGCAAAACACTTGAGGCCAACTAATCAACAATCACGCGTGGCTTTGGGATGTGGGAGGAGCACTGGAGGAAAAACCCGCGGCCACAGGGAGAATCTGAAAACACCACCCAGAGAGAATCCAAGGTCAGGAATGAGCCCAGGCCTCTGGTGCTGGGAGGCAGCAGCTCTACCAGCTGCGCCATTATGCCACCCCATATGTTAATATGGGAGAGTTTCATTCTGAAAGTCAAGTTCACTTCACAAACCATATGATAAACTGCTACAAAATATACACAAGCCTGAATTGCCAGGACAAATCTAGTGGCTGCACAAGAATATTTGAAATAGGAACAGGAATAGGCCATATAGTTCCCCATTCATCGATACAATGGCTGATGTTCCATCTCAGCACACCATCCCTATATTCCTTGATGCTCAAGTTTTGCTCTATTTCACATGAACATAACCAAGCTGGTACAGTTTTCCAGGGTAGGAAATACCCAAGATTCAACACCCTCCAAAGGATTACACGACTATAGTTATATTTGTTTAGTTTAAGGATACAGCAAGAAAACAGGCCCTTCGGCACACCATGTCCATGCTGACCAGCGATCCATATCCAAAACATCCTAACCCGTTGCCTATCCATCCCCTTGACAGACGCTGAATTACCCCAGCACCTCACGTTTTGCAAGTTTGTAACTTGACAAGCTGCTTGACATTTTCTTCTGTATTTACCAATTTGAATGACATATGACGTTGAACAAAATAAAAAAATAACATGTGCTATTCCATAACCAATCTAATTTTGCAGCAGGGCACACAATCAGTTTGGATTGTTATTTCTGAATTGTATTTATGAACATAACATCACTGCCAGATAGAGCTGATTATTAAATGCAGAATTATAATGCCACAATAAAATACTTTCTCTTCACAAAAAAAAAAACAGTTGCAAGGAAATCAGTCACATAAAGCTCAAGGTTAAATAAAACTGACAACAATCATATAATCGGTATGTATGTCATAGCATACATGCATATCAATCAAGTAGAAGTGAGCAAATGGGTCTATCAAGCTTGCTCCACTATTTAATAAGGGCCCGGTTGATTTGACCATAACCTGAACTCTGCGTTCCCATTTATGCAGCTTCATTTATTATTTAATCCATGTGCCAATAGAAATCTACCTACCTTAAAAAATATTCAAAGACCACTTGAACTGCCCTTTGGAAAGGAATTCCAAAAACCTACAATCCTCTGAGAAAATACATTTGCTTCATCTCGCCAACATGCAGGAGTTCAAACTTTTTTTAGGTTCCATTTGGTCTCCGTAGTGACCACATTAGAATTCAAAAAGTAGTGTTGCAAAAAGTAGAGCAACACTACAAAAAGGTTTCAGCCCATGCAACTTCTAATATCTTCAACTTTGGGATTCTGATATAACATTGTCTTAAGACAGGCAATGAAATATAGCACAGGTTATTTTAAGCATTGATAAAAGATTCAGTACAAGACGACGGACACCTCAAAGTAATCAGAGCTGCTTCAATGGTGTTTCATAATACAAGATCTAAAATTACAGCTGAAAGACACTGTAAAGTATAGGCTTACTTTAATAGTACAGAGATCCATTGGGTGTTTTATAATGTCATGATAATCATGCAGTCCCAAGGCGTCTACATCCACAGGTTTGTAGAAGGGCCAGGCATAGGCTGCGTGCTTCTTGGCGAACATTTCCTTTAGAATCCCAGTGCAGTACTTCAACTGTTCTGAAACGTTTCCACTGCCGACAACAAGCTCACTGCCACTGCCACTGCCATCACCACCACTTCCGACAATCCCAACACCTCCACCCGCACTCTTCTCAAGATGAATTTGCTGTTGTGAGTCTGGAATCTCTTTCTTTGCAGGTTTGGGAGGTCTGCCACTTCTGGAAGGGATCTTTGCAGGTTTGGGTTCGGTCATTAACGGAGAAGACTCTCGACTCTTCACTGCAACGTTGGTTGTTGGAGTTGTTGTATCAGCTTTCCTTTTCACACCCTTTTTATGCTTAAAAATAAAAGAGAACATTGTAGATTCAAATATCCTAATTGAGGAAATATTAATTAACCAGCAAATGACAAATGAGAAGGGAATTAATTTAATATTGGCATTGGTGGTCAATTATCTGTTAAAAGATTTATAAAATGGACCCCACTACTACAAACGATTTTTTCCCCTTTACATTGGAGAATGCCTGAATTCTGACTATTTCGCGAGAATAGACAGAGCCAATACCTGATATCAGAATGAAAAGGCATGAAAATTCCAAACCATATCTCATTCTTGTTGTTCTCTCTCAGTTCTTATTTCTCAAACTCTTCCTCAAAGTTCAGCCATAAAGTCATCAATATTTACAAATATGTGAAAAAATGAATACAATAAACACATTCAATTTGGAAACTCAGTCATTAAACGATCAATTTTCCTGTCAATGTTTTCCTGTCCACAAATACTGAATTATTGATATCTTCCTGAGGACATAGATATGAGGCAATTGAATCCTGCATACTTGGAACTATTCCCCAGCTTGGGCAAAGTTAGCCAAGAGTAAATATGAACCAAACACACTGGAGGGAATGCTACTGTAGAGATAATTACCTTTAAAGGCTGTGGTGCTGTTGTCATCACAGTTGTTGGCGTGAGTGTCGGCATTGGGGGTGCTGAAGTATGCGGAGACACTGTTGTAGTTGGAGGCTGGACTATCAAGTCAGGAGTTGCAGGAGGAAATGACTGTGGCGTGGGTGCCGGCACAGATACCAATGGAAGCTGCGGCTGTGGTGGTGCAGGCTGAGATGCCTGAGGTGCCCGCTGAGGTGGTGGCTGCTGTGGTTGTGCTGGTGCGGATACTGGCATTATCGTCTGTGTGACAGTCTGTACAGTTGACACGTTGGTTTTAGAATGAACTAAAAAAACAAAGAGAGTCATTTACATGAAATATTCAAAGCGAAGGTCACAAAAATAAGTACATTTCAAAAAGCTTTCCAGTCACAAGTCTAAAATGTACATTAAAATGTAACAAGGTAAGGATTCAGTGAACAATATCATAATCAAGGCTGAAGATGGGTTTCGACCCGAAACGTAGCCCATTCCTTCTCTCCAGATTATTCATTCATGGACAACACACTAAATAAAAAAAACACATATTAATGGAAACTATAGGTTTATGGAAAAGCTGGTTAAATCTCCGTCATAAAAGTATATGTGGAACATGCTAGCAAACATTTCTGAAAATTTACTTTTGAGGTAAAATTAGGAACCAGACCCTTGGAATACCAAGTGCTTGACAGTTTGCTGTATCATTGATGATCGTAGTGGAATGACACGATTCATAGTCAAATATTCCCAAATTGCGAACCGTGTCATGATATTAAATTTAGCACTAAAAAAACCAGATACACTTTACCTGCTTCTTTTCTGCTTCGTCCCCGTGATCCTTTGGTAGGCTGGATGGGTACTTCAATCTCTTCTTGTGGCATCTCTGAAATTTTCTGAAGAAATATCTTTTCCAAAGCTTCTGCCATTAAGACTATATCGTCCCCTTGCTGTTCCAAGAAAAGAAAAATCTATTTGTACAGTTACTTTGAATATAGCTCAAACATTAAGACATTTTGGCGGCCATAAGTCTAGTTTCATTTAGGATGTCATGTCAGTCTGTTGAAGCATAGCCACATCCTCTCAAAGCTGCAACTTTAAATAGGATACTAGACCTGCACACCATATTCTAGGTTGAATCTCAACAGGGTCTTATGCAATTCTGGCAAGATAGCTTCAGGTTTTGTTCTGCACAATGACTTATAATAGTAGGAAATGACACCAGATGCTTCTGAATATCAAAACTTCAAATTCCACCATTTAAAATAAAAACAGATTTTCTACCAAAGTGGATGACCTCAGTTTTCCACCTTTTATTTAGCAAGTCTTCTTCCATTCACTCAGTCTGTCTCTATACCCTTTAAGCTCATCACTATCTTCCACATAACCAGCTTGCCACCCTGTTCTGAAATGGCAACAAATTATTTAGCTGTTACATCCGACCCTCTCACCTCATTCGATGAAACAGACCGTAAATAGCTGGACTGCAACAATGACTCTTGTCACTCGATAGACTACAGCTCTCCAAACCAATAGTGACTAAAAAAACTGAATATTCGGAATAAAGAGTACATTAGAACTGTATGTTTATTTCTCCCCTTTTCTGTTCATTAACTATTCCTCATCCACATCAAGTACCTCAATAGACACAAAAACCTGGAGTAGCTCAGCGGGAATTAATGACTTTAAGATTAAGAGTTACTTCAGCTTTTTGTGCCTATCTTCGGTTTAAACCAGCATTTGCAGTTCCTTCCTACACATTTCAACTACCTCAATCCCAGGTGTTTAATAATCTGGTTTCTAGTATATTTTCAAAAACCTTCCAGGTCTTAATACACCACACCTACTGGTTCACTTATCAATTTTGCTTGTTTCAAGTTTAAAAATCTTAAGACTTTTCAAACAGCTCTCACTTTCATAAATCCGTATCGACTCTTCCCTATTTAACCGCCCTATTATCAAGTCCTCAACATTAGATTCTGGCAGTTTTCCTGTGATAACATAGTTTGAAGCAGGCCACCTGATTTTATTCATTAAGATCATATCTGTTCTGCCTCCACATTATTTTCATGCACTATCCAAAAATCTGTTACTATTTTGAGTAAACTCTATGCTGGGTGTCCACAGCCTTCTTTGTAGAGAATTCCAAACCTTTGGTCTTGCATTGTATTATTGTGTTTGTGCACATTACTGAAATTACACACCACTCTGTAAGCACCATGATGGACTGATGTCAGTTAAATCTGATCCCTCAAAGAGGAAACAGGATCTCAAATGGCAGTTTATATATAATCCCAGATACACAACAAGTGAAACACACACACTCCATTTTACGAAGATCATGTATGTTACATTCTTTAAGAAAAATCACTTTGAATCATAACATTGAAGTACAGAAGAGCATGATGCTTCCTGGACATCAGCTACAACTTTTCCATCAGTCATCTTGAAAATATTTTCTGCCGTAATAACCATCCAAATCAACAGCAGTTTTCCCAATGGTCTTCCATCTAATACACTGCCTCTGCCTTTGCCCTGCACGCCGCCGCTTATTTTCACGGGCTTAAAGAGGCCTGAATCCTATACAAGTTGTTTTATCCGGGGAACGGTCAACTACTATGTGTCATTGCCAGCAGTGTAAGTAGCATCTCCATTTTTTTGTTTGAAGACTCTTAAAAATATCAAGGACTTGGTGTATTCATGGAATGTAAAATGTTGAAATACATAAACAAGTGCATATATCTTTGAGCAGATATTCTTGTACGATTGAATTTCCATCATGAAGCAAACACCATGAAGGTTTCTATGAAAATCACAGCTGGAGTTAGGTACTAAACTGCTTAGGTGTCAGAATCATACATCAAAGTGTTCACCGTTGTAGCAGAGGGCTTGGCTGTGACAAGGAGCGCAACAGTCTGGAAGTAAACCACATTTGTTTCCTTACACGATTGATCCCAACATTTTCTCTTAAGAATTATCTGTCAGAAAAAATGGTTATTTTTCACTCTCATTGCACATGTATCACAGTCTTACCTTATTGTAAATGTAACAGTTGGTAAACATGGTATTGAAGTCTTGAATACATTCTTGGGCGTTCAAGTAGTAATTGTTTTCTAAGCGTTTTTTAATTGTTCCCATATCCATAGGATGTTTGATGATTTTATAGTAATCCTGAAGAAAAATCAGTGGTGACCGTAAAATTTCAGACTTTCAAAACAAAGATTTTTGTACAGTACAATTAATTTTGGCAGTGGTTTAAGAGCATCACTAACGTTTTTGGAGACAAGTGGAGCTGAAGTGGTCCTTCCTCAGCACCACTGCTAGCAACATTGTTATATTTCTAAGTTAAAGCCAATTTCAATAGATGTGGAGAGGATGTTTCTACTAGTGGGAGAGTCTAGGACCAGGGTAAAAAGACATACCTTTAGAAAGGAGATGAAAATAAATGTAGACAGAGGCTGGTGAATCTGTGGAATTGCCACATTGCCACTAGACGGCTGTGGAATTGCCACATTGCCACTAGACGGCTGTGGTGTACAAGTCATTAGGTATTTTTAAGGTGCAGATTGACAGATTCTTGATTAGTAAGGGTAACAGATGTTATGGAGAGAAGGCAGAAGAATTGGGTAGAGAAGATAACAGACCAGCCATGATTGAATGGCGGAGTATACTTGATATTCTGCTCCTATAACTTATGAACATGAGTAAGTCCGCCTGCTTTCCCTTCCTGAAGTCAATCAGTTCACCCATATCGCAACCTTAACGATCCCACAAGTCATGTCCAACTGTCTAGTCAACAGCTCAGTCTGAAGAAGGGTCTCAACCTGAAACATTACCTATTCCTTTTCTCCAGCGATGCTGACCCGCTGAGTTACTCCAGCATTGTGTCTACCTTTAGTCCAGTCAAACATGATCCATTTCACAAATCTACGTCGACTTTGCTGACCTACTACTACTTAAGGTATTGCGTACAATAACAGGTTCCTGGCATATAAACATCTTTTAATTGCTCACCATTAAAAAAAAAGCCTTGTTTTCCTCCACCAAAGGTTTCTTCCCTTCCCACATAATATTCCACATTCTCACTCGTTCACTTAATCTATTTAAATCTCCCCAACAACACATTAAAGTCATTTTAGAGTCCACAATGCCACCAGGCTTTCCATTCTGCAGTATTTTGTTTCTGACTTCAATTCCTCCATCTAGCTTCATTCTGCAACTGAATCAGACTATTTAGAAATCAAAAATACTGCAGATTTCAGAAGTCTGAAACGAACAGAAAATCTCTAATTGTTCACATTAATTTCAACCAAATGGTTCTATTAGTAACCATATGACAGCGACAATAAAGTTCATTGGACTCACCATATAGTTGACCAATAGATTAATAATCTCCATGGGTCTCCATGGATCTCAATCAGGTAACACATAAAGCCATTAATGGCCTGAACCATCCGGAGGTTAAAAATAACGCGGCAAGGTTTCACCAGAATCTACCACAACCTGCCCCATTAAAAACAAATTACTGAGGTTTATTTTTCCTGTTTTCTGCACAGATAACTTCAAATTTTACTATTTTTACACAAAATCCAGTGTAAGCATCACCTTTGCCCATTGCTGCTGAGACAAAACAACCTCTTACAGATAAGCTAATTTAGCAATACCTATTCCACATTTCCTTGGTCATCGTCTGCTTTGATCTGTTGTTTTCACACCCTGCCCTTCCACATATCTCTTGTCTCTCTCCCCGACTTTCAGTCTGAAGAAGGGTCACGACCCAAAACGTCACCCATTCCTTCCCTCTAGAGATGCTGCCTGCCCCACTGTGTTCAAGAGGGAGCTAGATAGGGCTCTTAAAGATAGCAGAGTCATGGGATATGGGGAGAAGGCAGGAACGGGATACTGATTAGGGATGATCAGCCATGATCACATTGAATGACGGTGCTGGCTCAAAGGGCCGAATGGCCTACTCCTGCACCTATTGTCTATTGCTCCTGCATTTTGTGTCTACAGTGTAAACCATCATCTGCAGTTCCTTCCTACATAATACGTTTTGCGATGTACTCCAACTTGTTGAGTGACCTCAATTAACTATTTGTTAGGCTATGGGAAGAGTATATGGAATGGAACCAGTAGGAATGTTCTATCATCAGGAGCTGGTGACTTGATCAGCCAAATAACCTTTCATGTTGAAATCATGCTGACATTATTTTAAATATGTTGTTGACAATATTGCACTCCAGAGACAAACACCTAAAGCAGATCCACTCTGATGCACACTGAGACTTAGGCTAAGGATGTTAAAACCAAGCCTACTTAGATGGACATAGAAGCTCATGGCAGAATTGAAAGGGGTGTGGTACTCTCATGGAACTCATTTATCCACAAACCGACATAAAAAGGACAGACTAACCAGTCTTTACACTGTTTATGAGGCTCTGCGCTGATCGGCTGCTGCGTACAAAAACATAAATCAACTCCAAAATTCATGAGCTGTGAGGGCTTTCAATTTTGTATCCAAGGACCTGCATGAATTAACGTTCATTGCTCAAATAATTGGATACTCAATTTTTATTAGATATTTGGGGGACTGATTGACAAGGGAAAAATTGAGATATTAAAATTTAATTAGCCTCAACTTATAAACGTTCTTCAAAGATTGGGTACTGAAGCGAAGCATTGTTCATCTATATTATTAACAACCTTTACAAAGATCAGTTTATTGCACTGCAAGTCAAAATTATACAAGAAATCTATACATTCAAAATAATTTAAAATGTCAGGACTGCTGTTCACTATTTGGCTTTTCTTCCAAAATTGCTGGTTTGTCAAGTCAGCCAACATGTTTTCTAAGACTTGGCAAATGTATCAGTTTACTTGATTTATGTCAGTGATCCAAACAGGCTATTACTCGAGTGTTTACTTTTGCCTGGCCCAAGTTGGAAAGGATCCAATTGGCACATTAGTATCAGGTACCACAACTGACAAGTGGAGTTGGTTAATGAAATCTAATAACTATTTTGGTGGAAGCCTGAATCGCATAATATGACATGGTGATTATCAATATGAATTATCAGCATGAATTACTACCACCGTTAAACTATGTCCTCTCACAAATGCCCATTTCTTAGTTCTTACACCCGTCTATTTTTCTCCGTCTTTATTGGAAGGAAATTAATCAGAATTTGGTTTGCTAATTTGTCCTTCTCGCCTTCTCGCCTTATTCAAGAACAATTTGCACTTGAGAAAATTAAACATGAAAATAATTATCTTTTAAATTTAAAGCACATCAGTACATCGCTGAAGCTGCTTTTTGACTTCCGAGCTAAATATTTGCTTTGTAAATACTTGAAAATGAGTCAAAGAAAACCTAATGCCATTGCAGGAAACCTTCATTCAACTTCTTCCAATGCAATAACATCACTTTGTTTAAGAAGGAACTGCAGATGGTGGAAAATCGAAGTTAGACAAAAGTGCTAAACTCAGCGGGTGCAGCAGCATCTATGGAGCGAAGGAAATAGGCAACGTTTCGGGCCGAAACCCTTCTTCGGACTGACATATCACTTTAATTGGAGGAGACCAATATTACCCACAGTACTCCATGTAGGGTTACACCAGTGCCCTCCAGAATTGAAGCATAAACCCTCCTACATTTGCATTCAATTGTCCCTCACGATAAACATTAAGCTTGCTAACTTTCCTAATGACTTGTTCACCCCATATTATATCCTTTTAGAAATGTTCCATTAGGTTTCCCAGATTACATTGCAACTCCGACCTCTGCAATATCTCATCATTTGGATAACATGTTCCATCCTTTTCCCTTCCAAAGTGGACAATTTCATATTTTTCATTTATCTCATTCAGACAATTATCAGTTTAGAAAATCCCCAGAGGCTTATTTGCCACATGTACAAAAATAGTGCATTACTCCTTCATTTGCCAGATCTTTGCTCACTTGTTCAATCCATCATTAATGATGGATTCTTCCCTTTATGCGTACTTTCAATACCTACTTTTCTGCAAATTACCTTTTATGTCTTCAGGTCATTTATGTAAACTGTTAAGCCCCGCTACCACTCTGTGGCACACCACTCATGTCAGCTTGCCAAGCAGACCCCCCCCCCCCCCCCCCCCCCCCCCGAAATAAACAAAAATTGCATTACATTCCCTGATGCTATTTTATATTATACACAACTGTCGCTCAAGCAAAAGCTATAGTTTTAATATCAGAATTATGCCAGAAACAGATACATGTATGAATGTTAACCATAGCTTTAATTATATCAATTAATATTTTAGTGTGTAGGAAGGAACAGCAGATGCTGGTTTAAATCGAAGATAGACATAAAATGCTTGGGACAGGCAGCATCGCTGGAGAGAAGGAATGGGTGTTTTGGGTCGAGACCCTTCTTCAGACTGATGTCAGGGGAGGTACATAGATAAGGAAGTGTATAGATGAGGAAGTGCAAGGTGTGAAAACAGGACAAAGGGAATAGAAATCAAGGAAAATCAAGCACATTGTTAGTTGGGAGGTACATAGATAAGGAAGTGTATAGATGAGGAAGTGCAAGGTGTGAAAACAGGACAAAGGGAATAGAGATCAAGGAAAATCAAGCACATTGTTAGTTGGGAGAAAGTAACAACAAAGCAACCAGATAAAATGTAGTTGGAGACAGCAAGACTGGTTGAAAAACTGGGAAGGAGGAGGGGATGGAGAGAGAGTGAAAGCAAGGGTTACTTGAAGTTAGAGAAGACAATATTCATGGGATGTAAGCTACCCAAGCGAAACACGAGGTGCTGTTCCTGCAAAAAGGTCAGTGCGGGAATGAGAGGGGGAGTTACAGTGTTCAGCAACTGGCTAGTAAAGCAAGCGGTGTCCCGGAAAACGAACGACATTGAAGAGACGAAGGGTGTGCAAGGTGTCTTAGACATAGGTAGGGATTGGACCAGGGGGCATAATAGCAAAGATGAGGTAGTGAGATTAAATTAATATTTTAGCTCAGTTGATTGCAACAAAGTTAGGAGGTCATGATCAGGCACAATTTCAATACTTTAATATTCTCTTACAAACTAGAAGGAATTCATTCAACCCAGAAACTATATAAGTTCTCAGAATTCACATCAATCAAAATCCCCATTTCCACCAAACCATACACCCCTCTCCTTTCAACGCTCCTTTCAGAACCCAGATTTACCTACCATCAGCAATTGCAATTTATAGTCACTGATTAGTAAAATAACCAGCACGTCTTTGAAATAGGCGAGGAAATTGAAGTGCCCAAGGACACTCACATGGTCACAGAGAGATGCACAGACTCCACACAGGCAGCAATGGGCAGAATTGAACCTTTGTTGAAGCTGTGAGACAGATGCACTACTTGCGGCACCATTGTGCTAGATTGGCCATTTAATTCATCTTGCTTTATGAAAATAGCCCAATATACCACCAACAATACTGGTATGATATGAAGAAATTCAGAATGTCTCAAGGACCTAAAAAGGTCACGTGAAGATTAAAAATTCTCAAATTCCTCTCTTCTCTTAAAATTCAATTAGAATTCTATTTGATTTAAAATGACAAACCTGGATTGTATGATGTGTAAGCAAACAGCAGATAAAGGTACCACTTATAAAAATAGCCCCAAAATAAAAAAGACAATTTTACCAATTTAGAAAATCCCCAAAATGTCTTCTGTGCCACATGTACAAAAATCCACCAAAAAAATCAATGAATTTTCCACGTCTCCCTAATCATTCTACCAAGTTATTCCTCCCTCTTTCAGCATAATAAAGCAACTATTTTCAAAGGGTTTACTCATTTCTGAATGTACACTCTCATTCCTGTGTACCCAGTGGAGATACAACAACCATTTCCACCCCCTCTCTCCCACCAACCAAGGTCTCCAACACACTTTCAAGTTAAGAGAATAATTAACCGATACTTAAAAACAAAGTGCAGGAGTAACTCAACAGGTCAGGCAGCATCTCTGGATAACATGAATAGGTGACGTATCGGGTTGGGTCAGCACATGGTAGCTCATGAGAAGTATTTAAAGTGGAGCTGGACAAATATTTGAAAAATCAAGGAATGGAAGGTATGGAACTGGCAAACAGGAGGGGCCGATGTCAGCATTGATTAGCCATGATGATATTAAGTGATGGTACAAGCATGGAGGCCTATTTTCTTGCATGTTCTTAACATCTTCGAGCCCTAACCACCAAATACTCTGCTCTTGGCCTATGAAACGCTTTCCAAGTTCAAGGAGTGGCCCATTTTTCATCCAGCAAATTAGAGCCTTCCAGATTCATTACTCGAGTTCAACTATTTCAGATCATAAACAATTTTGATATTGGTGTTAGGGGTTATGGGGAGATAGCAGGAGAAAGGGGTTGAGAGGGAAAGGTAGATCAGCCCTGATTGAATGGCATAGTATTGATGGGCTGAGTGGCCTAATTCTGCTCCTATAACTTATGCTTATGAATTTCAGCAACTGCGTTATGCTCTTTTGCCATTTCAAATATTGTGCTTCCTTTACATACCTATTCACACAAGCTTTTTCTTCTGAATTTACACTGACTCATTTGCATCCTTGTCTTTTAATCTCTTATAAATCCATCCCAACAGAGATTCCTTATGTTCTCTCCTTCCCTTGTAATGAATTATTCAACTTTTTTCAGTTCTGAAAAGTTTATCAATGATCTAAAATGTTAACCATTTCTCTCCTCCTTCCCGACTGAGAACTTGTTGAATTTTTTCTCCTGAGTTCATAGCAAAGAATTAACAAATCTAGACGTTTCACACCCATAAACTATGTTTCAGGCACAAGATAAATAACTTCTCATTAGTCACCAATTAAAAATAAATTTAAAAAAAGGCTGCTGTAAGGTTTAAAAAAATAGATATTCTGAAGAAATGTCATCAACATGAAACATCCCCATTCCATAAATGCTGTCTGACCACAGAATATTTCCAGCATTTTCTAATCTCATTTTTGAAAAACCCTCATGATTTGAAGTCCAAATATTTGATGACAAATTACTTTAAGCGAGCTCATCCAATTCGTTTTAAGCTCTTTCAGTGAACAGCAGCACTTGAGCAAAGGGATAGTCGAAGGAACAGCCATCCTCTATTCGGCTGGCACAGCGTCCACTGAAACCAAACTGGAACAAGCATCTTTACACAACTGGCAACTAAGACCAATGAGAGAAAACAAACAGGAAATAAAATAACGTGGGTACTAAAAGACTGCAAGAGGTATAGAATAACCTCAAAGTGCATCTGTTAACATGAGGGGGAAAAACATTTAAATCATGCTCAAAATGAATACATGTAGCCATCAACAAAATGGATAAATTAACAGCGATAAGTAGAGGTAAGTGGATTTGATACAATGGTCATTAGAAACAACCAAAATTGTGACTGAAATTGAGAACAAAATATTCCAGGGCATTTACAAAGCTGGAGTAAAATAGAAAAGGATGCAGGACAGTCCTAATAACGAAGTATAAAAAGACAGTTTCCAATCACCTTATTTATTATGATAAACGGAGGATCAAAAGTTGAATTGTGTGCCCTATCGATAAACTGAAAATTATAGACCAATGACCTCTTTTTAACACAGCACCTAACATTATCTAGTTGTTGAAGAAGGGTTTCGGCCCGAAACGTCGCCTATTTCCTTCGCTCCATAGATGCTGCTGCACCCGCTGAGTTTCTCCAGCATTTTTGTGTACCTATTATCTAGTTGCTGTTTTCTGACAATTGCAATATAGAAAATGGCAGAAGCAAGTCCGCCTTTTGGCTACTCTGTCCCATGGAAAGGCACTTCCCTGCAAACCAGGAACTGGGAAGACGAGGAAATTAAAGGCAAACAGGGCAAGAATACCCCAAAGTGATCGTGATAAAGCTATGAGGAAGAATACAAAGGGAATATGACCCAAAACAAAATTAGCTTGAATTTAGTAACTTCCTCAACTTATATTACAATATTAGTGACCCAGTCAGTTTATATTTCAAGCACATCCATTGCTTCAAATATAAACTGACTGGGTCACTAGAAAGGAAAGTACAACTTACAGGTAGGTTTAATTTCGCAGCATCCACAGGCTGTTGGAAAGGCCAAGCAAACTGGTGTTTCCATATTGTCTTCAGGAGCGCTTTTGACAAAAACTGGAGCTGGTTTGTCAGCCGTTTGGATCGGTTGGGATTGGATGTTTCAGGATGGAAAGGATTACCAGCAATGCTTTGTTGGGGTTGAGCTTGTGACTGTGTTGAAGACATCTGTGTGCTTTCTAGGCCATCCCCCATCGCTGGTAGTTTTCTTAGTCTCTTCCCTGGGCCACTCTCACTCGACATACCATTGATCCCATTGTAGACCTCACCTGGTAGCCTGTAACAAGAACAATGGAGTTAGCAACGTGAAACTCCACATCGCATCTTGTATATTTAATTTCCAATGCAATATTTTAAAGCACCCCATGCAATTTTGTTGTTTTATTACTGTTAATCCCAGAAAGGAGGAGCAGCAGGACTGTTTAAAAAATGTGCATCAGGTGAGGAGCTGTTCTTCTTGTAGCAAGGCCCAGCAGCAAATGAAAGGAAATAAAGATGCAGTGGAGTGACCATTTTGCAAAGGGGCTGTGTTGAGGGTCGAAGTGCTGCTGTTGAGGGAAAATACCAGGTTTTTGGTGCAATCAACATAAGTGAGCAACAACAAGGCAAGGAAGAATGTTTCCCTTTCCTCAAGTTAACTAAAAGGGCAGTTATGCCAGTCAGTAAAGTGGTATACATCTCCTGTGAGATATAGGAGATCGGGGGAAGTGTCGTGTGCATGATGACTATGTCTCCAGAGAGTGTGTCCAACTACAGCCCCTCTCAGAATACATGGGCATGTTGAAAAACATGTAGAAAACAGAGGGTGTAATAGAAAGGAACTTCAGGGAGGTGGTCACACAAATGTTAAGTCAGCCAGTGGTGACCGCCAGGTACAGGAATTTAGTGTGGCTGTTCCCCTTTCAAACAAGTATACCGCTCGGATACTGTTGGGAGAGAGGCCCCTAAGCAGAGAACAATAGTGGCAGCGAGATCAGTGGCAGATCTTAGTCTGATGAGCAGCAAGGGAGGGCCGAGACTAGGAGAGTGACGGAGACTAGTTAGGTGAACAGACTAGAGATTCTGTGGCCTCAAACAAGACTCCTGGATACCAGAGTCAAGGATGTCTCCATGGTTACATAGGGAGGGAGGGAGGGAGGGAGGGTAAGTAACCAGGTTACAGTGTACATTGGTACCAATAACACAGGTAGAAAAAAAAATGATGTCCTGTGGAGAGAATTTAGGAAATAAGGAAGAAGGTTTAAAGCAGAACCTCAAAAGTTGAGTGCCCCCTCGGTGTGTGAAAGTTATTGGTGGGAATTTTGAGAGACAGAAGTCTATATCTCAATTGTCACACATTTGAGGCTGGTCTGGAAGATTCAATCACAGGTCAAGAGCGAGCTAGCCAATTGTATACAATGTAGAAACAAATGTTGGTTTACTGGAAACAATTTTGGTTTGAAGGTGGATGATAGAATGGCCGTTGAGGGATGTTTTTCATTCTGGGGGCCTGCAACAAGTGGTGTTAGGTCCGCTGGAATTCATTATAAGCAATTTGGATGAGAATGTAATTGACCTGTTTAATAAGTTTGTGGTTTGAACTATGTACCCCAAGATCTTTGCCCACATTGAAGACAAGGGTGCCAAATGCCCATTTCACCCTGACTACAACGTTCAGGGAACGATGTACTTGTACCGCAAGATTTCTCTTATTTGTCAGAGTTAAATTCCATTTGCTAATCCTTGGCCCACTTTCCCAGTTATTCTACATCATGTTGCAATCTTAGACAACATGTATATAGTTCCCTGAAAGTAGCAACACAGAAAGAGTGAAGGGGGCATTTGGCACCCTGTCTTCAGCGTGGACATCGAGTACGGGAATTCACAAATCACGCTACAACTGTACAGGATGTTGATGAGACTGCACTTCGAATATTATGGTCACTTAGCTACTGGAAGGATGTCATAAAGCTTGAAAGTGTTCAGAAAAAAAAGTCAAAGATGTTACTGGAACAGGATGGTTTGCATTCTTAGGAAAGAACAAATTGACCAGGGCTTTTTTCCCTGGAGCATAAGTGACTGAGAGTTGACCATTCACGAGTGGGGGAGGTTAGATAAGGTGAATGCTATTTCCTTCCCTAGGTAGAGTAATCTACAACTGGAGGGCACAGATTTAAGGCAAGAGATTTAAAGGTGACCTGAGGGGCAACCTTATCCATACAGTGGAATGAGATGCCAGAGGAAGCAGTAGAAGCAGGCATAATTACAATGATCAAAAGACAGGTACATAAATAGAAGTTTAGAGGGATAAGAGGCTAAATGCAAGCAAACGGAACATGCTTACTTAGGCAGCTTGGTTGGCATGGGCGAGTTGGACTGAAGGGTCTTTTTCCACTCTCTATAACTATGACATTTTAAAATTGATGATTTTTATGTCAACTTCCTTACAAGAGAAACCTTTATTTTGGAACTACATTCCTGTAGGTGTTTTGAAATTTCATAATCCAAAAATGTATAATGGTAGAGAGCGACTCATATCCTCCTCCCATTTGTTTTCACTTAGTCAGCCCCTGCAGACACGATGCAAACAAACTCAGTATTTCACTAAAATGCTGCTTATATTATAGCTAATTGTACATCATTATATACCAGCACACCACCAAGATTAGCCAAAAGTTTCTTTACGCAACCAATTCATCCAGTTATCCAGATTGTCACATTGGATTCAGACTTTTTCTACGCCAAATGCTGAGAAAGACCCATGATAAAAAGGTCTTCAACTCCATAAAACTTGCTTTTAATTGATTATATTTAAGGATAAAAATATCGCTCCTAAATTTAAGATGGTTCTTTATGAAGCTATGCACACAAATCAATTGATAAACTTGAAGAACACAATCATTTATCAGAAGAAATTAGAAATTTTCCAATGATCATCCAAATGCCATAAAGTATTGTAAACCATATTCAATTCTGCACTACTAAATAAGTTGTATAATAAACCAAAAAAAGTCATACTGGAGTGTATTCAAAATAATTAGACTGATCATGCTGTGGTTCTTCACAATAATAATGCAAACAATTAATATCTTATGGTGTGGTTTCCCAATATCATTGACTATATTTTGGACTTGCACTGTTCCTTTTACAAATTCATACTGATGCAACACATTTGTAGGCAAATTAGAGAATTAGCTCTCTAACACAACATTAGGCACAATTCTTGCGCTCCTTTGGCTGTCAGGTAATATGGGGGATGTGGAGAAGCGATGTGGGCAATAATTCAATTTAACTCTACAATTATTACAATTGGCATTTGCATTTACAAAGCACCTTTAAAATAGTTCCAGCTTTAACAAGAAATCACGAGATCACATTCCCATTTTCATTGGTGGATAGGTAGAGAAGGGAGTTGGCAACTTCAAATTCCTGGGCTTAAAACTTCAGATTACTTTTGTCCTGGGCCCAGCATAAGATGTAATCAATGAAGAAGGGACATTATCTCAGAAGTAAAAAAGGATGTAAATGAAAAGTCCAAGAAACTTCTGCAAATCCTGACTGATTGCATCATAGCGTGGGACAACAATTTCAAAGCAGGAGGAACGCAAGAGCCTACAGAGAGTGGTGAACTCAGCCTGGTCCATAGTGGGAAGAGCCTTTTGACAATAAAAAAACATCTATATGGGACACTACCTCCAGGCAGCAAAATCTATCCAGGATTCCCACCAATCAGGACATGCCCTCTTTTTTATGCATCAGGCAGGAGATGCAGAAGACTGAAATACCACACTGCCAGGATCAAAAAGTTACTTTCCAACAAAAATCAGGCTCCTGAACTAATCTGCATAATTCTACTTCTACCTTGACAATCGAATACTACTGTGCCAGCGGTCGAGCAGCTACCTTACAGCGCTCGCCGTACCGGAGACCCGGGTTCGACCCAGACTGCAGGTGCTGTCTGTACGTAGTTTGTACATTCTCCCTGTAACCTGCATGGGTTTTCTCCGAGATCTTTGGTTTCCTCCCACACCCAAGACGTACAGGTATGTAGGTTAATAGGCTTGGTGTATGTGTAAATTGTCCCTAGTGTGTGTAGGATAGTGTTAATGTGCAGGGATCACTGGTCAGTGTGGACTTGGTGGGCCAAAGGGCCTGTTTCCACGCTGTATCTCTAAACTAAACTACCAATAGACGTGTTTCTTTTACAGTTTGTGTTTTGCAGTTTTTCCCACCACTATCTTGCAGAATTTGTGTAATTTATACATTATTTATATGTTTTTTTATATGTGTATTTGTCTGAGTGTACATACCCATGATGCTACTGCAAGCAATATTTTCATTGGACCTGTACCTCACCATACTTAAGCACTTGGCAATAAATGTGATTTAGCTTAAAGAGAAACTTCCTGCAAAGAACACAGCACTGTAGTAATTCAGGGCATCAGTACAGCATTACCTTCTTCTGATCAATTACAGATGAGTAAAAGGACTAGCTCGCAACAACCAAAACAAATCAAAATAAATCGTGGGGGACTGCAACTTTCATACAAAAAGGTAAAAATTAAATCAGTAGAAATAGTTTGGAAAACTGATCATTTTGCATGAGGAATCTACTCATGCATTCAAATATGGTTAATTTTATAGTAAGAGATCTTACGGGGGAAAAAGTAATCACATTATGATAATTTTGCAACGGTTGACAAATGTTAAAATTAAAGCTGTAGTAACTGTGATGCCAGGATGGCCAAGGCACCAGCAAAATTTCATTAAGATCATTACTTATAGGCAATACATAAAGAAAGATTCAATAATTCTTACATTCCACTAGAAAATACAAGATCCACATGAAGAGTGATTCTCTGAAGGACTGGGCTATAACAGCACAGTGATGTTCAAATCTGTTGCTGCTTGAGCTGCGCATGAGGGAGAAAGTACCAAGTTCATAAATTCATAGGGAAGCTGCCCATGAAGCTGAACTGAACATTTCAGTCTTTATTGATTGGGAAGTGGTCCATCTGGTCAGTGGTTTTAAGGTAAGAAACCATGGATTCTCTGATTCATAAGACATCTCTAATGATATCTAAAGTCTTAACAGCAAGTAGTATTGACTGTTACTAAGGTAATAAGAGGTAGAGATCAAAAGGTAAGACAGTGAAATACCCAAGTGAAGATGTTTGCTCTGGGGGTGGGACTATTCACAAACTTTGGAGCAATGAACTCCACACGCGACTTTATCTAATTGGTTCAGTGCCAATAAATAGGAAGCTAAGGATTTGAAGTGGAAAGTGAAGGTGATATTGTAGCATACAATAGTCCAACTGCAACAGGATGAAGATGGATGAGATGGGCCGGACCAACATAGTATCACCTTAAAGGAGATGGATAGAAGAATTGGACTGAGTGAGACTTAGGAACACGATTTAACTCCATCCAAAACCCCCAATCAATAGTACAACAGCCAAGTTCAGAGAAAATCTAGGACAAGTAAATTACAAGACCCTAAGTCTGGAACACAAGTGAACAACAGGAAGCTGCGAATCTGACCAAGGTTGATCACCTCATTATTATACAGCTGCAAGTATTTGTTGGTGTTTTTTTTTTTTAATTAAGAGATTTAATAAAACCAAAGGTAGATGCAAAAAGCTGGAGTAACTCAGCGGGTCAGACAGCATCTCTGGAGAAAAGGAATAGGTGACATTTCGGGTCGAGACCCATCTTCAGATTTAATATAACCAATTACAAGAAGGGCTTCGACCCGAAACGGCACCCATTCCTTCTCTCCAGAGATGGTCTGTCCCGCTGAGCATTTTGTGTCTACCTTCAATTTAAACCGACATATGCAGTTCATTCCTACACAAGTACATTTTTCACTAGTTAGTAGCACAACTTTCATACAAATGCAAAAGCAGAATAAAAGTTAAATCAAATTTTGATAAGGTGGCGAAAAGTTGAAAGTCGTCAATGTGGTCTTGAGCTTACAATTAAATCGATCATAATTAAATGGAAGAGCAGGCTGAGGAACCTTTTCCTGTTCCTAATTTATATGTTGGACTAATTACACTGAAATCAGTTTCTACCATACAAAAGTGACTCAAACATTGTACATAATTTTCAGAGGATTGAGCAAATGTGACAAAAAAACAAAGGAATAAGTAGCTACTTGATGTCAGTCGCTATTGAATGCCGTGCTGAGCCTACCATCTAATGATTTAGATAAAGGGTGAAATTTTAACAATGCTACAAAAGAGATGATAAGTGGATGGTTCAAATTGTTTGCAATTGGAAAAACATTTGTTTCTCAGCTTAGAAAGACGATGTACAAGTATTGATGAAGATCATTTAACGTTTTTTTTTTTTTTTAAGGAAGGGATATCATCATATTGGGGTAAATAGAGAAAAGGTTCACTAGATGGATTCCTGGATGAAAAGGTTCCACAAACCTAGTTTGCTAGCACCGTGTGGTAGCAGCACCATCTGCCACGACATTGTGCCGTTCCTTGTATTTGTCAAATGTAATTTATCACTTTAACTTTACACTTTTGAACTACTATAAATGCATAACATAGCTTTGGCTGTAATTTCAAATACTCTGTCCCAATTGTTACTCAATGTTGCATAAAATCTAAAGGAACGTGGGCAGGTGGGACTAGTGTAGCTGGGACTTGTTGGCCGGTGTGGGCAAGTTGGGCCAAATAGCCTGTTTCCACACTGCATCACCCTATGACTGAGAATCTTTCAAGAACTCGAAAGGAACGCAAACATTTGGAGACAATCTCACTAAACACATTTGTATGATAACTGATGAAAATAAATGTTTTTCATCAGATACCAGGTACAACAGCTATGAGTTGTAAGATTAAGCAGCTTATAACAAATTACTAGGCAGAGATCCAGTGTAACTCAAGTTTGAGTCTGGGGAAAGTAAATGTAAAATCGGAGGTTTATACTGAGGTGTAATTTCATTGACCAGATTGCAAAAATAATCTTTCATACTTCAATTCTGAAACAGCATAAGCACAATAGTACATCAAAAAGGCATAGATTTTAACAGTGGGCTATAAAATGTTAAAAAAAAAAAATAAGAACCCAAGAAAAAACAGTGCAGCAGGCCACATTTATTGTTTCCTTGTTTAAAATATGTGTTTGCCAGACAGAAAGTTTAATGAAGATTTACTGGAGTGGATGAATGGGCGGCATATGAGGATACATTGGATAGTTTTGAGTTTACAAGTTTAGAAAAATGAAAGAAATTCAAAATCACACAAAATTCCTGTTGGGTTTGACAGGCCAGATACACGGAGAATGTTTCCCTGGATGGAGGACATCTGTTAAACCACTCTGCTGCACCCATTTTAATCAAATCAAATGTATACATTCCTGCAGATTATTGAATCAAGGATTACACGGATGGTGTTAAAAATGGTGACGAGGTAAATAACAGCCATAATCTTGATGAATAGCGGGGCAAAAGGACATGTGGCCTAATCCGGCTCCCATTTTTATATTAAGCTCTTATAAAGACGAACAAAAAAGAATTAAAATACATTGCTCCTCCACAGGGCTCCCTTGGTCCTGAAGTTCAAGAGTTTATGAACACATGCTCTTCTGAAGATGTCCCTTCATGTTGCACCAATAACCCAGCACTCCCTGTTTTATTGTGCACTGTCAGTAATCACTGGCAGTTAAGCTTTCTAGCATAGAAATCTCCATGCTGAGAAAGCTATGCAGCCAAACAGAGGGGGAGGGAGGGCTGCATTTTCCGTCGTATCCGGCATTCAAAGGGTCATCGAGGTGAACTAACTCTCAAATTTCAGCACTAGGCAGCTGTAGTGCTCGCTCCAGCCCACCCAACACACGCCTCACAAGCAGATCTTCATGACATACCTATAACCCATATTACATATTTTAGTGTGCAAAAGAACTATAGATGCTGGTTTAAATCAAAGGTAGATACAAAATGCTGGAGTAACAGCCATCACAACAGAATATATAATGTGCCTTGCATTATCAGGTTACAAGGGTGGCTAATGAGATTTGTAACAATTCAACCACAGGAATGAATCGAGTATTGAGTGATCACAGGATTACGTATCAGATTTTGAAAAAATCAGTAGTCAAACTGTCGGGAAAAATTACAAACTGGAACAAACTGGAATGAGATATGGAATAAACCCTTCTTCAGAAGAACTTGTTTTATTGAAACCCAGTCTAATAAATTGTAAGCAAGGGGAAAGTGGCCATTTGGTTAGAGTGAGGGGAGAGGCAATGGGTCCACTTCAAGACATCCCCATTTGCATCTAGAACCTCTACAGCAGAAATAGCAAGCCATCCCTATGATGCCAAGAGTCAAAGCTCCAAGGCAGAGAAATACATGTGATAAATTTGTAGGAACTACAGATGCTGGTATAAACCAAAGATAGACACAAAAAGCTGGAGTAACTCAGCAGGGACAGGCAGCATCTCTGGAGAGAAGGAATGGGTGACTCCAGAGATGCTGCCTGTCCCGCTGAGTTACTCCAGCTTTTTTTGTGTCTATCCAAGTGATAAATTTGGTCTATTTAGAAATTTAGGTCATTGTAACTTTAGGAACATACAATATCAGGCTCCTCTGCAAACAACTAGCTTAGTACATAACTAGGATGCCAAACATTTGAAGTGGAAAACAAAACGGATACAGCAGCTACCAATAGCCCAGGTGCAGAGGACAAGGATAGATGAAGTGGGTCAGACCTAGACTATTGATATGGCACCATCTTATTGGATAAGCACAGAAGGAAAATTGGATCTGGTGAACAGGATTTAACTACGAAATCCTGAACACAATGAGAACCGAGCTACAACACTCAAAGGATCCCGAGCTTGAAACTCAGAAAAGGCTGGGGTTCACAGATTCAAGGCCAATCGCCTTAAGTCTTGATGGGAGCATACAATACAAGTTGAGAGAAATTATATGTTTGCAATTAAGAGTTTGAATAAAGTTGTCAGTGGCATTTCTAATATGTGCAAATTCAGCACAACACTAAATCGTTAATACCAGAAGCAGAAATAAATATTGTAAGTTACCAATCCAAAATACTATCAATTCAACAGGGGAGAGTAAGTATAGCATCCCTAATCTCAACCATATGACAGCCAAGGGCTAAACAAGGTCAGCTTATACATCAAGCATCATTCAATCCAAATAAAAAACAAGGGCCACAAGATTCCTCTAGCGCCTTCAGGTTCTGAAGGATCCAATACCAAAAAGAATAAAATTTATCTTTCAACAAATGCTGCCTGATCAGCGGAGTATTTCTAGTTTTGTTTTTATTTCAAATTTCCAGGATCTGCAATTTTTGATTTTCATTTCTTACACTTTCTCAATGTCGGTACAGAACCAACTAATGATATAGTTACTGTAGTGCTTCCTTTTTTTAAAAATGATGACACAAGATACCATTCCAACCCATTCAGGGTTCGCAGCAGAGTAGTTCCTTCCCCTTCTTGACTGCAACCCTTCAACATAAGAAGGGTCTCGACCCGAAACGTCACCTATTCCTTCTCTCCAGAGATGCTGCTTGTCCCGAGTTACTCCAGCATTTTGTGTCTACTCTTCAACATATCCTCTATATAGTGCCCATCATTTCCTTTTGAGCGAGCCTTTTGGCATTTAATTGAAAAATAGAATAACTTACTGTGGCCAATTAATCTACCAGCATAGTTTTGGACGTCAGAAGTGAGCGCTAATGTGGAAACCCACTTGCTCATAGGGAGAACATGGGAATTCCACATCAATAGCACTCAAGGTTAGGATCAAACGCAAGTTCTGGACCTGTGAGGCAACAGTGCTAACTGTTGCATCACTGTGCCATCCTCAAGGAATCCTGGAAGGGCAGTTGCTATCGGAATTATGTAAAAGTATATTTTAGAAACATGCAATTTGTTGAATTACTTTACAATGCAAAATGAAGTTTTTGGAGAAAAAAAAATAATTAAATGTCTATTGGAATATTATTAAAAGTAACATCAGATATCCCAGAAAATCTGGCAGCCTGTCACAAAGTCTAACATGCGCCAGTTTGACTGTAGTTTCTCTTCCAAGACAAAATAATGTTATCGCATATTTTCTCATCATCTACTACAGTAAAATACTTAATTTTGCACCATTGCACTAACAAGTCTGAGCAAGGAAACTACTGTATACTTTGAATCTTTCTTTCCAATTTTATGCAGAAAACAAATTAAAGCAAATAAAAATTGCCTTTCATTGATATTCAAAGAGAAATCCTAGCAAGAACACATCATTGTTCTTTTAAATGAGCAATAGGTGAACAAATTTTAGCCAGAGCCAAGAAAGAGTAATTGCGCATGTTAGAAATTCTCAAATCTATTTATATTTGGCATAATTCTAGCAGATGGCTAAAACATACCCACAATATCTCAAGAGTAAACCAAAGCCAAAAAAAGTTCCAGTGGCTAACTTTGTAAAACAGAAAAAAACAAGAATCAGCTCAAAATAGCTTTGCCAGTATTCTCACTACACTCAAATGGTGCCACCATGTATCACTTCTCTCATCAACATACACTGCCTTTCTGTTTCATGTTCCATGCTTTTACCCTTAACTACTCAATGCAATAAAAACATTCAAATTCTTGCCACACTATCTACAGCAACAACCAGAACATGTGCTAAATGTTAATTCCCTTATGACAGAGGAGAAAGGAGCACGATTGATGGGCCATAGTAATGTTAGAGCATTGGAATCTGAGTGCAAGAGTACTTGAAGATAAAGAGGATTGGCTCATTCTGTCAAACTGGAAAAGTTACAAAGCCTATAATGGGGGAGACATGGATATATAGAAATGAATAGTGCCAAAGCAGAGGTTGCATGGAAACAACTGTAACCAGTGTGGCTGCATTAGTTTTTTTCTCAGGTGTAGAAAGTGGAGTATGGTTAGGTTTCTCGCATTTCTGCAGAAAGTAAATAATTGAGCCTTATTATTAGGTTCTTGGGGATAGAGAACAGATGAAACAAGTCCCGATGTTGAAAGGAGACTCTAAATGTCAAAGCGAAGCAGTGGAATTCAAAGAGGTGAAATTCAAGTAAATTCATAAAGACCTGACATGAGGTCCAAGACTATAATTCCAAAAACCTCCATCCTAATAAGGAGCATCCACGGCAATTATTCATGATATAGAACCTACAGTATGTTCAAATGGTAGAACAATCACTTCAATGCTGTAGCAGAGATCCTAAACTGCAAGTTAGAATCCTCTGGCATGTACTGGTTTAGATGGAAAGGTGACCAACAGAAGATGAAAGCATAACATCAGACTCAAACTTTGGAGGAAAAAAGTTTCTAACAGTGATGAATGACCTTACATTCATTGATCATTTGTTATTTTATCTTTAGAAAATTTTGTGACAGCTTTGGTATTTCTAGTTCTGAAGCATCAAAGAAAAGCACAGAATCCAACAGTTTAAATGGGACAGATTTGCTAATCAATGAGCCTGTTACAAAAATTATCACTTCATCTACAAATTCCAATAAACAAACTCCAAGTGGACACTTTCCCACTTACCTGGCAGCAGCCATTAACTGCTTTGGAGAGATCGTTAGTTGACTTTTGATCACCAGATGACATCACGATGCTTTCTATTGCTGGCTGAAATACAGGAGGGCCTTTTTTTTAAAATTAAGTTTCATAAGAGTACAATATTAGTGATTAATTTATCCATTGACGGAACATAAGAGCAAGAGCAGACCTTTTGCTGCTCGAGCCTGAAGTCTTCTTAAAAAGGGACATGGCAAATTTTTAGGTCTTCATTTAAGTAAGAATGTCATCTTGTGACAAAATGCTAATCTCTCTAAAGCAAAGAATGGCTAACAAATTGACTATCCAACCACAAAATTCTGAAAATTAAACATGAGGAATATTGTACGAGTATATGGTAACTGAATTAAAAAACATGCAATTTTAAAGCCAAACAAGAGGGCAGTGAAAAGATTTTGACACTACCTGCTCAATTTAGTGAGATATCCTTGGTATGACTAAATGAAATGATCTGGCTAAATCACATGCAAATACATTGCTGCACATTACCAGACAGTACAAGACAACAATAAATATGAAACTAACAATGAGCTCCAATAAATACATTTAAGACCATTTCACACACAAGGGAAATAATATTTATCTCTGGTTGAGTTATCCAGCGTTTCCTGTTTTTATTTTATTGCTATCATTCCACTATGTTACTATGATACAATTCCCACAACAATGACAGACATTAAAAGACAGTGAATAAATTAATATTGAATTGAAGGAGGGAATATTAGAAAAAGACAAAGAAGTCCAGTCAAAGAGATGGTATTAAAGGGTTGCCCAGAGACAGGGACAACTCCAGGACTTAGCGCTCAAGCAAATGACAGATGGGACTGAAGGAGTCCAAACTCAAGAATTTTAAAACTAGAGGTTGGAGTTGATTGGAAGGCAACATAGGCCATTGGTTTCTCAGGAATAAGGATGATAATGTTATGTCTTGTTTAAGAAAGGAGATCAGACTGAATCCTGGAATCATCAAATTGGAGGAGCAAAGCAGAATGAGAAGGGAGTGGCAAGTAAGATAGCATTTAGAAGCTCACCTCAGGGTTAACCAGAATACTAAAATAGCAAATCGACCAAATTTAGTGGCTACAAAATGGTTGTAACGTGCAGTTCAACTGAAATCAGTGTTCTACCCCAATTTTACCTGGAAAGGTTTCTGCATTCCTAATGGCAAAATGTCCCCGAAACATAATGGTAGCGCCAAGTCAAAAGTAGTGGTGATTGGGAGCGCTTGCCATTCTCAGCACACAAATATTTTTTGCATTGTATTTTCAGGTGTCATTATGGAGACTAATGTGCAAGTATCTCAATTATTTGTTACATTACCAAGATTTTAATCATTCTCTATTATAATCCTGCTTTCCATATTACACTCCAACTGATTGCCGAAACTTCACGAGAAATTGAACTAAAATTAACCTGTCAGGAAAACCATTCAGATCTAACGTGGAAATATCCATCCACAATCATCTTCTGCTTTCTATAATTTGATTACTTCACTGTCCCTTTTTTTTGCATTGACTTTCAATAATATCCCAATCCAATAATATTTGATGTGATCACTGTCTTGACAATTAATAAAGATAAACATACCTCAACCATTTGAGACATTGTATTACTTACATACATTTACTGTACTATCTTAATGAAAATCTCCAGCTCAAAATTAAATCAATTTGTTTCAAAATGATGTCCTTAAATTAACGCCAATTCTAGATTAAAACACCTTACGAACTAAATGTAACTTTATACTTAAATTATTTCAAAGATTGATCGAATTGCAGATGTTTGCCTTTTCTCACTTCTCCCAAATAAAATCATGAAGTGAACAATACAGTCCTTCAATTCTTTGTTTTTAAATGAAAAAAATGTTCAGAGCCGGGAGGGGGGGAAGAGCGCACCTACAGTAAAATAACAAGAATAGCACTGTGCCTTAGACGTGGAAATTGGGATCTCAATGATGGGAAATAGCAGAGATTGCAAATGCTTATTTTGGATGGGTATTTGGGTTAGAACACCTGGAAATCATCCCAATCACATTATTGAAGATCTATAAGGAAGGAGGAACTTACACTGGAGAAAACTCCCCAAACTAACGTTGTTAAAAACTGGAAAGTCCCTTGGTAACTCCTAGTCGGAAACTTGAGGAAGTGCCTGCAGAGATAATGGATGTGTTCTCCACTAAAATTCCCTAGATTCCACAGGTCCCAGAGGACTGAAAACCCACAACTGTAACACTGCTAATCAACAAAGCAGGGGAACAGAAAGCAGTAAATTATGGGCCACTTAACATAACATTTAACATGTGTAGGAAAGAGCTGCAGATGCTGGTTTAAATCAAAGGTGGACACAAAATGTTGGAGTAACTCAGCGGGCCAGGCAGCATCTCTGGAGAGAAGGAATGGGTGACGTTTCGGGTCGACTGAAGATGGGACCTCGACCCGAAACGTCACCCATTCCTTCTCTCTAGAGATGCTGCCTGGCCCACTGAGTTACTCCAGCATTTTGTGTCTACCTATAACATTTAACATTGGGGAAATGCTGGAATTCAATTGATGAAGCAATAGCTGAACATTTGGAAAATTACAACTTAATATGGCTTTCCAAAACCAATTTTAACTAATTCACTAATGGAAGATATAACCAAAAGGATGGATGAAGGTGAAGTAGTAAATATAGGGTATTTGAATTTCTGAAAGGGATTGGGAAGGTGCGACTAAATGTTACTGCACTAAAATGCAGGCAACTGATGGATTTAATATATTGACGTGGATAGGGAAGATACTAGAGAGAAACAGAATAAAAATAAATGGGTTACTTTTAGATTCGCAAATAATAACTCGTGAGGTGTATTGATCAATGCTGCAATGAGGTGTAGACTTTATTAACTACTTTTGTATCCATCAGTCTGGTCAAAAATAACATCAGCAATAAATATTCCATTCAAAATTGTCGCAGTAATGGTTAACCTTATATACAGGAAAAGTAACAAACTATACTATGTAGAGTTGAGACAGTTTGTGGCCCACGTGTCCAGAAATTGAACGAACATTTAATACAATACAATACAATACAATACCTTTTATTTATCATTTGAACCTCACATGAGGTTCAAACGAAATTTGGTTTCTGCAGCCATACAAAAAAAGAACCAAGACACACACCAACACAATTCAATTTAAATAAACATCCATCACAGTGAGTCTCCTCCTCACTGTGATGGAAGCCAAAGACTTGTCTCTCCCCTGCTCTCCATTCCTCTCCCGAAGTCGAGGTCAAAGCCCCTGGCGGGCGCTAGCAAATCCGCGGCCACTCAAAGCCACGCCGGGCGATGTAGGGCCCTGCCCCGGGTCTTGATGTTGGAGCCCTCGGCGGGCGCTAGCAAGTCCGCGGCAATTTACAGCCACGCCGGGCGTTGTAAGGCCCCGCTCCAGGTCACTCTCAACCCCGCAATTCGGGCGGGAGAAGTCGCCGTTGCCGGTGCCCCGCAAAGCGGTCTCCCACCGGGGACCCGCGAGCTCCTGGTGTCACCATCCACCGGAGTCGGGTCGCAGCAGCTCGCCCCCGCAGCTCTCCACGCACCGAAGCTGGCTAGCTCCACGGAGGTAGGTCCGTAGGTCCACAGCTCCACAACTCCACAGCTCCACGGAGGTAGGTCCACAGCTCCACAGGCTCCGTGACTTGAGCCCCCAGGTCGCTCCGGTTCGAGGCCACTCCACGGCGCTAGGCCCCAACGGCAACGGAGACCCGACAGGGAAAAGGTCGGGTCTCCATGCAGGGAAGAGATTTAAAAGTTTCCCCCACCCCCCACACATACACATTTAAAAACCCATTACAAACTAAACCCTCAACAGGACCCTCAACAGGACAAAAAAATAAAAAATACACAGACAGACTGCAGAGGCCGCTGCGACATCAGTCGCGCCGCCCACCCACTACAGGTTTGTAGTGGTTTGTAGAATATACAACATGCCACGAGAATATTTACAGCTCTCAGCTCCAAGAGGCTGTGAGAGATGCATATGATCTTCTCTGGCTATTCAAAATTCAGTAATATTGATAATACAGCATTGCAGTTCAAACTTAGTGAGCCATGGGAAATTCCGAGTCCAAAGTTAAAAACCTACAGCCACCTAAACAAAAAACTCTAGTAAAGTTAGTGTGTGTCAGGGACCATTTAGTATAAATGTTAGTATGAGGTTAACTAGTTTAAATAGAAGAAAGGTGAATGAGAAGGTTGTGAAATTTATGTTTATATTTTTTGCACTTGAAATGTAACCTCAAATCAAATTCCATTGGAACCTGAAATCTAATTTTAAGTCTAACCGAATTGAAACAATGTGCTTGACCACTCGAAAATGCAATCGAAATTGAGACCTTGAACATTTTCAAATGTGAAACACCCAAGCAGTCAAGGGGGGAGGACTGAAAACTTATCAGGCCAGAACTTGTGATACCCAACCCTGGGTTCTCAAGACATCTGCAACATTCTTTCTGTACATAGTCTATCTGGTCCTGTTAGAATTTTATAGGTTTCCACAGAGCTCTCATTTGTCTGATTCATTTATTCAAGTAAAATTGAATTGGAGTGATTCAATTTAACTAAATTTAACTTACTGAATATACTGCTTTGTTAAAATGAGTCAGAAATGGTGACTCATTCAATGAGAAGTACTTGAGATATTTCCTATCTGGTGACCAGGTTGGTGATCACAGCTGGTCTGTGGGTGGCTACTATATGTGACCTACATTATGATGGCACCGTGTAAATTAAATCTATCAGGGTGCGCTCATGATTCAGAAAAATGGAAGTCAATTCATTTTTACAGATTTTATCAACATTGCAACATTGCAATTTTCTGGTTAGTTTAGAAACACAGCGCAGAAACAGGCCCTTCGGCCCACTCACATTAATACTATCCTACGCATACACTAGGGACAATTTACGCTTATACCAGCCAATTAACCGACAAACCTGTAGTCTTTGGAATGTGAGAGGAAACCGTAGATCACCCCCTTTGATGTCTCGTTCTCACACCTTACACTTTCCTATCTCTGTATCTCCCCCTCCCCGACTCTCAGTCTGAAGAAGGGTCTCCACCCAAAAACGTCACCCATTCCTTCTCTTCAGAGAGCTGCCAGTCCCACTGAGTTACTCCAGCATTTTGTGTATATCTTCAGCAAAATCTAACTCTGATAAATTACTGATTTAAGCTGACAGTGTGGCATGGTCCAAATACATTATCAAAATACATATGCCCAAAAAAACAATATCTATTGTCAGGCCCTATCAAGCTTGGGTTGAGTAACTAGCCTCTGATTCACAGCGATTAGCGAGGTGGACGCAGATATGTGATAATCTCTACATAAAAAAAAGAATTACGCACTCATGGAATGATACTGAGATGAAAAGTGCTAATTTGGTTTTAGCACAACCCCCAGTGCAGGAAGGAAGAGTATTATAGTGTTAATTACTTGCAATCTGTGGATAAATGATGTAATCCCAATCACTACAAGGGCAGCTGGCTGGTATACAATTTGCTTGGCTCAAGAAAGTGACTGTGTACTATTAATTATGCAGTATGATCTGCAGAAGAGGACACAGTAGCCCAATAGTCAACTTATTTGTCTAAATTATCAAACCAATGTCACTCTGGCAGATGAGATATTAAATAAATCTAGATTAAAAGTAGATGACTGTAATGACAATTTAATGGATGGTCAGAGAATTCCATCTGACTTCTTTATCTGGCCTACATGCACCCCAGAAATCACAAAAACAGTTGATTCTTAACTACATTCTCAGTTTAGGAGATAACAGAAATGTCTAAAAAATAATGACCATTATTCAGTGCCACCAGTGTTCAATAAACTGTAACTGTCAATAGTTACCCACATAAACAATTACCATTCATACCTTATAATAAATTGTTGGAGGGAATCCAGGGAAATGCCAATGAAAATGGATTGTTATAGAGCTTTACTTTCAGATGAAAGGCGGATAAAAATACACAACTGAAAGTGCTCATGAATTCAACCACATAAGCTACATTATTAACAAATTACATACTCTTAAACAGGGAATGAAATAAATACACACTAATTATCTTGTAATATCTGAGATAGATAAAAGAATAATGAAAGTGTATTAGTCTAAACTATACATTGAAAGTTATCCAGTGTGTTCCAGATATAAATCATTAAAGCAATCCAATAATGCTATTGTTTAATGATTCCCTCCCTTTCTGGGATCTATTCAATCAAATACAAACTTTTAATTGCATCACATTCGCCTTTGAAATAATTTCAAGACAACACTCATTCTGTAACTGTGACAATGCACAAATAACATTTAAATAATTCAAACTATGTGAATACCAATCAACTCTTTCAGTGCAACCACTAGCACACACTTCATTTACACTCTTGGGACTAGCAACTTGATTGAAAACAGCATTTTCTACTATGTGCAAGTTTGTAAATAAACCTGGTTTGCACTACTTTATTGACCATTGGTGCTTCTTTCACCAGTACTCCCAATGTTAAAACTTTGGTAAACTTGTAACATCTACTATCCGTAGATTAGGTTATTCCCCACCCCCAAAACTACACAGCAATTCTTGATAGAAAGCAGATGTCTGTAGGCGCCAGTTCAGGAACTGTCTGCCAACAATCACTACCCAAGTGCACTCAAAGAATTGAAGCATGGATAAAATACTGGGCAGTGGCTGACATCTGTGAAAACATACCTCAGTTTCAGTCAGGAGAGGAAAATGAAGCAGCTCAGCAACTTCAATATTTCTAATTACATACACAAGCCCATTTATGAAATACACAAAGTAAGTTCCCTGAATAATATTACTGAGTACTTGGTACAGCATCGTACCACAAATATCTTCAGGATTGAATTTGATTCCAAGCAGAAACTTAAAAATAATGAAATTGAGGATACAAGATGAGGTGCAGAATGAGAAAGATTACACTCAAGCACTGGTATGTCATACAGAAGTGACTAGCATAAAGTTGTTATATCCCAGAATTTCTTATAAATGCCGAGGGTCTCGAGATTTACAAGTTCTATTTCAATAAAAAAAGTAAGCAAATGATTTCCATAGGTATACACACTGAAAAGCACAAAGCAAGCATTAGATTTGTTTTTTTAATTGAAAATCTACAACAAAAATAAACAAAACTGGACAGACCATATTTCACTATTACTGGTAAACACTATGAAGACATTCATTCCTGTATGCAGTTTGCAAAAGATTTCTCATCTTTTGCCAACCTTCCTAATCACAAGACATGTTCAGTTTCCATTTATAAAAACTATATATCCATTTTAAGAACTTGTCACGTAGATCAAATTTCACATTCTACATACCACAAAACCCAGAATGCCAACACATCATTGCACTAACAGAAATAAGACAAGCTAAATATCTCAATTAATGCTCTGGCGTAATCCAATCTCCATGTTTTTACAATTGGGTTTTAATCACTGAAAAAAAATCTCAGTCTGAACAGTGACAGTGACTGGTCAATGCAATTCAGGTTTCACCTTTTCTAGGTGGGGAAATATAAATATATTAAAAGTAATTAGCAATATATTAAACCAGTTCAATAATACAGGGAGAAATTTCATTTTTGCTAAGCATAACATAATGCCGGAGATACACTGTGAGCAACTAACAAAAGAAGAAACCCAACAATAAATTTAAATAGATCCTAGTAGCTGATTGGTAACAGCAATGCATGATGCAATAAATGCTGATACATAGAAAAGTAAAGAGTCATGTAAATATATGGACCAGTTAAGCTCTAATGGCAAATCCACATGGCAAAAATCCTTACAACAAACAATTCCATCAGGGATGAAGGGAAGAAATGCAAAATTTATCATTCCAATGAAACAAAATTAATTCATACTACTAATTATCTTGTAATATCTGAGATAGCTAAAAGAATAATGAAAAAGAGTATTAGTCTAAACTATAAATTTAAAAGTTATCCAGTGTGTTCCAGATATAAATCAATAAAGCAATCTGATAATGTTCTTGTTTAATGATTAAAAGACCCTATATTCACTGCACTATGCATGGGAGAAACATATTTTCCCAAATATCAATCAACAAAAACATTTGCACTAATCTACCACATGAAATCTTCTGGACAGATGCAAAGCTTGATCAAAAAGAATGTCTTGGAAAACGCTCATTTCAGATTATTACTTTAGTATTGGCATCAAATCCATTAGAATATGGAAGTGATGGGAATGGAAATAAATAATCGATCTATCTCCTTTAAATCTAGATAGATATATTGATAACTATAAATAAACATATTCCTATTAATTGCATGTGTAGAGATTATGAAAGGCAAAGATCCTCAAAACAAAATGGTCTGCTAGACATAGCGATCTCATATGGTCCACTTGGTAAGGAATCTTGAAGGGGAAAGTGAAGGGAAAAGAATGGCAATGACAGGTGTCCGAATATTGTCACAAAAAGAAAAAAAACAGCATAAATTTAGAACCAGATGGCCTATTTTCGGTAACAATACCTCATTAGTGAATGAAACAACCAATGGACATGATCATTCACTAATTTGGCAACATTTTTGTAAACATTGGTAGTTTTTTTTTTAAGGTAAGAATTATACACAATGGAAGTTAAGCATTCACTCACTGATCTAATACTTTAACCCAGTGAGTTAGGGAGAGATATTTTCAGAACTGCAGCTTTTTCAAATTATTTGAAGTATATATATTCACTGCAATGTGATTAATAAAAGGACTTTTAATCAGCTGTCCATCTACTTCTTTAATTCTAATTTAGATTTTGAGAAAGTTATTAAGTAGGAGCACATGGGGTGAGAACAATGTACTCCTAGAAATTGAGACAAGAGGACTGAGAAGAACGTGCTACATACAGTTCAACATAACCAACAATATTGTGTTAAAAAAATGTTATAATAAAACCAAAGAGGAAATAAAGTGGCAATATATTTTGCAAAGGAGTTCTTTTTGTACAATATTAGGTTCCTATATATGGATTTGCAAGATGGAGAGTTCTCAGTTAGCTTTGTGTGGGTTGCTGCTCAGAACAGATGTCACAAGAGTAGAGAATGCATGCCACTATTTTAAAACTCCAAACATAATGCAGTCAGATCACTATCAGTGTCCGCCTCACCACACCACACACTTAGGTTTAATTGCGAAAGGTCATTCAGGCTCTTGTGCCGCACTTCAACTTTGACCCAAATCATTATCTGTAGACATTCCCATCTGCCAAATGTAAAAATTAAGCTACTTAGTGAATTGCAAACTTAGGTTTTAATTTCATAGATGAGAATAAGACTTTACAAAATAGAAAAGGAAAATATTTCATTCATCCCACCTGTGCCAATTAAAAAACTACTCAGTCAAAATCCATCTTCCAGCATGTCCAAGACAAGCAGTCAGGTTCTTCAAGCACACATCCAAATTCTAAAACTCCGATCTTGTGCTCTTCCGGTTTTGCAGTTTTTTCTATTTTCGCAAAAACGGTACATGATAGCGCTACAATTTTCGCCACCCTACTCACCATTCTCCTGTGCTACACAGACAACAAGTTTTGTTACGATCTATGTATATTTTAAAAGTTAAGATTTTAAAATCTTAAAATCCATGCATACGCAGATTGGTCCCCTCTCCTGTCACTCGCCGCCACGTAGATTGGTCTCCTCTCCTGTCAGGGACGGCAACGCCTCTTCCTGCTCCATCGCCGCACTGATTGGCCGGGTCCGCTGTCAGTTACAGGCGGCACCCGACTCGCCTAGCGAGGAGAATATAAAGCTGAAGGAGCGGAGTAAGCATCACTAACACTCCACTCAGTCTGTGGGCGCCTCCGTGGGGCGCACACTTCACTTGCAAGCCCACAAACAGTCTGCCCAGGTGAGGCAGAGGTTCACTTGCACTTCCTCCAACCCCATCTACTATACCCGTTGTTCCAGGTGTCAACCTCTCTACATTTGCGAGATTAAGAGCCCGCTCTGCGATCGTTTCGCTGAACCACTCCGCTTAGTCTGTCATAACTTACCTGATCTCCCGGTTGCTCAGCAATTCGACTCCCCCTCCCATTCCCAATCTGACCTTTCTGTCCTGGTCCTCCATTGTCAGAGTTAGGCCCAGGGCAAATTGGAGGAAAAGCACCTCATATTTCGCTTGGGTAGTTTACACCCCAGCGGTATGAACATTGACTTCTCTAACTTCAAATAGCCCTTGCTTTCCCTCTCTATCCCCTCCTCCTTCCCAATTCTCCCGCCAGTCTTACTGTCTCTGACTACATGCTATCTTTGTCCCGACAACTCCCCCGACATCAGTCTGAAGAAGGGTCTCGACCCAAAACGTCGCCCATTCCTTCTCTCCAGGGATGCTGCCTGTCCCACTGAGTTACTCCAGCATTTTGCATCCATCTTCAAATTTTCCTAACCTTAACAAAACAAAATTGGACCATGTACTCAGCTGATTTGATTGAAATGATACATTTCGTCTGCACTTGTTCACTGACAAATTGGGAATAGACCCAACGGGTCTGCACTTGGTCTAGTATACTATTAAAAGTCTTGTCTTGTTTTATCTGTCTGTCTGTGAGATCGAGGAACAACGCCAAAACGGAACACAATAGCGCGAACATTTTTGCAGAATCTTACTCAAATTTTCCCCATGGTCGTTTGTATCAAGTTTCTTCACATTTGATATTTTTCACGTTATTGATATTTAAAGTTTTTAAAAGGCCAACTTTGAAAATAATAACTGCCTGTGAGTGGGAGACCTTTCTAGCAGCTTCCAGTGATGATGTCACAATGGTATCTCACAGTCCGCCAATCACAATGGGAGCTCATTTACACAAGCTGCCGTGAAGATTCCGAATACCGAAAATGACATCACAGTGTGATTTCCGCTGCCAATACAGAAGTTATGAGAGTTGATGGAGTGGGGGATGGGAGGAGAACAAATGTCATTTAAACATTGTCTTTAAGGGGGGAGTGCGAAAGGGGAGAGCTGACCAAGGGAGTGACTGAGTTTAGAGAAAAGGAGAGCGAGGTAGAGGTGACAGAGAGACAATGGGATCAGCAGCTTCAAGGGGAGTAAGGAGAGAGTGAGATTTTTGCCCCCCCCCCCCCCATGTGGGAAGGATTGATTGACCCAAGGGAGCCCCGACAAGCGCCGACTGCCCCCCCACCCCCTCACGTGTGGAGGATTGATTGCATTGGGGGAAACAGGTGAGTGGGGGAAACAGGTGAGTGGTGGAATATTGCGTTGGGGAAACGGGGCCCAACGGGTCAGGAGGGTAGGGAGGGGAGAGGGGTTATGGAGGGTGGGAATCTTACGTTCGGCAACGGGTTGAGGGGGGACCACGCCTCCCGTGGGGGCTACGGGTTAGTAGTGCAATATTGCATTGGGGAACGGGTTGCGTTGGGGGACCAGGCCTCCTCCCGTGTGACAGGTCCCGTGTGTCCCAACGGGTCCCAGTTGGTCTAGTGTATAATAAAAAGTTGAGGTAGAACAATGGTAATAATGATACTAGTATTGGTTTATTATCTTTGTGTACAGAGAAAAAGAAAAACTGTTTGCGTACTATCCAGTCAAATCATGTAATGCATCAGTAAAATCATGCCATTCACAAGCATAACAGGCAGTGGAAAGAAAAAAATTATAGAAGGCAGACTATAATGCAAGTATTATAGTGTTACAGTTAGACAAAAGTTCAGATTAAAAAAATGTACAAGTGCCGTAGTGAGGTAGGTTTGTTAGATTGGGAATGCACCCTTATCTTATGAGAGGATCAGTGGTCTCATAAGAAGGAAGACTGTTCCTGAAATCGGTGGTACACACTTTCAAATTTTGCATCTTCTGCCTGACAGAAGGGAATGACTGGGAGGTCCTTAATTATATTGACATCCTCATCACTTTGCACTGCTGGTTTATCTAACTACTTATTTTTAAACACTGGTTTGATAATTCACCACTAAACTTTAAAGCATTAGTAAATCTAGATCACTCTTATCACTTATTCAAGGCGAGTGATACACAGCAGACTTTAATTGCTTTAATTGCCTAATTCAGCAAGAAAGAACTTTGACTAGTATTGGGTTTGTTGACAAAAGACAGATTAAAAGCCAGCTGTACTTTTAATTGCTGTAATTTAAATGTATTCAAAAAAAATTATGTAGTGCCACAATTTTCGTTACATGCTGTAATTTAGATTTCTCCTAGGGCTTTCATGGCCACTTGACCTGCATATAATTTATCACCGATAATATAAAGTCTTTCTATTCATCTCTGATTTATTTCCTCAAAAATAATGCCAGATAGAAGAGCTCCAAAGGCCAAATTTAAAAAATGATCACGAGGTATAATAAGATTCACAATAATATTTAAAGCAAACACTAAAAAATATTTTAATACTCCATGCAGTTTGCTTTCAACTGCAAATGGTGTATGTATTGCTAAATTTATAGAAACCGATATTTGTACATCAAAATCAACACATAGCAAGAAATCTCAAAAAAAAATTTTAAATCCAAATTTTGTTCGGCTTCTACAGTTAGCTGACTATTTGGTCCTTTCTGCTTTAAATAAGTTTGTTTTATAATCAATGGAGAATACTTTGCTTAAATTAGTGCACATTCAAAATAATTTTCACCACGGCAACTGTTCTGAAGCCAAAATTGCAAATCAGCCTCTTTTCTACTGCAAATGGAGATTCCCATTAAAGGAATTAAAATTAACTAGCCCTCCGCAAAATTAAGACATCAATCTAATCATGAATCATCAGGTTCCGTCAGTTTTGCTAAAATTGAATATTATCCTTTATTGCAAGATTCAATTTTATCTAGAACATCACGCATAATTTTGATCTCCAGGCTCTCAAGATATTTTTCACATTCATGGGATGAGCTGCACAGACTGAGCCAGCATTTAATTGCCCATCACTAATTGCCCTTAAGATGGTGGTGAAACCGCTGCAGTCCTTTGAGGTATACCTACAATACTGTGATAGATGAGACATGCTTGGGGGAGATTGAGGGCTATGAAGAGAGGTTAATTTTTGTAATAAAAAAATTGGCAAATGGGGAGGATGAGCAGGCTGGACCTACCTTTAGAAACAGAAACATGACGTAAGGAAATAGCAGCAAATGATTCTAACCTTGCCTATCCACATTCTCCACAGACGCTGCCTGACCCACTGAGCTGCTTCAGCACTTCGTTTATTTTTGTAAACCAGCATCTGCAGTTCCTTGTGTCTAGTCAAGTATTATAATGTTCATTGCTTTGTGTTCAAGTGCCGAAAATAGGCCATCATCACACCCTTTCAAATATACTCTGATAAACATCAAATAGGTCTGACAGAATTATAACCTGTAACGCTTTTAAGCGTGCCCTCAGGCATGTAGGCTTACAAATAAAAATAAAAATTCAGTAACTCATAGGTCTTATTGTTTGGATAATTAAAATTCCAGCTTATTAATATTCCATTTTAGAACTTGTTATTACATTAAAAAACATGACAATTTACAGCACATTCACGGAAACCTAAATTTACTCATTTACCCCATACAAATTGGTCCAAATTAAAACGTACTTGAATAATAATATATAAAAGATCACATGACAGAATGTCACATTAGACGCAGCAGCAGAAATAGATAATGCAAAAATGAATTTATTAATGCTAATATAAAGCAGAAAATGCTGTAAATAAATAGAACACCAACTCACATCGCAAGTAGTAACATGGCTTATTGAAATACAAAAGGAACAGGAAAAAGTCAATATTGGTTTATGAAAGGGAAAGTGAAGGTTTTTTTTGAGGTTGCAACCAATAAAATAGATAAGAGTGAACTGGTTAATACAATGCATTTGGACTTCCATCGGAGTTTTGACACGGTGAAACATAAAAGGTTGCCATTATTTAAGGAGTAATATACTGGTCTAGATTGAGGATTAGTTAATGGGCAGAAAACAGCAAGAATAAATGACCTGATGAAGGATTTTCAATCTGATGCGTTACCCCAATTTCTTTTTCTGCAGAATTAATTTATTGCTACAATTAATTGTTTTTAATTTCTATGAGGAAGCACTATAGATCAGTAAACAAGATTAGAGCTGCGGTGTTCAAAGTTTTGATGTAGTTTTATTTCTTATTGTAAAGATTCCTAACACTCGAAGATTCAATGAAGGATTAGATAAATTTTATTTCTATTTCCACATATTTTATACATGATATATCCTTCAATATTTTCTTCACTGACACCAATAAATTAAATCCAACAAAAATAAGCAAGTTAAAATACTCCAATATAGTCAACCTTGAAACTGATAGAATCAATCTAATTTTTAATTTGCTCAATAGCTATCCAAAGTCTGAATAAGAGCATAGATCTAATGTTAACTAATAACCTTCTGAATTGGCATTTCAATTCCATTATCCTAACCAAATGCATTCAATGGAAAGGCATGATATTACTTAGCACCAGTGTAAACTTCAGAAGATGCGAGAATATAGAGATGGTAGAATCAAGAAGAAAAAATGCAGGAAAAATCCGCAAAAGGTGTAAGTCAACATTTCGTGTTATGGTCATGCATGAACAGGTAGATTGCCAGTAAATGGCAGACCAAAGGAGTTTGGGATATATGCTGGTAAATGATAGGTGGAACCAGATGGGAAGAGAATAGGAGGGATGAATACAACACAATGGTATGAATATTGAACTTTCTAATTTCAGAATGCCCTCTATCAAGATGCTTTCCTCTCACCTAGTTTTTAAGTCTATCTTCAATTATCCTACCCATTCCTCTCCCCACCCAGTTCTATCTGCCCATCATCCTCTCCCTCTGCTTAAAATTAGTAATTAGTCTGTGCATTAGTATAAATAGAATTAAAAATTATAAATTAAGTAATTTAGGCACATTGGTTAAGGAGTAACAAAAAGCTTATGCAGAAACCAGCATGGAATGGAGACACAATTAGTGTCTGTTGGCCAGAAGAATTATAGCTCTTGAAAACATCCATTGAATTGGCCTCCTTCTGTGGCAGAGAATTTCACAGATTCACAACTCTCTGGGTGAAAAAGTTTTTCCTCATCTCAGTCCTAAATGGCCTACCCCTTATTCTTAATAATGGTATCAAGATTAAACAGTGCTCGAAGGTACATAAATAGTCCAGGTTCTAAAGAAACACAGCTGTGAAAAGCACAGTAAAACAAAACTGAAACTTAAAAGTAGCTTCAATTGGGAGTGAGGAACAACTGTCATTTAGCTAATTGGCACAAAGCAAAGCCAATGGCATGTATAAATCGAAGCATAAATGAATGCAGTATATTGAATGCCAGTCCATGTGAAGGAGAGATCTTTAACAATATTGCCATCAATATGTACATTTTAGGCAGATGTTCTATGCAGTATATACATATACTTCATTGCATAAAATTCTACAAATCACATTTTAGACTTTAAATTTGCGTTTAAGATATTGTTAAACTCGAGCATTTGCGAGGTTTTGCATTTTGAAGGTTGAATATAAGGAGATATTGAGCAGTTAATGGCAAGAGCCTTAACAGCAATGATGTGCAGAGGGATCTCCCGCTTGCCTTCATTGCTAGGGGCTTTGAGTCAAAGAGTCATGGTGTAGTCCCGTAGGACTTTGGTTGGACCGCATTTCAAATATTAAGTGCAGTTCTGGTCCCTACTTTACAGGAAAGCTGTAGCTTTGGCAAGGGCACAGATGTGGTTCACCAGAATGCTGCCTGGATTAGAGGGTTTCAGCTACAACAATCAGCTTGGATTGTTTTTGCTGGAATGTTATAGAGGTTGCTGGGAGACTTAATAGAAGAATATAAAATTGTGCGACTAGATAAGGTATGGTCAGGACCAATTTCCGAGGGTGAAAAAGTCCAACACTAGAGCGGAGCAACAAGATGAGAGAAGGAAATGCTTAAGGGAGGTGCGAGGCAGGATTTTCACATGGGGTGGGGGGGGTCTGGAATGCATTGCCAGGGTGGTGGAAACTGATGTGATAGTGACGTTTAAGAAGAAGCTTTTGGATAGGCGCATGGAAATGCAGGGAATAGAGATCATGCGACCAAGCAATCTTGAATTATGTACATCTTAATCTTCTCAATCAGTCTACCATAAGGGACCTCATCAAAAGCATCCTTTACTACTAAATAATTAAATAGTTGATCTTGTTATCATATGCAGAGCTGCCTGGTTGTGCTGCCACAGGAAGGAGAGTGCTGCCACATTAAGGAGATAGATGCATTCAACCTATTTGATTGACTTTAGACATAGTTGTAAAAGATGTTATAACCTTTCAAGCCACTTTTGTAGATGTTACAATACATGCATGTTCCATTTGAAGCATGGCAAAATGGTGCTGCGTTGATGCAAAGTTGTTGGGTCTCCACTATGCACTCACTGTACCATTTGGACAATATGAACACATACACGGGCTATGGCTCATCGACAATCATTCATCGCCATCATCCCTCCAAACTTATTAATCTCATAAATTGGATCTCCCAATTGGGAAACTGTGAAACCATCATCCCTCTAAACTCAAACTAGGTCTCCACTCATCCCTGGATTCTCATCGGCAGACCACAAACTGTACAAATTGGCAACAACGCTTCCTCCTCAATAACCATCTACATAGTGCATCTCAAGATTGTGTGCTCAGTCCTGTGCTTTACTCTATACTAGGGCCTCCAAACTATGGCCCGTGGGCCACATCCGGCCCGCCACGAGAATTTATGCGGCCCACGGCAAGCTCTTAACATGTTCCGTGCGGTGGGCTATTTAGCGGGTAATGCGGGAACTTACAGGTCAGTTTGCCGATCGGCAACAATGGCCCCAGTGAGTGAGGTGGGGGGGGGGGGGGGTGCGTGGGTGGGATAATTGATAGTGCCAGAACAATCTTACTTGCAATGCCAGCAAGACCAAGGAACTGATTGTCTTTAAGAGGGTAACGCCAAGAATCCACAGACCATTCATTGACGGGACAGTGCAAGAATCAACAGCTTCGAGCTCTTGGGCTCTGAAGATCTGTCCTGGATCCAGAACATAAAAAATATATTTTTTTTTAATTAAAAGCTCATTAATGCCTCTACTTTTTTTAAGATTGAGAAGATTCAGGTCAATCAATGCTGCATGAAATACTCAATTAAGCCTCTACAAGTGTATGGTACATCATACGCATGGACCTCCCCACCATCAAAGGGGTCTATAAGGGGGCGCTGCCTCAAAAGGGTAGCCTTTATTAAAGATCCACACAACTATGATCATACCCTCATTCCGACCATCTGAATGAGATTGGAGACCCATCACATTGTTGAATGTTGATTACAAGATCCTGTCTAAGGCCATCGCCAACCGGGTCAAGTCTGCTCTGGAAAGGGTGATCAACCTGGACCAAACCTGTGCTGTACCTGGCAGAAAGCCTGCCTTGACAGCTTGGACCAGGAGGCCTTCGACAGGATATCGTACACGTACATGAGGGACATATTCTCCAAAACGGGCTTTGGGGAGGGAATCAGAAATTGGATCCAACTGCTCTACACCGATATCTGTAGTGCAGTCCAAATCAATGCGTGGGAATCAGACAGCTTCCCTGTCAGGTCTGGAGTCAGGCAGGGTTGCCCCCTCTCCCCTGTCTTCGTCTGTGTATGGAACCTTGTCCATCAGGAAGGACGCGAGCATAGGAGGTGTTACATTGCCAGGCAGTGGGGGCACTCAGGTCAAAACCTCCCTGAACATGGACGATGTCACCGTCTTCTGCTCAGATCCAGGTTCGGTCCGCAGATTGATTAACGTCTGCGACCAGTTTGAGTTGACCACGGGAGCCAGGGTGAACTGCAAGAAGAGGGAGGGCATGCTCTTTGGCAACTGGCCTGACCGATCTTCTGTCCCCTTCACCATCTAACCTGACTTCATGAAGATGCTGGGGATCTGGTTCGGGGGAGCGGAGGCGTGTGACAAGAACTGGCTGGAGCAGATAGCCATGGTGGGGAAGAATCTGGAGCTGTGGAAGCAGCGCTCCATCTCTATAACGGGGAAAAATTTGGTCATCAGGTATGAAGTGCTCGCAGGTCTGCTGTACTTGGCGAAAGTGTGGCCTGTCCGTCCCTCCTACGCCACAGGGATCACCGGGCCGTCTTCCAGTTCATCTGGGGGTTGACGATAGACTGGGTGCAACGGGCCGTAATGCACGTCGGCAGACAATGGGGGTAAAATTGTACCCAACGTTGCCCTCATCCCGATGTCCACCTTCGTGTGTGGTTGCATCAGACAACGCGTAGGGCCAAGGCACGTAGGCACCAAGTGTTATTACCTGCTGAGGTTCTATCTGTTCCCGGTGTTGCAAAGGATGGGCCTGGCGCAGATGCCACACAATCTGCCAATCAGCTGGACATTGCTGCACCATGTGTCGTTCGTGAAAAGGTTCTTCTGGACCAACACCTTTGACCACAAGTCCATCGGGCAGTGGGCAGCACAGAACGTCTTACTGGCACTCCAAGGAATTGACTCCATGGATCCTGTGGCATGGTTCCCAGAGCAGACTGCCAAGCTTGTCTGGCAAAATGCCTCATCGCCAGAACTAACCAACAAGCACCAAGGCATGGCTTGGCTGGTGGTGAGGGGAGCCCTCCCAATCAGATCCTTCCTGTACTGTCGGAACCTCACTACCTGCACACGCTGCTATGGAGAGGAGACGGTTGCCCACCTCTTTGCAGAGTGTGGATTCGCAAAGAAAGTCTGGAAAGGTTAGCAAGGGTCCCAGTCACAATTTATTCCGAACAGCTCCTTCAGAGGACTCTGTGATTTACGGACTATTCCCAGGGACGTATTCAGAGGCTGACAGCGAGTGCTGCTGGAAGGTCATCAACTCGGTGAAAGACGCTCTTTGGTCTGCCCGAGCTTTGTTGACCTCCCAGCGGAACGGGATGTCCGTCAGGCAATGTTGCCGATTGGCGCGCTGCAGACTGCAGGAGTACGTGCTGAGGGACTCACTGAAGCCTGGTGCAGCCAACGCCAAGGCTCTGTGGGAGAGGACCACAGTCTAGGGTCCTTCCGCTGCTGGATATTAGGGGGGCAGGGTGTGGTGGAGACGCCCCTCAAAAATAAGGGAAGGGATTCCACGCCAGTGGGCCACACGAGTGGCAAGGGTGGGGGATAAATGTGTGTAATTTGTGCAAACAATTTTTTTGCACGGTTCCTATATTGTATATATTTATTACTTGAATAGACTATTTTGAAATATAAAACAAAAAATTTCCTTCCGACCATCGGGAAAGTGGCACAAGAGCCTGAAAACAACCATCTTCTTCACAAAAACCATCAGGTTCTTAAACACTAAACAACACTAACATTAGTAACTAATAACTTTTATAGACTGTATCTTTGATTGCAATTGCTGTTAAGTGCTGTAACTAAGCAATTCACAGAATCAGTAAACCCTAAATTCTGCTGAAACATTAGGTTGTTCTGTGTATATTTATTATAAAGCACATGTAGCTTTTATTCGAAACAAGGAGAGTAAGTGGCATACAGGAAAAAACAGAGTCAACGTGAACAACTTTCTTAGGCTAAAATGAACCATCTCAAATTACTCCAATTGATACTTTAGACCCCAATGGTTCAAAATACACTCTCGAAATTAAAGTTCAGAGTTTGTGTTGCAAAAAATATGCAATTATTTTGGTATTGGTTTATACTCTTAAAATTATCTGTGTTACATATTTAATTAACCATTTTGAAATTCACTCCAGGGAAGATTTACCAGTACATGTGTGTTTTACAAAATGTTCCCTCAAAAGGTTCAGCTTGTTAAAACAGCGAAGTAGACAAAGTAGAAGATTCAATGACTCAGCAGTAAGCGCAGTTCACCAACTGCACCCGGATTAGGTCGTGGTTTGTAGAAAACTCAAAATAGGAACAGAATACCTATGACAACCAATAAATAGGTTGAGTAACTCAAATGATTCATAACCATGTCAACTTTATTTAAAGAGCAGAGGAGATAAAAACACAAATTCTTCCTCATTAAAGCAGGATAATTACCTCAGAAAAAGTAGTCAGGTTAATTTCATATAAATTGTTCACATAAATTCAACATTGGACACTTTCAAAGAAGTTTGATTGGGTAATTTGGTTATCATTGTCACAATTGCCAGGCATAGTACTGCCATTATATGCAGTCAAGCTAGAAAAAAATAAATAAAATCCTTCAATATCCCAACTTGCCGCTATCTAGCAAAGCATGCTGGAAATGTATTTGTATGTCAAATAAGGACAAGAATAGTCCTCCCCCCCCCCCTCCCCGTGAACAAATGACATGAATGAGATTAAAACATAATGAATTACGATATTCAACGATCTTTCACAAGAGCATTATGCAACCAAATTTTACAGGACAATTGCCCATGGCCCAGGCACCATTAAAATCAGCCGCATGCAGGAAGTTTACATTGTAGGTAGAATGTGAAGATCGAAGATGGTTGCAAAGTTTTAAGATTTGCTGGAATTTTAGAATTCTAAAAGTAAGGATATTGTTCAGCAGATGCAAATCAGAAAGACAGGAGAGAGGGGTACAAATTAATTGGTCGATGATACTGGAAACCGAGGTTTGGATGACCTCACAATTATTATTTTGTTTTTTTATGTTTCAAAATAGACTTTATTCAAGTAATAAATATATACAATACAGGAACTGTGCAAAAAAACTCATCCTACATTCTCGGAGGCTTTACATTCAATACCGTTTATACACATTGCACAAATTTCACGTTTATCCCCCACCCTTGCCACTCATGTGGCCCACTGGCGTGGAATCCCTTCCCACATTTTTTTGGGACATCTCCACCACTCCCTGCCCCCCCATGTCCAGCAGAGGAAGGACCCTAGACTGTGGTCCTCCCCCACCGAGCCTTATGGCACATGTAAGACACAGGCCAGCCAGGAGTGTATTGCATAGAGGAGTTCACAGTGCAAAAGTAACACAGGAGTGAGACAGGGTGGAGTTTGCCAACATTACTCACGTAATTTACACCACTAAATTTCTTATTCAGCCTCTGGAGTTGCTAAAAAGGAGAATGTTGGTACTCATTATCCACAAAGATAATGATGACCTTGTCTGCAAGGAGGGAGGCGGCACACACGCCACCACGGTTAATTTAAACGCGAGAAAATATACCAGAGAACGTGTTAATGGTATGTAACAACATTGTGAAACTTTCCAAAAGAATCAGTTTATTACACACAAAAAATCTGAAACTAGCAGATATTTCAGAAGTAGGCCCAGAATAGACCGGATTTCCTAACCTACCATGCTGTTTTGTTTCCAGAGTCAACTTTATGCTCCGGGCCTCCTGATTAAACAATAAAATTTTTGCAACTAAGTCTGAAGAAGAGTCTCAACCTAAAACGTCACCCATTCCTTCTCTCCAGAGATGCTGCCTGTCCCACTGAGTTACTCCAGCTTTTTGTGTCTATCTTCATTTTTACAACAAATCTCATCTGGGGAAAAAAAAAAAAAAATCACAGCCCAAAAAAGGCAAAAATTGAAGAACCTGTTTCGTCACCTTCTAGGAATGTGTAATTTTTTTTAAATTAACCAAATAACAAGTTTTCCCACTTTCTCTCACACCTTGTAAACCCTAAAGGCTGTATTACAAACATATTGTTTAACCAGAAAGAGCAAAATTGCAAAATTCATCAAAAAGTGCACTTTTAAATAACTTAGTCTAATTAACAATTGAGTACTCCTGTAACCTTTAACATGTTCATCATTAACTTTGAAGGGGAGTACCAACAGTCGGAAGAGAGAATAATTTCAGCCACAATAAGTGGATATATCATTTATTTATTTCAAGAATTGCATCTTACTCTATTTTTGTCAAATAGCTACCCAAAGAAAAATGGTAGCACAAATGAGTAATCTGGGCAAATTAAATTCCGTTTTTGAAATGGAGATACCAAACTGCAGTTTATTGCCATCGTGTGCAATTCAGTGCATTCCAGGTGCAAAAGGGGGCACAGAATTGACTGAAACTGTCCAATACAACAATGTAAATACTTACAGATGAAAATTAATCCTATCAGCCATGTACACTGTTAAGAAAATTGCTCTCATCTGGATTCAACCAGGAACATAAATCCCCAAAATTGTGAATGGTGTAAACATGCTTCTTTCATTCTGCTACTTATTCCCACTCCCATTCATGCTACCCATCGCCTCTCATCATCTTGATCTCACAATTTTTTTCTTTTTGCTCATCATCAGAGGAGCCACAGGACAGCTAAACACAACGTAAAGATGACACCACTGAGATGAAGAAACAGTCAAATTCCAAACAAACACTCACCCCCACATCAACCCAACATACACACAAACGGCTAAATTCAGGCACAGAATCTCAATGCGGTATTATTTAATATTACAGCCAGACCTGTGCAAGAGATGGTGGATCCAATTGAAGAGGAGACAAATTTGACAGGCCTAATTAGCTTCACATCCAACAGCGTTTAATTCAATCAAGGAATCATATTTCAGCCTAGGTTCATTAGTTAAATGTTTAAGAAGGAACTGCAGATGCTGGAAAATTGAAGGTAGACAAAAATGCTGGAGAAACTCAGCGGGTGAGATATCAGTTTTCCAATCTAATGCACTTCATGATGGCAAATACATATTCAAAGGTAAGTTTCCTTATTATGCAGAGTGAAAAACGTCTAGCATAAAGCAATAAAGAGTTTCACAATTTCATGGACTTAAATCACAAACCATCCAAGGTGCAAGACCAATAACAGCCTCTACAGACTCCAATATAACTATTTGGAACTGCCAGAGTAATTCTGTTTGTCGATTTCCAATAGCAATTTAAACCATGCAAACTATTTAACATTGTCATATTCGATTTGACAAATGCAATGATACCATTTCTACCGTAAAACTAAAGTGAAAATTTAGAGATAAAACGCATGTCCAACCATGCCACAAAATATTGAAATTGACCAGCTGCAGTGATAAAATAAATTTCCATAGTACTAAATATTTTATGAGAAACAGATTCGATAATGGATAGGGTCACCTCAGTGCTTGAAAATGATAATGAAATACAATATTAATTTTTTTAAATCAATAAAATAATTGAATCCAGAGTAGTAGACATTGCATTCATTTGATCAGTTTCTTAATTACAAATGTAACCAATGCTCCAAATTTCATTAAGTTGAAGGAATTCCTTTGAGCTGCATTCCCAGCGATGCGTGTATTGCACATTATTAATTCAAATGGGAAAAATCATTTTACATTCACAAACCAAGATACAACACAACTTGGCCAGTCTTTTCATCATAATTAACAATATAATATTCCTACTTTTCCTATCATTTTTACAGTGAAAGGTTGAGGAGAACTGATTATAGACAACATTGTTTCAAGAGTAATTCTTAGGAATACATTTGCATCACATTTAGCAAACATAGCACACCATTCTTCAAGTGGAAATATTAATTTGCATAAAAGATAAATAAATCACTGTTTTAAACAGGCTGTACAAGATTCGTGTAATCAGTTAAATAACTAAAGGCCACAAGATAGGGACTTTGTGTCTATGCTATACAAACAGAGCCCCAAACTAAAATGTCATCATTAAAACATCCCATGTGTTCAATGTAGATCACAGAATACTGTAATGTTTTCACCCATGTGTTCAATGTAGATCACAGAATACTGTAATGTTTTCATGTCCACATAGAATGGCATAAGAAATTCGATTGCTGATTGTTAATAGTAGTGTGCATATATCAAATTGAATCAAAACTGCTATCACGTTAGCTTTAATCAAGATTGTGATCAATACAATTTTGTCACACAGAAAAGCAGAGCATGCAAATTGCACCATATTTCAAACATGGGTTTCAAGAAAACGTTCTGATTGTCATAACGAATGGCCGAACTCTTAGTTTCATAATTACACCACCAAGTACACGTGTATCCTGTCACGTTCTGAATTCATAATTTAACAATGCTGGAGATGGCTAGTAATTAACTAACTATCGTCACGTGAAACTGAGCCTTTTCTGCAAACGACTTTACAATGCATCCATTTAATAAGATCGAGTGCATCAACTTCGCACTTCCGCGCATTCGCGTACTGGTTGAAATGGCCGGCACCTGAACCCATATCTAAGGTAAACAAATCAAAGCAGTTATCCACAGGCTTGGCCAGCTTACAAAAGCCTATACCAATGCTTGCGTTCAAAATACCGAAATAGTATGCGATAATATCACATATTACCGTCGATATTACCTATATTAGGACCAGGTAATCAACAATAATGTAATAGATACATAATTAACTTTCTGGAATACATTTGAACTATTTTATTGTGTAAAAGTAGGGGCGAACACAGCACTGAGTGAAATGATGTGCTCTCTTACAACTAAAGACTTTGCTATTGCTGCCATTTCGGTTCCGTAGCTATCCGGGGAAGTAGACGCTATTAATTAATAGGCCCCAAAAAAAAAACCAGGTCGGGGAGGGAGGCGGCGGAATTAGTGCACAAGAGGCACTCTGCTGCCACCCACACCATCCGTTGCGGCCACACACCGACGTCCATCTTTAGGCGGCGCCGCCGCTGTGCGGAAAGGGTAACGGGCGTTTCTTTCCTTCTTGAAATGAAAGTGGCGGCGAGCACCGAGAGCGCCCCGGCGCTGGGCCTCACACACACACGTACAAAATGGCGTCAGGAAGCCGTTTCCCGCTCGGCGCCGATAACAATAAAAGCCGATCGCCCGGCCTCTCCTTCCCTCCCTCCCCCCCGCCCGCAGTTTGGCCTTGCCCCCGCCGGCACTCACCGAGTCGTTGGGCCTGCCGGGGCCGCAGAACCGCCCTCACTTTCCATGCTGCCGCTTAAAATCCAGCTGTCGAAAACGGCAACCGAGTGCCGGCGCCTTCGGGAGAGTTTTTAAACCTATATTTTACCCGTTTCGTTTGGGGATTTCTACGTAAATCCGACGAGAAGCGACTCCCTAAAGCCGAGCCTCCGCTCCGCAAATGGCACCCCGACGACACCTTATATACCCCCCGCCATCTTGGACGCGCCGATTGGCCAGCGCGCCCCACGTGACGGAAAACCGCCCGTCCCCATTGGCTGCGGCCGTCCACGTGACCGCGGGCCCGCATCACCATTGGTTACCATCACCGTGTGAGTCATGGCGACGGCCGGCCGCTGACGTCGGAACCTCCGCGATGGGGGAAAAAGCGAAAGCCATTCCCGAAATCCCGGTTTGATTTTTTTTTCCTAGCGGGCACCGAAGGAGAGGGAATGATTTCCTCCCTCACCCCCTCCTCCTTCCATGACAAAAAGGGGGTGGTCCATCACGTGACGGGGGCGCCGCGCGGCGATTGGCCGGCCTGCCCTCCTGGCACGTGATAGCTGACCACCCTCGTTCTCCTCCCCTCCCCCCCCGCCTGAGACAGACACAAAGTGCTGGAGTAACTCAGTGGGTCAGGCAGCATCTCTGCAGACAGACACAAAGTGCTGGAGTAACTCAGCGGGTCAGGCAGCATCTCTGCAGACAGACACAAAGTGCTGGAGTAACTCAGTGGGTCAGGCAGCATCTCTGCAGACAGACACAAGCGCTGGAGTAACTCAGCATCTCTGCAGACAGAAACAAAGTGCTGGAGTAACTCAGCAGGTCAGACAGCATCCCTGCAGACAGACACAAAGTGCTGGAGTAACTCAGTGGGTCAGGCAGCATCTCTGCAGACAGACACAAAGTGCTGGAGTAACTCAGCAGGTCAGGCAGCATCTATAAAGATAGATACAAAGTGCTGGAGTAACTTAGCGGGTCAGGCAGCATCTCTGGAGATAGACACAAAGTGCTGGAGTAACTCAGCGGGTCAGGCAGCATCTCTGGAGAGAAGAAATTAAAGGAAGGGTCTCGGCACAAAACCTCACCCATCCTTTTAGTTTAGAGATACAGCGTGGAAACAGGCCCTTCAACATGCCGGCCAGCAACCCCTGCACACTAACGCTATCCTACACACTGGGTACAATTATACAAAGGCGGTTAATCTGCACGTCTTCGGAGTGTGGTAGGAAACCGGTGAAAACCCACACATTCGTGGTCAGAACGTACAAACTCTGTGCAGATAACACCAGTAGTCAGGATTGAACCCGGGTCTCTGATGCTGAAAGGCAGCATCTCTACTATTGGACCACTGTGCCTTTTCTCCAGATATGCTGCCTATCCCACTAAGTTACTCCAGCATTTGTGCCTTATCTTCAGTGTAAAATCAGCATCTGCAGTTCCATCCTACACAGAACATCTACTCGCCGCTGCTTCACAAGTCAGACACAAAATGCAGGAGTATCTCAGTGGGACAGGCAGCATCTCTGGAGAAAAGGAATAGGTGATGTTTTGAGTCGACACTCTTCTTCAGACAGACAGGGGAGAGGGAAGTAAGAAATATGGAAGAGTACGGTGTGAAAAGGACAGAGCAGATGAGGTGCTGTTCAAGGAAATGTAGAATGGTTCATTGTTAGCTGAGCGGAAGGTAACAATGAGCCATAACATCAGTAAAATTAATCAGGAGGATAGGGAATCTAGTAGAACTAGTGTGGGGGAGAGACACATAGAGAGAGAGAGAGAAAGCAAGGGTTACTTGAAGTTAGATAAATCAATATTCATACAGCTGGGTTGTAAGCTGTCCAAGTGAAATATGAGGTGCTGTTCCTCCAGTTTGCCCTGCGTCTCACTCTGACAGTGGAAGAGACCCAGGACAGAAAGACAAATGGGAGGGGGAGTTAAAGTGTTTAGCAACCCAGAGATCACATAGGCCAAGGCAGATTGAGCAGAGGTGTTCAGCGAAATGATCGCCCAGTCTGAGCTTGGTCTCGCCGATATATAAGAGTCAGGCAGACAAACAAGATAGACACAAAAAGCTGGCGTAACTCAGTGGGACAGGCAGCATCTCGGGAGAGAAGGAATGGGGACGTTTCGGGTCGAGACCCTTCTTTAGACTGAGCTGTTGAATGGACTGTTGGACTTTAAGGGCGTGACTCGTGGGATAACTAAGGTTGCGATAAGGGTGAACTGGTTTACTTCTGGAAGGGAAAACAGGCAGACTTATTCACAAGTCCATAAATTAAAGGAACAGAATTAGGCCATTCGGCTCTTAAAGATAGCGGAGTCAGGGGAGAAGGCAGGAACGGGGTACTGATTGGGGATGATCAGCCATGATCACATTGAAGGGCCGAATGGCGTACTCCTGCACCTATTGTCTATTCCACCATTTCAACCATGGCAGTGCTAGCTTTCCCTCTCAACCCCATTCTCCTGCATTCTCACCATAACCCCCGACCACCATTGTGTGTGGAATTGAGGGCCCACCCAATTCAAAATTTGAATTCTAAGTTGGTACCCAATTCAAAACGTGAATTCTAAGTTTGTATACAATACACAGGGATGATACCAGCACTAATAGTTATTATAACTGTGTAAGAAGGAACTACAGATGCTGGTTTGCACCGAAGATAGACACAAAGTGCTGGAGTAACTCCGCGCGTCAGACAGCATCTGTGGAAAGAAGGAATGGGTGAGGTGGTGGGGGGGGGACCTTTGTTCAGACGGGCAGGGTAGGACGATGAGGCGGCAAGATGATGTACCCGAGGCCGCGGCTCCAGCACTCGGGCCCGTACCGAGGCGCCGCCGCCACCTCCCCTTCTCGCCCACTTTCAACCCATTTTGTTTCCGCCTCACCCTCTCTCTCTCTCCCCCCCACCCCAATAAACCTATACATATAAATAGAGCAGTTGAATTCGGGTTGCTTGCCGTAAATTTTATTTTACCTGTGGTTTGCGCCCGCGGCCTTCCGATTCCACCCGACCTTTCCGCCCCTGCGTGACGCCAGACGCCGGCTGGCAATCATCCGGAGGTCCCGCCTCTCCCCTTAACCCTTGCAGTTCCCCTTGGGGGTGGACATTCAGGAGTCAAGAGTGTTTTATTGTCATATGTCCCAGATCAGATCTTGCAGCAGCACAACAGAATATGCAAACATAGTACACTGTAAACAATAAACTGGAAACCAGAGTGTGTGTATATATATATATATACACACAAAATGTATAAAAATGACCTTTATTTAAATCTGACAATGTGCACTTTAACCACATGTGATTTTTCCGATTACAAATCTCAAATTGTGGAGTACAGAGGCAAATAAGTAAACGATGGGTCTTTGTCCCAAACATTGTGGAGGGCACTGTATATATACATTTTAGTATCTATGGTCCCCCAATTTGTTGTCGTTGCCTTGGGATTGTCATTGTTCAATCCAGCTTCAGACTTTTAAATTATGATGAAATATTAAATTGAGTTGGGAATGTGCTGTGTAGTAAGGAACTGCAGATGCTGGTTTACATTGAACATAGACACAAAATGCTAGTGTAACTCAGCAGGTCTGGCAGCATCTCTAGAGAATAGGAAAATATGACATTTCAGGTCGAGACCCTTCTTCAGACTGAGAGCCAGGGGAAAGGGAAATGAGAGATATAGATGGTGATATCGAGAGATATTATTCTATATCTATTTCTGCAATTCTTCCCTACATTTTTTTGTGAACCAGCATCTGCAGTTCCTTATATCCACAAGCTGATGTGCAATCTTTCTCATTTGGAGGTTCATTGTTGTCTTGTCTCATTATTGTCATATGTCCCAGATAGAATAATGAAAATCTTACTTGCAGCAGCACAACAGAATATGTAAACATAGTACACTGTAAACAATATAATAAACGAGAGAAAAAAAGTTCAGTGTGTGTGTATTTATGCACATACTCACAAATACACATAAATAATAATAATAATAATAATAATAATAATAATAATAAACTTTATTTCGGACTCAAGGTCCTGACAAGGGACATTACATAAAAATGCATAACATTAAAAACATCATAAAGTACATATACAATCTTAGTATATCACTTATAAAAGCATCATACATTATATATACATTAAAAAAAAACACAATACATGAATTAAAATCCAGAATAAAAAGAATTAGATCATATTAGTACATAGAAACATAGAAATTAGGTGCAGGAGTAGGCCATTCGGCCCTTCGAGCCTGCACCGCCATTCAATATGATCATGGCTGATCATCCAACTCAGTATCCCGTACCTGCCTTCTCTCCATACCCTCTGATCCCCTTAGTCACAAGGGCCACATCTAACTCCCTCTTAAATATAGCCAATGAACTGGCCTCGACTACCCTCTGTGGCAGAGAGTTCCAGAGATTCACCACTCTCTATGTGAAAAAAGTTCTTCTCATCTCGGTTTTAAAGGATTTCCCCCTTATCCTTAAGCTGTGACCCCTTGTCCTGGACTTCCCCAACATCGGGAGCAATCTTCCTGCATCTAGCCTGTCCAACCCCTTAAGAATTTTATAAGTTTCTATAAGATCCCCTCTCAATCTCCTAAATTCTAGAGAGTATAAACCAAGTCTATCCAGTCTTTCTTCATAAGACAGTCCTGACATCACAGGAATCAGTCTGGTGAACCTTCTCTGCACTGCCTCTATGGCAATAATGTCCTTCCTCAGATTTGGAGACCAAAACTGTACGCAATACTCCAGGTGTGGTCTCACCAAGACCCTGTACAACTGCAGTAGATCCTCCCTGCTCCTATACTCAAATCCTTTTGCTATGAAAGCTAACATACCATTCGCTTTCTTCACTGCCTGCTGCACCTGCATGCCTACTTTCAATGACTGGTGTACCATGACACCCAGGTCTCGCTGCATCTCCCCTTTTCCTAGTCGGCCACCATTTAGATAATAGTCTGCTTTCCTGTTTTTGCCACGAAAATGGATAACCTCACATTTATCCACATTATACTGCATCTGCCAAACATTTGCCCACTCACCCAGCCTATCCAAGTCACCTTGCAGTCTCCTAGCATCCTCCTCACAGCGCTGTCCCCCAGCTTAGTGTCATCCGCAAACTTGGAGATATTGCCTTCAATTCCCTCATCCAGATCATTAATATATATTGTAAATAGCTGGGGTCCCAGCACTGAGCCTTGCGGTACCCCCACTAGTCACTGCCTGCCATTGTGAAAAGGACCCGTTTACTCCTACTCTTTGCTTCCTGTTTGCCAGCCAGTTCTCTATCCACATCAATACTGAACCCCCAATGCCGTGTGCTTTAAGTTTGTATACTAATCTCTTATGTGGGACCTTGTCGAAAGCCTTCTGGAAGTCCAGATACACCACATCCACTGGTTCTCCCCTTTCCACGCTACTAGTTACATCCTCGAAAAATTCTATAAGATTCGTCAGACATGATTTACCTTTTGTAAATCCATGCTGACTTTGTCCAATGATTTCACCACTTTCCAAATGTGCTGCTATCCCATCTTTAATAACTGACTCTAGCAGTTTCCCTACTACCGATGTTAGACTAACTGGTCTGTAATTCCCCGTTTTCTCTCTCCCTCCCTTCTTAAAAAGTGGGGTTACGTTTGCTACCCGCCAATCCTCAGGAACTACTCCAGAATCTAAAGAGTTTTGAAAGATTATTACTAATGCATCCACTATTTCTGGAGCTACTTCCTTAAGTACTCTGGGATGCAGCCTATCTGGCCCTGGGGATTTATCAGCCTTTAATCCATTCAATTTACCCAACACCACTTCCCGGCTAACCTGGATTTCACTCAATTCCTCCAACTCCTTTGACCCGCGGTCCCCTGCTATTTCCGGCAGGTTATTTATGTCTTCCTTAGTGAAGACGGAACCAAAGTAGTATTCAATTGGTCCGCCATATCCTTGTTCCCCATGATCAACTCACCTGTTTCTGACTGCAAGGGACCTATATTTGTTTTAACTAATCTCTTTCTTTTCACATATCTATAAAAACTTTTGCAGTCAGTTTTTATGTTCCCTGCCAGTTTTCTTTCATAATCTATTTTTCCTTTCCTAATTAAGCCCTTTGTCCTCCTCTGCTGGTCTCTGAATTTCTCCCAGTCCTCCGGTATGCTGCTTTTTCTGGCTAATTTGTACGCATCATCCTTCACTTTGATACTATCCCTGATTTCCCTTGTTATCCACGGATGCACTACCTTCCCTGATTTATTCTTTTGCCAAACTGGGATGAACAATTTTTGTAGTTCATCCATGCAGTCTTTAAATGTCTTCCATTGCATATCCACCGTCAACCCTTTTAGAATTAATTGCCAGTCAATCTTGGCCAATTCACGTCTCATACCCTCAAAGTTACCTTTCTTTAAGTTCAGAACCATTGTTTCTGAATTAACAATGTCACTCTCCATCCTAATGAAGAACTCAACCATATTATGGTCACTCTTGCCCAAGGGGGCACGTACAACAAGACTGCTAACTAACCCTTCCTCATTACTCAATACCCAGTCTAAAATAGCCTGCTCTCTCGTTGGTTCCTCTACATGTTGATTTAGATAACTATCCCGCATACATTCCAAGAAATCCACTTCCTCAGCACCCCTGCCAATTTGATTCACCCAATCTATATGTAGATTGAAGTCACCCATTATAACGGTTTTGCCTTTGTCGCACGCATTTCTAATTTCCTGTTTGATACCATCTCCAACTTCACTACTACTGTTAGGTGGCCTGTACACAACACCCACCAGCGTTTTCTGCCCCTTAGTGTTTCGCAGCTCTACCCATACCGATTCCACATCCTCCAAACTAATGTCCTTCCTTTCCATTGCGTTAATCTCCTCTCTAATCAGCAACGCTACCCCACCTCCTTTTCCTTTCTCTCTATCCCTCCTGAATATTGAATATCCCTGGATGTTCAGCTCCCAGCCTTGGTCACCCTGGAGCCATGTCTCCGTGATCCCAACTATATCATAGTCATTAATAGCTATCTGCACATTCAACTCATCCACCTTATTACGAATGCTCCTTGCATTGAGACACAAAGCCTTCAGGCTTGTTTTTACAACTTATACAATTATGTTGAAATATAGTACAAATCTATTATATATTAAAACTGTATTATGTAATTGTGTGTATGTATGTATATGTGTGTATGTATGTTTACACCGAAGATAGACACAAATCTAATCTAATCAATAATTAGATTGCTTCTATACGCACACAAACAACAACAATAATAGTGCAATAATAACATTAATAACATTAATTAGCCCAACAAATGCTCTCAAAGACTCTCTTCCAGATCCCACCCCCTTTTAAATCTGGGGATTGGCGGTAAATTCGCTCTGTGGGTGGGGTGGGGAACGTTGACTTGTTTAGAAGGCGAGGAGCGTTCGCACCTCGGTCTCTCCCGACGGTTGGAGCGGCCGTTGGAAAGACAAGCCGGCGGGATCACTCGACAATCTCTAGACATGAATACCTCAACAAAGTTGACAGAATCTCAACTGGCTGCACCCTCGGCGGTTCATTGAAGTGTTTAAACTCCGAGCACAAACGTTCGTTGGGTGTGAATCCTGTCAGTAAGTGATTGGCTCCTTTACTTTCTCTAGAGCTTCCTTGCTTGCACTGACTAAGTAATCGAGGGAACCAGGACACATCTTATTTTGAGTTATACTTTAATGCAAGTACCATTCTCCAGAAGCATCGCCTGGTCCATCCTGTGAGCAGTAGTTATTGCATTGCAGTCTGGCAACTTGTCCCATGTTCATTATCATTATCTGTTGAAGAAATTGACTGAAATCAAATTTCTGATGGGCCTTCGGTCTACAGCCATTGTAAGGCATTTCAGGATAGCCCAACACGTGGGTATCACAGGCCTGTGGTGCCACCTTTGAACTGTTTAATTTCACCACTAAGTTATCATCGCTGAAGGTCATTATGTCAAGTCAAGTTTATTCGTCACATACACATACGAGATGTGCAGTGAAATGAAAAGTGGCAAGGGGTGGGCTGCTTTTGTTCCCCAACTACACAGTTGAACAGGTTAAAATAAATATATTCGTTCTCCAGCCTATCTTTACTATTAAAATAAACACCACGATGTGCTGGAATAACTCACAGGGTCAGGCAGTCTCTCTGGAGAACATGGATATGTGACTTTGTGGTTGGGTCTCTTCTTCACAACTTTTCTATATTTGTTTAGCTGACTTTTTCAGAGATTGTATTTAGAAAAAAATGTCATGTTTTCATGTAAGAAAAAGAAACTGCAGATGCTGCTTTGTTCCAAAGATATAACAAATATAGGTCTGAAGAAACGTCACCTCCATTTTCTCCAGCAATGCTGCCTGACCTGCTGAGTTACTCCAGCATCTTGTCTCCATCTTTGTCATGTTTTCAGCTTATTTCTCCTATTGCAGTATCTTCACACATTGGCTGAGGTAGTGTATATCCAATGCTGTCCACAGTAAATAATGACATTCCATGCATTAACATAGAAGGTCACCAGGCTGATCAAGGACAATATTCAGTATATACTCAAAGATTCCTTGAAGAAAGTGCGACATCTCTACTGCCTGCATACAATGGCCCCATGGTTGTTCAAGTGGAGGAGGAGCATTCAGGGTTGTATTGGGAACCTTGGTGCCTTGTAGAAGGGGTGCCCTCGGTTACAAACTGCTACCTATTTGAAAGATGGACTTGTGTGGAAGAGTCTGTTGTTCCTACATTGCCTCATGAGACTCCACTAAACCAGAGTGGAAGCAAGTCATCCTCAATCTCGAGGAATTGCCTGAGAAGTATACTTCAGAAAATGGAAGGTGGTGCCCTGCGCTATCAATTATAGAAACAGAGAAAATAGGTGCAGGAGTGGGCCATTCGGCCCTTCGAGCCAGCACCGCCATTCAATATGATCATGGCTGATCATCCAAAATCAGTACCCCGTTCCTGCTTTCTTCCTATATCCCTTGATTCCCTTAGCCCTATGAGCTAAATCTAACTCTCTCTTGAAAAATGATGTGGCTACATTTTAAAAGTATTTTATGCAAGCTAAGAAGAATATAGAACACAGTCTACTATAGTGAAGACACTAATATGTCTTATAAACAATTAATATTTTACATCATGATTTGGGGAAAGGTCATTGATCTGAAACATTAACTCTGGTTTATGTTTTGTTCCTATCAACCAACATTTAAAACATAACTTTTACCTGCAGACGAAAAGTACACAATACAAACCTTGTTCAGCAATCAGAAACTTGAATATCAAACTAACAAGCTCATTTAACCTGAACTAATTAAAGATGAAATTAATCATGCAACATGGTTTTTTTCACTCTTTCTCTGACAGAATGCTGAAATAGAAATGCAGATTATTGCTCCCAATCTGCTGTCTTTCGTCTGACAGTCTGCTCAGCTGGAACGCAGCCAAGCTATTGTGTAAATTCCCAGGAATAAATTCTGGACTGAAGAACATTAAGATCAGCCATCTTCCTAGCTCAATTAAGCATATATGCATCAAAAATAACACAAGTTAAATTATATTTAAATTGAATAGAATAATGTGTCCCATCGATATATTCCAAACACTTTTTTGATGATAATGTGAAATAACAGAAAATGTTGGCGATGCTCAGCAGGCCAAGCTGTTCCTGTGGTCAGAAAACTGGATCTGATGATTCCTCAAAACATGAAGTGAAACATCCTATGGTTTGAAAATTATATTAGGGTCTTCACCATATTAGACTATTATATATTCTTATTAGCCTGCAGAAAGAATGAATAATTTTAAAATTTAGTAACATATTAGCAGTTAAAAAATCCCACGATACTATAATTATTTTGTTTTTTTACAACAATGTGAAGCAGAAAAAATACTTTTAAATATCAGTCCCAGTGAAATCCAAACTTAGTATCAGTAAAAGTAAGTAGGTTGTTGATGAACACTGAATCATGTACATTGAGTTACCCAATGATCGAGGTAATGGAATGAGTGGTTAAGCCATTCATACCACCTAACCCACGTTTAATATCTGCTCCATGCTGTTATTTAGGTAGCACAGTCTGGCCACTATAACCAAACTCTGTTATAAAGAGGTCCATTAAAACAAGGGCGTACTGTAGATTGGGTATTAGAATCAACATTGGTGCCCGTGAGGAAGGAAAGAAAAAGCCATCCAATTTTGTGGTCTTCATTATAATCCAGTGAACCCAGCTGGAGTTGTCTGTTGATGGTGTTCTGATGAGGACAAGAACAAACTCACCTTGGCTGTGAGTGGGAACGGGCCCTTCGGCCCATAATGTCCATACCTAACATTATAGCAAGTTAAACTAATCTCCTTTGCCTGCACATGATCCATTCCCTACATATCCATGTGGCTATCGAAAAGCCTCTTAAATGCCAATATCGTATCTGTGTCTACCACCATTCTCTGTTCCCGACATCTTCTTTAAACTTTGCACGCTGACCTTAAAATTATGCCCTTTAGTCTTTGACATTTCCACCATGAGAAAAAAGTTCCGGATGTCTATCCCTAATGTCTATGCCTGTCATAATTTAAAAAAACTTCTTTCAGGTCTCCCCTCAACCTCCGATGCTCCAGAGAAAGCAATCCAGGTCTGTCCTAACTCTCCTAGCCAATACACTGGATGAAACGGAAAATTTCTTCTGCTCTTGATTTTACTTCATTATCTTTTCTTCCCAGTAGAAATGATTCCAGTGACAGAACTATCATATTTTGGGGAACAAGACCCAGCATTCAAAATCCTGAAGCCCTGGTGGGATGTATTTGCAGAATATCTGACCCTTCTAATGGTTCTGGTGTCAATGTTTGGAGGAGCACTGCAGGTAAAAACGAAGGAAAGAGTGACCTATTGTAACCTGTCTGGGTCACTAATGCATTAGATTCTGTTGAGTTGACACCAAAAAGTACCCCTGATCATTAGTTTCTAAATGTAGGCATTTAAAATTAGAAGTGGTGAGGAGTTACTTTATTCTCCCCACAATTTTTGTCCTTTCAAGATATGAATTAAACTTGGACATGATTACGGGTATTGCCACTTCTTTAGGTTGAGTTCAGACAAAACATTGTTAAATAGGGAAGTGTCTCGATGCTGATTTAAATTAGCAAATATTTTTTGGTGCCCCAATTTGCTGTAAATGCCAACAGAGAGAAAGGGTGCTTTTAGCTGAACAAGATAAAGTTATGGAAGTCTTTGATAATAACCTACTCACTGATGCTGAGTTTGGGTTTCAGTGGGGCGACTCAGCTCCAAACCTCATCAGAGATGAATGTGTGAGCTGAGGGCGACTGCACTTGACAACCAGGCACCAACTGTGGCATCAAGGTGTCCTATTAAAATTAAAGTCAATGGGTAACAAAGGGAAAACACTGCAGTGGTTGGAGTCACACAAGGGGAAGTAGTTGCGATTGTCAGGACAATCAACCCATCCACACGTCATCACTGCAGTTCCTCAGAACAGTGCCCTTAGCCCAGCCATCAGCAGCAGCTTCCTTCCAGCCAACATTAGGTCAGGAAAGTAGTGACAATGTTTGCTGATGAAGGCTTTGTGTTTAATTCCAAATGCAATTTATCAGTAAATATAAGCAGTCCATAACTATCTGGTTGAGTGTTGCATCAACAGCTCTGGAGAAGCTCAATATCATCAGGACAAAACATCATTGGTACCCATCGATGTACCCAAACATTAATTCCATCCACCACTGGCACACGTCCACAGATTCCCCTGTAATTACTCAACCAGGCAACTCCATCAGCATCTCTAAAGCCCACAATCTCCAGCATGAAGATAGACAAAGTCAACAGGTTCATGAGAATACTTTATACTTGCAGCTTCCCTTCTGAATTGCACACAATTCTGACCTTGAAATGTACCAGTTATTCATCACTACATCAACATTCTGGAATTCCTTCCCCAAAAATACTGGGATTATCTTCATCAGAAGGGTTACTACTGCCCTAGATGTGGTTAGGAAATATATTTTTTTCTTGGTCATTAAAATCTGCTGTAGATAAATATCAACCAGTTATCAAACTTTATTGTAGATTATTATAAAAGTTTGGCATTCTGAGTAAATATGGATATATTTTCTTGATATTGTGAATTCCACATTTCTACACATTTAGAGGAATATGTAAAATGGACATATGTAAAATCTATTGTTTAAGAAGGAACTGCAGATGCTGGAAAATCGAAAGTAGACAAAAATGCTGCCTCAGCTGGAAAATGCTGAGGCAGCATCTATGGAGGGTTACTGCTGCCCTAGACGTGGCTGAGAACAATCTACTTTATGTACACTTTTATATGCCTTTAATTGTCACTTCCTTTGCACCCAGTTGATTCATCTGAATCACATGGTATGATTGTCTCATTATATAGTACCTAGATAAAGCTAAGACAGCTGGAACAACCTTCAATTGCATTCATTTGAGAATATTGAAATATAATACGTGTTAGAATCATAGAACTTGTTTTCCTCCATCCCATATCCCTCCAAATCTCTCCTATCCACATTCCTGTGTGAATGTTCTTTAAATGTTATAACTGTACCCATGCCTACACCCCCTTTTTTTAAACTGATGTTGTGGTCTTCAAAAATGAATTATTCTCTGAATTCTGTGTCTAGTTCTCTTGTGGCAAGATATTATGTTTCCTTTATGCAAGAGATTATACACCCTTTGTTTTCAATCTAATGTATTGTGCTGATGTCATTTACAACGCTGAGACCACACCTAAGCATTTACTCCCAGTGGCATCTATATTGTTTATTGTGCAATAGTTCAGAGGAATAGACCAATAATCCTCTTCATTTACAGTGCCTATGTGTGGATTGTAAAGATCTCAACGCTCATAAACACATTTTCTCTGGCAACTGCCTGCACCTGAGCCATGATGCTCTTGTCATCTGCCTTGCCACAAGGAAAATGATACAAAACTCAGTAAATAATTATATTTTGAAGACTATGACACAATTCATTAAAAAAGTTTCGAGGTTTTGCTATAACAACATTTAAAAGACTCATACATGTACAAGCTTTACATGTAATAAATAAGGAAAATAAATCTATAATCAAATGAATTTCTGTTCAGTGTGATTTGTCATTTTCAGGTATCAAATGGGCAGATTCTGTGTATCCCAGTGCCAGAGGGCCTCTCTATTCAGGAACGACAATGGAACAACTCAATTTTGGAAGGGCTTAAGCTTAATGTGTTTGCTTCTGGATTCCAGACTGGCCTAGATGTTCAGCAGTACTATCTGATTAACCAGTGGTGCTATGATAATGCAGTGATATGGTTTTCCAAGTATTTCCCTTATCTGGTGCTTCTACATTCTTTAATATTCCTCATCAGCAGCAACTTCTGGTTCAAATTTCCTGGTACAAGTTCTAAGATAGAGCATTTTATTACTGTCCTTGGGAAATGCCTTGACTCACCATGGACCACGAAAGCACTGTCAGAAACGGTCTATGAGGAGTCTACCCCGAGAATGCCTGTAGTTTCTGAATCCAGTACAGATCAATCGTTATCTTCTATGGACAGTCCACTGAAAGTTGACTTTTCCGAATCATTATCACAAGAGATTGCATTCAGTAACGACGTCCATAAAGGGGATAAGGTTTCTCTTCTGTCCAAAAGCTCCTCAGAAGTTCTGAAGTCTGCTGGTGGCATTATGGTAGACAACTCCTCCATGAAAATCTTGGATAAAAAGGAAGGTGAGCAGGCCAAATCCCTCTTTGAAAAAGTGAAGAAGTTTCGCCTGCATACAGAAGAGGGAGACATTCTCTATACAATGTACTTGAATCAGACCATTGTCCGCACTGTGCAAAGTGTAGTCATTCTTGTCTACATCAGCATTTTCATTCCTCAGATGCGTAACAACATTCACTGTGTCGATGCACTGCACATCACGGGCTTCACTGACTTCTTCTGCATTCATGGCTTATGGAGAATGTTCCAAATGTTATCCTTGTTGTACATAACTGCTATAGCCTTGTATAGTTGCACGTGTCTCTACACACTGCACTGGATACTGTATTATAAATTGAAAGAGTATTCATTTGAAAACGTGAGAGTTGAAACTGGGATGGATGATATCCCGGACGTGAGAAATGACTTTGCATTCTTGCTTCATCTCATTGACCAGTATGACAAACTCTACGCCAGGAAATTTGCAGTGTTTCTGTCGGATGTGAGTGAAAATAAACTTCTCCAGCTCAATCTGAACCACGAGTGGACTCAGGAACGACTAAAGCAGCGTCTCATCACAAACATGGAGAACAAGGTTGAAATGCATCTCTTCATGATGCCTGGGATCCCCATCCAGGTGTACGACCTGACAGAGATTGAAGTGTTAAAGCTGGAGCTCATCAAAGGTGTCGCCATTTCTGCTGCTATTTCCAATCTGAAAATGATGAAAGAAATGTGGTTGTACAACTGCTCGGTTAAGGTGGAAAGGCAGGCTCTATTATTCCTAAAGGAGAACTTGATAACTCTGCGTGTGCGATTTGGTATCGCTGATGAAATACCACCATGGATATTCACCTTGAAAAATTTGCACGAACTCTACATCGAAGGGCAACTGCAAACAGACAGTAAAATCTCCACTGCCCTGCAGATGTTTTGTGAGCTACCGAAAATAGATACCTTGCATCTGAAGACCAATATAACCAAACTTCCCAATGCAATTTTAGACATGGCAAATCACCTATTGTGCTTGGTAATTCACAACGAAGGGGTCAAAATAACATCACTTACAAACATTAAGAAGCTCTTTGGCCTGACTCTGCTGAGATTGCTCCACTGCAACTTGGAAAGAATTCCCAGTGCCATCTTCAGTCTGACCAACCTACAGGAACTGGACCTTAAAGATAACAACCTGAGCTCAACAGAAGAGCTCGCCAGTTGCCAAAACCTCCGGAAGCTCATCTGCCTAAGGCTGTGGCATAACAATATCACTTCCATTCCCGTTCACATTGCTAAAATTCCAAAACTGGAAATGCTGTACCTCAATAAGAACAAGATTGAATTCCTGCCCCTGAGTCTATTTAAACTAACAAAACTACTCTTTCTAGATGTTTCCCATAATCACATTTCAAAGATTCCTCCTGATATTGACCAGCTAGTAGAGTTGCAACATTTTGCTATTGAATGCAATAAAGTGACAGAACTTCCTGAAAATCTTTTCTCCTGCACCAAACTCCGGGTTCTGAACATTTCGCACAATAACCTGACTTTTCTCTCTCCCTATATTGGACGTCTGCGACAACTGCAACTCCTCGATCTTAAAGCCAACAAATTGGATAAGCTTCCAATTGAACTGGGACAGTGTGTTTGTCTCCGGAGAAACCAACTCTGTGTCGAGGATGACATTTTTAAAACATTGCCTCTAGAAGTCAGGGAGCAGATAGAAAATATGTCATGAATCTGAAACGTGAGTATTGAATAACCAGCATCTAAATCTTCTTCTTCTCTACAAATTAGGGTGGTGACATTTTACAAAGATCTCATTGTAGTTCCACTTGGGAAGGAGAGGGAAGCAGAGAAGGGGATAAGGTGAGTAAAACAAAGGGGGGCAGATATTTGGGTTCTTGCACTTAACTTTGCACACAGCCAACAGCACAAGAAATGCTATAAAGCTATAAGAAATAAATTGTTAACTGTGATTTGATTCAAATATCCCTTATGATATAGACAAGTTAAAGAGCTGCAACAAAGTGTTTGAACTTTCTGAAAATCTTTTCTCTTGTTCCCAACTCTGGGTTCTGAACATTACACACAATAGCCTGACTTTTGCCCCTTCCTCTATCGGACAATGCATTTGTGCCAACAATTGATTATGACTTCATCCACCATCATAAACACTCATTCTCTCCATTGCCACCACACTGCGTTGGCCTCTGAAAGCATCTCCCAAACTCTCAGGAGCAGCAGCAAGCACTTGACAACACCACCACCTGCAGGTTCCTCTCCAAGTCACACCTGACCTGGCGAGATTTTGCTGTTCACTTGTAGTCACTGGATCTTAATGACGGAATATTCTGACAGCACTTTCGTCAACACCTGCGCACTAGGATCTGTAGAGTGAGAAAAAGCTTTCATCTCATAAGGATATACCAGGAAGTACAGACAATAGACACAAAATGCTGGAGTGACTCAGCGGGACATGCAACATCTCTGGAGAGAAGGAATGTGTGACGTTTCGGGTCGAGACACTTGTGCAGACATGGGTTTAATACTAAAAAAGACAAAAAGTGCTGGAGTACCTCAGTGGGTCAGGGAGCATCTCTGGAGAACACTGATATGTGATGTTTTGGGTCAGGACTGAAGAAAGACCTGACCTGAAACACCACCTATGCATGTTCTCCAGAGATCTTGCCTAACCCACTGTGTTTTTCAAGCACTTTGCGTCTTTCTTCTCATCAGTTTGGCTTAAATTGAACTCCAGACTGGAGATATTTTCAGAAAAATATATTGATGTTCACTGAAGGCCCTAAAGTCCTCTGGACGCAATGCATGGCTTATGCAATATTTGATACACAACAGAATAGTCTTAACTTTTATATTACCTCTGATAAAGACTAAATAAACCAGCAACTTGATTAAGCCTTTTTCCCCCTCAGTTCTCTATTTACATTTAATGTAATTTATTTTTAAAAAGATGAAAAACTGCTTGCTGCTTATATAATCCAATTTAAGCACCCTAGTTTGGTAACAGAATGTAATTCTCAATTGTAAGTAATTTTACTGAAAATTGTAGTTTGAATTCTTAGCACATTTCTATCTTTCTGAGAGCTGAATAGTTATTTCTGATTTTTGAAAACTGCATGATATCCATTTCAATTCCTTTTAGTTTACGTTTAAACTTGACTGATTTATTAGCATTAAATAATTAACTGATTTTGAGATTGCAGTCTGAGTCAGTGCATCATTATACCTGGAAAGGGTAAATATAGCCCCATTTCATTTTACTCATTGAAAAATGCAAGAACATAGGGGATTGCAGATGCTGGAATCTGGAACAAATAACACTCAATGGGTCATGCAGCATGTCAGAAGAATATTGATAGGCAACATTTTGGTTCAGGAACTTTTTTCAGAAGAGGCCCGATCTGAAACATTGCCTATCCAAGTTATCTAGATATGCTTAAGAAAGAACTGCAGATGCAGGAAAAATCAAAGGTAGACAAAAAATGCTGGAGAAACTCAGCGGGTGAGACAGCATCTATGGAGAGAAGGAATTGGCGACGCTTCGGGTCGAGACCCTTCTTCAGACTGAGGAAGAGTCTTGACCCAAAATGTTGCCAATTCTGAGTCTGCTGCCAACACCGGTGGTTTACGGGAAGACCTGATAGATGTATATAAAATTATTAGAGGTATAGATAGGGTTGACAGTCAGAACCTTTTAACCAGAATAGAACAAATCAGATATTGGAGGGTACAGCTTTAAGATGAGAGAGGTGCAAAGCTTAAAGATGTGCAAGCCAAGTTTTTTGTTTTACACTGAGGGTGGTGTGTGCATGGAATGCGCTGTGGTAATCAGTGGTTGAGGCAGATACAATAGCATTTAAGAGTTTTGGATAGGCACATGGATATGCAAGGAATGGAGGGATATGGATTGTGTGCACATAGAAACGAGATGGTTGCATTATGATTGGCACAGACATTGTGGGCCGAAGGGCTGGTTCTTGTGCTGTACTGTTCTATGTTCTGTAGCAATTATTGGAAAAAAAACATGATACTTTTCTAAAGTAGGAAAAGAATAGTGATTCCATCAAAACATTAACATTTATAAAAAGGGTTTAATATTTTATTGTATACAATTATCTCCATTCAAGCAACTACTCCTCTTTCCAGTAGTAAAACAAGCATTACACTCCATCAGTACCCAGATGGTATTGCTAAACTCCAGAGCAAAACTCAACTTTTAGTCAAAAATACCAACTGAAAACACATGTTCGGTCACATCTCCAATAAGTTGTGTTTTATTTAAACATTTGGTGTAGAAAGTTTTGATTGCACAATACAACTTCTGCTCACCTTTAAAGGCAATGTAAGAATAGTAAGCGTTGCCAGGCAAGTTTTTCCCGAAGCAGATTGTATTCATGACGCCCCCATCAACATCTTCAAACCAAAGATCGAAACACAGCAGAGTTTTGAGGAGTCTCACCACGCCACTAAACACAGGGAACTACCAATTCTTTTTTGCCATGTAGGAAAAAATCCCTATGTTCATGCAAGTGTCCAGATAATCTTAATTCTGAATATCCTTTTATAAAAACAACAAATTAACCAGGACAAACCATTTCCATAATGTTCTGTGCGCATCCTGAATGAATCACACAGGTCAATGTCACCTATTCTGGAAGATTTGTTTTTAAAAGGTAACAGGGCAAATGCACTCACAAAGCACTTTCACAGAAAAACAGCATTTCACGTAAAAATTGTTTGACAAAGCCAGGAAGAGCCATCCCAGATTTGGGACAGTCATAGCATGGAATTGCCCCAAATGCAGGATGTTCCAGAACCATACAGTATTCGTTGTTAACTAAAATACATTTCATTGATTCAGATCCAATGTAGTTAGAGAATTTAATGATGAGAGAGGGGAAATAAGGAGTGATGTTTATTCATATGAGAATTATTCTGTCTCTTCTTCTGCATCATTTTCACCTGGAGAACACTCATCGGGATTTCCTTCTGCAGGAACTTCTGAGATATTGTCTTCATCTTCAGCTAAGAGAGATGCTTTGGTGTCTTTACCTACTGGAAGGGATTCTTCACCATCCCGATCTGCTGTCATATTGGAGTCAGGTTCTTCATCAGTGATATCAACCCCTCTCTCAGGTGGCTCTACAGCAGTCTTGGGTGCACTAACAATTTCATCGCCCCCTTCATTTCCTTTTAGCTCTGCCCCAGGCTCTTCTGCCCCCTCCCCTTCTGGAGTTTCACCTTTGTCTCCAGCATTTTCACCTGTAACACTCTCATTATGTCCCTCTCCCTTCACAGAGTCATCAACAGCATCATCATCTTTAGCATCTTCTTCAGTAAATGGATTGTCACCCTGTGAAATACAAATGTTTAAAATCGTTAAAATCTTTACATGAATGTACTAGAAGTTATATCAAGGCTTCCAAACAAAATTAGCACCATTCTCCCAGTGGAGAATTGCAATCTTCCAAGGGATGGTTTGGCGACACTGTCTTGCAGGATTTCAGCAGAAGCTGTTTAAGAACTAATTAAAATGTTTACAAAACGCTGAGGACTTTTGTCAAAGTACACCAAAATTAGCTTTTATCTTAAGTGTATGCCAAACAAATGACACAGATTTAAAGTTCCTGATAAAAGAACGAGAGGTGAAGAGGAGGCTTTGCATTTTACCCACAGCAAGTTATTGTGATCTAGGAGACACTGTCCAGAAGATTCGATAAGCATGTGAAATGCAAATAAATAGGTTTACAGTGAATGAGTGGCGTGCTATTAATTGAATGCCTCTTTCAAAAACATTTCAGAACCAAAGGACTGAATTGCTTCCACTTTGTGCTTAGGTTGTAAATGAATGTGTGGGAAGTCATGATAAACCCAGTCCTGTTCTCACACATATCCATACAAGTACTTTTGAAACTTCATGTTGCAAGTAAATCTTGAGGCCTTTCTTGAATGTGTAGCTTGACCTGCTACATAAAATGACAGTCACCAATTTTATTTTACGTGAATGATCCCATTACCGCGCTGCCACACAATTACAATTAATAACAGCGATCACGTCCAAAATTATCACCCCTTTCTCCTGCCTGTAGAAAGTTTTGATTGCACATTACAACTTCTGCTCACCTTTAAAGGCAATGTAAGAATAGTAAGCGTTGCCAGGCAAGTTTTTCCTGAAGCAGATTGTATTCATGACGCCCCCATCAACATCTTCAAACCAAAGATCGAAACATAGTAGAGTTTTGAGGAGTCTCACAACGCTACTAAACACACGGAACTACCAATTCTTTTTGCCATGTAGGAAAAAATCCCTATGTTCATGCAAGTATCCAGATAATCTTAATTCTGAATATCCTTCTATAAAAACAACAAATTAACCAGGACAAACCATTTACATAATGTTCTGTGCGCATCCTGAATGAATCACAGAGGTTAATGTCACCTATTCTGGAAGATTTCGTAGGGGGCGCTGCTCTGGCAGCAGCCATGTCAGCAGCGCGTTAGTTTTTTCAAATTTTTTTTTTTTTTAGTATGTTTAAAAGTATGTGTTTGATTTTTCTCGGTGTGTCTTGTGTGGGGGGTGGTAAGGGGGAAACCGCTTCGGTCGCCTCCTCCATGGAGAGGCGACTTTTTCCAGGTCGCCTCCCCCGTGGCCTAACATCAAGGATCGACGCGGCCTTTCCACGGAGACGCGCCCGGGACTTCAGCGGCGGGCGCAGCGTGGACTCTCGGCGTGGAGCGGGTGAGCCCTCGCTGGGGCTCGCCGGAAGGGAGCGCTAGATTTCGCAAGCCCACGGCAGCCTGAAGCCGCGGTCTGCAGAGTTCCAGCTGGTGCGGCGTCTACAGCCCGGGATCCCTCATGGGGGACCCGGGGGGGGGGGAAGAAGCCACCACTGCCGGCCCGCGGCCTACTTCTACCGCGGGCCCGGCGTGAACTTAACATCACCCCTGGAGGGGAGCTTCGACCGCCGGCCCTGCAGTCTACGGTGCTTCTGGCTGCGGCGGAAACTTTAAATCTAGACCGCCGGCCTGCACCAACTTAAAGCCGCGGTCTCCGGTGAGGAAGAGCCGATCCTGGACTGACTCTGGACTCTGGTCCTGTCCATGGGGGGGAAATGGAGGAGGACTGGCCAAATTTTGTGCCTTCCACCACAGTGATGAATGCTGTGGTGGATGTTTGTGTTATATTTTTATTGTGGCTGTGTGTTCTTTATTATTGTACTGCTGCCGACAACCCAAATTCCACCGACCCTGGTTGTGTGGCAATAAATTCTATCAATTCATTTGTTTTTAAAAGGTAACAGGGCAAATGCACTCACAAAGCACTTTCACAGAAAAACAGCATTTCACATAAAAATTGTTTGACAAAGCCAGTAAGAAGTGCCATCCCAGATTTGGGACAGTCATAGCATGGAATTGCCCCAAATGCAGGATGTTCCAGAACCATACAGTATTTGTTGTTCCTACAATCCTACAAGCTAACCAGCCTGTTTAATACAAGCTAACCAAACTCTTTTTAATTATTTGGCCACATATGCAATCGCATGTTTAGGAGGATTACCTGTAAATATTTCTCCAACATGCTCCCAATATTTCGATTATTCAGAATACTCTTTGCTACTTGAAGGCCACCCCTCTTTGACTGCTCGAGCATCAACTGAAAAAGAAAAAATAATGTTACTTTACAAGAAATTAGACACTCTCGTCCGGATTTAGTTGTCAGATTGTTTCAGATGACCTGTTTTTGTTTACATCTTGCACAGAACCAGCACATTATATTAATACAAATTATAACTATTCACCGACCTGTCAAACAATCTTAGCAGCAGTGTTACTGCCCTCACACACTAACTGATTCATGTCTGTACTTCATCCAAATGTCCATGGAACAAAATTTTCATCATACTATTCAAATCACGTCATTCCTTACCACTAACTGACTACTGACCGACATCTATTACAAACCCACTGACTCCCACAGCTATCTGGACTACACTTCTTCCCACCCTGCTTCCTGTAAGGACTCTACGCCACATCTGCACCCAGGATGAGGTGTTCAAGGGCAGGGCATCGGAGATGTCCTCATTCTTAAGTCCTCACTCTTCTATTATTGATGAACCGCCGTAAATTTTACAGATTTTGAATCTGCAAAAACCTACAGCCTGCATTTCCCTTCTGCAATCTGAAGAAGTGTCCCAACCTGAAACATCACCATTTCCTCCACATATGCTGCCTGACCAGAGTTACCGAAGCACTTTGTTTTTCTCAAGATTCCAGCATCTACAGTTTCTTGTGTTTCCATTTTTGCTGCTTGATGTTAGTAAAGCGTGAATACTTACTTTTCTATTTCTGTTGTGATCAGGGGCCTTCATGTGTCGCTGGATGGCATTGTATTGCATCGGAATAAACATTTCACAAGCCGTACAGTGAACAGCTTCCACCTTCTTCATGAAATTGTCAATACTAATACCTGCAACATTAAAAGAAACCCACTGGTTTGTGAAGGAGAGCTGTATTTGTAATTCATGTTTTGAGGAAAGGTCACAAACTCATTAACAACACATCTGACAACATCTATCAGAACAGTTAGATAGCTAGCAAATAGAGGGCAATATTTGGATATATTATAATTTTGCACCACTATGTTTAGCTAGTATTAATGTTGTTAATTTACTGACTCTTGATTATTATATCTCATGTATATTGTGTTTACGGGTCTGTTAAACACTTGATACAAGCATGAAAATGGCAACTCTGCAGGGTGTAGATTAGCAAAGATGCTTTTTCGCTTTGGTTTACAATGAAATACAAATTCTGCAGGATTAATAGAAATGAGTGTGATAATATGTTATTATTAAAGCAATGAGTAACCTTTCCATTTCACAGCATTCTAATGCAGATGTCCAAGAACTCTACAGCAAGAGTAACACCAAAAGAACTATGTTTATGTTGCTTATTTTAGAAGACAGAATTGAGGAAAAAAAGACCTTTATATCAGTTGCAACCACAAAGGAAAACATAAATGGGAACTTATCTATGAGCGGATAGAAGTTGGACTGGGACAATCAAGATGGAATTGTAAGCAGAGTGTACTTGAATTCTTGGAAATATAATTTATCCGATTGAAATATTATTTGAGTCATCATAGTTGGGATGCATCCAGTTTGCAGAGGCAATATTTGTCAAGTTTATTTCTTTTGGATGAAATGTTAAACTACCCTTGGACAATAGATAGTTATGGTGAGATTTGGAAAAGGGAATGAAAATTGAAGAAACAATAAAAAATTATGATTATTAATGAAATTAGATCTGTAAATAAAACGGGTTTAATGTTTTAAGTCCTCAGAACTGAACTGATAGATCTTCAATCTGAAATATTAACTGTTTATTTTGCCAGGAACGCTCCGTGAACTGCTTTCATCAATGTTTACAGCACTTCTGTACTTTTATTCCAATACAGATATAGTGTAGTCTGAGATGCAATCTTTTGAGTTTCTCATACCCATTACCCCTCTTGGCAATACTCACCATGCAATAGGTTTTGTTCCTGGATCCTCTTTTTAATTGCATTTTTATCTTCCATTGCATCACGGAACTTCAGAGTCTTCTTATTCTTGTTCAGAATATATTCCTGGAAGGAAAGACAACCAAAATCTTAAAACAATCTCAATATACTGATGCTACTAGAAAATGATTAAATAAAGCTACAATTTACTATATGTACTTCCCTATTTTAATTGAAAGGAAAATTATAGGCTGGCAACACAAGATCCCAGCAATAATTGAAATTCCCAGGGAAAGAACTCAGAGGATCACGCCTGTCCTTCAGATGGGACACCAGACTGAAATAGTCAGTCAAAATGGCTACACTTCACAATGGAGATGCATGCCCAAAGTCATATTCAAAATATCTGTTAACAGGTATGTTGCATTTACAGAATATTGAAGCAACAGATACCTTCGGTAAAGCAACAGAATATGTCTCAGTTTCTACAGGGTGAATGGCAACCGTACAACTTGTACAAAACATCATCAGAGGCTATTAGTTCAATACCGTGCATCATTACAGCAACTGAAAAAATAAGCCAACGTTCCCCACTCAAGATATTGAGTCAGGGAATCTCACAGCGTACATCTAGTTTACATTGTACTAATAAAAGTTTAAGAAAAACATGTTTAAATACAAAGTTAACCTACATGCAAAAAGTCAGCAGTTTGTTTGGGAAGCTTGGTCCCAATGAATTTGAAGTTTTCCTTATGGAATTTACTTTCCAAGTGAGGGAAAATTTCATCATCATCAAAGGTGCGAAACTTGCAAACTGAGCAGACGTACATTATCCTGAAATAACAAAGTTTGGTTAGTGGTGGAAAAGATGCAGACACTGTCCTGTATTCAACTGCAGAGCTGAAACTTAAATGCAAAGTAACCTCACAAGTCTGCTAATTCGTTCCACAGAACCATAGAAAGTCATCCAATCCATAATTTCTATATCAGGTACAAAAGAATTACACAGCCTTTCCCCATCTTCCCATACTGGACCTAAAACCCTGCAAGACACAGGACATCATGCACACATCCACAGTATGATGATGATTTCTACCTCTCCCACCATTTCAGGCAGTGAGTTCTAAATTCCCACTACCTCTGGCTGGAAACATATTCCTTTTCTGCTGTCCAATTCATCTATTAACGACTTCAAGTTATTAATCACCACCATCACCCATTCTTCGTTCAACCCCCCACACACTATTCAGCCTCCTTTACTGCTTAGAAAATAACTAGCTTATCCAATCTTTCCTCTTTTATACACAGATGTAATATTCCATCCATGGCAACTCATTCACAACTTTCCATTGCAATCATATCTTTCCTGTAATGTGCTAATTTATGCTAATTATCGAGGCTTCAAATTGAATTCAAGCAGATTTGCTTTTATACCTGACAAGAGATTCACTCTAAAGGGGCCAGTGAATGAAAAAAACACAAAGTTTGTAAAAATCTATGTGCTTACTTAAGGGCCTGTCCCCACTTGGGCGTTATTTGCGAGCCATTTACGCGACATCTTTTACACGTCACGCGTGCGTTGTGACGCGCACATGGCGTGCATTACACGCGCATGGCGTGTGGTGAGACGTGGTGGCGTAGGCAGTGAGGCGCAGTCGTGCGCGGCGCCCCAGGATTTTGGAACTCACAAAATCTTTGCGCGCTACCTGCTTGACGAGCAAATGACGTCCAAGTGGGACGGGCCCTTTAGTTGATTGATCTCAGTTTGATTAAAAATCAAGTTTCTTAGTTTCTGTCCAACCAACCCTACCAACAACAAAGCAGCATTGGGCAGTGCTCAGATCATTTTGGGTTTAAACTTTTTTTTTTTTTTTTTTTAAAGAATTCAGCAAGGCCAGCATTTACTACCTATCCCTAATTGTCCACAAGAAGGTGGTGGTGTGCTGACTTGAACACTGCAGTTTCTCTGGCAAGGAGCATACACACACAATGTGCTGTTAGGTTGAGGCTTTCATGATTTAGACATTGCAATCATGAAGGACTGGCAATTTATTCTCAAATGAAGATAGAGAGTGACTGAGAGAGAAATCAGAAGGCAGTGGTATTCACATGCACCTTGGGCTTTGTCCTTTTTGTGCTGGAGATTGCAGGTTTGAGAAGTGCCGCCTGAGCAGCCCAGGCAGGTAATGCCTGTGAATTTTATAGATGGTGCTCACTGTAGCTGCTGTGCATCGGTAATGAAAAAATAAACCCAAAGGTAGTTGGAGAGTACTCCATCACTCCTGTGCCTTGTAGACAGTGGGAAGGCTTTGGGGGTGTTTTAGATACGTACTGCAGGATATTCTACACATAGTATTTTCTGATCAACAGTGAATCAATACTCAACCTAGTAAAAATAACTACTTAGTCATTAAAGTAGGTTATAATTAATGCATTAATATTTATAAGAAATCACTATAAAGATGAAAATGCACACCGTTTAATCACAACGGAGCTGTTTAAATTCCACAGCTCATAATGCAAAAACATTAGTTCCGGCTATCCACTTATTCCACGAAACAGTTTCTTCAAGTCATTTGGGAATATTTTCCTTTTACGTTTAGAATAAATATTTACAAACAGGACATGAATAAATGCAAAACTTAATTACCTTTCTGTAATACGATCTCGCTGCTTCTTCTTTGGTTTCTCTTTGATATATTGCTTCTTTTTACTGTCACTAGTTTCTTCTTGGAGGTCACCAGCTAACAAAAACAGGAGTTAGCATCACAGGGATTCCATCAGATACACACAAGCAAAAAAATAACAGAAAACCAGTACTCTTACATTTCTTGGACTCGTCATCTTCACCCTCAGCAGATTCTTTTTTCTCCTTTTCAGGGTTATCACTTGATTCTTTATCCTCAACCCCCTAAATACAAAAAAAACATTTAAATGATACACTGAAAAAATATCCTCATTTTCTTTTACAAACCTACACTGGCTCAGATGTGGAATCATTGAAATTTAGTGTAGATTATCTGGAGATTTCATTAATCAGGCCCTACAGGATAATTGAATGAAACTAAACTTCTCCCCTAAACTACCAAAGAATAAAAACAAAATTAATTATGGTGGACCCTTCCACTATCTATAAGCACAAATCAGACATTTGAAGGAACACTGTTCACTTGCCTGGATGACCACAATACCAACAAATCTCTTGAGGCTCCCTCAAGCGGGATCCCTCGCTGAGGATCCCTGGAGAAGAACTCCGACCGCCGGCCTGTGGCCTACGTCATCCTGAAGCCGCGGTCTCTGGTAGGGAAGCACCGATTCAGGACTTACCTTCCAGACTGAGAGGGCCTGTGCATCTGGCCGCCCGCAGCGGCGACTGTGGAGGTTTATGGCCCCAACCACAGGGGAACAATGGAGGACTGACTGTACTTTGTGCCTTCCACCACAGTGAAGAATGCTGTGGTGGATGTTTGTGTTATATTTTCATTGTGTATTGTGTGTTCTTTTTGATTGTACCGTTGTTGGCAAGTTCATTTCACTGCACTTTATTGTGTATGTGATGAATAAATCTGATTGATTGATTGATTGAGTTAGTATATAGGAAACCACTGCACGCAGGTACCCTTCCAAGTCATATACTATCAAGACTTGGAACTATACAGTTTCTCCTTCATTGTCACAGAGTCTAATTCCTGGGACTCCCTCCCCAACAGAACTATGGGAGGACCTCCACCTGAAGGTCTGCAGTGGTTCAAGTGGTTAAGGGCGATAAATCGAAAGCTTTACTAGCATTCCCCAGATCCTGAAAATAAATTAAAAATATATAGATAAATAATAATGATTGTGGGTCAGCAGAAACCCCTTTGATCTTTAGCATTTTACCATTTCATACGACGTGAAGAAAAATTAGGGAATTCAATATAACAGCGAATATTAAATTGGTTAGAGCTCTCCAGATGTATCTCCAGAAACCTAACTCACTGGCTTACTGAAATCATTACTGTTTAAAATGGCCACAATTTTCAAGACTTCAATAAATACTCACAGCACTTGCGTCACCTGCAGCAACATCTTCAGCATCTTCTGCATCATCTGCGTCCCTCTCTTCTATATACAAAACACAATTAATATACTTATTAACATGTTGGCCAAATCATTAGATTTCAGAAAAAAGAAAACACTCTAAAGAAAATTTGCTATGATCCTTAAACAAAGGAAAGAAAAAAAACAAAAAACACCATCACATAGATTTTTCTTGTGCTATATTACAGCAAAAAAAAACAACCCATGAATTGCTAGTCTCAAAATGACATCCTGGCTGGTAGCTGTTTAGGAAGATACATTGGGTTCAGCATTACAGGTTGCTACATGTTTTAAATAAAAATACAGGTTTTATAACATTGGGGAAATACACCATACAACACAATACGTGCCCAAATTCCAACCTTAATATACTTTAAATATTAAAATAATGGAGCTCAAATCCATTCCCAGAGAGGGAGAGACATGTAATTGTTCCAAACTGCTGCCTATCACCACTATTGGAAAGTGCTACATGAAAGTTGGTTAAAATCAGTTTTATGATGTTTGACTAACTCTACAGATGAATGTTACCTAAACTCCTTATCTAGAATGACAATCAAGTCAAAGAGGAAGAAGGTGCAATATCAAATTTTTAAAAGTTACCTTCTTCACTGTCTGATAAATCTGACTGGTCTGTTCTTGACATTTTGAAGTCTGGTTCATCATTGCTTCCAGTTGATTGCTTCCTCTTCATTCCACCTATTATTCCACCTCTACCTCTCCTCTGTCACAAAGATATTACAGTATTGGTCAACATGATTCTGTTAACTAAAAGAAATCATGTTCCTCAGGTGCATAGAACACAAATTGTTCACATCACTATTCTGGATTCAAACTTTGACCCAGATTCATTTCTAATTCTTGCAAATGCTCAAAACAACCAACTAATCTCTTTCTACAATTCAATAGAGACAATGTTCCAATTCTAATATTTCATACACGTTTAATCAAATCAAAACTTTTGTCTGTAATCCAGTCATCCACTAGTTTGTGAAAATGGTTGAATACATCTAAGCACTTAATGAAAATTAACTGAAGCGTACAAAACCGTTACACCCAGAAATTGGAACAGTGAATCTTAAAACTTGTTTTAAAATTCCAGCTGTGCATGATATGTTTCCAATGAAATAGATGTAATGCAAATGAAAAGCAAATATCAAAGAGACCAACAACCACTATGCTATACATATCTGTTATTTATTCTCTGTGTTAACAACATTTTACCATGCTAACATTCTCAACTGGCCTTGAATTTTGTATTCTGTATCCAGACCTTTTAAGTTCTCATCTAACAGTAGGCATTGTTTCTATTAAACTAACGTTGCACCCACAAATCTTTTATTTGGATTTTCTGAACCATTCTGTATATTTGACCATTTCTATTTTGTCTTTCAACTAGCCTTTATATTTTACTTTAAAAAAAATTACAGATCAGAAAGGGATTGTGCCTGGCATTTGGAATTTGAAGTCTTTGAGTTGCTAAAATTTCACCTAACTGAATGCTTTTGTTTACAACCTTGTAAAATAGTACAAGTATTTTACTTACACCTCTGCCCCGATTCCAATCTCTCCTTCGTGGTCTGTAACCTCCAAACTGTTTTCCCATTCCTTGCATGCCATATGACCCATAGCCAGAGGTGAAGGCATGGGAGAAGAGCGAAGGGGGGTTCCTGGAGGGAGCAGCATAACCCCTGCCACCCATTCCCATCGACATCTCATTCCAGCACGCCGACAGTCGCTCGGTACTCGATGATGAGAAGTGGTCGTTCCGGTAAGGCCTGTTATTTGGAACCCAGTCTCTAGACCAGTTCTGACCCCGAAACTTGCCCGGACCATCACGTGCTCTGTAGCGGAAGTTATCCCTGCGGTTCCTGTTGAAGTTGTCAAAGCGGTCAAAACGACCTCCATAGGAATCATTACGATAAGGTCCAGATTCACTGTAATCGAAGCCAGGTCGGAACAGATCGCGGTCGTCTAATGAAGACCTGGAGTCATAGGACTCAAAAGGAGCAAACCTGAAAGAGTTGCACAGCAAGCAAGGAATGTGGTCAGTAGCTGGAACATACTGAGTAACAGTCAGAACTATAATCAAACACCAAGAATACTGGGGGGTTTTTAAAGAAACAAAGAATATTTCCTAAATTAGCAATGGAATCTGATAATAGACCAGTAATGATCCAGCTGTTACCAATTTAAAAGCCACATTATTGACTCTAAACTCTAGAGTGGACTATGCCCTAACGTTAACAAGTATTCATAGTTGCTAACCTATGTGCTCTACACCTGTATACTATTCATCGTCTCTGAGAAATGAGACAACTAATAATGGTTGAAAGATAAATGGTTAAAATGGTTAAGATTGAAATTATTCTTATGGCATAATAGGAGGCCATTCAGACCAGATACAATGCTCTCAGGGCAATCCCAATAATCTAATCCCCCATATTCCCTGTTCTCTCCTGCATGTTGATCAATCTCACCCTGATTTTCTCACCGCCCACAACATAAAGGGTAATTTACCATGCTGAATTAAACAGCCAATCAATATGTCTTCAAGAGACTAGGGGTTGAGCAAAAGGACATTGCTGGAGGAACTCAGCAGGTCAGGCAGCAACTGAGCAGAGTATGTTGTCTCCTATAACTAGAATGTTCCTTTTCATTACCCCTCCCACTTGTACGGTCCCCCATACCACCAACATCTTATTTGTACTCCCCACATGTTCTCATAATCTGCTTGCAGTTTGTTCCTGTTGGACAAGTATACATCCCAAGACTTCTCAATCACTCTCTTATAGATACCAATTACTGTCTATCTTGTACTTACATTCTACTATCCATGACCACTGCTCAAATCCAGGCTTCAACCCATCCAAATACTTCAACACCACCAAAGGAGTGCAAGTTCCTTACTCTACCCCCTTGCATCTCAATGTCTGCAACAACCTCCAGCTATGTAGACGTTCTGTACGGTGCAGATATGCATTCTTATCCTTTCATGAGACAAGAAATTGTTTTTAAAGACAACGTGTTTCAAAGTAGCAGACATAGAAATATGGTAGTTGTAGCACAAGAATTAATTCGCGGAAAGTCAAACTGCACGATACAAACACGTCCGTCCATGTCATTGACAAAATCAGTGTTCCATAAGAAATGGTAGTGTCCATTACTTTACCCTCAAGAACCTGCATGTCTATTTCAGCAAACCCTGATAAATGGTCACCTTGCTAGACTGAATTTTACCCTCATTGACATTTACAGTTATATTTGCATGTATATGGCTACCTCAAGTCCAGTGACATATCAAGCACTTTCCAAAAACCAAGGCGTCAGTAGTGGACCACAGGCTACTCTGCTACAGAGAACAAGATCAGGAATAATCTCACAACTGCTTAAATCATAAAACACATGGCACCTATCAATGAAGCTACTTGGGATCTATTAGGAATCCTTCACCCAATAGTTACAACAGTGCAATTATTATTAGTCCCATTGCCTCACTTTTCCTCAGAACCTGAACAGCTATATATTGCTTTGATAAGTGCATTAGTCAAACACCAATTCAGCACAAGGCTTGAACAATTACAATAGTGCCTCGATTCATCTTGAAATTATTTCTCTACAACCAATTTAAAACCACAAATGTTGACTTGCCAATGAAACTACCACAGAGAGCTACAACAAGACAAAAGCTGTTTAGGTCAAGAAATTCTGCTTAATAACTCGTACTGATGACTCTGTGAGTATTGGCTACGTTGCTATTGCTTCTTGACATGTGGTTTGGTTAAAGTCAATGGAATCAAGCATCAGGAGTCAATGGAATCAAGTATGAGGAAACGCAACCATTATTCCTGCAACTGCTTATCTCACGGCCTTTTAGCACCAGCAATCAGAGGTAAATTACTTAAGCTTCATGTCCACCACCTAAATCTACACAAAATGTACAAAAATACGTAAGCAAATAATGTCAGAAGGACAGAGTGAACAATGTATCCACCATTGAAACAAAAAGTGAAGTGTAATGACTCACTCAATGACTTTGGAGGCGTAATCTATAAAACTCAAAATACCTCAACTAGTATAGAATGATCACCTACTAGATTAGTCTCCTGACCAATACACAGCAATTCCTAAGTTTTGATACCTTTCCTGTTCGTCATTGTCGTTACGAGAAAGCAAATCTAACCGTTGGTTAATTTTAGTAACAATGGAATCAGAATTATGGCTGGCATTGCCTCTGTGCGAGTCCCATGATTTGCCACCATAGCCATAGTTTGATCCAGAGCCTTGTCCATAGCCATAGTCGTAGTCATAGACATCATAGCCTGAGGAAGAAAAAAAGAATGGACTGAGCTTGCAAGTTATCAGTGATACTAGTAACAATTTCACACTATAGAGAACAATTGATGTATTGATAGATAATGTTCATAAAAACATTAGCCAGATGACTGAAAGCTGGAGGCTATGTCTATAAAAAAAAATCATTGATCATATTATCAAATGTTTGGACTGAAAAACTAGTCGTCAGTATAGAAATCAGTTTGTAAGTGATATAGATGATACTAGTTTTTTTTTTTTAAATCATTTACAGTATAAAAATCCATATCCCATAGGTAACTAATTTTGACTTAGTAAAATAGTGCAATAGCATTTCTATCTGGAAATAAGTCAAAAGTTGAAATTTCACAAAAATTAAATGAATTACAAATGTTCAACATTGCATCAGCCAATTAAAGTAATGTTACAGTATAGTTGTAATTGTCACCAGTTTTAACGATGTGGCCAAGGTGAGGTTCCCTTCTCTTCTCTATTTGCTAGCCTACCATAGCCCCCAAAAATTTATCATCCTTTGTTCAGTACACCAATGTAACAGAAACAATATTTGACATCAAAAACAAAGAACAAGCATATCAATTAGTGGGAGGATTCTTAATGCAGAACCTGTTAAGCCTTTCAATGCAGCCACAGGTTCAAATGATAATTCCTATGTTGGTGGAGGGGCAAACAATTAAGAAAAAGGGACCAGAGTAGCTATTTTGCCTCATCAGTCTCTCCCTTTGTGTCACTGAGAATTTTTACCTGCGCCGGATGATTCAGCGTTCCAGTTTCCATATGAGCCTACAAAATGAAAGACATTTTAAATGTTTTGATTTACTTCAGATTTAAAAAAAAGTTAATTCTGATACAAGCTGACGAACAGAATATAATAACAATTCACTAAAGTTGTTCACTAAACGTTTGCTCCACTGATAAAAGACATGTAGCATTTTAGGGCCACACGGTGGCGCAACGGCATTGCTGCCTTACAGCGCCAGTAGACCCGGGTTCAATCTTAACTACGGGTGCTGTCCGTGCAGAGTTTGTACATTCTCCCCGAGACCACGTGGAGTTTCTCCGAGATCTTCGGTTTCCTCCCACATTCCAAAGACGTAGAGGGTTTGTACGTTAATTGGCCCGGTATAAGTAAATTGTCCCTAGAATGTGTAGGATAGTGTTAATGTGTGGGGACAGTGGTCGGTGCGAACTCAGTGGGCCGAAGGGCCTGTTTCCGTGGTGTATCTCTAAACTAAACTAAATTTATAAAGCAACTTCCACAACTTTGTAAAACATTTTACAGCCAATAATGTACCTACAAGTGTAACTACATTTGCATTTCAGGGAACTCAGCAGACAAACTGTTCACAATGTAAAACTCTAGCAACACAGCAATTCCTTTGCTGCAGCCATGATGTTGTGCTTGAGTTTGACTTAAAGCTAGAACCTTGAGCTACTTGTACACGTGGTGCAATAGAATGATCATTAAACCTCACAGATATCTCAGATGGTCTTAAAGGGTTCCATGACACCATCCAAGAATTCAGTAGTTATTCCCAAAGTGTTCACCAATATTTGCCTCTCAGCCAAAGATCATCCTACCAATTTCTCACAGATGTTCTTTTTCCCCTCAAACTGGTCACTGCGTTCTTACAACTAAGAGATAAACTTCACATCAAAGGTATAATTTGCTGTAAAATCTTTAGATGACAGAAATCATGATCAGTGGAATGTAAATGTAATAATTGAAGCTTTCTTTCTTTGATATATATGCAGGTTATTCTTGTGATTATGTTCATGGCAAAGACAGATTCATTAAATAATGAATTTTAAAAGTTGTTAGACACCCAAGGTAAACACAGAACATTGAAGATACTTTGGTACAGTTCACTCATACCATCTATTTTCAAACGCCATTCTTGGACATTATAGAAACATAGAAACATAGAAATTAGGTGCAGGAGTAGGCCATTCGGCCCTTCGAGCCTGCACCGCCATTCAATATGATCATGGCTGATCATCCAACTCAGTATCCCATGACCATAACAGAATTCAGAGGATCTGTTTGGTTATTGCATTTGTTACATTTATATTCCAATGTGTGTATATTTACATTACTACTGTTCACAATATTTTTAAATGTGTAATTGTTTCATTTAATTAGATGATAATTGTAAAAATCTTTCAAACAGTTGCACACATTTGGCAACCTATCTTTCTAGGAACCAATTGTTTTAACATTTGAATCAGCGTTTACATATTGGCAAATTAATCAATTCCAAAGCCGAAAAGACAGATCAAAACCAAACTACCATTGCATTATGAAAGGATGTCTTCCTGTTCTTCAGTCCCTTGAGGTTAATGGTGACTAGCTTTCACTCTTGCTGTGTGGATTCTAAGGTACCTAATGAGGCCAATGTGGAGATATATGACATGAGTCTGAAGAAGGGTCTTGACCCGAAATGTCACCCATTCCTTCTCTCCAGAGATGCTGCCTGTCCCTCTGAGTTACTCCTTCATTTTGTGTCTATCTTCCGTACAAGACACGGGAGATGGATAGATAGTATGGGAGGTGGCGCCTTGTTTCTGATGTTTTCCCATGGTTTTAGCATTCTCCAGAAGGCTCGAGATGTCATCCTGATTGTTCCTCCTTGATTTTCAGCTTTCAGGAACTGGATAACAACCTTAAATCACTGCTGCCCACCCAAATATCTCTTGCCACAAGAGTGCAGAAGAGCATGTCTTTTTTGGGCTGAGTGGAGAGGAAGCATTTTCTAGAATGGCAAGTTGTACAACTCCTTTGTCTTGCTGATGCTTTGTGCAAGGATCATTTTCTCATACACTTTGGGAAACAAGTCACGATTTTGAGCCTGGCTTCCAATTGAGTGCACAGGCAAGCTTTGTCAGCACATTGCAGCTTGATGACCGAGGTTAGAGTGACCTTAATATTGGACGATATGGGTTGCAGTTTGCTACTTGTCTTCTGAATTAGTTCACTGCAGCACAAAGCTTGCTGGAGACGTAATGCACCGTGAAAAATAGAGAAAATTGTTGGGAAGACAACACAACCTTCCTTGACACCAGTGTGCATTCAGAACCTGGGGGTTAAAATCATGACTTGCATAACAATGTGGAGCTGATGGAGAATTAACTTGAATTGCTCAGCAGCAAAACTTGAGATGTGTACTTCATGTTCCCTCTTAAATTACAGAATCAAAGGGTTTTGTCAGGTCAGCAAAGGTCCAATGCAATGATTTAAGATGGCATTGTCACAGAATGAGGAAACTATCCATTGTACATCTGGTTGAACAGCTCTACTCAAGGGGTGAAGGAGAATCTTTTCAGCCACAGGGAGGAAGGGGCTGACAAGGACTTTCCTCAGTAGAGAAATCCCTCTGCCATTACCACAATTGATTTTGAATCCATTTCTCCAAACAGAATTTCAACAGGAATGCAGTCTGTTCAGAAGTCAGTTTTACATGAAAATATAATTTAAAATGTGCTTATTCTGCTAGAGGATTTTCCCTTATTTAAGTTAACTTTTTTAGTAAGCAACTACACCGGAGAAAAGGGTTAATGTCATAGATAGACAAAAAATGCTGGAGAAACTCAGCAGGTGAGGCAGCATCTATGGAGAGAAGGAATCGTTTCGGGACCCAGAACTTCGCCTACTCCTTCTCCAGCATTTTTTGTCAACCTTCGATTTTTCCAGCATCTGCAGTTCTTTCTTAAACACAGGGTTAATGTCATTGTCAGCCATTCCAGTATAGCTTGCATAACCAGTTTTGTTTTGCTTTGTAAAACATACTGCCATCCAGGGAGACACAAAATGCTGCAGTAACTCAGAGGGACAGGCAGCATCTCTGGAGAGAAGGAATGGATGACATTTCGGGTCAAGACCCTTCTTCAGACAGAAGAAACGTTACCCATTCCTTCTCTCCAGAGATGCTGCCTGTCCCGCTGAGTTACTCCAGCATTTTGTGTTTATCTTCGATTTAAACCAGCATCTCCAGTTCTTTCCTACACAGACATCCAGGTAAGCAGCTCACTACTGCTACATTAGATCCTACTCCTTCTTGGTGCCAACTCAAAGGGAAGAGTATCTTTGGAGTAATGGAGCCCTCTGCATAACTTGCAAGCTCTACAAATTCAGGGTTATATTCCCATTTTTGAATCAGGCACTCCCCACACCCATCTCAAAATGCGCAAAAGACAAAGTGCTGGAGGAACTGACGTCAGGCAGCATCAGCGGAGGGAATGGTCAGAACTTGGCTTCAGAGCTGAACCAGAAACATTGTGTGCCCATTCCCTCCAAAGATGCTACCTGATCTGCAGAGTAACTCCAACACTTTGTGTTTTTCTCCTGTATCTGCAATTCCTTGCTGTTTAGGTCTATTATTGCCACATTCAAGCACCATTGAACATGTATTGAGGTACAGAGATGTTTGTCTTGCAAGCTATCAGCAAATCACATATAGGGAGGTTTCACGGCAGTCGGGTCACGACCCATACCGTTGCTACGCTACTACAAATGGATTACACGCGATGAACTGCAGGTAGGCACTTACCATTGTTTCCAGTGTAGTGGGCCCGTTAAAACCCACCGAAAATGTCAATTTTTGCGATGTAAATAATTATGGAAATCGGGATAAGCGTGTGAGACATTTAGCCTACTTCAGAATTCCAAAAGTGAGGAGAAATGACGGCAGATAGAAGCGAAAGCTGAAGGGACAACAACCGACAGTGCTTAGAGAACATTGGCCGTTTGCTCACTGCATTTCATCAACTAAGGTGTTTTTTCTTGATTCCTTTAGCATCTAAAAAGTTTCAGAAGTGATAAATCTGGCTGTAATTTTTTTTAAATCGCCCATGGTTCCCGTGGGTTTTTACATACAAAATGAAAACGCATCTGAAGAAAAATTTACAGCCAGATTTATCACTTCTGAGAATTTTTAGATACCAAAGGAATCATGAAAAACACAAATAATGCCTTACTTGATGAAATGCAGTAAGCAAACGCAATAATTCCCAATATTTTCAATTCCGATATCTGCACGTCCAATGTTTACCAAGCACTTTAGCTGCTGTTGTCCCTTCAGTTCTCGCTTCTCTATAGCTAAATTTAGCTTCATTTTTGGAATTCTAAAGTTGGGTACATGTCTCTCACACTTACCCCGACCCCCACGATTTTTTTCAGCGCATAAATTCAACATTTTGGCAGTTTTTAACAGATAGGAAAGTACGCGTGTTTAGCATTAATAACATATACCGGAAGTGACGGATGTCCTCCAGATGGATTTAGCGACTCCGTGCGTCGTGACCTTTCGTGCAACCCCCCTATACCTTACAATAGAAGTACAATAGATGCAGCAAAGTTTAAGACAGAGTACAGAATTGATGTCAATCATACATGCAGTTACCCAAACGGGGCAGAGCTAATTTTGCATCCGCAATTTAAAAATGAACATTAAAAAAAATAAGTACAAACGTTGTAAATCTTAAATGAATGCATAACACTCAGTATGTGTAGGAATGGAGATGGTGGTTTAAACCGAAGATAGACACAAAAAGCTGGAGTAACTCGGCATCACTGGAGAAAATAGGTGACGTTTCGGGTCGAGACCCTTTGCTTCTGACTGCCTCAGTAGTTCGGGCAGCATCCGTTGGAAATGAGTTAACGTTTCAGGCTGGGAACCCTAGGTTCACTGTTTCTCTTCCTTCAGGTGCGCCCGACCTGCCGAGTGTTCCTAACACCGCCCGCCACGGGCGTGCACCATGGCGGGGACGGGAGCACTGGGAAGAGCGCGTGCACGTGCATGCGAAGCGCGCGCCCATCAGCTGGACTGGCACCATTTTGTAAGGGAGAGGTCGGGGATAAGCCTTGCTGCCGCCGTTCAGATCAAAGATCTTATAGGATCTTTGGTTCAGATTGGGCCGGACTGTGAGGGAGCAGAGGCATCTGCTCTCGACTGCTGGGGCGGCAGAGATAGAGTTGGTGGCGCAGCGGTAGAGTTGCTGCCTCACAGCGCCAGCGACCCGCTTTCAATGCTAACTACGGGTGCTGTCTGTATGGAGTTTGTAGTCTCCTCGTGAGAACCCTGCGTGGATTTTCTCTGGGTGCTCCAGTTTCCCTCTCACACACCAAAGATGTCCCTAGTGTGTGTAGCATAGTGTAAGAAGGAACTGCAGATGCTGGAGGAAGCTGGGTCTCGACCCGAAACGTCACCCATTCGTCCTCTCCAGAGATGCCGCCTGTCCCGCTGAGTTACTCCAGCATTTTGTGTCTATCTTAGGTTTGTAGGCTAATTGGCTTTCGTAAACTAGTCCCCAGTGTGTGAGTGTGTGTAGGAAGGAACTGCAGATGCTGGTTTATTGAAACCCAGGAATAAATTGTAAGCAAGTAGAAAGTGGCCACTTGGTTAGTGAAAGAACCAATTCAAGACATCCCCATCTTGTATCTCTAAACAACTGAGCTACGTTCACGGAGTCAGAAGGGTCATAGAAACATAGAAAATAGGTGCATGAGTAGGCCATTCGGCCCTTCGAGCCTGCACCGCCATTCTATATGATCATGGCTGATCATCCAACTCAGTATCCTGTACCTGCCATCTCTCCATACCCTCTGATCCCTTTAGCCACAAGGGCCACATCTAACTCCCTCTTAAATATAGCCAATGAACTGGCCTCAACTACCTTCTGTGGCAGAGAATTCCACAGATTCACCACTCTCTGTGTGAAAAATGTTTTCCTCATCTCGGTCCTAAAAGACGTCCCCCTTATCCTTAAACTGTGACTCCTTGTTCTCGACCAGAAACGTCATCCATTCCTTCTCTCTAGAGATGCTGCCTGTCCCGCTGAGTTACTCCAGCATTTTGTGTGTTTCCTACGTTTACGGACAGTCGGTCCGCAGTGCGAGGGTTGCGATGGGGAGAAGGCGGGTGAGGGGGTGACCGGCCGGAGGCGGCTTGGAGCCGCGGTCGAAGTGGGAGGCCTCGACTACCCGTGCAACCTAACCTAGCCCCGCCGTTGAGTGACGTGAGCAGCAGCCAATCATGCGACAGGACTCCGCCCACCGACGGGTTCTTCAGCCAATCACCTCGGGAGGGGGCGGGACTAGCGCGGGGGGCGGGACCAGCAGGGTTGGTTGCTGCTTGATGCGAACCATCTTCAGGTAAAAAAAAAACCACACGCACTCCAATACCGCGACGACAATCTCTCTTTCCAAATGCACGGCGGTCACAGTGAGGAAGGGTATATGGAGATCAAACCTCCCGTGGCGCTTGTGAAGCCGCGCTGGACTGACCTGAATAACGACCGTCCATTTTGCTTCGGAGAGAAGTCCGCCGCCGCGACCAGCTACCTACCACTCACCCGGATGTACCCCCGCCCGCTGCCGCCCATTGGTCGGGCCCGAGGTGTGTGGGCGGGCCTTAGGGGCGCTGCCCCAATCCTGATTAGCCGTAATTAACGTCAATCATTCCCCCCCCTAACGACTGTAACCATGGATGTGAGTCTATATTGGAGAGACACACATTTGTTGGATTAACTCAGCGGGTCAGGCAGCATCTCTGGCCATAGATACAAAGTGCTGGAGTAACTCAGCGGGTCAGGCAGCATCTCTGGCCATAGATACAGAGTGCTGGAGTAACTTAATGGGTCAGGCAGCATCTCTGGCCATAGATACAAAGTGCTGGAGTAACTCAGCGGGTCAGGCAGCATCTCTGACCATAGATACAAAGTGCTGGAGTAACTCAGCGGGTCAGGCAGCATCTCTGGCCATAGATACAAAGTGCTGGAGTAACTTAATGGGTCAGGCAGCATCTCTGGCCATAGACACAAAGTGCTGGATTAACTTAGTGGGTCAGGCAGCATCTCTGGAGATAGATACAAAGTGCTGGAGTAACTCAGTGGGTCAGGCAGCATCTCTGGAGATAGGCGACACAAAGTGCTGGAGTAACTCAGTGGGTCAGGCAGCATCTCTGGCCATAGACACAAATTGGTGGATTAACTCAGCGGGTCAGGCAGCATTTTTGGAGATAGACACGGGACAGGCAGCATCTCTTAAGAGAAGGAATGGAGGATGTTTTGGGCCGAGACCCTTCTTCAGACTGAGAGTCAAGGTTGGGGCATTAGAGACATGGATGAGTAAGGTGTGAAAACGACAGATCAATGCAGACAATGGTTACGGAAATGTAGAATGGTTCAATTTTACATCAGGGGAAGGTGACAACAAAGCATACAATCAGCAAAATTAATCAGGACAGTTAAACTAGTCAGAGAATTAGGAGGGGGAAACAGACATAGAGGGAAATCAGTCTGAAGATGGGTTTCAGCCCGAAACGTCGCCTATTTCCTTCGCTCCATAGATGCTGCTGCACCCGCTGAGTTTCTCCAGCATTTTTTTGTGTACCTTAGAGGGAAATCAATAGTTGCTTGAAGTTAGAGAAATCAATATTCATCCCAAAGCAATATTATAACCGATATTACCTGATTGGGAGCGTTTAGCCTTGTTGAGTGCGATGGTGGGGCTACTGGACATTTATTTATTTCGTTGAGTAGGTTTATTTATTGTCAAGTCAAAAGCTTTTGTTGCTTGCTAACTTGGAAAGACAATTCCAATCGAGCCATTCTCAGTGTAGATGCATGATAAAGGGAATAACGTTTAGTGCAAGATAAAGCCAGTAAAGTCCGATCAAAGATAATCAAATGTCTCCAATGAGGTAGATAGTAGTTCAGGACTGCTCTTTAGTTCTACAGCCTATGCTCCAACTTTCCCTCTTGTAATGCTAAATTTAAATTCCTGCTTAAATCATTTAAAAGCTTATTCCTCCCCCCTCCCCTCCCTCCCCCTAAATTTCCTGGATCTGCAGTTTTATTTGGCTTCTAAATTTGGAATATAGAATATTGGAATACAACTTAAGGGAAAGAGTTGGACTTTCATGTCATAAATTTTAGATACATTTCCCTAGGTTATAGTATCTATTTTAAAAAGTGTGTAACATCTGCAGGATATCCAAAACTCTCGGCACACTCCACACATTAAGCAGGTCCTGGCAATTAATCTGCCATTTGTGGGCGGCAGTGGTACAGCAGTAGAACTGCTGCCTCACAGCGTCAGAGACCTGGATTTGATTCAGACCTTGGCTACTGTGTATAGTTTGCATATTCTCTTTGATCACGTGGGTTTTCTTCGGGTGCTCTGATTTTCTCCAACGTTCCCATGTGAGTAGGTGATTGTTGATCGGTATGGGCTGAAGGGCCCGTTTCCACTATCTGCAATTATCCAATTCATTCCAATTTAGGTAGGTTGATTTATACAAAGTGTAATGCATTAATTACCATATGATAAGCCTCAAAGCCATTTCCTTACAAATCTCTTGGGTCTTGACCCAAAACATCACCCATTCCTTCTCTTCAGTGATGGTGTCTGTCCCACAGAGTTACTCCAGCTTTTTGTGTCTATCCCCAAAAAGACCTGCTCCTTTTGATTATAAATGAGTGTTCACAATTTATTCCACTGTTGATGAATGCATTCTAATGCAAATTTGTCCAAAATATCCATAAAAACATGCAATTAGTAATCTGAATAATCAATTTTTTCCAGAAGTCGAATCAGCCCCCTTCTTCAGACATGAAGCATCACCTGCCCATTCTCTTCATAGATACTGCATGACCTCTAGCACTTTGTATGTTTTGGTAAAGATTTCAGCATCTGCAGTCTCTTGTCTCCATTTCAGTATTTTTTAGCTTATAAAAGTAGAGATATTCACGAGAGGGACACCACTGAGACCATAGTTGGAGTATGGTGCACAATACTAGTCTTTATCTAGTGAAGAATGTTAATACATTGGATGCAGTTCAGAGAAAGTTTTCTGGAGTACACCCTGAATGAGTGGATTGTCTAATGAGCAAAGTTGGACAGCACTGGAATTTGGAAGAGGGGCAACTAGCTTAACACATAAGATGCTAAGTGGTCTTCATAGAGTGAATGTGGAAATAACATTCTCTCAGTGAGAGAATTCAGTACAAACTGTTACTGTTTCATGACTTGCCCATTTGTGGAGAGGACACATTTTGTTCTTTGTACGATGGAGTCTTTGGTACTCACTTCCTCAAACTGCACTCAAACCACTCTTTAAAATGATTCAAGGCAGAGGTAACTGGATATTTGATAAACAAAAGGGTGAAAGGCTATTGTGGGTGGAGAGGAACATGAAGTAAGGTGACAATCAAGTCAGCCACAATCTTATTAAGAATGAAGCAGTTTAACTTCTGCTGATAATTTGATTGCTTATATCTTCAGTTCCTGAGCAAGTTACAGGTCAGATTTGCCTTTAAACAATTGTGTTTGTTAAAGCCAGACTGTTGGGTATTCAGTAGCCAGACAATATTGCGAAGGGATTAGATGTTGTTTCAGACCGATTGACTTCCATTTCTAACAGATGCTTTCCAATTAGGTGAACGGTACAGTAAATGAAACTAGATACTGCGTGATCAGTTTCGCAGATATGGTGCATCTATACGAGGCGTCGTCTCTCAAGTAGGTGACATCTGTCAGCAAGGATCCCTATCATCCACTCTTCCTGCTACCATCTGGCAGATAAACCTGATGTCGCACAACACCGGGTTCAGGAACACCTGCTTTCCTTCAACTATCTGGTTCTTTAACAAACCCACACAATCCTACTCCTACCTTGACAAAGGAACACTAGACTACATCATGCACCACCACAGACTTGCTCTTTTTGTTTACCTCATTGTGATTTGCAATAATATATTGTTCTTTTGCAATCTTTTTTCTGCCTCTCAGAATTTTGTGAAATGTCTGTATGATTGCTGTACAATTTATGTTTTTGTACTGATCAAATAAGAGATATAGACCAAATAGTGCTTTTGGATTACTGACCAAAAACTATCCCACATGAACAACTGCCCAATTGCAACAATATACTTCCAATTTCGTACCACACTCTCCTCATCATCTTGTTCTCCAAAACACAAGACAATAATTTTAAAAATTAGATTGTCATGGTTTACAGTGCCAAAGTGTGCTGCAACCTAACAAATTAACACACAAGTCCAATTATAGAAAGAATGTTTATTGTAAAATGTTCCACACAAAGGTTCAGGAGAGATTACGGTCTACATCATTGTGAAAAGCCATTCAGCACATTACACAGGGAGCATTTACTAGACTTTTGAAACTATGGAACAATCAGCTGGAACTTAAGTACAGCAATAACAAATCTACCTGCAAGTCAAACAAAGAGTAACGTTAAAACTAATACAAGCTTCAGAGAATGACAGGGGAACATAATCATCTGTCCACATTTTTCAGGAAGTCGGGCTAAATTATTCTAATTCTGTATCAAATGACAATGGATCATCTTCTCCCTCCAGAATCTTATCTTCATCAGCTTCAAGACATTCCTCAGGGTCCTTGCTTTCAATAGCATCATCATCTGCGTCGCCCAAGTCTTCGTCTTCAGGGTCTCCTTCTGCCACCTCCATTTCGTCATCCACAGTATTAATTGGTTCCTCAGATGCATCTATTCCTTCCCCTGCAGTGACGTTTTCTTCTCCATCTTCACCACCCTCTCCTTTATTCTCTCCCTTCACACCTTCTACCCCTCCCTCTCCACCTTCTCCCTCCTTGGTTTCCTCTCCCCCTTCGCCCGCCACCCCTTCTCCCTCGCCACCTTCTTTCTTCTCACCATCATTGGTACTGTCATTGAGCCCATCACCCTCGCCATCACCTTCACCCTCATGTATTGCACCCTCTTCTTCATCTTTGTCATCTGGATCATCAGTGAATGGTTTTTCTCCCTGTGAAAAGAGCAAAATTAAGTACGAAAGACTTGCAAACAAAATTACCCGCAGTAGGTGTAATCCTGAAAGTAACGCTTCATTATGCTTTTAAAAGAGTCATTACTTTATTCCTTCCAGCCAAGGGACAGAGTAAGGAATTCTCTACCTTAGTCTACTTTCAAAGAGATCTTGGGCATCAAGAAATGAATGCTCATTTCAGAACGAGTTTCATTCACATAAACAAAATCTAACATTACTTGAAGCACCTTTGCCCCAACCATTTCAAAATTAGTGTGAATGTCAAAACAAAAAGTTATATTGATAAAAGCAAGCAGAAACAAAAGGAATATAGAATATAGAAGTTTAGTGTTTAAGGGAACAGTACTCAATGTTAGACCCAAAATGTTGGGGTAATTCAGCGGGACAGGCAGCATCCCCGGAGAGAAGGAATTGGTGACGTTTCAGGTCGAGACGCTCCTTCAGATTGAGAGTCAGTCTCAGTCTGAAGAGTCTTGTCCTAGAACGTCTCAGTTTCTCTCCAGAGATGCTGCCTGTCCCTCTGAGTTACTACAGCAATTTGTGTTTATTCTTCGGTGTAAACTAGCATAGTCATATAGTGATACAGTGTGGAAACAGGTCTTTCGGTTCAACTTGCTCACACTGGCGAACATATCTCAGCTACACTAGTCCCACCTGCCAGCATTTGGTCCATATCGCTCCAAACCAGTCATATCCATGTAGCTGACCAGCTGCATCTTAAATGTTGGGATAATCCGTGCCACTGCCTCCTCTGGCAGCTTGTTCCATGCATCCACCATCCTTTGTGTGAAAAAGTCACTCCTCAGATTCCTATTAAACCTCATACACATCTATAAGATCACTCCCTCATCCTCCTGCGCTCCAAGGAATAGAGTCCCAGCCTACTCAACTTCTGCCTATAGCGCAGACCCTCTAGTCCTAGCAACATCCTCGTAAATCTTCTCTACCCTTTCCAGCTTAACAACATATTTCCTATAACACGGTGCCCAGAACTGAACACAACACCCTAAATGTGGCCTCACCAATGTCTTATACCACTGCAACATGACCTCCCAACTTCTATACTCAATACTGTGGCTGATGAATGCCAATTTGCTAAACGCCCTTTTGACCACCCGATTTACCTGCGACTCCACCTTCAGGAAGCTATGCACCTGCACTACTAGATCCCGCTGCTCTACATTACCCAGAACCCTACCATTCACTGTCCATGTTAAGACTTCCCAAAATGTAACCTCATTTTTCTGCATTAAATTCCTTCAACCATTCCTCAGCCCACTTGGTCAATGGATTCAGATCATGCTGTATTTTTTCACAACCATCTTCACTATCTGCAAAACCACCCACTTTAGTATCATCTGCAAACTTGCTAATCTTGCCATATATGTTCTTATCCAAATTATTGATATAGATGACAAACAGTAACTGGCCCAGCACCAAACCCTGAGGCACACCACTAGTCACAGGCTTCCAGTCCGAGAAGCAACCTTCCATCATCACTCTCTGCTTCCTTCCATGAAGCCAATTTTCTATCAATTAGCAGTTCCTTCCTTCAATGTTAACAAGTTATTGGGATTTTGTGATAGAACTTTGTCCCAGGTCAAACAGGAATGCACAATGAGAAAATTAATTTCTCCCTGGCCCCAAAATCGTTGATTCGGGAAATCAATTACACTTAAAGAAAGTAACAATTCTTACTTTAACATATTTCTCCAGCATTGTTGCAATGTTGCTGTTGTTCAGGATGCTCTTAGCAATAACCAGGCTACCCTTTTTGGCTCTCTCAAGAGCAATCTAGAAAGGAGTTCAAAAACACAGCATTAACATTAACAGCTCTAAAAGTGACAATACATAGAGATATTAGAGCATAGACTCAATGGGCCAAACAGTTTTGCTCCAAGTGGTGTTGAAATTGTTCCACTTACTTTGCGGTTCCTGGTGTGCTCAGCTGACCTTAAATGTTGTGCAATGAAGCCAGTCTGCATTGGGATGAAGAGATCACAGGCCATACAATGAGCCGCCTCCACCTTTTTCATGCACTGCTCCATACCAATACCTACAGCAGAACTCAGAATCAGTGATGGCAAATAAAAATTTAATTAATTAATCCTCCAGCCAAACTATGCCCACTTTATAAGAAGCAATGTATTAATGTTGTAGAGACAATAAAGCTTGACGTTTTGAGATCAATTACCTTTTTCATAACAGTAAGGTGATCCACCTGATATATTAATTCTGTTTTCTTCACAGCCTGACTTCCATGTTGTTTCATTTCAGATTTCCAGAATGTTCAATATTTTTCATTTGGATCTACTGCTGGTTGGTTTTGGTTTAGTTACAAAAATTAAAATCAACCCAGTTTTAACACCAATTGTAAAATTCTACCCAGTATGCCAGATTTGGCAGAATCCAAAGCTGATATTTGTAAAGTTTTTACTTAATAAGTTTGGCATTTCTTTAAGCCTCATGACTGTAAAGGGCATTCAGGCCCAATAATGCGGGCCTGAATCAAACACTGTGGCGTGTCCTCTGCTATGCCTGGGCTATAGTTTTGCCTTTGGATCATTAACGTGGAGGTAGACACATTTTATATATTGACAAATAGCAGGGTATAGAAAAGTGCACTGAAGAGTTCAGGCTAAAATATATCATCCACAATCATGAAATGGTAGGACATGTTTGAAGACCCTGATGGCCATCACCCATGGATATTTTCATTAGTTTATAAAAATATACTGTACCTTTCCTGCATTCACAAATAGTTTACTAAATACATCAATGTAAGAAATCGGGTAAATAATTGCAGGGTAGAAATGATTAAATTATAACTAATTGATACTGCTCAAAGGTAATTCAAATGAAATTAAACAAATACAAAAAGCTATTAGTTTCCTGCGTACCCTGAAGCACATCATGTTGCTGCGTCAGTTGCTTCTTTAGAATAGTTTCATCTCCTATCTGCTCTCGACGTTTCTGCGTCTTTTTGTTCTTGTTTGAAATGTATTCCTGAAACAAAACACAAAGACAGTTAACATTCAACATATCTAAGGGATTCCCTCAATTGCTACTAATTGGTGACGAACATGCACGATCTCAGCTCAGTTAAGGGCCTGTCCCACTAACGCGACTTTTCAGCAACTGTCTTCGACCTTCAAGCCAGAGGGCACTCACCTTAAAAACCTCGAGCTGGATCGACCATCAGCTATGAAACTTCAGCACACACACACACACAACACAAAGACGGGGGCCAGGGAAAACGGGGGAGCGCTGTCTGAAATTCACACCCGCGATGAACAGGAAGGTAAAAGACGGCTGGCACAGTGTACGGTAAGTCTTTTAACAGGCGGGGAGGGGGGGGGCGGGGGGAGAGAAGGGGGGCGGGAAGAAGGAGTGGAGACACCTTTAAGAAGCCAGACAACTTTTAATAAAGTTTAACAGGCATTTAACATTACCAATCAGTTTTCCTTGGTTCTGAAAACTCCAATGAGCCAATTATAATGCCCGGTCAGCAAAGGAGGTTGCCCACGGTTACCTCAACTGCCTATAACTACATGGCGACCCCACTACCACTGCACTACGAGTTCAAAAGAACCATGCCGACCAATTTTTACTTGCGGAAAATTTTTCAGCGAGCTGAACATTTTTCCTCGACCAAACCGAGGCCGCGAGTATGCGGGAATTTCCCTCGAGCATGAAGGAGAGTTACAGTGACCTCCTAGGACCACGTGTCGACCATGCTGCGAGTGCAAACTCTTCTAAACTCGCAAATTAGGTTGCCATAGTGGGACAGGCCCTTTAAGCATAAAGAACAATTGGCTCAAGGAATTAATTAGTTGCCATAATGTTGACTATCTATACCATGAACATCTATACCAGTGATTCCCCACGTCGCACAAGGTTGCATTCCTAGAAAACAGTCTGAATAGCGAGCAATCTAACGTAACGCAAAACCATCTGTACGTGCGTCAAGAATGTGAGTTTGAAAAATAAATTTTGTGCTTCCTCATATTCCACACACGTTCCGTGAGAACAAATGTTATTGTGACTCCAATTTTTGTGTGTGGATCTGAGAATTTTGTTGGGGCCAATTTCTATAACTTGAATGGCTGAAAAGGGAGCGGAGGGGAGGGAATGTTAACGTCTGACCATGCAAATAAAACAGAACTCCAGTGTGATGGCTACTAAGCTCAAGAATACACAATAGGCAGAGACTCATCCACATAACAGAATGCTGATGTCTCAATTTTTATGAACATAACACATGACAGAGAGCACACCAATCGCTCATTTTAAAAGCACTGAAGCAGTTGTATTTGGATAAGGTCGGATGATGGATATTACATAAAGATTTAATATTTTGGACCTGGTCCCATCCACCAACAGGCCAGAATTAATTTTTAAATGCATAAACATGTAGTTTGAATGGATAGTTTTTAACCTCTAACAATTTATCTGCTCAAGTCAGTAATCCTTCGAGCAAAGCAGAAGCTTTGTTAGTCCTTCGTCAATACCTAGTAATCATCAGACAGAGTAATACCTAGTAATTATCAGCGGCAGAGAGAAGTATCAGATGGGACCAATGGCCAGAGCCCCAGTTCACAATTACTACAGGATCCTTTTAGGGAGAACGTGGTTGCAAAATAACAAAGAAAAGCAAGCAACGTGTGACAACAGACCACTGATGTAATCTGGACACTTCTCCATGCTCAATACTATGAAATACAAGGACAGGAGCATGTTTCAATGTTTCATTTAATTTACAAATTTGAAGTTATATTGGAATTTATTCTGAAAGCAGCAAGGCCATCAAACCTTCACCTAGGGTTTCACACCGAGGGAAACAACTATCAATCAAATTTCAAAAGCCACAGTATTTATATCCTGTATTATAGAAACAACTTCAAAACACAACAATATACATACATCCAAGAAGTCTGCGGTTTCAGGTTTGAGCTTGGTCCCGATAAATTTTAATGTCTCCTTATGAAATTTGCTCTTCATATGATTAGCAATTTCCTCATCTTCAAATGTTCGAAACTTACAGACTGAACAGGCATATGTTATCCTGCAAGAAACAAAGCAGAATTAGCCTATGAACATCAGGCCCTGGCCAAATTCATGATCTTATGAGAGTTTTCTTACACTTCCAAGTACACTGGATTTATACTTAGGTTTGTAATATCAACCAAACGTAATTGTTACAAAATCATAAGGGGATTGGCAGTCTCCAAATTCAAATGCCACACACATTGTTAATCTTCCATCGCAGAACTTAATGTTCTGGACAGTTAGCTCCTCCAGATCACTGGTATAGCAACTCCAAAATTAAAAGAGTTGCCTACAAAAGGACTACAAAACCTGAAAAAAGACAAAATGCTGGAGTGACTCAGCAGGTCAGGCTGCATACCAGAACACGGATAGATGACATTTTAAGTCTGGATCCTGCTATTTCCTTCCCAAAATCCGTAGAAGACATCCCTGACATACCCAATGTTTCTGCCTGCTCCTTCCCCACAGAACTCATCACCATGATTCCATCCAACCCCCCCCCCCGTCCTGTCCCTTCCGACCTACATCTGAGACACCTCGTATGTCTTTCAATTCTTCAATAACTTTCAATTTCTCAACCTCATTGCATTATCATTACCATGGATACCAGCCGCTTTTTACCTCCATCCCCCACCAGGAATGTCTCAAGGACCTCCAGATCTTTTTTGAACAGAGACCCAATCAATATTAATCCACTATAAAATTGCTCCTCGACTACATAACCAAACTCATCCAATTCTGCTGCTTATGAAAGCAAAGGCAAAAAAGGAAAGACAATGAGAATCTAATATCTTTTATTAAGTATACTACAATTTTCAGTAGATTGTAACTTTTAAAACAAGCAAACAGTAAAATCGATCTCTCAACCATTCTTAAACTTGGCTAAAGACATCCAAACACATTACCTCTCTGCAAGGCGGTCACGATTCTTTTTGGGCTTGCCAGACTTTTTCTTCTCTTGCATAGTTGGAACTATTTAAAGGAAAAACCAATATCACAACATTAAAACAATGCCTAAATCATGTTGCATATTTGTATATACAATACCCATCATAATGTTTGGGACAAAGACCCATAATTTATTTATTTGGCTCTGTTGTCCACAATTTGAGGTTTGTAGTACAAAAAAAAAAAAAGATCACATATGGTTAAAGTGCACATTGTCAGATTTTAATAAAGGCCATTTTCATACATTTTGGCCATGTAGAAATTACAGCTGTGTTTATCCATAGTCTCCTCATTTCAGTGCACCTGCTTCACATGTGTTTGTAATTGCTCAGGTGTGTTTAATTGCCTCCTTAATGCAGGTATAAAAGAGCTCTCAGCACCTAGTCTTTCCATCACCTTTGGAAACTTATTGCTGTTTACCAACATGAGGACCAAAGCTGTGCCAATGAAAGTCAAAGAAGCCATTATAAGACTAAGAAACAAGAATAAAACTTAGAGACATCAGCCAAACTTTAGGCTTACCAAAATCAACTGTTTGAAACATCATTAAGAAGAAAGAGACCCTGGTGAGCTTACTAATCGCAAAGGGACTGGCAGGCCAAGGAAGACCGCCACAGCTGATGACAGAAGAATTCTCTCCATAATAAAGAAAAATCCCCAAACACCTGATTGACAGATCAGAAACACACTTCAGGAGTCAGGTGTGGATTTGTCAATGACCACTGTCCGCAGAAGACTTCATGAACAGAAATACAGAGGCTACACTGCAAGATGCAAACCACTGGTTAGCTGCATAAATAGGATGGCCGGGTTAGTTTGCCAAGAAGCACATAAAAGAGCAACCACAGATCTGGAAAAAGGTCTTGTGGACAGATGAGACGAGATTAACTTATATCAGAGTGAGGGCAAGAGCAAAGTATGGAGGAGAGAAGGAACTGCCCAAGATCCAAAGCATACCACCTCATCTGCGAAACACGGTGGTGGGGATGTTATGGCCTGGGCATGTATGGCTGCTGAAGGTATTGGCTCACTTATCTTCATTGATGATAGAACTGCTGATGGTAGTAACATAATGAATTCTGAAGTGCTCAAGTTCAAACAAATGCAGCAAAACTCATTGGCCGGGTACTGGCCAACGAGTACCTGGCCAATGATCATCCATGACCAATGTCAGATAAGCAATTTAACCAGAAACTGATAGGATGAGATGAAGGACAAAGGAGAACAAAGTTAGCAAGAAATTGGAGGCCAATGATCAATCTTTTAGGATTCTCAAGGGAAAAATACAAGAGGCCTCAAAGGACCATTGCAGGGAAGCTCCTCAGCATCAGCACAGCTTGTTCTCTTCAAATTCAGGAATGCTTCTGATAAGACAAATTACACAAACATGGCCCTCATTTACTAAATTCAACAATTACAAATGTCCAAGTATGAATCGCTTAATCCTACAAAAATGAATTTAAGGCAAGAGACGGAGACAATAACATTTACACATACAGATTCCACAGGTTGGCACCCTAGTGTTGAGATTAGCCAGTTATGCAACAGTTCTGTAATCAAACTTACAGCGTTTTGGTTTCTTCTCACTTGGATCCTTGTCCTCACCACCCTGGAAAAGAATGGAAGTATAATTAAAATTTCAGGTGCAGAACTTTGCATACCCCACCCTACCTGTGCAACTATGTTCAAATGTCAGAGCAAATATACAATTTCAATAAGGATACTGCATTTTCAATTCTATTCCTGCAGTTTGGAGGTTTAAACTCAATTTATCATTTTTTTGGGCAAGATTTATCAATAGTGATAATTGAATCATCACCTGGCCGGAGGAGAAAAACCAGAGTCACTTCAAACAGTTTTACTGCCACATAAATGGGATAATTCACGGTTAGCAAATATGGGGATTGAATCTGATGCAGTACTGTGCACTGAACCTGAAGGCCAGCAGGCCACAACGCCTCTCACTCTGTGCAGTGCTGCTAAAGGGATGAATATGGGCGACCAGTTTTTACCCTCCCATCACTATACTGAAACAATGCCATGTGATTAACATAAATCTACTTGGCAAAAGCTCACCGTCAGTGCTACACCTGTGTCAAAGGAGACTAGAGGCTTTTTAGCGAGCATCATTATTATTTTACTGAAGAAGTAACCCAGAGATATGAACCGTATAAAACACCTATGATAAATGGAGAATTTAATGCAAGCAAATTTGAAATAATAGAATTGACTAATAAATATCTGGAAATAAAAGCGAATAAGATAAATGATAGCCACAAAATCACCATAATTGCCATTCAGGAAAGGGAAACTATAATACTGGGTTGTCTCATGATGCACTCAGTTCAAGAACACAATTAGGGATTGTCAATTATTCTTGTCTTAAGGACTGATATCCACGCCATATGAAAGAACAATGTGTTTATGAATCCAAGCAATTACAAACTGAAAGTAACCATTCATCCAAATTGAACGAGTCGGCCAACATTCGAGACATTTTCATTCATCTCTATCTTCATCACAATTCCACATTTGGCAACCAAACAAACCGTTTAGGTTTAATTAGCAGCAAATTACCATGTCCTGGTTGAGGTATTTTTGGAGAAGTCAAATGATGGTAGTACTTACTGAATCAACTCCATCGTCCTCTTTGTCTTCTAAAAAAAAAACCAAAATAATTGCCCGAGTGGTTATTATGTCTGACCAACACAGAAGGGTTCCAACTAAATAAGATTAAGTGCCAATTCGTTAATTAAATTATGATATTTGTTCACTGACAAGCATAACTTGGATTTCACAAAATTAACATAATTTGCATATATCCGAGACAAATATTTCACAGCCTACATAGCAACAAGAAGGTAGACACAAAATGCTGGAGAAACTCAGCGGGACAGGCAGCATCTCTGGATAGAAGAAATGGGTGAAGTTTCAGGTCAAGACCCTTCTTCTGAAGAAGCGTCTCGACCCAAAACGTCACCCATTCCTTCTCTCCAGAGATGCTGCCTGTCCTGCTGAGTATCTCCAGCATTTTGTCTACCTTCGATTTAAACCAGCATCTGCAGTTCTTTCCTATACATAGCACCAAGAGCTCCCCAATTCATGTTTCTATAACTACCACATTGGAAATATCTCCATCCAAATTATTAAAAGCACAAACCTATAAACTTTAACTGATTATACGTACAATGTCCTGCACCACAGTAGCCAGCATTATTTAACATATTTCATGAAAACTCCATACAAATTAAAGATCAATTTGCCACTCATAAAATCTAATAAAGCAACCAAAACTATTGGTAAATTCCAAGTCTCAAACATTTTTTTTACAGTCATAACAAGGCTCTTCCACTTCCTTTCTCCACCCCATTTGCAGTAAAGGGCAATATTCTATTTGCTAACCCTCTGCACCTGAGCCTGCTCAGCATTTATTCTCAAGCTCAAATAAAGAGGCCAACATCCACATGACTCCTCTCACTGCCAAGAGAATACAAGGTTCAAGTAAGTAAAAAAGTAATGTCCAGTACCAGCATCTTCTTCAACCTCATCATCATCTGTTTTTGCTTGCTTGTTTTCAGGGTCTTCAGTACTACTTGTTGACTGTTTCCTCTTCCTGCCTGGACCACCTATAACCTTCTTTCTCTGATAAGAAACAAAGATAGCCTGCACTGAAATCAGATTTCAAACTATTAAGCATTTAACTCGTTAAATAAAAGGCCATTTTAAATTAATTTCAGGGTTTCTTTGGGTATAATTTAACCAAGGCCAGACGACAAAAAACGATTAATAATAAAACCCTATATATTTTACATCACACCAGTGTTGGAAACATGTTAATCTGCAATTCAAACCAGAACCAGGCTAGTGCTGGTGTACCAATTACTGCTTGAAAATGCAAAATATTAGATTACAGTAATAATTTATTTCCTCCAATAATTTATTGTGAGGTTTTTTTTTTGTTTAATCACAGCATGGTATAATAAACATTCTTAAAAATGCTGATCAAAATATTTTTGCCCAACCCAACTTTCCCCAATACAAGGACGACCCTTCCCCCCTCCCCCACCACTGTTAATCAGCTATGACCTAGTTTATATCTGAACTGCAAAGTCCAAGGACAACAGGTACTGCTTTGAGGGATGGGGCAAGTAAGAGTAAAGAGGAAAAACAAATCTTTTACAGTGTTACAACAAATTAAAACACTGAAATGCTGCGCAGAATGAATTACTTTGAAGATGGTCGCACAAAGCTTGAAAACAATTAAATCATCTTAAAATCTGAACGTTTACTCAAATTCTAAATGCAGCTACAAATTCTTCCACAGATCGGAAAGGTCCCTGAAAATTATATTTATAGTCAAGCACATTAGCAGAATGAGAACCTGATTTAATATTAAAAAAAGGTTGATGGGCACTGCATTTTTAACTTGGCTTTTTTGATCTTTCACTAATTATACCCACTGGCCACTGAGTAAAATAAAAATGCTTTTGTTTTTAAGAAAGGTACTTACGCCTCTGGTTCGAATCTTGTCTCTCCTTCGCTGTCTGCCACCAAACGCTCTTGCCGAGCCTTGAGCTCGGAACAGGTCCATTGGGATAATGTTTGGGGAGAAGAGCGAAGGGAGGTTTCTGGTGGAGGGGGCAGCATTGTAGCCTCTGCCTCCCATTGGCATCTCATTCCAATGTGCAGACATCCGCCTGGAACTTCCAGGCTGCATGTAGGGGTCATTCCAGTTTGCTCTCCTATTTGGAGCCCAGTCTCTAGACCAGTTCTGACCCCGTTGGCTACCATATGCTCTGTTGTGGTACTGATCTCTGCGAGTCCCGTAGGAGTTGTCGTAGTGGTCATAGTGACCTCCATAGGAATCGTTATAATTAGGTCCAGAATCACCGTAACCATAGCCGTAGCCAGATCTGTACGGATCATGGTCATTCATTGAAGACCTGGAGTCATAGGACTCATAAGGTGTAAACCTGAAAGAGTTGCAGAGCAAGCAAGGAAGCTAATCAGTAGCTGGAAAGGACGATGGCACAAGCCTGCCAATCAGTGAAAGCAGACTAAAGACTAAACAGGATATTTCAGGTAATCATGGTGCTTGAGGTTTTATGTTGTCTGTAACATTGTCTAAATTACTAACTGCAGTAACTAGTGATGGCTGAGCAACCAATACATCAAATATATCAGTAATGGAGCAAACAGCCTCTAGATGTTTAATGTTAAAATTGTTCTGTATGGGAATGGGTAAATACACAAACTTTGGCCACTTTTAAAAAGATAAATGATCCAACTATCCAACATTCACTGCAGTCCCAATTACATGTTAATTTGCTGTAAATCTCACCTAATTATTGGAAAAACTGTGCATTTTATAACAAGTTACTACAAACTATACTCATCACATTACCAAGTACAGGTTGCATTGCAGATGAAAATCCTTGGAGACCCATTCACGCTGCTAAAACAATTAACCAAACCTAGGGTCAATTATGCCGACAATCCTGGTGGTCTGAAAATGATTCAAATGTCTGGCACAAAATACCAAGTGAGACATAAGCTGAGTTAATTTAGATTTATACAATGTTGGTTAAATCTACGTTGAATCCATGCTTAAACAAGTTCAAGTTAAATATGGCAATATTAAAATATAAAATTAATAAACCAGTGTTTTCTCACCATACTGGAGGCAAACACCAGTTTCTCTTTGGGGTTGGGCGGTGGAAGAGTCAACAGGGTACTAGCCTATTTATATTTAAAGTGCCACATCAATGCCGTTTCCAATTTGTCAACTTATTCCGTACAGTATTTTACCATCTAGTGACTCTCCAGAAGATACCTGTTGAATTGGCCTGAAGACCGAGAAGAGCCTGGTGTGTTATCACACTCTAGATGAGTGAGCATGTCCAGGCGTTGGTTGATCTTAGCGACGATGGAATCTGTGTTGGGGTTTTTAGGAGCATCCCAAGCCTTATTGCCAGAGTTATAGCCATAATTTCCTGAATAATTTCCTGAATTATCTTGGTTGTAATTGTAATCATAGCCATCATACCCTAACAGGAATAAAATACACATAATCAGATATTCAGATTATAAAAACACAAAAACTCAACAATAGAACCAGACCCATCAATTATCCCACAATTTAATCAGATCATGATGGTTCTGCTCTTTACCCAATACTGAGATCATAACGAAACACACAAAGTGTTGGAGTAACTCAGCAGGTCAGACAGCATCTCTGGAAAACGTGAATAGGCGACTTTCAGTCAGGATCCTTCTTCATTCTGTCAGGCACGTCTGAAGAAGGGCCCCGAACCAAAACATCACCTATCCATGTTCTCCAGAGATGATGACTGACCTGCTGAGTTACTCCAGCACTTTGCCTCTTTTATTACAAATGTGAATATCTTCATTAACTAGATTGACCGAATTAAGAGCTGTACAAAATACTTTACATTCAAATCATATTGCTTCAAATGCAATACATAATGTATTATGCAGGTAAAATATTTTAAACAGAACAATTCTAACCCCATTAAGCCCGCATGCTAGATCTTATTAATAAAAGTGCTAAAGATATTCACCTTGACCATCGTCTCCACCTGCGTTCCAAGAATCATCCTCTCCGTACTCTAAAAGAAACGGAATCAGACAATAATTGTGTTGGTTATATCAACTAATAACATAAAAAAGCAAAACTTATGCTCCTCCACATTAGGATACAATTCCAGGGTACAACTGTTTCTTCAGATGACCACTGTTCATGCAAGTCTAATAATAATAATAATGGATGGGATTTATATAGCGCCTTTCTAATACTCAAGGCGCTTTACATCGCATTATTCATTCACTCCTCAGTCACACTCGGTGGTGGTAAGCTACTTCTGTAGCCACAGCTGCCCTGGGGCAGACTGACGGAAGCGTGGCTGCCAATCTGCGCCTACGGCCCCTCCGACCACCACCAATCACTCACACACATTCACACACAGGCAAAGGTGGGTGAAGTGTCTTGCCCAAGGACACAACGACAGTATGCACTCCAAGCGGGATTCGAACCGGCTACCTTCCAGTTGCCAGCCGAACACTTAGCCCATTGTGCCATCTGTCGTCCCAAAAGTCTAGTCAATGAACACTTGGAGGCGGTCGTCAGATAACATTTTTTTTTAAACAGAACCAGTGAAAACCACTGGTAAATTCATGGTGATCTTCAATTTAATTACACAACTCATACATCTATATAATAGATATGGTGGCCACAAAATTCCCAGCACATACTCCTTCTCATCCAGATAGTTTTGTGCCTTTTGCAATGTATTATGTGCCTTGTTTGTGATGAGGTAAACATAATTAACTGGATGGTTATCTTGATCTGTGTTGTTTATCATATCAATGTTATTTAAACCTTTAGGGTGGTCCTGTACGTCTGATAGGTAGTACAATGGGATGTAAGATTAAAAAAGTATGGGGTGGTGAGGGGTGACAAGCTTTTACCTCCATAAGAAATCACGTTAAACAACAAATTAGATACTTTATTACTGAAACAATTCAAATATATTGAAGATAACCACGTAGCAGCAAAAAATAAGTTACAGGAGCAATTTCAAATAAGTTGAATATAGAACTTTATATATATTGAATACTGAATATGAATGGTAAGCTGTTATTGCAGACCTGATACAAACTGACCCCAATAAATGATATAAATCTACAAATCGGGGAGCAGAATGTGACAAGAGGGAAAATACCATGTATGAATATACTTGTGTAATGACTACACCAGGAAGAGACACACGTTTTTCTCTCTGGTAAGTAGATCTTCCTGTAGCAATGACTGCAAAAGTTACCCACACACAATTAAAACATGTTCACACAACTGCATTGGCGTAGTAGAGAATACATGAACAACAGAGATCCTTTGAAGATTTTTCATTTAAATCTGCTGAAGCTAGAAGAAGCAGTCAAACTCAAGCCAGATATTTCAAAAAAGACCATTTAGGTATTCTGATGATTTTTAGCCCTCAAACTTGCCAGAGATGCATTTCAAACTTAATAGAAAACAGGTACAAGCTCTTGTTTCGAGTCAGAGGGCAAAGGACAGCAAGTAACATAACCATTCTTAAACGTGCAGATCATGTACTGTAGCTGATGATGAATTCACATACATTACAAAGGTCAGTAAAACAGTGAATGATTGCTTGGTGGGCTGCCAACACAAATAATTTCCAAAGGGGGGCAAGAATGAGAGCAAAGCAAGAGAGAGGGAAAGGGGGCAGAGACAAGTTATAAGATCAATTATGAAAATGTCTTGAGTTCGATTAAATAATGGAATGGGCATTTCAGTTCTATTAGATGGCAAGTTAGTTCATGGGAACATCCATTTGTACTTCATGGTCAGGATAACGTAGTATGCCAAACGTGGTACGACAATTTTTGCCACAAAAAGTCTACAAGTTTCTGTTCTGATCTTTCATAATAAGTCAAAACAGTATGGCATCCTCCAGAGTGGACCTGTACCATTAAATAAGTAGAACAAGCAACTGTGGGTCCCTTCATGCAAGCAATGGAGGCACCCTTACTGATAGTCTAAAGCAAAGTGCAAGGGAATAGTCTTAAAAAAGCCTCAAATTCCTACATTTTTCAAAGACCACGTCGCAAAGAATTGGTAAAAGTTACTTAAGAATCAGCATTGTATGACAATCCCATGTACATTTGAATTGACAATTCCAAGCCTTTTGGATATGATATACAAGTACTGAAACATCAACATTAATGCTTCTGAATCTTATGTTCCCCAGCAAGATACTTTTAGATACAAGATCCTGATAAAGCAAGGGAATTCTCGTAACTCCTTGCTTTCCACATTTAACTGTACATATCAAGAAGCCAAAAATTCTGGGGAAATGGATTCATTAACAATGAACTCCAGCGTTCTTATCACAATTTATGGCAACTGTATAAACATTCAACGCTTTTGTTTTCACCGGCCAAATGATGTAGTGGCATGGGTTGGTAATTGAATTAGACATATAACCCTATTCACCCCACCCTATCTATCACCCCAAAGGACAAGCAATAAGATCTCCATACAAAACACAATGAAATAACATATTGAATCTGCAAAGTATTATCACCCAGAGAAAGATAGTTATATATAATCAAGTGAAAAAATGTAAAGTGACCTCAAGATTGTGCAAAAGAATGAGATTATTTTCAGTAACATAAAAAATGCTTGTTGCAAGTTAGAAAAAAAATTAGACCTACATTTAAAAATAAAATGCAAATGCATGAAACACAGATGCTGCATTTTTATGGACTATCAGAATGGCAGTCACCTGGGCAGAAAGACTTCTATGTCAAGACAGAGTACAGGAGGAAGATAGAGTGAATCTAAGCAGCATTGTGTCAACAACCTTGCCCTCAATGTCAGCAAAACAAAATAATTGGTCATCAACTTCAGGAAGTGGGGTCTAGTGCATGCTCCAGTTGTATCAATGGTGATGGAATCGAGATGACCACGAGTTTCCAGTTCCTGCATGTAAATATCACCAACAACTTGTCCTGGTCAAACCACCTTTGTCACAGGCAAAAACACCTCTACTTCCCCAGGAGCGCAAGGAAATTCAGCATGCCTCCAACGACTCTTCCAAATTTCTACCGTTGCACCATAGTAGCATTCTATCCTATACTAAGCTGTCCTAGATGCATCACAGGTTGGCATGGAAACTCTTCTGCCCAAGGTTGCCAGAAATTGTGCACCAGCCCAGTCCATCACACGAACCCCAGCCTCCCCTCATCCGAGTCCATCTATACTCTATTGTAGGAAAACAGCCAACATAATCAGGGACCACTGCACCCCAGTCATTTCTCTCTTCTTCCTGCTCCTAAAGCCACAAAAAGCTTTAAATGCCAATAGACAATAGGTGCAGGAGTCAGCACCACCATTCAATGTGATAATGGCTGATCATACCCAATCAGTACCCCGTTCCTGCCTATCTTTAAGAGCCCTATCTAGCTCTCTCTTGAAAGTATCCAGAGAACCGGCCTCCATGAGGCAGAAAATTCCAGACTCGCAACTCTCTGTGAGAAAAAGTGTTTCCTCGTCTCCGTTCTAAATGGCTTACCCCTTATTCTTAAACTGTGGCCCCTGGTTCTGGACTCCCCCAACATCGGTAACATGTTTCCTGCCTCTAGCATGTCCAAACCCTTAACAATCTTATATGTTTCAATAAGATGCCCTCTCATCCTTCTAAACTCCAGAGTGTACAAGCCCAGCCGCTCCATTCTCTCAGCATATGACATTCCTGCCATCCCGGGAATTAACCATGTAAACCTATGCTGCACTCCCTCAATAGCAAGAATGTCCTTCCTCAAATTAGAGGACCAAAACTGCACACAATACTCCAGGTGTGGTCTCACTAGGGCCCTGTACAACTGCAGAAGGACCCCATTGCTCCTATATTCGACTCCTCTTGTTATAAAGGCCAACATGCCATTCACTTTCTTCACTGCCTGCTGTACCTGCATGCTTACTTTCATAGACTGATGAACAAGGACCCCCAGATCCCATTGTACTTCCCCCTTTCCCAACTTGACGCCATTTAGATAGTAATCTTCCTTCCTGTTTTTGATACCAAAGTGGATAACCTCACATTTATCCACATTAAACTTCATCTGCCATGCATCTGCCCACTCCCCCAACCTGTCCAAGTCACCCTGCATTCTCATAGCATCCTCCTCACAGTTCACACTGCCACCCAGCTTTGTGTCATCTGCAAATTTGCTAATGTTACTTTGAATCCCGTCATCCAAATCATTGATGTATATTATAAATAGCTGTAGTCCCAGCACCGAGCCTTGCGGTACCCCACTAGTCACTGCCTGCCATTCTGAAAGGGACCCGTTAATCCCTACCTTTCTTTCCTGTCTGCCAACCAATTTTCTATCCATATCCAATACCCACTAATCTCCAATGTGGGACATTATCAATGCTTTCTGAAAGTCCCGGTACACTACATCCACTGGCTCTCCCTTGTCCATTTTCCTGGTTACATCCTCAAAAAATCCTCTGGCCGCTACTATATCAGGAAAACACACCTTCCGATTCAAGAACAGTTTCTCCCCCGCAGTTATCAGACTCCCAAAACGGTTGAATTCCTGATCTTCCAATTTACCTCACCTCCAGGAAACCAGATCCAAATCAAGGATGCACAATAAGAACAATGTTTCTCAATGATTATAGTTCAGTGTACAACACTATTATCTGCCTGTCTATCTGTCACTAAAACACTCATTGTGTTTGTATCTATCTATCTATCTATCTATCTATCTATCTATCTATCTATCTATCTATCTATCTATCTATCTATCTACCTACCTACCTACCTATCTATCTATCTATCACTAAAACTCCATCTTGTTTGTATCTAACCATCTATTACTAAAACTCTCATCTTGTTTGTTTCTATCTATCTATTACTAAAACTCGCATCTTCTATCTATCTATATCTATCTATCTATGCATGTTTGCCCATGTGATCCTGGACCTACGCCAAAACGATACACGATAGCATTAACATTTTTGCACCACCTTAATCACAATTGTTTAGTGTCAAGTTTTGTTCAGATTGATGTTATATTTCACAAGTTATTGACTTTTCCTCTTTTTTAGATTTACAAAACCCCAATTTGAGAAAACATTATTTCCTGTGCTTACAACTATGATGTCACAATGGGATTGTAGCCCTGCTCGCAACATTTTTGTTATCCAAGTACACAGTCCTGCTAGCTCTTAACAGGTGCAAATGCATTTTTCTTAAAGTCCCAGTACACTGATTTTGTTTTAAAGTTTAAAATGAGGGAGGGTGAATAAGGCGAAATAAGCAGCCCCTGCGCATTGGGGGGCTATGGGTGAGTGATGGAATAATGTGTTGGAGAACCAGGCTTCACGTGGGAGCTATGGGTGAGTGGTGGAATATTGTGTTGAATGGGTTGCGTTGTGGGACCAGACCTCCCGTGTGGTGGGTTTGTGTGTGTGTGTGTGTGTGTGTGTGTGTGTGTGTGTATAATAACTAACTGAAATTCTCGTCTTGTTTGGACGTCTGTCTGCGTGCGTGATCCTGAAATTACGTCAAAACGGTACACACTAGCACTAAAATCAACAAATTTCGTTCAGATTGATGTTATATTTTACAAGTTAATAACAATTTTAGCTTTACAAATTCCCACTTCGAGACCAATAACCGTGCTGTGCCAGTTGCAGCTATGACGTCACAATGGGATCTCAGTTGCAACAAAGTTGCAATCATAGAACACTTAGTCCTGGCAGAGTGAAACTGAACAGGACAGGCATGAGACAGGAAAATATGAAAAAAGAGATGGGTATTCCAAGGGGCAATGCTCCGGTGGGAATAAAAGTGGCCAGTGCCCCCTTTATGCAGTTTAAAAAAAATTTTTTATACCTTGCAATGACACCGTTCGCTCCACCAGGCCTCGCCTTGTCCCGCCCCCGGTCACCTCCCTCCGCCAATCACCGCTCGTTATTCTCAATCCCACACCCCCACTTCCACCTCTGTACGCCGCCTCCCTCCTCCAATCATCCCGCTGAATCATCATGTCCCGCCACCCCACTGCCCGCTGACTGACGACCCTCTCGTCCAATCATCAGACTCGCGGAAAGTCATTTACAGATTTATAGAGATTTAGATTTTTAACGAATTACAAAATATGCGGGGAAATCTCATGTCTGACAGAAGGGGGAGGGGCACAGTGAGGCTGAACAGAAAAGGGGAAGGGAGTGCTGGGGGAGGCACACACATATATACATACTAGACCAAGTGGGACCCGTTCCCTAACGCGGTGGAGGGGGGGGGCGCACAGCGTCATAGGGGAGTGCTGATCCCCGAACTCAATACTCCAATACTCATCACTCCCTAGAGAGTTGAGAATCATAACCTCCTGCTTCTTGCCATCAACCATGTTAGTATGTTGTGTTGATGTTCCTGTAAAGTTGCAGCAAGTAAGAATACAACTCTTATGAATTTCAAGACAAAGCAGACAACAGACTTCAAGACGACAGCCTTAAATTGGGAGATAGCTGGAGGCTGGATTTCACAGAAAAAATAACAAAATTACAATGGCAAGGACGATAAATTAAGAAAACTTATGGACAGTAAACATGCCTATGAATGAAAAGAAACTTATAAGTGGCAGTACTAGTTACATAAAGTTGGAGACATCTCAGGAGCTCTATAAATTAACGAGGAAAGCTGTTTATATGGAAAATGTAATGTTACACAAATCATGTCTAATATTCAGATATGACATAGGCCTGATGAAGGCTTTTTAACCCAACGCTTGTTCAAAAATGTATGTTTGAGACTTAAAATGATTATTTGCTGAATTTGTCGGCTCTCCAACCCGCCCCTCCACAGAAGTCCCTCTGAAAAGCGCAATTGGAGTGTTGCACTTTCTTTCCTTTATAATTAAAACATTAAGGTTGGAAACATACTATGATAAAGCATTCGCCGTATTAGGTGGCTATAGGAATAAATATACACTGTTTCCACATTGCAACAACCAATACTGACACGCCTCAAATATCATCTTGGCTGGGCCACGTTTGCATATGCAATACCTATGTCTTTTTCCAACTGTGAATACAGAAGACGAGCCTAATCTCTATATTACTAAAACTCTCATCTTGATTATTTGCCTGAATTGTATTTGCAAAAAAAAAACCTCCCCCGGCTCCAAGCCCCCCCCCCCCCCCCCCCCAACTCAAGCATTCTCCTAGGAGGATCACCCCCCCTCTCCCCCCCCAACAGTCCCGCCTCCCCCAGCTCCAGACCGCTCGTCCTCGCCCCCCCCCCCCCCCCCCGACAGAAGCCCTCCCCGGCTGCAAAACGCCCCCCCCCCCCCCCAGACAGCCCCTGCCTGAGGCACAGTTGAGGGAGGGTTGCCACGTCTCGCGTCACAGCCGGGGTCTCTGGCATCACAACGGGAACCCCTCAGCCGCCCCATCGCAGTTGGGGGCTATGGGTGAGTGGTGGAATATTGTGTTGTGGGAACTGGACCCAACAGGTCCCACTTGGTCATAGTTCCTAAAAAGGAACCCTGATCACACCAGCTAAACAAGTACAACCTTTAGTAAACTGAATCAATTTCAAATCAACAAAACCGCAAAAGCAGTCCAGTGCACAAGTTTATCACCAAAATCAAGCACGTTTTTTCATTGCATAGATTTAAGAACAATTTTCCTCACCGATGTCATAATTCAAAACATCCAAATCACAGAACAGGGATAGATTCATTTTGCATTACTCCATGTGTTTTCCTTTTTTAATGGTGAAGGACATATGCAGTGGAGACGGTATAGTATTTACCCTTACATATGTTTCAACAGGTGGTACTAGATGAATTTCAGCCCAGAAATCAATTAGATAAATATTTAGATGACAATGAACTTCCAAAAAGCATATTGAAAAGCCAAGATAGCCAGATTGCTAAATTGATCAGACATTTACAAGCACATCTGTTTCTCCTTCTGTCAGTCCTCCTGTCCTAACCTCACAGTTTTGATTCATTGATTGAAAGACACAGAATGGTAACAGGCCCTTTGACCGACCATGTTCGCGCTGGCTATTGATCACCCGTTCTATGTCATCCAGCTTTCAAGTCCACCCCCTACACACCAGGCAACTTACTGAGGCCAATTAACTCACAACCCTGCACATCTTTGGAATGTGAGAGAAAATCAGAGCACCCGGAGGTAACCCCCACGGTCACATGGAAAACATGCCGTCTCCACACAGACAGCTACTGAGGTCAGGATTGAACCCAGTCTCTGGCGCTGAGTCTACCAGCTGCGCCATTGTGCCGCCCTTGCTCCCCTGAGAGTACCTGATCCCACATTACTGAACAAGCATGTTCAGGAGCAGGTGCAGCAAACTAAATTATCAGACAAGAGCAAAATTAAAATTACATATCCAATAAATCTCAAATAATAAAAAAATATATAAAACACTCAACAATTAAGGACATCAGAGTGGCAACACTGCTCCAGAGACTCGGACCTTGGATGCTTGCAGTGCGGGATTTGCATGTTCGCTTGTCACTATACAGATTTACTTCAGGTGCTCAAAATTCCTCCCAGATTCAAAAGGTGACTCGTTGCTGCAAATTGACTCTTGGTGCAAGTAATTGCCAAAATAATCATAAAAGAAAGTTGGTGGACATCTGTGAATACTTTCCAGCAGTGATGAGACCATTCTGCAGAGAACTGCCTTGGACTTCATGACATTGTGTGCTGTGGGTATGTTAGTACGTTCAACACCTTGCCCGAGTAGCTGAGCATTAATGTTTGATTGATCTTCACATCAGGAACCAAAGTTTCAGGAAAGCTACAAGAGGCTTCAGCAATGCTAAGGGAATGGTCAAAAGCAACAATCTTGTGGGTATGAACTAACTAATAAACAACAAAACACAAAATGTGAGCAAGTCAGCCAGTCAGACCTTTGAGGACAGAATGGACAAGCAACATCAGGTCTAACTGCTGCCGGGACATCAACCGCCTCAAATTTTCCACTCCCCTTACCTACTCTAACCTCCTCCTCCTCCCCCCCCCCCCCCCCCCCCCTGCCCCCGATTTTATCGTCTCCCCAAAATCCACAAGCTGAACTGTCCTCGCAGACCCATCGTTTCTGCTTGTTTATGCCCCACCAAATTAATTTCCATATTCCTCGACACCATCCAATCCCCCCCCCGGTCCAATCCCTCCCTACGTCCAAGTTGCATCACACGCTCTTCGTCTCTTTGATTACTTCTGTTTTCAAGGCCCTCACTCTCTCATCTTTACTATGGATGTCCAATCTATGCCTCCATCCCCCACCAGGAGGGTCTTAAAGCTCTCTGTTTCTTCCTCGACTGCAGAACCAGCCAATTTCCGTCCACTAATACTCTCCTCCGCCTAGCAGAGCTGGTCCTTACCCTCAACAACTTCTCCTTCAACTCCTCCCACTTTCTCCAGATCCAAGGCGTAGCTCTGGGCACTCGCATGGGCCCTAGCTATGCCTCTTTGCAGGGTACGTCGAACAATCCGTTCTAGGCGTACACTGGCCCTATCCCCATACTCTACCTCCGCTACATTGACGACTGCATCGGTGCTACCTCCTGGACCCATGCAGAACTCACTGACTTCATCAACTTCACCACTAATTCCCATCCTGCACTCTTATTCACATGGACCAACTCCGGCATCTCCCTACCGTTTCTAGATCTCGTCGTCTACAGCACAGGAAAACAAACTATTGACCGACATCTACTACAAACCTGACTCCCATAGCTATCTTGATGACACTTCTTCCCACCCTTCTTCTTGTAAAGACTCTATCCCCTACTCCCAATTCCTCCGTCGACACCGCATTTGCGCCCAGGACGAAGTTTTTCCATACCAAGGCATTGGAGGTGTCCTCATTAGACACTAGGTGCAGGAGTAGGCCATTTTGCCCTTCGAGCCAGCATTCTTTAGGGAACGGGGATTCCCCCCTTCCATTATAGATGAGGGCTCTCACTAGGGTCTCCTCGAAATCCCGCAGCTCCACTCTCACTCCCCCTCTCGTAACAAGGAGAGAGTCCCGCCTGTCCTCAACTTCCACCCCATCAACGGTCGTATACAACATATAATCCTCCAACATTTTCGCCATCTCCAAAGGAATCCTACTACTGGCCATATCTTCCCATCTCCACCCCTTTCTGCTTTCCACGTAGACGGTTCACTCTGTAACTCCCTGGTCAACTCGTCCCTTCCCACCCAAATCAACCCCTCCCCAGGCACTTTCCCCAGCAACCACAGGAGATGGAACACCTGTTCCTTTACTTCCCCCCTCGAGTCCATCCAAGGACCCAAACAGTCTTTCCAGGTGAGGTTGAGGTTCACTTGCACCTCCTCCAACCTCATCTACTGCATCTGCTGCTCCAGGTGTCAAAGTCTCTACGTCGGCGAGACCAAGCGCAGGCTCGGCGATCGTTTCGCTGAACACCTAGACTCAGTCCGCCTTAACCAAGCTGATCTCCCAGTAGCCCAGCACTTCAACTCCCCCTCCCATTCCCAATCTAACTTTTCTGTCCTGGGCCTCCTTCATTGCCAGAGTGAGGCCCAGGGCAAATTGGAGGAACCGCATCTCATATTTCGCTTGGGTAGTTTACACCCCAGCGGTATGAATATTGACTTCTCTAACTTCAGGTGTCCTTGCTCTCTCTTCCTTCTCCACCTACATTCTTTCTTTGTCCTACCCCCTCCGCTGACATCAGTCTGAAACGTCACCAATTCCTTCTCTCCATTGATGCTGCCTCACCCGCTAAGTTTCTGCAGCATTTTGTGTCTTCCTTCGATTTTACCAGCATCTGCAGTCTTTCTTAAAAATTTCAGGTTAAGGCACTGATTGTAATAGAGTGAAAGAACGCTGGAAAATAGAGCTGAGAGGCAGGACAAAAATTGTAAGAGGGATCCTGATCCAAAACTTCTATTCCTGCCATAGATGCTGCCTGACCTGTTGTGTTACTACAGCACTAAGTGTTTTACTCAAGATTGTAGTCTCTGCAGTGGCCTCAAGTGCAACAGCAAACAGGTAACCACATATATAAAACCAAAATGTAATTAATTAATATCCCCAATGCTAGTGCAAACAAAAACAAAGTGCACCCAAAGACAGTCCACAGTTGAGGTTAGTGTTGTGTAGCAGTCCAAACCTTGCTGGGTGTTGGGACGAACCTATTATTGCAGAATACACAGTACTGGAGAAACTCGGCAGGTCAGGCAGCATCTCTGAACATGAATAGGCGATGTTTCGGGTCGGGACCCTTCTGGCTTTGTTATCCAGTTATCAATGTTCTCCAGAGAAGCTACCCTGCAGCCCAGTTACTGCAGCACCTTGTCTTTTTTTTAAACCAGCATCTACAGTTCCTCGTGTCTTGATCTGCGGAGGACATGGATTGGCGACGTTTCATGTACGGAACCCTTCTTTGGAGGTCCCGACCCGAAACATCGCCTCGTCATGCCCCCCAACATCTGCAGTTCCGCGTGTATACTCGTGTCGTTTTCACCTTGCCCTTCCATATCTCTAGTCTCCCTATCCCCTTACTCTGTCTGAAGAAGAGTGTCGACACGAAATGTCGCCCATTCCTTCTCTCCCGAGTTACCCCAGCACTTTGCTTCTACGAGCTCTGCTTGTACCTCCATTTATGAGAAGGAAATGGAGACGGAATGAAAGAGACCGCCGAGATTGCCGCAGGGCCGCTTCAAAAAGGCGCGCTACGCGCAACACCGGGACCCCCCCCCCCCCCTTTGTGCCCGCGCGCGTGCACGAGTGCGCGGGGCCGCGCCCAGGACGGGGGAGGGAAGGAGACGCCGCCATTTTGTGGCGTTGAAGCGAGCGGGAGGGCGCGGGCCCTTTCCACTCACCGTCCTCCCGCTCGCTCGTAAACCCACTGGAAAAACAGATAATATTAACACCACCCGCAAATCTAGCCTAGAACCCGAACAAAAAAAAAAGTTTTATAAGCGCTATTTAAACTGGAAAGTGATTTACTTAGCACGTGGAAAGCGCGCGCCACACACATTTCTAACACGAGTGGGGGGGGAGGGGTCCTTTAATGAAAAGGAACTCGGCTTTCTCTTCAAAGTGCAATATCCATGTATTTTAGTGTTTGCTTTTTACACGATAGGAGTAAAAGAGAAAAGGCGTTCACCCAAGAGTGAGCCAGCCAGGCTGGCGGGTAGATTGACAGCGGCAGCAGCCTAACGCATGAGGCGCTGGTGGCAACTCGACCCAGTCAGCAGGCGACATGGGGAAAAGGCCCGCCTGTAACCTAGCGAGAAAAAAAAAAGGATTTGCAGCGCACGGGGTGGGAGCGACACCGAAAGCAATACTGGCGAATAGTTGGCGATTGCACCACTGCGAGCTTTATGAGCGCATTAAAGAACAATTCCAGAAGAATCCCGATCAGACTAACCTCCGTAGCGACCGTCCATTGTGATCCTGCTTCAGCCAGGAACACTCGGGCCTCGGCGACGTGGTTACGTCAGACGCATGTTAGGTCACGTGAGTCGTCGGCGTCGCCACCGTCGAGTGGTCACGTGGCCGCAATCAGTGCTATGGTCACGCGAGCTTCACTGTCGACCAAAGATGGCTACTGCGCTCTTTTCCCACAAGGTCGGAAAGTCCACAATTGGTGGCTTAGAGTCTTAAAGTTTTGTAAATTCTTCTCATGGTCGGAAAATGGTCTTGAACTAAATATATTATTAATCATATTTCGCTTGGGCAGCTTACAGCCCAGTGGGGTATGAATATATAGATTTATCTAACCTTAGGTCACTTCGACAAACATTCAGATTCAGATTCAACTTTAATTGTCATTGTCAGTGTACAGTACAGAGACAACGAAATGCAGTTAGCATTTCCCTGGAGAGCGATATTGAATATGAAAACCCTTCCCCTCTTCATTAAGTCAGTTCACTAGTTCACAACTATGTATCTCCCTTGGGTTCACACCTATCTCCAGCCGACAGTCAGTGTATCAGGAACCTCCTTGTCTGGGGTCATCTCTTGCTGGCCCTGATTTGTCCTGTTTTTCCCGCACTTCCAATTTTTTGCCCCACTCTCCCTACTACAAAAAGTCTGAAGCAGGGTCCTGATCCAAAACGTCATTTACCCATTTTCACTAGAGATGCTGCCTGACCTGCTGAGTTGGTCCAGCATTTTGGATCTATATTTAGCAAAAATAATAGTCTCATTTGAAGTTGAGAGAAAATTCTTCATACAGAAAAGTAAATCTTTGGAATTTTCTTTCTAAACACTTGGAGTTACAAGGATAAAATGGAAAAGTGGATCTGAGGAGAGAAGAGAGCAAGTAAAGGCTAACCCAGCTTGCATTATTATGTTCTTTAAACATTCCTCTTTGTCAAGTTTATACACTGTAAGAATGTGCATGGTACAATGGCGCATTTTTGCGATAAGGATGCAACGTAAATGAATGTTGTTTCAATTAGAGATTACAAAAAGTAGTGGACTCCACCCGGTCCATCATGGGTACTGACAATCACCTCCATTAAAGGGATCTGTAGAAGGTGCTGCCTCAAAAGTGAAGAGCGGAATGAATTATAACAGAGTACACCAGGCAAGGATAGTGCTACAGACTGAACCGTTCAATAAAGTGTTGTGTTTAATTATTGGGTGAACCTCTGAGTTCCTCCAGCATTTTATGTCTACATCCAGAGATGCTGCCTGACCCGCTGAGTTACTGCAGTGCTTTATGTCTCCATAGATGCTAGACACAAAAACGCAGGAGTAACGCAGCGGGACAGGCAGCATCTCTGGAGAGGGGGAATGGGGGACGTTTCGGGTCAAGGCCCTTCTTCGGACTCTAGAGCCCGCTGAGTCGATCTCCAGAGATGCTGCCTGACCCGCTAAGGCCAGCTCCAGAGATGCTGCCTGACCCGCTGAGTCCAGCTCCAGAGATTCTGCCTGACCCGCTGAGTCGATCACCAGATATTTCCGGAAAGCATCTTGTCCGGAAATATCACGATTTGGTTTGGGAACTGCTCTGCCCAGGACAAGAAGGCTCTGCAGAGAGTAGTGCGTTCGGCCGAACGCACTATGGGAACTTCACTCGCCCCTCTGCAGGATCTATACATCAGAAGGTGTAACTCCAGAGCCAATAAGATCCTGGGAGACCCCTTCCACCCTGCAATGGACTGTTCCAGCTGCTACGGTCAGGCAAACGCCTCCGTTGCCATGCTGTGAGAACAGAGAGGTTGAGAAGGAGTTTCTTCTCAGAGGCCATTAGGACTGTAAACTACCTCACCAGGGACTAACTTTACTGTACCATTCTACTGGGTTTTTTTTTAAAATTTCTGTTTTTTTCCTTTTTCCTTCCTCCCACAATATGCAATATGTAAAAGAATATGTGATTCTGTTCCATTCTGTTTGTAGTTTGTTTGTTTGTTTTTCGCACAAAGTCCACGAGCATTGCCATTTTTCATTTCACTGCACATCTCGTATGTGTATGTGACGAATAAACTTGACTTGAGATGCTGCCTGACCCACTGAGTTAATCTCCAGAGATGCTGCCTGAACCCGCTGAGTCCAGCTCCAGAGATGCTGCCTGACCCGCTGAATCCAACCTTGGAGATGCTGCCTGACCCACTGAGTCTATCTCCAGAAATGCTGCCTGACCCACTGAGTTTCTTCAGAGATGCTGCCTGACCCGTTGATTCCATCTCCATAGATGCTGCCTGACCCGTTGATTCCATCTCCATAGATGCTGCCTGACCCGCTGAGTCTATCTCCAGAGATGCCGCCTGACCCACTGAGTTTCTCCAGAGATGCTGCCTGACCCGCTGATTCCATCTCCAGAGATGCTGCCTGACCCGCTGAGTCCATCTCGAGATACTACCTAACCCGCTGAGTTGCTCCAGTGCTTTCTTGATACAATGATGCCATTATGCAGATTAGACGCTGCAACGCATCTTGAACGATGGTTGAAGCGGCCAATCAGAAACAAAAGTTCGGGCGCGTCGCCACAAAGGGCGGCCCAATGTGCGGCAGAGGGCGGTACTTCCGCTGCGAGGCCAGTCTCCGGGAGCGGGCGAGAGCCTTTTTGAATTTAACGAAATCAAAATGGATTCTTGGTACTCAGGTAAACTATGGAGCGCTTTTGTTTAACTTTTCAAAAGATCCTCGTTCAGCTTTTGAGCCTCACATCTGTTTAAATTGCGCTACTATAAGATACTGTTGTTTGGCGGCCGTAGAGGGGAGGGATGATTAAATAATTGTCCTTAATTTCCGCCTGGGACGCTTCGCTTTAACGTGAGACCAACCTAACTTGGCGGCACCGGATGTCCCGCCCCCTCTAATCTCATTGGCCAGGAGGCTGCAGGTCGCCTGAATGCCGACGTACCATTGGTCACTCCGCCTGGCAATCAAACCACTGCGTTAGGTTTACCGGAACTTGTGTCGTATCTTTAAACGGATTTTTTAATCAAGAGCTTCAGAAACCCATTAATCATAAATGTTATAATTTACTACGTTTTTTAAGCATTACACATACTCCTTCTCGAGCTAAATCGGTTATTATCGGTCGTCATGTTGATTTTGGTGATTGATTCTACAAATCTATGCCTTTTTTCCCGGCTGTGTGTACGATTTTCGGTGCCTTGTGTTGAAGGCGGAGTCCCGCCGCCGGTTCCACGCACACAATGTGAGCGATGTGCGTTGTGAGTGTTAGGAGAGGGCATTTGTTTGAAACGGTTCAGGACGCCACAAAATGGCGGCAGCTGATCAGCGTGGATTGTTCGGGTCGCGCGCCCCCGGCTCGCGCCCGTGCGCGCCGCCGACGTCTGACGTGCGCGCGGACCCGGCTCCAACGCGAGCCCGCTTGGTTGGGATCAAAGATACTAGAGTTTGGGATTCACCGTGGTTTAAGGTCCTGTCCCACTTTCACGACTTAATTCAAAACCTCTGCCCAGTTTAAAGGTCCTAAAAAAAAATCAAGATCGTGGTAATACAATACAATACAATTTATTTGTTGTCATTTGAACCCAGAGGTTCAAACGAAATTTGGTTTCTGCAGTCATACAAACAAGAAGAAGAACCAAGACACAACACAATTTACGCGAACATCCATCACAGTAAATCTCCTCACTGTGATGGAAGGCAAAGTCTTATCTTATCTCTCCCCTGCACTCCTCGTTCTCCTCCCGATGTCAGAGTCATGCGACCTTCCACGACTATGTTCACGAACTCCTACGAGTATGTCTACGAATTCCCACAACTATTTCGATGCCCTCTTTACGAGTAAAAAGTTGCAATTTCTTTCATCCCGACCATTTTTTTAACACGTACATTTTTTATCGGGCTGGAAAAAACGTCCCGACTTACCTGATGCCACGAGTACCTACGACTAGCAAAACGAGCCGCTACGATATATCTACAAACTCCTCAAGATTCAAGAGCGTTTATTGTCATGTGCCCCAGATAGGACAATGAAATTCTTGCTTTGCTTCAGCACAACAGAATATAGTAGGCATGAATACAGAACAGATCAGTGTGTCCATATACCATTATATAAATATATACACACGTGAATAAAATAACAGATAAAGTGCAAATAAACAGATAATGGTTTATTAATATTCAGAGTTTTGTTTGAGTTGAGTTTAATAGCCTGATGGCTGTGGGGAAGTAGCTATTCCTGAACCTGGACGTTGCAGCCTTCAGGCTCCTGTACCTTCTACCTGAAGGTAGCGGGAAGATGAGTGTGGCCAGGATGGTGTGGGTTCTTGACGATACTGCCAGCCTTTTTGAGGCAGTGACTGCGATAGATCTCCTCTATGGTAGGGAGGTCAGAGCCGATGATGGACTGGGCCGTGTTTACTACTTTTTATAGTCTTTTTTGTCTTTTTGGAGCTCTCCTACGGACTCGTTACGAACATTCTGCGAACTTGAATTAAGGGGAAAACTCGGGAGAATTCGTGAATTACCTCGTGAAAGTGGGACAGGCCCTTTACTTTACCGAGGTACAGTGAAAAGCTTTTGTGTAGGAAGGAACTGCAGAGTGCGGGTTTAAACCGGAGATAGACACAAAATGCTGGAGTATCTCAGCGGGTCAGGTAGCATCTTCGGAGAAGATCACCTATTCATTTTCTCCGGAGATGCTGTCTGACCCCGCTGAATTACTCTAGTTTTTTGTGTCTATCTTCAGTGGAAAGCTTTTGTTGTGTGCTAACCAGTCAGCGGAAAGGCAACACATGGTTATAATGGCGTAGCTCAGCGGTATACCCTCACAGCGCCTGAGACCCAGGTCGATCCTGACTATGTAGGGAGTTTGCACGTTCTCCCCGTAAACCCGTGGGTTTTTCACCGGATGCTCCGGTTTCTTCCCACACTACAAAGACGAACAGATTTGTAGGTTAATTGGCTTCGGTAAAATTGTAAATTGCCCCGACTGTGTGTGTAGAATAGTGTTAATGTGCGTGGGGATCGCTGGACGGTGGGCAGAAGGGCCTGTTTCCACACTGCATCTCTAAACTAAACTTAAACAATCGAAACATTCACAGTGTATATGGGAATAACGTTTATCGCAAGATAAAGCCAATAAAGTCCAATTAAAGGGACTCCCAATGAGACGGATAGTTAATCAGGGCTGCTCTCTAATTGTGGTAGGATTGTTCAGTTGTGTGATAACAGTTAGGAAGTGGAGTATGGACAGATCTGAGAGGAGATCATAGTTAAAGTAAGAAATGTTGCTGTAGGTGTAGAGATTTTAAAATGTGGAGCGATTGTAATGTGTGATTGTAGATCCGCTTCTGTGACGAGCACACAATAGTCGCCTAGGTTAAGCGCCACCCAGTCGTGTTTGAATCCTCACTTGACTTTCTGAAGATTGCGACCTAAATGTAAATAGCAATGGGGGTGAAATTGACATGTAATTTCACCATCTCTTGCACACTGTTCCTCGGCCATTTAGTTATCCTTGACCTCACTATCAGCTCACCGCTCACCATCAGTGAGTGTGTATGATTGAATCATTTCTGACCTTATAGTTTGGGTATTAAATACAGGGCATTGTCCGCAAATGCTCATCCATAAACACTTTGTCCACTTGCCCCTCTCAATTTCCTAAGTTTCGTCAAGCGTTGGCCTCTACACATTGTCTGAGGAAACTTTCCTGAACATGTTTGACAAATTCTACCTCGTCTAAATCGCTTACACTGACATTCCCAGTAAAGTAAAGTTTGAAGAAGGGTCTCGACCTGAAGCATCACCCTTTCCTTCCCTCCAGAGATGATGCCTGTCCCGCTGAGTTACCCCAGCATTTTGTATCTATTCCCGGTCACTATTGGGAAAGTTAAAATCCCTTATTACATAAACCTTATTAATCCTGTAATTGGCTGCAATCTCCTGGCATATTTGCTCTTCTAATTCCTGTTGACTATTTGGGGACCTGTAGTACAGTCTCAACAAGGTCAACATCACGTTCTTATTTCTCAGCTCCACCCATATAGCATTGCTGGATGACCCATCAGTAATGTCATGTTTGACCACTGCCATGACATCCCTCTTTATCAATAAAGCAACACCCCCTCCTCTTTTACCCCCACCTCTATCTCTCCTGAAGCATGTACACTGTAACATTAAGCTGCCAGTCCTATCTCTCTCCCTCTCTTTTAACCAGATTTCTGCAATGGCTAATTCCAGTCGCACATATCTATCCACGCCCAGAGTTAATCGGCCTCTTACATTAAAATAGATGTAAATTAAAACAGTCCTTCCATGCTCCCTGCCTTTCTCCTACCTATTCTCTTCGCAAAACATTCTTTCATTACCATCCATTATTGTCTTCCAGTCTTTCACCCACCTTGGTTCTGCATTTGATCCCGCCCCGCCCCCCCCCCCCCTTCCAATCTAGGTTAAACCCAACCATGTTGCACTAGTGAACCTGCCTGCCAGGTTCCCCTCTGGTTAAGGTGCAACCCATCCCTCTTGTACAGGTCACCTCAGCCCATGAAGAGATGGACCAGAAATCGAAATCCATGCACCAACTCCTCAACCGCTCATTCATCTCCCCCAATCTTTCTGATCTTACCCTTGCTGGCACGTGGCACGGGAAGCCACCCCCCCCCCCCCTTGAGAATGCCATGCAGTTGCTCCAAGACATCGTAGACCCTGGCACCAGGGCGGCAGCACACCATCCTGGAGTCTCAACTGCTGCCATAGGATGTCCTGTCTACACCCTAACTAGAGTCACTTACCACCATGGCTCTACCTGATGTTACACTTTCCTGCTGAATCTGGAATGCATTGGCTAAGAAAGCAGTAAAATCATATCAAAAGAAAATTTGGTAAACCTTTTACTCAAAAAATGTAGTGGAAGAATATTCTTATTGCTATTCTATAATTATTTTTTAGCTATTTACACATGTGTTTAGGTTCTAAGAGCACTACAAATTATTTAAGTTTGAGAGGATACCAAATCTCCTTTAATACTTGTAGATTTTCTTTCAGTGGATGCTCAGTCATTGAATGTATTCAAACTTGAGATCAGTATTTTGCACTCTTGTGGAATCTGAGTACATGATAGGATACCAGAGCTCAAGCCAAGGGCTTGATGGTCTGACCTGTGTGCCTGTTTCATAATTCAAAGATCCAGTTAGCTGACTTGGGATGTCGCAGTAATTGAGACGGGTTCAGTGTATAGTTAACAATTCAGCTAGGATGGAAATCAAGATCTGTTTTGAATTAAAATTTCATCAACTTGCATGCATCATAAATTATCCACTACTTGCAAACCATAATATTGATTTGTTATTTAAATGTTCTTGGTTGTATTTTATTACAGGCTACGGAACTGGTGATTCTTGGAACACTGGAGCCACCAATTCGCAAGGTAAGATAAGCCTTGGTTATAAGTCCTAAAAATGGGTGTCCTTTGATACTGGTTAGTGCTAGTGTACAGGGTGATGCACTGGTCGTTGCAGACTCGGTGTGCCGAACTACCTGTTTCCGCGCTATATCTCTAAAGTCTAAAGGTGGCAGCATGGTGCATGTGGTAAAGCTGATGACTTACCTATCCAGAGACCTAGGTTCAATCTTGATTTATGGCGCCATCTCGTTTGCACTTTCTCGTTATAACAATGTGGGTTTTCTGTGGGTGCTCCGGTTTCCTCCCACATCCTAAAATATGGGTTGGTAGATTAATTGGCTAATATAAATTGCTTGCTAATGTAGGCAGTAGAATTTGGGGAGCAGTAGAATTTGGGGAGGAACTGATGGGAATTTTGGTGCAATAAAAGATGAGTGTAAAAATGAGTTGTTGATAGTTGCAGTGAACTCGCTGAGCTAAATGGATAGCTTTTTCTGTGGATAGACACAAAATGCTGGAGTAACTCAATGGGACAGGCAGCATCTCTGGAGAGAAAGAATGGGTGACGTTTCTGGTCTTCTTCAGACTTTCATGTGTTGTACTTCTCCAAAATTATAATATGGGGAAAATGTGAGATGGTTCTCTTGGGTAGAAAGTTCAAATGGAGATTTTAAACAGTGATTTGTTACAACATAAGAGAATACAAGTATTAGTATTTGTGTTCAGAAGGGTGTGGATGTCCTTGTACATGGAAGTACACAATTAATATGAAATTACGGCAAGGAGTTCGGAAGGTACCATCTATTGACCTTTATTTCAAGTGGGTTTGCGAACAAGACCATTTTACTGGAATTGTATAAGGTCTGTCGAGACTGCATGTGACGTACTGTACACTATAACGGGAGTGCAATGAGCACCAGAATGATTGATGGGGTGGTGGGTCTTGGGGTTCTATGAACTCAGTTTAAGCAAACTGGGCCTATGTTTTGGAAAAATAAGCGATGATCTTGCTGAAGTAAACAAAACTCTTGGGTGGGGTTTTACCAAAGTGAATTTGGGTATGACATTGGTATTAAGTTGTCCCTGATGCGCTGTCTGCAATGAGTGATCACAGTCTCAAAGTCTGCTGTTAGAACTGCGAGAATAAATTAATTTTTTCAGAGGAGAATGATTCTTTTGAATTCTGCAGCCATAGGTACTCGTACTCAAAACTGATACATTTGTTGGCTTTGAGGAGATGTGCTGTTGATTTAAAAGATCAGCATTAATAATAATAATAATGGATGGGATTTATATATGCGTAACAAGCAGGGCATCTGAATTACCTATTTATTAATGTTCTTGTGTTGACCATGTTAATGCTTTAAATTTGTCATTGTGTTAAGAAAATCCAATGTATTCCATTCTAATCTTAAAGAGCCATTAGTGGTTTTATGTAGGAAACATTATTACGATATATCTAGTAAATGTCAAGTTATTTAAATGATAACGGCATCATTATGGGAAGTGAGCATATGCTTATAAATTTGGATCTGATGCTTTAGGGAAAATGTGCATGTACTGGAGAGAGTTCTAAAGTCTATAAATTTTATTTCTAACCCAAAAATAAATATTTTTATTTCAGAGTACGATGGCTATGATTACAGTTATACCCAAGATACCATACCCAGTACTGCAACAAATTACGGCTACAATGCTGGCAACAAGTCTTGGGAAGTTCCCAAAAATACAGCTACGGATACCATCATTGCTAAGATCAACAAGCGCCTGGATATGCTTTCTCAATTAGAGACTGAAAGTCAGGTGCAGGATTCATACCAGGACAACAGGTATTTGCTGGAATGTTGGAGCAAACAGGAAGAGTAATGTAATACGCAAGTTATTTTTAAAGGCATCACACTCACGAGAAGGCATTTCCCCTGCCTCAGTGTATTTTTGTTTGGAGAGTTTTCGTTGCTTAAAGAAAATTCACGTTTAGAGGCACACTTTTAAATGCTGGAAAAATAACCAATTTTTGTGACTATGACACTTGCTGTGTTTAATATCTACAGTTAATGTATTCATTGCCTCTTCTCCAATGGTAATATTTTCAGTGTGTCATGCGAGGTATATGATGTAGAAGAGTATTGGAAGCATTAAGAAATTCATTGCTCGGAAAAAATACAGGATTACAATTCCTTTTGGGTTGATGTTGTTTGACTTAAATAAGTTTCAGTTGGTTGTTTGATCGTTACATAAACATTTCAAATCTTATATTTTGAATCGGTAGAATTAAAGTTGTGTTGGTATTTCCATATATATAAAATCAATATTTTTACCAAACGGATTAATTTCTCGGTTGAACTAGTAAATTGCTTTCAATTTATTTTCAAAATGAATAACCGATTGAATTATTGAATTATGTATTCTATAAATTTTAATTACGAGTTGCTAGTTTCTGCAATAATTGCACGAACATCAGTTTTGTTTACAATTTTTGAAATGCATGGTAAGGACTTGTTATATGCTAGCTGAAATGAATAAACTGATGAGAAATTAGTTGAGTGAAGTCTGTATATTGAAATTCAGAAGATTCTGAGCACCAGGAAAATAGGATGGGTTCATTTTGTTTTTAAATAGCAATGGTTATCTTAGGCATGTATGTTGAGGGTAATGAAACCAAGGCAGGTAGATGAAGATATGATGCAGATGTGTGACAATCTAATTGAATAGCCTGATGGGAAAACTAACATACTTCAGTTCACCTATTGGGACTGAAGTAGGCTAGTTATTTTTAGCATTCTTGCTGGAACATTGTAAACCAGTTGCTACATGCTTCATGGCTATAAATCTTTAATACGTTTCAGCGAAATACTTCAATGAATTTTGGAAGAAATATTGAAACTTTACCAAACAAGGCTGATTTGTCTTCAGGAACTCTTCAGTATTTGATGGAGTAGCTGTCTTGCAGAGTTGGAAAACAAAAATCTATGAAGATATTTAAATTCGACATTTTATTTTGTATCATCATTGATAGTTAGAAGCAAGGTGACAGTTTTTCCACATTTCTGTACACATTTGGCTTCTCATTATCTGTAGTGCATTTGACTGAAATTTGAAATTGGAAATTTGCACTATTGGTATATAGTGTAGTTGGACCTAAATGTTGAAAGGTTTCTATGCTGTGCACACCACAAGTTACTTGGACTGCATGTGCTCAAAGACCCTGGCGTAGTTTCAATCCCGCTTCACAATCAGATCAGTTACTGGTGCAAGTCTGGCCTTGCTTGTGCTCTGAATATCTTTTCTTTGCTGTTTTGGATCCATTATAACATACGCAATCAATTTAGGAGGTGTAATTAAAATAGGGGCGTGAGACTGGATGTGAAATTGGCATTGTAATTGGGGCTTTAGTGGAATATTTGAAGAGATATTTGTACTTGGCATAGAATGTGTAGCATGGTGGAAAAATCCCATTGTTTCTGCTGGCTGCAAAGGTGAGATCTGTTTCATTAATATCCCCATGGACCTGCTCGATGATGTAATAATATTGAAGTCAAAATTCTGTTCTGTCATTTTAAGGTTGCCATTGAGTTCATAGCTTCTGTAATACCTTCCTCCACTCTATTCCTCATAACCCCATCCATCCTTCACCTGGCCATCACCTCCCCATGGCATATAACTTTAAAATGGCTAAAATCCAAAGAATGGTGGATTTTTCCATTCTGCTGTTAGCTGTATTGCAACATTCTAATAAGTAGCAGTGTATACACTTCTGACTGCACTGCCTAAACAAAACTGTAGAACCTGCACCATAAAAAGGAATTTTGAAGTTTGTCAGTTAAACTTTTCAGAGTCCCATTTGCTCTAGTTTAGTAATTGCAATAGAAGTGTTTGTTAGAGGCTGGCCATTTCAGCCAGTACTATTTATTGCAAATCACATATGTTCTGTGATTAGCTGAAACTGTTGTTTAGTTTTTAGTCTGCTGCAACAACTTGGCAGACTTGTACCATCATGCTTTCCACCTACTGACCAGATTCCTTGCTTACTGTGCGACTCTTTCAGGTTTACACCTTACGAGTCCTACGACTCCGGGTCTTCACTGAATGACCGTGATCTGTACAGATCTGGCTACGGTTACAGTGAATATGGGCCTGATTATAACGATTTCTATGGAGGTCGCTATGACCACTACGACAGCTCCTACGGGACCCGCAAAGATCAGTTCCAGAACAGAGCACGTGACTCATACGGCCCTACTAACCAGTGGGGCCAGAACTGGTCTAGAGACCGTCCTCAATATAACAGACCCAATCGGAACGACCCCTACATGTCACCTGCAAGTTCCGGGCGAATGTCTGCACGCTGGAATGAGCTGTCGATGGGAGGCAGGGGCCACAACGCCGCCACCGCCTCCTCCTCAAGGAACCTCCCTTCGCTCTTCTCCCCAAACATTATCCCCATGGACCTGTTCAGAGTTCAGGGATATGGAAGATCGTTAGGAGGTGGCAGACAGCGAAGGAGAGACAGGATTCGAATCAGAGGCGTAAGTACCTTTTTTTTTTAATACTTTTTATTTTAAGCAGTAATGACTAGGGAAAATGAGGGAATTAATTTTTTTTATTGTTTTCTTATACCAGGCAGGTTGTCCTTTTTTTTTTGAATTAGGATAGGAATTTTATTTCTTTTCATGTTGAGGTGAGCCAATGTGATTTTGTACAAATGCTTTGCATCTTAGTGCAGCGTTTTTAGCTGTCTCAAATTCCTTTGTGGAAAGGCAGAAATCTTCAGTGCTCTTGAATCAATATGGTTATTAATTTGTGGAGAGTTTGTAAAACTGAGCAATATTAATTTCCACTACCTTAATTTAGGAATATATCAACTAAGAATTGCTATTAAACCCAGGGTATGAGCACGTAGACACTCTTTGCACTTAAAGGACAATTTGTAAAACAGACATTATGGTTTTGTTTCCAATGAAAAAAACTGAGCATATCCTTTTCATTGTATTCATAATATAAGATTCAGAATTTCAGTGTTTCATACAACATACTGAGCACAAATTAAACAGCTGAATTTCCATAGCTAAATTGCTAGCGTTTCCACAGATTGATAAAACAAGGTTGTAAAGTGTTTTTCGGAACTTTTGTCTTTAATCTTCAGCAAATTATATTCCAATTGTCATATTCAGTAATTAACTAAAGTACAGTGTAGTACTATTTCCCTTATTGAACTGAAGGTCTACTTGTAGAGTATGTGTAATGTTAGTTTAAAATGTAAGGGTGTCATACCTTTTTAAACAGTTGACTGTTTTAGTGAGATTATAGAATACGCACTATAACCATTCTGTTAGCTATTTGGGAGGCCGTAATATTTGTTTGTCAAGGTTCAAATTTGAAAGAAATTTCAGAAATATGAATTCCATTCTGAACGTGGTAATCTGTTATTAAAATTATAAAAATAGTTGTATTGGTTTTGGGGTGCATGGCAGTGGTATCAGGGTAAGCCCTGATTTCTGCTGATAGTGGCCTGCTTTCGCTGATGAAAAATATTGTCGGGATGGATGCCTCGTTGATCCATCTTGCACATTTCAGTTTTCTCTTGATGCATTTCCATTGTCTTCAATCTCATTAATTGACATGATCTTGTTTTTATCCTTGCTTTGTTTTGTTAACGTAAATCCACTTTTTCAAATTTGAGTTTGTCCAGAGTTTCATTTTGTATATAACAAAATGCTTTCGGGAACAAATATGTCCAGGCCTTTCATGGTTTTAAACTTTTTTTTGAGATTCAGATGTCTATCTTCTTCCACATACTGCTCATTTGAGTTACGTGATCAGCGTTGTAACTGTTTTTGTACTTCCATCAACTGTATCATTAGGAGATCAGAACTATATGTAATACTCCAGATATAGAGATGGTATCCTTCAGATATAGATCTGTCTGATGCTGGATTATCTTTTTGAATCTAGAAATTGCTCTTGTGTGGCTGTGCATCTCTACTTTGTGGTTAAAGGCTTAGAAGGCTTGTGTTTTATTGTTAACTTTGTCCACTGAACCCCACAATCTTGCTTCCTAATATGCTTCATGTATTGTCGTAATTTGTCTCTAATTTGTTCAGATCTCCTTTCTTTCAAATTTCATTACTATTTATTAAATTGCATCTTTTCGTCATCAACTGCTTAAAATTTGACATAATGTGTAAATTTGAACATAATTTTGTCATTTATGAAACCAGTTATAAATGACACTAGCTTTTATGTTAAATCTTGTGGTACTCCATCGTGTATTTGGTAACAGATTGTCATGCAAGATAAAGGTTTGATTGAGTAAAATGAAAATCGGACCCAGCCTTAGCCAATTCAGGCCAGAGCCTAAGTACCAAAAGTGGAGTGAGAAAATGCTAGCTGTGCTGCATGTGTATTATTATTCATCGAGAATGGAAGAAATAAGGGAGGGCTCAATAATTCATCCTGAATTGAGTAAAGTATGGATCTAGGCTGTTCTATCAGAAAATGTACCATAACATGTGCATAGTTGGGCTCTGATCTGGAGGCCAGGCTCAGTGGTGAGGCTGCAAAATATTATTGGAACGTAGATAGTTGAATGGATTTGGAGTACAGATCACCCATGATGAAATTAAATGGTGGAACTGGCTGGAATGGTATGTTATTATTCATGTTCCAGACAGATCCTAGGCAATCTGCAGACCGATCACTTATCAATCTAGTTTAATACATTGCTTTCCATCGAATGGGTTAGTCCTTGTATAATATCCCCATAGTAAGCTCCTCTACATATGAATTGGCTCAGGGGTATGCCATTTGGCTCTTTGAGCCTGCTCGGCCTTTTAATAGAGATCGTGCCCAATCAGATTGTAATGTTGTCTTTGCATTTCTGCCTACAGTCCCCATTCATTCACTTATTGGCAATTTATCTATATCCGCCATATCGTTGAGACATTAGGCTTCATTTGAGGAAGAGACTCATGAACCTCTGAGAAAATGCATTTTGCCTCACTTGTCTTAAATTTTATTTATATGTTGAAGAATAAGGGGTAAGCCATTTAGAATGGAGACGAGGAAACACTTTTTCTCACAGAGAGTTGTGAGTGTGGAATTCTCTGCCTCAGAGGGCAGTGGAGGCAGGTTCTCTGGATGCTTTCAAGAGAGAGCTAGATAGGGCTCTTAAAAATAGCAGTCGGGGGATATGGGGAGAAGGCAGGAATGGGGGGTACTGGTTGGGGATGATCAGCCATGATCACATTGAATGACGGTGCTGGCTCAAAGGGCCGAATGGCCTACTCCTGCACCTATTGTCTATTGTCAGTCACCTTTAGTTCAAGATTCTCCCACAGTATATCCTCTCCACATACAGTCTTTTAATGAGAACTCAATCACAGGCCTTCTGCAAAGCATACACCTTGTCTATACAACCTTTCCTCATAAGGCCACACCTATTACAAATATCATTCCATATACTAAATTTTGAGTAAGTGTGAAATGGAGAATTTCTCCCAAAATTGCAATGTGAAATCTTTAGTCTCGAAGACCCTTGGGGACAGAATTACAAAGAGTAGATTGGTGAAGACCAGCATCGGTGGCTTTATTATCACTGTGAACAGATACATGCCATTTTGTCTAAATTGTGGAGGAACGGGAGGAGAAACTGATCTGAAGGTCAATGAGAAAACAATCAGTAGTTTAATAACGTTAAGAAAGTTACACTACCGAGAAGTGGCTCAAGGTTCATAACGATTAATCTTGCATGAAGGAGAGTTTGGAGAAGGCATTGGCTTTTTCTCTGGGTCCAATCTACAATGTTTTATGGCAAAGTGATTTGAATACCATTCCAAGAGCAGAGTCTGGGCGAAATTACGTAAAGTTGCACATTCGTAAGTCATGTCTTCTGTAACCTGGGAATAAGACTTCCCTGCACTTCATTACCAACCCTTTCCCCTTTTTACTTAACCAGTCTATATCCCTTTGTAGCCTACAATGTCCTCTGCTCAACTTACTTTCTACCTATGTTTATCATCAGCATATTTGACATCAGTACCTATGGTGCTTTCATGTAAGTCATTTGTGTAATTTATTTTATAAAATTTCCCATGGCATCTCTCTAGTGATTATGGTTCATATCAAATGTCTTCTGAGCTGACTTGACACTCTCCACTTTTTGGCCAGATGCACGAAGGAATATATTAACCATGTCAATAACGTCCCTTCTTAAAAGCAATGTTGATGCGTGCTCCACTCGAAACTGCTTGATGCTCTCAAGCACATCAAACTCTTATAAAGTTAACATTTGACCTGTGCCTTTTCTAGCTTTGAAGATGGATGTCATGTTTGCTGTTTTTCAATCCATTCAAATTTGGCCGGGGTGCAGTGGACTTTAGGGAGAAATATCCATCTGCTCTGCATTGAATCTGTTCTTTCAAGATCATGAGATAAAACAAAAAATAATTGCTGCCTTCAGCTTAAATTGCCTCTACAATGTTCCACTTCTCATGATTTTGGTTTATTTAAACTATGTTCATATTCAATTTTGTAATTTATTCTTTCTTTTGGGAATATAACTGAAGTCTATCCTGCAATCTCCTGTCTTGCTGCCTCGCTGTTATATTCTGTGGTCAGCCCCACTCATTGCTTGCACTTACGTTTGATGCTTGTTTTGTAATTAATATGATTAGTTAAATTGTGGAATAATTGAACTGCAATGCTTTGCCATCTGATTTGCACGAATTGTACATAATTGAAAGTTCAAAAAAAAAGGATTCATTTTCTCGGCTTGTAGGCACAGTTCAACGCATGTTGACAGCCTATTAATTAGTGAAATTGTGTATAGTAACAAAAGAAATGCTACATTCTTGACTTGTGATCAGTCAGTCACAAGTTAGGTTGCTTACTTTAATTCAGTGTAAAATATGCTGGATACTTTATGAGTGAATGTATTAATCAATATAACACACTTATTTAAAAATAGTTGAAATACATTTCATTTTGTTTGGACAATTCAATGTATTTTCTACTCTGACAACTATCATTTCCAGCATTTGACTGAAGAGAGTAACAAGTTTCTGCATTACTGAGTCATATAATAATTATAGATATTTGATCTGTCAACGTCTCGTGAATTCACTCCATATTTGTGGAAACTAACTTTATAAGCAGTATCTGGATAATGACTTGAGTTATGTTTCTAGGTCATGTGTGGGTATTCATTTGTATATGCCATGTTATCTATTAACTGGGAGAAGCATTTTTTATGGGATGTTTCAAAATGGTGACAGATATAGTTCATCACAAACAAGCCGTCAGGTCCAGAATGCTGAATGGCAATAAGAACAATACTGCAGCACTTTCAAATACTTTTTTAAGGGAAACGTTTAATAGGAACCCGAGGGGCAACTTTTTCAGAGGGTGGTGGGAATTTGGAACGAGCTGCCAGTGAAGGTAGTTGAGGCAGGTACCATAACGCATTTGGACGGGTACATGGATAGGAAAGGTTTAAAGGGCTAGAGGCCAAATGCGGACAGGTGGAACTGGTGGATGGGTCATCTTGGTTGGCATGGGCAAGTTGGGCCAAATTGCCTGTTTCCATGCTGTATGACTCTATGAATGTCTGACATGGCTGATGCAGTAAACTTATGATGGAACTACAGCATATCTTCTGCAGCTAGTCCAAAAGAGTGATGGTTTAGAGCTTCCTTTAACCACAGCATTCAGTTTCAAGTAGTGCCCTTAAACTTGTTGTTTGTCGGCAGTGATTTGGCCGTGGCATATTTGTGAAACATATTAGAAGAGCAAATTATGGTAAATTTCAATTGCCAATTACTGTAGATTATTGAGGAATAAGCTACCTCGGGGTCAGAAGCCTCTGATTCCTAGAGGACACCAAAGTAATTGAATTAGAAACAGTAATTGCATTTGTTATGTGCTCACTTGTAGTCACGTCACTTAAACTTAAAACTGGACCATGGTTTGAAAAAATATATACAAGCAACATGGGAGGTTTTGTTTGCCATAGTTTTTGCTTGAATGCTTTTTAAAAACAGTGGATGCCTAATTTGTAGAAATTAAACAGTCTGATTTTCAACAGATGAAGAAAAGAGATGCGGGATTTGGGAGGAAGAGGAAAATGTCTACGGATAGTGCTGAGGAGCCAGAGAACAAACAGGCGAAAACTGAAGATGGGTCCGATGCAGGTATGCTTGCATCCCACCTCAACCAACTTCTCTCTCTTCACTTCTCTCTTCTGGAACCTTGAAATCATTGACTTTCCTAGGTATGGCGGGCAAAATATTTAAATGCATGTAGCACCATATTTAGCCCAATTCCATCATGTTGTTTTCACATGGACTTTTCTAATAAGGTTAACAAATGGCAGTCAAGAGGTTTTCTTGTAAAGTCTTATGTATTTCCCCTCTCCACATTCAAAGGGTGGCCAGTATTTGTGTATAAAATGTATAGGTTTTCCTCTCAAATTTGATATTCGTCTGTGTTTAAGTACGGATTGTACATTCACGCCAATTTAATACTTTAGTTCCTTGCTTTACATTTTTTTTTCCCACTGATACCCTCTTCTTAATTCGGTACTGTACCAGTGACTGTCATATGCATCTATTCCAAAGAAGGCCTGTTCATCCAAAGCTTCGTGTCATAGCAAGGTGGGTCACAAAGAATTGTGAAACTGCTATGTTATTCCCCCCTATTTGGTGTGCAACTGCAAGCGGTGATCAGAGGTTTGGTTCAAATTTGCAGTTGTGGACTAGAAATGTCATTGTATTGTTGTCCATTAAGTAGGTTTGACTGTGATTTCTTTTGTTTTGACTGGTCTGAATAGAGAAGGAAGATAGTACAGTTGACTGCAACACCCCGGTAGGAGGGGGAAAATTGTTGTGTTCCTTCATTTATTAAAATAGAGTGGCTTTTGGAAGTTCATAATGATGCTGGGGTAGAGTCGTGTACAGACCAACAGTATTATAAATTTGTCTTTATCACTAAACGGTTTAAATAGCTATGGGAATTGCTAACTTGTGTAAGATTTTGCTGCAGCCTGCAGCTAGTCAACAAATGATATATTTAAGACGGAACTGCAGATGCTGGAAAATCGAAGGTACACAAAAAAGCTGGAGAAATTCAGCGGGTGCAGCAGCATCTATGGAGTGAAGATGGATGCTCCATAGATGCTGCTGCCCCCGCTGAGTTTCTCCAGCTTTTTTGTGTACCAATGATATATTTAGCTTGCCTGGTTTTGATTTGCACAATATCTTGCTGTATCTTAAACTCTCACAGATTTGTTACAGATTGAGTTTTTTTTTAAAAGGCTCTTAAATATTTGATTGCAATTATTGTTCAATTTTAATAGACTATCCCATGAAATTCATGAAACTTATTATTAGTTTTGTATACAATTGTCCTGTGTTTTGTTTCAGCGGAAGATGATGGTGCTGAATCTGGTGATGGCGGTGTAAGTAATATCTAGATGCTATTATTTTGTATTACCTTAAAAGCACAACTTGTCTGCAGTATGATGAAGAAATTGGCCCATTTCGTACAATTTGAGTTAAGCTGTGCATGGTTTTGAAAAATGTACTAAACTGTAGTTAGTACAAATGAGTTTGAACAGTTCACAAGCTTGCTTCTGCCATCTTGTGGTGGAGAAGGAGAAGTGAAAGACAATTCTTGGAACCACCAGTAATTAATATCTAATGTATCGGACAACATCTGAATGTACCAGAGGGTCGGTTTTTAATGCTCATCTTTTAAAAGGGAGATAGAGGTAAACCAAATAATTACGAGACAATTAGTTTCCCTTTAAAGAAGGGAAAAGTATGGGAATTTTGGGATAAACCTTCATTTTGTGATTGATAGGATTAAATTCGAGGATGATAGTTATTTGCTCAAAGGGTGGTAAGGATATGAAAGTGTGGAGGAGACAAAAAAACTAATCACATTTGAACAATGCTTGGGTACGTATTTGAACACCCTGACCTGCAGAACTGTGGAGTTTATGCTGAGACCAGGCAGGAGAGCTCTCAGATATGATGGGCCAATGAGCCACTGGATAGATTTCCTATGATTTCGTCTTAATGTGGAGGACCTGAATACTCGGTCGACCTGAATACTTAGTTGTGTTGTGATCAGTAGACCTGTAGCAGTCCTTGCTTTTCCTTTGAATCCAGCTGAGTAAATGACTCTGAACCTGTATGGGAGTAATTGTGGAGGTAGCTTTGCTGTCAATCCTTGCACCATACCACCACCACCACAGTGGGGAGGTTTGGAGAAACTCTACATTTACAGGCTTTGCAATTTTTAAATGGTTAAATGTAGAATACGTTTCTAATATTGTTAGTTAAAGCACGGGAGCACGGATAGTTTTTAAAATTATCTCTTTTGATTCCAGACTGGCGATGGTAAGGATTCTGAGGACAAGAAACCAAAGCGCTGTAAGATCAACTTGTTTTAAATGTGACATTCTCAAAAACTGTTTTCCTTCCTTAAACCAATGGGGGGTTTTTTCGTTCAATGTTCCATCTGGGAAGAGTGGCATATAAATATCCTGGGTTGTTTGATGTTTTTGCTCATTGAATAAATGATTAGGAATTAGAAATTGTGACAGGAAATAGAGTTATCTTGAAGTTGAGGAGTATTGCAGTTGAGGAGGTGCTAGAACTAGCATTGCATTTGAGGATGTTGTAGACATCTTAAGGTATTTGAAGATGGATTAAACTTCTGGGCCTGATCAGAGAGATCCTCTCGCATCACAAAGATGTGGTTTAGTAGGTTAACTGGCATATATGTGAATAGCCTGAGTGTGTAGGGAGTGAACATAAAGCTAGTGTGAAAGGGTGATCGATGGTCAGCATGGACTCTGGTGTATGCTGTATCTTAATTTTGTTTTGTTAACAATCCAATTGTTTTGTAGACAATCTGTATAAGTGGGTTACAAAGTAGAAATGGCAAGTTATTAAAACACACACACATAATTTTAACAGTTTTAATAATATGTGACAGTCAAATGCAAAGTAGTAATCAGTGTGAGGTATAAAAAAATCCTTGCACTTGAGCTACCAAATCAACAAAGCTTAACAATTGGTCACTTTCATTTAAGTCAGAAATGGATCTAGACATTGGAGAGGAGGGGGAATTGGATAGTAATTTTAAAGGTTGATTCATAATGGCTGAAGACCTTAGGCAGGTGGTTGAAGGGGAATACACAGCTTGGTTAGCATCAGGTGAACCCTAAAATTCAGCAGACCAGGTACTTTGATTTACTCTAGCAGGGTGGGAATATCAGATTCTCGTTATTAGTCATCGCTGGAGTATTGTGTAATGGTGATAATTTATTCAGCTTTGTTTAAAATTGATCACTAACTAGTTAGAGATGGTTGTATCTTCAGGAGCATTAGAGAAGGAGAGCTATGTCGAGTGATATGGATGGGGATCTAGTTTTGTATTGGCCAGTCAAACTACTAACTGATGCGTGAAGATGAGCTGTGTACATATTTGTTGATGTTTTTGTGCTGAATTTTGTGGTTTGTTTTAATCAGTTCCCACAATGCAAGAAAAGAAGAAGGCAAACAAACCAAAAAAGAATCGGGACCGTCTTGCAGAAAGGTGATTGTCAACGATGCAGGAAGAAATTCCTCGACTCTTGAGTTATTCACACCGTGCAGTCCTTCCCTTGACATGCATATCTTTCTGTTGCAGGATAATGTATGCTTGCTCTGTTTGCAAGTTTCGTACCTTTGAAGATGAGGATATTACTACCCATGTGGACAGTAAATACCACAGTGAAACCTTCAAATTCATTGCGTCCAAACTCGACCAGCAGACAGCTGACTTTTTGCACGTATGTATTGTGGTTCTCTTCATCTTTGGAAAAAGCAGCTGTGCTACAGAAAAACAATGTGATGTCTAAATACTTCTAATTATGCTTGTGTATGAATAATCAATGTACAAATGTTTATTGAATAGTAGAGGCAAGGTCTATCTATGCCTTATAATTTTTCTAAAGACTCAGTAGCAATATCCTGTGTGCATAATATCTGTTTTAGGAATACATCTTGAACAAGATTCAGAAAACACAGAAGCGTCGAGAGCAAATTGGAGATAAAACAATTCTGAAGAAGCAACTAATGCAGCAGCAAGATTTGCTGCAGGGTAAGTTGTAGAACATTGGTTTTATAGCTAACATAGATTGGTTCCTACAACCTGTTGGTCCTCTCCATCTGAATGTAGGCTGTTTCTTGAGGATTATCAAACTGTGTTAGTCACACTGCACGGAAACTGCCTTCAGCCCAACTCGTTCATTCCGACCAAGGTGCCCCATCTAAGCTAGTCTGCGTCTCTAAACTAGTAAACTAATCCCATTTGCCTGCATTTGGCTCGTCTACCACTAAACCTTTCCCATCCATGTACACGTCTAAATGTCTTTGAGCGTCCATATTCCCTCTTTCTAACCTGTCCATCAACTTCACAAGGTCAGTTAACCCACCAACAGGGTTTTGGGAAGAGGACAGAGCACCCTGGAAACCCACGTGGCCACAGGGAATGTGCAAACTCCAGGAGATCAGCGTGCATGAGCTTTGAGGCAGCAGCATCACATGCTGCTCCACAGCTAGCTTCTTGGCTGCATCTAATCATTCATCATTTCTATTGCAGATGTTGGCTTGGACCACTTCATGAAGAAGATAGAGGCAGCGCATTGTGTGGCCTGTGACCTTTTTATACCAATGCAGAATGCTCTCCTTGCGCGTCATCTGAAAACTGGTGACCATGGCTGGAACCGCAAGGTAAGTGGTACAGAGAGATGGAGGGCGGATTTGAAGATCATTGATGTAGAAATCCAAATTGGATTAATGTTTACAGAGTAACATGGGGAAAACACAACACATATGTTTTATTGTGATGTAATTTTCATAAGCCTAAACACATAAATTGATTATGAGCAATTAAGCCAATTAGCAACTGATTAGGCCACTTGACCCTTTAATTCATCTCTGCCATGCAATAAGATAATCATTTGATTGCAACCTTGATCTCGACTTGGGGTTACTTGCTGTAACTTCATCCTCTTTGCAAACTTATCTGTCCCTCTGCCTTAAAATAGATTCAAAAATTGTTTCCACAGTCTTTTGAGAGTTTGTAGGTTTAAATTATTACAACAAATTAGTGTAATCATTTTGTACTAAGTTAATCTTCAATTCTGCTTGAGGGATTTGTTTAATTCACAGAATTTAGACACAAGGAACTGCAGATGCTGGAATCTTGCCTGGAACATAGTGCTCGTGTAACAGCGGGTCAGGCAACATCTCTGGAGGATTTGGTGACATTTCAGATTGGCACCTGTCTTGGGATCGGAAGAAGACCCAACCCAAATCGTCACCTCCAGAGGTGCTGCCTAACCCGTTTGAGTTACTCCACTTTTACGTGGTGTTCTGTGGTGCACAGAATTGTTATATCGCTGGTATAACATTTGAGGTACATAGGAAGTCCATGAAAACCAATTATCTTCTCATATAGCTTCGAATTAAGTTTATTCTCCTGTTGCTGCTGATTTAATGTGCTCAGGTCTTGAACAATACCGCATTTTCATGGAACCTGATTTAAAAATAATGCTCTCCAAGTACATTGGCATCAGTTAGCCCCCTTCACTTATCTCGGAAATCATTCTTATGTGGTTTACAATTATTTATTACTCAAATACATTATTTTTTCCACTTATGTAGTACTTCCTTGAATTTGCTTTCTACGGGTTTCTGAAATTTAGCCCGAGTTAACTGTAGAGAGGTTACAAATTTAATTGAAGAATGGAAGGTACATTTTATTCTCCAAAATGGAATCAAGTATCTCAAAGCCCTCATCTGGGAGTGGCGTAGGTAAAGATGTTGTCCAGCATCTCTCCACCTAAGATTCCAATATGGCCTGTTCTATAATGTGATTTTAAATAGTATTGGGGTTGGTCCTTTTCTTGACGTGTAAAGAAAAGGAATACTTTGTATCTACTAATTACAAGATTCAAAACAATATAAACACAGAAATCTAATTGTAAAGTAGCTGTCTTTGTTCCTGGCTTCTCGTTTAGCATTATTTGCTTCCTCACCAGATAATGTTGGAGAAAGCCAAGAAGGGCAGCCTAGTTGTCGCTCGGAGTGTCCTGAACAACCGCAACATTGCAGCAATGCTAGAAAAGTATAAAAAGGTACAGAGCTGGTCAAGTGTAATTTGGCTGTGTATTTTATTGCTTAGATAAAAAGTAATGTATGTATTGATAGAAGGAACCCTTGGGAAAACTGGTTGTGTCTTCTACTTTTGAAGCGTGTGGAGAATATGGTAGGTTTGTATCCAGTTGATCTCATGACCAGGCCTCAACCTTACCCTGATCTTGATGTTCTATGCCAGCCTCAACTCCTCTTCTGTACCTGTTCCCCAAAACCTTAAATTCCTCCATCTTACATGTATCTTGATATCAGGCATCCATTAAGAGAGAATTCCAGAGATTCACAGCTCTCAAATATTTTTTATGCTCAGTTTTAAATGATCTGCCCCATTACCTTATAACTGTGCCTTTTCGTGATTCTCCCACAAGTAAACACATCTCAAATGTCAATCTTATCAAACCCCCTCAGGATCTTGTATGTTTGAATAAGGGGACTTGTCATTCTTTCCAAACTCCAAGGAAGACGGACCGAAACAGTCCGGCTTCTCTTGATAAGGACAGCCCTCTCAGGAATCTCCTTCGGACCAAATCTCAGACCCAAAATTTGAGCAGGTTGTCCAAACTTTCATAAAACCATGTTGACTATGTTTGATTATATTCAGATTTCCTAAATAATTTGTTATTTCATCTTTGATTACTGACTTGAGCATCTTGCCAATAGTGGGTGTTAGCCTGGAGTTTGCAGAATTTTATTTTCTCTTATTGAACAAGGGAGACATTACCTGTTTTGAAATATTTCGACCAATGGTCCTTGTCTCTGCAGCTGTTTCCTTTAAATCCTTGGATGCAGGCTGTTGAGTCCCAGCGATCGATTCTGCATAGCCACCAGTTCTGTTTTCTGTTGTTAATTCACCAGCCTCGCTCTCCTGAGCGATACCTTACCTATTTTAGTTTCAGTCTTGGAGCTTTTAGCTGCTGGATCATTAAATTTCCAGTCCTCCGTCCTATAACCAGCCCGTGCCACTTTGTCACCACTCTTCAATTCAACATAATCCTTGACCTCCTTTTGTTAACCACAGTTTGTGTGCTTTTCTCATCAGTTTACCCCAATTAGGAATACATTTTCTATTGATTGTCATAAACCAGCTGTTCATCTATTGACCTGCCTCTTGGCTCCTGCTACCAGTTCACCTGGAACAATTCCACCCTCATGCCATAATTGCCCTAATTTAAGATGGTCGGTAGTGTTGGTCTTGTGGTATTCACCTTTAAACTACACCTGGAATTCTATCGTATTGTGGTCACGACCTCCGAAGGAATATTTGACCCCAAGATCTCTGATGTTTCCTCGTTACTCATGAGTAAATCCAAAATTGGTTCGTTCTATAACCTGCTGTTCCAAGAAGCAATTCCTGACACACTCACAAATTATTGTTCTGCAAAACCCTTGCCGGTTTGGTTTGTCTAATCAATAAGTAGAAATCTCCCATTGCAATCGCAGTTCCCTTCAAACATGCCCCTGATATCTCTCCATTTGTGCTCCGTCCAGTGGAGATATTGGGGTTCTACAGACTATTCCCATCATCTTTCCCTGACTTTATCTATTACTATAGATGACACAGTTGTGCTGCTGGTAGAGCTGCTGTCCCACAGCGACCTGGGTTTGATCCTGACCATGGGTGCTGTGTGTGTGGAGTTTGCACGTTATCCCTGCGACCTTGTGGGTTTCCTCCCACATCCCAAAGATGTGCAGGTATATAAGTTAATTGGGGTCTGTAAATTGCTCGCTACTGTGTAGGGAGTGGGATAACATGGAACTAGTGTGGATGGTCAACATGGATTCAGTGGGCTGATGGGCCTGTTTCTATGCTTCATCTCTAAACTATCCACTGCCTCTGTATCATGACTCAACACCACTCTGATACTCTGATCAACCATCTTGCCCTTCCTCCTCCCCATTTTGGTCATTGTATCACTTGGAATATTGAATACCCAGTCTTGGTCACCCTGCACCTATATTCCCATAATGCCTATCAGAACATACTCTTGTTATCTATGCTGCCGTCTATCTTATTGAAAATACTATGCATTCTAATAGACACTTTGATTTTGTTTTGTATGTATCTTGCTCTGTGCCATTTCCATTGTCTGTCCCAGCATGTTGCACAGCCAACGTGTGCCAGAAATATGGGTTGAGAGGTGTGAATGTTAAAAATATAGAGATGGCTTACAGATTGCCTCAATCCATATGATTATCTTTTTTGTTCCCTCTGCTTTGGGTTTTATTTTGTTTATAGCTTTTTAAGAGCTTTGTTACTTTTCTGGGTGCTGTCTGAAACCCCTTTCCTCAAATATTCAAGTTCTGATCTTCATACAAGAAGGAATACAATAAAGTATTCGCTAGTGTGAATAGTGTGAAATGTGTGAATTCTACTTTTTGTCGAGATGAGAGGCTCTGATTTTAGCTTAATCCAGATTTATCTCAACATCTTAACATTTTCATAAATTCAGAGATGTGTGCATCTTTTGAGTTTTAAATTTTGTGATTATGGTGTGATAAAGCATGTTTCCGTTTCTGGTCATGAACAGCTGACCACTTTGATCCTGTGGAGTCTAATCTATTCTAATTAAAACGCCTTCCTTTTCCAGGGTGAGAACCCATTCACTGATGAGGACAAAGACGAAGAAGATGCTGGCGATGAGACTGCTGAGGGCGAGGCTTTGAAAGATGTCTCCATCGATGTTGAGGCCAAAGAAGGGGAGAATGAAGATAATGACAGCACAGTTAGAATAAAAGAAGAAGCGGATGACCCGTTAGAAGAAAACATTGGGGAGACGAGGAAAGAGGAGTCTGGGGAGGGAGCTGGAGCGGAAGCATTGGGACGGGGTTCAGGGGAGGAGGGCGAGGCAGCACTAGGGACTGACAGGGTAGAGGCAGAAGAGAAAGAGCCTGGAGGGGAGACAGAAGTGGAAGGGAAGAGAGATGCTGAGGGAGAGACGGTGCACACAGCAGAAAAGGCTCTTGGGGAAACAAAGGGTGCAGCGGCAGCAACAGCAGAAGAGAGGGAGGTGGAATTGACAGCTGAAGAGGAAGATGAGATGCTGAAGGGAGAAGAGGAGCAATTGGAGTAAATTTTAGGCTGATTTCTGCAAACATGCAGGTATAATTCTATCCCATACCAATTATTGAGGTTTATACTAGTTTAAGAATTTCAGTGTTTTTAATTTGCCAGTAGATTTGTGTTCACTTGCTGTATTTCAGTTTCATCCCATGTGGCTGACAAAGTCAAATTTTCTCTCATCTTCTCACATTTAATGTGAATTTTTTTAAAATAAATTTGGTTTCTGTAATGTGATTAATGTGGTATTCAATTGACCCTACAAAGTTGAGGACTGGCATGAAATTTGTTTGCAGTAATCTACGTTTAAGTGATCTGTAATTTGTACAATCTGGTGTCTTGATTCCAAGCCACGCAACTAAGAATTATTACCATTTGATCCATTAGAACAGTTACTTAACTAAGATACTGGTTTAAATTTCTCATTTGGTTTGTGTACAGGTGAATTGTAAATATGCAGCAGGTTAACTGGTTTATTTTGTTATATTAATTAGTTCTGCATGAAGGTGGGTGGCACTTTTGAGCATGTTGCTTTGCTTTAGATCTATAAATGCCAACATTGAAATTCATTGGATTGGGTTGGGAGCCTAAATACTGCATTCCCACAGGGTGTGGGTTTCCTCATAACCTGGTGAATCTAAGCCTGACTTGACTTTATTGAATTTGCACCTGTTTTCAAACCAAATGCAGATCCACTTGCCTATGAACCATAGTGCTAGGTGATTCAAGTACACTTGAGTATTGAACAATGTTAAATTAAAAGCAGACATGGCTTAGCTCAGTTGGAATGTGTAGTTTAGCATTGTGTAATCTGCAGAAAGTAGCAGCATTATTTCCCTCCTCCCTGATTTATTCTGCCCTTGCTTTTCTATGCTATAGCTTTATTTAGGCTACTTATATGTACTTGAACTTTGTTTTCAATTTTATACACAACTGTAAATCAGTTTGTAGCACTGTCAATTAAAACTTCCAATGTATCATCAGTGTCTTGGCTTTTAAATATAATCTTGTCCTAATAATTGGTCTGCTTCTGTCAGACCATTACATGTGAGATTTTGCATTTGTAGTGGGAAAATAGTATTCTAGATGCTGGTTCCTTGATTTGCACTTGCTATTTTTGTCTTGAATAGCATAATGATATCATATTTACACGGACCAAAAGCTTGGCTAATAGTTGATGGCTAATTTAAGGACATTAATAACACTGAGATAACTCCATGTGGGAGTGGAGGCTCTTTCAGAGGATGAATATGATCTTTGTACTGGAAAGGAATCTTGGATCATAATTGAATCACAGGGTGGCAGGGTTCCTGATTTAGCTTACGTGAAATTGAACGGCAAAAGCAATCTTTCTAGGGCAGCTAGTCACTTTGGAAGGATAACACTTGTGTACACAATTTGAACATGGAACTGCCACAAATATGAGTTAAAGATCTAGTATTTTTAGTAAAAGCTTTCCCAGCTTCACTTGTAAAAGACTAAACAAAAGTCGTTCAGGAGAGATTTATGGTATAATTGGGAAGCCATTTCCGAATCATTCAGAGGTGAGAAGGTTCGAGACTGCAACATAACCTCTGTTTTGGATGATGGCATCAGTGGTATCGTTAGAGTTGAAATTAATCTGGACCTGCACTGGAGCATTTTAAGATTGCAAGTACAGTACACATCCTTACAAATTCTCACTTAAGCAGGGTACTGTGTTCAAGGTCTAACATACTAAATTTACCAGTCTGAACATTTTTATTTTGGGTTTTGTTTATTTGGAGTAAATGATACACAACCTTCAGTAACATGTACAGCAGTAACAGTTTATACCTCTGAGGCACCAGCTTCCAGTTTGGTTTGTTTAACCTTCAACAGTTTAAGAACAGAAGTTAGTGTGGAAAGTTGAGTTAACATGTGTTGTACACATCTTCCTTAGAAGCTTTACCATATACTAAATTTATAAATGACTCCATTACAAATCAGTAAATACAGCCCTATACAGCTGTGTGCGCAATCAAGTTTACATATTTAAAAAAAATTATAAAATGCAGTGTCTACCTAATTACAAATGTGTTCCACTGACCCCAGCAACAGAACAGCAACGGTGCAGGATACAAATAAGCAGCAGTAGAGACTAAAGGTTGAATTTCAAATATTTCACGCATCAAACCTGAGCACAGGAAATTTCACCATAGCTACTGAATTGTAGCTTACGATAGTATTTTAAAACCATGGACAACAGCATTCATTATACAATGATTAATCTCTACTGGTCCTCATTATGTACCAAGAGAAAATGGCAGTTAGGATCGTGCCCTGCAGTAATATCTATATACTGAGCTTTTCGGTTTAATCCTTCATCCAGCTAGAGTGTTGTCAAATATCTATAGAAATCTTGCATCTTAATATGCAGGGTAATACTGAATGAAAACTCAGCCTTGAACATTAATGCTAGTCCTGTACCTTATTTCACTTTGGTAAAGGGAAGCTTCTAGCTTGAATGTTTGACCTCCTCCCATTAAAAAGAAACAACCTCCCTGGATGTCAAATGAATTTGACCTAGGAGAGAGGAAGAAAGGTAATACTACCCAATGCAAGGAAAATAATCCAAGCAGTACTCACTTGTTTAGTTATGACAGTGACCACATGATTAAGAGGCAAAAACATTAACACCTATTTAGATACTAACGAGGAGCATATTAAAGCCATGCCACAAGGATTCCATAGGGCATACCTTAGATCTGCTCTACTCTTTGTAGGGTTACACCTATATTATATCAAGCCTAACTACCCTTTAGTACTTTATTCACCACATCTTGGTACAAACTAGGTCAAGAACTGCAGCTGACTACAGGAACTCAAACTATTTTACACCATGCAACAATTTCTTTTTACAATATCTCAACATGAATATCAGGTTAATGCGTTGACAATTTTTTCAAAAAATGTGTCTGTAGTGATCCTGGCTTCCATATAAAGGAGCTTGTCCAATACTTTATCATCCTGTGGCTGGCATCAGTGAAACACCTTAAGACCATGAATTAAAATTCCAAGTGTAAAAGTGACTTTTTAAACCTACAAAATACATTATACAAAAGCAGAATGACAACCTTAACAGTACTGTGCATGGGGAGAGGAGGGGGACAATCAAAGGAATGGACTGAGTATCATCACACATTCAGGGAAGCTTTCAATCCAGAGTTTCTAATCAGGAAAAATAAATAAATTAACCACAGTCTGCTACATTGATATTTAAGAGATTAAAAGATTTGAAAAACAGCATCTGCAACTGAACTGTTGCTTTGTGCACTTCAAGGTTTTACTTTTTCACATTTCCAACATCTGTTGTATTCCTTCCAACATATACCTGCCTCAAAGAAAAGAAGCACAGAAAGATAGCTCTAGTCACAGTTAATGCATCTTCCCCCTACATGCCCAACCCCACCTCAGAATTTCAAGAGTTGACCTTGTGATCGATCACTCAGGGGTTTTTTATTTTTAATGCTGCAAGATCACCAAAATACAATTTATTCAAACCGTGATGGTCCATATGACGATTGCATACACTTCTTATTCTAGCTACTCCTGTTGAGAGTGAAAAATTGTTCTGGAATTCAGGAACAAGATGTTTTGGGCAGCAACAATATTCAGAGCATGTCCATTGGAAATGACATGCAACGTTTTCTATTATAGTGTTCTTTTTAATTAAAAAAAACATAGTTCCAATCTGTATAACAGTGATAGCTACAAAAACGGAACCCTTGTACTGCAATTTCAGTCATGAAACACCTGCTCAACATGTAGATTAATCGTCCTGGGTACTTTTACCATAATTTTAGCATTCAGGTATAGTCCCCAGATAAGCAGCATTTTACTGGTAGAAACTGGATGGCAATGTAGTTTCACATTACATGTCTAATCCAAGAACTACTGACCTCACACAGCATGTGTACTTTACTGCACCTGTCTCTGGTAGAACATGCAGATCAACCGAACACAAAAACCCACACTTCCACAAGTTGTAACTGTCTGCAAGGATCTCCAAACTAAACAACCCAAGCCCTCCATTGATTTTCCACAGAATATGAGGCCTAATGCAGTCAAGTTTCTCTTCAGAATCTTAAAGCAAAATCAGCAGGGGAACTGGGAAAAGTGGGACGGCATCACTCCAAGCAACATTTCAGAAACTTACACGGGTAATTGTTCAGATTCACACCTGTGTATTTGGATAGCTCAAAAGTCATGAATGTTTCCTCAATTCATGGAAAGATTCATAGCAGATGCCCTAGACAATATATTTACTATTGCCGCAGATGTCCTAGCCCTATTTACAGTGCAGAACAATTCACTTAATCATGTTGAGGTAAAACAGGTCATATGAGGTCATGCCCAATAACTCTAAGCAGCTATCCACTCATAATCTAACTGGCTAGCCCAACTGGTTAAATGGCAAAGCCAGTGACCTCCATGTGGTTGCAGGAACATCGTACGGGTTCCTAATATATCTCCTTACTATCTGGTGTCCCGAGACAACATAAAGTATTTTGTTTTGCTGGAGATGAGTTTCTCATACATTACTTGGATCTGGTCAGAGGATGTTAGCAAGTTAGTGAGCCATGGGAACCATCAAAGCCAAAGTGAGCATCAGCAAGAAGCCCACGATTTAAGTCTCCCAGGGGTTAACTATTAAATATGAAACCCTAACAAGCTTACAGAGCCTGACCAACAGTCTAGAGAGATTGGAGAAATCGATAAATCTGAACATTCCAGTCCAGAGTAAGCACTACACAACAAAGGCAGCTGAAAAGGATGCGGGATCTGCATACATGATCAAAAATCAGACTGAAAAATAATCAGAATTACAACTAGATTACAAACATTCACTCAGGACTGCCATGATGCACTGTGGATTGTTGGGTACATATCAACATTCCTTATGTGGCTATTCTTGTAGCATTCAAAGTGGAGCAGCTTTGCAGAACCACAGATTCTCCGGAGTACATTTTGAATAAGACAATTCACATTTTGAAAGGGGACAAAACAGTGAAATGATCAAGATAATTCCAAATCCCAACCAGCATTGCTTCACCAATTGCCTGGTAACCTAATTGCTGGAATCTGTAAGCCACTCTACACCTACCTTCAAAAACACTAACATTTACATCTGAGAATGGATTGGGCCTCATTCCATGTGATTTAAACATTATACACATGGCTGTTGAACTCATTACTGATTGGTTTGATGTTAAAATTCCCATGTGTTCACCTTAAAAAATACTTTTCCAGCAAACGATATCAAAGTTTAACAAAAAGAACAATTAATGGGACTGCCTATTATAATCTGGGAATTAACACAAAACTCAAGGCTGCCCATCTCACTGGCTACAAACCCAGTAACTCAGTATGATTCACAAACTCAAATCACATTTCTGCTACGAGGCGAGTTGGTTGAAACAAAACTTCTGAAATATCACTCTGCTTTGGAAACGTTCATCTGCACAGACCGATCGTGCAGGACGATTTTGCCAGAAGATGGTGATCAAAACGGTTTTACTCCATATCCTCAACACTCCATGTATTAACAAAAGGGAAATTAAAGCTGTGAATCTGCAAGCTGCGCAAAATTAAAATTCACTTTTATTGTGGTAGCTGTAATACTTTTTTTAAAAAAGGAGTGGGTTAAAATACAAAGGGTTGAGAATCAGTAATATTCAACAGCACATGCAAGAACAAGTTGGGGTACAGAATAAAAAGCATTTTTATGAAGTTACAACTACATCAATAAAACAAAAAGCAAAATCTCATTATAGTAACCACCACCAGAGAAATCATTGATGTCACAACCCTAAGTAATTAAATATTTGCACTACCAAAAAATTATTCTCAAATACATTTCAGATTCTTGGAAGGCAATAGCAACCACGTTCAGAGCCAATAGCCGATTCCTTTCTCCACCTCTTCACTGATTTAGTCACAGACGTTACCTCCCTGGTACAATCTTCAATCGCAACAACCAGGACAAACAGACACTGCCAACTACCCAAGAGATTCCTTTAAAGTTTCAAGTAAAAGATAAACCTACAAAGATTGATCATCAAAACTAACAGGAATAGATGGAGGAAAATAATTAATTCTATTCAGAACGAACAGTGAAGTTGGATTGATTGACTTAACTCTTTCAAAGCCTCAGCACCAGGTCCAAACATTACTCTCTTAACATGCTGCTCTCCTAAAAACCACCTGACTGTTGAATCAACTCCCATGCCTTTGAATTTGATGGGAAGAGTTATTGTTGAAGCAGATAAAGATTTATTTCACACTGCCATTAAATGTGATCAGACCATCAACAAGACTAGAGATCTCCAGGAAATCTCAAAAGCCAAAAGAACAATCTCGTGGGCTGCTAACAATCAGATTGCACAGCAAGCAAACTTCAGAAAAGAGGCAACTCCAAGTAACGTCTCCACTGGCAACAAGGTGACAAATTGGTATTAATACCATAAGAGTTCCCAGTTCAGGAAGACTCATTTGAAATATAATCAAGATCTGCTCCATTTAAAATACTCCACACAAACCCAGATTGAAAATACACAAACGGCGCAGAAAATTTGTATTTACTCCCTGGGTTGTTCTGGGAGTGGGATGGGATTACGAGGGAAAGATCGAGGTGCCCCCCAGCGAACAGGAGCAACCAAAATCCCAGGATTTACACAGGTGGTTGCGGGTTCAGACAAACTTAATAGCGGACATGTAGAAACAATAACCGTGAATCTGTGTGGCTCAGGGTCTGAGGAAGTGTGAGAAGTTTGCCAGCGGCGGAGCGTAGTGAAGGGTCTTGCCTCCATCTTGCAAGTACCAGACCCAAGGTGAAGGAGTGGCAGTGACAGTTTGGCAGTGAAGATGGGAAGTTCAGAACTAAAATTAAAAGGTTCAACACAATACTAAAATGAAATATTCAAAATATATATTTTGTTACCAATACACTAAAAAACCCACAACAATAAACTACCCAAATGACCATCGGAAGGGGATTTACGTACAATGAATTTCCACTGGTTCAATGAAGGGTTGTGTAAATGTGTTGAGACACAGTCCATTCTGGAAAACAAAATCTTTTTCTATGATACCCAACAACCAATTTCATAGCACCTTTGGTTATGAAGGTATATTTCAGTACACTCCAAGTTACAATACACAGTCACAGGAACAAACAGGTAACAAGATATTTTTTTTTGGTCACAGAGTCCAACTGCATTAGATGCACAGACCCACATCACAACACTGAAAATAGATAGTGATCACAAACAATAGGTTTTAATTCAAACAGTCAATCAAAACAAATCAACCATTTGTAGTCCACTTACAAATCAGAAGTGGTGGTTCTGAGACAGATTTTTTTTTGTTTTGGTGGAGAGAGGAAAGAGAGATTTGAATTTGACGAATATCTTTCTAATGAGCAGCCTTGAGAGAACTCCCTCCTCTTCCTCCCCACAGCATCATTACCTGGCTTGCTAAAGGACCAGTGGATGGTCGATCACCCCAGTAGCAGGGAGATCTCTTCGATGCATAACCGATGGAGCAGGCAGGTGACCCTGCTGGAAGCAGTGGCTGGGCTGGTTCCTGTGGGAGAAACTTGCATCTATCTGCTCGTCAGACACAAGGTGACAAGGGGTCCACGGACGTGAAAGGGAGCACAAGAGATTCAAGGACCTGCTTTACACTTTGCTAAAATCAACCATCATCCAGCACACGTACAAGACGACAAAAGGAAAAATAAGGCATCTGTACAGTACAACTATCAAGTATACCTACATCTTTCTGCGCAAATGCACTGCCACTTGGTGACCTAAACACATTAAAAGCAAATAGCCCCTTCGCTAAATATTAAAATTGCAACTAAATTCTGAAACATCTATGACCAAAATGCGAAATTAGTGGCTTGGACTACGAGGAATAAACGTCCCCCTTTTGGACTCGCGTTGCCCCCCCACCCACAACCCACCCACCCTCACAGCCACATGCCCGTTAGTCGAGAAACAGAATTGTGTGACTCGATCCACACGTGGCAGGAGTGAGGCAAAATACACAACTGTGGGAGGAGGGATTCTGTTTCAAAGGCTTTCCGACCTAATGGAAGCGGAAAGCAGGTTTCCTGCTAGCGGACATACCAACGTTTCAGTTAAACCAGGCAGACTGTGAGACTGAAGTACTCCGTATTGCCTTTGAGCAGGGATTGATGTATACATAGCTGTCTGCACTCTGCTATCTGAAGAGCCCATTGTAACACAGCACCCTTTCAGATCCGGAGGGAGTTGCTGTCCACTCTGCTGGAGAACCCACTGCCCACTTTTGGACTGGAGGCTGGCAGCAATGCAAGTGAACCCCCCCCCCCCCCGGGCTATGGGCCAGATATGCCAGTGGACGCGCCTCAGCCTTGGACATCATGCCAGGCAGGACCAGGTGACCTGTGCCTTGTATCCAAACCAGCACAGCCCCCTTTCACTCAGCACAGCAATGGCCACGTCCACGCCTCTGTGTCACAGCTGCCTGTATCTGCCTCAACGCAACAAGCAGGAGGAGGGCAGCCTGCAGAGGAGTCCTTTTGGTTATCTTTAACTGCGACACGTCAAATTTAAGCTTCACTCACAACAATTTAACAAGTGGTATGTTATTAAAAATGGACTAAGTTACTGTCATCCATCTGCCTTGTGTTGCCTTCCGTCTTTCCCAAGGCACAAATTAATGCAGGATTCCTTGCCTGGGGGTTTAACGGCAGGCGGCCAAATGGATCTGGAGCAAGCTGTGGCCCCGGCTACATTAGTGCCACATACTTCAGCGCCCTCTTGACACTGCGGCTCTCCTCGACAGGACTGTGGCACGTGACTGCTTCTAGACTATACAACATTAATCAAGGCTAAGCTGTTCTGCGCGACATTCTAATTGTATGAGGTGAATGCAGAATTACTCTATAAGGAAACCCACGTAAGGCAGATACTTTCATTACTACACAGGGACTTAAACGTTCAAAGGCAAAGAAGAACCTTTCCAAACTTCACTAAACTAGAACATAAAAAAGAATGGCATGTGTCTTGGAGAGAGACTGCGCTTGTCGATCTGACCCCATCTACCCAGGTTTCTACACAGGCAGCAGATTCAACCTATTTCTCAGGCTCAGCAGACGTGGAGATCTCTTCGCGAACAGCCTCCACCTTCGGGAAGTTCACGTCCAGGATGTGTCGCTGAAGGTGTCTCACCCATTCTTCCTGAATTGAGAGAGGCCCATGGAACTCCACATCACAAAACCTTTTGGGAAGGAAAGATGCCACTGTTAATCTAATCAACTCACGATTTGGCTGAATTGTTATCACACCATCCCATCCAGCAACTGCCTCTCAACCCATCCACACCCAAAAATGTTGTTCTGCCACACTATTACCACAGCAGAAAGGTGTCACTGGTTAAAAATCCTGGAATTCCTTATGTTCAAGGATGTTCTGAGAGTTAGAGATGAGCAAAAAACAAAACTCACCCACGCCCAAATTTCACGGACCAATGGTTAAATGCATTTCACTGTGAAGGCGGCGCACTCACCTGCATTTCAGAGTATAGATGTTTCCTATAAACTTCACCAGTGAGAGCGGCTCAGGTTTCAGGACTGGAAAGATCACAGGCCTGACTCGGAGAGGTTTGGGTTCCTCTGACTTTGACCTGAACGTCTTTGTCTCCTTCCCCTCCTCTCGTTTCGGTGACAAGTTCTCTGTGTATATCGTTGGCTTTTGTTGCTTACGCTCATTGTCTGAACACGAAAGAGAAACCGTTAGCTTATCATCTTATTGAAATACATACACATTATATCCATTAAACCTTATGGGGAAGACAGTTTCAAAAATAATCTCAGATGTGGTAAACCTGCCTGTACACTTAAACCCTCCAAAGATCACTGCTTAACGAGCACTACATTACTCCCATGCCGTGGTTTATAGAGTTAAATATTTGCCAGTACAAAAGGCACTTAGGCACTTTGAAAGAAGTTCTAATTAAGAACAGTATGTTGACAAATATCTTGATCCCATACCACTGGCCAAATGAAAAAAGACAAAATTATTCGAGCATCTGTGGGGACTATTGTGCAGGGGGAAAATCATTTAACTAGAACAGTAATCCAACTACAATTCCAATGCAAGCTATATTCAATCTAATTGTGCAGAAACATATCAAGTTATTAGATTTCAGCTATACTGAATGGTCGTGTCTATTGTAGAGTTTTGGATGGGGGGAAAAAGTAACATTATTAGAATATTTACTTTTTTTTAAAGACTAAAAACTCTGGTTAATGCAAGTGGTAATTTAGAGGGTTTAACTGCTTCTACTGGACAGGACAGACAATTACTCCACATGTGCCAGGAATCAAGCAGGTATAACAGTAATGCCATTTATCAGAAAGGTGTTCCCACAACACACGTTCAGATTTAGTGCCAAATGAATTCTTTAAAGTTACACTCTTTAAAAGGACAGAGGGAGTCAGTACAATCCATTTCTTCTACTCTCCTAACTGTTAACCAACCTTTCTCTGAATTCGTTGGAATCTGAAAATTGCGCTTGTGAGGTGAGTCACCAAACCGCATGCAAACGGGGCTTGATTTCAATCTTATACCGGATTAACTTACTTACACATTACAATGAATTAAGCACCTTGGCTCCGTTTCTATACAGAAAAAGAGTGCAAGAACAAAAGGCACAATAAATACAATCCACTCACGTGCAAATTAAAACAAAAACTTACATACATAAGCAAGCAAAAGCTGCATCTAGTCCCTGAACTTCTAGGGTTAGGCTTTGCATTCTCAAGCACGTCATGGAATAGACGCTTAACTTCATTAGTGGGGACCAACTTCGTGTCTGGATTACAGCATGTATCATCACACACAGTTTCCTTTCACAGTGCAATTGCAATTTAACAAGCTTTCTCTTCGGCACTGTCAAAGTTCACATTTAGTTTTTTTTTGGTTAAGTTATACAAAGCCAAAGGGTCTCACATGTGTCGGTGAGTGCAGGTTCAGCCTTTTCGTGGAGTTCCTCAAACTGAGACAGACTCGGTAACTTCCTTTTCAATCCAGATTTCAGATGGCCACGCATATGGTTGGAGAGGCCTACACCCGTGGTTAGTGTCACTCCACAATACTCACAGGTTCCTAACTTGACTGGGTGCTCTGTTGTCCAAAATGAAATTAAGATTCAGTTACCACCCTGCCTTCCACAGTTTAATTCCTAATTTAATTTGAGGTTCTGGCAGGTCTCAGCCTAGTTCCTAGTGGACAAGAGCCCACAGCACTTCAAAGGCTCATTAATTTAGCAATGATTGTCTGCAGATTTCTTTTAGCGGATGGTGTGTGAAATGGAAATAGAAATTAACACATACCACTTGGGGCTGCTCTTGGGAGTTAAGATGGTTGACACCTGGGGGAACGCAGGCAAGGAGAGAGAGCTAGTGGGCGCTCTGCATCACGGGCGAGACCCTCTCTGACTAGGGAGTTCTCAATGACTGCAAAGCAGAAAAATGCTCCACTTTCACTCGCATCTCACACACACACACACACACACAGACTCGCACATTCATTCCTCATCCGTGCATCATGCCAGATATTTGGAATGGGAAAAAGATGCAAAGTAAAGGAAGCCCCAGAGCCCATTCAACTATCAGCATTTAGTCCACTCAACGATCAGCATTTTCTATTGAACAATTATTTCCTTCCAACTTATCAATGTTCTTCAATGCACCGTTTTTTGTTTAAAATTACCGCGAGATTAAATCTGGATACAAGGTTTACATTCAAATATTTTGATCCCGTCTTCGTCTTATTATTTGAGAAATTAACAGATTTCATACCTTTCAGAATCCAGCGCTTCTAATGAAGTGCTGGATTCTGAAAGGTTTGAAAATTGAAAAGACCCCGTAACTGGAGAAAGGATTAATAATGTCAGCATGCATGGATATTTTCCAATAATTTAGCACACGGGCCTATATCTGTTAATTAGTATTGTTTTGGAAAGGACTGCAGATGCTGGTTTAAATCGAAGATAGTCACAAAATGCTGGAGTAACTTAGCAGGACAGGCAGAATCTCTGGAGAAGGAATAGTATTGTTTCTCAGCTACGATACAAACCCATTCACCCTGCTGGAATGAGCTATTACTGCATACAGCTCCCGCCCACCCAAGTTTGGCAACACATAGAGTAGTCCCCCAACCCTGTCCACAGATGGCCCACCTTAGTGCAGCACCTTTAGGTCCGGCCCCAACCAGAAAGTCCCATTACATTCTCATTTTACCCCCAGAATTTCCATAATGGATAGACCTCAACATACATGGTGCCTATGTAGCAAAGACATCCGTAAGCATTTTACAGGAGAGTTACCAAATACAAAAATGATACCAAGCTAAGTAAGGAGAAAGGACACAAAATGCTGGAGTAACTCAGCAGGTCAGGCAGCATCTCTGGAGAGAAGGAGTAGGTGAAGGAGTCTGAAGAAGGGTTCAGACCCGAAACATCACCTACTCCTTTTCAACAGAGATGCTGCCTGACCTGCTGAGTTACTCCAGCATCTGCAGTTCCTTCCTACACAAGAAGAAAAGGACAACAGCCAAAAGACAATCCAAATGGCAGAACGCAAGGAATGCCTCGGTGCAGGCAAGAGCCTGAAGCAAAGTTGAATGATTTGCAATTCCAGAATTTAGGGCCTCAGCGTTGAAGGTGTAGCTTCAAATGGTGCAGCAATTACATTTGGGAATAAAGAGGAACGCAGGAGAAAATGGGCTGCTGGAGGAACTCAGCCTGTCAGGCAGCATTTGTGGAGGGAAATAGGATGGTGGCATTTCAGGTTGAGACCACTCATCTGGACTGAAAGAGGTGAGATGGCCGTATAAAGACGTGAGGCAAATCTGTGATCTCCTGTCTTCACTTGAATGATCCAAGACTATATGGTGCTAAAGGGCCATCGGGAAATTAGGATTTGTCAAGAGTCTGAAGACTGGTCCTGACCCAAAACATCACCTAGCCATGTTCTACAGGATGCTGCCCGACCCACTGAGTTACTTCAGCATTTTGCATTTTTCCCAGGATTTGTCAAACCCTGGAAGGGATTTAAAAATACGGGAGCCAAGTGGGTAAGCAAGTTCAATGGGACGATGTGAAGAAGGTTACAGACACCTTAAGCTTGGGCCGAGTTGAAAAAGAGGGGCCAAGCATGCACTGGAATAGTTGAGTCTGGAGATAACAAAGTCATAAGACTTCAGATGCATAAGACTACAGCAGCACACAGCAACATTACCAGAGTTGAAATAGAGGTACTGGAATGGCAGCACATGGCTTGAAACACTACTGTGGGTCATGTAATAAACCAAAGTGGCAAATGGCCGTGTTCACTTTCAGATAAATATCCGGGAGGGGGAAGGAATCAACAGCTAAGAAACAGAAACATGGCCTTAATCTTCCCAATATTTACTTGAAAAACATTTCTGTTTACCCAGCCATGGATTCTGACAAGCTCTGATAGTTTAAAAACAGTAAAACGGTGCCGGGGAGAAAACACTTGGGCCATGTGTTTGCAAGTGAAAATTAAAACCGTGATTTTCACTGACAGCTTCTTCCCTAGAGTAACCCACTAAAGTCTAGCACACCCTCTTTGTGCATTCACAACAACAATCTGGAAGCCAGTCAGATTCTCAACTCCAACATAAGAGTATTTGGGCTATGTTCTTGGCCAGTTTAAAAACCCCAACCAGAACATTCTGCGGTTCAATGAAATCTCAACTGAAATCACAACCAGTGACTACATTCAGTTTGTGGTAAGGAGATCTCAAGATCAGTGCTTGACATGAGATACAAGCCATTTTAAAAGCAACACCCATTGAGATAGATACATGTCAGAGCAAAACCTTGCAAGCCATGAATAAACACAGCTATGATGCACTGCCTCAACTCAATCTCTACTTTGTTTCAATATTTAAAGAGATATCATGTTTCCTCGTAGCATAGGTTTAAATAGACTAAACTTCTGGGGCAGTTCCCAGCTTTTCTAATGGACAGATTAAAAGCAAATATCAGCAAGGGCAAATTTCAGCTTCAAATTTTTGCTCTCATTTAAAATCGTAGGAGGCAGTAACTAAACTGTTGAAAGGTATTTTGGAATACACTAAGTTCCCTCCCTTCACCTCCATTCCGTGCAGTTCAAATTCAGGCATCTGCTGAGGAAAAATGTTCTCAGTGATGGGACTATCAATGCAACGATACAATTAAAAAGTTAAAAGCTAATCCACTGATATACAAGCAAAGCTGCAGCTCACAACCTGGACCACAGGTTATAAATGGATCGGTTTTGCTGTATTTTGTGGGGAGGGCTTACACAAAGTATTGCTGCTAACTCAAATGTGGTAGCAAGCACATTTGTTAAAACATTAAAATAACTACTCCTACCACTCTTATCCAATCAGTTCCAGTAAGAATGTTTTAGACCAGGTAATATTAATTTTGGTATGAAGATATTTTAAACAAACAAACTGTTAAAAAAGCAGCATGAGTAATGAACGATTATAAGTAAGTAGCAAAGAGGAGGATGACCGAATGTTTAGTGCAGAAGGCAACAGCTTATTTTCTGGGTGAGAAATTGCATTCGAAACAGTTCACCTGAAACAAGAATTAATCATTCCTCAATAGCTGCACCCGCTGAGTTTCTCCAGCATTTTTGTGTACCATATAGCATGTTGAGCAGTACCACACAGGAACAAGCCATTTAACCGATAATGTCCATGCTGATCATGATACCAAGTTAAACTAATCTCTGCTTGCACGTGATTCACATCCCTCTATATCCATGTCCCTATCTAAAAACCTCTTAAACACCACTTTTGTATCTACCTCCACCACTGTTTAAGAAAAACTAGCCCCTGCACACTTTTAAACTTTGCCCTTCTGGACTTAATCTATGTCCTCTAGGCTGTGTCATTTTCGTCTACCCTATCATAATTTTACGTACTTCCATCAGGTCTTAATGGATCCACAGGGAAAAGCAGCAGACTGAATCGGAAAGTGTGAGCAAGCATCCGGTGCCACTAATAAACGGTAACTTGAGCCACAGTGTCTGGACTTGCGATCAGAGAGAAGCAATCTCATTTGTATTCTGTCAGAAATCATCTTGTTGATTAGCTGAAGCTACTGGTCAGGATAGCAACTCTGCACTTCCACCTATGGACTGCTAACAACTGGCTGACAAGCTGCTAGGAAATCACTGCATTACTGCAAATAGTATTCACATGCTTTATATTAATAAAGGTCATTGCAGTTTTAATAAATTCCACCTACTTCCAAACTCTGAACTTCATCGCTTGGAATTTTCTGTTTGAAACCAGAACTTATTTAAATAGCCGGAGGGGGAAACATTAGAAGTCAGTAAGGTGAAGGTTGCCAACCAGAAGGGAAGCATTAACTCTTTTTCTCTCCACAGATGCGACAGTTTTATTATTAAATCAATGAAAGAAAGAGGGCGAGACAAGTACATGGATGATTTTAAAACAAGGGCATAAACATTTAAAGGGCATGTCCCACTTGGGCGACCTAATCCGTGAGTTCTGGCGAGTTTGCCCTCGACTCATACTCACAGCATGGTCGACACGAGGTCGTAGGAGGTCTTCGTAACTCTCCTTCATGCTCGAGAGTGGTCTCCACGTACTCGAGGCCTCAGCTAGTAAAAAAAGGTCGCCATGGAAAAAAATCTATACTTTTTCTACTCGTAGGTTTAGTCGTAGTAGGTCGGCATGTTAGTCGTAGGTAATCGAGGGTAGTCTAAGGTAGTCAAAGGGAGGTCGAAGGAGGTCGTCTTCACTCCACTATTCGGTGTCCAATTTTCCCGAAGTTAGTCGTAGCTAGTCTTCAACATAGTCGAAGGAGTCTTCTACATAGTCGAAGGAGGTCGTCAACATGGCATTTTCTCGAACGCTTCTAAACTCGCCAATTAGGTCGCACAAGTGGGACAGCCCCTTAAGTCTATGTCTTGTTATATTCTGAGTAACCCTAGTATTTTATGTTTCTATTTCAAATTCACAGCATTTATATGATTTTGCTTTTCAACATTCTACTTGCAATTAGTCTATCAACGTACTGAGTAATCAGTTAAATATTGTGCTATCAAGTCAACAATTCCGTAGATTATTTTTTCATTCGAGGACTATATACGCATTCAAACATTACGAAGTAAAGAAATCACAGGAAATCATTACGATTCAAGATTGGACATCAAATTAAAGAAATATTAGGGCAGAAGACCAAAATTTTGGGCAAAGGTAAGTTTTAAAACATCTTGCAGGAGAGAGAAATTGAATGATATAGAAAGAGAATTCCAAGTGATGAAATCTAGATTACAGACAAGGATATAATTTCTTTAAGTACAGGCATCATAGTTTTAGAAGTAAAGGCAATTAAAGCAAGAGGATGAGACAAGGACGTGGAATGAATTAAAACAATGGCACAAACTTTTAAGTCTTTGTCTTGTTATATTATGACCCATTTAAAAATAAAACTTATTAGTAGGTTGGATGTCACTGGCGTCACCAGCATTGACTGTCCATTCTTAAATGTAACTAAAAATCTACAACATTGAGAGAACGGCCAAACGAGCAGTGGGCCCTAGGGCAAGTTAAGACAAGCGTAGCAGGGTATGGGAGAATGACGACAACAGAAATAGTTTAGAAGTGTCTAGATGTAAAAACGGGATGGATGAAAGTTACAGCAGGGGTGATGCAGGTAAAGTTATAGAATTCAAAGTATAATGAAGGGCTGACCAGCGGTAGAAGCTTATTTCAGGCTCAAGTACAACACCAAGGCTGTGTAAACTCTGATTCGGCCTTCGCTTATTGCCAGGAGTCAATGCCTTGGGAACAGAGTTTGGTCCGAAAACAATGGCTTCTAACAAGAGCATTTCCTTTTATAAACTTCTCAATTGTTGTCTTAATCCATTAGGATTCAAATTATGAAGCAACATATGCACCAACAACTGCAATAAAAATGGGTTTTTGTGAAGGCAAAATTCCAAGATAAAATTTGGCAACTTTATTAGAATGCCAAATAAAACACAAAAAATTAGCCGCAAGATCTTAGAAATTCTTTGTTATTTGCAACAAAGCTAAGCTGCACTAGTCTATCTTCTGAAGGAATAAATCCAAGTACTAAACATGAATTAGACATAATTAGGTTTACCCAAACCAAAATGAAGGCAAACAAAACTCTACATTTCAGCTTCTTTCATTAAGTTGATATGAGGATACTGATTTCAAGTATGGGTTTTGAGTTAATTTGCTGGAGATAATTCCAGGTTGCAGAGACGTGGTAAATTACAGCTTCAGTGCAGAAACTAATAGAGTTATTAAATGCAGTGTTGTTGAAACAGTCATGCAATCAAGAAAAAATGCCTAACACTAAAGAAATCTCTGGAGCATCTGCGATCATCAGTAACTAGCATGCAGTCCTCCAATCTTCAAGGAAATAAATCTTGCACAACATAAATATTTGTGGCCATGCTGCTGACCAAGGTGTAGATCTAAAAAGAGCCACTTTAAATGGTGAACTTCCATCAAATCAAAATGAAGAGTCTCTGACTATAAAAGTAGAGGTTAGCTTACCTTCTATTATGAACTTAAATATTTTTATGAATTTAAATTTTGAATGACATTTTTTGATACTTTTATGCATTCTTGGGTCAAAACTTTTATCCTTCCAGCTTATAATGAAGCACATGTCACTATTTATCTTACTTGAGAACGTGCACTAAATTAAATAGCTTTTTAGTGTAGATTTCCTTGCAATATTAGTTTTTGTACTTTTTTAAAAATCGTTTACTTGCATGAATTAAAACGTTTACTGGGTTTTATCCCTCAAGTTTATTTTACAATGGATAGTGTCAAACAATTAGAAATTCAAAAGTTAGAAATACTGCTGGAATATTTAATATTTAAAAATGCCTTAATTATGATCTCCCATTCCTCACTTCTAGGTTTGCCATTACCTTTCATAGCTTTTCACAATTCATAGAACTTAACAAATTTAGTGAAGTGTTTGGTGTGGGATAAAAAAAATGTATACTGATTTTTTGTTTGATCAATCATCTCCCAAGCATCTATGGCAGAACTGGAAACCAAAATGAAGTAGGAATTTTCTCCAGGTGCTCTCAAACAAAAGTTTAGGCCTGCAAAAATACTTGCATAATACCAAGTAAATGAGTATTGTTGTTTTATTCAATGAATCTGACATCCACACCTGAACCTTCTGAACATGTACAGCTTAAGAGTTTGATAAATCATTTTGGCTGCTATTAACGGATGCAGCTGGTTCCTCTTATTATTTTATTGTTCCTTCACTCCTATCCAATTTTAGAATGATAAAGTCTGAACAAGTCTATTGAATCCTGAGTGCAAAGTCCACATTTTCAACACCAGAGGGCTGAAGATTTACCTGAATATTAACCGACCGTGAACTTTTAATGTTTAAAGCTAGCTTTACATAAAACGAGAGACCCAGAAACAAAATCAAATTTCACATGGGTAAATCCATGAAGTAAAGATTAAAGCTTCCTCTGGTCACTAATTCCTCTGCTATGTTCCACTGTTCCCTTCAACCATTCATCTCAATTTGACAAACTTTCTAACCTTAATCAGCAAGGTGGAAAAAGAGGCATCTCCTCATGAAGCATTATTCGCAATAACTAACTATCTGTGTTTATGCTAGAAACAGGATGGGGAAATATCTATAATGTTACTCCATTCCGTGGGGATAAATAACTAACTTATATCATACAGAAAATAACCATACTGTCACAGAGTCATACCCTTTGGCCCAACTTGCCCATTCTGATCACGATGCCCCCCACTAGTCCCATCTGTCCTCCAAGCATTTCCTATCCACATACGTGTCCAAATGTCTTTTCAATATTGTTATAATACCTGCCTCAACTACTCTCTTCTGGCTGCTGGTTACATTTACCCACCACCCTCTACGTGAAAACAACCACTTGGAACAAGTACCAGATAAATATCAGCCAGTAATAGCTTAACCACAATCCAAAGTGATGAAAGACATGGTGGGGGACTTAGAATACGCTTAGATGGACATCTAATTTGGGAAAGTTATTAGAATATGTATATCAGCACTGAGCACAAAGCACTTGCAGAAATTTAGGTAAATTAAAGACATAAGCCAGGGTCGATCAGTAAGGCATTCTAAATGACAACAATAAAAACCGAGAAGATAAATTGTGACATGGAGTTGTTCATTAATTTATTCTTGACTAAGTTCCAGAAAGTTCAGAGTCTACTGAGTTAAAATAATGCTTGTATTTGAAGGTGGAAGGCAGACTGCAGGGATAGTGGGCATGGAGTCAAAGTGAAAGGTTACGGGAAGAAGGGGTTTGAGGGGGGGGGGGGGGGGGGTGAAATAGATCAGCCATCACCAAATGGTGGAGCATGTTCGATGGGATGAATGGCCTTTCTCTGCTCCTATGTCTTATGGAAAGTGACGAGAGGAATTTTAAAAGGCTCTACTTGGGAATTCCACTAATTAATGATTGGGATAATATATTAGAGAACCAAACATCCAAGTTTGTTAACTACGTTAATGGAATAGTAAGTAGTGCAAACAGAAATACAAAATCACAAAATGATGTTGACTGATTTAATGAACAGGTAAAACTGTGGCAAGTGCACTTCAACAGTGATTAAAGGAAGGGCTATCTACACAATAATCAGACAAGTACTTGTAAGTGGAATGAAAAGGAAAAAAATGAAAATTAGTATCTATTACATCAGCTCATCTACACTTTGCTAAAATATCTGGTTGTATCTGTACTTTCAGAAGGCTTTCGACAAGGTCCCACATAAGAGATTAGTATACAAACTTAAAGCACACGGCATTGGGGGTTCAGTATTGATGTGGATAGAGAACTGGCTGGCAAACAGGAAGCAAAGAGTAGGAGTAAACGGGTCCTTTTCACAATGGCAGGCAGTGACTAGTGGGGTACCGCAAGGCTCAGTGCTGGGACCCCAGCTATTTACAATTTATATTAATGATCTGGATGAGGGAATTGAAGGCAATATCTCCAAGTTTGCGGATGACACTAAGCTGGGGGGCAGTGTTAGCTGTGAGGAGGATGCTAGGAGACTGCAAGGTGACTTGGATAGGCTGGGTGAGTGGGCAAATGTTTGGCAGATGCAGTATAATGTGGATAAATGTGAGGCTATCCACTTTGGTGGCAAAAACAGGAAAGCAGACTATTATCTAAATGGTGGCCGATTAGGAAAAGGGGAGATGCAGCGAGACCTGGGTGTCATGGTACACCAGTCATTGAAAGTAGGCATGCAGGTGCAGCAGGCAGTGAAGAAAGCGAATGGTATGTTAGCTTTCATAGCAAAAGGATTTGAGTATAGGAGCAGGGAGGTTCTACTGCAGTGTACAGGGTCTTGGTGAGACCACACCTGGAGTATTGCGTACAGTTTTGGTCTCCAAATCTGAGGAAGGACATTATAGCCATAGAGGGAGTGCAGAGAAGGTTCACCAGACTGATTCCTGGGATGTCAGGACTTTCATATGAAGAAAGACTGGATAGACTTGGCTTATACTCGCTAGAATTTAGGAGATTGAGAGGGGATCTTATAGAAACGTACAAAATTCTTATGGTGTTGGACAGGCTAGATGCAGGAAGATTGTTCCCGATGTTGGGGAAGTCCAGGACAAGGGGTCACAGCTTAAGGATAAGGGGGAAATCCTTTAGGACCGAGATGAGAAGAAACTTTTTCACACAGAGAGTGGTGAATCTCTGGAACTCTCTGCCACAGTGGGTAGTTGAGGCCAGTTCATTGGCTATATTTAAGAGGGAGTTAGATGTGGCCCTTGTGGCTAAAGGGATCAGGGGGTATGGAGAGAAGGCAGGTACGGGATACTGAGTTGGATGATCAGCCATGATCATATTGAATGACGGTGCAGGCTCGAAGGGCCGAATGGCCTACTCCTGCACCTATTTTCTATGCATCTATGTATCTATCTTTATGTGCAAGCAGCTAAAATTGCTGCCAACACCATGGATGTCATATGTATTGTGACTAAACCCTAACATATCACTGCAACTAAATCCAAATAAAAGGACAAATTTCCTGGTCTGTACATATCGAGGTAAACTAATAACACTACCAACATTGTGGATGTCACAACATGGCCAGTATATTTTGATCATTGATAAATTTTGTCCTTTCAAAAGTCTGCTCCACTTCGAAGGGCAATGGTGTGCCTCTCACAAGAGCAATGCAACGGCAACACCGCTTGCCAAGCCTGTCAATACATGTAATCAGGGCTACGTAATGAAGTAAGATGTTCTTCCTCAAGTACCCAACTGCAGTCACACACTCTAGCTAATATCTGGCTTTAGTTTAGTTTAGTTTAGAGATACAGCATGGAAACAGGCCCTTCGGCCCACCGAGTGTGGAAGGAAATCGAAGATCTCGAAGAAAACCCAAGCAGGTCACAGGGAGAACTTACAAACTCGGTACAGACAAATACACGTAGGCAGGATTGAACCTGGGTCTCTGGCAATGTTAGCGTTCTAAGGCATCACATCTACAGTTGCGCCACTGTGCCACCCAGTCCTTACTAATGCGTTGGTCCTTATAAAAGTGATAGCTTATTCCTTCCACGTTTTTTCATCACTTGCCTATTTCCCAGTGCAGAACATTCACTTGTGAATTATCCCGAGTAAAATTAACTTGAAGTAATGACTGTGGGTAATTACATGTATTCATCCCTGTGATGTGCACTGTGTTGGGAGAAGGCACGAGAATGTGGTTAGGAGGGAGAGATAGATCGGCCATGATTGAATGGCCGAATGGCCTAATTCTATTCCTATCACTTATGATCTTTTGATGATTCTGACCTAGGGTGCTGTCTTTGTGCATATATGCACGTTCTCCGTGCGTCCGCATGAGTTTCCTCCTGGTGCTCTGGCTTTCATTAACTAGTTATGACAAAGCTTCAATGTTGAGAATTCAATGTTTTGCAGTTCTCCAGCATGATTGCCGTGTAAAAATAATGCAACCGATGAGTGCCCAACAAATTGCTAAAGAGGGCAATACAAAATCAAATTCCAGATTTTATTTTATATTTTAATTAAAAAAAATTTTTTAAAAGGGGAAATGATTTGAGAACATGATAGTTGAAAGCCATTTTGACTGCTGAAACCAAATGGGTCAAATGGCCTTTTATTCTGAACACTGCTGAGATTTGCAAGCAGTTGGTGAAATATCAGTCTCCTCAGGCAGGGAATGGGGAGATACGGATAATGTGCAGATCAGAGTTGGGACTAGGCATCCTGCTGTGGGCCAATGGGCTTGTTCCTGTGCTGTTCTGTTCTACGTTCATTAAGATGTGCCAAGGCAAAAATAGAGCCATGACAGAAAGCTAAAATAAAAGGGAAGACTGTGGTCCTGGTAAAATGACTTCAAATACTATTATTTTAATAGTCAGAGCTACACTGCACTTGCAGTAAACATGCAAGTGCAGCAAACACAGAGCTTATTCAACAGGCCATTTGCAACGGTTCACAAGGATGAATAACCACCAGTTAAGAAAAATCAGCAATGGGTAATAAATGCTAGCCTTGTCAGTAGTGCTCAAATACTGAGCGCAAATTAGGAAACAAGAATTGGAGACTGAAAATGGTAGTTGCATCAATATTACAAAATAAAATGCGTCGCACTCATGTGGATTATGGGATATTGGTTTACAATGGGTGTCTTTCATTTTAAATAGGTATACCGGAAAATATCAAACAAACAGAAAATCTAACTAAATTTGCTGTTAGAAGTGCATGGGTCCACCTTCTCAGGAGTTTTTAAACGATTGCTAGTGTACTAGCTTATCTAGGATTTTAGTACGGAAATATTTCTGTAACTTAGAAGAGACGTTATAAATATTGGGTAAACTTTCAACCTCTCCCCCATCCAACAGTGATACATCATTCAGCGGCTAAGGCAACTGAACTAACAGCTTCTAAATAGTCAGATGCTATCAATATGGAGTTACAAGGTCCAGGACATTGTTAGTGAGGGTTAGGTATCTGCATAACTAGTCTTCTGCACCAAAATTACAGAAGAACAAAAACATTATTAAAATGTAAAGAAGTCCTTAGTTTTTTTTTTTTAGCTAAAAGGGCTTCACAGGAACTGGCTCTTAAAGTGGTAGGTGAAATCTGACAGTTAGCCTGTCTTTACTTGGAGTTCCAACCTACGCCTTTAAGATGAGAACGCTGCACAGAAACAAGTGACCAATTTTTCTTTTTCGTTTTTATAATTCTATGAACATGTTTGCTTAAACACCGAACACAAACTTACTTCTCTTTTTCTTTGGATGGGGCTCCTCGTCCTCGGATGGCATGGAGGAGCTTGGGGTGCATTCAGTTATGTTGCTTTGGCTCAGATCAGTGGGAGTGTAGCACTCGTTCGGAGGCATTTTGTCTGTCTCTGGATTCTTCTGCACCGGTGAGGTTGGGAAGCCCAACTCTACTGTTTTGGGCTGCACCGGTTCCAACTTCACTGTCTTACCCCCTGGTAATGAACACAGCTCCCCTGGCAACTCCTTAACTATTGATTTGATATTGTTTCTGATGGGCTTTGGAAGGGGGCGATCCTGCACACAGTTCACAGAGGTACCGGGGCTAATGTTGGGCTTCTGGCGGATCCATTCCCTCAGGGTGTCTATCGGTGAGCCGTTGATGTGCCATTCAGTCACCCCGAACTGTCTGAGATGGGCTCTGGCATGGCTGGCTAAAGCTTTCCGGTTTTCAAAGTAGTGGCCACATAATTCGCAGCAAGTGTCTGCAGCTGCAGGGAAGAGACCAGGACACAAATCAACTTCTTAATGTGACTCCAGTCGCTTCATTATGCAGCTATCAAATTAATGTACAACAGTCCCAATTGTAAAGACTGGAGTTTGTTCTGTACATGCTGAGCTAAGATATTTGGTGCATAGACCAGCCATTAAGCCCATGCCAAATTATCAACATTTAAACCAGTCCCAATCATCTGCTCATCTACCTTTATAAATGACATTTATCAAATATTTATCCATCGTCCTCCCAAAGTGCATAATTATGTGTGTCAGGGAGCATTCTCCTTATCCTAATAATCCTGTGCTTACATAAGCTTATAATTCTACCCTCTTATTAAAACCCTTTTGAATTCAACTACAGGGTATTAAAACCCTTTTGAATTCAAGTACAGCTCCCACCATCCAATCTTAATGGAAAAATGCTCCATGAGATGACGTGGATTCCAGTGCATAAATCTGCATAGAAGCGAATTGTAGGTTCAATGTGGGCTTTTCCTGTTGGCTGAGTAAGTAAAGAAAATGACTCTGAGGTACTGGCCAGGGATGGTTTCTGTGTTGAGGTAGCTGGTCTCAGCCAGGAACCAAGTGGGAGAACTACAAGTGATGGGACAACCTGTTGGGGCAAAGGAGGAGACTAAAATAAATCTTGTTAGGATTTCCGATCTTGATTTCTTATGATATGCGACAGGACTGAGGGCAAGGTCAAGATCAGACCCAGTTGCATTGCTCTCCATGATGTAAATCTGTAGATATTCTCAGTCTAGGGCTCCAATGTGAAGAATGCATACATAAAGGACTGGTCCCAACCTTAAGACCTGCAAACGAGAAAGCCAGTGCCTGAAGGAGACAAAGAGAAACTGGAAAAAACACAAGTAAAATAAGAATCGCCTTTCCACACAACGAGTTTGCTTTATCACGACAAGAGATTGTTTTCTAATTACTCTACTCTGAGCCCTTAACTGTCCAGTTAATGTTTAATATCAAACAGTTCATGCAATATACCGGCAGTTTAAACTCCCACCCTTGGGCACTAATACCATAAGAAATAAAAATACAGCGATATTTAGTGGAATAAAAAAGGCTTTTTAATAGATTTGAATGTAATTTTACCTCTTGTTTCCACCTGCTGTTAATAATTGAGAGATGAGCAGATGAAACCCATAAAGAAGAAACTCAAATGAAACAGTAATGTTATCTCAAAATGTAAAGATAATCAAGTAGGTTATTAATGCATCATGGTATCCAAAAGATTGAAATTTGTTTTAAGGCCAATCCTTTTCAATGAAATAAATGAATACCAGCCTTGGAATACAGCTGTACTCTCATTATGAGGAGTTTTTTGTTTAACAATGCACAACTTTAACCTTGTGCAGCCATTTATCTGTCTTCAATGCTGAAGAGATAGGTCCAGAAAAGGTCACCTTGTCATGTAGGTGTCACCTTGGCTGTTAAGTTCTTGAAATGCCTGTAGCCTTTCAGCTGTGCAATATTTTTTCTCTCATGAAAAGCTGCACAAGTTAGCTTTAGCTATTGTCCTTCTCTCCAGGAAACTCAAGGTGTGCTTCAATGCATGGTCAGGTCAGTGTACACAGGTTGTAAAGAAAATTGGATAACCTGGGAATTTTTCTTGCAAACAGCTGCTGAGAAGCAGTCCCAGATGTAGAGCAGCTTGCCCACTGATCAATTATATGGTGCAATAACATGCAGCACGGTGAAAGAAAATAGTACTGGAAGTAGACTGACTTACCAATTACCGGTGTTGTTGTCACCTTCTCCTGTGGAGACCAAGTGGCCTTCGGCTTATAGGAACCCGATTCCGTATAGCTGGGCTTCAATTCATGTGTCATGGTTCTTTCATCTGGCATGGATTTCTTTAGTGATGCAGTCGATACAAAACCCATGGGTATTTTCTTTCCCAGAGGTGACAAGGTTGGATGTTGGCTGTTAGATGTATAGGTCAATACTTTTCTATTTTGGGGCGTCAGATGCTTTTGATGCATCACCTTAACGGGTGACTTAATAATATGTCCAAATGGCTTAGCAATGGGTTTCTCCTCGTATTTGTAGTTCTGGGGGTCCTGTTGCAGCCCCCGTTGCTCTGGGTCGTGGCCAAATGGTTCAAGCTTCCCCTTTCTTTTCATCAGCTCCTTCAGTGTGTCAATCGGTGAACCGTTCACTGTCCATTCTGTCACCCCAAACTGCCTCAGATGCGACCTGGCATGGCTTGACAGTCCCTTGCGATTCTCAAAGTATTCACCACAGAATTCACAACGGACATCTTTGCTAGGTTGATCAACTGCTGCCAAAACAAAGACATTTGATCTGAGATTTAATTTGAATGGAAGACTCTTATGAGATGAACTGAAAGTAAAATAAGTGAGGTGGGGGTGGAAGAAGGGGGATATGATGAATATGAAATATTTTACTTCACAACCTACATCGTGTATTAACATTGAAAAGCCAGACTAAGACCAAAATCTTCCTTTTCTCAGGGAGACATTTACAATTCCCACACCACAACCACCCCTAATTCTTAAGCACTATTATCATTTAAATGCTCCCAAATTTCAAATATATTTTTCTTAGACGAAGTGAACCTGATAATTCCCTGAATCAAAGATTCCCGAGCTGTGTTGTTTATCATGAGATGGGGAAAGATACACAGGAGAAATTGTGCAATGAAAGATTCACTGAGGCTTGGGTACTGAACACAAGGAGAGGTCAGGATGTTGAATAGATGTTATTAATAGGCACATAAGGGTTAGTCTTAAACATTTTGAGGTTGAGGTAAGCAGAATAGCTGGTTAATCTGGAGCAATGTAATAAATTATCAAAGTATGAGACAATGAGTTACTCCAGCATTTTATGATTATCAACGTATCACCTATGTACAGAGGAGAGTATGGAAAGTCTTGTTCTATCTATCAATATTTCAAACCCACTGAAATGTTGGGTCAGTTAGTTGTTGGGCATTTTCTAATGATTATACTTGCTGCTCTTGTAAATTGAAAACGCATGTGTAACAAAAGCAAAATATGCACATATTATTTTACCAAAAGGCTTCTTCACGTGGTGGACCGGATTCAGACCATCAGACTTCTTGCTGTGTGTAATATAAGCTGCTCTGCCTGTAACCCTATTTCATTAAATATTTTTATTTTAGCATAACTGGAGTAACTCAGTGAGTCAGACAGCATCAATGGAGAAAATTGATAGGTATTCTCCAGAGATGCTGCCGGACCATTTTGTGTCTTTTTTTTTGTAAACCTGCGCCTGCAGTTCCTTGTGTGCTCATTTCAACACATCTGGACAAACAGCTAAATCAATATCCACGCAGAAACACACCTGTGAAACTGTCCTGTACCCCTTTCCTTAGCATGTCTTCCCCAGCCACCAATGGGCCATTATGGACTCTAATTTTTCCCAAGGTCTTCTGTTGCCAGCCCCAATTTGTCGGGCCTTTTCTCACCTCCAGGCATACCTAGCCAATTAACCTACAAACCTGTACGTCTTTGGAGTGTGGGAGGAAACTAAAGATCTCAGGGAAAACCCACGTGGTCACAGGGAGAAAGTACAAACTCCGTACAGACAGCGCCCGTAGTCGGAATCAAGCCCAGGTTTCTGGCGCAGCAAACGCTGTAAGGTAGCAGCTTTGCTGTGCCGCCCTAAGGAATGTTTCTTAGCTGTGTCTAATTCAAGTTGCTTTTGCGTTTTAATAGTTACATCGTCCTTCACCAGGATAATACTCCTGTACACAGCTGATGCTGTTGCCACGTCCTTTGATTCATTGCATCAGGGTTGATTTTCTAGCTTGATGATAATAGTAGAACGAAGAATATACCAGGCCATAATGTTACAGATTGTGGTGTGAGATAATTTTGCTGATTGCCCACAGCATTCAACTCTGGGAAAATCTTTAGAGAATAAGGTCATTTTAGATGTTAAATCTGTCCTGAATTGATCCCAGTTAGCATGCCTGCAGTAAACACAAGGGCCACATAACAGAGAAGATTCTCAATCTGAAAACTGGACTGCGTGGTTATCATTTATATCAATATTATTATGGTCAGATGAACATGCAACAGGTAGAAGAACGAGGACAAAGTTAGGAAGGCTGATCAACACTGCCACACTTTTGGCCATTATTTCACTCAGGAGTTGGCCATTTCGGCCAGTGGTGCTTTCCGTGTGATGCACAAAATATATTTGGCGCTCTTGCTATTCTCAATGCTTCTTCAGTGTAGTGTTCAATATGATGGGAGTATTTCTTCACAGTTTAATGACAGTAGCATGTGATTTGCTTGTCCATGAATGTCCCGATATCATGGGATCTGTCATATCCGTCACACCCACTGCTAGCAAGCCGGAGAAGCAACACTGGTGGAAGGTGTGTAAAGGCACAAGGCTAGAGTGTATCAGGTATATAACTAACTGCAAGGTGCCATCACCAAAGACTAAGAGCTACTCCCTTCTATCCTTTTATTATTACTACTCTGCCATATTTGGTAGATATTCCTTGCCTGTGAGACATGGATCATGATGCAGAGCTCTAGGTGCTGGCTGAAAAGTTTCATTCTGCAGGTCCAACAACATCAGGCCATCGATCACCATTACTGATGTAGTATTTTTTATTTCTATTTATCTTTAGAACTGTAAATACGTTCCCCAGTAACAGCATCAGAATTGAAACACTCCTCCAGATCAGTAATTTAGACATAGAGTACCAGCCTCAACTTTTTAAAATATTTATGTTCCCAACAATGCTGCTACCTTCAATCAATTATTTAGATAAGAGGAACCAGTAATTGCTGAGTTGTCACTGCTGAACAAGTAACTTACAAATTAAAGCCCTGTTCCACGGCACGAGTTCATTCCAAGAGTTCTCCCGAGTTTGCCCTGATTCGAACTCGGAGATTTACGGTAATGGCCACTCGTCGGTACTCGGGGCTCTCGTGGACATTTTTCAACATGTTGAAAAATCTTCACGAGTCTTCCCGTGCTTACCTGCCGTTAGCGAATCTTCCCGAGTACCTGCCGTTAGCGTTACGAGCCGCTAAGAGACGTCCCCGAGCTCCGACGTACCCGCTACGTTCATTCTCCGTTCTTACCACGAGTTTGATTTTTTTTAAACACGGAAGAGCTCTTGTAATAAACTCGTACAGTGGGACAGTGCTATTAGTCACTTGACTAAAAACCTATTGCCAAAATTTCTCTTTTCAAGATGTGGGAAGTTCCAGTGACATCTCAACAATTTCATACCAAAGGTTCACCATATACAGCAGCACCGACAATAATTCAAAATATCTTTTGGATCCTTAACAGTCCAACACTCTTACTATTATAGACACAAAATGTTGGAGTAATTTAGTTGGTCATGCAGCATCTTTGGAGAAAAGAAAAAGTTAGGGGACTCTCAGTCTGAAGAAGGGTCTCAACCCAAAGCATCACCTATTCCTTTTCTCCAGGGATGCTGCCTGTCCTACTGATTCACTCCAGCATTTTGTGTCTATCTTCAGTATAAATCAGCATCTGCAGTTCCTTCCTACACTCTTGCTATTATTACTAACTATTATCAGTTAGTATGACATATATATTCGGGCCATGAGGGAATTGCATTGAGTGCCCCAAAGACAATTTAATAAAACCTTATCTCAAGGACACGCATAATTTCTACCCAGTGTAAAATCAGGTCAAGTTTACAATTACTCTTCTCGAGAAGCTCAAATATCTATATTGCTGAAAGGAATTGACTGAGCACTAAAAAGTGTAATGTGCTTTTGTTCCAAAGAAAGACAAAATTAAGTTAGACAACTGACCCAAAACCTACCCCAGCCTCCAACCAGAGCATCCTTCTACAATCCTCCCACTCGCCTGGTTCCATACTCTATCTAATCACAGCGAGAGAACAAGTAGCCAAGTGGCCAAGCCATGACCTCCATCCGCTATCTCATAGATTGCCCAATTGGCAAGATCATCACACGTCTATTTTTCTTACATAATACTAAGCACTCCCAATTCAAACTAATCACTCCCTCTCTTTTTTTTGTCAGGTTACTTCTTTGACATTCAGCAACAGACAAGTAAACAATTCCTCTAATTAAGTACTGGGATGACTGGGGCTTCCAGCCACTGAATGCATCTCTATGACATCTGAAACAGACCCGAACTGAACGCAACACGTTGTCATATCAGAACTCAAGATAAGCTTTGGACGACACAGCCTCAACCCGTGGCAATATCTGAAACAGAGCTAAACTATTTGCAACTTTGATTTCATATTTGTCCTTTAGTTAAGTTTCAGACCTCGTATCTGTGTCATCAGCAAAATCTACTTTCTAATGACTCCCAAACTCCAGTTTTAGTTTATCATCCATTTTGCTATCTTTTATAATACGGTCTGATACCGATGAGAATAAGCTTGTTTTAAAAGTAAAGATGCTCTGACCTTTCCTCCATGGACTACACATAGACTTGGCCCTCATTTGCAAGAAAACGAGTGAAAGTATACACTAGAGTTCCACAAACAAGTCCTGTAAATCCAAATGCATTGAAAGATGAATATACTTTATGTTTAAAGCGATGATCACTATTTCAAGGCACATTCAAAAGTACTTAACATGGGCAGTAATTACCAAGTATTAATGGTGCCATTTACTATCCAAATCCTGTGTGCCGCAGTTAAAATTTATTTGGTTTATATTGGAAATGGACTATGGACTGGAGGATTTAAACTATATTAAAAAGAAAATAATTTCAGCTATGCTAATTTTTAAAGCACTGCGCTGCATAGGAAAAAAGCTAAAATTTGCAAGTCCACATTTGGAATTCTCATTCCAAAGGATAATTATGTTTTCCACCACTTCTCTAGATCAATAAATTTCTAGTTCATTATACCACATTAGCCATCAAACGGTGCAACTGAGCACATATGGTAGCTGGAAGACCGATTACTGTGACATAGCACAGAAAGGGACAGGGAATTCAAGAGAAAAGGAATTAAGAGGGCAGAGCAATCCCTATAATTGAATGAGTTATTAGCTTATCTAAATCTGCGGGCAGCCCACCACGAAGTTTTACCATTTACATGACTTACACTACCTTTTATTCCACATACATCTTTGTAAAACTTCCACTTATTTTCAAGAGCATAATAAACACATTTTCTGCTTGTGTCTCGGCAACAGGGAATTAAAAACCTACTTAAATGGAGGGGTGAAGCTTCTCCTCTGGGTGGCCACATTTGTTCTGGTAAGTAACTGTTGCTCTTCAGTGAAGTTGCTGGCTCTTCGGGGTTATACTCTATTTTGAAATGTTCCTGTTTCACCCTTTTCAGCGGGTTCGGTTTCATCTTTTTCAATGGTGACGGGGAGAGAAATTGGCCCTGAACCTTTTTGGGTAGGAGTGATCCCGATGGAACCTGCCGGACGGATGGAATGGTCAGACTGAACTTAGTTGATTTACCCGTGGCGTGCGAGAAAGCATGTGTGTTCACAGTTGGTGATTTCATGCCAGTCGCCACTGGCTTTGGGGACACTTTGAGCCCAGGTGTGACAGATGATTCAAAAGGATGCATTTTCCTTTTCATGAGCTCCTTCAATGTGTCTATTGGCGAACCATTAACTGTCCATTCGGTCACCCCAAACTGCCTCAGGTGTGACCTTGCGTGACTTGACAGCCCCTTGCGGTTCTCAAAGTAATCACCGCAAAATTCACAACGCGTCTCTTTGCTAGGCGTTGAATCAATCGCTGTAAATAAAAGAAAGGGGAAATTGCAATGAACATTTTTTCATATATGATTTCCCCTTAAACATAAGTGAAATTGATTGGTCCACTTTAGGTCTCCTTATGCCATAAGCCTTTCCTTGATTTGAGGAGCAAGCAGGCGACAGGACAATGCTGTGTAGATTAAGCACAGGAAGAAAGTGGCCAAGGTTATTTTCATGCATTCCCAATGAGAAACACTTGGTGTTCACATGCCACAACCAGGGTTTGGCATAAGGAATGTACAGCAAATCGTAGGATAGGGGTTAACATCAGCTATAACATGCAGTATAACTCGGTCACAATCACCCCCACCCTGTAACCCTCCCCTCCATTCACAACTCTAATTTACCCATCTCTCTCTTCCTAAATTATGACCACGGCAGTCTTGTGTGTCCAGTCCCATGTACTCAAGCAACTTTGTCAGCTCATATGAACGATCATTTATCTTGTTTTTGAGCCCAGACATCAAATGCCAGAAGTTTTCTAAAGCATCATATAAAAAGTTGATATGGAAGGCAATACACTGCAACCAAATCATAGGTTTTATTTTATCTTCTCATCTAAAGTGAAATAACCCAGCAGACCTGGACTTGACTCAAGGTCCTGGGTCCTGTAAGAATCACTACACACGGCAATATTTTTAATCCATTAAACACCGAGGGAACAGAAACAGTCGATCAGAATTTCCACACGCATCTCATGACAAAGTGAGAAGTGCTCAAGAATACTCTACGCTTAAGGATCCGAAAAGGCTCCAAGGTCATCAGCAAAAGATGGATTTGACTTATTTTACAACTTCAAATGGCTGAAGTACATACCAAATCACCAATTACAATAAGAAACTTACTTTGCGACTTGAAACTCTTGGACACAATATATTAAGTACTTCAGTACATCAGATTATTTAAAAGTGCTCCTTTTCTAATCAATTCACAATACTATTTTCCAGCATTAGTTTCTGCATTCTTGCTTTCAGACATATGGCTGTGCATTCTATGAACAAGGAACTGCAGATGCAGGCTCACAACAAAAGACAAAGTGCTGGAGTAACTCAGCAAGTCAGGCAGCATCTCTGGAGAACATTGATAGGCGATATTTCACACTGACTGTGGGGGGGGGGGGGGGGGGGGGGAGAGGAAAGCTGGAAGAAAGAAGGGGAAGGATAATGCTGGCAAGTAATAGGTTGATAAAGGTGAGAGGAGGGTGTTTTGATACAGATGGCTGGAAAAAGGCCAGAAATGAAAATACATTAGGTATGAGATGAAAGGAATGGAGAGCTGCAAATTGTGATGCTTGGTGGAAGTAATGTAGGTGGAAAGGGATATGAGAAATAGGTGCAGGTGGGTCTGGGGGGGTCTGTAGTTACCTAAAATTGGAGAATTCAATTTTCTTACGGTTGGGTTGTAAGCTACCCAAACAGAATGTGAGTTACTGTTCCTCCAGTTTATGTTTGGTTTCATTCTGGCAATGGGTCAGCCCAGGACAGAAAGGACAATATGGGAACCGGAAGAGAGTTAAAATAGTTAGCAACCTTGAGATCCAGCAGGCCTTGGCGGACCGAGAGCAAGCGTTCAGTGAAACAGTCGTCGAGTCTACGGTTGGTCTCGCCAATGTGCAGGAGGCCTTATCAGGAACACCGAATGCTGTAAATAACATTAGACTAGGTGCATGTGAACCTCCCACTCACCTGAAAGGGCTGTGGAGGTCCCTGGATGGAGATGAGGGAGGAGGTATGGGAACACGTGTGGTTCCAGTGGTTGCAGAAGGTACATGGGGGGGAGGGGGTTTGGGTGGGAAGGGATGAGTGAACTAAGGAGTTGCAGAGGGTATGGTCTCTGCAGAAGGCAGGTAGAGGTGGGGATGGTAAGATGTCACTGGTGGTGGGCTCGCAGTAGAGATGACAGCAATGTCAGAGGTTGATGAGTTGTATGCGGAGGCTGGTGAGGTGAAAGGCGAGGACCTGGGGAGCTCTACCCTTGTTGCGTCTGGGGGCAAGGAAGCAAGAGCACACCCACGGGACAAAGATGAGTCATAGATAAGGGATCCATCTATGACAGCAGAGGGAAAACCATGTTTACTAAAGAATAAGGACTTCTCAAATGTCCTAGAATGGAAATCCTCATCCTGGGAGCAGACATGGCAGACGGAGAAAGATTAATTTGTGGGGGATAGCATCTTTGCAAGAGGTAGGGTGGGAAGGCAGATATAATTGGGACACGAGTGCCCATGGCATCACCTTTAACTTAGAGAAAATGAGAGGAGTCAAAGGAGAAGTTGTTGAGGGTGACGCTAGCGGAGTGTTAGTGGAAGGAAATTGATTGGGTCTCAGTTCAAAGAAGAACCAGAAGGCCTTGAGACCTTGCTGGTGGGGGATGGAGATGTAAAAGGACTGAACATCCATGACAAAGATGAGGCATTGGGAGCCTGGAAACTTGAAATATATTGAAGAGTTGAAGGGCATGCTAGGTGCCTCGAATGTAGGTCGGAAGGGACTCGCCAAGAGGGGATAGAATGGAATCATGGCATTTGGAGATGCGTTCTGTGCATTGCAATATTGTGGATTTCTGAAAAAGGTAAGCTTGGACAGAAGTAGATATGACAAATTACTTGGTACAATATCCGTAGAAAGTTGGATGAATATAATGCCTAACAAGTATTCGACTCAAACAGACTTCTTCTAGTGGATAGCACTACTCTATGAATGCTTCAAAAACAAAAAGAACATCACTTGATAGGTTGCACAGTTACTTCTGATCCCTCCCCATTATGGAAAGCTACATTTGATTATTAATGTCAGCTGTACTCAGTGGTAACGTTCTTTGCTGTGAATCTGATGGCTGTAGATTCAAGCCACTTCACACAACCTAACCCAACTCTGCAAGACTGTGAAGTGCTGCCATTTTGAAGACAATACTTCTAAATTAAGTGCCAACTACAGACAATCGCAATGCACCTTTGCAGGAAGTGCTGGGAAATCATTCAATATTTTAACTAGCCAGGATTCATTAGCCAACATCAAGAAGATTAACTAACCATTCATGTCACCGATGGACAAAAAACCTTACTAAGCAACCCACAAATGGGACAAGACTCAAAACTAAATGTATTGCCCAGAAAGCACTTAAGGACATTGAGACCATGAACACAACATGGTTTGATCTTAAGCTGACTGATGGATGATATGAACTTGGAAAAAAAAGACCACAATTTAATCATCCACACTTGAATTTGCACTAATAAAGCTCTGTGAATATTTATAAACAAATCCTTCCAGCTGTTAAGCTACAAATTCATTCTGCCTTCCAAAGTCATGGATGTTTATGCCCATTTCTCAGACATTTACTGTAAAGGGTTTATCATTACATTATACTTAATTTTGCTATGGGAGGAATAACACAAAGGTCTGGCACGCAGACATCTGTAGAGATGCCATCAACTCTCCCCCTTAGGTCATTATGACCACCGGTCCATATATCCTTGAAATACATAATGCATTATCTTGCCCACCTATCACTAATTAAGACCTTACACAGATTTATAGGTGACGTTGACCAATAAGATTCGGAAGTCAGCCCATTGGGACTCGAGGCCTGAGAAATCCCAGATGCCATATGCATTCCCATGGTAACGTGCTTCAGCTTTTTCTGTGTTGACATTGAATGAGATGTTGATGTTTTCTTGTTGACTGGTGATCCTAATTTGAAATTGCTCCTTTCCGCTTTGAGGGCAGCCACCTTATGGTAGCTGTGCGCTTTCTTCATCGGTAGCATGGATGATAAAGCGTTCTGGATCCCTTTTTTCTTAATGAATTCATTCAGAGCTTCAATCGGAGATCCTTTGGAATCCATATCCACCGCTCCAAAGTGCCTCAAATGAGCTCGGGAATGGCTTGACAGCCCCTTCCGGGTTTCAAAGCAGGCACCACACAACCGACAGCTTATGTGTTCACTGTTTACTGCTGTGAATGAAAGAGAGAAGTCGTATTTAACACCGTTTGAACGGCATCTGTGTTACACTCATTAACCTCTCACACACATCAACCTTGCTATTCCCAGTGCAATCTATGAAGCATTCTGCAGCTCCAGGAAGTAAGTCAGTAACCCCATACTACAGAATTTATATTTTCTGGGTTTAATTTAGAGCCAAAAAAAAAGTTGGTCCTAGATCAGACGGACTCGTCTTGCTATTTGACGTTTTATTTCAATTCACCTGGAGTCACAATCGGATCTTTAACCGAGTAGTCTCTCCAGTTGTGGATGGAATACAAATTAAAATCAGCCAAAGATTTCATTCCTGGCCAGTAGACAGGAACTCTCACTGGAAGAAGCGCGTGTACCACAAACTCTGAGTGAGAATACCAGACACAGCTGATTCATCCATGCAGTTCAATGGGTTGCCAAACTGGGAGAGAGCTGGAAGGCTGCCAGCAAGCTCAGAACAACTGCCAAGAAACCACAAGTGCTTACTCTGCTTCCTAGTCAACTCTCATGATAAGCATGATTTCTTAACAGTGTGGGTTACGGTAAAGAGGGAGTGATAAATATCATCTGAGGTGCAACAGTGAAGGCACCAAGAACATCTCCAGGCCAAAAGTATGTCTTGCAAGATTGAATGAAAGGAAAAGCGAAAGTAAATAAAACTGAAGAATATAAAATACAACTGAAAAGCTGAGTCGAGCAGTTTTGCTGAAGGCAGCCTTTCCATGGTATGTTGTGGTAAGTGCTGTGATCAGCAAATCCATTTAATTATTTGGGAGAAATGGAAATTAGAAAAAAAGAGAAAGATTGATATGAGTCTTGCCTGATTCGCAACTACTATAAAACAATTATGTCAGTTGATTAAGGAGCACAGTCCACATCCCAGGTCAATAGATGTAGAATGCCAAATGCACAACAACCTGCCTGCCAATTCCAGCACCCTCATCAAAATTAAAACAGTAATGGTTGATGACGCAAAAGAACAAACAACAAACTAAGTCTCGAGAGAAACAGACAACCACCACCATTTTAAAATAAAGGTCCCAGAAGTACATAGAAACAAAGCACCAAAGACAAAAGGTTCCAAACCACAACCATGCATACAGGAGTATAAACAAAATATATAGAGCCAGGCAAGTACTAGAGCAAATGTGAACAGCCATAATTTGTGAAAGCAGTGTCATCTACAAAGTGCAGTTTAAAAAGTCAGTGCCGTTGTTACGTTTGTGTATGAATCATGCCACAAAATATTTGGGTATTTTTAAAAAGCAAAATTTAAATGATCAGTAGGTGAAGTTAGTAAATGCACAAAGCAAGTTTCCATCAACCTTAGTATCTCAGACAGGCTAGCACTGAAATTCACCCAACCTTAATGTATTTTAATATTTCCCTAATCTTTCATCTATCCCTGTTCATTCCTGACCAAAAGAAACAAAAGCCAAGAATTTTATTTATTTTAAATAAAATACCTTGGTATACTTTAAATAAGTGCAATAGAACTAAGAAAGTAAAATGAACGAATGCCGCAAAGGACCATGCCATGTGGCTGCTACAGCTAGTGTTCAAGAGGGCCAAGATATAAATTGCATTCTGCAATACTCAAGACACAGGTAGATTCATAGAAAGTCTGAAATGTGCAACTTTTGAAACATCTACATGGTATAGATAAAATCTACAAAGTAATAACAGATTCTATGCACATCTTATGCTTATCTAAAAATAACTTTAAATCATAAAATATAGGATTGGATAAATGTAAACTTCCTGTAGGTGTACGAGTCTTTTGGATTAAGATTATGCGCAAGAACATTTTATACTAAAAATGTGTGACCAAAATTTCATTGAGAATTCACAAAATCCTCAACACATCACACCTAATTCCAGTACCCTTAATCATATTAATGCTATGCTCAAAGCTCATGTCTTCTGACAGAGATGAAAAATCTTCTGTTATACTGAAAGGTCTGTAGAAGATGGGATCAAGGGTATTGATGGTTTTTCACTCAAAACAAATCCTACTGTTGCTAGAAATAGTAAAGGGTGGTGCAGCGGTACAGTTACTGCCTTCCAGCACCGGGTTCGATCCCGACTACGGGTGCTGTCTGTACGTTCTCTTTGTGGGTTTTCTCTGAGATCTTCGGTTTCCTATCACACTCCAAAGACGTACAGGTTTGTAGGTTAATTGGCTAGGTAAATGCAAAAAATAAATAAATTTGTCCTTAGTGCGTGTAGGATAGTGTTAATGTGCAGGGATCGCTGGTTGTCGCCGACCCAGTGGGCCAAAGGGCCTGTTTCCGCGCTGTATCTCTAAACACAAACTAAAACAATGTGAATAAAATAAATGGTAAAGCCTAACAGAGCACACAACCATGATGCAGGCAGTTTAGCATAATGATTAATTCTTCTCCTCCCACAAATCACCAATGACAAACATTTTGCACATGTTTTAACAGAAGTGTACTGCATTTTTATTTAGCAGAACAATGGGTTTCCAATTAAAAAGCAATCACCCTTAATTATACCCTTCATGCTATTGGTTACTGCCTTGCACTAAGACCTAATGAAATCTGCCACAATGCTGTCCATGTGTCTATGAGCAGTAATTATTCTACACCGCAACCTCTTTTATACCAGTAGACTTGGATAAAACAACAAAACGTATTGTAACATATATTTCTTCACTAACAGAATAATCTACAAGTCAGACCGCCCTGGAAAAGTAGATGGGTTTTGTGTCAGTAGCCCAGAACATTTGACTCTGAATGTTATGGCGCTGGAATGTAGCGATGCTTTACATGCTCTTCCCAGAGAAAGATCTACCATGATCCGATACAATTCTCTACTCTTACCTATATACATGGTTTGACTTAGAAACATAGAAAATAGGTGCAGGACTAGGGCATTCGGCCCTTCGAGCCAGCACCGCCATTCAATATTATCATGGCTGATCATCCACAATCAGTACCCCGTTCTTGCTTTCTCCCCATATCTCTTGATTCCGTTAGCACTAAGAGCTAAATCTAACTCTCTCTTGAAAACATCAAGTGAATTGGCTTGATTACATTTATGTATATATTATCTGTTCTGAATGGATAATGTGCAAAACTAAGCTTTTCACTGTATCTCGGTACACGTGACAATAAAAAACCTAAACCTAACTCAACTAAGATCTCGGATGAAGGTCCAGACAACTAGACTGGGGACCAATAAAGGTGTTAGATGACATTTACAATAAAGAATATTACTGGCATCTGACTGCAATACAGCACAAAGTGAAATGAAGATCGATGTTGTGAAAGATACCAAAAATGGTAAAGTAACAATTAAATATAGAAAATAAAGACCCCTGTTTGTGATAGCAGATTCAGCACAGGACATTAAATGACTTTCAGATATCAATTAAAATGAAAAGAATGCTTACACTACCGGGTTCAGCCAAGTATTAAATATCGGTATGCAAAAATTCTGCAATACCAGGGCCTGATTGCAATTTGGGTATTTATGACTTAAAGTGCTGGAGTAACTCAGCGGGACAGGCAGCATCGCTGGACAGAAGGAATACGTGATGTTTTGGATCAAGACTGCTCCAGGAAAGAGTTTTCCTTTGTTTTCCAAATTAAGCCACAAAGCTATTAAAATTAAGTTCTGGATGGTGTGCACACACACACACTTGGATCAGAAATCTGCAGCTCAGAAGCCACTCTAGGGCAGCACAGTGCCGCAGCTGGTAGAGTTGCTGCCTCACAATGCCAGAGACTTGGGTTCGGTCCTGAACTCAGGTGCGGTCTATGTGGAGTTTGCACATTCTCCACATGACCCCATCTGGATGCTCTCGTTTCCTCCCAAATCCCAAAGACATGTGGGTTTACAGGTTATTTGGCCCTTATACGCTTATATAGGGAGATTGGACAATATACAAGGGAAAAGGGAGAAGGTTATGGTGATAAATTCAAATGAGAAATGAGGTCTAGTGGAGCACAAATCTCAGCATTGACTAATTGGAGCCAATTGGCCCATTTCTGTCACATATGGCGTGCATATGTACATTTAAAAAAATCAAGAAATAAAAGCAATAACAGGCCACCCAATCCCTTAAGTTACTCCACAACTCAATAAGATCATGGTTGAACTTTACCATCCTACCGGTTCCATTACACCCAACTCCCATGCTGACTAGGACTCTCTCCAAACCTTGGACACAACTCATGATGCAGCTTCCATAGCTGTGAGATAGAGAAAATCCCTCCCTATTGCCATATTAGACAAACAACCCTATATTCTGAAATTATACCCTTTAGCTTTACATTCCAGTACAAAGACATCTGTAATAGGAATAAATCGTCACTTACCTTTCCTAATGGTGATCAAAACACTGTAGGGGGATATTTAGACCCTGGAGCCTGCTCTGCCATTGAATGTTCCCCAATTTATCTATAGGCTCAATGAAATATCCTCAAAAAACATTACAGAACCTTACAAATTCCAGGAAATATACACTTGTTTGCATTGTTCTCCATAAAGTCCAAGGATATCTCTGGTAAATCTACTCCCCCAAGCTTTGCAGAAAATATTGCACTTAGTTCTCACATTAGCATAGGTGCTAGGCTAACCAAGACTTCATATACATAACCTCCATCCATCGGTTTATCATCTTAAAGAGAGGCATTTGTTTAGCCTTTTGACTTTCTTTAGCTATTCAGAACATTATTGAGTTGCATATACGAATCCTCTAGTTTCTTCAGAACTCTTAACTTCTGGCTTTTCACATAAAGTAATAGAACTTCAAGGCGGATAACCTAATTTATTTACAGTGACATTAATATGCCAAAGTTTTGCCCATTTAATTTATTTATATCTAATGCAATGTTTTGAAGAACACTACCTCCTACACACAGCCTACTTTGAGATGTGATGTTCTATCCAGAAATAAATTATTTATAGAAAATTATCACCAATAGAGATTGTAGAACATACGTAGTCACATGCTTCAATTTTGAGAGGTGACATCACTTCTACTCACTTAGATTCTAGCTTTTAGTTTTAGAGATATGGTTATCGGCATTTGAAGTCTTGCATTCATTTAGCTCATTATCACTCCTATCCATTCCCCTCTTAGGCTTTACCAAGCTGTCGTCCTCAGTTCAAGCAGAAATGCATCTGAGGAAATGTGGAAGCATAGACACTAGACTTCCCAAGGAACAGATTGCAAATCAATTTACAAGATCATGCTGAAGGAGTAAACTAATTGTTGTCTCCTGACCTCAATTAGGAAACAGAATAAAGATTGTATGGAAGTTATTGGTGCTACATGTTTATATAGGTCAAGGACTATTTCAGCTTCCATGAAAATTATAGCATCAAAGAAATGTCAGAAATCTGTAAAGTGCTATGGCTTTTATACAAAGCTCTTTCATCTAATGAATTTGGAAGCGGATCCATTAACTATTTTTCATTTACAATGATGCAAGATATATCCTTGAAATGTATATGTAATGAAGCCTGGGTAGGAAAGAGACGTAGTTTTTTTTTTTAAACTGAAGGAATTAAACATGCTGCTCTATGTTATTGAAAAGTCCAGATATGTGAACAAAGCCCAGAGTATAAAATATCTTCATAGTGTAGCAACAAGAGAAAAACCATCAAGAATTCTAAGGGCTTTTAAATTTCATAAGGGGCTAATTTGGCAATAACATCTTGACATTTTGGAAAAGAACTAGCAATGTGCAATGAATTCTGATTTCAAGAGTGAAATCAAAATTTCCTGTTGGCATTTCTATTCGTCCGTATACACAAAAGTACAATCATGCATTTAAACTTCTGTGACACCCAACTTCTCCACCCCAATTTGACTAAATAGGAAAAAATTTGTCTGATGACTCAATAAGTGAATTCAATTTAGCTAACTCAATTTTGTAATGATGGGAGCGGAATTATATATATATGTATGTGTGTGTATTTATGGATATATATATCCATAAATATATTATAATATATAATATATAAGATATAATATTATATAATATATAATATTATACACACTGTGATTTTACAAATCAGATCACTTTAATGCCCAATAGTGACCATAACTTACTGAGGTTTAAAGGTGTATTGTCATCTTGAGGAGACCAAAATAGTTTCTTTGACAGTAGTTCTCCTGATGTCTGAGGAGTGTTCATCAATGATCTACCAGCTTTCCCTTGCTCTGGAGATTTACTGGACACTGGCTTTGGTAAAATGGGGTGCACTTTCTTGAGTGTTGAAGTCTGAGACTGACCCTTGGGTGGGCTGTTCATGCCCAACTTTGGCGATTTAGCTGTTGGTGTTGTTTCACCTTGACACTCCTCCCCGAGTGGTTTGCCAAGAGCCTCTTGTTTTAAACCAGACATGTCCTTTGGTGCATAGCTTTGTGGTTTATCATTAGCCAAAGCTGAGGGTAAAACATTAGGTATCCCTTTTCTTTTCATCAGTTCATACAATGTACCAATGGGGGCACCACTGCTTTCTGAATCCGGTACTCCAAACTGCCTCAGGTGGAAGCGTGCGTGACTCGACAATCCTTTACGAGTTTCAAAGCAGGTGCCACATAACTGACAGGAATTCAGCACTAAAGCAAAACAAAACAAACACAGTCAATCCAGACAAAAATTGAAAATGTTGATAAATTCAAATAGTTCTTAACAGTTAAAATGCTGTACTTGGAGAGCCATGATCCTAAAATGTCCAAGCGTGAATATAAACAACTTATATTACCTTTCCTAATACGTTGCAAATTGGAACAAGTCACTCCATAAGAAGGTGACAAACATATTGGTTATGTACGCTATAGTGACAGGGGTAGCAATAGATTACCTCGATAGAATAAAACTAAAAAGATAAAGAACTTCCTTCTTACTACAACTAATTGCAAGACATCTCCGGAATGGTGTCTTCTTCAATTTCATGCCTAAAGGCACCAAAGAGAGGTCAGATAAAAGCCCTTGCAGCATATCCATTCAGAAATACAAAGACAGCACGTAAATTTGCCATGAATTGGTTTTCTTTTCGAAGCCTTCATCTTCTTACTAAAAGGATTTGACAAACATTGTTCCTTTACATTGTCTCCTCGGATAAACCTAAATAATCCCTCTCAATTGCTGATCCAGATGATTAAACGCTCCCTTTCTCCACGCATTCTTTGACTGGCTGTTATTTTCACAAGTCGTCATCACATCACCTCCCTTGCTCTAGTACTCTTTTTATCTCTATACTCTGCCTTCCAAGTAGGACAATCCAAACTACTCTTGCTATATTTCCTATTAATAACAAAGATGTAGATTTAAAACTTTCCATCAAAATGTTATGGAACTAATTTCTCAGAGAGGTAGCAGCTTCAAGTACCCGCATGTTAATATCTCAGACGACCTGTCCTAGCCTCAGCACATAGATGTAATCGCAGCGAAGGCGTGCCAGCACCTCCACCTATTAGATGTTTAAAGAAATTTGGCATATCACCGAATACTGTAACAAACTTCTATAGACACACTATAAAAACGTATTCTGACTGCTTGCATCATGCCTAATATGGCATTTCTAACGCAGAGGAACACAAGAAGCTGCTGAGACTGATGGTTTTTGCACAGCTTATCACTATCATGAGCATCTATGAGGAACTGCCTCAAGTAGGTGCTATCTATCTTCAAAGATCTCCGCCATCCGGGCCATACCCAGTTCTTGTTGCTACCGATGGGCAATGAGGTACAGAAGTGTAAGTCCCATACCACCAGGTTCAGGAACAGCCACTTTCCTACAAGCATCAGATTCTTGAACTGACTCATATAACCTTAATCCTACCTCGGCACAGAACATTATGATCCATTTCTTTCCCTACCATGGATTTTCATTCTAATTGTGTTTTGCATTAATGAATTGTTATTTTTACACGGTATTTTTCTTTTCACAGTCTTGTATAATTTATGTTTTTGCGCATTGTCTGCGTTGATGGTGGTGATGCAGCTACAAATGAAATGTTCACTTTACCTGTACCTCACTGTACAATGTAACAATAAACTTTACTTGAAGTAGAATGTACTGGAAATCACCAGCTGATTGACCTGACGAGCATCTGCAGTAGCTCAGATTTCCAGCAACTATCATTTTTATACGTTTCATCTGCACATTTTATCCCTACATATACAACCTTCCTTCCCAGTTTGCATCTTTTCAGTAAATACATGCCTAAAACAAGGCAAAGTATGACTGATCAGTGATCAAATTTCAAACTCTATTGGCTCTTTCTGCATGTTGAACAGAAAAAGTGACATTGTTATTACATCATAGTTTTTAACCATTCCTTATACGGTTGTCAGGGTGTTTCCTAAAATCTTAACAGTTCATCTTTCTCATCTTTGTCATTTCTGGAAAAGATATGCTTTACAATATCACTTCTCAATAAATAGAGCTTTTGTGCTCTGTTGATATGTGTCGAATGCGAGTTGCCTGAGCAACCTACTTTTATCAACATTTAGTCTCATCAGTGGATTCAGGAATGTTTTTTGCAACTGCCATTTAATTAAAATACAGTTTCATCCTTCCAAAGACATCTAAAAATACATCACAGTAGCACATATTTTTAGCGTGGGCTGATAATGTGCTGCTTCTCGAATGAAATGTCAAAACCTGTTCCTGTCTGTTCTCGGTAGGGTGTTAAAGATTCCTTCGCACTATTTTGAAGGGGAAGAGGAGAATTATTTCTGGTGGCCTGGTCAGTCCTGGAGTCGCAATCGACATCACAAAAATAACTGGAGGTAGACAAAAATGCTGGAGAAACTCAGCGGGTAAGGCAGCAGCCATGGAGCGAAGGAAATAGACGACGTTTCGGGTCGAGACCCTTCTTCAGACTCACTAAAACAACTGTCCTGTCTATAATAAATGCCTGTCCCGCTGAGTTAATCCAGCATTTTGTGTCTACCTTCACTAAAATAACTTATCTGGTCATAATCATACTGTTATTTAGCAGAGGGATATTGTGTACAAATTGGTTACCATAGATGCTTTAACACAATAGTGACCAAAATATTTTATTGGACCAGAGATGTCTTGAAATGGACACAAAGGACAATGTGGATATATATAGTATTGTGCTTATGACCATCTTGATTCCATTTTTATGGGGAGGCACATGGGTGGTGAAAGAACCCAGGGGGAAAATAAATGCTGGTCATCTGAAGAAGGGTCTCGACACGAAGTGTCACCCATTCTTTCTCTTCAGAGATGCTGCCTGTCCCTCTGAGTTACTCATGCCTTTTGTCACTATCTTTGGTCATTTAAATACGTCCATCTTCAAGCTTGTTTCGGCAAAAATACCGAATACAAGCTGACGTGATGGGAGATCCAAATCCATCGTAACATCCATCTGCATTTGTCTTCAGATCAGGTATGGCAATGAACAACAAGCTAAGAAAATTAAATTTAGTCTAGTGAAGCTGTAAGATTTCCACTATCTTCCCCATAAGTGGCATTAATGATTACATTGACAACCTCAAGTTGCTGCATATTCAGCTTCACCAGAACCAAAACATTCAATGTCACCCCTGTAACTAGTTAAGCACAGGAGGCTTTCTCCCTATACAGTTATTTATAGAATGCGAACAACATTCTTGTTGTGCTGTACTTATCCACACAATGATTGCATGTGCACAGCATGAAAAGAGATTAGATTTATCTTAATAAGTAACCTAACAGTCAAGCATACTGTCTAAAAGACAAATGATATTTTAGACAATTGACACTTTCAACACTAAATGCATTTTCACTTTCATGTGACAATGTGCAAGTAATAAAGGTAATGTTCACATTCCAATTTAAACCCTGATGCGATGTTAACAATATTTCTGCTAAATGCTGCCAAATATCTCAGATTTATTCCTCTACACAGTTCAGCTGCAAAGGCCATATATGACCTCATTCAAAATGTCCAAAACACAGCACTATAGATTTTTAAAAACAAAAGTAAAAATGTGCAGAAGAAATGGTAGAAAGGCTTTTCAACAGTTCTTACATCTATGGATTTCTAAACCGATCCAGATAAGTGATACTGATGTCTAAAAATCAAACACTCTTTGTGACAAGTATCGTATTCAGCATTCATAGATGACATGCAGCAAGGCAAAATTCACCACATTCCTCCACACTCTCCAACAATAGGCCTTGTCTTCAATCACAAAACCACTGCCTCTTCATTTTCCATTTCCTACGCAAACCATTACTGTTCCAAGTGAAAATGTCGTATACATTTATGACCACACACTGTAAACTGATTTTGAACAGCGTCAATGCAAGCAACAGACAGATTTAATTCCATAACCCTGGCCTACAATTCAGTAAAGATCTCAAAGAAAACAAATCTTAAATTACTGTTTCCAAATTGAAAGGAAAATCTAAACATAAGAACAATATAAGATGGGAGACTATTTGATCTCATCAATGGCATTCCCGATGCACATGGTACTGATGGAACAAGTAAACAATCAAGCACCATGCAGTAAGATGGTAACCTCCTCCACAAACTAATATAACATACAAATTAAATGCATTCCAGGCTTCTTTCCATTGATTTTCATTATTATCAAGTATTTTACTGGGTTCAGGACTATTCTTGTCATCTCTTCACTGATCAAGACAACTGCAGTAAACTTACATTTGTTCGACTGTAGTGAATCCTCCCCTTGACTGACCAAGGAAATTTTGGAAAGACACTGCTTGGGATGCGAGTTATCGTCCAACGCCCCCAGAAATCCATTTTTCTCTTGCAATTCGGTTTCTCCAGAACTATGCCCAGACGGCAAGTCCAGCACCAGAGCAGACATTTCATCATCGTCCGGATCTATTATCACCACTGAAAACAGAAATTATATTGAGTTATTTCAATCGTTAAGATCCCCAAAGATCAAAGATCTTTTGGTAGGCCCAGTGTACAGAAAGAAAGAATTGGAAAAGACTAAAATGAGGGTACAAGGTCACTTGGAATTCCCCGTGCTCAAGTCTAGTTTTGCTGGCAGTACATTTCCAGATCACTGTCACTCAAATTGTAATGATTGAGGTATCTGGACTGAGGTGTATTGAGTGATTTAGTCAGTGACAACACTGCCTGTATTATGCTTGCAATATATTCACATTTAACACCATGCACTGGTAACTGGACAGCAATTATGAACTAACACTGTTAATTCCTCTATTCCTTGCCTCAACCTACATACCTAATGGAAGACTCCCCCAAAATACGGATAAATCAATCAATTCAGCTCAGATCAATAAATTCAAAGAACTTCTTGTGTGGTTTGTACTACACCAAGTGATACGCTTCAGTCACAAGATTAAAGGGAAGAGTTATAGATATTACAGTTTTAAACAAAACAATGAATATTTACAATTATTTGAGTTTATCAACTGACGCCATTAACTGGGGCTACATTCCTATTTTACAATGGTCTGTTAGCTCGGTAACTATGAACATTGAACATTTAGGGAGTTACAGACATCGGTAGAAGGACTGAGAGGGGGAGAAACATCTTACTCAAGAGTGATGTACCATCTTTGGGAATCTTTACCGGACAAAACTCTGGATACACTGGTTGTTGAATAAGCTCCTCACTGAGATGTTGGATACTGAAAGTATCAAGAGCTAAAAGTATTCAAAAGGGAACTGCAGATGCTGGAATATCGAAGGTACACAAAATTGCTGGGGAAACTCAGCGGGTGCAGCAGCATCTATGGAGCGAAGGAAATAGGCGACGTTTCGGGCCGAAACCCTTCTTCAGCTAAAAGTAGTCTGGGCAGATGGATTCTGGGGTTGTGGGCCAAGTACAAAATTGTTAATTGAAAAGAAACATCCAGTTTACCTGTGGCAAACTGTTGCAGTAATACGGTAAACAGAAATTGAAAAATATCACTAGAGAACATGCCAATTTTTCCTCCAGGTATTTACAAGATTCACCACCTTAACTCTCGCTCCATTGGAGAGGAACTGTGCAGCTAACACAAGTTGTGTGACTAACCTTCTGAGGGTTAAGCATGTCTGTACTATCTGATTACTCCAGTGTTAGATTCAGCCATATGTTCAAAACTCCCCACAGACGGCTGATATTTTTGTTAAGCACTACAAAATGAACCCAAGCTGTCCAAATTGGCCAGCATGCGGAAATAAACTAGAATTGGCTGTCATCAACTGGTTTCTGCACCCGTGTTTGTTTAGTCATGCAATTCTGTGTGGTGGTGAAGCTCCTGTGCCAACATAAAAGGCTTGAACTCAATCAGCAAATGCCAGGAAAACCCTGACAGTAGCATTAATTTCATTGGGATTGACAGGGAATTGCACCATCCACACATTCATTAGAAGAATGTTATTTATATTCCTAGAAGTGAAAATGACTCAAATTGGATTTCTGACATTTTCCATTTTTATTTAAAATTCTGAACATTAAGACCTTAAAATTATCTTACACAATTTGTCATAACTATATTCTGTGACTGTAAATCACATTTCTAATCCTACAGATTGTCAAACAGTATTCAACAATTTCACTCATGGCCATTGTTTTCGAGCAGAAGAGGGATATTGTGCCTCAAGCATTCACCTTAAAAACAACAACCAATATTCCTGTAAATCATATGCTGAATTATCGTGCTTTGCTCATAAGGTCTAAAATTGCTAGAAAGAGCATTAAATCTGACAAATAAATACGATTTAATTGTGCAGCCTTGCCGTTTGCAACAATTTGACCTGCAGCTTTTAGTTTAGTTTATTAGTTTAGTTCGCGAGTCCGCACCGACCAGCGATCTTCGCACATTAACACTACACGCATTCAGGATAATTTAACATTTTTATACCAAGCCAATTAACCTACAAACCTGTAGGTCTTTGGAGTGTGGGAGGAAACCGAAGATCTCTTGAGAAAACCCACGCAGGTCACGGGGAGAACGTATAAACTCCATATAGACAAGCATCATAGCCAGGATCGAACCTGGGTCCCTGGCGCTGTACGGCACTAGTTCTATTGCTACGCCACCGTGCCGCCCGGCACCTCATGCACCTTATGCCACAAATTCTTCAATAAATTGTACAGAGATAACAAAGCTAGAAAGTATGCTAATATGTAACCAGCAAGGTCAAAAGTAAGACTTTTAGTATCATTGAACAATGTAAAAATCAAATACCTTTATCACTCTTCATAAGCTTCCAACTGTTTCCTTAAATCATAAATGCAATGCAAAATATCCCGAAATTGGTTGTACATTTTACATGTACATTGATGGAGGTTTCCACGCCCGGGGAGTTTTGCAGCGTAATTCCCAATCATTAAAATTCACTTAAGGATGACAATTGTCCTTAACCCGAACAAAGATTTTTTCAAGCCTTCCCTCGCATTCTGTTTAAGGTAGTTCCTGAAACCAGCATATCATTCCTCTCCACCCTAGATGTGGTGCAACAAGCTGCCTGGTCCATCACCACTACTGGAATTGTGTTATCATTTTACTGTAAGCCCTGCTGTAATTACATATCATCAATCTTTCAGTTTTGTGCAACTCTGTGTTTACAGAGGATTATTAGTGCATAAATACAAAAGTTAAAAGAAACCTAACAAAATCCACGCAGGCCACAGGGAGAACGTACAAACTCCATGCAGACAGCACCGATAGTCAGGATCGATCCCAGGTTTCTGGTGCTGTAAGGCAACAACTCTACCGCTGTGCCACCATGCCACCCCATTTTTGAGTGATAAAAAAACTGAATGGCTCTTTGCTCTACATTATACTCTGAATGACCTAAAAAAAAAAAGAAGCATTTCCTCTCTGACTCAGAGTGCAATTTAAAGGGACATTTCTGTAAACAAGCGACACTACAGTTTCGCGAATGAGACAAAAATCTAACATAACTTGAAAATCTCACACATCTTGAAGAACTGGCTTGAGGATAACTTCCTCAAGCCAGTTCTGAATCCTGACTTGGTCTGATTAAAATAACTTTCTGTATATCCACCTTTAAAGGGAACAGATGTTGAAGTTAGTTATACACAAAAAGCTGGAGTAACTCAGCATCTCTGGAGAGAAAGAACAGAGATGCTGCCTGTCCCGCTGAGTTACTCCAGCATTTTGTGTCTACCTTCGATTTAATCCAGCATCTACAGTTCTTTCCCAGAAATGTTGAAGTTAATTGAATTGTGTTAAGTCAATATTTCCAGTCAGGAAAGCTTCTGTGAAGAAGATTTTAGACAGTTGTGTGGGAAAGAACTGCAGATGCTGGTAAATAAACCGAAGGTAGACAAAGATCTGGAGTAGACACAGAATGCTGGAGTAACTCAGCGCAGCTCTGGCAGCATCTCTGGAGAGAAGGAATGGGTGATGTTTCGGGTCGAGACCCTTCTTCAGACCGAAAGTCAGGAATAAAGGAAACGAAAGATGGCAGTCTGAAGATAGGTCGACCTGAAACGCTACCTATTCCTTTCCTCCAGAGATGAGGCCTGACCCGCTGAGATACTTCAGCCTTTTCTGTCTATCTTCTGTCTATGATGTTGGACAGTTAATAGCTGGTAAAAACTATATAGCCCAGCAACATATGAATGTACATATGAAACTGAAACAGTTTATGTGTATTAAATGTTGATGCCATTTGGCTGGCAATGTAATAAACTTGGTAATAGAACACTATAAAAATGGACCTTTCTGTTCTGGGCCTCCTCCATGGCCAGAGTAAGTACCACTACAAATTGGAGGAGCAGCACATCATATTTCCCTTGGGTAGTTTACCTCCCAGCGGTATGAACATTGACTTCTCCAATTTCAGGTAGTCCTTGCTTTCTCCCTCCTTCCCCTCCCCATCCCAGCTCTCCTACAGCCTACTGTCTCCGCCTCTTCCTTTCTTCTTCCCATCAGTCTGAAGAAGGATCTCGGCCCAAAACGTCACCTATTCCTTCGATCCATAGATGCTGCCTCACCCGCTGCGTTTCTCCAGCATTTTTGTCTACTATAAAAATGGAAACCCTTCACAGGAGTCAACTTTTCAGGTAGTTGTGACAGAAATATTATTCACATTCAAACGAAATAGGTAATTGAAGTGAAAGTCAGAGATAGGAAAATCACGTGAGCGATGTGATTAATTGATGACAAGAACAGATTGGACCAAATTACTATTTCCCCATTTAATTTGGTCACACTGCAGGCGAGTTCTGCAGTTGCAACTCTATGTGGGAAATTTTAACTGCTTTGTTCTAGGTCTTTCCATTAAAACTCATTTGACACAGCTCTCTGACCTATCATCGACTGTAATCAGTCTGCTTCTATCTCACCTTTCCAGAAAATTAAAACTCCAATTCAATAGTCTTTGATACTGGCAATAAACAAAAAACATTTCCAAAATTTTGTGCAGGTATCCTTAAAAGGAAAGCGAACTTAGCCTAGAAGCCACATTTGAAAGTTATACTCTGAAACCAAAGTAAGTTTTCTTAAATATTTATATGGCAAAAGCTACCCTTAAGAAAATGGTTCATATTCCTTTTTGTACATAAATAAAACCTAACATCCAACCAATGAAGAGAAGCTCACAGAAAGAAAGATTTAAAAGCATGTTTAAGCTAAAGGAGAAAAATAACCAAATTTACTGCAACCTCGTTCGTTCAATTTTGCACAAACTTCATCCAATAATAAGGCTAATTAAAATAAAATGGCACGCAATTATTCAAGATTCAGCCTTTCACATACCCTCCTGGTGTACTGCCCATACAAAATTAAACTTGCCCAAAATTTCATCTCTGCTATCATGTTCTACTCACCAATTACTCTCTCTGATTTTTACTGGCTTCCTATCCCTTCTTGATTATATTTACTGATTTTGCTTTATTGGATCGCGGGACGACCAAAATGGAGGCGAAGGCAGCAATGATCCGTTGTTACCAGCTGCAGATGGGACTGTAAAATGGTGCCAAAATTGCACCAATTGGGGGACTGGGGGGTGGTGAGGATGGTTGATATGGGGGGGGGTGGGGTAGGTGGGTGACTAGCAGATAGGTGGAGTAAGTGACAAAGGCTAGTGGAAAGGAGACAGACAAGCAGAGAAAAGGAGCAAAATGTAAAGTCGGAAGGGGGGGGGGGGGGGGGGGGGATATGGGTAGGAGGAGATAAAGGCGAAGGGAAAGAGGGGATAAAAGAAATATGGGATTAAGAGACTCAAGGAATTGCAGATGCTGGAATCTTGAATAAAACACAAAGTACGGGATCCTTCTTCAGACTAGGATGGGAGAGAAGCGTAAAAGAAGCAGGGTACCTGGGATGGTGAGAAATAGTGGTAGGAGGAACTATTCAATGAAATGTGTTCATCCATCCCACTATGCTTGACGCTTCATTCAGGAAAGCTGCTATCATCAGTTAGAAGCTTGACTGGAAGTGCAGAATCAATAATGTGTACACAAAACACATTCCTCTTCCTTGACCTTTCCTGCTAAAGCTTCAAATATATAGAGTATATCTTAAGTACAAAAAAAACTCTCAAATTTGTCTCCTCTCCTATTGACAGCAAATTTCATTTAAAAAAAATCAGGAATATAATCTGGGGATTGTACAACAGCATATTTTCAATTGAGTAATTTCAGTTTTGTGAATCAATAACACAAATCAATTTATGCCTAACTGCAAGATCATGGCATACTACCTGTAGAAGGCTTGTTTTATTAATCAGTGCAGCGCTAACGTGATTTTTAAAAGCTACACTTTTACCATCCAGTTTTGCAAACAACGATTTCAGTTTCCAGACTGTACAAACCTGTTCCTCCAGCACTTTCACTGCACATTATTGATTTTGAAAACTAATAAACTCAAAATGCAAGACAAACGACCACTAGAAATTGTTTATTGTGAAATCGAAATTTTTCGATAACGAGGAAAAATAAACATTCTGGATATGTAAACAGAGGCTGCTAGTTTACCAACTGAATAAAAACAAAAATGCTGGAGTATCTCAGCATCTCTGGAGCGACGTTTTGGATCGGGACACTCCTTCAGGATGTCACCATGATAATAATGCCTTCTCACCCCAACCATACCCAGTTAGTCTGAATAGTTTCGGTGTCGTCGTGTCGCGTCGTCCCGTCCCCCCACCCCACCCACCGTAACGTCGGTTATCCATTCCCTCCACGTATGCGGCCTGACCGACCAATACTTTGTGTCTGTTTTAAATTTTTTTGTGGGTTGATTGAATTTTTATGATTTTCAGTGAGTGCATTTGTATTCTGGAAATTAAATAATTAACAAGAGCGAACAAATTGCGATGGCGAAGTCCTGACGAGGGACTTCGGGGTCCCGAGGAAGGGGTGACCGGGGCCCGGAGAAAGGGGCGAGGAAGGGGTGAGAGGGCGAGGGGGTGAGGAAGGGGTGATCGGGGTTAGGGGAAGGGGGCGAAGAAGGGGTGATCGGGATTCGGGGGGCGAGGAAGGGGTGAGAGGGCGAGTCGAGGAAGGGGTGATCGGGGTTAGGGGCGAAGAAGGGGTGATCGGGATTCGGGGGGCGAGGAAGGGGTGAAGAAGAGGAGGGGGGCGAGGAAGGGGTGATCGGGGTTCGGGGAAGGGGTGAGGGGGGCGAAGAAGGGGCGAGGAAGAGGAGGGGGGCGAGGAAGGGGTGATCGGGGTTCGGGGAAGGCGTGATCGGGGTTAGGGGAAGGGGGCGAAGAAGGGGTGATCGGGATTCGGGGGTCGAGGAAGGGGTGATCGGGGTTCGGGTAAGGGGTGATCGGGCGAGGAGAGGGGGGGGGGTGAGGGGCGAAGAAGGGGTGTTCGGGGGGCGAGGAAGGATGATCGGGGTTTCGGGAAAGGGTGATCGAGGCCCGAGGAATGGGTGATCGGGGAAGGGGTGATCGGGGTTCGGGTAAGGGGTGATCGGGGAAGGGGTGATCGGGGTTTCGGGAAGGGGTGATCGGGCGCCCAGGCCTTGGTGCAAAGGGACGCCTGGAATAACGGCAACTGCTTCGTGTTGTTTTGCGAGGCTGAATGCGGGTTCTGACTCCACCGGGGGGAGAAGGTGGGGTCACTACGACTTGGGGGCGCTACAGGCGACCGGGCCGGACCCTGGCCGTCACCCCGGCAACCGCCCCCCGTCTCTCCGGCCCACAACCGCCACCAGGCCTTGGGTCTGTGTGCGTTAGTGTGAGAGGGGGGGGGGGATCTCTCCCTCCCCCACCTCCTCCCACGGCTCTCTCCCTCCGCACAAACCTCCCCCCGGTTGCTTACCGTCGCCTCCGCCGCTCGGCTCCTTCATTTTGGGGCAGTCGCGGGGCTCGGCCTTTGTCAGGTTCTCCGGGCTGGCGGCGGCGGCGGCCATCTTAGGAGAGGGAGAACGCGCGGCCGGCCAGGCGGGGGCGAGCGCCGCGCACTCGATGGGGAGGAGCGGGCGGCGGGGACAGCCATCCAGGCCCGAGCACCCGATCGCCGACCGCCGATCACCCAAGTGACGTCATCGCCAATTCCCATGAGAAGTGTATGGAGGAACTGCAGATGCTGGTTTAAACCGTAGACAGACTCAAAATGCTGGAGTAACTCAGCGGGACAGGCAGCATCTGTAGAAACATAGAAAATAGGTGCAGGAGTAGACCATTCGGCCCTTCGAGCCTGCACCGCCATTCAATAGATATGGTTTTTTTGCCTTCCTTCACAGCGAGGAGAAGATGCGCTGTGAAGGATGTTTGTGTAAATTGTGTTGGGTCTTGGGTCTTTTTTGTTTTGTATGCATGGCTGCAGAAACGGCATTTCGTTTGGACCTCAACGCGGTCCAAATGACAAATAAATGTATTGTATTGTAATATGATCATGGCTGATCATCCAACTCAGTATCCTGTACGTGCCTTCTCTCCATACCCCCTGATCCCTTTTGCCACAAGGGCCACATCTAACTCCCTCTTAAATATAGCCAATGAAGAAGGGTCTTGACCCGAAACGTCACCCATTTCTTCTCTCCAGAGATGCTGCCTGTCCCGCTGAGTTACTCCAGCTTTTTGTGTCCATTTCCCAACAACACGAGTATGTTTGAGGAGTCTGAAGAAGGGTCTTGACCCGAAACATCGTCCATTTCTTCTCTCCAGAGATGCTGCCTGTCCCACTGAGTTACTCCAGCTTTTTGTGTCCATCACGAGTATGTGTAGTTTAGGAAGGAACTGCAGATTAACTATGCAGATGCTGGTTTAAACCGAAGATAGATGCAAGAAGCTGGAGTTATTCAGTGGGTCGGGCAGCATCTCTGGAGAAGAAGAATAGGTGATGTATCGGGTCAAGTCCCTTCTTCAGACAGATACTTTGAAGCTAGCATACTGATAGTCTGATAGCTAGTATGTTTAATTTAAACTAGTAGATAGTTCAATTTAGTTTAGAGATACACTGCAGAAACAGGCCCACCGAGTGTGACTGACTAGTGATATTAATGATCTGGATGAGGGAATTGAAGGCAATATCTCCAAGTTTGCGGATGACACTAAGCTGGGGGGCAGTGTTAGCTGTGAGGAGGATGCTAGGAGACTGCAAGGTGACTTGGATAGGCTGGGTGAGTGGGCAAATGTTTGGCAGATGCAGTATAATGTGGATAAATGTGAGGTTATCCATTTTGGTGGCAAAAACAGGAAAGCAGACTATTATCTAAATGGTGGCCGACTAGGAAAAGGGGAGATGCAGCGAGACCTGGGTGTCATGGTACACCAGTCATTGAAAGTAGGCATGCAGGTGCAGCAGGCAGTGAAGAAAGCGAATGGTATGTTAGCTTTCATAGCAAAAGGATTTGAGTATAGGAGCAGGGAGGTTCTACTGCAGTTGTACAGGGTCTTGGTGAGACCACACCTGGAGTATTGCGTACAGTTTTGGTCTCCAAATCTGAGGAAGGACATTATTGCCATAGAGGGAGTGCAGAGAAGGTTCACCAGACTGATTCCTGGGATGTCAGGACTGTCTTATGAAGAAAGACTGGATAGACTTGGTTTATACTCCCTAGAATTTAGGAGATTGAGAGGGGATCTTATAGAAACTTATAAAATTCTTAAGGGGTTGGACAGGCTAGATGCAGGAAGATTGCTCCCGATGTTGGGGAAGTCCAGGACAAGGGGTCACAGCTTAAGGATAAGGGGGAAATCCTTTAAAACCGAGATGAGAAGAACTTTTTTCACACAGAGAGTGGTGAATCTCTGGAACTCTCTGCCACAGAGGATAGTCGAGGCCAGTTCATTGGCTATATTTAAGAGGGAGTTAGATGTGGCCCTTGTGGCTAAGGGGATCAGAGGGTATGGAGAGAAGGCAGGTACGGGATACTGAGTTGGATGATCAGCCATGATCATATTGAATGGCGGTGCAGGCTCGAAGGGCCGAATGGCCTACTCCTGCACCTAATTTCTATGTTTCTATGATCCCCGTAAATTAACACAACCCTACCCAAACCAGGGACAATCTTTTATATTTACACCAAGCCAATTAACCTACAAACGTGTACATCTTAACCTACAAAACAAATATCTCAGCGAAAAACCCATGCAGGTCACGGGAAGAATGTACAATCTCTATACTGACATGTACCCGTAGTCAGGATCGAACCCGGGTCTCTGGCGCTGTAAGGCAGTAGCTCTAACGCTACGCCACCATATCGCCCGTATGTATGTATAGGAAGGTAGACACAAAATCCTGGAGTAACTCAGCGGAACAGGCAACATCTCTGGAAGGAAGGAATGCGTGACGTTTCAGGTCGAGACCCTTCTTCATACTGAAAGTCTGAAGACTATCAAAAGGAACTGCAGGTGCTGGTTTAAACCATAGACAGACACAAAAAGCTGGAGTAACTCAGCAGGTCAGGCAGCATCTCTGGAGAAAAGGAGTCAGTGACGTTTCAGGATGAGACCCTTATGGCGTTGGAAAGATAGACACAAGGAGGCATCAAACATCAACTGCACACAAGAAGTCAACCCTAAACCACTGAATACTTTTACTACCAAACAAAAGAACAACTGTAATAAAAGAAAATCTGAAAATAAATAGTCTGTAGATGGGTTCCAACCCAAACGTCACCCATGTTTTTTTTTCCAGTGCTGATACCTGACCTACTGGACAGGTTGGGCTATATGAGTATGATTTGGGTTAGTTCACAGAAACAGCATGAAAACGGCCTTCAGCCTACTGAGATCACATCGACCATAGATCACCTGGTCACACTAGTTCTATTTTATCCCACTTGCTCATCCACTTCTTACACACAAGGGGCAAATTACAGAGACCAATTAACCTGCAAACCCACTTGTCTTTGAGATGTGGGAGAAAATTGGACTACCCATGGGAAACCCACATGGTCACAGGGAGAACAGGCAAACTCCACACAGACAGCACCCGAGGTTAGCATCAAACCCAGGTCTCTGGCACTGTGAGGCAGGTGATTTACCAGCTGTGCCACCGTGCCCTGCTTGTCTGTGAACTCTCTTATGTATGAGATGGGTCGGAGGTCTGAATAGCTCCAGAAGGTAAATATAATGGTAAAATAAAATGCTGAAAATACTCTTCATGTCAAGCAATATTTCCTCATTGATAATTTCTGACCCTGTGAAGATTTCTACCACTTTCTGACCATATTTCAGATTTCCAACAGGCTCAATTTTTCAGTACTTAGCTTCTAATAGATTACCAAAAAAAACCTCTTTGAAAAAATGAACTGACATGATAGTAGTATTGATATTACACTGCAGCCTCAAGTATTTGAGAAGCTTGTTCTGTGTGCTTGAGAAACGGTGTCAGCAGGAGGGAGAACCTTTGAGGGAAGAGAATCCTTTTCACAAGGAGAACAAATGAACATCACTTTTCTTTGCCATTATACTGCTTTTCTCTTTGAAAAGTGGTTTTCAAGAATCATTGATTTTCCAATATTGGTTCAAGGAAACATTGCTTTCAAATTAAAACAAACTTTGATAGCTGCTTATCTGTGGTAGCAGTTTGATTTAAAAATTATTATTTGATGACTTGAACTGTCTATGCCAATGCAAAACATCCATGTATGGAAGCATATATGGCTATTATATAATTTATAATACCTTTGTAGATTATTCTATCAGACAATTGGATAGGAAGGGTTCTATCAGTATGTGGATAGGAAGGGTTTAGAGGGATATGGGTCAAAATGAGGCAGATGAGTTTAGAGTAGATGGGGCATCTTTACTGCATGTGTAATTTGGACTGAAGGGCCTGTTTCTGTGCTCTATGACACTCTATCAGGTCTCCCCATAACTAATGTTCTTGATGCTGATTGAATTATGTCATTATTCCATAGAAAACATAGAAAATAGGTGCAGGAGGAGGCCATTCGGCCCTTCAAGCCAGCACCACCATTCATTGTGATCCTGGCTGATCATCTCCAATCAATAACCCATGCCTGCCTTCTCCCCATATCCCTTGATTCCACTAGCCCCTAGAGCTCTATCTAACTCTCTCTTAAATCCATCCAGTGATTTGGCCTCCACTGCCCTCTGTGGCAGGGAATTCCACAATTTCACAACTGGGTGAAAACGTTTTTTTCTCACCTCAGTCCTAAATGGCTTCTCCTTTATTCTAAGACTGTGGCCCCTGGTTCTGGACTCGCCCAACATTGGGAATTTTTTTCCTGCATCTAGCATGTCCAGTCCTATTAATTCCTTGCACTTCTTGAAAGACAGCTATGGAATCTTTCATGTCCATGAGACAAGGAGGGCTTCAATTTGATGTGCTAACTTACAATATAAAACTTCTGACAGTGCAGTACTCCCTCAGCAATAGAATGAAACTCCAGAGACCTTTATACTTAAACTCGATGTTGATGCTACACGGATATGCTGAATAACCCACTGAGATTCTTAGAGGTGACTCGGGACATGAAACTGAAGATGCGGCTCGCGTGTAGAACCAATTCCATGGACAAATTTAAAAAACGCAAACTGCTCGAGGAACTCAGCGGATCAGGCAGCTTAGGGCAGCACAGTGGCGCAGTTGCTAGAGCTGCGGCCTCACACACCGGAGATCCACATTTGATCCTGACTTTGGGTGGTATGTGGTTTACACGTGGGTTTTCTCCGGGCACTCTGGTTTCCTCCCACATCCCACAGGTCTGTATGTTAATTGGCTTCTGTAAATTGCCCCAAGTGTGTAGGGAGTGTTTGAGAAAGTAGGATAATGTAGAACTTGCGTGAACGGGTGATCAATGGTCGGAGTGGACTCGGAGAGCCGAATGGCCTGTTTCCATGCAGTGTCACTGAAACTAAACTAAGCCAAATGGATGGGAAACATTTGGGATCAGGACCGTTCCTGAGTTTGAAGAAGGGTCCTGACCCAATATGCCATCTGTCAATTTTACTCCACAAATGCTGCCTGAACACTCAGTTCCTCCAACACTTTGTGCTTTGTTCAAGATTCCAGCATCTGCTCATTATCTCTCCATAAAAATAGTGCATTTTTGAACTTGGATGGTCTCCTTTAACCTCGTGTATAACTCTGCTGTTATTTTCAGAGATTAGTTGCTAACATTTCACACATTCACATTTTAGAATTCATGGGTCAATTTTCATGCTTAGGTCATCAATAACGAAGAATACATTTCAAAGATAACTGGGACAGGCATAATTCAGTCTTTTTGAATCGTCCTTAATTTTATGCAATTTATTTAATACGTTCTGCTATTTCACAACAAAATGACATTTTGGGAAGTAGAGGCAGTTGCTAACTGGTTCGATATCTGAAGGAACCATCTTGAAACACTCCAACCTAATTTAAAAATATTTTTTTTTTCTGTGGTGTACATCAGTATCCAAATGATAAATAACTGGGTACCTCAGGATAACCCTGGAAAGTGGCCGACACTTTGGAGAAAAGGGAAATCTCTGCAGAAGGCAGGCGAGACACAATAGACAATAGGTGCAGGAGTAGGCCATTCGGCCCTTCTAGTATCCCCAATTAATACCCCATTCCTGCCTTCTCCCCATATCCCATGACTCCACTATCTTTAACTGCCCTATCTAGCTCTTGGTGCTTCTCCATGGTACTACTCATGGCTGGAAGGCATAACTGCTGTTTAACAAGTTTACAAGAACTATCTATATTACTAAAAGTCTGATCTTGACCACTTCCTGTTGTTCTGTATATTGATTTTAGAAAAAACACTGCCACTTATGGCTGTGATTTTTGGCCATCTTATTCAGAGTCCCCCTCCACTGCTCAGGACAAGAGGATTTTTCCCATCGATGAAAATGAGAGTTATTAGTGTTTAAAAAATGTTGAGATTCTCTCTCCTGAAGGCCATGCCCCTTCCGGAGGGGACTATAAAACCCGGAAGTGTTGGGTGCCTCAGTTAGTCTCTGCAAGATGGGGGAAGCGAGAGGGTCACGTCTCTGAGCTGTGAATAACGCTGAATACATGTCTACTAAACTGTGAGTGTGGTTTTACTGACCTTGAGTGCCCTTAATGTTGTTAGAAAATAGAAATGTGGTTGGTTTGTACTAAAGCACAGCAAATGGCTGGCAGTGGTTGGTTTAAACTAAAGCACAGCAAATGGCTGGCGGTGGTTGGTTTAAACTAAAGCACAGCAAATGGCTGGTGGTGGTGGTTGGTTTGAACTAAAGCACTGATTAAAAGTCTAAACTTGACAACTTCCTGTTTGCACTGTATATTGATTTTAGATAAAACGCTACCACTTACGGCTGTGATTTTTGGCCATCTTACTCAGTCCCCCTCCGCTCACCAGGGGCAAATGATTCTTCCCATCAATGAAAAATCAAAGTGTTACTAGTGTTTAAAAAATGTTGAGAATCTCTCTCCTGTCAATCATGCCATGAAGGCCATGCCCCTTCCGGTGGGAAGGGGGAGGGATTATAAAACCCGGAAGTGTGAGTGTGGCTCAGTCTCTGCAAGATGGGGGAGAGAGAGGTCACGACTGTTTGAGCTGTGAATCAACTGAACATACTGAATGTCTAATGAACTGTGACTGTGGTGTTTATGTGGTGTTTTATGGTGGTTTCACCCTGCTTGAAATGGTATGAAACTGCATTTGAATGTGGTGGCCTTGCACCCTACATGAAATGGTATGAAACTGCACTTGAATTTGGTGGCTTTGCATCCTGCTTGGTGGCATGAAACTGCACTTGAGTTTGGTGGCCTTGCACTCTGCTAGAAGTGGTAGGGAACTGCACTTGAGTTTGGTGGCCCTGCACCCTGCTTGAAGTGGTAGGAAACTGCACTTGAATTTGGTGTCTTTGCACCCTGCTTGAAGTGGTATGAAGCTGCACTTGAATATGGTAGCCTTGCACCCTGCTTGAAGTGGTATGAAACTGCACGAATTCGGTGGCCTTGCACCCAGCTTGAAGTGGTGGGAAACTGCACTTGAATTCGGTGGCCTTGCACTCTGCTTGAAGTGGTATGAAACTGCACTTGAGTTTGGTGGCCTTGGACCCTGCTTGAAGTGGTATGAAACTGCCATTGAGTTTGGTGGACTTGCACCTTGCTTTAAGTGGTATGAAACTGCACTTGAATATGGTGGCCTTGCACCCTGCTTGAAGTGGTATGAAACTGCACGAATTTGGTGGCCTTGCACCCAGCTTGAAGTGGTAGGAAACTGCACTTGAATTTGGTGGCCTTGCACCCTGCTTGAAGTGGTAGGAAACTGCACCTGAATTTGGTGGCCTTGCACCCTGCTTGAAATGGAATTTCAAGGAATAGCTGTGAGTCAACTGCCAGCCCACCAGCCGTGAGTGAGCTGCCAGCACATCAGGCTTCAGTGACTGAGCTGCCATCCCAAGAATTAATTTCGCCCACAATGTCCATACTAGCCCTCTGGAAACCAGTCCCTTCAACCCACAACACCCATACTAGCGCTCCAGAAAGCACCAATATTGGAATTGGTGGAAAGGTGGAATATTGCGTTGGAGGACCAGCCCTCCCGTGTGAACATGGGACCCAACGGGTCCCACTTTATCTAGTCTCTATCATAAAAATTATTCTGGATATTTATAATGGGCAAAGAGGATTGAAAATATGCACGGGTACAAGATTTCTAGTTTAATAAGTTCTGGACTCTAAAACAAACTTGATTTCTATGGATTTTGTGTTTAAGAAGGAACTGCAGATGCTGGAAAATCGAAGGCACACAAAAATGCTGGAGAAACTCAGCGGGTGCAGCGAAGGAAATAGGCAACTTTTCGGGGGGGGGGCGGGGAGAAGAAAGGAAAAAGGAGGAGAAGGAGCCCGAAGGCTGAGGGATGGGAGGAGACAGCAAGGACTAACAAAATTAGGAGAATTCGATGTTCATGCCCCCAGGATGCAGACTCCCCAAGCGGAATATGAGGTGCTGTTCCTCCAATTTCCGGTGTTGCTCGCTCTGGCCATGGAGGAGACCCAGGACAGAGAGGTCGGATACGGAGTGGGAGGGGGAGCTGAAGTACTGAGCCACCGGGAGGTCAGGTTGGTTATTGCGGACCGTGCGGAGGTGTTCGGCGATTTCTTTGGAGATACTTTTTTAAATTTTTTGTTAAAGGTCCAGAAAAGAAAATCCATGCAGGACTTGGAGACCACAAGGAACTGCAGAAATCTGAAGAAGGGTCCCCACCCGATACATCGCTTGACCATACCCTCAGATTATGCCTGACCCTCTGAGTTACTTGTTAATTTGCAAAGCAAATATTTCAAGAAGAGTCACTTAAAACCTAAGAGTGAGAACCGATTAAGGCAAAACGTGCAGTAGTCATTAGGAACAGAATGCAGTAGTGGACTCTGTTTGAAATGGTTGTCAGAAAATTGGATGTGCTCACAATAGTATTAGTTATTCTCAAGGGGATGCAGTAATGGAGCGTTGGGATGTTTGATGCATTAAAGAACCCATAGAAAGGTATGTTATGTTTTTATGTACCTCTTATTAGTAGATGAAGTGTGTGCAGTGAGTATCCAGGGAGATGCTGTGATGGCATTTATTTATGATGGAATTTTAATTGGATACTTTCTTGTTGTAATCACATACACCACGCTGATTATTGCTACTTATTTCTGCAAGCCACGCAGAATGCAGATGGCAGGGCGACTGATTTAGACTTCAAAATCCTGACTTAAGCCAGATCTGATGTATGGTTCTGGGATATCTTAATATACATAATGTAGTCAGTACCACTGCCTTTAAATAAGAACCTAGTATAGATCATTCAGTACTTCAAAATGATCAATGCACAAACCCAATTAATTCAACCAGATTCATTTTTGTAGGCTGTGTGGTAATAAATATTTGATTGGCAGTTGTAATTATACACACCAACACTGTTTCAAATCCTGTGAATGCCTGACATCCTGAAGGTAATTAATGCGAATACTCCACTGTTTTTAGCACTATGGTATCTTTCAAAGGATTAGGCATTGTATCCGGGGAGACTTTATACAAAGAGCCTCCAGTCCAGTGCCAGAATCAATCAGATTCCTTAGTAGGTTCTGGGGAAGAGAACAGAAACACTAGAGATAAACCATTGTGTTTCAGGAACTCATTTTGTGTTCATTGTTTTCACTGGGGAAATGCCCTGGTCATTCTGATTCACAGGAGAACAACCCTTTAAGCTTTTCCTTAAAGAGTCGAGAAAGAGGAAACTGTTAATAATAAATATACATGCGTCTAATGATTTTTTGTTACGTGAACTGGAATCTGATAGAGCTGTAATATACATTTCCAAAGCCGAACATATCAATAAGGACAAGGCCCTTGCTTTGACACAGTCCTTGGCTTTTCCTGGATATAACAGTTAATCAGATTAGGGCACAGTTTGGTCAGAGAGAGCAGGAAGTCAGTTTATAAGCACACCCGGAGCTCGTGAGCACATGTAAGTGTGCCTGTCACACGCCTGCATTTGTAATGTCACATATCCATGCCTGCACTTGTGTGTGCCTGTACATTCGTGTGTGTTTGTGTGACTCTGTGCATCTACCCGATCTGTTCCTCTCATGATTTTATACACCCTGTTGTTCCAGTCACTCATCATTCTCTGCGTGAATAAAAACTTGCCCCACACATCTCCTTTAAACTTTGACCCTTAGACCCTAAAGCTATGCCCTCTAGTCGTTGACATTTACACCCCGAGGTAAAAAAAATTAAAATTCTGACTGCGTAACTTATCTATGCCTCTCATAATTGTATACACTTCTATCAGGTCTCCCCCTCAACCTCCGGAAACAATCCAAGTAAGTCTGCCCTCCCACTGTAGCTAAGATCGCAATAATAGCAGAGTTAGCAGACCACACCTGGAGTATTGCGTACAGTTTTGGTCTCCAAATCTGAGGAAGGACATTATTGCCATAGAGGGAAGTGCAGAGAAGGTTCACCAGACTGATTCCTGGGATGTCAGGACTGTCTTATGAAGAAAGACTGGATAGACTTGGTTTATACTCTCTAGAATTTAGGAGATTGAGAGGGGATCTTATAGAAACTTACAAAATTCTTAAGGGGTTGGACAGGCTAGATGCAGGAAGATTGCTCCCGATGTTGGGGAAGTCCAGGACAAGGGGTCACAGCTTAAGGATAAGGGGGAAATCCTTTAAAACCGAGATGAGAAGAACTTTTATCACACAGAGAGTGGTGAATCTCTGGAACTCTCTGCCACAGAGGGTAGTCGAGGCCAGTTCATTGGCTATATTTAAGAGGGAGTTAGATGTGGCCCTTGTGACTAAGGGGATCAGAGGGTATGGAGAGAAGGCAGGTACGGGATACTGAGTTGGATGATCAGCCATGATCATATTGAATGGCGGTGCAGGCTCGAAGGGCCGAATGGCCCACTCCTGCACCTAATTTCTATGTTTCTATGTTTCACATGGGTTCGAGGGTTAACTATGCAGCTGGTTCACTCCTGCCATCGGGAAGAAGGTATAAAAGTCGCAAAACCTTGACCACCAGGTGCAGGAACAGCTTCTTCCCAACAACCATCAAACTATTAAACACTACAAACACCAACTAAACTTTGAACCATGAACTGTCTTGGTTGTACTAGTAACTTTGGGTTTTTGCTTTGCTTTGCACTGCACAAGTTATGTTTTAATTTATTTAGTTTTTTAAAATTTGTTTATGATGCTCTCTATTGAGTACTGTGCTTATAGACCTGTTATGCTGCTGCAAGTAAGAATGTCATTGTTCTGTTTTTATTGTAATATTAAACACTTTTGACTCACCCTTGTTTCTCGGTGGTGGCGAGTTGCGGTTGGCGGAGGTGAACACTTTCGCCGGCAGACGGGCGTTTGGTGGGTCCGAGCCTGGCCGGTGGCTGGTGTGCCCGCTGGAGGCAGGGTCGGGGCTGGGCTGTCCGTCAGCGAGGGCGGGGGGGACCTGGTCGTGAAGCAGCTCGTTGAGCAGGTCGATGGGAGAGCTGGTGGCGCTCCAGGTCATGACGCCCAGCTCCCGCAGGTGTGCCCGTGCGTGGCTCGACATGCCCGCCCGCGAGTCGAAGCTGGCGCCGCAGAAGTTGCACTTCTCCACAACACCGCCCCGGAACTTCAACGCTGGGGGGGAGGTGGGAGGAGGGAAAGTGGGAGGGGGGAAAGTGGGAGGGGGGAAGTGGGAGGGGGGAAGTGGTAGAGGGGAGTAGGAGAGGGTAAGTGGGAGAGGGGGTGAGAGGGGAGACGAAGTGAGGAGAGGAGGGGAGTAGAGGGGTAGGGATTGTAAGTGGGAGAGGTGGTGTAGAAGGGGGAAAGTGGGAGAGGGGAGTAGGTAGGAGTAGTGAGGTAGTAGAGGTAGTGTAAGAGGGGTGGTGAAGGAGTGTGGCAGCGGGATTGGAGGGAGAGTGGGGATGGTGGGGGGGGGGAGGAGTGGGAGGGGGCGGAAATGGGAGGGGTGGGGGGACAAAGTCACCCTTCGTTCCTTCCCCATCGCAGACCGCTCTGCAGACATTCTCAGCCCTCCTGCCAACTTTTCCCAAATCCAACCCAAGTCTTTCCATCCATGGGACAATGCGGTGACCACAACCCCCGAGATCTTTGGACTAAAGTGTGGGGCAGTGGTGATTGTGCTTGGGGCTGTGCCACACCTTGGTAAGGGTGCAGCGCACCGGGGGAGGGGAAGAACAGGGATGGGGCGCCATGTGTGGGCAGGGAAGTGGCGTGTCAGGGTGTGGCACTGGAGGGCGTGTTGAGGGGGCAGGGGTAGGACGCTGCAGCAGGACGGGGGGGGGCGGGGGTTAGGACAGGCATAGGGAGGCAGGGGTGGGGCGGCGTGCGTACATGGGGGCAGGGATGGGGTGTGTGGGGGACATCTGGTGTGACAGGAGAGAGGGAGCATCGGGGGCAGATGGAGGTGATGAGAGGCCATGGGCTAACGTGTTCAGTTCTGGAAACCACCCCCAGGAAGGCTAACTCATTCAGAGACTGCTGCGGAGATCGTCTGTAATTATACCCCGATTAGATGACAAAGAGAGATTGCACAACTATTGATCTATTCCCTGGTACTTAGAAAGGATGCCTCGACTGAAGTTTTGAAGATGTTACAGGAATCGGGTAAAGTAAGAAGTCAGTAACTATTTTGACCAGTTGGGTAGTCTTGGACCGAGGGGCAAATTCTTAAAGTCAGACCCTTCAGCAGTGATGTCGGGGGACTTTGGAAATGCAGACCCAATGGAAGTCTGTAGCAAAAAGCAACAGTAAGGTGGTTAACTGTTCATCCCAGAATTGCGATTGACATATTTTGATTAACCAACAACTGCAAGGAATTTAGAGCTATTTCTCGAAGGGCACTTCATGCCTGGAGAAAACTAAACATCATCAGGAACATTTGAGCTGGAGGGTGGGAATGGGTCAGAATTATGTGCTAAAAAATAGCCGGAGCTCTAGCCCAGAGAGGGAACTGAACCTGACACTCCTTAATCCAAAACCTTAAGTACAAAACTACACATGTATTGACACCCTTGGCAGCTGGGTCAGAACCGGTTGAGATGACACTCTGGCCATAGAGTCATACAGCATGGAAACAGGCCCTTCGGCCCAACTTGCGTATGCCGACCAAGGCGGTCCATCTACACTAAATCCCACTTGCCCAAATATGGTCCATATCCCTCTAGAACCTTTCCTATCTTGATTAGTTATGCTCCTGTCCCACTTAGGAAACCTGAACGGAAACCTCTGGAGACTTTGCACCCCACCCAAGGTTTCCGTGCGGTTCCCGGAGGTTGCAGGTGGTTGCCGGAGGTTGCAGGTAGTGGAAGCAGGTAGGGAGACTGACAAAAACCTCCAGGAACCGCACGGAAACCTTGGGTGGGGCGCAAAGTCTCCAGAGGTTTCCGTTCAGGTTTCCTAGGTGGGACAGGGGCATTAGGGTGTCAGGGGTTATGGTGAGAAAGCAGAAGAGTGTGGATGAGAGGGAAAGATAGATCAACCATGATTGAATGGTGGAATAGACTTGATGGGCCGAGTGGCCTAATTCTGCTTCTAGAGCTTATGAACTATCCATGTGCCTGCCCACATGTCTTGTTGTTAGAGAACCTGTCTCAACCACCTCTTCTGGCAGCTTGTTCCATATACCCACCACCCTCCGTGAGAAACCTCAACCCTTGTCCACAAGTCACTGGACCAAAAAGAAAAAGATTACCTTTCCTCTTCAGCTTCTGTAAAGAGAATTGCTTTTCAATGGCCGTGACCTCTTCTGCGCTGACAAAGTGCCGTGTGTTGTAGCTAATGCCAACTCGCTTAAGGTGGCCACGGACATGGTTAGCCAGACCTATCCCGGTGTGGAATTTATCTGGACAGTAAGGACATTCTCTCTCTTCCAGCGGAAACATGCGCAATAAGTTCCTGCTCAACAGATCTTTGGATTTTTTCATCAGGTCGATTGTCAGATCTTCACCAGGGACCTCCCAGAAGAGGCCTCTGTCTACCTGCGCTTCCAGTGAAGAATCCAATTCCCTTTCTTCAGGGAAGGTGTGAGACTGGGAATAACTGCTCAGGGTATCACGCTGCGAGTGGAAGCAGATGGATTCATAACGTGAATGAGTTTTCTTGAGCAGTGAATGGCTGTTAACAAGGTTGTGTTGTGAATGAGGTTCTGATGGTTCATGTGAATGGTTTTCCAGGGATATATGTAGAGGATAGCTGTTGAAGGATTTGCACAGTGATCGGTTTTCTATTAGTTCGTATGAACGGATTTCGATGGACTTGTGTTGTGAATGGCTGTTGCCAGCTATACAACGTGAATGGGTTTCCATGGGTTCAACTTGAGGAATATCGTCCGTAGGTTTGTGAATCGAATGGGTTTCTGTCGGTTCACATGGAAGACCATTCACGGGTTCATTCTGTGGACGAATGTCCAATGGCTCTGAAGAAGATTCGAAGACCTGGTCATCTGAAGTCGATTTGCTGACTGACTGTCTGTCCATGTCTTCAAGCAATATTAAAGGTGTCATCTTCACTAACTGCTGACGTTGGTCGACTGGAAGGTCCAGGGGAAGGTTTATAGTCTCCAGCAACTCTTTTGTGTGCTTCTTCACTGCTCTGGGTCTGCAGGAGGCACCAGGCAGTGCTCCCGACTGTCTTCTCTTCTTCGCGTGAAAGCTCCGCGCATTGTCGACGTGTCCCGCTGACTCCGAGACCTTCTGCTCGACTCCCTTCACCTGCGGATCCATCGAAACGCCACAAGTTCTTTCTACTTCCGTGGCGCTGGGCGCGGGGACTGGAGGTCCGCAGCTGGTTGCCTGGGCCGGGCGATGGTCAACGATGACTTTCCTGTAAGTTAAGGCATTTCTGAGGTTTGCGACCCCTTCACTTCCCACTTCTAATTCCTTCCACTGCTGGCCTGGAGCGGAATCGGTTGCCAGTTTCTGGGGGTTGTAGCTTTCTTCGGCTAAGGGGAAGAGGGCTGCCCTTGCGGCATCTTGCAAGCCCAGGTACTGGCACAGGTCGGTTGGTGACCCGTACGGCACACTGTGAGGCCGGCTGCCCTTTGCCGTACCCACCAGCGAGTGCATTCTGAACTTGCCGCCCCTGCTCCCCGCAGTCTCCAACATCGCTTTCCTCTTTGCGTCCCCGCGCCACAACGGGTGCTTGGCTTGATACCGACTCGGGCCCTTGGCCGCAGAAGGCAGGGATGCTCTCTCCGGCAAACTGCCGGACGGGAACGTTTGGGAGTTCTCGCACTTGCCCGACTGGCCGGAGCCTTGGCTGGCAGACGGCCAAGCCGATCGGCCCGGCTTCCGCTGGAAGGGGGAGAGTCGGCCAAACTTCACGCAACCTTTCTCATCTCGCCCAGCTGGCGGGTGCTCCTTGCCCGCCTGCAGGCCAACCGTGGCGGCCAGAGGTGGCGTCCTGGGATTAGGGACACACGGAGTCTTGCGCTCTTGGAGGGAGTGTGGATGGCAGAGTAACCAGTGCTCCTGCAGTTCGCTGGCCGTGGCTGCCTGAGCCTTGCAGAGCTTGCACGGGGGTGGCGCCAGGCGGGCGTGCTTCTTCACGTGGTCCTCAAACCGGGCGGGGGAGTTGGTACCGAACTTACAATGGGGGCACTGCAGCCTGGCACCGCAGCCCTTTGCCCGTGGTTCTGCCAACTCCTGTATGGCCTCCATGAAGCTCGCTCTGCGGGCCTGGTGGAGACCCATGTGGGACCGCAGCGAGGCCGGGTCGCAGAAGGAATGGCCGCACTCCTGGCAGCTGAACGGGCCGAGCCCTCCTGCCGAGCCCTCCGCACTCTGCCCATCGAAGTGGTCGAGCATGTGCCTACGCAGGTAGTCCTTGTCCTGGAAGTAGACGCTGCACTTGGTGCAGGTGTAGAGGAACGGTTGGCCGGAAGACCCAGTGTGTCTCAGCTCCTCACCATCCCTCACACTGGCCGACTCTGGCTGGTTGCACTCCCTCTGGCAATCCACCTTCTGCAGCTTACTGGCCTTGTGCTTTTCTGCTGGGTCCAATCGTGGCTCCAAAGTTTCTTCTGACCCTGCCGTCTCTCTGGAGGTGGCATCACAGCCGACTTCCAACTCTTGGATCCCCCAGCCGTGCTGCCCACCGCTCCCTTGCTTCTCATTCTCCCTCTGCTGCCGTGCCCGTGCTTGGGCTGCTTCAGGAACATCTGAACAAACGGCCAGCTGCTCTCCGTCTCGTCCTTTGCTGGTGGTATTGGTCAAGGAGGCCAACTCTGTTTCTTCCGACCCCTTGGAGATGGTCCTCTCCTCATTCACGGGTGGACGGAACTTCTGAGATGTAGATGTTCCATCAGAGTCAGAGTCAGAACTCGTTCTCGTTTCTTCTCCTGCCCTTCCCAGGATCTCCGCCCAACGTGTCTTGGCTGCTGATTTAGACACGGTCTTCGCTGAGGCCGAATTGGGAATGGAGTGTCCTCTTGCGGTGGAGACCTGCAGAGAAAAATCACCAGGGGAATGGTCCGTAGGCGAGTCTGGATCTTCTCCGCTGGGTGGCTTTTCTCTGGAAGGACTAATGCTCGGTTCTCTTTGAACCAGTATAGGTTCCATTAAGGCATCTCCATTTTGACTAGCAGGCCTTCCCTGAGATTTCCCCTCTTCGTTCCCAAACAAAGAAAGTGCCGGCTGAATCGTCCTAGTTTCTCCTTCAGTCGTTTGGACAACCTGCCCGTCTGTATTGCCTGAGATGGACAGGCCAGGAGGGTCAGCAGCAAGGGCCGGACAACGTTTGCTGAGCAGAGGAGCTGAGGCAGCCACTGAAGAATCCAGGCCGTCTTCTGCGGAGATTTCCCCAGTGGGCTGGGAGGGATTTTCCAGACAGCCGTCGGCTGCTGCAGCTGTACGGTCCCAGGACGCAGCTCGACAAAGACTGGGAGTGTAACTGGCCACAGAGGTATTGGCTGGCTCGACACTGCCACCCATGTGCTGCTCACTGAAGCATTCATCCATCCCAGACCTGCACACAGACACAGAGCGACATAGTATTATCATCAGCCAGCAGCAACCCTTGCTTATTTTGTGCCTGTGTCTTCATCAAGGTGACTGATGACTGTGACCTTCTTCCCACCCCTCGGTTTGCATCAGGCCCATGGCATCGAGCATGCAACGCTATTGTTCCCGTTCAAAGGGCTCCAACACCCCCCCCCCCCCATCCATTAATTGTGCAACACAATCCCGACTCAAGTCTTCAAAAGGACAACATACTTCCTCCATCAATTACAAATGTTAAGGGAGGTAAAGAATAAGTGTTAGGATTTATACAGGAACACAGAACAGTACAGTGCAGCACAAGAGCAGGCCCTTCGGCCCACAATATTCGTGCTGAACATGACGCCAAGTTAAAACTAATCTCCTTTGCCTGCACGTGATCCATGATGCAAGTCTGATAAAGGATCTCGACCCGAAACATCACTTATCTATACTCTCCAGAGATGCATAACAAGAGGATTTCAGTATAGGAGTAAAGAGGTTCTTCTGCAGTTGTATAGGGCTCTGGTGAGACCACATCTAGAGTATTGTGTACAGTTTTGGTCTCCTAATTTGAGGAAGGACATCCTTGTGATTGAGGCAGTGCAGCGTAGGTTCACGAGATTGATCCCTGGGATGGCGGGACTGTCGTATGAGGAAAGATTGAAAAGACTAGGCTTGTATTCTCTGGAGTTTAGAAGGATGAGGGGCTTATCTTATAGAAACATATAAAATTATAAAAGGACTGGACAAGCTAGATGCAGGAAAAATGTTCCCAATGTTGGGCGAGTCCAGAACCAGGAGCCACAGTCTTGGAATAAAGGGGAGGCCATTTAAGACTGAGGTGAGAAAAAACTTTTTCACCCAGAGAGTTGTGAATTTATGGAATTCCCTGCCACAGAGGGCAGTGGAGGCCAAGTCACTGGATGGATTTAAGAGAGAGTTAGATAGATCTCTAGGGGCTGGTGGAGTCAAGGGATATGGGGAGAAGGCAGGCACGGGTTATTGATAGGGGACGATCTGCCATGATCTCAATGAATGGCGGTGCTGGCTCGAAGGGCCGAATGGCCTCCTCCTGCACCTATTTTCTATGTTTCTATGTTTCTATGCTGCCTGAGTGCTTTAAAGATGGGAACTTGCATTTACATGGAACAGCACGGCACAGGAACAGGCCCTTCAGCCCACAATGTCTATGCCGAACATAATGCCAGATTAAACTAATCTCCTCTGCCTACACTTGATCCATATCCCTGCATATCCATGTGCCTATCTAAATGCCTCCTAAATGCCACTTTCGTATCTGCCTCCACCACCACCACCACCCCTACCCCTGGCAGCGTGCTTCAGGCAACCAACAATGGAAATATGGAACTCAGGGATAGGAGATGAGTGCGCAGAGGAGGAGAAAGGAGCAGAGAGGCAAGGGTGGTGAGATCTCACCAACTGATCAAAATCATCCTAGTACACATGAATGTTGTCCTCACTATCATCATCACCACCCACTCTGTACCTGTGATGCTGCTGCAAGCCAGATTTTGATTTGAGGACACAAGGTGATGGAATAACTCAGCGGGCCAGGCAGCATGTCTGGAGAGCAAGTTCTCCAGAGTTGCTGCCTGACCCAGTGATTCAATAATACTTTACAGTCGCACGTACCTAGGCACAGTGACATTCTATGTTTATGCCCGCTGAGTTATTCAAATCAAATTCCTCATATGTTGCAAAACATACTTGGCTAATAAGTGACGTTTCGGGTCTGAAGAAGGGTCTCGACCCAAAACATCACCTATTCCTTCACTCCATAGATGCTGCCTCACCCGCTGAGTTTCTCCAGCATTTTTGTCTACCTTCGATTTTTCCTGCATCTGCAGTTCTTTATTAAATACTTGGCTAATAAAGTATGACTATGATTATGATTATGGTTATTCCAGCACTTTGTGTCTTTTTGTGTAAATCAGCATCTGCAGTTCCATGTTTCTACAAGATCTTTCTTACAACTGTGCTCTTCACCATACTTGTGCAGATGACAATATACACCAATTGACTTCCCTTCACTCAGCACCTTACTAGCCTCTAGTCTGGCATCAGAAGGTAGTTCATTTACTAAATTATGACCCAATAGGGAAAGTTCAACAAGCAAGTTCTAGATCAGTGGTTCCCAACCTTTTTTAGCTCATGGCCCTCTTGGGATCTTTTAATTTTTCTGTGGCCCCCCCTGACATTATTAGCGGAAAAAAAGTACTTCAATATTATAATACCTTCCATAAAAATATCAGTGTCTATTAATTGCACATATATTCTCTTTTATTCTATTCCACAAACAACAAAAATATTTCAACTACATAGATTTAAATGTATTAGAACTGAAATTTAGGAGGCAACAGGGTGGTAGCTCTGTGGCCCCCTTCATTGAACCTGTGGCCCCAAAAATTTTCGGTGGCCCCCCTGAAATTTGCCATGGCCCCAGGTTGGGAATCACTGTTCTAGATGATTCGTACTTACCCACTCGTCTCCTTGTCCCGCGAGATACTGAGGTAATGGAGGTAGTGAACAGTCGTTGTTTCATCGCTCTCTGGAGATCGCTTCATTTCTGCTGGAAGAAATTCAGTCGCTTTGATACAATATTTTCTTTCTTCCCGCCAGCCCCCCCCAATCTCAATCGGTCCCATTCAGTGGAGCAGCTGGGATAGCTCAGTGCACTAAATCCGAGCTGGTAGAACATAGAATAAAGTGCAGAAGATAGGCACAAGGTGCTGGAGTAACTCAGCGGGCACCTCTGGAGGGCATGGTTAGGTGACAATTCGGGTCGGGACCCTTCTTCAGACTAAAAGTAGAGGGGGGAAGGAAGGTCCCAAGACAGCTCACAAGAGGTGCAAGGAATAGTGATCCTGACTCAAGGAGGGTTGCCAGAGGTTCAGTCTAAGAGGCGTAATTTAGAGAAGGGTTTTAGGGCGAGGAGGGAAGATTTGGAATCAGAGTGGGCGGCACAGTAGAGTAGCACAGCGCCAAAAACCGGGGTTCAATCCACAGCCTTCTGCGGCATTAAATTCCACAGATTCACCACCCTCTGACTAAAGAAATTTCTCCTCATCTCCTTCCTAAATGAACGTCCTTTAATTCTAAGGCTATGACCTCTAGTCCTAGACTCTCCCACCAGTGGAAACATTCTCTCCACATCCACTCTAACCAGGCCTTTCACTATTCTGTATGTTTCAATTAGGTCCCCCCTCGTTCTTCTAAACTCCAGCGAGTGCAGGCCCAGTGCCGACAAACGCTCATCATAGGTTAATCTACTCATTCCTGGGATCATTCTTGTAAACCTCCTCTGGATCCTCTCCAGAACCAGCACATCCTTCCTCAGATATGGTGTTCAAACTTTTAAAGATACAAAGTGCTGGAGTAACTCAGCGAGTCAGACAGCATCTCTCGAAAATACGGAGAGGCAACGTTTCGGGTTGAGATCCTTCTTAGGACCTGAAATGTCACCTATCCAGGTTCTCCAGAGATGCTGTCTGACCCGCTGTGTTACTCCAGCACTCTGTGTCTTTTTTTTTGTACTCTCTGTCATTACGCACAGACTGAAGAAGGGTGCCGACCCAAAATGTCACCTCTCCATTTTCCCCAGAGAGCCACAAAGTTACTCCAGCATTTTGTGTCTGTCTTTTGTGAAAATGAATGAGTTGGCCAGAATGGATTGGGAAATTTCTTTGAAAGACAGGACATTGGAAAGGCAGTAGCTAACAGTTAAAGAACAAATGCAAGAGCTGCAACATTTTTGTATTGCTCTGTGGAGTGAAAAGAGAAACAATTCAATGATGCTCAACAGAAAATGTTAAGGATTTTATTAAATCCAAAGGGGATCTCAACCAACCACCTTTTGTCAATTAGCCTAAATCTCTCTAATCTGCTAAAGGCCCCAGCAGACACATCTCCTCTTATTTATTCTGCCACAAACCTTTGTTATTGTGCATCCTGGTTTAATAACAACATCGAACAGTACAGCAAATGAACAGCCGGGGGCTCCAACATCAAGACCCGGAACGCGGCCTTGCATCGGCCGGCGCGGCTTTAATGGCCGCGGGACTTATTCACCATCGCCCGCCGGGGTCTTTGACTCTGACATTGGGAGGAGAATGAGGAGTGCAGGGGAGAGATAAGACTTTGCCTTCCATCACAGTGAGGAGATTCACTGTGTTTAAGAAGAAGGGTTTCGGCCCGAAACGTTGCCTATTTCCTTCGCTGCTGCACCCGCTGAGTTTCTCCAGCATTTTTGTGGCGATTCACTGTGATGGATGTTTGTGTAAATTGTGTTGTGTCTTGGTACTTTTTCTTGAGTGTATGACTGCAGAAACCAAATTTCGTTTGAACCTCAATGAGGTTCAAATGACAACAAATAAATTGTATTGGGATGCCATACCGTTGTATCATTGTAGAGTGAACATGCAAGTTCTACAAGATCAAGAATGGGTGTCAAGGGTTATGGGGAGAAACAGGAAAATGGGATTAGGAGGCAGAGATCAGGCATGAGTGAATAAAGTAGACTCAAATGGCCGAATGGCCTAATTCTACTCCTATAACTTGGGAACTTGTCAGGATCGAACCAGGTTCTCAGGTGCTGTGAGGCTGAACCTCTACTTGCTGAGCCACCGTACCACCGCAAGACACAAAATTACATCAAATTCAAAAAATAAAATGCTGATGCTGGAATTCTGAAACAAAAGCAGAAAATGTTGGGAAAACACAGCTGTTCAGGCAGCATCTGTGGAAACAGTCAAGAGGGGAAACAAAGAACTGCAGATGCTGGTTAATACAGAAAAGAACACAAAGTGCTTGAGTAGCTCAGCGGGTCAGAGTCAGGAGGGGGAAGCGCCTAACAGTCTGAAAGAGGGTCTCGACCCAAAACATCATCTATCCATGTTCTCCAGAGATGCTGCCTGGCCTGCTGAGTTACTCCAGCACTTTGTGTCCAAGAGTCAAGTGTTTTTATTTGTTCGAAGATAGACGCAAAAAGCTGGTGTAACTCAGCGGGACAGGCAGCATCTCTGGAGAGAAGGAATGGGTGATGTTTTGGGTCGAGACCCTTGTTTGAAAACAGAATAAGGAAATCCTAATTTGCAGCAGGTTAACAGCTATCAATGTTGTGGATCTGTGATCCTCCATCAGAGATGAAGCATTATCACTTTTTGTTTTAAATTCTGCACTGGGTCTCTCTGACTTACCTGCTGTATTCTCGCTTGTCAGAGCTTGTTCTGTCCGATGAGCCTCTTTCACTGGCGATTCTTGCTCTTGGGATGCCATGGCCGTTGTTTTGGAGCTGCCTTCGTTCCTGACGGGCGTATCAAGAGAAGAACTCTCCGTGCTACTTTGATGCTCAAGAGGTTCCATTGCGAGCTGGGTTTCGGGCCAGGAGCAGAGAGCACTGGTCGCCTCTCCGCCGCCTTCACTTGACATCGCCGCATCTCCCTTGCCTCCATCGACGGGACTTTGATGGAAGCACACCATGCCGTCGTCATCTCTCGCACAGGCAACTTCAAACTCATAGGACATCGGGTCGACCGAAGTGCTTATATCTTCTTCCGTCTCACAAGACACGTCGAAGCTGTAGGAAACCGGATCCAAAGAGGTATACTGCACTTCCTCCCCGCACGTCACATCGTACTCGTAGGACATCTGGTCCAGTGCGGTGTACTGGTTCCCATCGCGGTCACAGGACAAATCAAACCCGTACAACATCCCATCCTCGGACGGGCCACGGACCGAGCTTAGCGTGTGCATATCCTGCTCCTCGTGCATGTAAGTCGTCAGCAATCCCTTACCTCCTACTTCGGAAAGGTTTAGATTTATTCCGTCCAAGATATTCTCTGGCAGGCAAGTGTTGAAAGAACTTGGCTGGCTGCAATGGTTGGGAGCAGCCATCAAGTTCTCCGTCAGCAGTGGATGTGTTGGAGCAGGTCCAAGCTTGGCTCCCACTGGTCTTGGATCAGATTGAATTGGTTCCTTTTGGACTTGCGGTTCTAACGGACTCGCTGGCTTGTAGCTGGGGGGGTCGGGGAACTGACTGTCAAACTCTACCCCGTGTCTCGAGCCCGCGAGTGTCCTCAGCTGCGGTGGGATCCCATCAAGGGATTGCTCATGCTCTAGAAGACAGGTGGTCCCACCACTGACCCCCTCCATGCCACTCAGCTGCAAACTGGTGTTTTCCTCCCCTCCTGAACTCTGTGGAGGTCTGGCATGGACCACTTGTTCTCCACATAGGTTCAGCACATCATCAGGGCTACAAAATCCCTTGTTGATGTTGGTCTGCAGCTCTTCATCCCATTGTATTAGGTCCTGATGATTGCTTTTCTCCATTGAACTGATGGGACAATGGAGTACTATTGTAAACCAGCATATAATTTTATGACCAGGAATCTTCTTTTAACTGGAAGACAAGAAGTTTATAATAAAATTAATTTCAAATCCAATAACCACGTTTTATTCACCAAATTCAACCCCATCAGCATCTTACCCAATCTTCACAATTTATAGATTCCAATCTAATTGGAAACTAATTACCAATCAATTAATAGACTGTCAGTCTATTACCAGGGGACACAAGGAACTGCAGATGCTAGCAAAACACAAAGTGCTGGAGGAACTCAGTGGGACAGGCAGCATCTGCGGAGGGAATGGACAATCAATATTTCAGGTCGGGACCCTTCTTCAGACTGTTTGCAATGGGGGAAGAAAGCTGGAAAGGGGAGGTGGGGTGGGACAAAATTTTGAACATAATCGGTAGATACAGGTGAGGGGGTAGTTTTAATTGCAGATGTGTGGAGCAGGTGAGAAAGATGTGAGGGGTAAAGGAGACTAAATGGCGTCAGGTAAGGAGAGAAGTGGAGGAGTGAAATGTGAAGCTAGTGGGAGGGGAAAGAGGGGGGTGATAAAAGGTCAGTGAGGGATTTTGGGATGGGAGATGAGTGTATGAAGGAAGGTAAAGGAGCAGGGTGACTGGAGAAGTGGGAGATTACTCATCTTTAGCAATCTCTATACAGTTTTGTGACTTACACTTTTCCCAGTTATGCTTAGTCAGGAGTCAATAGTATTTGATGGTCGTATGTACTGGCAATGGAGTAATGAAATTCTTACTTGTTGCAGCTTGGCAGGCCTGTTAATGCAACAACACACAAATATATAATGATCAATAAATTAATAACAGTAAAACTTGGTAACCACAATAGTACAAAGGGCAGCGCTGTGGCGCAGCGGTAGAGTTGCTGCTTTACAGCACTTGTAGCGCTGGAGCCCCGGGTTCGATCCCGACTACAGGTGCTGTCTGTACGGAGTTTGTACATTCTCCCATTGACCGCGTGAGTTTCCTCCCCCACACTCCAAAGACGTACAGGTTTGTAGGTTAATTGGCTGTGCGTATGTGTAAGTTCTCCCTAGTGTGTGTAGGATTGTGTTAATGTGCCGGGATCGCTGGTTGGTGCGGACTCGGTGGGCAGAAGGGCCCGTTTCCATGCAGTATCTATCTCTAAACTAAACTAAACTAAAACCAAAGTCGGCAGTGCAACCAAAGACGCAGTCCGTAGAAGATCATGGATCGGTCATCCCCTCTACAGGTACTGCCTCACCTGCTGAGTTTGTCCAGCACATTGTTTTGCTCAAGATTCCAGCATCTGCAGTTCCTTGTGTCTCCATAGAAAATCATAGTCCAGGTTAATGTTGAGCAATGTTCAAGAGCCTGATGGTTACCGGGAAGAAGCTGTTCTTGAACCTGATAGTCATGGTTTGCAGACTCCTATACTGTTTTCCTGCCTCAATGGTTTCTACTGCAAAACAATGGTCTGGACGAGAAAATATTAAGGAATAAAACCCATGAAATCTTTATCATGTGATCTCCATCACAGGTACTGACCTGTCCGCCATCAAATGGAGGTGGTGCTACCTCAAAAAGGCAGCCAACATCATCAAGGACCCACACCAGCCTGACCACACTCTTACTTCATTCCTGCCATCAGGAAAAAGGTTTAGCAGTCTGAAAACCATGATGTCCAGTTTCAGGAACAGCTTTTTCCAAAAGAACAATCAGGCTCTCGAACATTACATGTGTAAGAGGGAACTGCAGATGCTGGTTTAAATCGAAGATAGACACAAAATGCTGGAGTAACTCAGCGGGACAGGCAGCATCTCTGAAGAGAAGGAATGGGTGACATTTTGGGTGAAGTTTGAAGAACTGTCTGAAGAAGGGTCTCGACCCAAAACGTCACCCATTCCTTCTCTCCAGAGATGCTGCCTGTCCCGCTGAGTTACTCCAGCATTTTGTGTTTATTTTGAACATTACAAATAGCAGCTGAACTTCGAACTACAAACTGACATGGTTGCACTTAGAAACATAGACATAGAAAATAGGTGCAGGAGTAGGCCATTCGGCCATTCGAGCCTGCACCGCCATTCAATATGATCATGGCTGATCATCCAACTCAGTACCCTGTACCTGCCTTCTCTCCATACCCCCTGATCCCTTTAGCCACAAGGGCCACATCTAACTCCCTCTTAAATATAGCCAATGAACTGGCCTCAACTACCTTCTGTGGCAGAGAATTCCAGAGATTCACCACTCTCTGTGTGAAAAATGTTTTTCTCATCTCGGTCCTAAAAGATTTCCCCCTTATCCTTAAACTGTGACCTCTTGTTCTGGAGCTTGCGTTCAGTATTTTGTTTTGTTTTGCTACATATTGTCAAACCTGTTGTGCTGCTGCAAGTAAAAATGCCATTGTTCCGTTTTGGTACATATGACAATTAAACATTCTTGTCTTTCTTGACCCCCTCGGATAAATAACAAACATCAAAGGTGTGAATATGGGTCCAGAACTGAAACATCATCCTTCCACCTCCCTCTGAAGAAGGGTCTCGACCCGAAATGTCACCCATTCCTTCTCTCCAGAGACGCTGCCTGTCCCGCTCAGTTACTCCAGCTTTTTGTGTCTATCTTTGGTTTAAACCAGCATCTGCAGTTCCTTCCGACACCTTCCACCTCCCTCCGCAGATGCTGCCCAACCTGCTGAGTTCCTCCAGCAGTTTGTCTTTTACTGACGATTCCAGCATCTGCAGTCTCATGTCACCAATGTGAAGGAGAGATGGCGATCAGTTTATTTTTTAATAATAATTGCTTCATCAACAGCTGACAAGGATGACTTCACCAGCACCATGGCATCATGAAAATCCTGACCTCACCCTATTGGAGATACTTCCATTGTCCCCCAACCACTGCAAAAAACTAACATGTCTTACTTTTCCAGTACTCCTAAAGGGTTTTTGACCTGAAAGGTCATTCATTTGTTCTATATCTCTCTATGTCACCGTTTATATCTCTCGTTTTCCTTTCCCGACTCTCATTCTGAAGAAGAGTCTCGACCGGAAACGTCACCTATTCCTTTTCTCTAGAGATGCTGTCTGACCTGCTCAGTGTTCATCTTCTGCTCTCCTACTGGATTTTCTTCTTGTTCAGTTTTGCTTTTTCTTCTTTGGTTGCGATAAAGACCTTGGCCTTTTATGCAGTAGTACTGTGGTTGTCAATTCATCAAAACTATTATTTATTATGCATTTTCTGGGTGTATTGTGTTACAGGCCTGTTATGGTGCAGCAGGTAAGGATGTTGTTGCTTCATATGACAATTAAACACTCTTGACTCTTGTTTGCAAATGAATGTTGATGAGCCAGTAGTGAAACTGCTCTTCCCTTTAAAACTTTGGTTGGATAGGTAGATAGAGTGGTAGAGGCAAGATAGACACAAAACACTGGAGTTACTCAGCGGGACAGGCGGCACCTCTGGAGAGAAGGAATGGGTGACGTTTCAGGTCGAAACCCTTCCTCAGACTGATAAATACTCAGAGTGGCAGAGAGCTGTATGGATATGCTTGACATCATTGAGTGGAGCACTGAGTATAAAGGGCCTGTCCCACTTGCCGATTTGTTCGGCGACTGCCGGCATCATATCAGTGTCAGTGCCAAAAGATTTTGAACATTTCAAAATCCAGCAGCGACAAAAGAAATGTTTGCGACGCTTGAAAAAACACTGTGCGTTAATATGTCATCAAGCCGCAAATTTTACAGTGATCTGATACGTCAGTCAATGATGCCGGCAGTCGGCGAAAAAATCGCCAAGTGGGACAGGCCCTTAAGAGTCAGGAAGTCATCCTGCAGCTCTATAAAGCTTTGGTTAGGCTTTAGGTGGAGTATTGCGTGCCATTCTGGTCACCTCTTTACAGGAAAGATTGGAGGTTTCGGAGAAGAGATTTACCACATTGCTGCCTGGATTAGCTATCAGGAGAGGTTGAACAGACTTGGATTGGTGTCAATGGAGCCACAGAGGCTGAGGGGAGACCTGATGGAAGTATATAAAAATATGTGAGGCGTAGATAGGGTAGACAGTCAGAACCTTTTTTCCCCCCAGGGTGGAAATGTCAAAGACCAAAAGGCTTAGCTTTAAGGAGAGAAGAGTGGTGTTCAAAGCAGATATGTGGGGCAGATTGTGTTAGAACAGAGGTTGGTGGGTGCCTGGAATGCACTGCCAGGGGTGGTGGTGGAAGCAGATACAATAGAGGCATTAAAGAGCGTTTTAGATAGGCACCTAAAAATGCAGGGAATGGAGGAATGCGGGCCGAGAATATTGGTTTAACTTGGCATCATGTTTGGCACAGACATTGTGGGCTGAAGGGCATGTTCCTATACTGTACTGTTCTATGCTTAACCAGTGCTATATAAATGGAACCCAATTTAACCCGCAGACATTTGGAGAGGGAGATTTCACTCATAGGTCCAGAAGCAAAAATTAATTCCAAATCCCTTCATATTTTCCTCCGTTAATTAGCACTTCCATGCCTCCAGCTCCATTGGAACAAACCCACAAAGGAACACCATGCCTCATTAAACCCAACATCTTTACACCTTTGCTTAATTAACCTTTAACACGTAACTGTAAATAGAGCACAGTGTGAGGCCCTATGGGATATGATCTTTTTGCCAGATGTCAGACTGGTCATAACTCACTCACGGCAAGAGAAAGTCATTTTATTGGGCACCTTTGCCCATATCCGAGGCAGATTAGCAGTTATCGACCAGTTCGCACTGATTAGAGCAATTGGCTGGGACACTCTAGTAAATCAATTGTTTCGAGCTGTGTGTGCATTTCTTTCAAATTATAAGCACTACACAATCGTGGTATTGGTTTATTATTGTCACATGAACTGAGACGCAGCAGAAAAACCTTTTGGTTTGACAGAGTCAAACTGCCGAGGCCAGGACGGAGTCAGAACGCTGGATCTGTGAGGCGTAGGGCGGCACGGTGGTGTAACGGTTGAGTCGCTGCCTTACAGCGCTTGCAGCGCCGGTGACCCGGGTTCCATCCCGACTACGGGTGCTGTCTGTAGGGAGTTTGTAGGTTCTCCCCATGGCTTGCGTGGGTTTTCTCTGAGATCTTCGGTTTCCTCCCACACTCCAAAGACATACAGATATGAAGTTCAATTGGCTTGGTAAATGTAAAAATTGTCCCTTGAGTGTGTAGGATAGTGTTAATATGCGGGGATCGCTGGTCGGTGGGCCTGTTTCCGTGCAAGTTTAAACTAAATTAAAATCATAGAAAGATACAGCATGGAAACAGGCTCTTCAGCCCACCAAATCCATGCTGATAATCGCGGCTGATAATGGCGGCGCGACTCACCCGTTGCAGCGGCCCCCACAGCCTGTCTGTCTTTTTTTATTTTTTGTCTAGTTAAATGTAGTGTTGGTGTTTTTTTAATACTAGTTTTAAATGTGTATATGTGGGGGGCGGGGGGGGGGGGGAGGGGGAAACTGTTTAAAATCTCTTCCCTGTCCGGGAGACCCGACCTTTTCCCTGTCGGGTCTCCGTTGTCGTTGGGGCCTAGCACCGTGGAGCGGCCTCCAACCTGAACGACCCGGGGGCTCGGGAGACTGCGGAGCTGCGGACTACTCACCATCGTGAGGCTGGCCGGCCTCGGAGCGTGGGGAGCGGTGGTGACTCGCTGCTGCGACTCGGCTCCTGGGGCTCGGAGGCTCCAGCAACGCAGCTGCAGGTCCGGTGGACTGGGACATCGGGAGCTCGCGGGTCCGGGGGGGAGAGACCGTTTCCCGGAGCTCCCGCAACGCGACTTCTCCAGCCCGTGTCGCGGGGTTGGAACGACCCGGAGCGGGGCCGTACATCGCCCAGCACGGCTTCATGGCCGTGGGACATTCCAGCGCCCGCCGGGGGCTCCAACTTTGTGACATTTAGACCGGGAGCGGGGCCGTAAATCGCCCGGCACGGCCTAAAATGGCCGTGGGACTTATCATCGCCCGCCTGGAGCTTGGACATCGGGAGAGACATGGAGAACAGGGGAGAGAATAGACTTTGCCTTCCATCACAGTGGGTTCACTGTGATGGATGTTTGTGTGAATTAAATTGTGTGTATGTCTAGGAAATTGTCTTTGTTTGTATGGCTGTGGAAAGAATTTCGTTTGAGCCTCACTGAGGCTCAAATGACAATAAATTGTATTGTATTGTATAATCAGAGACTAAATTAGTTTAAAGATACAGCAGGGAAACAGGCCCTTCAGCCCACCGAGTTCATGCCGACCATTGATCACCCGATGATACTAGTTCTATGTTATCCCACTTTCACATCCACTCCCTACATACGAGGGGCAATTTTCCGAGGGCAAGTCTTTGGGATGTGGGAGAAACTGGAGTAACAAAAGGAAACCCATATGGTCACAGGGAGAACGTGCAAACTCCACACTGACAGCATGAGAGGTCAGGATCGAACCGAGGTCTCTGTAGCACTGAGGCAGCGGGTCTACCGGCTGTGCCACTGTGGCGTCACATACCAGGCCAGAAATTGGTCAACTAACAGGCGAGAGGCTAGATCTCTTCTGCAGAGAAGGATATGGGCAGCACAGCGGCACAGTTGCAACAGCTGCTGCCTCACAGATCCAGCGTCCCGACTCCATCCTGACCTCGGCTGCTGTCTGCGTGGAGTCTGCACGTTCTCTCTGTGACTCCGCAAGTTTCCTCCGGGTGCTCCTGTTTCCGCTCACATCCCAAAGACTTGCGGGTTTGTAAGTTAATTAGCCTCTGTAGATTGTTCCTGATGGGAGGTAATTGCCAGACCCTGGGAGGGTGCGGAGATGGTGGGAAACTTGGCAGGAATAAGGTGGTATTTGTTTGGTGCAAATAGGTGCTTGACTCTCCATTCCCTACATATCCATGAGTCGATCCAAACACCTCTTCAACCTCACTATTGTATCTACCTCCACCATCACCCCTGGTAGTGTTACAGGGACTCATCACACTGTGTAAAGAAAACCTTGCCTCCCATTCATGTCCTTTGTGTTTTGTTACTGAAATAAATAAATAGCAGGCTAGGGTTGTGGGAGGATGCAGATTAGTACATTCACTGATACCTCCGCGAGCTCTTTCCAAACCAGCATTAATGAGCCAGATGGGCAAGCACACCAACGTACAGTTAGGGATTTGTGTTCTGCCCTGTGATTCATTCACATAATGTATCCAAATGCTTGGCATGTTTCAACATGGAACATCTTTGCAACAGAACGGTGAATGCAGAGCAGATGTAATTGGAGCTTGATTAATGCATGAACGCTTCGGATTTTTATTTTCAGCCACTGCCCCAAATTGAAAGTTTAATGATGTATTTCCCCCTCTGCAGCTCATAGATGCTTTCATAAAGTAAGCAGCCAACGCCTCCACTTTTTTTTGGAAGTTTAAAGCGGTTCGGTATGTCGCCGATTACTCGAACAAACTGCTAAAAATGCGTTGTAGAAAGTAATGAAAAATGAACTGCAGATGCTGGTTTATACCGAAGGTAACACTCAAAATGCTGGAATACCATGCCGGGTCAGCAGCATATCTGGAGAAAATGCAGAGAAAACATAGGGTGATCCGTTGTGGGGGGCGAGGCCACTGAGGGGGACCATTGGGAACAAAGGGGGACCATTGGGGACTAAATGGAATGGTTTGTCAAGGGCCAGTCCCACTTATGCGACTTTTTCGGCGACTGCCGGCACCCGTCATAGGTCGTTACAGGTCGCCGAAAATTTTCAACATGTTGATAATCCAGCGGCAACCAGAACAAGGTACGACTCTTTGGGCGGCTACTCACCACCATACAGGCTTCATCCCGCGACATGCTGCCAAGGTGTCGCCTGTATGGTCGTGAGTAGTCTCCATGTCACCCAAAGAGTCGTAGCGTCTTTCTGGTCACCGCTGAATGTCGAAAATTTTCGGAGACCTATGACGGGTGCCGACAGTCGTCGAAAAAGTCTTGTAAGTGGGACAGGCCCTTAACTTTGTCGGCGGCCTATCTGTGGCCACTCTTTGCATACCTGTATATGCAAAACAAAGGATCCTACTGTGACATGGCACATGTGATTATCATTCATTCAGAATGAACTTGAACTTGAGCTAATATATATATATTTTTTAATATTGAATCTCTGCAGAATCCCTCGGAAAATAGTAAAGGGATATCTGACCTGTCACTGTGTGGTTGAGGAAGGCAGGGTTTTATGAGTGGTGAATATCATGGCCAACGGTCTAGTCTTAGCTGGGGGGACTCTCCACCACAGTCATCTTCACTGCCGAATGTATCTGTGATAACATCCGAATAAAATCGGTGCTGGTTACAGGAAGGTTACCCTTCAAGAAACACAAAACAGAGTTAACATATAGCTAGTCCTCAACAGGCATTGTCCTCCAATTATTTTCAATACCAAAGACAACATTGTTCCCAGATTACTCCTGGCTCCTTTTACAGAACTTAGATCAGTGCAGGAAGTAGAAACAAAGAACTGCAGATGCTTGTTACAAGAGAAAAAGGACACAAAGTACTGGAATAGCTCAGAGGGTCAGGCAGCATCCCCAGAGTCTAAAGAAAAGTCCCGACCCGAAACGTAATCTATCCACATTCTACAGGGGTGCTGTCTGACCTGCTGAGTTATTCCAGTTCTTTGTGCTGTTTTTTAATAGAACAGTATAGCACAGGAACAGGCCCTTCAGCCCACAATGTCCGTGCTGAACATTATGCCAAGTTAAAGTAATCTCCTCTGCCTGCGTGTGATCCATGTGCCTATCCAAAAGCCTCTAAAACGTTACTATTGTATCGACCTCCACCACCACCCCTGGCAGTACATTCCAGACACTCATCTCTGTGTATAAAAGCCTTCCCTTGCTCATCTTCTTTAAACTTTGCCCCTCTCACCTTAGAGTTATGCTATTAGTGGGAGAGTCTGGGACAAGAGGCCAGAGCCTCAGAATAGAAGAACGTAATTTGGTCAGATGGTGATGAATCTGTGGAATTCATTGCCACAGACGGCTGTGGAGGCTGTCAATGGATATTTTTAAGACGGAGATTTGTCAGATTCTTGATTAGTACGGGCGTCGGAGGTTATGAGGTGCAGATAGGAGAATGGGGTTGAGAGGGAAAGATCGATCAGCCATGATTGCGTGGTGGAATAGACTTGATGGGCCGAATGGCCTAATTCTGCTCCAAGAACGTATGAACATGACATTGCAGAGAAAACAAACCAAGTTCTTCCAACCTCTTATTTCTAACACCCTCTAATCCAAGCATCATTCTGGTAAACCTCCTCTGCACTCTTTTCAAAGCCTCCACATCCCTCCTGTAATGGGGCGACCAGAACTGCCACAACACTCCAAATGTGGTTCTTTGTGCTCACATTATTAACATGTTGTTGCCACAGTTTCTAGCTCTGGAGGAGAGTTTCACAGCTCCACAGCTCTCAGTGAAGAGGATTCTATTCCCCAACAGCTTCAGTCTCCTATTTTTAAAGTAGACACAAGAAACGGCAGATGTTGGTTTACCAAAAAAGACACAAAGTGCTGGAGTAACTCAACGGGTTAGGCAACATATCTGGACAACATGGATTGGTGATGTTTCAAATCTGAAAAAGGGTCCCAACCCAAAAAATCACCTGCCCATGCTCTCCAGAGATACTGTCTGATCCACCGAGAATACATCACCTGTGGTGGTGGTGGTGAAGCAGATATGATAGTGGTGTTTAAGAGGTTTTTAGAAAGGCAGTGCATTGAAGTGCAGGGAATAGAGGGATATGGATTATGTCCAGGCAGATGAGATCAGTTCAGCTAGGCATCATGTTCAGCATAAACATTGCGGGCCGAAGGGCCTGTTCCCGTGTTGTATTATTCTATGTTCATATAGTTCTCAACATTGCAGTGTATCAGTTCAACAGACAAAGCCCAGTGTCCACAATGGGGTAGATATGAACCGGACAGTACTAGTTTATGGAAGGGCCATTCAGTAGCCTGATAAGGGTGGCACAGCAGTAGAGTTGCTGCCTTGCAGTGCCAGGGAACGGGTTAAATCCTGACTATGGGTGCTGTCTGTACGGAGTTTGTACAGTCTCCGTGACCGTGTGGGTTTTCACGGGGTGCTTCGGTTTACCCCTACACTCCAAAGACATGCAGGTTTGTGGGTTAATTGGCTTCTGTAAATTGTCCCTAGTGTCTGGGATAGAACTAGTGTGTGGGCCATCGTTGATCGGCATAGGCTCGGTGGGCCTGTTTCCACGCTGCATCTCCAAAACTAAAACTAAACTGAGGGCAATAAGCTGTTCCTGAGTCTGGTGGTGTGTGCTTTCAAGCTTCTGCACCTTCTGTAGGACAGGAGCAATAACAGTAAACTAATCTGAGTGTGAAAGCACTTCTGGAGAAAATGGATAGGTGACGTTTCAGGTTGTGACCTTTCTTCAGAGTCAAAACGTCACCTATCCATTTATCTCCAGAGATGCTGCCTGACCAACTGAGTTACTCAGCATTTTGTGTCTGTCTTTGGTATAAACCAGCATACATTGAGTCTGAAATATTTAATTAGAAATTTACCTTAGCAGTTGAGCTGTGCATTTTGTATTGTGTAGTGGAACAGAAGTATGTTCAAAGAACAATTCATCATCGAAAGAGTCCTGAGCAACACCACAGGAGATCTGTCGTAAAACATACAAAAATAGTTGTTTCATATAACATACAGAAATAGCACAGTTGCCCACAGATACCGACAGATCCGCTCTGAGGTGAACTTTACGTAATCCTCTCTTGCTCTTCTCTTTGAGGCAATGGTGAATGGGTGGACAAGTGCGCAGCAGTAAATCAAAATCAAAATCAAACCAAAACCTGCACTTCTCCCAACAGTGACACCAGCACAATTTTGGCACTGTCTTTAAGAGTAGGAACACTACCCAATTACCCTGGCTGGTAAGCCCAAAACTATGGCTCCAATCATCACCCTAAATGGCAGCCAATACCTCAATACAAAACTAAAATAGCATACTGTTTCCTTTACATCATACATAAACTATGCCTCACTCTCTTATTCATTTAACAGATATGCACACAGTGGTTAAAACTGGAACAGTTGCAGAATGACATCCCGTGGTGCTAACAATCCTCTGTTGTACAGGTGACTGAATAGAAACATTTCATGACAAAATAATATAGTGATCAATTTAATTTAACCACAAGGCGACTGATCATTTAGGTTGCAACTTCAAGGTCTGTCCGTGCAGGGGGAAGGGGGACAGCAACGAGACAATGCAACGAGCAAACACTCATTCACACATTTAGCTCTGAGAACAGCGCTCAGCTGTGAATCCACCCCTCCCTTCCATCACATCACAATAGACACCTTGCCCTTGGAAGACACAATAACACCATCCATAGGCTGGATGGGGAACAATTTTTTTCTGACAGGACCCACTTTGCAGCAAGCTGCACAGTCAACCAAGTACAATAATCCACACTGACACCATGCAATGCTCCAAACATTCATTTCTAAATACAGCTGAAAGTTTACAGTTAAGGCATGGAAGTGCAGCCCAGTGCAATGTCACTGTACAATGAAACGCACTCCAATGTCAATATGCACTTTTGCATTCAAGACAATCAGATTCCACTTTGTTTGGAAATTGAAAGAAGCACATACAGGGGTTTGGAGGAAGATGGGTCTTTGCAGCTGTGCTCCCTCAGGCTGCACTCTCTCCTTGGTGGGTCCCTGTGGTGAGTGCCTGCTGGAGACTGCAGCCCCCTGCAACCAGCTCAGTGCAGCTCCATTGCAACCTCAGCCAAGTGGCATCCATTACTGCCTGGGAATCCCAGGCTCAGCCCCAGCGCGCCCGCCGGACGTCCCGCCCCCGCGCCCCTCCCATTGGCCGCCCCGCCGTCCATCAGCCGCCAGGCCCGCCTCCCCGCCGCGTCCATTGGCCGCCAGCGCCGCGGGGGGCGGGGTCCCCGGAGGGACAGCGCCGTCTCCCATTGGCCGGGCTGGCTGCCAGTCACCCGACCCGACCCCACCCCCGCTTCCGCTCAGCGCGCAATGGCAGCGGGAGAAGGGCAGGGGGAGAGATGGAGAGAGTGTGGGAGGGGGAGATGGAGAGAGTGTGGGAGGGGGAGAGAGGGAGGGAGAGAGTGTGAGAGAGAGAGTGTGAGAGAGAGAGAGAGGGTGTGTGATGGAGGGGAGAGAGGGTGTGTGATGGAGGGGAGAGATGGAGAGAGTGAGGGAGAGAGAGAGGGTGTGAGAGAGAGGGAGTGATGGAGAGAGAGAGTGGGAGGGGGAGTGTGGGAGGGGGAGTGATGGAGAGAGATGGAGGGGAGAGAGAGAGGGGGAGTGATGGAGGGGAGAGATGGAGAGAGTGTGAGAGATGGAGAGAGGGAGGTAGAGAGTGTGAGAGGGAGTGATGGAGTGAGAGAGAGAGGGGGAGAGAGAGGGAGTGATGGAGAGAGTGTGTGTGTGAGTGATGAAGGGAAGAGATGGAGAGAGTGTGAGGGGGAGTGATGGAGGGAGAGAGAGAGAGAGGGAGTGATGGAGGGAGGGAGAGAGGGGGAGAGAGAGGGAGTGATGGAGAGAGTGTGTGATGGAGGGAGAGAGAGGGAGAGAGAGTGTGATGGAGGGGAGAGAGAGAGTGTGTGTGAGTGATGAAGGGGAGAGATGGAGAGAGTGTGAGAGAGAGAGAGGGAGTGATGGAGGGAGGGAGAGAGAGAGGGAGAGAGAGGGTGGGTTAGAGTGAGGGAGAGAGAGAGTGTGATGAAGGGGAGAGGGAGAGAGTGTGTGATGGAGGGAGGGAGAGAGGTGGAGAGAGAGAGAGAGTGAAGGAGAGGAGAGTATGTGAGAGAGAGAGTGTGATGGAGGGGAGAGAGGGAGAGAGTGAGGGGGAAAGGGGAGAGAGAGAGTGGTGAGAGAGGAGAGATGGAGAGAGTGTGTGATGGAGGGGAGAGATGGAGAGAGAGAGAGAGTGTGTGATGGAGGGGAGAGATGGAGAGAGTGTGAGAGAGAGAGTGAGGAGGGGGGCAGAGAGAGTGAGAGGGACAGACAGAGTGAGATGGGGGGAGAGAGATGGTGTGTCAAGCGAGAGATGGGGAGAGTGTTTGTCAGGGGAAGAAAGAGAGAGGGAAAGGAGAGGGGGAGGGAGAGTGTGTGAGGGGGAGAGAAGGAAAGGGATGTGGGAGAGTGAGGGGCGAGGGATTAGGGGAGAGAACTTGGGGTGAGAGAGAGAGTAAGGGGTTAGGGGAGAATGAGGGTGTAAGGGGCGAGATCGAGGGATAGAGGAGAGTTTGGGGCGGGGAGAGTGAGGGGCAAATGGTGAGAGGGATTGAAGGTTAGGGGGGAGCTTGGGGCAAGGGGGTTAAGGGAGAACTTTGGGTGTGAGGGGGAGTGTATTGGGGACTGCATGGGGTGAGGGGGAGAGCGAGGGTGTGGGGACAATGGGTCGGGGAGCATGAGGGGTAGGGAAGAGCATGGAGTGAGGGTAGGAGGAGGAGTGGGAGAGGATTAGGGGTACGAGGTGTGGGAGTTTGAGGGGTGGGGAGAGCACAAGATCAAGGGTAGGATGGTGAGAGAGTGGGACGCGTGAGTTGAGGGTCAGGAGGTCAAGGGGAGAGAGCCTGAGGGCTAGCTGGGCAATGAGGGGTGGTAGGTGGGGGATACTAAGTGGGGTGAGCCAGTTGGACCACGGTAAGATGCACAAAGGGGAACCATAAAGCCGTGTGCACAAGGGGGCAGAGGGAACAACAAAATGGCGGCACAAGAGGGACATAAAATGGGGTGCGCAAGTTTGACCATTAACTATGGAACACAAGGTTGGGGACATTGCATGGGGGCTCAGGAAGCACAAAGTGGATGGGGTCAAAGTGGAGGCTTTAGAAGAGAGAGGTAGCAGTGGGGGAGCGGTTTTGGTTTGGTAGGTGAGGCTCAGGTTGCGGAGGAGGTGAATGGATGAGTCTAGATGAGGTGGGATGGGCTGAGGGAGGTGGGTGATGAAAAGATGGTGGAGGTGCTTTGTTATCCTTCTCTATACCTCGCTCCTGCAAGAAAACCAAACCTAGCCAACTTTGGCCACAACAGATCTTCAACCGTGGCACCATCTTCCCAAACAGATCTCCAACCTTTGCCACACTCTTCCCACCCACTGTAGTTGCTATTCCTTCCAGTTGTATGACACCTAGGTTGTCCAAATGTTGTGAAACAGTTGAAGCAACGTCTAAAGGTGTATGATAAAATAGGAGCACGTGGAACTGCAGATGCTGGAAATATTCCATAGGACTCAAACTGCTGGAATAACTCAGCGAGTCAGGCAGCTAAAGAGATGTACAGATGGCAGAACAGAAGGAGTGAGAGAGGGTGAGATGTTTTGTTTCAAAAATAAGCTCTGTTAAAAAATATATATACAAAACATCAAAGTCTTAATACTTTCTTAGTGTGTCTCTACATTCAATATTGTCAGTGTTGTACCCAGCAGTATTAGCACTTTTTTCCCTTACAGATAGCACTCTTGTCACTCATGTGGCTCCCTGGGGTGATCTTCCTTCCCCAGTTTGGGGGTGGCCCCACCAGACTCGCCCCGCAATGTCCAGCAGTTGAGGGACCCTAGACTGTGGTCCTCCCCCACAGAGCCTTGGCGTTGGCTGCACCGAGCTGCAGTGCGACCCTCAGCACGTACTCCTGCAGTCTGGAGTGGGCCAGTCGGCAACATTCCCCGACGGACATCTGTTGGGACACCAACAAGTTTCAGGCAGACCAAAGAGCGTTTTTCACCGAATTTATGGTCTACCAACAACACTTGATGTCTGCCTCCGAATATGTCTCTGCGAACAGCGCATAAATCAGAGATAGACATAGAATGCTGGAGTCTGAAGAAGGGTCTCGACCCGATACGTCACCCACTCCTCTCCAGAGATACTGCCTGTCCCGCTGAGTTACTCCAGCATTTTGTGTCTATCTTCAGTTTAAACCAGCATCTGCAGTTCCTTTCTACACATAAATCACAAATAGCAGTTTGTTTTTTCCTTATCGTGCTAGTGCACAGGGTGATTTCTGGTCGGCGCGGACTCGGTGGGCTGAAGGGGCCTGTTTCCACCATGTATCTCGTAAGATTTGTTTTTTCCTCAGGTTCCCATCATCTGCAGCCTCTGGTATCTCTGTGTCAGATTCAGGTTGAGCTGATATTCCAAGGTGATATTCCAGTCAAGTTCGGGTGTCCAGCATTTAATACTTAATTTACACCAGCATGTACAGTATTCCTACGCATGTCCTCTGTTTACAGTTAATATTCACCATAGCATATCTGAGATTGTGTAACTTGGCACCATGTTTGGCAGGGCCATTTTGGCATGAGTGATCTGTGCTGTGCTGTCCTATGTAGGAACGAGGAACTGCAGATACTGGTTTACAAAATAAAAATACACAAAGTGCTGGAGTAACTCAATGGGTTAGGCAGCATCCCTGGAGAATTCAGATTCAGATTCAACTTTAATTGTCATTGTACAGTGTACAGTACAGAGACAACGAAATGCAGTTACACCAACTGTATGGAGAACATGGGTAGGTGACATTTTGGGTGGTGACCTTTCTTCAAACTCCTCTTTAATATTGCCTGAAAGTCTGAAGAAGAGTCCCAACCCGAAACGTCACTTATCCATGTTCTCCAGGGATGCTACCAGACCCAATGAGTTACTTCAACACTTTGAGTGGGGAGCTTTTCTGTACTGTTCTATGTTTGCAGCGTTGATTGTGGCTGGGTTCAGGTTCGACTATAACAATATCTTCCAGAGGCAGTGATGTTGACACGAGAAACTGCAGACGTTGGTTTACAAACAAGGGCACAAAGTGGTGGGGTAACTCAGTGGGTCAGGCAGCATCTCTGGATAACATAGCTAGGCGACCTTTCAGGTCGGGACCCTTCATGTTGAGGGTTGTGGTGAAGCTGGCTGTACCTTGGATTGCGGTTAAATTGTATGATGACACAAGGCAAGAACAGACTTGGACAAATCACTTGCATGCAGAGAGTAGAGAAACCATTTTGTGGTGTACCACACTCATTGCTGCCAAGGTGCGGTTTTCAATTTCAGCTGGATGTGGTGGAGATACATTTTCTGTACTGTACGCACAGCACCGTAGTCAGGATCGAACCCGCAACTCTGCCACTGTAAGGCAGCAACTCTACCACTGTGCCACTTGCCGCTGTGAATGCGGAATGAATCCCAGCTGGCATGGAGGCTGAGACAGGGAGAAAATATAGAAGCTGATCAAGGCAAATAATGAAGGCAATTATATTGTGGGCCAGATCAAAGTGGCAGTCTCCAGTGAGACTGAATCTCCAGCAGTGAGTACAAAAGGAATGATTACTCCACTGCCCACAAACTTCCCTTAAGCCGGACACTAAATCTAATCCTTACTCTAATAATGACAAACACAAAATTGGCCAGTGGCCCAGGAGCCAAATTCATTCATGCTGCCTCCATCTTGGAAAAATTTGGTACCATGCACAAAAATAAATAGTCAAAAAATAAGTCATCTTCTCAATTGGCTTTAATAAGCACTCCTAAAAAAATCTAGACTGCCATTAAAGAATTCCAGTGAATACTAAAAATGGGCCATAAAAATGTAATGTTTCCTGCAGCAGGGTTTCCAAAACTGAACGCAATACTCGAAGTGCAACCTGGCCAATGTCTTGTGCAACTGCAACATAACTTCCCTTACATTGAAAATACCTTACAATATTTTTATATCAGTCATTCAATAATTTGCAGTGGGAAAATGTTCTGGATTCTGTAATAATATCAAAACTGAAACATCCCTTGCATTACCCGCATGTTGATTTGTAGTCATGGAAACATAGAGACATAGAAAATGGGTGCAATACTAGGTCATTTGGTTATTCGAGCCAGCACCACCATTCAATATATCATGGCTGATCATGAGTTAGAAATGGTGGAAGAACATAATTTCTTGCTCTCAATGTCAGTAGAACCGAGGAACGGATTGTTAACTTTAGAAGAGGAAGGCCAAGGATCTACAAGCCTACAAGCCTGTCTTCAGCAAAGGATCAGTGGTGGAGAAAGTTAACAAGTTAACAACTTTAACTTCAAATTTCAGGCCATGCATATCTTTAAAGATCTGTCCTGAATCCAGCACATTAATCCATCCACCTCTAATTCCTCATATGATTGAGAAGATTTGGTCTGTCAACAAATATTCTCTTGAACCTCGACAGGTAGAGAGCATATTGACAAGTTGCATCATGGTCTGGTTCTTCAAATTGAACACCAAGACTTGTAGGAGATTACAAAAAGTGGTAAACGCTGCCCAGTCCATCATGGGTGCTGACCTACTTAACATCAAAGGATTAAATTTCATGTAATTTAATTGTTCCATTTAATAATAATAATAATAATAATAATTTCTTTTATTGTCATTGCACGTCAGTGCAACGAGATTTAGTGTGCAGCTCCACTGATGTACAAGAAAGGTAAATAAATACAATACATAAATAAGCAAGCTGAATTGATTGACGTGACCATCTGAGGGAGACTGTCCAAAGGGGGTGGGTGGGGGGGCACTCATTAGGGCCGGTTCAGAGCCGCTATAGCTCTTGGGATAAAACTGTTCCTGAGTCTGGAGGTTCGGGCGTAGAAGGCCTTGTAACGTCTGCCGGAGGGGAGTAGTTGAAACAGACCGTGACAGGGGTGTGATGAGTCCTTATGGATGCTTAGGGCCTTCCTGAGGCACCGCGTGTGGTAGATGCCCTCCAAGGCTGGTAGCTCTGTCCCGATGATCCGCTGCGCTCTGTTGACGACGCGCTGAAGAGCTCTCCTCTCCGCCTCCGTGCAGCTGAGATACCACACAGAGATGCCATACGTTAGTGGTGCAGCGGTAGAACGTTGTCAGCAGCTGTTGGGGCAGACCAGTCTTTTTTAATGTCCTCAGGATGAACAGTCGTTGCTGTGCCTTCTTGACCAGCGCAGTGGTGTTTGTGGACCATGTGAGGTCTTCTGAAATGTGAGTGCCCAGAAACTTAAAGCTGGACACTCTCTCCACACTTTCCCCGTAAATGGAGATTGGGGCGTGTTCTCCAGTATGGGACCTCCTGAAGTCAATAATCAGCTCCTTGGTCTTGGAGGTGTTTAGTGCCAAGTTGTTATTGGCGCACCAGTCCGCCAGGTTCTGCACCTCCGCTCTGTAGTTTGTTTCATCACCGTTGGTGATCAGCCCAATCACTGTTGTGTCGTCTGCAAACTTCACGATGGTGTTGGTGTCGAATGCAGGGACACAGTCGTGAGTGAAGAGGGAGTAGAGCATGGGGCTTAGTACACAGCCCTGTGGTGTGCCGGTGCTCAGTGTGATGGTGGAGGACAGGTGCGGGCCCAGTCTCACTGCCTGCGGTCGCTCCGTGAGAAAGTTCAGGATCCAATCGCATATCGGTGAGCTGAGGCCTAGCTGGTGGAGTTTGGTGGTGAGCTTGGTGGGGATGACCGTATTGAATGCAGAGCTATAGTCAATGAAGAGCATCCTCACATACGTGCCCTGTCTGTCCAGGTGAGTCAGGACAGTGTGAAGGGCCAGAGAGATGGCATCCTCTGTCGATCTAATTGCCCTGTATGCAAATTGATGGGAGTCCAGTGAGGCAGGGATGCTGGATTTAATATGGGAGAGGACCAGCCTTTCGAAGCACTTCATAGGGATTGGAGTCAGGGCAACCGGCCGGTAGTCGTTGAGGTTGGTGATTTTGATCCATCCATCCATCCATACCCTCCTTGCGGCCTACCACCTGGATTGGAGCGGCCTTTCGTAGAGCTTCCATCGCGGGCGGCGCTGACCTCAACATCGCGGAGTCCTGGGGCCCTTTGCCGAGGGCCGCCAGCGTTGAATGTCTGACCATCGCAACCTGTGGACTTTGGAAGTCACGGACTCCGTTAGGAGGTGGCCGATTCGGATGTCCAAGCCGCTGAGGATGTCCTCCAGTCCCGACTTCAGACTTCCATCACTCCGGTGAGTGGGCCTGAACATCGGGCCGCCTGTAGGGGCGACAGCGGGGGGTTTGGGAGCCCCCTGGAAGACGGGAGGATGACTGATCCCGCTGTGTGGGGATGTCTGCGTTAAAGACTATGACTGTGTTAAAGACTATCGTGTTCTGTGCTCTTTATTATTCATATGGCTGTATGGCGACCACTAACAATGACAGCCGGAAGTGAGAGTGAACGCTGCCGGAAAATGGGCTGCCCCCGAGCAGTTGGGGGCTATGGGTGAGTGGTGGAACATTACGCTGGGGGAACGGGTGAGTGGTGGAATCGTGTGTTGGGGATCGGGTTGCGTTGGGCGACCAGGCCTTCTGTGGGGGCTATGGGTGAGTGGTCGAGTATTGCGTTGGGGGAACGGGTTGCGTTGGGGGACCAGGCCTCCCGTGTGACAGGGACCCAATAGGTCCCGCTTAGTCTAGTATGACAATAAAATTCTCTCGACTCTTGAAATTACTGCACAGATGGCTGCAGTACCAATAATACCCCGTTGATGGCGCCTGTTAACCACTTGTACAGTTACACAGGGCAATGTGAAATGGACAGAAATGCTGCATGTCATGTCTACATGTTTCTGGTTGATAAAGGGACGTTAACTTAAAGGAGAGTCAAGAAACTGCAGATGCTGGAGTCTTGAGTAAATAGCAAAGTGTTGGAAGAACTGAGCAGGTCAGGCAGCATTTGTGGAGGGAATGGACAGACGATGTTTTGGGTCAGAACCCTTCTACAGATTTTCTGATCAGTCTGATCAACTTGACCAAGGGTTACAAAATGCCTGTCCCTTCCCTCCACAGAAGTTGCCTGACCTGTTGAGTTCCTCCAACACTTTGCATTTTGCTCACTTAAAACCTCCATTACTTTTCTCTCTCCACAGATGCTGCCTGACATGCTGAGTATCTCTGAGAGTTATGGTTTTTATTTCATACTAGACTAAGTGGGACCCGTTGGGTCCCATATTCACACGGAAGGGCTGGTCCCCCAATGAAATATTCCACCTCTCCACCAATTCCAATATTGGTGGCCAGTGGGGGGGCTTTCTGGAGCGCTAGTATGGGTGTTGTGGGCTGAAGGGACTGGTTTCCAGAGGGCTAAGATGGGCATTGTGTGCCGAATGGCTTCTTGGGCTGGTAGCACAGTCACTCAAGCCTGGTGTGCTGGTAGCTCACTCACGGTTGGTGGGCTGACAGTTGACTCATGGCTATTCCTTGAAATTCCATTTCAAGCAGGGTGCCAGGCCACCAAATTCAAATGCAGTCTCATACCATTTCAAGCAGGGTGCAAGGCCACCAAATTCAAATACAGTCTCATACCATTTCAAGCAGGGTGCAAGGCCATAAATTCAAATGCAGTCTAATACCATTTCAAGCAGGGTGCAAGGCCACCAAATTCAAATGCAGTTTCATACCATTTCAAGCAGGGTGAAACCACCATGAAACCACATAAAACCCCAGAAATCACCACCATATAAAAACCACATAAACCCCACGCTCACAGTTCATTAGACATTCAGTGTGTTAAAGTGATTCGCAGCTCAGACAGAGAGTCGTGACCTCTCGCTCCCCCATCTTGCAGAGACTGAGCCACGCCCACACTTCCGGGTTTTATAGTCCCTCCCCTCCTACCAGAAGGGGCGTGGCCTTCACGGAGTGATTGACAGGATAGAGAATCTCAACATTCTTTAAACATTAATAAGTCTTTTATTTTTGATCGATGGGAAAAATCTTCTTGTCCTGCGCAGCGGAGGGGAACTCGGAGTAAGATGGCCAAAAATCACAGCCGTAGGTGGTAGCGTTTTTTCTAAAAGCAATATACAGCGCAGACAGGAAGTGGTGAAGATGACACTTTTAATTATATAGATTTACACTTAAGCATTAGGCATTGCATTTGGCTTTGTAGATGCAATAATATTTATTTGTGTAGCTTGATTAAATGAACTTTGAACAACAGTGCAGTGATGTCCAAGCATAGCTCCTTTGTAAATAAACCACATTATTGCAATAAGAAAAATCATTGAAGTATGTTTTACATACACTTTGTTTTTAAATGAATAAAGCAAGAAGCTACGTTGGTTCTGTTCATTACGGTTCATTGTCACAGAACGGGAGAAGGTGTGATATTCGTTCCATCGATACTGCATTGGGCAATCAAAGAAAAGTTAAGATTGACCTCAGATCCTGAGTGGTGTGTCTCTGCTGCAATTGTGCCACAAGTCTGCGTGAATGCGGAGTATATTTGTGTTTGTGTGTGGGTCTATGTGTGCGCGTGTCTGTGTGTGTGCATGTCTGTGTGAGCGGGTCTGTTAGTGCTGGTCTGTGTGTGTGGGTCTGTGTGTATGCTGGTCTTTGTTTATGTGGGTCTGTGTGTGCTTGTGTCTGTGTGTGTGCTTGTCTGCGTGCAGGTCTGTGTGTGTTGTGTGCGCATGTCTCTGTGTGTGCATGTCTGCGTGTGCGTCTGAGTATGTGCACGTCAGAAGTGTATGTGTCTATATGTACATGCATGTGTGTGTATGTGTTTTTGTGTACTCTATGAATTGTGTACATGTCCACGTTCTTTCCTGATCTGTTTTGCAGGTGTGTTGCATCTGTCAGTATGTGGTGTACACGTGTGTACATGATCTGTGTGTATCTGGACCGTGCACATGAGCCAATCCATACTTTTGTTTGCAACGTTTGGGATAAGGTCAAGTCCAAATCTGGGCTGACGTTGACTTCAAATCAGATGCCAACAGTGTTGCCCGCACTGCTGAGTATCTCAGGGTGAATAACGCTGGATGGTTGGGAAAAACTTGGAAAATGAGCAAAAGCCCAGAAATATATTTGTGGTCACATGCAAATAAGCCAATGCTCATCCACACATTCCCTGATCAGCTCACTTGCAGACACTGCCTTACATTCGACAGTGTCTTTTCACAAGCCCAGGATGAGCCAGATAACTCTGGAGGAGCGAGCAGTCCTGAAACGTAAATCTCCCACCACTGGAGCGTGACTTCAACCCACAATCTTCGGGGTGGAAAGCAGAGGGAGATGGGGAACGACAGTGAGAGAGCATGAAAGGAGGAAAATCCACTGAGATAAATCTTGTCCTTGAGTCTTGAACCTTCCGCTTATAACGTTTTATAAGTCTGGATAAAACAAAATGGGATTACAATGACATCTCGTTCTTAGCAACACACAGTTGAGACCAACCTCATGGACCTCATGAAACCTGATGCATTTCCCTTTCCCCCGACTCTGTCTGAGGAAGGATGTCGACCCGAAACATCACCTATTCCTTTTCTCCAGATATGCTGCCTGTCCCACTGAGTTACTCCAGCTTTTTGTGTCTATCATGGACCTAAGGATCCTCTGTTCACCCTGCTTGTTGATCTACCAGAGTTTCCAGCCAGTGGTGACTCCCAGGGTGTGATGGAGGGGGATTTGACAATGATAATGTGATTGAATGTCAGGGCTCAGTGGATGAATGTGGACTTGTTGGAGATGGCCACTATAGGGCATCTTCTACTGGGAATCAACAACGGGACAAAGTGGTGTAATGCTGAGGCTTAATAAGGATGGATGTATTGCAGAGGCTTTATAAGCCACTGGTCAGACCGCATCTGGAGTATTGCGAGCTGTTTTGGGCCCCATATCTGAGGAAGGATGAGCTGGTGTTGGAGAGGGTCCAGAGGAGGTTTACGAGACTGATCCCAAGAATTAGTGGGCTAACATATGATGAGCGTTTGACGGCACTGGGTCATAGCCTCAGAATAAAAGGACATGCCTTTAGAAAGGAGATAAAGAATTTCTTTAGTCAGAGGGTGGTGAATCTGGGGAATTCATTGCCATGGACAGCTGTGGAGGCCAAGTTTATGTATATTTTTAAGCTGGAGGTTGACCGATTCTTGATTAGTTTGATGTGAGATCATTGAATGGAGTCATTCACTTGGTTTCTCTCCCCACAGACGCTGCCTGACCTGCTGAGGATTTCTGTGTTTCTGGATGAAGCTCCTTACCTCAGACGTGCTCATCTCAATCTCTGACGATTCGGTGGTGAACCTCTTGTACTTTCTGGTCAACCATTTCCGACATTGAGTCGCCACCTTAAACAAAATGGGAATATTTCAACCCATGGAGAAAACTTCCAACCGTTCAACGCGCTTTGTCCCAAAGTCAAGTGAGAGTTCACACTTATCCAGTGGCTTCTGCCGTTAGCATCTCCATGGGATCACTCACTCGGGAGCGAGTCTCCAAGATGCTTCCTCATCTTACCAGCTCCATTGGGGTTGGCCTGTCCACCATTTTCTCTCACAGGGTTGCGATTCTCTGGATCTCTCTTCAGTTACAGAGTTGTTCAGCAGAGAAACAGGCCCTTCAGCCCATCCGCTCCGTGCTGACAATCAAGTAACCATCAATACTGATCCCATTTACCCACACTTGGCCTGTAGCCTTCTATGCCTTGGCAATTCAAGTGTTTGTCTAAATGTTGTGAGAGTCCTTGTCTCCACAGTCCCTCAGGCAGTGGCTCCAAACTCCAACCCACTCTGAGTGAAAACATTCTTCCTTATATTCATTCTAAACCATACCTTTAAACCTCTGTCCTCCGATAACAGACATCTCTACTACGAGGGAGATTTAATACTATCCTTGCCCCTGATCATTTTTTACACCTCTCTCAGTCCCCCCTCAGCCCTTTACGCCCCAAGGACACAAACCCAGTCTCCGTCTATAACTGAGACTCTCCACTCTGGGCAACGTGCTGGTGAATCTCCTCCTCTCCATCTCGAGCAATCATGTCATTTCTAGACTGAGGTGACCACAACTGCAGACAATGTTCTAGACGTGGCCTCACCAATGCTTTATAAAGCTGCCCCATACTGTCCTTGCTCTTATATTATTTGTCCCATCCAATGAAGATGGGAGAAGGCTCTTGGAAAACCTTCCCGGAGAGATGGAGAGCTTCTGGATCAGGAAGGGGTGAAGGGTGATCGAGGGTGGATGGGAACGAAGGTGGGAGATCACAATCAGATCAGCCTGGTCTTATTAAATGGCGGAGGGAATGTGAAGGAGCAAGTGGGCGATTCTTGCTCCCAGTCCGTGGGTCATTGAAAGACGGCATGAACATTGACCACAGCCGTGTCAGAGTGCAAAGGGCAGCATCAGAGGAGGGAAGGTTTCTCTGCGGAGGTTCTCCTCACCTGGCGGTTGAAGACGCAGTAAATGAGGAAAACGAACAGCCCCTGCAGACTGTTGATGATGGTGAACAAGTGGGAGAACACCAAGGTGCTCTCATTCACCTGGAATATCCCGAAGATCCAGGTGGTTCCCAAAACAAGCATCCGTGCGGCAGCCTTGAGGGTCAGGGTTCTGTGCACAAGGAGGGAAGAGAGCAGGTCAATGGGAACATTGCCATGAAGAAACTCCTTCCATGTGGGAGCTTTCACACTCTTGGGGCATTCTGAACACCCAACAGCAAGTTATAAAATCATTGCATCTTTCATATAATCACCTGATTGGCGCAGATATTGTGGGCCGAAGGGCCTGTTCCTGTGCAGTTCAATGGGAACATCATCATGAAGAAAATGATCCTGACTTAAGGGCCGGCACAGTGGTGCAGCGGGTAGAGCTGCTGCCTCCCAGCGCCAGAGACTCGGGTTTGATCCCGACCTTGGGTGCTGCCTGTGTAGAGTTTGAACGTTCTCCCTGTGACCACGTGGGTTTCCTCCGGGTGCTCCCGTATCCTCCCACACCCCAAAGACGTGTGGGTTTATAGGTTAATTGGAAATTGCCCCAAGTGTGCAGGGAGTGATGAGAAAGTGGGATGACATAGCACTAGTGTGAACGGGTGATCAATGGTCAGCATGGAGTCGGTGGGCCGAAGGGCCTGGTTCCAAGCTGTATCTGTAAACTAATCCAGCTTCTCTCCCCACTTCCATTGTCACCATGGTCAGAGGTCAGCACCGTGGACAGAGACCCACCCTGGGACCCTGCCGTCCCTCAGCCCACTCAGTCACCAGGGATCAGTTCAAATACAAGGGATGAAGAGGTTGGATCGAAAGGTCTGGTATTCTCAGGGTGAGGGAGGTCAAATGCTAGAGGGCATAGGGTTAAAGTGCAAGGGGGAAAGTTTAAGGGAGATTACATACACACACTAACCACCTCCCAAACACACGGAAGGAGGGGGGAGGGGGTGAGAGAGGAGAGGGGGGGAGGGGAGCGGGGGAGTAGGAGGAGGGAGGAGGGGGGAAGTACGGGGGGAGGGGGGAAGAGAGTGGGGAGGGGAGACGGTAAGGGGAGGGGGAGGGGGGAGAGGGGAGAGGGAGGGGGAGAAGGGGAGAGAGAGGAGGGAGGAGGGGTGGGGGGAAGGGAGGGGGAGTGCAGGGGGAAGAGGGAAGAGAGTGGGGAGGGAAGAGGGGGAGAGGGAAGGGAGGGATGGGGAGAGAGAGTAGCGGGGGGAGAGCGAAGGGGAGGGGGGAGAGGAGAGGGCGGGAGAGGTGGAGCCGGGCGATGTGAGTGGGCTGCGAAAAGGAAGTGAGGAACAGAGAGAGAGTACAGGGCCCGACTCTCTGCATCTCTCTGAAAACCCGATGCGGGAGGAGCGTGACTTCACTCGCTGCGCAGGCCACGCGGAAAACGTTCTTCAAGCGGTGAGTTTAAGGAGATATGAGAGGCAAGTTGTTTTTACACAGTGATGGGTGCCTGGACTGCGCTGCCAGGACAGGAGGTGGAAGCAGATATTTAAGAGACATTCAGACAGGCTATTGAACAGGCTGAGGATGGAGAGATATGGCCCACATAGGATGAGTTGCAACGTTGATCGTGGTCAGCATAGACATGGTGGGCCGAAGGGCCTGTGCTGTGCTGTACCGTTCTATCTTCTCTGCTCCACGTACCTGGTTTCTTTGAGCTTCGACACTTCCTTGTTGCGTGAGGCAAAATGTTTCCTCAGTAGGCCGAGAGTCCAAGCTAGCAGCACGGTGTTGACCTGGAGAGGGTCATGGAGGGTCAACAGAGAACATGGAACAGCGCAGCACAGTAACAGGCCCTTCGGCCCACAATGTCCAAGCTGAACACGATGCCAAAATAAACTAATCACCTCTCTGTGCACATGAACCACGTCCCTCCATTCCCCACATATCCATGTGCATATCTAAACACCACTACCATATCTGCCTCCACAACCACCCCTGGCAGCACGTTGCAGGAACTCCACCACTCTCTGTAACAAAATTTACCCCGCACTTCTTTTACATTTAGCCCCTCTCACTTTAAGCTATGTCCTCTAGTCTTTGACATTTCCACCTTGGGAAAAGGTTCTGACCCTAACTATGCCTCTCATAATTTCATATATTTCTATCAGTTCTCCCCTCAACCTCTGGCATTCCAGGGATAACCATCCAAGTCTGTTCAACCTCCCCTTGTAGCTAATCCCCTCTAATGCAGGCAGCATTCTGGTGAACCATTGGAATGGAGTTGCCACCAGCTGCAAGCAGCAAAGTGTTTAGTGAAGTGTTGTTGGGTTGGGGGGAGTTACTGGGGAGAAGCTTACCACGATCAGCAGGCAGACCGGTCCCAGGAAACTCCAGCGGATGCCCGACTCCAGGCTCAGCCAACAGCTGTGAGGAGGAAAGAGTTTTGTTACTGACTCACACTCGGCTTATTGAGGTACTTGTGGAAGGCCCAGTGCTGTGAGCTGCCACTGACACACACAGGGTCACTGTTTTGTATAGTTTAGAAATACAGTGCAGAAACGGGCTCTTCGGCCCACCGAGTCCACACCGACCCTCAATCCCCTTACAATAACACTATCCTGCACACACTAGGGATAATTTTACATTTAAAACCAAGCTAATTAACCTACAAACCTGTACGTCTTTGGAGTTGTTAAAGATGAGGGGGAGATGACGATTTGCGGTGAATTCCCCTTCAGTGTAGGTGGGTGGGAAAAGAGTCCGAGTTACTGAGAGAATAAGATGCAGGGAGATAAGGAGAGGGGCAATGGGACTTTTGGGATCAATCTGCTGGGAGCTTGCATAGATCCAATGGACCAAATGGCCTCTCACTGTGTTGGAATAAATCAGCTGTGGAGCTGTGACATTTCCCTATCAGAGGCATAGAGTCATTCAGCCCCACTTGCTCATGCTGACCAAGCTTCCCCATCTACCCAAGTCCCACGTGCCAGCGTTTGGCCTGTATCCCACTGAAACATTCCTGTCCATAAGTTGTTACTCACTGTTTTTTTGACCCGTAGCCTTTGGGTTTTATTGCAGCGGAGATAATGACTATCACAGCAGGCACGGCGTAGCTGGAAATGTAGAGGTATTTTAGTTTGATGACGTGCGTGCGGCTGTAGTTTGTGACGGTGAGGTGTTTGGACATGATGAAAAGCTGCAAACTCTCCAGGAACATCCAGACGAAGACGGCGAGGAAGAGGTAATGCAAACAGCCTGCAATCAGCCTGCACACCACCTAAAGACAATGGCAACAGCCGGGTTAGTGGGCAGCATTGGGTGGTAGCAGAATGTGTCATAGACAGGCAGCAATGGTCAAATACGGTGGGCAGAGACACACACACGCAGATACCCAGAGAAACTATCGTCACTATACATGTGACATGGATATTAGGTTGGCACAATGGCGCAGTGGTAGAGTTACTGCCTGCCTAGAGATCCTGACTATGGGTGCTGTCTGTACGGAATTTGTACATTCTCCCTGTGACCACGTGGGTTTTCTCCGGGCGCTCCAGTTTCCTCCCCCACTCCAAAGACGTAGGTTCATTGGTGAGGGTAAGAAAAGATTGTAAATTGTCCCGAGTGTGTACGATAGTGCGTGGGGGTCGCTAGTTGGCGTAGATTTGGTGGGCCAAAGGGCTTGTTTCCCAGCTCTATCTCTAAGCTAAACTAAACCTGGTTTGGAATGATGAATTAGGAGTTCCGGGTCTCAATATCTCCAGCAAGGTCTAGTGATGTCATTAAATTGCACATTTCTGTTGATCCCAGCAGCCAAGCAGAATTGGTCAATTGCTGGACTTGGACCCAGGACGTGAACTTCAATCCCACCAATAATTAAATAAATCTGTAATTCAACCCAAGTCTATGATGAGAAGGTTGTGGAGGCTTTGGAGAGGGTGCAGAAGAGATTCACCAGGAAGCTGCCTGGATTAGAGGGATTTGCCATGCGGTGAAGTTGCACAAACATTTTATTTTCTCTGCAGCAATACTTGGAGGTTGAGGGTAGATCTGAGAGGAGTATGTGAAATTATGAGAGGTGTAGATAAGGTCAAGATTCAGGAGAGAGCTGAGAATTTGGAGCTGCAGCTTGGATTTCGCTGCCTCAAAAAGGCTGGCAGTATCATCAAAGACCCACACCATCCTGGCCACACACTCATCTCCCTGCTACCTTCAGGTAGAAGGTACAGGAGCCTGAAGACTGCAACAACCAGGTTCAGGAATAGTTACTTCCCCTCAGCCATCAGGCTATTAAACCTGGCTCGGACAAAACTCTGATTATTACCAACCACTTACTGTTATTTGCACTATCAGTTTATTTATTCATGTGTGTATATATTTATATCATGGTATATGGACACATTTATCTGTTTTGTAGTAAATGCCTACTATTTTCTGTGTGCTTAAGCAAAGCAAGAATTTCATTGTCCTATACAGGGACACATGACAATAAACTCACTTGAACTTGAACTTGATTTCTCACATTGTGTTTAATCCACATTCCTATCAGGAAGACGAACTGTGCCAGGAAGAGGGTGATGCTCAGATGCTTGTGGACGGTGGTGTTGGCGTTCTGGATGGAGCTGCAGTTGACAAAGATGGCGATGGAGGCGGCGAGGCACAGCAGAGAGATGATGAGGCCGATGTAGGTGATCACCTCCAAGTGTCGGTCATCCTGCAGCGGGCACAATGTGGGACACAACGTTCACACCATAGCAGCGGCAGGGTCTCCAGTGACAACACGATGGAGTCTGGGCCTGGTCCCCTCGAGCACTCGATCTCCAGGCCCCAACTCATCATGTTCTAGAACGTCAACTATCAATTCCCTCGTGAACACTAACCCTGATGCCTGGGGCTCTGATACCCCCAGAATGTCCATGGACAACAGGTTTAAGCTGTGGGCCAGGTCCCCTTGAGTTCTAGATCTACAGGCACCTACTCGCCATGTTCTAGAACGCCAACGATCAATTCCCTTGTGAACACCAACCCTGATGTCTGGGGCTCTGACTCCCCCAGAATGTCCATTGACAACAGGCTGGAGCTCTGAGCCAGGTCCCCTTGGGTTCTAGATCTACAGGCACAAACTCATCATGTTCTAGAACGTCAGCTATTAATTCCCTGGTGATCAACAACCGTGATGCTTGGGGCTCTGATACCCCCAGAATGTCCATTGGCAACAGGCTTGAGGCCTGGACCTGGTCCCCTTGAGTTCTAGATCTACAGGCACCATCCCGCCGTGTTCTAGAACGTTGACCATCAATTTCGTTGTGATCGAGAACCCTTGTCACCCTGATGTCCGGAGGCTCTGTCACTTGCAGTGTCTCCAGGGACAACCATTCATTGTGTTCTAGAATGCTCCCCATTCATCCCCTCATTAATGACCCCATTTGCCCGTATTTGGACCACATTCCTCTGTACCTGTCCAAACGTCTTATAAATGTTGCCATTGGACTTGTCTCAACTACTTTCACATACCTGCCACCCACTGTGTGGAAAAGCTGCCCCTCAGGTTCCCATTCATTGTTTCCCCTCTCACCTTCAACCCATGTCCCTCAGTTCATGATTCCTCTCCCGTAAGGTTGGTCGTACTTGATTAAGGTACACAAATTATGAATGGGATGGGTGTAGATGAAATGGATTATGAGAAACTTTATACCGCAGCACAGGCATCTAAAACCAGAAGGTATAGGTGTAGGGTAAAGGGTGTGAGGTTTGGGGAGGAATGATTTCATCCAGTGGGTGCCTGTGATCTGGGACACCCAGATTGTGTGGGTGGGAGAGACAGCTACCTCACAGCGCTCTAAGGTACGACTTAAATCACAAAGGTGTAGAAGGCAACAGACCAAGTAGTAGCATTGTGTAGAAAGAAACTGCAGATGCTGATTAATACTGAAGACAGACACTAGAGAAACTCAGCAGGTCAGGCAGCATCTCTACAGAAAAAGGATGGGTGACGTTTTGGTTCGGGACCTTTATTCAGACTGAAGACTTTTTCAATCTACCAAGTAACAGATTTAACAGACACAAAAAGCTGGAGTAACTCAGCGGGATAAGCAGCATCTCTGGAGAGAAGGAATGGGTGACGTCTTTAGAGCAATAGATGCTTGAGGGTCAGCATGGACATGGTGGGCTGAAGGGTCCGTTTCAATGCTGTGTGTCTCCTTCACTGACTATCTGACTTGTTCCCCCTTTAGTTTATCTGTTGAACGACCTCGTACCTTAGGTTCAACAAGTGCCATTAAAATAGCAAAGCTTGTGAGGTGGTCACACTGGCAGTCCACGTGTGTCTGATTGAAACCATACGTTACACAACCCTTACTGGACCAGACACTTTCACCTTCCGTCGTCTTCCAAAACACACACGTTGGCTTCTCATTGACTTTCTGTTCCTGCGGTTGAGAAGAGCAAAGACTGTTAACCTTCGGTGGAATCTTTCTGATAACAGGTTGAGCATTCACCCTTCCCCAAGTTGTGTTTACACAGGAAACATCAGATCTGTCCAGTCCCTTTGGTGACAGCAATTCACAGTGACCTCCTGCAGGTGGGAAACCGGCCACAGGATCACATTTAACACAACAGAGGGAACACCATTGCTACCAATCTCACCGTACTGTCCCATCAAACTGCCCCAGGGTGGGGCACTGGATATATACAGAGTGAAGCTCCCTCCACATTGAAACTGGCCTGGGGATGGACAGTCAGAGTGTATCGAGAGTGAAGCGCCCTCTACAATATCCCAGCTGACATCCCACATGCACAGTACAGTGAAAGCGATTGTCTTGCTATATTTGCTATAGCAGTGATGCTATATTTAAGAGGGAGTTAGATGTGACCCTTGTGGCTAAAGGGATCAGGGGGTATGGAGAGAAGGCAGGTACAGGATACTGAGTTGGATGATCAGCCATGATCATATTGAATGGCGGTGCAGGCTCGAAGGGCCGAATGGCCTACTCCTGCACCTATTGTCTATGTTTCTATGTCTTTCATTGATATGGCGGCTGTACACTGAAGCCACAGCTTCATCAGCATCTGAGAAATGGTGGCACATGGTCTCCTCCTGTGACCCGTCTCATTACCAATCTCTAACCCTTCTCCCCTCTCCCTCAGATGTGGCATTTCCACTTCCTGCATCAGGTCTCCTTGTGCTGACCCTGAGTAATGGTGAATGGAGAGGTGACCATGAACTGACCTGAACCAGCTCAGACCCAGCTTATGTGGAGACATCAGGCCTGAAGCCTGGCTCAGTGTGTCTGCTGCCCTCCCAACCTCCACACTGCAGGGTGTGGTGGGTTAACCAGGGTCACATGGACACCCATCTCTACCCAGTGTACGGTGACTTCCCAGCAGTAAATCACCCAGAGCAAAGGTTCTTCCTCATCTCCCTTGTTCACCAAGAATGCAATCAGAGCCATACCTCTCATCTGAGTCTAACGTAAACACAAGATGGTGAAAGTACTCAGCAGCTCAGGCAGGTTCTGCAGACAATGAGACGTTAGCTTTGTTCCTCTCTCCACTGATGCTGCCCGACCTGCTGAGTGTTTCAGGCATTTTCTGTATTTCATTCCAGTCTCTGCACCTTTAGCTTTTCCCTTGTCCACTTGGCCAGTTAGTCCTAGATAACACCTTTCAAATTCCTGCACTATGTGACCCAGATTTGATGGGGACTTACCCAATGGAGGCAGAAGGAGTTTAATTCTGAGTTCAGGAACTATTTCCCATTTGTACCTTTGGGGGAGCCTATTATCCATCTGGAAACACCCCGGGTGGGATTTACAAACCTTGAGTTCCAGAGTGAAATTGACCATTTTCTGCAGCTTGGAGCTGGCGGCTTTGTTGCTGATCGTGGCTGAGACCACCTTGGAGTTCAATGTGACCATCCTCTGAGGTGAGTTTCCCCCTTTAATCTCTCTGTTCAACAGGTATTCCATGTTGTTGAATACGAGAAAGGAAACAGCCGCAAACTCTGTCGGTGATAACAGTTCAACCATTGGTGAGTGTGGAGAAATGTCAGGTGTAAGACTCTAGAAACTGGACATAAAGTCAGGTCTACAGCACACGCCACCCATTCCAGTGGTGCCCTGTACTGGGGTTTTGAGCATTAAAACCAGCTGTAAACAGTGGTGGATCGGGAAATCATTGAGCGGCCTGCTTTGTCCAGGACAGTGTGAGGTTAGTTTGAGTGCTGTTGCAACTGTACTCATCCAGGCATGTGGAGGGTGATCTATCACGGTCCTGACTTGTGCCTTGTGGGTGGTTCCACATGGCCATTCACACAAGATAGAGTCATTGTGTCACAGAGCACAGATACAGGCCCTTCAGCCCAACTTGTCCATGCCGACCAAGATGCCCCATCTAATCTTGTCCCATTTCCCTGCGTTTGGCCCATATCGTTCTAAATGTTTTGTATTCATGTACCTGTCTTTTATAGAACCGGCTGTTAGAGAACCGGCCTCAACAACCTCCTCTGGAAGCTTCTTCCACATACCCACCTCTCCATGAGTGAAAACGTTGCCCCTGGGGTTCCCCTCTCACCTTTAAACTATGTCCTCTGGTTCTTGATTCTCCTACTCTGGATAAAAGATTCTATGACATCCACCCATCATCATCTAGATGATGCCTTTCTGTGGAATGACATGATGAATGTAGCAAATATCTAGACTAGAGGCACAGCTTTAACGTGAAAGGGAAAAGTTTCAAGGAGATGTGCGGGGCAAGTTTTTAATACAGATGGTGGTGGGTGCCTGGAACATGTTGCCAGGGGTCGCGGTGTAAGCTGATGCAATAATGGCGTGTAAGAGGCTTTAGATAGGTACATGGCTATGGAGGGATATGGATCATGGTCATGCTGGATAGTTTATCTTGGCTTCATGTTCAGCACTGAGGTTGTGGCCAAAGGACCTGTTCCTCTGCTGTGTCGTTTTCTATGTTCCATCAGTTCATGTGATATCTACACACCAGGTATGGAAGGATGGGAAAGAGACAGAACATTTACCAGGGTTAGTGCCTCCAGTGATTGAACTCCAGAATATCTTCATGACATTGCTCTTAACCTGCATCTCCAGCAACTGGTCCTCACTGCTATTCTTCTTCTCAATCACCAGGACCTTCAGCTCTATGGGAAAAGATTAGACATTGTGAAGCGTGCAATGGCAACAGAACTGATCCCTCTCTCTCTCTGCCGCTAGCTTTGCAACAATCCCCAAGGTCTAACAGATTGCCAACACTTGTTAGCCGTGGCTCAGGTAGTCCTCTTGCCCCTGAGCCTGGAGGTAGTGTGGAGTCCCTCTTCCACACCCTGAGCACAGAGTCTGGGCTGACTAGTCCTCAACCCTGTGTCTCTCTCAACCTCATAACGTCCTGATGGATGTCACTATTGAAGTGTCGTTGAATTGCTATGAAGTTGGTTCAGTCATATTGCACCTGGGTAGCATGCATGAGGGAAGATGTGGCCTTCGAGAGAGAGCAGGCAAGATTTAGTGGTAATATCCAGTCACTGAGGAACACCAGTCCCATGGACGGGCCAGAGAAGTAGGCATTGTTTTCTTTAGAGAAGGTTGTGAGTTGAGTGTGAACAGTGGGCAGCTACACCTGGCTACTACACCTACAGTTAGAGTTTGTGGGTATAAGTACAGCACAGGCGAGCTCCAGTCACCACTGCACAGTGCGGGGAACCAGGACGATCAACACCTCAACACCTTTGCTCAGTCCACCTGAACCTACCTGATCTCCCGGTTACTAAACACTTTAATTCTCCGTCCCATTCCCACATGGACCTTTCTGTCCTAGGTCTCCTCCATTGTCAGAGTGTGGCTAAATGCAAATTGGAGGAACAGCATCTCATATGTCGCTTGGGCAGCTTACACCCCAGTGGTATTAATGTTGATTTCTCTCACGTCAGGTAGCCATGGCATTCCCTCTCTCTCTATCCCTCCACCTCCCAAGTCGCACTAGCTTCTCGCTTTCACCCGACAAACAGCTATCAATGGCCTTTTTCCTTCATCATTGTTACTTTTTTGCATATCTTTCATTTATTGTTCTTGGGTTTGAGTATAGGGGGATTTGAGTATAGGAGCAGGGAGGTTCTACTGCAGTTGTACAGGGTCTTGGTGAGACCACACCTGGAGTATTGCGCACAGTTTTGGTCTCCTAATCTGAGGAAAGACATTCTTGCCATAGAAGGAGTACAGAGAAGGTTCACCAGACGGATTCCTGGGATGTCAGGACTTTCATATGAAGAAAGACTGGATAGACACTAGAATTTAGAAGATTGAGGGGGGATCTTATAGAAACTTACAAACTTCTTAAGGGGTTGGACAGGCTAGATGCAGGAAGATTATTCCCGATGTTGGGGAAGTCCAGAACAAGGGGTTACAGTTTAAGGATAAGAGGGAAGTCTTTTAGAACCGAGATGAGAAAATCATTTTTTACACAAAGAGTGGTGGATCTGTGGAATTCTCTGCCACTGAAGGTAGTTGAGGCCAGTTCAATGGATGTATTTAAGAGGGAGTTAAATGTGGCCCTTGTGGCTAAAGGGATCAGGGGGTATGGAGAGATGGGAGGTACAGGATACTGAGTTGGATGATCAGCCATGATCATATTGAATGGCGGTGCAGGCTCGAAGGGCCGAATGGCCAACTCCTGCACCTATTTTCCATGTTTCTATGTTTATCTCTCTACTTCATTGTAAATATATCTTGTTTCCCTTATCTCTAACCAGTCCGACCCCTGAGCGACCCTCCTACGGAGCTGTGGCAACAGGTACAACACTGGAGACAGGACACCTCACTATTCCAGGTTTGTCGTGTTAAACCAAGCCCTTCCCAGGCAGTCTCAGCAACTCTGACATCAAAACACAGCAGGCGGTGGATTCAGCATCTCAGGCAGAACTTGTGGAAAGAGAAAGAGTTCACGTCTTTAACCTGAAACATCGGACGTTTCTCTTGCCTCAGATGCTGCCTGAGCTGCCGAGTGTTTCCAGCATTTTATGGGACTTTTCCCCCCAAATTCCCTTCAATCTGCAGTTCTGGTGATTTTCTGCCTCAGGAAATATTGCGGTGACATTGATATCAAGAGCCAACATCTTAATCAATCCATCTTCATCTATTCTACACCAAGTGATGAACAGGCACTTCAGGCTCAAAGCTGATTATTTTAAAGTCTACTCAACATTGCCTCCCCTTCATTTAAATCCAGTTCCACACACTCGGTAACTAGCAACGAGAACCTTTGTTCCTATGGTGAATGTTTCCCACGGAGAGTACTTTACCAAATGCATCTGTTGTGATGTTCGTCTCTTGTGAACTGGGCAGAGTAAGAGCTATCGCCATGGCCATATTGTCCACAAAATCCAATATGGCTGTTACTACCTTCAGCCTTTCAGTTGTGTTCATGGTTTCCAGCAGTGAGCGATTGAGAACCGTGTTTGTAAAGGTTTCCATGACCTATGGGTGAAGAGAACACTCAATATAATGAAAAGCAAATCATTGCGATTACATGGTTCAGAAATGTTGAGAGAATATGGGCAAAACATGGGGAAATGGGACGAGCTTAGATGGGGCGTCTTGGTCAACATGGGCGAGTTGGGCCAAAGTGCTTGTTTCCTTTCTCGATGTCTCCATCATATTGAATGCTGGAATCCTGAAATAGCACGGAAACAGGCCCTTCGGCCCACCGAGTCCGCGCTGACCGTCGATCACCCGTTTCCCACTAGTTCCATGTCATCCCTGTTTCTCATCCACTCTCGATACACTAGCGGGCAACTTATAGAAGCCAATTAACCTACAAACCCGCACGACTTTCAGACGTGGGAGGAAATCAGAGGTCCCAAAGCAAACCCACACAGTCACAGAGAGAACGTGCAAACTCCACACAGACAGCAGCCAAAGTCAGAATCGAATCCCGGTGTCTGGCGCTGTGGGGCAGCAGCTCTACCCGCTGCGCCACTGTGCCGCCACAGAATCTTTGTAAATATCCTCGTGACTCTCTCTATCTCAGACGCTCACCACATTTACCCGAAGATAAAATCGTACGGTTGGTAATACCTTACCTTGACATCACTATCCATGTTGAAATTCTGACACATTTTATTTTGGAAGCAATCAAGGTTGATCAGCATGTCTTTTGCAGAGGTTGACTGGACAATGGAACAAGACAACAGTTAGATATATTGGACTGGCCATGCTGGGGAATTAGTCAAACATTACAAGCAATCGGACAAAAGAGTCTTCCAAATCGACATGTTAATGTCTGACTATAAAGGCTGTAAAACTGCTTGTGTACAGGGATGGTGTGAGTGTCATGTACCATGGCAACTCTGAATGGACCTCATGGCTTAAATGGTGGCAATGACAGGAAGGAGTTGCTTATAAAGTGGGGTTGCCTTTATAAACACAGAACACTGAAGAGTACAGCAGAGTAACAGGCCCTTCGGCCCATAATGTCTGTGCCGAACACGATGATAAGACCAACTCTTATCTGCCCGTACATAACCCATATCCCTCCATTCCCTGCATATCCGTATCTTAAACACCATGGTCATATCTGCTCCACCCCCATCAGTGTGTTCCAGGCACCCACTACCCTGTGTGTAAAAGACTTGCCCCCCGATCAACTCCTTGAAACTTTCCCCCTCTCACCCTAAAGCTGACTTTCCCATCCATGTCTCTCATCAATTTATATACTTCCATCAGGTCCCCCCTCAACCTCTGGCATTCCAGTGAAAACAATCCAAGTCTGTCCAATCTCTCCTGTGTCTAACACCACCTAATCCAGACACCATTCTGCACCCTCTCCAGATCCTCCACATCCTTCCTGTAATGTGGCGACCAGAACTGTATGCAATGGTCCAAATGTAGCTGAACAAAAGTCCTATAGAGTGACATGTACTTTACAGGGTAGGGTACATGGTGTAAAACACAAAGTGTTGGAGGAACTCAGCGGGTCAGGCAGCATCTCTGGAGAACATGGATAGGCGATGTTTCGAGGTCGTGACACTTCTTTAGTCTGACTGTAGTGGACATTACAATCTTGAAGGATGGTCCCGACACTCAATGTGATCTGTCTATTCCCTCCACAGGTGCTGCCTGACCCGCTGAGTCGCTCCAGCAGTGTGGATCTAATCGCTGTGTCTCTGTGGAAGTCAGAGGCCGTTCACATACCTGCTCGGAACTGCACCGCTGAACCGTGGAATTCTGCTTTCCCGAGGTGGAACAATTGAGTGGATCGACTGGTGTAAGAATCACATGAAAGACATGTCAGTGCCACCTGTAGACTCCACCTGTCACCCTACTGATGTTCACCCATCGGGCAGAGTAGACCTCACCTCAGCCCCTCACCCAGAGCTCCACTATGGTGCCCCCACCATGTGCAGCATCAGACTGGGCAACCTGAAGTGTTCTCAATATTCCAAGTGTGGTCTCACCAACATTTACACAATTGTAACACAACATCTCAGCTGTTGTACTGAATGCCCCGACCAATGAAGGCAAACATGGCAAGTGCCTTCTTTGTCACCTTTTCAAAGCACCCAATCAAATTTGTAATCCACAATTTCCCACCCAAAGAGCCATGTTAACCATCACTAATAAGTCCCCGACGTCCCTTCCACAGCTTCTGCCTGACTTGGTGAGTGTTTCCGTCATCTCCAGTTTTGATTCCCTGAACATCAGCTCTCATCCTAAGTCTGCGCTTACCTTGACAGGCCTGGTGCGTCTGTCCCGGCTCTGGGTGATATCCTGCTCCACAGACACAGAGGTAACTCCCAAAGGTGTTGCGACAGGTCATGTTGGCGCTGCACTGGTGCCCATGCTCGCATTCGTCCATGTCTGTTGCAGAGAGGGACAGAGATACAAACATCGACAGCACGGATGGTGAGGAGCGAAAGACTGCGAGGGACGAGGGAGTGATGCACGGAGTGTGACAGGAGCTCACTCTCACATCCCTGTTACTCTTCATCCACTCTCCGCCCAGCATGGTCTTACCCTACACTGAGGGCTGATCTTATAGAGGTGTATGAAATCATGAGGGGAATAGATAGGGTGAATGCACAGTTTTTTTCCAGAGCAGTGGAATCAAAAACCAGAGGACACAGGTTCAAGAGAGGTGCAAATTTAATCGGAGGCTGAGGGGCAACTGTTTCACTCAGAGGGGGCCAGATATATGGAACGAAGTGACAGAGGAGGTAATTGAGGCAGACTGGTCAGCATGGATGAGTTGGGCAGAAGGGCCTGTTTACGTGCTGTATGACTCTATGACTGCATGCCTCATAGACACAGGAGTCATTGGAAATGCTCCTGATTCTCCGGTTTTCCCCAACATGCCAAGCAGGTGCAATTTGTCGGTTAATTAACCTCTGTAAATTGCCTCTAGTGTGTAGGGAATGGAGAAGAAAGTGGGAGAATATAGAACTCATGCTGTATCTCTAAACTAAACCAAACTAAAGTCCCAGACCTTGTGTGACATCCAGCTCTAACTCGGCCTATCTGGACGTTACCACATGACCGTTGCTTCCAAGGGCACAACCTGGTCCACATCTCCATCTCCCAATCCCCACACATTCACATCCATGTCCAAAGTCGTTAAACCATTTGACATGACCCCCCTCCAGCAGGACCCCCCTCCAGCTGGACCCCCCTCCAGCAGGAACCCCCTTCCAGCAGGACCCCCCTCCAGCAGGACCCCCCTCCAGCAGGACCCCCCTCCAGCAGGAACCCCCTTCCAGCAGGAACCCCCTTCCAGCAGGACCCCCCTCCAGCATGACCCCCCTCCAGCAGGACCCCCCTCCAGCAGGACCCAACTCCAGGTTGGGCTCAGGCTCAGGTTCGGCTCTAACCAGGTTTGAATTTTGAATCTCAGTGGACAACAAATCCCAAGTGACCCCAGCTTTCTTTGAAAACACTACGACCTTCCTGTGGCCTTGGCTGAGGACAACGTCCATGAGATCCTTTGTTAATTCCAGGAATCTGCGGGATAATATGAAGGGGAGGCAACCCCAATGCCAACTTGAGACCCTTCACAATGGTAAACCTCGTTGTTCCCTGTTACCTGAGGACATTGTGTCTGGTCAGAGTATGTTGGTGGTGCAGGATAAAGTCACCACAGTCTCCATCTACAAACTCATATTCACATCCCATCACAGCAGCAGGAATATGGGAAACAACTAACCATGAGTAATGGTGCTCACAAAAATGAACAAGATGTCACAAATATACCATCAGTTTCTCTCACGTCTCCAGGGAAGGAGATCTGGTGTCCTCACCGGGTCAAGCCCACGTGACCAACGCACCAATGTGGTTGACTCTTCCTGTCCTCACCTTCACAGGTCTTATTTGCACGGAGTCCGGTGGACGAAGCTGATGCATTAAACCCTGATTTGCAGTCGCACTGGTAGGAACCCAGCGTGTTGGTACAAGTTGCATTATGGTGACAGGGCGAGGATTCACACTCATCGATATCTGTGTAAACAGTGACAACAGAATCACGTTGATTACTCGTTGATAACCTGGTGTGACAGGAGCTCACTCTCACATCCCTGTTACTCTTCACCCACTCTCTGCCCGGCACATTGGTGGTGCAGGATAAAATCACCACAGTCTCCATCTACAAACTCAGATTCACATCTCATCACAATAAAATGTTACAAAATTTTGAGATTTAAAAAATCAAGTCTGCAATTTATCCCATCAGATAAAACATAAAAAGAAGTTTAATTTGACACCTAATTCACTTTCATATCTCAAGTATTTAAAAAGTTATGGCCATTTTCATACTTGGAAATTAGCATCTTGTTCCCTATTGATTTTCTATGGACACAACAAAAAAGCTGTGATCGTGGACAGTCAAAAGCCCATAACTTTTTTAAAAATTAAGAGAACTGAATGAAATTTTCAGTTATCATAGATTGAAGCATTCTGAAACAAATATAAAATAATCTTACTTGGATGACCTAAAATTAAAGCATATAATTAGTTAGTTACCCAATTGTAGCTAATTTCAAACTTCAATTACTAGATCTAAACATCTATCCATTTCTTAAGAAATGATTAACATTTTTAAATAGCCTAAGTGTCCAAATAATATTCACAAAGAATTCACAATAAAACATGATTTTTAAATCTCATTGACATTAATTTATAGGCCAAATGGAAGGAATTTAGTGTTCAAAAGGGAACTGCAGATGCTGGAATATCGAAGGTACACAAAATTGCTGGGGAAACTCAGCAGGTGCAGCAGCATCTATGGAGCGAAGGAAATAGGCGACGTTTCGGGCCGAAACCCTTCTTCAGACTCAGTGCGTTCAGAGGGGGAAAGATTAGAGTGAGACAGGGGAGTGGAGATGTTGAGGCGGTTGACGTCGCGGCGGCAGTTCTGAATAAAGAGTTCCAGAGCCGGGACTTTATGAGGATGGGTTCCACGAGGAGGGGGTGCGTTGGAGACGGGAAAAGGGGTCATCATTGGGGGGTGAGGACTCCTTCCCATGGAAGTGCGCTGTGAGGCGGAGACGACGGTAGAAGCGCTCCAAGTCATGGTGGGCGCGGAACTCTTTGAGATGGGGACGGAGGGGGACAAAGGTAAGACCTCTGCTGAGGACAGACCGTTGGGTGGGGGAGAGGGGGAGGTTGGGGGGGATGGTGAACACCCGGCAGGGGTGGGAGTTGGGGCCAGAGGAAGGCAGGTGGGTAGACTGGGGACGGGGTGATGTGTGGGGGGGGGGGAAGAGAGGGCTGTAATGTGGGTGGGGAAGAGCGGGGGTGACATGGTTGGGGGGGGGAATGGGGGAGGGTCAGTGGAGCAGCCACTGAGGTTAGCAAGGATGGGCAGACGGGCGCTAGGACCCAGTGGAGTTAAGTCCAGGAGAGTGGGAGTAAGCAGCGTGGAGGCTGCAGGCCCAGTGCAGAGTCCAAGCTCCAGGTAAGGCGACGGCTGTGGGTTGCTGGAGGGGGGTGGAGTGGCGCGGGTCACCGGACCCGATGGTCGGAGTCCAGTGGTGGTTGAGTCGGGGTCCGCGGGCGATGCGTCGGTGGTCCCAGTGGGCGGAAGGTCGGCGGGTCGGCGGCGAGATGAATCGGGTGCGTTGCGGCGGCCATGTTGGGGGAGCCCCGGTTCGGCGGCGTTGTCGGGTCCGGCGGCGATGTCGGAGGAATCGGCGAGGGGGAGAAAGTCCGAGTGACCGTAGAAGCTGCGAGGCTGGGCGTCATCGGTCGGCAGGTGAGGGTCGGCGGCGGCATCGATGTGGAGGTCGGTGAAGGCGGCGTCCGGGTGAGTATGGAAGTCGCTCCTAGTGGCCAAGATGGCGGGTGTCGCGGGACTCGGGCAGGCGATGCGGGCCAGAGTTGGGGCCCGGAGTCTGCGGGCGGTCGAGTCGCGGAGTGTAGGCGTCGGGGGCGGCCTGGAGTCGGGATAATTTAAGGTCCTTAGTGGAATTAAGGTAGGCCAGGAATTTTTTATTAAAGAGGTGGATCTTCCGGCGGATGAAATACAGCTGGGGTCCGTTGCAGGTCTGGGTTAGTGAGGCCTGAAGTCCAGGGAGTGTCGATGTGAGGTCCTGTTGGTGCCGGCGCATCGCGACCAGGGTGGATCTCAGTGCCCGGTTGGAGAATTGCTGGGTATGCCGGTGGATAGCCAGTCGGTACCGATGGTCCGGTTGGGGTCCGAACTGGGAGGTAGGGAACTGGAGCTGGAAGCCATGGGGTATGAGATGATGGCGCAGGCAGGCCCCGAGGAAGCAAATGTGGCTGTGGTATCGAGTCTGGGTAAGGGTATGGTCGTACAGTTGGAGGGTAGGGGGGATCACAGAGGGTGTGCAGTTAGAGAGGAGGTTGTGAAACTGTCTCCGGAGAGACGAGGAGAACTTCTTCAATTTAGTGTTCAATTGCTGTAAATTAATGGCCATTAATCAGCTTTCGAGTGGGATCCTGTGGAACGCGCTGGTTTAGAACGTTCACATTGCGGTAGATTTGTACCCCCAAATGCCCAGAAAAATACTGCGGGATTTAATGGGCCCCAAATTAGCTACTCGCAACATAAATGTTTGTATAAAGGGATCTTAAGAAGCCCTTTTTAACATAAAAATAAACAACCTACCTTCCGTTGTCCCCTGTATGAGATCCGGCCCGTTATCTGCGGTCGCGGGTTTAGAGGTTAATTTTTAACCTACTACCCTGTATAACAATTAAATAAACCCCTTAAAAGTAAAAATAACTCCAGCGAAAGAATCTTCCAGCGATTTTTTGTCAATAATGAACTAGGCTGAACAAGCTCGATTTGAACAGCCTAGGGAAAATCGCATTTTAAACCCGCCCCCCTCAAAACGGCGCCAAATCGCGCACACGGGCTGGGACAGATTTTCAACGATGCTTCAGGTAGGGTTTACAACATACCTAATCACAGCAGCGGGAATATGGGAAACAACTAATCATGAGTAATGGTGCTCACAAAAATGAACAAGTTGTCACAAATATACCATCGGTTTCTCTCACGTCTCCAGGGAAGGAGATCTGGTGTCCTCACCAGGTCAAGACCATGTGACCAATGCACCAATGTGGTTGACTGTTCCTGTCCTCACCTTCACAGGTCTTATTTTCACGGAGTCCGGTGGACGAAGCTGATGCTTTAAACCCTGATTTGCAGTCGCACTGGTAGGAACCCAGCGTGTTGTTACAAGTTGCGTTTTGGTGACAGGGCAAAGATTTACACTCATCGATATCTGTGTAAACAGTGACAATCATCAACAACAGAATCACATTGTTTACTTGTTGTTAACCTGGTGTGATCGCCAGGACTGGTCTCAGTGAATCTCAGTGGACAACAAATCCCAAGTGATCCCAGCCTTCTTTGAAAACACTACGACCTTCCTGTGGCCTTGGCTGAGGACAACGTCCATGAGATCCTTTCTTAATTCCAGGAATCTGCAGGATAATATGAAGGGGAGGCAACCCCAATGCCAACTTGAGACCCTTCACAATGGTAAACCTCGTTGTTCTCTGTTACCCGAGGACATTGTGTCTGGTCAGAGTATGTTGGTGGTGCAGGATAAAATCACCACAGTCTCCATCTACAAACTCAGATTCACATCCCATCACAGCAGCGGCAATATGGGAAACAACTAATCATGGGTAATGGTGCTCACAAAAATGAACCAATTGTCACAAATATACCATCGGTTTCTCTCACGTCTCCAGGGAAGGAGAATTGGTGTCCTCACCAGGTCAAGCCCACGTGACCAACGCACCAATGTGGTTGACTCTTCCTGTCCTCACCTTCACAGATCTTATTTGCACGGAGTCCGGTGGATGAAGCTGATGCGTTAAACCCTGCGTTGCAGTCGCACTGGTAGGAACCCAGCGTGTTGGTACAAGTTGCGTTATGGTGACAGGGCGGGGATTTACACTCATCGATATCTGTGTAAACAGTGACAATCATTAACAACAGAATCACATTGTTTACTTGTTGTTAACCTGGTGTGATCGCCAGGACTGATCTATGTAACTAGAACCAACGTGGTGAAGCTTAAATACTGCAGGAAATGTCCTTGGAAGTCAGTCGATTACTTGCCTTGGTTGCTCTAACAGCTGCTTCCAGGCATTTTTACCTTGATCAGCAAATAGGACAAGGGCTTCAGGCACTGGGAACACCACCAACCACAGGTTCCACTCCAAGTCATGCACAACCCTATTTGGAAATACTTTGCCGGTCCTACATCATTACTGGGTCTAAATCATGGACCTCACCTTGTGAGCAACTAATATTCAGTTCCTTGAGCAGAGAAACAACCAGTTCCTCACCACCAACACACTCGCTGCTCTGGCAGAACCCACCGTTTGTAGGTCTGTACTTGTTTGAGTTTAGGTGGATGATGGGGGCATCTCAATGAAACTCACTGAAGAATGAAAGGCCTGGATGGAAAGAATATGGAGAGGCTGTTTCCACTAGTGGCCAAGTCTTTGAGTTTTTTAAAGGGGAGATTGATAGGTTCTTCATTAGCACAAGTGTCAGGTTTTGGGGTAGAAGGCAAGAGAATGGGGTTGAGAGGGAAAGATAGATCAGCCGTGACTGAATAGTGGTGACTGGGTGGTCCGAAAGGCCTGTTTCCGCGCTGTATCTCAAAACAAAACAAAACGTCCCAACCTTCACAGTCCTCTGCACCGATGCCAGTGGTCGCAGCTGATGCATGAAACCCTGCGACGCAGTTGCATTGGTAGGAACCTGGCGTGTTGTCACAAAATGTGTTTTTGCCACAGGGTGCGGATTTGCATTCGTCAATATCTGTGGGAACAGTGAAAACCCTTCATAATAGTAACATAGTTTGTTCCCTGTTGCACTGTAACTATGTTGATAGAATGGAGCGGCTGGGCTTGTACACTCTGGAATTTTAGAAGGATGATAGGGTATCTTATTGAAACATATAAGATTATTCAGAGTTTGGACACGCTAGAGGCAGGAAACATGTTCCTGATGCTGGGGGCGTCCAGAACCAGGGGCCACAGTTTAAGAATAAGAGGTAAGCCATTTAGAACAGAGATGAGGAAAAGCATTTTCACACAGAGGGTTGTGAATCTGTGGAATTCTCTCCCTCAGGCCAATTCTCTGGATGCTTTCAAGAGAGAGTTAGATAGAGCTCTTTAAGAAAGCTGAGTCAGAGGATATGGTGAGAAGGCAGGAACAGGGTACTGATTGTGGATGCTCAGCCAGTGAATGGCGGTGCTGGGTCGAGGGGCCGAATGGCCTACTCCTGCACCTATTGTCTATTTATTTTCTGGATGCAGCAACACACCAGTGTGTGCCTTAAACACAGAGCAGACCCTCGTTGGGACAAAGGATTAAGTGAAAGGTTGAGGGAGAAAGACAGGTGGATGGAGTTAAGGAACAGATCTTCCTGGATCAAAGGGAATTGAGGAACCAAATGGCCTTGGACAAGCCAGAAGCTGCGATGATTGCCCTCGATTCCATTGGACTGGAAGCTGTCTGTCGGTGAGAGTGGAAAGGTTGAGCAGTAACCCAGCCTTCTTTATCAGGGCAGTTGTGTAAAGAACCATGTCACGGTGTGGCTGGTGTGGGTGACATGGGGTGGTTGCAGACACAGGGTGTCCACTACTCCATTAATCTTTAACGTGGCTCCGAGCCCTGACCGGGTCTGGCCACATCTGGACCTCCGCAAATTGCTCCCCCCCTGCACGGAACAAGAAGTGCAGGTACGGCCTTGCACCATGTGGGACCAGGGAACTGGGACTATAGTGAGCCCACCAGCTACAGCTGCTTGGACCAGTTCCCAGAGGTGGCATTGTACCGTCCCCTGCTTCCAAGGACTCTCCCCGCTCCATCGATCTGTTTCCCAGTGTTTAGTAGTGAGCTGAGCCTAGGCTGGAGCTTTGGACAGGGGTAACCACGGCAGCTGGCACTGCTGACCCGATGGGACATGTTCCTCAGCATGACACGGTCTCCATCCAAGGAACCTGGCTGGTCCATAAACTCATCTCCCAATCTCTAATATATTTAGAATGAAAAGTAAGAAAAAGGCCTATTTTGGATAGATTGAACCCAGCTGACACAACCCACCGCCACCCTATGTTATTTCTTTTGGGATTTGCACAGTGCAGCCGCCAGGAAATTATTCCTTCATTCCAGGGATCGGCAAAACAATCCTGGAGCATTCACAATCCCATTCCCAATTTGAGATTTATTCTCCACTTCATGGTGATGTGAAGACCTTACCCTCACAGATCTTCAATCCTGCGTATCTTTGAGCGTGGGAGAAAACGGTGCACCTGGAGAAAACCCGCGCGGTCACGGGGAGAACGTGCAAACTCCATACAGACAGCACCCAGAGTCCATCGCTGCACCATTCTGCCACTGCGATGTTCTCTGTTGCACGAGTACTCTGGTGTCTGAGTGTGTTGGTATGAGCCCATAGAGGTGGGCTGTAGAGGCTTTGCAGGACACTCACTCTGCAAAGTCCTCAACTAGTTGGGCGTTACGGGGCTGGCAAAGAAGAGGGCCATTCAATCCGCAAGCGAAGCCGCGGAGAAAGTTTGGATTAAGAGGGCTGATCCGTGGGCGGTTGCTGCTGAGACGCAAGTCGGGGTTTGATCAACCTCGGCTGGGTCGCCTGGGCGAAGGTGTCTGATGTTGTGAGACCCGAAACAGCCGATGACCCCAGGTGACATCACTGAGGATGCATCCCAGCGCATCTAGAAGATGTAACTTTCACACAGTGATGCAGGGTTAAAATCACAATAGTCATCTACAAAACTGGAATTCAATCCCTCTTCTCCAATGGGAATTTAGAAAAATAATCATCAGTGATAGCGCTCGTAAAATGAACTAAATATCATGAAAACCCATTGGTTTCTCTACTCCCCTCCCTGGAAGGAAATCATTTCCAGCCGACATGATCAGAGTATCAATCTCTCCCAAAATCCTCACCTTCACAGATCTTATTTGCACGGAGTCCGATGGACGAAGCTGATGCCTGAAACCCTGTGTTGCAGTCGCACTGGTAGGAACCCAGTGTGTTGGTACAAGTTGCGTTATGGTGACAGGGCGAGGATACACACTCATCGATATCTGTGTAAACAGTGACAACAATGAAAACCCTTCACAATTGTAAACGTTGTTCTCCGTTACACAAGGACTCTGGTGTCTGGCCATAGTATGTTGGTGGCACAAGGGTAAAATCAACACAATAATCATCTCCAAAACTGGAATTTAAATCCCACCACAGTGGCGGACATTTGGAAAACATCTAATAATTGGTAGGTGGTGCTCACAAAGATGAACAAGTTGTCATGAAAACCTGTTGGATTTTTCTCATGTCTCCAGGGAGAAAAATCTGGTGTCATCTCAAGGTCAAGGACACGTGACCAACGCGCCAATGTGGTTGACTCTTAGAGTCCTCACCTTCACAGGTCTTATTTGCACGGAGTCCGATGGACGAAGCTGATGTCTGAAACCCTGCGCTGCAGTCGCACTGGTAGGAACCCAGCATGTTGTTACAAGTTGTGTTATGGTGACAGGGCGGGGATTCACACTCATCGATATCTGTGTAAACAGTGACAATCATTAACCTGGTGAGATCACTAGGATTGGTCTCTATGACCAGGAACACCGATGTAGTGACTCTATAATGCCGCAGGAAATATCCTTGGAAGACAGCCATTTATTTACTTGCCTTGGTTGCTCCAACAGCCCCTTCCAAACCTGTGACCATCATCACCAAGTAGGAAAAGGGCTTCAGGCACTGGGAACACCACCACCCAAACTAGTTGTCACAAATATACCATCGTTTTCTCTCACGTCTCCAGGGAAGGAGATCTGGTGTCCTCACCAGGTCAAGCCCACGTGACCAACGCACCAATGTGGTTGACTCTTCCTGTCCTCACCTTCACAGGTCTTATTTGCACGGAGTCCGGTGGACGAAGCTGATGCGTTAAACCCTGCGTTGCAGTCGCACTGGTAGGAACCCAGCGTGTTGGTACAAGTTGCGTTATGGTGACAGGGCGAGGATTTACACTCATCGATATCTGTGTAAACAGTGACAATCATTAACAACAGAATCACATTGTTTACTTGTTGTTAACCTGGTGTGATCGCCAGGACTGGTCTCTGTGAACAGAAGTACCAATGTGGTGATTCTATAACGATGCCTGACGAGAGAGTGATGCACGGAGTGTGACAGAAGCTCACTCTCACATCCCTGTTGCTCTTCATCCACTCTCTGCCCGGCATGGACTTACCCCACATTATTAACCACCTCCATGGAGTCATCGTGTCACCGAGCAATATAGCACACAAACAGACCAAATCATCAAGTCAAGTTTATTCGTCACATACACATACGAGATGTGCAGTGAAATGAAAAGTGGCAATGCTCGCGGACTTTGTGCAAAAAGACAAACAACCAAACAAACTACAAACAGAATCACATATTCTTTTACATATTAAATATTGTGGGCGGAAGGAAAAAGGTTCAGTAAAGTTAGTCCCTGGTGAGATAGGAGTTTACAGTCCGAATGGCCTCTGGGAAGAAACTCCTTCTCAACCTCTCCGTTCTCACAGCATGGCAAGGGGTGGAAGGGGTCTCCCATGAATTTATTGGCTCTGATGTATAGTTCCTGCAGGTGGAGTTCCCATAGTGTGTTCGGCTGAACGCACTACTCTCAACAGAGCCTTCTTGTCCTGGGCAAAGCAATTCCAAAACCAGATGGTAATATTTCCGGGCAAGATGCTTTCCACAGCCGCAGAGGTGGGTTAAAGGCCAGGTTAGAGCTAGCCCCACACAGGGTAGCGATTCCTAGCCTTTTCCTCGCCAACGTGCGCTCACTGGCAAACAAAATGGACGAACTCCGGCTAAGGATCACCTCCCACAACTGGATCAAGGACTGCAACATCCTGATCTTCACGGAAACTTGGCTCAACACTGACGTTCCTGACAGCGCCATCCAGCTATTGGGGCGTAATTTACTCCGAGCGGACAGGACATCAGACTCCGGTAAGACCAGAGGTGGGGGTCTGTGCATTTATGTAAATAAAGCATGGTGCACGGACTCCACCATCATCGAGAGTCACTGCTCAGCTAACCTTGAGTTCCTCTTGGTTAGATGCAGACCGTTCTATCTGCCCAGAGAGTTCACCTCCACTGTTGTGACTGCAGCCTATATCCCTCCTGATGCTAATGCCAAGCTTGCAATGAAAGAGCTGCATACTGCCATTAGCAATCAACAGACGCACAACCCCGAGGCAGCCTTCACTGTTGCGGGTGACTTCAATCACTCTAACCTGAAGACTGTACTCCCCAAATTCCACCAACATGTCTCCTTCCCCACTAGAGTAGACAAGACACTGGACAAAGTCTACACCAACATGGCTGAAGCTTACAAAGCCATCCCCCTCCCCCACCTTGGTCAGTCTGATCACGTCTCATTGTTCCTGCTCCCTAAGTACTCCCCACTCATCAGACGGGTTAAACCAACTGTGAGGAGAAGTTAAAGTCTGGTCAGAGGAAGCGGACTTCACACTTCAGCAGTGTTTTGGAAACACTGACTGGAAGGCGTTTGCAGCCCAGGCCACCCTTGACTCCCACACGGACATTGATTCCTACACATCCTCTGTTCTGGACTTTATAAACTCCACCATCAATAGTGTCACCTCCCTCAAACAGGTGACCATATTCCCGAATCAGAAGCCATGGATGAACAGCGAGGTCAGGCTACTGCTGAAAGCACGGGACACCGCTTTCAGGTCAGGCGATGCTCGAGCCTACAGTTCAGCCAGGGCTAACCTGAAGAGGGGCATCAAGAAGGCTAAGCACTGCCATAAGCTCAGGATTGAGGAGCACTTCAACAACAACTCCGACCCCTGACGCATGTGGCAAGGCATCCAGGCCATCACGGACTACAGACCCTCCAACACCACCCTCACATCCAGCGACGCCTCCATCCTTGAGGAGCTTAATCACTTCTATGGCCGCTTCGACAGGGACAATCTAGAGACAGCCATCAAGACTGTGCTACCTGCCGATCACCAACCCCTCACACTCACCCCCTACGACGTATACGTGGCACTGAGTAGGACTAATGCACGTAAAGCTGCTGGCCCTGACGGCATCCCCGGGCGCGTGCTCAGGGCCTGTGCTGCGCAGCTGACAGACGTCTGGACTGACATCTTCAACCTGTCACTTGCCCAAGCAGTTGTCCCCACGTGCCTTAAAACCACCTCCATCGTGTCAGTGCCAAAACACTCCACTGCGGCAAGCCTCAACGACTTCCGCCCAGTTGCACTTACCCCTATCATCACCAAGTGCTTCGAGAGGCTGGTCCTGGCACACCTCAAAAGCTGCCTACCCCCCACACTGGATCCCTATCAGTTTGCCTACCGCAGGAACAGGAGTACGGAGGATGCCATCTCAACGGCACTTCACTCCGCCCTCTCCCACCTCGACAACAGAGACACTTACGTAAGAATGCTGTTCATCGATTACAGCTCAGCATTCAACACCATTATACCATCAAAACTGATCACCAAACTCGGTAACCTGGGCATCGACCCCTCCCTCTGCAACTGGATACTGGACTTTCTAACCAACAGACCCCAGTCTGTTAGGTTAGACAAGCACACCTCTTCAACCCTCACCCTGAACACCAGCGTTCCACAGGGCTGTGTGCTGAGCCCCCTCCTCTACTCCCTCTTCACCTATGACTGCACACCTGTACATGGTACTAACACCATCATCAAGTATGCACATGATACAACGGTGATTGGCCTCATCAGCAACAACGATGAGTCGGCCTACAGGGAGGAGGTCCAGCACTTAGCAGCATGGTGCGCTGACAACAACCTGGCCCTTAACTCCAAGAAGACCAAGGAGCTCATTGTAGACTTCAGGAAGCCCAGGGGCGGCACGCACACCCCCATCCACATTAACGGGACGGAGGTGCAACGTGTTTCTAGCTTTAGGTTCCTGGGAGTCAACATCTCCGATGACCTCTCTTGGACCCACAATACCTCAACTCTGATCAAGAAGGCTCACCAGCGTCTCTTCTTCCTGAGGAGACTGAAGAAAGTCCATCTGTCTCCTCAGATCCTGGTGAACCTCTACCGCTGCACCATCGAGAGCATCCTTACCAACTGTATCACAGTATGGTATGGCAACTGCTCTGTCTCCGACCGGAAGGCATTGCAGAGGGTGGTGAAAATTGCCCAACGCATCACCGGTTCCTCGCTCCCCTCCATTGAGTCTGTCCAAAGCAAGCATTGTCTGCGGAGGGCGCTCAGCATCGCCAAGGACTGCTCTCACCCTAACCATGGACTGTTTACCCTCCTACCATCCGGGAGGCGCTACAGGTCTCTCTGTTGCCGAACCAGCAGGTCAGGTACAGCTTCTTCCCGGCGGCTGTCACTCTACTCAACAACGTACCTCGGTGACTGCCAATCACCCCCCCCCCCCCCCCCCCGGACACTTATTATTATTTATTCAAATCATTTGCTATGTCGCTCTTCCAGGGAGATGCTAAAAACATTTCGTTGTCTCTGTACTGTACACTGACAATGACAATTAAAATTGAATCTGAATCTGAATCTGAGTAGAAGCACTGAAGGATCCTCGGATCCTCGGAGGCATCCATGCTGAGCTAGTTGTTTAGGCCTACAGCTATGCCTGAACCATACCCCTTCTAATCCTTCCATGTCCATGTACCTGTCAAAGTGTCTGATGTAGTATTTGTCCCACCTCAACCACTCCCTCTGGCAGCTCGTTCCACTCTCACACTGTGCGGAAAAGTTGTTCCTTCTCAACATATGCCTTGTTTTAGACTCTCCTATCCTGCGGCTGTTCAACTTGGTCGAGGCCACAAAGCATAGATTCAGCTGCACTTGGCACAAGGGTGGGGTCGAGTCATGTGCCTGGTAGTACTGCAGCGGTGCGGGTTTAATCCTGACCTCGGGTGCTGTCTATGTGGAGTTTGCCCGTTCTCCCTCTGTGTTGTCTCCGGGTGCTCTGGTTTCCTTCCACATCCCAAAGACATGCGGGTTTGTAGTGTAAATGCCATCTGTAACGTTGCCCCTAGTGTGTAGGGAGTGAATGAGAAAGTGGGATAACATAGTGTTCACTCGTGTGAGCAGGTGATCGATGGTCAGCATAGACTCGGTGGACAGAATGGCTTGCTTCCATGCGATATCTCTAATGTAAACTAAACTAAAATCCCAGCTCTAACTCTGCCTATCTGGACGTTACCACATGACCGTTGCTTCCAAGGGCACAGCCTGGTCCACATCTCCATCTCCCAATCCCCACACATTCACATCCATGTCCAAAGTCAAGTTAAACCATTTGACATGACCCCCCTCCAGCAGGACCCAACTCCAGGTTGGGCTCAGGCTCAGGTTGGGCTCTAACCAGGTTTGAATTTTGAATCTCAGTGGACAACAAATCCCAAGTGACCCCAGCTTTCTTTGAAAACACTACGACCTTCCTGTGGCCTTGGCTGAGGACAACGTCCATGAGATCCTGTTAATTCCAGGAATCTGCGGGATAATATGAAGGGGAGGCAACCCCAATGCCAACTTGAGACCCTTCACAATGGTAAACCTCATTGTTCCCTGTTACCTGAGGACATTGTGTCTGGTCAGAGTATGTTGGTGGTGCAGGATAAAGTCACCACAGTCTCCATCTACAAACTCATATTCACATCCCATCACAGCAGCAGGAATATGGGAAACAACTAATCATGAGTAATGGTGCTCACAAAAATGAACAAGTTGTCACAAATATACCATCAGTTTCTCTCACGTCTCCAGGGAAGGAGATCTGGTGTCCTCACCGGGTCAAGCCCACGTGACCAACGCACCAATGTGGTTGACTCTTCCTGTCCTCACCTTCACAGGTCTTATTTGCACGGAGTCCGGTGGACGAAGCTGATGCCTGAAACCCTGTGTTGCAGTCGCACTGGTAGGAACCCAGCGTGTTGGTACAAGTTGCATTATGGTGACAGGGCGAGGATTCACACTCATCGATATCTGTGTAAACAGTGACAACAGAATCACGTTGTTTACTCGTTGATAACCTGGTGTGACAGGAGCTCACTCTCACATCCCTGTTACTCTTCACCCACTCTCTGCCCGGCACATTGGTGGTGCAGGATAAAATCACCACAGTCTCCATCTACAAACTCAGATTCACATCTCATCACAGTAGCAATGTTACAAAATTTTGAGATTAAAAAAATCAAGTCTGCAATTTATCCCATCAGATAAAGCATAAAAAGAAGTTTAATTTGACACCTAATTCACTTTCATATCTCAGGTATTTAAAAAGTTATGGCCATTTTCATACTTGGAAATTAGCATCTTGTTCCCTATTGATTTTCTATGGACATAACAAAAAATCTGTGATCGTTGACAGTCAAAAGCCCATAACTTTTTTTAAAAATTAAGAGAATTGAATGAAATTTTCAGTTATCATAGATTGAAGCATTCTGAAACAAATATAAAATAATCTTACTTGAATGACCTGAAATTAAAGCATATAATTAGTTAGTTACCCAATTGTAGCTAATTTCAAACTTCAATTACTAGATCTAAACATCTATCCATTTCTTAAGAAATGATTAACATTTTTAAATAGCCTAAGTGTCCAAATAATATTCACAAAGAATTCACAATAAAACATGATTTTTAAATCTCATTTACATTAATTTATAGGCCAAATGGAAGGAATTTAGTGTTCAATTGCTGTAAATTAATGGCCATTAATCAGCTTTCGAGTGGGATCCTGTGGAACGCGCTGGTTTAGAACGTTCACATTGCGGTAGATTTGTACCCCCAAATGCCCAGAAAAATACTACGGGATTTAATGGGCCCCTAATTAGCTACTCACAACATAAAAGTTTGTATAAAGGGATCTTAAGAAGCCCTTTTTAACATAAAAATAAACAACCTACCTTCCGTTGTCCCCTGTATGAGATCCGGCCCGTTGTCTGCGGTCGCGGGTTTAGAGGTTAATTTTTAACCTACTATAACAATTAAATAAACCCCTTAAAAGTAAAAATAGCTCCAGCGAACGAATCTTCCAGCGATTTTTCGTCAATAATGAACTAGGCTGAACAAGCTCGATTTGAACAGCCTAGGGAAAATCGCATTTTAAACCCGCCCCCCTCTAAACGGTGCCAAAATCGCGCACACGGGCTGGGACAGATTTTCAACGACGCTTCAGGTAGGGTTTACAACATACCTAATCACAGCAGCAGGAATATGGGAAACAACTAATCATGAGTAATGGTGCTCACAAAAATGAACAAGTTGTCACAAATATACCATCGGTTTCTCTCACGTCTCCAGGGAAGGACATCTAGTGTCCTCACCAGGTCAAGCCCACGTGACCAATGCACCAATGTGGTTGACTGTTCCTGTCCTCACCTTCACAGGTCTTATTTGCACGGAGTCCGGTGGACGAAGCTGATGGATTAAACCCTGATTTGCAGTCGCACTGGTAGGAACCCAGCGTGTTGTTACAAGTTGCGTTTTGGTGACAGGGCAAAGATTTACACTCATCGATATCTGTGTAAACAGTGACAATCATCAACAACAGAATCACATTGTTCACTTGTTGTTAACCTGGTGTGATCGCCAGGACTGGTCTCTGTGAATCTCAGTGGACAACAAATCCCAAGTGATCCCAGCCTTCTTTGAAAACACTACGACCTTCCTGTGGCCTTGGCTGAGGACAACGTCCATGAGATCCTTTGTTAATTCCAGGAATCTGCGGGATAATATGAAGGGGAGGCAACCCCAATGCCAACTTGAGACCCTTCACAATGGTAAACCTCGTTGTTCTCTGTTACCCGAGGACATTGTGTCTGGTCAGAGTATGTTGGTGGTGCAGGATAAAATCACCACAGTCTCCATCTACAAACTCAGATTCACATCCCATCACAGCAGCGGCAATATGGGAAACAACTAATCATGGGTAATGGTGCTCACAAAAATGAACCAGTTGTCACAAATATACCATCGGTTTCTCTCACGTCTCCAGGGAAGGAGATCTGGTGTCCTCACCAGGTCAAGCCCACGTGACCAACGCACCAATGTGGTTGACTCTTCCTGTCCTCACCTTCACAGGTCTTATTTGCACGGAGTCCGGTGGATGAAGCTGATGCGTTAAACCCTGCGTTGCAGTCGCACTGGTAGGAACCCAGCGTGTTGGTACAAGTTGCATTATGGTGACAGGGCGGGGATTTACACTCATCGATATCTGTGTAAACAGTGACAATCATTAACAACAGAATCACATTGTTTACTTGTTGTTAACCTGGTGTGATCGCCAGGACTGATCTATGTAACTAGAACCAATGTGGTGAAGCTTAAATACTGCAGGAAATGTCCTTGGAAGTCAGTCGATTACTTGCCTTGGTTGCTCTAACAGCTGCTTCCAGGCATTTTTACCTTGATCAGCAAATAGGACAAGGGCTTCAGGCACTGGGAACACCACCAACCACAGGTTCCACTCCAAGTCATGCACAACCCTATTTGGAAATACTTTGCCGGTCCTATATCATTACTGGGTCTAAATCATGGACCTCACCTTGTGAGCAACTAATATTCAGTTCCTTGAGCAGAGAAACAACCAGTTCCTCACCACCAACACACTCGCTGCTCTGGCAGAACCCACCGTTTGTAGGTCTGTATTTGTTTGAGTTTAGGTGGATGATGGGGGCATCTCAATGAAACTCACTGAAGAATGAAAGGCCTGGATGGAAAGAATATGGAGAGGCTGTTTCCACTAGTGGCCAAGTCTTTGAGTTTTTTAAAGGGGAGATTGATAGGTTCTTCATTAGCACAAGTGTCAGGTTTTTGGGTAGAAGGCAAGAGAATGGGGTTGAGAGGGAAAGATAGATCAGCCGTGACTGAATAGTGGTGACTGGGTGGTCCGAAAGGCCTGTTTCCGCGCTGTATCTCAAAACAAAACAAAACGTCCCAACCTTCACAGTCCTCTGCACCGATGCCAGTGGTCGCAGCTGATGCATGAAACCCTGCGACGCAGTTGCATTGGTAGGAACCTGGCGTGTTGTCACAAAACGTGTTTTTGCCACAGGGTGCGGATTTGCATTCGTCAATATCTGTGGGAACAGTGAAAACCCTTCATAATAGTAACATAGTTTGTTCCCTGTTGCACTGTAACTATGTTGATAGAATGGAGCGGCTGGGCTTGTACACTCTGGAATTTTAGAAGGATGATAGGGTACCTTATTGAAACATATAAGATTATTCAGAGTTTGGACACGCTAGAGGCAGGAAACATGTTCCTGATGCTGGGGGCGTCCAGAACCAGGGGCCACAGTTTAAGAATAAGAGGTAAATCATTTAGAACAGAGATGAGGAAAAGCATTTTCACACAGAGGGTTGTGAATCTGTGGAATTCTCTCCCTCAGGCCAATTCTCTGGATGCTTTCAAGAGAGAGTTAGATAGAGCTCTTTAAGAAAGCTGAGTCAGAGGATATGCTGAGTCAGAGGATATGCAGGAACAGGGTACTGATTGTGGATGCTCAGCCAGTGAATGGCGGTGCTCGGTCGAGGGGCCGAATGGCCTACTCCTGCACCTATTGTCTATTGTCTGGATGCAGCAACATACCGGCGTGTGCCTTAAACACAGAGCAGACCCTCGTTGGGACAAAGGATTAAGTGAAAGGTTGAGGGAGTAAGACAGGTGGATGGAGTTAAGGAACAGATCTTCCTGGATCAAAGGGAATTGAGGAACCAAATGGCCTTGGACAAGCCAGAAGCTGCGATGATTGCCCTCGATTCCATTGGACTGGAAGCTGTCTGTCGGTGAGAGTGGAAAGGTTGAGCAGTAACCCAGCCTTCTCTATCAGGGCAGTTGTGTAAAGAACCATGTCACGGTGTGGCTGGTGTGGGTGTCATGGGGTGGTTGCAGACACAGGGTGTCCACTACTCCATTAATCTTTAACGTGGCTCCGAGCCCTGACCGTGTCTGGCCACATCTGGACCTCCGCAAATTGCTCTCCCCGCTGCACGGAACGAGAAGTGCAGGTACGGCCTTGCACCATGTGGGACCAGGGAACTGGGACTATAGTGAGCCCACCAGCTACAGCTGCTTGGACCAGTTCCCAGAGGTGGCATTGTACCGTCCCCTGCTTCCAAGGACTCTCCCCGCTCCATCGATCTGTTTCCCAGTGTTTAGTAGTGAGCTGAGCCTAGGCTGGAGCTTGGGACAGGAGTGACCACAGCAGCTGGCACTGCTGACCCGATGGGACATGTTCCTCAGCATGACACTGTCTCCATCCAAGGAACCTGGCTGGTCCATAAACTCATCTCCCAATCTCTAATATAATTAGAATGAAAAGTAAGAAAAAGGCCTATTTTGGATAGATTGAACCCAGCTGACACAACCCACCCCTACCCTATGTTATTTCTTTTGGGATTTGCACAGTGCAGCCGCCAGGAAATTATTCCTTCATTCCAGGGATCGGCAAAACAATCCTGGAGCATTCACAATCCCATTCCCAATTTGAGATTTATTCTCCACTTCATGGTGATGTGAAGACCTTACCCTCACAGATCTTCAAACCTGCGTATCTTTGAGCGTGGGAGAAAACCGGTGCACCTGGAGAAAACCCGCGCGGTCATGGGGAGAACGTGCAAACTCCATACAGACAGCACCCAGAGTCCATCGCTGCACCACTCTGCCACTGCGATGTTCTCTGCTGCACGAGGACTCTGTTGTCTGTGAGTGTGTTGGTATGAGCCCGTAGAGGTGGGCTGTAGAGGCTTTGCTCAAAGTCCTCAACTAGTTGGGCGTTACGGGGCTGGCAAAGAAGAGGGCCATTCAATCCGCAAGCGAAGCCGCGGAGAAAGTTTGGATTAAGAGGGCTGATCCGTGGGCGGTTGCTGCTGAGACGCAAGTCGGGGTTTGATCAACCTCGGCTGGGTCGCCTGGGCGAGGGTGTCTGATGTTGTGAGACCCGAAACACCCGATGACCCCAGGTGACATCACTGAGGATGCATCCCAGCGCATCATGAAGATGTATCTTTCACACAGTGATGCAGGGTTAAAATCACAATAGTCATCTACAAAACTGGAATTCAATCCCTATTCTCCAACGGGAATTTAGAAAAATAATCATCAGTGATAGCGCTCGTAAAATGAACAAAATGTCATGAAAACCCATTGGTTACTCTACTCCCCTCCCTGGAAGGAAATCATTTCCAGCCGACATGATCAGAGTATCAATCTCTCCCAAAATCCTCACCTTCACAGATCTTATTTGCACGGAGTCCGATGGACGAAGCTGATGCCTGAAACCCTGTGCTGCAGTTGCACTGGTAGGAACCCAGTGTGTTGGTACAAGTTGCGTTATGGTGACAGGGCGAGGATCCACACTCATCAATATCTGTGTAAACAGTGACAACAGTGAAAACCCTTCACAATTGTAAACGTTGTTCTCCGTTACACAAGGACTCTGGTGTCTGGCCATAGTATGTTGGTGGCACAAGGGTAAAATCAGCACAATAATCATCTCCAAAACTGGAATTTAAATCCCACCACAGCGGCGGACATTTGGAAAACATCTAATCATTAGTAGGTGGTGCTCACAAAGATGAACAAGTTGCCGTGAAAACCTGTTGGATTTTTCTCATGTCTCCAGGGAGAAAAATCTGGTGTCATCTCAAGGTCAAGGACACGTGACCAACGCGCCAATGTGGTTGACTCTTAGAGTCCTCACCTTCACAGGTCTTATTTGCACGGAGTCCGATGGACGAAGCTGATGTCTGAAACCCTGCGTTGCAGTCGCACTGGTAGGAACCCAGCATGTTGTTACAAGTTGTGTTATGGTGACAGGGCGGGGATTCACACTCATCGATATCTGTGTAAACAGTGACAATCATTAACCTGGTGAGATCACTAGGACTGGTCTCTGTGACCAGAAACACCGATGTGGTGACTCTATAATGCCGCAGGAAATATCCTTGGAAGACAGCCATTTATTTACTTGCCTTGGTTGCTCCAACAGCCCCTTCCAAACCTGTGACCATTATCACCAAGTAGGAAGAGGGCTTCAGGCACTGGGAACACCACCACCCAAACTAGTTGTCACAAATATACCATTGTTTTCTCTCACATCTCCAGGGAAGGAGATCTGGTGTCCTCACCAGGTCAAGCCCACGTGACCAACGCACCAATGTGGTTGACTTCCTGTCCTCACCTTCACAGGTCTTATTTGCATGGAGTCTGGTGGACGAAGCTGATGCGTTAAACCCTGCGTTGCAGTCGCACTGGTAGGAACCCAGCGTGTTGGTACAAGTTGCGTTATGGTGACAGGGCGAGGATTTACACTCATCGATATCTGTGTAAACAGTGACAATCATTAACAACAGAATCACATTGTTTACTTGTTGTTAACCTGGTGTGATCGCCAGGACTGGTCTCTGTGAACAGAAGTACCAATGTGGTGATTCTATAACGATGCCTGACGAGAGAGTGATGCACGGAGTGTGACAGAAGCTCACTCTCACATCCCTGTTGCTCTTCATCCACTCTCTGCCCGGCATGGACTTACCCCACATTATTAACCACCTCCATGGAGTCATCGTGTCACCGAGCAATATAGCACCCAAACAGACCAAATCATCAAGTCAAGTCAAGTTTATTCGTCACATACACATACGAGATGTGCAGTGAAATAAAAAGTGGCAATGCTCACGGACTTTGTGCAAAAAGACAAACAACCAAACAAACTACAAACAAAATCACATATTCTTTTACATATTAAATATTGTGGGCGGAAGGAAAAAGGTTCAGTAAAGTTAGTCCCTGGTGAGATAGGAGTTTACAGTCCGAATGGCCTCTGGGAAGAAACTCCTTCTCAACCTCTCCATTCTCACAGCATGGCAAGGGGTGGAAGGGGTCTCCCATGAATTTATTGGCTCTGATGTATAGTTCCTGCAGGTGGAGTTCCCATAGTGTGTTCGGCTGAACGCACTACTCTCAACAGAGCCTTCTTGTCCTGGGCAAAGCAATTCCAAAACCAGATGGTAATATTTCCGGGCAAGATGCTTTCCACAGCCGCAGAGGTGGGTTAAAGGCCAGGTTAGAGCTAGCCCCACACAGGGTAGCGATTCCTAGCCTTTTCCTCGCCAACGTGCGCTCACTGGCAAACAAAATGGACGAACTCCGGCTAAGGATCACCTCCCACAACTGGATCAAGGACTGCAACATCCTGATCTTCACGGAAACTTGGCTCAACACTGACGTTCCTGACAGCGCCATCCAGCTATTGGGGCGTAATTTACTCCGAGCGGACAGGACATCAGACTCCGGTAAGACCAGAGGTGGGGGTCTGTGCATTTATGTAAATAAAGCATGGTGCACGGACTCCACCATCATCGAGAGTCACTGCTCAGCTAACCTTGAGTTCCTCTTGGTTAGATGCAGACCGTTCTATCTGCCCAGAGAGTTCACCTCCACTGTTGTGACTGCAGCCTATATCCCTCCTGATGCTAATGCCAAGCTTGCAATGAAAGAGCTGCATACTGCCATTAGCAATCAACAGACGCACAACCCCGAGGCAGCCTTCACTGTTGCGGGTGACTTCAATCACTCTAACCTGAAGACTGTACTCCCCAAATTCCACCAACATGTCTCCTTCCCCACTAGAGTAGACAAGACACTGGACAAAGTCTACACCAACATGGCTGAAGCTTACAAAGCCATCCCCCTCCCCCACCTTGGTCAGTCTGATCACGTCTCATTGTTCCTGCTCCCTAAGTACTCCCCACTCATCAGACGGGTTAAACCAACTGTGAGGACAGTTAAAGTCTGGTCAGAGGAAGCGGACTTCACACTTCAGCAGTGTTTTGGAAACACTGACTGGAAGGCGTTTGCAGCCCAGGCCACCCTTGACTCCCACACGGACATTGATTCCTACACATCCTCTGTTCTGGACTTTATAAACTCCACCATCAATAGTGTCACCTCCCTCAAACAGGTGACCATATTCCCGAATCAGAAGCCATGGATGAACAGCGAGGTCAGGCTACTGCTGAAAGCACGGGACACCGCTTTCAGGTCAGGCGATGCTCGAGCCTACAGTTCAGCCAGGGCTAACCTGAAGAGGGGCATCAAGAAGGCCAAGCACTGCCATAAGCTCAGGATTGAGGAGCACTTCAACAACAACTCCGACCCCCGACGCATGTGGCAAGGCATCCAGGCCATCACGGACTACAGACCCTCCAACACCACCCCCACATCCAGCGACGCCTCCTTCCTTGAGGAGCTTAATCACTTCTATGGCCGCTTCGACAGGGACAATCTAGAGACAGCCATCAAGACTGTGCTACCTGCCGATCACCAACCCCTCACACTCACCCCCTACGACGTATACGTGGCACTGAGTAGGACTAATGCACGTAAAGCTGCTGGCCCTGACGGCATCCCCGGGCGCGTGCTCAGGGCCTGTGCTGCGCAGCTGACAGACGTCTGGACTGACATCTTCAACCTGTCACTTGCCCAAGCAGTTGTCCCCACGTGCCTTAAAACCACCTCCATCGTGTCAGTGCCAAAACACTCCACTGCGGCAAGCCTCAACGACTTCCGCCCAGTTGCACTTACCCCTATCATCACCAAGTGCTTCGAGAGGCTGGTCCTGGCACACCTCAAAAGCTGCCTACCCCCCACACTGGATCCCTATCAGTTTGCCTACCGCAAGAACAGGAGTACGGAGGATGCCATCTCAACGGCACTTCACTCCGCCCTCTACCACCTCGACAACAGAGACACTTACGTAAGAATGCTGTTCATCGATTACAGCTCAGCATTCAACACCATTATACCATCAAAACTGATCACCAAACTCGGTAACCTGGGCATCGACCCCTCCCTCTGCAACTGGATACTGGACTTTCTAACAAACAGACCCCAGTCTGTTAGGTTAGACAAGCACACCTCTTCAACCCTCACCCTGAACACCGGCGTTCCACAGGGCTGTGTGCTGAGCCCCCTCCTCTACTCCCTCTTCACCTATGACTGCACACCTGTACATGGTACTAACACCATCATCAAGTATGCAGATGATACAACGGTGATTGGCCTAATCAGCAACAACGATGAGTCGGCGTACAGGGAGGTCCAGCACTTAGCAGCATGGTGCGCTGACAACAACCTGGCCCTTAACTCCAAGAAGACCAAGGAGCTCATTGTAGACTTCAGGAAGCCCAGGGGCGGCACGCACACCCCCATCCACATTAACGGGACGGAGGTGGAACGTGTTTCTAGCTTTAGGTTCCTGGGAGTCAACATCTCCGATGACCTTTCTTGGACCCACAATACCTCAACTCTGATCAAGAAGGCTCACCAGCATCTCTTCTTCCTGAGGAGACTGAAGAAAGTCCATCTGTCTCTTCAGATCCTGGTGAACTTCTACCGCTGCACCATCGAGAGCATCCTTACCAACTGCATCACAGTATGGTACGGCAACTGCTCTGTCTCCGACCGGAAGGCATTGCAGAGGGTGGTGAAAATTGCCCAACGCATCACCGGTTCCTCGCTCCCCTCCATTGAGTCTGTCCAAAGCAAGCATTGTCTGCGGAGGGCGCTGAGCATCGCCAAGGACTGCTCTCACCCTAACCATGGACTGTTTACCCTCCTACCATCCAGGAGGCGCTACAGGTCTCTCCGTTGCCGAACCAGCAAGTCCAGGTACAGCTTCTTCCCGGCGGCTGTCACTCTACTCAACAACGTACCTCGGTGACTGCCAATCACCCCCCCCCGGACACTTATTATTATTTATTCAAATCATTTGCTATGTCGCTCTTCCAGGGAGATGCTAAAAACATTTTGTTGTCTCTGTACTATACACTGACAATGACAATTAAAATTGAATCTGAATCTGAATCTGAGTAGAAGCACTGGAGGATCCTCGGAGGCATCCATGCTGAGCTAGTTGTTTAGGCCTACTTAGCTATGCCTGAACCATACCCCTTCTAATCCTTCCATGTCCATGTACCTGTCAAAGTGTCTGATGTAGTATTTGTCCCACCTCAACCACTCCCTCTGGCAGCTCGTTCCACTCTCACTCTGTGCGGAAAAGTTGTTCCTTCTCAACGTATGCCTTGTTTTAGACTCTCCTATCCTGCGGCTGTTCAACTTAGTCGAGGCCACAAAGCATAGATTCAGCTGCACTTGGCACAAGGGTGGGGTCGAGTCATGTGCCTGGTAGTACTGCAGCGGTGCGGGTTTAATCCTGACCTCGGGTGCTGTCTATGTGGAGTTTGCCCGTTCTCCCTCTGTGTTGTCTCCGGGTGCTCTGGTTTCCTTCCACATCCCAAAGACATGCGGGTTTGTAGTGTAAATGCCATCTGTAACGTTGCCCCTAGTGTGTAGGGAGTGAATGAGAAAGTGGGATAACATAGTGTTCACTCGTGTGAGCAGGTGATCGATGGTCAGCATAGACTCGGTGGACAGAATGGCTTGCTTCCATGCGATATCTCTAATGTAACCTAAACTAAAATCCCAGCTCTAACTCTGCCTATCTGGACGTTACCACATGACCGTTGCTTCCAAGGGCACAGCCTGGTCCACATCTCCATCTCCCAATCCCCACACATTCACATCCATGTCCAAAGTCAAGTTAAACCATTTGACGTGACCCCCCCTCCAGCAGGACCCAACTCCAGGTTGGGCTCAGGCTCAGGTTGGGCTCTAACCAGGTTTGAATTTTGAATCTCAGTGGACAACAAATCCCAAGTGACCCCAGCTTTTTTTGAAAACACTACGACCTTCCTGTGGCCTTGGCTGAGGACAACGTCCATGAGATCCTTTGTTAATTCCAGGAATCTGCGGGATAATATGAAGGGGAGGCAACCCCAATGCCAACTTGAGACCCTTCACAATGGTAAACCTCATTGTTCCCTGTTACCTGAGGACATTGTGTCTGGTCAGAGTATGTTGGTGGTGCAGGATAAAGTCACCACAGTCTCCATCTACAAACTCGTATTCACATCCCATTACAGCAGCAGGAATATGGGAAACAACTAATCATGAGTAATGGTGCTCACAAAAATGAACAAGTTGTCACAAATATACCATCAGTTTCTCTCACGTCTCCAGGGAAGGAGATCTGGTATCCTCACCGGGTCAAGCCCACGTGACCAACGCACCAATGTGGTTGACTGTTCCTGTCCTCACCTTCACAGGTCTTATTTGCACGGAGTCCGGTGGATGAAGCTGATGCGTTAAACCCTGCGTTGCAGTTGCACTGGTAGGAACCCAGCGTGTTGGTACAAGTTGCGTTATGGTGACAGGGCGGGGATTTACACTCATCGATATCTGTGTAAACAGTGACAATCATTAACAACAGAATCACATTGTTTACTTGTTGTTAACCTGGTGTGATCGCCAGGACTGATCTATGTAACCAGAACCAATGTGGTGACGCTTAAATACTGCTGGAAATGTCCTTGGAAGTCAGTCGATTACTTGCCTTGGTTGCTCTAACAGCTGCTTCCAGGCATTTTTACCTTGATCAGCAAATAGGACAAGGGCTTCAGGCACTGGGAACACCACCACCCACAGGTTCCCCTCCAAGTCATGCACAACCCTATTTGGAAATACTTTGCCGGTCCTACATCATTACTGGGTCTAAATCATGGACCTCACCTTGTGAGCAACTAATATTCAGTTCCTTGAGCAGAGAAACAACCAGTTCCTCACCACCAACACACTCGCTGCTCTGGCAGAACCCACCGTTTGTAGGTCTGTACTTGTTTGAGTTTAGGTGGATGATGGGGGCATCTCAATGAAACTCACTGAAGAATGAAAGAATATGGAGAGGCTGTTTCCACTAGTGGCCAAGTCTTTGAGTTTTTTAAAGGGGAGATTGATAGCTTCTTCATTAGCACACGTGTCAGGTTTTTTGGTAGAAGGCAAGAGAATGGGGTTGAGAGGGAAAGATAGATCAGCCGTGACTGAATAGTGGTGACTGGGTGGTCCGAAAGGCCTGTTTCCGCGCTGTATCTCGAAACAAAACAAAACGTCCCAACCTTCACAGTCCTCTGCACCGATGCCAGTGGTCGCAGCTGATGCATGAAACCCTGCGACGCAGTTGCATTGGTAGGAACCTGGCGTGTTGTCACAAACCGTGTTTTTGCCACAGGGTGCGGATTTGCATTCGTCAACATCTGTGGGAACAGTGAAAACCCTTCATAATAGTAACACAGTTGTAAAATGGCGGCGGCGCAGGCACACCGCGACGCCCAGTGTCGCCCTAGAATGGGAAAAATAGCGAACTTCTGGACTTAGCGAACAAATAGGAACTTCTGGACTTCGGTTCCTGCGGCTGCAACAACTTTCTGGGCGATCTCTGTCTTCCGTCTGAGCTCATCAGAGCAACAGAGCACCCGACTGGAGACCGCCAGGTGAGTCGCGGGGTTGGAGACCGCCAACCGACCCGCGGCCCTCACCCGACCCTCGGCCCCCACCCGACCCGCGGCCCCCACCCGACCCGCGGCCCCCACCCGACCCGCGGCCCCCACCCGACCCTCGGCCCCCACCCGACCCGCGGCCCCCACCCGACCCTCGGCCCCCACCCGACCCGCGGCCCCCACCCGACCCTCGGCCCCCACCCGACCCGCGGCCCCCACCCGACCCTCGGCCCCCACCCGACCCGCGGCCCCCACCCGACCCGCGGCCCCCACCCGACCCTCGGCCCCCACCCGACCCTCGGCCCCCACCCGACCCTCGGCCCCCACCCGACCCGCGGCCCCCACCCGACCCGCGGCCCCCACCCGACCCTCGGCCCCCACCCGACCCGCGGCCCCCACCCGACCCGCGGCCCCCACCCGACCCGCGGCCCCCACCCGACCCTCGGCCCCCACCCGACCCTCGGCCCCCACCCGACCCGCGGCCCCCACCCGACCCGCGGCCCCCACCCGACCCTCGGCCCCCACCCGACCCGCGGCCCCCACCCGACCCGCGGCCCCCACCCGACCCTCGGCCCCCACCCGACCCTCGACCCCCACCCGACCCTCGACCCCCACCCGACCCGTGGCCCCCACCCGACCCTCGGCCCCCACCCGACCCGCGGCCCCCACCCGACCCGCGGCCCCCACCCGACCCGCGGCCCCCACCCGACCCTCGGCCCCCACCCGACCCGCGGCCCCCACCCGACCCGCGGCCCCCACCCGACCCTCGGCCCTCACCCGACCCTCGGCCCCCACCCGACCCTCGGCCCCCACCCGACCCGCGGCCCTCACCCGACCCTCGGCCCTCACCCGACCCTCGGCCCCCACCCGACCCTCGGCCCCCACCCGACCCTCGGCCCTCACCCGACCCTCGGCCCCCACCCGACCCTCGGCCCCCACCCGACCCGCGGCCCCCACCCGACCCGCGGCCCCCACCCGACCCTCGGCCCCCACCCGACCCGCGGCCCCCACCCGACCCGTGGCCCTCACCCGACCCGTGGCCCTCACCCGACCTCGGCGCCCAACCGACCCGCGGCCCTCACCCGACCCGCGGCCCCCACCCGACCCGTGGCCCTCACCCGACCCGTGGGCCCTCACCCGACCTCGGCGCCCAACCGACCGCGGCCCTCACCAGACTCGGCCCACACCCGACCCGCGGCCCCACCGACCCGCGGCCCCCACCGACCCTCCGGCCCCTCACCCGACCCCTCGGCCCCCACCCGACCCTCGGCCCCCAACCGACCCGCGGCCCCCACCCGACCCGCGGCCCCCACACGACCCGCGGCCCCACACGACCCGCGGCACCCACCCGACACCTCGGCCCCCACCCCGACCCGCGGCCCCACCCGACCCGTGGCCCCCACCCGACCGCGGCCCCACCCGACCCGTGGCCCTCACCCGACCCGTGGCCCTCACCCGACCTCGGCGCCCAACCGACCCGCGGCCCTCACCCGACCCGCGGCCCCCACCCGACCCGCGGCCCTCACCCGACCCGCGGCCCTCACCCGACCCGCGGCCCTCACCCGACCCGCGTCCCTCACCCGACCCGCGGCCCCCACCCGACCTCGGCGCCCAACCGACCCGCGGCCCTCACCTGACCCACGCAGCTGGAGAACACCACCCGACCCGCTGGGCTGGAGAACGCCAGGTAAACCACGGGGCTGGAGACCATCAGCAGAGCCGCGGGACTGAAGACCGCCTGCGGAGCCACGGAGACGCGGAGCAACGGAGCGGCAGAACACCAGCGCGCACCAAGCCAGCTCGGCCGACCAGAAGCACCAACAGACGGCGACTCGTACGAAAACACCGCCGGGGACGCAGAGGTGGGTTAAAGGCCAGGTTAGAACTAGCCCCACACAGGGTAGCGATTCCTAGCCTTTTCCTCGCCAACGTGCGCTCACTGGCAAACAAAATGGACGAACTCCGGCTAAGGATCACCTCCCACAACTGGATCAAGGACTGCAACATCCTGATCTTCACGGAAACTTGGCTCAACACTGACGTTCCTGACAGCGCCATCCAGCTATCGGGGCGTCATTTACTCCGATCGGACAGGACATCAGACTCCGGTAAGACCAGAGGTGGGGGTCTGTGCCTTTATGTAAATAAAGCATGGTGCACGGACTCCACCATCATCGAGAGTCACTGCTCAGCTAACCTTGAGTTCCTCTTGGTTAGATGCAGACCGTTCTATCTGCTCAGAGAGTTCACCTCCACTGTTGTGACTGCAGCCTATATCCCTCCTGATGCTAATGCCAAGCTTGCAATGAAAGAGCTGCATACTGCCATTAGCAATCAACAGACGCACAACCCCGAGGCAGCCTTCACTGTTGCGGGTGACTTCAATCACTCTAACCTGAAGACTGTACTCCCCAAATTCCACCAACATGTCTCCTTCCCCACTAGAGTAGACAAGACACTGGACAAAGTCTACACCAACATGGCTGAAGCTTACAAAGCCAACCCCCTCCCCCACCTTGGTCAGTCTGATCACGTCTCATTGTTCCTGCTCCCTAAGTACTCCCCACTCATCAGACGGGTTAAACCAACTGTGAGGACAGTTAAAGTCTGGTCAGAGGAAGCGGACTTCACACTTCAGCAATGCTTTGGAAACACTGACTGGAAGGCGTTTGCAGCCCAGGCCACCCTTGACTCCCACACGGACATTGATTCCTACACATCCTCTGTTCTGGACTTTATAAACTCCACCATCAATAGTGTCACCTCCCTCAAACAGGTGACCATATTCCCGAATCAGAAGCCATGGATGAACAGCGAGGTCAGGCTACTGCTGAAAGCACAGGACACCGCTTTCAGGTCAGGCGATGCTCGAGCCTACTGTTCAGCCAGGGCTAACCTGAAGAGGGGCATCAAGAAGGCCAAGCACTGCCATAAGCTCAGGATTGAGGAGCACTTCAACAACAACTCCGACCCCCGACGCATGTGGCAAGGCATCCAGGCCATCACGGACTACAGACCCTCCAACACCACCCCCACATCCAGCGACGCCTCCTTCCTTGAGGAGCTTAATCACTTCTATGGCCGCTTCGACAGGGACAATCTAGAGACAGCCATCAAGGCTGTGCTACCTGCCGATCACCAACCCCTCACACTCACCCCCTACGACGTATACGTGGCACTGAGTAGGACTAATGCACGTAAAGCTGCTGGCCCTGACGGCATCCCCGGGCGCGTGCTCAGGGCCTGTGCTGCGCAGCTGACAGACGTCTGGACTGACATCTTCAACCTGTCACTTGCCCAAGCAGTTGTCCCCACGTGCCTTAAAACCACCTCCATCGTGCCAGTGCCAAAACACTCCACTGCGGCAAGCCTCAACGACTTCCGCCCAGTTGCACTTACCCCCATCATCACCAAGTGCTTCGAGAGGCTGGTCCTGGCACACCTCAAAAGCTGCCTACCCCCCACACTGGATCCCTATCAGTTTGCCTACCGCAAGAACAGGAGTACGGAGGATGCCATCTCAACGGCACTTCACTCCGCCCTCTCCCACCTCGACAACAGAGACACTTACGTAAGAATGCTGTTCATCGATTACAGCTCAGCATTCAACACCATTATACCATCAAAACTGATCACCAAACTCGGTAACCTGGGCATCGACCCCTCCCTCTGCAACTGGATACTGGACTTTCTAACCAACAGACCCCAGTCTGTTAGGTTAGACAAGCACACCTCTTCAACCCTCACCCTGAACACCGGCGTTCCACAGGGTTGTGTGCTGAGCCCCCTCTTCTACTCCCTCTTCACCTATGACTGCACACCTGTACATGGTACTAACACCATCATCAAGTATGCAGATGATACAACGGTGATTGGCCTCATCAGCAACAACGATGAGTCGGCCTACAGGGAGGAGGTCCAGCACTTAGCAGCATGGTGCGCTGACAACAACCTGGCCCTTAACTCCAAGAAGACCAAGGAGCTCATTGTAGACTTCAGGAAGTCCAGGGGCGGCACGCACACCCCCATCCACATTAATGGGACGGAGGTGGAATGTGTTTCTAGCTTCAGGTTCCTGGCAGTCAACATCTCCGATGACCTCTCTTGGACCCACAATACCTCAACTCTGATCAAGAAGGCTCACCAGCGTCTCTTCCTGAGGAGACTGAAGAAGGTCCATCTGTCTCCTCAGATCCTGGTGAACCTCTACCGCTGCACCATCGAGAGCATCCTTACCAACTGCATCACAGTATGGTATGGCAACTGCTCTGTCTCCAACCAGAAGGCATTGCAGAGGGTGGTGAAAATTGCCCAACGCATCACCGGCTCCTCGCTCCCCTCCATTGAGTCTGTCCAAAGCAAGCGTTGTCTGCGGAGGGTGCTCAGCATCGCCAAGGACTGCTCTAACCCCAACCATGGACTGTTTACCCTCCTACCATCCGGGAGGCGCTACAGGTCTCTCCGTTGCCGAACCAGCAGGTCCAGGAACAGCTTCTTCCCGGCGGCTGTCACTCTAATCAACAACGTACCTCGGTGACTGCCTATCACCCGCCCCCCTCCGGACACTTATTATTATTTATTCAAATCATTTGCTATGTCGCTCTTCCAGGGAGATGCTAAATGCATTTTGTTGTCTCTGTACTGTACACTGACAATGACAATTAAAATTGAATCTGACAGTTTGTTCCCTGTTACACTCTGTAACTATTTTGATAGAATGGAGCGGCTGGGCTTGTACACTCTGGAGTTTTAGAAGGATGATAGGGTATCTTATTGAAACATATAAGATTATTCAGAGTTTGGACACGCTAGAGGCAGGAAACATGTTCCTGATGCTGGGGGCGTCCAGAACCAGGGGCCACAGTTTAAGAATAAGAGGTAAGCCATTTAGAACAGAGATGAGGAAAAACATTTTCACACAGAGGGTTGTGAATCTGTGGAATTCTCTCCCTCAGGCCAATTCTCTGGATGCTTTCAAGAGAGAGTTAGATGGAGCTCTTAAAGAAAGCTGAGTCAGAGGATATGGTGAGAAGGCAGGAACTTGGTACTGATTTTGGATGATCAGCCATGATTACAGTGAATGGCGGTGCTGGGTCGCGGGGCCGAATGGCCTACTCCTGCACCTATTGTCTATTGTCTGGATACAGCAACACACCGGCGTGTGCCTTAAACACAGAGCAGACCCTCGTTGGGACAAAGGATTAAGTGAAAGGTTGAGGGAGAAAGACAGGTGGATGGAGTTAAGGAACAGATCTTCCTGGATCAAAGGGAATTGAGGAACCAAATGGCCTTGGACAAGCCAGAAGCTGCGATGATTGCCCTCGATTCCATTGGACTGGAAGCTGTCTGTCGGTGAGAGTGGAAAGGTTGAGCAGTAACCCAGCCTTCTCTATCAGGGCAGTTGTGTAAAGAACCATGTCACGGTGTGGCTGGTGTGGGTGACATGGGGTGGTTGCAGACACAGGGTGTCCACTACTCCATTAATCTATAACGTGGCTCTGAGCCCAGTCCGGGTCTGGCCACATCTGGACCTCCGCAAATTGCTCCCCCCCCTGCACGGAACGAGAAGTGCAGGTACGGCCTTGCACCATGTGGGACCAGGGAACTGGGACTATAGTGAGCCCACCAGCTACAGCTGCTTGGACCAGTTCCCAGAGGTGGCATTGTACCGTCCCCTGCTTCCAAGGACTCTCCCCGCTCCATCGATCTGTTTCCCAGTGTTTAGTAGTGAGCTGAGCCTAGGCTGGAGCTTGGGACAGGAGTGACCACGGCAGCTAGCACTGCTGACCCGATGGGACATGTTCCTCAGCATGACACGGTCTCCATCCAAGGAACCTGGCTGGTCCATAAACTCATCTCCCAATCTCTAATATATTTAGAATGAAAAGTAAGAAAAAGGCCTATTTTGGATAGATTGAACCCAGCTGACACAACCCACCCCTACCCTATGTTATTTCTTTTGGGATTTGCACAGTGCAGCCGCCAGGAAATTATTCCTTCATTCCAGGGATCGGCAAAACAATCCTGGAGCATTCACAATCCCATTCCCAATTTGAGATTTATTCTCCACTTCATGGTGATGTGAAGACCTTACCCTTACAGATCTTCAAACCTGCGTATCTTTGAAGCGTGGGAGAGAACTGGTGTACCCGGAGAAAACCCGCGCGGTCACGGGGAGAACGTGCAAACTCCATACAGACAGCACCCAGAGTCCATCGCTGCACCATTCTGCCACTGCGATGTTCTCTGTTGCACGAGGACTCTGTTGTCTGTGAGTGTGTTGGTATGAGCCCATAGAGGTGGGCTATAGAGGCTTTACAGGACACTCACTCTGCAAAGTCCTCAACTAGTTGGGCGTTACGGGGCTGGCAAAGAAGAGGGCCATTCAATCCGCAAGCGAAGCCGCGGAGAAAGTTTGGATTAAGAGGGCTGATCCGTCGGCGGTTGCTGCTGAGACGCAAGTCGGGGTTTGATCAACCTCGGCTGGGTCGCCTGGGCGAAGGGTGTCTGATGTGAGACCCGAAACAGCCGATGACCCCAGGTGACATCACTGAGGATGCATCCCAGCGCATCTAGAAGATGTATCTTTCACACAGTGATGCAGGGTTAAAATCACAATAGTCATCTACAAAACTGGAATTCTATCCCTCTTCTCCAACGGGAATTTAGAAAAATAATCATCAGTGATAGCGCTCGTAAAATGAACAAAATGTCATGAAAACCCATTGGTTTCTCTAATCCCCTCCCTAGAAGGAAATTCGTTAATGTAACCATCTCTAGCCGACATGATCAGAGTACCAATCTCTCCCAAAGTCCTCACCTTCACAGATCTTATTTGCACGGAGTCCGATGGACGAAGCTGATGCCTGAAACCCTGTGCTGCAGTTGCACTGGTAGGAACCCAGTGTGTTGGTACAAGTTGCGTTATGGTGACAGGGCGAGGATCCACACTCATCGATATCTGTGTAAACAGTGACAACAGTGAAAACCCTTCGCAATTGTAAACGTTGTTCTCCGTTACACAAGGACTCTGGTGTCTGGCCATAGTATGTTGGTGGCACAAGGGTAAAATCAGCACAATAATCATCTCCAAAACTGGAATTTAAATCCCACCACAGTGGCGGACGTTTGGAAAACATCTAATCATCGGTAGTGATGCTCACAAAGACGAAACAAGTTGTCATGAAAACCTGATGGAATTTCTCATGTCTCCAGGGAGGAAAATCTGGTGTCATCACAAGGTCGAGGACACGTGACCAACGCACCAATGTGGTTGACTCTTAGAGTCCTCACCTTCACAGGTCTTATTTGCACGGAGTCCGATGGACGAAGCTGATGTCTGAAACCCTGCGTTGCAGTCGCACTGGTAGGAACCCAGCATGTTGTTACAAGTTGCGTTATGGTGACAGGGCGGGGATTTACACTCATCGATATCTGTGTAAACAGTGACAATCATTAACAACAGAATCACATTGTTTACTTGTTGTTAACCTGGTGTGATCGCCAGGACTGATCTATGTAACCAGAACCAATGTGGTGACGCTTAAATACTGCAGGAAATGTCCTTGGAAGTCAGTCGATTACTAGCCTTGGTTGCTCTAACAGCTGCTTCCAGGCATTTTTACCTTGATCAGCAAACAGGACAAGGGTTTCAGGCACTGGGAACACCACCAACCACAGGTTCCACTCCAAGTCATGCACAACCCTATTTGGAAATACTTTGCCGGTCCTACATCATTACTGGGTCTAAATCATGGACCTCACCTTGTGAGCAACTAATATTCAGTTCCTTGAGCAGAGAAACAACCAGTTCCTCACCACCAACACACTCGCTGCTCTGGCAGAACCCACCGTTTGTAAGTCTGTACTTGTTTGAGTTTAGGTGGATGATGGGGGCATCTCAATGAAACTTACTGAAGAATGAAAGGCCTGGATGGAAAGAATATGGAGAGGCTGTTTCCACTAGTGGCCAAGTCTTTGAGTTTTTTAAAGGGGAGATTGATAGGTTCTTCATTAGCACAAGTGTCAGGTTTTTGGGTAGAAGGCAAGAGAATGGGGTTGAGAGGGAAAGATAGATCAGCCGTGACTGAATAGTGGTGACTGGGTGGTCCGAAAGGCCTGTTTCCGCGCTGTATCTCGAAACAAAACAAAACATCCCAACCTTCACAGTCCTCTGCACCGATGCCAGTGGTCGCAGCTGATGCATGAAACCCTGCGACGCAGTTGCATTGGTAGGAACCTGGCGTGTTGACACAAAACGTGTTTTTGCCACAGGGTGCGGATTTGCATTCGTCAACATCTGTGGGAACAGTGAAAACCCTTCATAATAGTAACATAGTTTGTTCCCTGTTGCACTCTGTAACTATGTTGATAGTATGGAGCGGCTGGGCTTGTACACTCTGGAATTTGGAAGGATGATAGGGCATCTTATTGAAACATATAAGATTATTCAGAGTTTGGACACGCTAGAGGCAGGAAACATGTTCCTGATGCTGGGGGCGTCCAGAACCAGGGGCCACAGTTTAAGAATAAGAGGTAAGCCATTTAGAACAGAGATGAAGAAAAACATTTTCACACAGAGGGTTGTGAATCTGTGGAATTCTCTCCCTCAGGCCAATTCTCTGGATGCTTTCAAGAGAGAGTTAGATAGAGCTCTTTAAGAAAGCTGAGTCAGAGGATATGGTGAGAAGGCAGGAACAGGGTACTGATTGTGGATGATCAGCCAGTGAATGGCGGTGCTAGGTCGAGGGGCCGAATGGCCTACTCCTGCACCTATTGTCTATTGTCTGGATACAGCAACATACCGGCGTGTGCCTTAAACACAGAGCAGACCCTCGTTGGGACAAAGGATTAAGTGAAAGGTTGAGGGAGAAAGACAGGTGGATGGAGTTAAGGAACAGATCTTCCTGGATCAAAGGGAATTGAGGAACCAAATGGCCTTGGACAAGCCAGAAGCTGCGATGATTGCCCTCGATTCCATTGGACTGGAAGCTGTCTGTCGGTGAGAGTGGAAAGGTTGAGCAGTAACCCAGCCTTGTCTATCAGGGCAGTTGTGTAAAGAACCATGTCACGGTGTGGCTGGTGTGGGTGACATGGGGTGGTTGCAGACACAGGGTGTCCACTACTCCATTAATCTATAACGTGGCTCCGAGCCCAGACCGGGTCTGGCCACATCTGGACCTCCGCAAATTGCTCCCCCCCCTGCACGGAACGAGAAGTGCAGGTACGGCCTTGCACCATGTGGGACCAGGGAACTGGGACTATAGTGAGCCCACCAGCTACAGCTGCTTGGACCAGTTCCCAGAGGTGGCATTGTTTCCCAGTGTTTAGTAGTGAGCTGAGCCTAGGCTGGAGCTTGGGACAGGAGTGACCACGGCAGCTGGCACTGCTGACCCGATGGGACATGTTCCTCAGCATGACACTGTCTCCATCCAAGGAACCTGGTATGAGCCCATAGAGGTGGGCTGTAGAGGCTTTGCAGGACACTCACTCTGCAAAGTCCTCAACTAGTTGGGCGTTACGGGGCTGGCAAAGAAGAGGGCCATTCAATCCGCAAGCGAAGCCGCGGAGAAAGTTTGGATTAAGAGGGCTGATCCGTCGGCGGTTGCTGCTGGGACGCAAGTCGGGGTTTGATCAACCTCGGCTGGGTCGCCTGGGCGAGGGTGTCTGATGTTGTGAGACCCGAAACACCCGATGACCCCAGGTGACATCACTGAGGATGCATCCCAGCGCATCTAGAAGATGTATCTTTCACACAGTGATGCAGGGTTAAAATCACAAAAGTCATCTACAAAACTGGAATTCAATCCCTCTACTCCAACGGGAATTTAGAAAAATAATCATCAGTGATAGCGCTCGTAAAATGAACAAAATGTCATGAAAACCCATTGGTTTCTCTAATCCCCTCCCTAGAAGGAAATCCGTTAATGTAACCATCTCTAGCCGACATGATCAGAGTACCAATCTCTCCCAAAGTCCTCACCTTCACAGATCTTATTTGCACGGAGTCCGATGGACGAAGCTGATGCCTGAAACCCTGTGCTGCAGTTGCACTGGTAGGAACCCAGTGTGTTGGTACAAGTTGCGTTATGGTGACAGGGCGAGGATCCACACTCATCGATATCTGTGTAAATAGTGACAACAGTGAAAACCCTTCACAATTGTAAACGTTGTTCTCCGTTACACAAGGACTCTGGTGTCTGGCCATAGTATGTTGGTGGCACAAGGGTAAAATCAGCACAATAATCATCTCCAAAACTGGAATTTAAATCCCACCACAGTGGCGGACATTTGGAAAACATCTAATCATTGGTAGGTGGTGCTCACAAAGATGAACAAGTTGCCGTGAAAACCTGTTGGATTTTTCTCATGTCTCCAGGGAGGAAAATCTGGTGTCATCACAAGGTCGAGGGCACGTGACCAACGCGCCAATGTGGTTGACTCTTAGAGTCCTCACCTTCACAGGTCTTATTTGCACGGAGTCCGATGGACGAAGCTGATGTCTGAAACCCTGCGTTGCAGTCGCACTGGTAGGAACCCAGCATGTTGTTACAAGTTGTGTTATGGTGACAGGGCGGGGATTCACACTCATCGATATCTGTGTAAACAGTGACAATCATTAACCTGGTGAGATCACTAGGATTGGTCTCTATGACCAGAAACACCGATGTGGTGACTCTAGAATGCCGCAGGAAATATCCTTGGAAGACAGCCATTTATTTACTTGCCTTGGTTGCTCCAACAGCCCCTTCCAAACCTGTGACCATTATCACCAAGTAGGAAGAGGGCTTCAGGCACTGGGAACACCACCACCCAAACTAGTTGTCACAAATATACCATCGTTTTCTCTCACATCTCCAGGGAAGGAGATCTGGTGTCCTCACCAGGTCAAGCCCACGTGACCAATGCACCAATGTGGTTGACTCTTCCTGTCCTCACCTTCACAGGTCTTATTTGCACGGAGTCTGGTGGATGAAGCTGATGCGCTAAACCCTGCGTTGCAGTCGCACTGGTAGGAACCCAGCGTGTTGGTACAAGTTGCGTTATGGTGACAGGGCGAGGATTTACACTCATCGATATCTGGGTAAACAGTGACAATCATTAACAACAGAATCACATTGTTTACTTGTTGTTAACCTGGTGTGATCGCCAGGACTGGTCTCTGTGAACAGAAGTACCAATGTGGTGATTCTATAATGATGCCTGATGAGAGAGTGATGCACGGAGTGTGACAGAAGCTCACTCTCACATCCCTGTTGCTCTTCATCCACTCTCTGCCCGGCATGGACTTACCCCACATTATTAACCACCTCCACGGAGTCATCGTGTCACCGAGCAATATAGCACCCAAACAGACCAAGTCATCAAGTCAAGTCAAGTTTATTCGTCACATACACATACGAGATGTGCAGTGAAATGAAAAGTGGCAATGCTGGCGGACTTTGTGCAAAAAGACAAACAACCAAACAAACTACAAACCGAATCACATATTCTTTTACATATTAAATATTGTGGGCGGAAGGAAAAAGGTTCAGCAAAGTTAGTCCCTGGTGAGATAGGAGTTTACAGTCCGAATGGCCTCTGGGAAGAAACTCCTTCTCAACCTCTCCGTTCTCACAGCAAGGCAACGGAGGCGTTTGCCTGACCGTAGCAGCTGGAACAGTCCGTTGCAGGGGTGGAAGGGGTCTCCCATGATTTTATTGGCTCTGGAGTTGCACTTCCTGATGTATAGTTCCTGCAGGGGGGCGAGTGGAGTTCCCATAGTGCGTTCGGCCGAATGCACTACTCTCAACAGAGCCTTCTTGTCCTGGGCAAAGCAATTCCCAAACCAGATGGTAATATTTCCGGACAAGATGCTTTCCACAGCCGCTGAGTAGAAGCACTGGAGGATCCTCGGATCCTCGGAGGCATCCATGCTGAGCTAGTTGTTTAGGCCTACTTAGCTATGCCTGAACCATACCCCTTCTAATCCTTCCATGTCCATGTACCTGTCAAAGTGTCTGATGTAGTATTTGTCCCACCTCAACCACTCCCTCTGGCAGCTCGTTCCACTCTCACTGTGCGGAAAAGTTGTTCCTTCTCAACATATGCCTTGTTTTAGACTCTCCTATCTTGTGGCTGTTCAACTTAGTCGAGGCCACAAAGCATAGATTCAGCTGCACTTGGCACAAGGGTGGGGTCGAGTCATGTGCCTGGTAGTACTGCAGCGGTGCGGGTTTAATCCTGACCTCGGGTGCTGTCTATGTGGAGTTTGCCCGTTCTCCCTCTGTGTTGTCTCCGGGTGCTCTGGTTTCCTTCCACATCCCAAAGACATGCGGGTTTGTAATGTAAATGCCATCTGTAACGTTGCCCCTAGTGTGTAGGGAGTGAATGAGAAAGTGGGATAACATAGTGTTCACTCGTATGAGCAGGTGATCGATGGTCAGCATAGACTCGGTGGACAGAATGGCTTGCTTCCATGCTGTATCTCTAATCTAAACTAAACTAAAATCCCAGCTCTAACTCTGCCTATCTGGACGTTACCACATGACCGTTGCTTCCAAGGGCACCGCCTGGTCCACATCTCCATCTCCCAATCCACACACATTACGATCCATGGCCACACTCCGTGCATCACTCCATGTCCAATCGATGCATTCATTATTTGCATCTGGTGCAGCGGTAGAGTTGCTGCCTTACAGCGCATGCAGCGTCGGAGACTCGGGTTCGATGCCACCTACAGATGCTGTCTGCACGGAGTTTGTACGTTCTCCCTGTGACCTGTGTGGGTTTACTCCGAGATCTTTGGTTTCTTCCCACAGTCCAAAGACACAAAGGTATGTCAGTAAATTGACTTGGTCTAAGTGTAAATTGTCCCTAGTGTGTGTGTAGGATGGTGTTTGTGTGCGGGGATCGCTGGTCGGTGCGGACTCGATGGGCCGAAGGGCCTGTTTCCGCGCTGTATCTCGAAACTAAATTAAACCAAACCTTGAGATTCACTCTTCATTTTATTCTTATTGCATGTCCTTACCTTCAACTTTGCTTCTTGGACATGAACATGAAATGATAGTTGTAAACTCAGTCTTGCATTGACAGGTGTAGGATCCTGGAGTGTTGGTACACTGGAAGCCGGCTCCACATTGATTGCTTGCACATTCGTTGACATCTGTGTAAAGAGGGAAAAGTCTTCACCATCTTATCATTGTTTGCTCTGCGCTACATGTGAGGGGTGGCTATCCTGGACAGAGAGGAATCCCCTTCACCCAGGGAAGTGGTAATGGTTGCAATTCTCGCCCCTAAGGGCTGTGACTGAGCACAATGAGACTTTATGTGTTTAAGATGGAACTGCAGATGTTGTAAAATCAAAGGTACACAAAAATGCTGGAGAAACTCAGCGGGTGCAGCAGCATCTATGGAGCGAAGGAAATAGGCAACGTTTCGGGCCAAAACCCTTCTTCAGACTGATAGGGGCTGGCGGGGAGAAGGAAGGAAGAAGGGTTTCGGCCCGAAACGTTGCCTATTTCCTTCGCTCCATAGATGCTGCTGCACCCGCTGAGTTTCTCCAGCATTTTTGTGTACCAGTGATCCATAGGCTATTGGACAATGAGGTGATCTAGGGATCTGCGGGGAAAGTGGCTCTGTGGTAAAAGACCGGCCGATATCGCATTGAACGGGCAAGCAGTAATGGGGGGCCGAAGGGTCTGCTCTCGCTGCTATATGTTCTTGTATCAATCTTATGAACAAACTATGCACACATTTATACAGAAGATAGACACAAAAAGCTGGAGTAACTCAGTGGGACAAGCAGCATCTCTGGGAAGAAGGAATGGGTGACGTTTCGGGTCGAGACCCTCCTTACACACATTTATATATATATATATATATATATATATTTATATATTTATATATCTATATATTTATATATTATATATTTATATATATATATATATATATTTATATATTTATATATATATATACACTTAAATGGAAGCATTAGAAATGCACGTGTACACACACAGGCTCATTTACCCACACGTATGAACATATACATTCAGTGGCGGACTGGCCAGGGTGTCAGCTTGCCCGATGGCAAGTGGGCCCCTCATGAAGTGGGCCCCCTATATCAAGTGGGCCCCTGATGAAGTGGGCCCCCTTTGTCTCCTGGCAACCAATATTTTTAGACCCAGTCCGCCACTGTATACATTCATGAAAATCATACACCTGGCTGCTTTCCCCAGCACACAGCAATTACCTGAGGCAGTTTAGCCCTCACCTGTACACTGATTGTTGCTATTTGGATCAACTTGATAGCCTGGTTCACACTGGGTCTTCTGGGATCGAACGACCATGCAGACACCACAGCTCATGAGAACTAGAAGAAACAAAACAAAGCAGTTAGACTTTTGTTCCCCAATTTTGCACCTGAAATCAAACAACAACAACCCAATACAGGCATGAGCCCAGCAACTAAATTTAAAGTAGCACTTTCTTCCCAATAACCCTTTCTGGCTTAAGCCCTCCCTTCACCACCTCCAGTTTAAATTCCATTTGGAATATTTTGGAGGACCAAGAAACCAAGAAGAGCGTTGACATTGACAATGGGCGGTAGATGGGCTGAAGGCAATGGACTCCCATCCTGAGATGTGGAAAACGAGTCGTGGGATCGAAGGATCAACAGACAGCTGTGAGTCTGTGGAATTCTCTGCCTCAGAGGGCGGTGGAGGCTGGTTCTCTGGATGCTTTCAAGAGAAAACTAGATAGGGCTCTTAAAGATCGCGGAGTCAGGAGATATGGGGAGAAGGCCGGCACGAAGAACTGATTGGGGATGATCAGCCATGATCACATTGATTGGCGGTGCTGGCTCGAAGGGCCGAATGGCCTACTCCTGCACCTATTGTCTATTGTCTCTTGTCTATTGTCTGTGTCACTCCTTATTTTAAAACACTTCTATCAGGACTCCGCTCTACCTCCGATGTACCAGCGAAAACAGTCCACGTCTGCCCAACCTCCCCTTATGGCTACTCCAGGCAGCATACTGGCAGATTTCTTCTGCACCTCCTCAAAGGCTTCACATCCTTCCTGTAATGGGGTGACAGCAATTGCACGCAACACTCCAAATGAGGCCACACCAAAGTCCGATCAATCTGCATCATGACTCTGATACTCGATGCCCTGACCGATGAAGACAAGGTAACCATACACCATCTATACCACTCTTTCTCAGTTGGCTGCCGTCCAGTTGGGTGTGGCTGTCCGTGTTTTCACTTAAAAAAATTTTTAGTATGTTAAAATAGTGTTTTGTTTTGGAGGTCTAGTCTTTTATGTGGTGGGGGGGGGGGGGGGGGACTGCTTTTCCTAGTCCCTGCCTGGTCGGAGAGGCGGCTTTCCTCCGAGCAGCATCTTCGACCCGTCCTTGCGGCCTACCATAAGGCCTGGAGCGGCTTTTCCTGAGGGGACCGGCCAGAACCACGGCTTCGGGGGCGGCACAGCGCCGGAGCGGGTGATGCCTTGCCCGGGTCGCCGCGCTGGAACATCACATGCCGTGTCCGCCGATTGGAACATCACGGAGCTGCGGGTCTGTGGAGCGGCCAGCCGCGGGCGGCAGCGCTGTCTTTAACATCATAAACGACACGACAATCTTTCGCCGAGATCGCCGCGGTCTCCGGTAAGGAAGCGGCAGTTCCAGGTATCCCAAGCCGCTGAGAGGGTTCCCCCGACGCCGGAGCACCATCACCAGGCGAGAAGGACCAGAAATATCAGGCCCCCGACTGCGGAGGCCTAAATAGGCCCGACTATGGGTGGACAAGGGGATGGGGACTGGACTTTGTGCCTTCCCTCACAGTGGGAACCATTGTGGGGGGATGTTTTTTATGTTTAATGTTAAATTCCTTTATAATGTTATGTTGTATTCTTATTAATGTGCTGCAATGGCAACTTGAATTTCACTACACCAATTGGTGTATGTGACAATAATAGAACCTTTGAACCTACCTATTGACCGATGAAGGCATGTATAACTTATGCTTTCTTTACCACTCTGTCCACATGTGTTGCCACTTTCAGGGAGCTTTTAAATCAACCCATGTTGTCTGCTTCAGATCACCACAGGCTTACAATAAATGGCAGAGATGGTGTCCAGTGTGGGTACAATATATATTTGGCTGTTTGCTGTCTTCGAGATAAGATGTTATTGTTTGTGTAAATGTAGAAATAAGCAGCTCGATTTCACAGAACAACCTCACTGGAAAAAGTGGTTTGTTATCTAGACATCGATGACGAACATTCAATATAAAATGATTTTATGTGTTTTGGGCAGATATCTAGGTTTAGCAGTTGGCTCATATTTTCTCGAAACATTGAAGGAGGCCATTCAGCCCATCGAGTCGATGCTGGCTCTCGGAGCAATTCCACCCATTCCGACTATGTCCCTGTAACAAATCCTCTCAAAGCCCACACTCAGGACCATCTACAGCGGACAAGTAACCTACTGATCCTCACGTCTCTGGGATGTGGGTGAAAACCAGAGGAAATCCAAAGGGGCACAGGGAGAACGTACAAACTTCAATTCCTACACACTTGCCTCAACACTAATTGTTTTATGCGAAGCTAAGTCACCCGAGGAATTGCCCGTGTGAGAAGAATCTTTCCTGAGCCTTTACTCCGATCTAGGCTCTCTGGAGCTTGGCCCGAAACTATGAGCAAAGCAGGGCAGAGGTTTCATCAAACTTACTCAAACTTACTGAATCGCTGATTAGGAAAAGGGGAGATGCAACGAGACCTGGGTGTCATGGTACACCAGTCATTGAAAGTAGGCATGCAGGTGCAGCAGGCAGTGAAGAAAGTGAATGGTATGTTAGCATTCATCGAAAAAGGGTTTGAGTATAGGAGCAGGGAGGTTCTACTGCAGTTGTACAGGGTCTTGGTGAGACCACACCTGGAGTATTGTGTACAGTTTTGGTCTCCTAATCTGAGGATCCTGGGATTTCAGGACTTTCATATGAAGAAAGACTGGATAGAATCGGCTTGTACTCGCTAGAATTTAGAAGATTGAGGGGGGATCTTATAGAAACTTACAAAATTCTTAAGGGGTTGGACAGGCTAGATGCAGGAAGATAGTTCCCGATGTTGGGGAAGTCCAGAACAAGGGGTCACATTTTAAGGATAAGGGGGAAATCTTTTAGGACCGAGATGAGAAAAACATTTTTCACACAGAGAGTGGTGAATCTCTGGAATTCTCTGCCACAGAAGGTAGTTGAGGCCAGTTCATTGGTTATATTTAAGAGGGAGTTAGATGTGGCCCTTGTGGCTAAAGGGATCAGGGGGTATGGAGAGAAGGCAGGTACAGGATACTGAGTTGGATGATCAGCCATGATCATATTGAATGGCGGTGCAGGCTCAAAGGGCCGAATGGCCTACTCCTGCACCTATTTTCTATGTTTCTATGTTATAAGGCAAGTGGAGGGAAACAGAGCAGGAGAGAATATCACCAGCTAAATACAGAGTGAAGATGTACCATCACACAAGCCCAAGAAAGGGACAACACAGCTTAAATACAGAGTGAACCTGCCTCCACCATGTCCCATTAAACATCTCCTAGAACAGTGATTAAACTATCTCAGTGTCATTCACACTTGAGTCTTCATCACAAAATTTCATTCACCCTCGACTAAATTTGATTATGTTTTTGGTAATTTTCGTCTTATTCTCCTTTGTGTAGAATTTTATACAACATTTATTTTGTCACATGAGCAGATACATAAATTAACTCATTCGCCCCAAAATAATTTCATTCCCCCTTGGGTGAACCATTCACCAGTTTAAGAGGCACTGTCCTAGAACAACACGGCTTAAGTTAAGAGTGAACCTGCCTCTACAATATCCCATTAAACATCTCCAAGGACAGGGACAACATAGGCTAAATACAGAGTGAACCTGCCTCTACACTGTCCCATTAAACATGGCCTGGGGTTGGACTAATATGGGTTAAATACAGTTAAAACGACTCTATCCATCACGCATTGCTTGGGACAGGGGCAACATGTGAGTTAAGGAGTGAGTGTTTTTTCATGATCCTTCTGGAGGTTCAGCTTCATTGACCAAAAACACAGTACAGCATGTGAACAGGCCCTTCAGCCCACAATATGTGTGCAGAACATTATGCCAAGACTATCTCTTATCTAGCAACAAAGAACTGCAGATGCTGATTAATATTGCAAAAGGACACAAAGTGCTGGAGTAACTCATAGAAACGTACACATAGAAACATAGAAAATAGGCGCAGGAGGAGGCCATTCGGCCCTTCGAGCCAGCACCGCCATTCATTGTGATCATGGCTGATCGTCCCCTATCAATAACCCGTGCCTGCCTTCTCCCCATATCCCTTGACTCCACTAGCCCCTAGAGCTCTATCTAACTCAGCGGATCAGGCAGCATCACTGGAAATCTTTCGGTTTGAGAGCCTTTTTCAGACTCTGGAAAGGTCTGGAACGCTGCTCCAACCATAAATATTACCTATCCATGTCTTCCACAGATGCTGCCTGACTGGCTGACTCTGATACTCGATCCCCTGACCGATGAAGACAAGTATACCATATGCCATCTTTACCACTCTGTGAGTTCCTCCAGCACTTTGTGTTTTGCTCATGATCCCAGCATCTGCAGTTCCTTGTGTCTTCATTCAACATCAGTTTGCCAACGACAATGCTCGCTCTGATAACGCCCGACACATATCCTCATTCATCCACTCGTCGAAAAGCCCCACGGTAACTCGTTTAGACCAGGGCTGAGCTATGAAACCGTTGCCCACTCCCCCCAGCTGTGTGCACCCACCTCCCCTCCCAGCCCCCGAGTCAGGAGAGGGGGGTGAAAGGAAAGGGCTGAGGGAGGGTGGGAGGAGAGGATAGATTGGACAAGAGAGGGAGGGGACTGGGAGATGGGAAGGGTTGGATAAGTGAAGGAAGGGAGATGAGGGAAAGAGTGGGGAGCGGAAGGGAAGTATTGGAATGAATATTTACCCATTAGAGGCAAACAGCATCCCATGTTGCTGAGACCCATTCTCTGCAGCTTCACCCGCTCCTGTGTCAGCTGATTCTGAAAGCGCCAGAATTTATACACCATCTCATCTCTTCATCACATCGAGCTAATCAGCGGGGGAAGGGAAGTGAAACTCTTGTTCTCAAGGCAAGGACAACCACACTCGTATTTGTTAGGCATCTCGATTGTGTCCCAGTGTCATTTGGGCAGGAGCCCGAACGGCAGATCTGGAACAGTGCGGTAACAAGGCTTCCATCCATAGAGACACAATGACTCCACAACACACCAACACCTCCAGTTGCTCAGGAGGTGAAGGACATTCAGCATGTCTCCAATGACCCTTGCATTGGAGAAAGCATCATATCAGACCACATTGTCACTTGTCACTATGGAGTTTAGAAGGATGAGAGGATATCTTATTGAAACATATAAGATCATTAAGGTAGACAAAAATGCTGGAGAAACTCAGCGGGTGCAGCAGCATCTATGGAGCGAATGAAATAGGCAACGTTTCGGGACAAAACGTTGCCTATTTCCTTCGCTCCATAGATGCTGCTGCACCCGCTGAGTTTCTCCAGCATTTTTGTGTACCTTCGATTTTCCAGCATCTGCAGTTCCTTCTTAAACACTAAGATCATTAAGGGTTTGGACACACTAGAGGCAGGAAACATGTTCCCGATGTCGGGGGAGTCCAGAACCAGGGGCCACAGTTTAAGAATAAGGGGTAAGCCGTTTAGAACGGAGACGAGGAAAAACTTTTTCACCCAGAGAGTTGTGAATCTGTGGAATTCTCTGCCTCAGTGGAGTCCGCTTCTCTGGACACTTTCAAGAGAGTACTAGATAGGGCTCTTAAAGGAGATATGGGGAGAAGGCAGGAACGGGGTACTGATTGGGGATGATCAGCCATGATCACATTGAATGGCGGTGGTGGCTCGAAGGGCCGAATGGCCTATTCCTGCACCTATTCTCTATTGTCCATTGGTTTTTGGCAACTGTGCCACCCAAGGCAGCAAGACGTTGCAGAGAATTGTGGACACAGCCCAGTCCATCACACAAACCAGCCACCCCTCACCCACATATAACTTCAGACACTGGAATCGTGTGACCCGCACATCCCCATTAAACTTTGTCCCTCTCACAAATATTCCTATTTGAAAGTAGACAAAAATGCTGGAGAAACTCAGCGGGTGAGGCAGCATCTATGGAGCGAAGGAATAGGTGACATTTCACTCCATAGATGCTGCCTCACCCATTGAGTTTCTCCATCATTTTTGTCTACCTTCGATATTTCCAGCATCTGCAGTTCTTTCTTAAACTCTCGTATTTGATATTTCTATCCCGGGAAGATTTTCTGTCCACCCTATCAACGTATCTCAAAATGTTATATCTTTCCATCAGATCAAATTCTATCGGATTTAAGGGAGAGTTAGATAGAGCTCTAGAGGCTAGTGGAGTCAAGGGATATAGGGAGAAGGCAGGCACGGGTTATTGATAGGGGACGATCAGCCATGATCACAAGCTGGCTCAAAGGGCCGAATGGCCTCCTCCTGCACCTATTGTCTATGTTTCTATGTCCCTGATCCTATTGTGTTCCATAGAAAACAATCCGCGCCTGTCCATCCTCCCTCTAGTCAATCAATCAATCAACCTTTATTGTCATCTTGCAAGCAACAGTTGTACAGTGCAAAATGAAAAGATGTTTCCCAGGGAATAGCGGAGCATCGCACATGAAATTTAAAACATTTCACACATAATAACACTAAAAACAATCCAGTCCCTGATAGAACAGTATAAATAGTTAAAAGCAGGTTAAACACAACGTTAAAATACAATAAACCAATCATAAAAATGTCCGGGGCAGCTGATTTGAGTGGCCAGTGCCAGTTAGTAAAGTGTCCGTGCCAGCCGCAGAAATACCTCCTAATCCAAGCATCATTCTGGCAAACCTCCTCTGGGCCCTTTCCAAAGCCTCCACACACTTCATGCAATGGGATGACCAGAACTGCACGCAATACTCCAAATGCAGTCTGACCAAAGTCCTATAAAGCCATCTGGTAGACCAATATCAAAAGACTGCAGATGTTGGAATCTTGGGCAAAGAACAAAGTGCTGGAGGAACTCGGCGGGTCAGGCAGCATCTGGGGAGGGAATGGCAACATCAAACGCTGTGTTTGTTGGATCAGCCGGGGACATGGGAGCAGGGTAAATACAATGGTTTCTGCCCCAGTGAATGGGTGAATGTGAGCTCTATACTGGAGATCATGTACAGTCTCTGCCAGACATGAGAGGGGCCCTCTGCCCTCCAGGGTCACTGGTGAACATCTAATGCAGGCGGGTGTGACTAGTGTAGATGGGGCATCACGGACAAGTTGGGCCAAAGGGCCTGTTTCCGTTCAGTATGACTCTATTTGCTCATGACTCTATAGACATGGAAGAGATGCTGTGACTAGATCCAAGGCTCCTTGTGTAAGGCCAACTGCAAGGTGTCAGAAGGCAACGAGTTGAACCAAGACAGGACATACACATTGAATGGCAGAGCCTTGGGGAATGGTGTTAAACAGAGAGACCTAGTGACAACACTAGTGAAGGGAGATGAAGAGACAAATTACTTTCTTGCCTTCATTGCCCATGGCATTGAGTACATTAATTCATTCATTCATCATCATTGAAAACATTAGCGATGCAGTGGTGCTGGTTTCCAATGGGAACGGTGACGGACACACCACACATCTCTGTCCTCCAGTTCCTGCGGGAAGGGAAGGGGAGAGGTGACTTTTATGGAGGTTCATGGAATTATGAGAAACATCGGTAGGGGAGATACTCATAGTCTTTTCCCCAGGGTAGAGGAGGGGCGGGAAGAAGAAAGGAAGAGGCGGAGACAGTGGGTTGTGGGAGAGCTGGGAAGGGGAGAGGAAAGAGGGAGGAATGCAGAGAGTCTTTTACCCAGGACAGAAAAATCGAAAACCAGAGGATATCGGTTTAGGTGAGAAGGGGAAAGATTGAACTAACGTAGTTGGGGCACCTTGGTTGACATGGGCAAGTTGGGCCGAAGGGCCTGTTTCCGTGCTCTATGATTTAACGACTCTAAGAGTTCGAAGCCAACAGTGAACATTAAATGGTGTCTTCAGTAATAGTGACCGGAAAATTGGGAGCGCATTGTGAAAACAAAAATAACTTCTTTCAATAAACAAAGTTTGCAGTCCCCACCCAGTGTGACCAACAGAGACAATGAATGTCACCACAACTCTGATCAGAAGGATGTCAATGGAGATAAGCCAGCAACATGCAAGAGGTGGTGCACAAGGGCTGAGCTGAGCCGTGAATCAGTCCCCGGGGAGTCAGGGCCAGGGATACTGGGGGGTGGGGATGAGTGGCTGGCTGCACCATGGTAATGCTGACCACTCTCCCCCCCCCCGCCAGCATCTCCCGCTGATCACTGCTGGCCTCCGCACAGCTTCTGCTGGGATGGTCAGCAGCAGAGCGGGGGATCCAGAGCAGTGGGGCCCCACTCTCACACTAGTGTCTGCACGCCCTTTAGTTCCTGCTCAAGAAACTGTAGGGCGTGTCAGCAACAGCATATCAGGAGATCAGGTGTCATCTCCTGAGGCAGTGAGAAAACTAGAGCACATTAGTGCTGATGCTGGAGCACGGCTTTGTATGGTCATGATGGGCTGAATGGCCTGTTTCCATCAAAGATAGACACAAATGCTGGAGTAGCTCATAGAATTATAGAAACATAGAAAATAGGTGCAGCAGTAGGCCATTCGGCCCTTCGAGACCTGCACCGCCATTCAATATGATCATGACTGATCATCCAACTCAGTATCCTGTACCTGCCTTCTCTCCATACCCCCTGATCCCTTTAGCCACAAGGACCACATCTAACTCCCTCTTAAATATAGCCAATTAACTGGCCTCAACTACCTTCTGTGGTAGAGAGTTCCAGAGATTCACCACTCTCTGTGTGAAAAATGTTTTTCTCATCTCGGTCCTAAAGGATTTCCCCTTTATCCTTAAACTGTGACCCCTTGTCCTGGACTTCCCCAACATCGGGAACAATCTTCCTGCATCTAGCCTGTCCAACCCCCTAAGAATTTTGTAAGTTTCTATAAGATCCCCCCTCAATCTTCTAAATTCTAGCGAATACAAGCGAGTCTATCCTGTCTTTCTTCATATGAAAGTCCTGACATCCCAGGAATCAGTCTGGTGAACCTTCTCTGTACTCCCTCTAAGGCAAGAATGTCTTTCCTCAGATTTGGAGACCAAAACTGTACGCAATACTCCAGGTGTCGTCTCACCAAGCGGGACAGGCAGCATCTCTCGAGAATGGGTGGCGTTTTGGGTCGTCACCCATTCCTTCTCTCCAGAGATGCTGCCTGTTACTCCAGCATTTTGTGTCTATCTTCAGTTTAAACCAGCATCTGCAGTTCCTTCCTACACGTTAGTCCTGTTTCCATGCTGTGTGTCCCAATAACTCGCTATGACTGCAGCCAAAAGAAGAGGAGATTACAGCATATTTTACCCAGCGTAGGACCAGAGGTCATGTTTAAGGTGAGAGAGGAAAGATTTGATAGGAACCTGAGGGGCAACTTTTCCACACAGTGGGTATGTGCCAGAGGATGTAGTTGAGGCAGATAACTACACTGAAAAGACATTTAGTCCAATACATGGATAGAAAGGTTTGAAGGGATATGGGCCAAGCACGGGCAGGTGGGACTAGCGTAGATGAGGCATCTTGGTCACCATAAGCAAGTTGGGCCACAGGGCCAGTTTCTGTGCCTTAAGGGCCTGTCCCACTGCGGCGACCTAATTGGCGAGTTTGGAAGAGTTTAGGAGAGTTTGAAATAGTGTCATGTTGAAGACCTCCTTCAACCTCCTTCGACTATGTTGAAGACTAGCTTCGGGAAAATTGGACACCGAATAGTGGAGAGTGAAGACGACCTCCTTCGATCTCCTTTGACCTCCCTTCGACTATGTTGAAGACTATCTACGACTCCCTTCGATTACCTTCGACTGCCCTCGATTACCTACGACTAACATGCCGACCTACTACGACCTACTTCGACTAAACCTACGAGTAAAAAAAATGTCGAGTTTTTCCATGGCGACCTCTTTTTACTCGCGGGCATTTTTCAGCATGTTGAAAAATACGCCGCGACCTAGCTGAGGCCTCGAGTACGTGGGGACCACTCTCGAGCATGAAGGAGAGTTACAAAGACCTCCTAGGACCTCGTGTCGACCATTCTGCGAGTATGACTGAACTCACAGATCAGGTTGCCGCAGTGGGACAGCCCCTTTATGATTCTGCTGTAACAGTGTTTGCCACTTGATTTACTCCATCACTGAGGATCCCCCTCCCAACTTCATCGGGTCTCTGATTCTTCCGTTTAGACATCCAGCATGGAAACAGGACATTTGGCCCACCGAGTCCATGCTGACCATCGACTACCCATTCACATTAGTTCCACGTTATCCCACTTTCTCTACACGCTAGGGGTGAAATTTACAGAGGGCAATTAACCTACCAACCTGCACGTCTTTGGGATGTGGGAGGAAACCGGAGCACCCGGAGGAAACCCAGGCGGTCACACCATGCAGTCTGACCTGCGTGGGTTTTCTCCCAGATCTTTGATTTCCTACCACCAAAGACGTACAGGTTTGCAGGCTAATTGGCTTGGTAATATTGTAAATTGTCCCTAGTGTGTATAGGATTGTGTTAGTGTGCGGGGATTGCTGGTCGGTGCAGATTCAGTAGGCTGAAGGGCATGTTTCCGCGCTGTATCTCTAAACTAAACTGGGTGTGGTTTTAACCAAATTCCTGTCCCTGTAAGGATTTTTGTGCAATAAAATAGGGACATGTTGTGAAAATGCAGATAATCTGATCCGACTTAATGCCGTAAGATTAAAGTATTTCTCCCCATTTGGTATTGGTATGTGAACTGAGAGACAATGAAATGCTTTGTTTGCACACTATCCACTCAACTCATATCATGCACAATGTACAAATCAGTCCATTACATTAGTAGTGTGCATGAAGGAATTGCAGATGCTGTTTTAAACCAAAGATAGACACAAAAAGCTGGAGTAACTCAGCAGGGCAGGCAGCTTCTCTGGGAAAAGGAATGGGAAACGTCACCCATTCCTTACTCCACTAGAGGGCGTGGCTATAAGGTGAGGGGGAAAGTTTAATAGAGATATGTGGGACAAGTATTTTTACGGGGGCCTTGAACGAGCTGCCAGTGTTAATGATGGGGGCAGATATGATAGTGGCCTTTTAAAAGCTTTTTTTAGATAGGCACATGGACATGCAGGGAATTGAGGGATATGGATCAAGACAAGTGCAGGCAAAGGAGATTGGTTTAACTTGGCATCATGTTCGGCACAAACATCGTGTATGTCGACCCATTACCTGCCACGCTCCTTGCCTCGCCTCCTTTCCAGTTTCTTGCCCAACCCCTCCCACCCCTACATTCAAACTGAAGAAGTTTCCCGACCTGTAATGCCACCTTTCCATGTCCTCCAGAGATGCTGCATGACCCGCTGGGTTATTCAATACTTTGTCTATGTCTCGGTTTAGTTTAATGTAGAGATACAGCGCGGAAACAGGCCCTTCGGCCCACCGGGTCCGTGCCGACCAGCGAACCCCGCACGTTAACACTATCCTACACACACCAGGGCCAATTTTTACATTTACCAAGCCAATTTACCTACGTACCTGCACGTCTTTGGTGTGTGGGAGGAAACTGAAGATCTCGGAGAAAACCCGCACGGTTACGGGGAGAAAGGAAAACTCCGTACAGACAGCGCCCGTAGTCAGGATGGAACCCGGGTCTCCGGCGTGGCGCGCTGTAAGGCAGCAACTCCACCGATGCGCCACTTTGGGTAGTTTTAAAGCGGAGTTTGACAGATTCTTGATTAGAAACATAGAAACATAGAAATTAGGTGCAGGAGTAGGCCATTCGGCCCTTCGAGCCTGCACCGCCATTCAATATGATCATGGCTGATCATCCAACTCAGTATCCCGTATCTGCCTTCTCTCCATACCCTCTGATCCCCTTAGCCACAAGGGCCACATCTAACTCCCTCTTAAATATAGCCAATGAACTGGCCTCGACTACCCTCTGTGGCAGAGAGTTCCAGAGATTCACCACTCTCTGTGTGAAAAAAGTTCTTCTCATCTCGGTTTTAAAGGATTTCCCCCTTATCCTTAAGCTGTGACCCCTTGTCCTGGACTTCCCCAACATCGGGAGCAATCTTCCTGCATCTAGCCTGTCCAACCCCTTAAGAATTTTGTACGTTTCTATAAGATCCCCTCTCAATCTCCTAAATTCTAGAGAGTATAAACCAAGTCTATCCAGTCTTTCTTCATAAGACAGTCCTGACATCCCAGGAATCAGTCTGGTGAACCTTCTCTGCACTCCCTCTATGGCAATAATGTCCTTCCTCAGATTTGGAGACCAAAACTGTACGCAATACTCCAGGTGTGGTCTCACCAAGACCCTGTACAACTGCAGTAGAACCTCCCTGCTCCTATACTCAAATCCTTTTGCTATGAAAGCTAACATACCATTCGCTTTCTTTACTGCCTGCTGCACCTGCATGCCCACTTTCAATGACTGGTGTACCATGACACCCAGGTCTCGCTGCATCTCCCCTTTTCCTAGTCGGCCACCATTTAGATAATAGTCTGCTTTCCTGTTTTTGCCACCAAAATGGATAACCTCACATTTATCCACATTGTACTGCATCTGCCAAACATTTGCCCACTCACCCAGCCTATCCAAGTCACCTTGCAGTCTCCTAGCATCCTCCTCACAGCTAACACTGCCCCCCAGCTTAGTGTCATCCGCAAACTTGGAGATATTGCCTTCAATTCCCTCATCCAGATCATTAATATATATTGTAAATAGCTGGGGTCCCAGCACTGAGCCTTGCGGTACCCCACTAGTCACTGCCTGCCATTGTGAAAAGGACCCGTTTACTCCTACTCTTTGCTTCCTGTTTGCCAGCCAGTTCTCTATCCACATCAATACTGAACCCCCAATGCCGTGTGCTTTAAGTTTGTATACTAATCTCTTATGTGGGACCTTGTCGAAAGCCTTCTGGAAGTCCAGATACACCACATCCACTGGTTCTCCCCTATCCACGCTACTAGTTACATCCTCGAAAAATTCTATAAGATTCGTCAGACATGATTTACCTTTTGTAAATCCATGCTGATTTTGTCCAATGATTTCACCACTTTCCAAATGTGCTGCTATCCCATCTTTAATAACTATGTTTCTATGTTTCTATGTTTCTATGTGGTTCTCCATCGGTCTGAAGAAGGGTCTTGTGTCGAAACGTCGCCTATTCCTTCTATCCAGAGATGCTGCCTGTCCCGCTGAGTTACTCCAACATTTTGTGTCTACGGTTTAAAGCAGCACCTGCAGTTCCTTCCAGAACAAGGGGGTCACAGTTTAAAGATCCAGAACAAGGGGTCACAGTTTAAGGACAAGGGGGAAGTCTTTTAGGACGGAGATGAGAAAAACATTTTTCACACAGAGAGTCGTGAATCTGTGGAATTCTCTGCCACAGAAGGGTAGTTGCGGCCAGTTCATTGGTTATATTTAAGAGGGAGTTAGATGTGGCCCTTGTGGCTAAAAGGATCAGGGGGAATGGAGAGAAGGCAGGTACAGGATACTGAGTTGGATGATCAGCCATGATCATATTGAATGGCGGTGCAGGCTCGAAGGGCCGAATGGCCTACTCCTGCACCTATTTTCTATGTTTCTATGTTACACATTGTTCCGATGTGGTTCTATGCTGAGAAGCAGCCAGCAGTTATACAGATCACCACCAGGTGGCAGCTATGGTTTCATCAGGCACTGATGCATGTAGACCTTGCCATTCCAAATGAATTCCACAATTTTAGGTAACTTCTAACAGCCCCTCCCATTTCTCCCCCAAACCCCCCTCACTTCTGACCCTTGTCCCCAGTGCCCCACTGAATAGATAGAGTAAATGCAAGGATTCTTTTTCACAGAGTATGGGAATCAATAAACAGAGGACATAAGTTTAAGGTGAGGGGGGGAAAGATTTAATAGGAACCTGAGGGGCAACTTTTTAACACAAAGGGTGTTAGGTGTATGGAATGAGCTGCTGGAGCAGGAATTTGAGGCAGGTACTATCACAATGTTTAAGAGACATTTAGACAGGTGGAAACATAAACATAGAAAATAGGTGTAGGAGTAGGCCATTCGGCCCTTCGAGGCTGCACCTTCAATATGATCATGGATGATCAAAATCAGATCCCCATTCCCACTTTTCCCCCCATATCCTTTGATTCCGTTAGCCCTAAGAGCTAAATCTAACTCTCTCTTGAATACATCCAGTGAATTGGCATGCTGTGGCAGCGAATCCATGATCTCAGAGGATATTGAAACTAGGACAGAGTTTGACCATAAGATGTAACGTGAGGTGAGACAAATGTTATTAGATCACCAGAATAGTCTTAGAGGCACACAGTATAGAAAAATGCCATTCGGTCAACTTGTTCTTGCTGACCACAATGCCCCATCTACACTGGCCCCACCTGCCCCATATTTGCCCCATATCCCTCTAAACCTTCCTATCCATGTGCCTAGCCGTGTCTTTTGGCCGTATAATAACTTCATAAAGAGTTTACCTTAGGTAAGTTGAGTGGGTTGGGGTATTGTGAAATGATCTTTAAATGTAAGCGTGCACGAGACAGTTTGTGCAGAGCAGGTTGTGACAAGCTGGGAGTTTACAATTGCAGCTGCCTTCATGTCCAGCCTCCTCATTCACCCATAAATCATATCCAGGAGTGCCGTGGTTCATGGCTCTCTCTAGCTGTGGAGAGAGCTGTGATTGTGGCTCTCTCTCTCCTTCTCTCCCTCTCCCTACCTCCCTCCCTCTTTCCCTCCCCCATCTGCCTCTCCCCTTCCCCTCCCCTCTCCCTCTCCCTCTCCCTCTCCTCTCCCTCTCCCTCTCCCTCTCCCTCTCCCTCTCTCTCTCTCTCCCTCTCCCTCTCCCTCTCCCTCTCCCTCTCCCTCTCCCTCTCCCTCTCCCTCTCCCTCTCCCTCCCTCCCCCTCCCTCTCCCTCTCCCTCTCCCTCTCCCTCTCCCTCTCCCTCTCCCTCTCCCTCTCCCTCTCCCTCTCTCCCCCTCTCCCTCTCCCCCTCTCCCCCTCTCCCCCTCTCCCCCTCCCTCTCTCCCTCTCCCTCTCCCTCCGCCTCCTCTCCCCCTCTCCCTCTATCTCCCTCTCTCCCTCTCCCTCGCAGAGTTTAACTTATTGTCAGGTGTACCGAGGTACAGTGCAAGACTTTTTGTTGCGTGCTAACCAGTCAGTAATTCTGAGCCAGTGGAAATGTTGAACAAGTGTGTAAGTGGAGCAACCCGTACATGCACAGATAGCTCGCACACTATCTTTGTGAAAACAAAGACACAAAATGCTGGAGTAATTCAGCGGGTCAGGCAGCATCTCTGGAGAGCATGGATAGGTGACGTTTTGGGTCGGGATTCTTCTTCAGACTGTGATTCCCTCTCGCTAACGTTTTAGTGAGGCTGTTTGTTGGCTAAATGTCACCCAGGACATTGGGAGATTGGCTCCGCTCCCTCATTCATGTTGCTGGTGGGATGTATAAATCCACCGGGAATAGTAGCAGGATCTTGGATGGACATCCCAATCCCACACTGGGACAATCAGTCCACCTATGAGTCTCTCCCCGGCCACTTCCTCTTCCCCCCTCACCCATCAGGCACAGAAGTGTGAAAACACATACCTCCTGATTCAGGGACAGTTTCCGCCCAGCTGTTATCAGGCAACTGAACCATCCTACCAACAATTAAAGAGCAGTCCTGATCCTCCATTTTACTTCGGAGTCACGTGAGTGACTACGTGAAGAAGCCCGCCAGGACGCATGCGTGTCATATCGCTTTCACGCTTGCGAAACGACAGGCGGGGTGGAGCGTTCCCCCGCAGCGGTAAGTTTGAAACCGCGACCTGCAGGTAAGTGATTTACTCTGCGGTAGTTTTGTCCCCGCGCTGTTTTTACACAGGGGGGGAAGCTGGACAAAATAGTGTCCACAAGTGCTGCGAGTGAAGCTGGCTGGGGAGGACCGCGAAGTTGCGGGAGCCAGCAGCAGCTGAAGGCACAAGCCCCGTAAGGGATCAGCTGTGCCGACTTTTGGTCCCGCGCCGGCCAGAACACCACGGCCGGGCGGGAGACTATTCAGATGGGGCCGTCGACTTTTGACAAGTCGAAAACGGAGGAGGCGGGGTGGAACGACGTTCCCCCGTAGCGACAATTTAAACCCAGGACCTGCAGGTAACAGCTGCGGTCTTTTTGTGTTTCCCATGCTGATTACAGGTGGAGAAACCAACGGGCTGCGACAAAGCTGGTGAGGGAGGACCACGGAGCAGCGGGCAGCCAGCAGCAGCCAGCGGCACTCGGATCACCGATAGTGGGATCAGCTGTGCCCGATGTCGCCTCCGCACCGGCCAGATCCACGCGGCCGGGCGGTAAGGCTAGACACAAAACAAACAAGGTCGTGGACACAGAGGAGTCCAACTTTGAACAACCGCCGGCGGCCAGCGACCGAGAGCGCTGGAGCCGGATGGAGCGGTGTGTGGAGCATTTGCTCCAACGTGACAGACTCCGGGAGATGGAGTCAGGTCACTGTGGGCCCTATGATAAACCCACAGCAGTACCTCTTGAAGGGCTGCACAGTGCTTCTACCTCATCAGAGGGGAGCACTGCGGGTCAGTTCTGGGCTGACCTGGAAGACGGGTCCGCAGAAGGAAAGACAAGTGTGCAAGGGGTGCAGGGACTGAGCAAACCTGGGACCACAAAACCACCAATGCTATTGTTTGGAGGCAACCTATCGAAGCAAGTCAAGGAGCTCGATGAGGAAGCAAAAACCCTGGGACTAATAAAAGGGACTCCAACAAAAACCCACTACAGCCAAAGACAGCACCCCTACGCACCCACCAGCAGAATTGGTGAAAGCTCGAAGGCCCGGTACTCAAAACATGAGTCTTTTTAGGCCATGGCCCAGGCCGGCCTTCTTGGAAGATGCGGGGACCTCCAACACCAACCAAACCGAAAATCCAGACACCAGCGCAACAACAGCAGCGAAGAACCTACAAAAAAGAAGTAAACCTGCCACTGGTAACTATGGAGGTAGGTGGGTCTGGTTCCCTACAAAATAGAGGGAGCATGGAGGTTGGGGGGAGATTACACTCTTTTCTGAATGCATGGAGCATGTTAACAACCGATACTTACATCTTAAGCAGTATCCAGGGATATACAATAGAGTTTATACACAAGTACAGCCCTCCAGTTCAACATATACCGAACCGAATGTTTTCGTGCTTTCTGATAAAGAAAAATCAAAAGCGCAAGCTGAACTGGAGCGGCTTTACGTAAAAGGTGTAATTGAGAAAACTCAACACGAACCATTAGAATTCGTGTCCAATATATTTACCAAAAACAAAAAAGATGGTGGTTGTCGCATCATCATAGATCTGACCAAATTGAATACATTTGTACAATATATTCACTTCAAAATGGAAACCTTTGTTACTGCTAAACAATTAATTTCCAAAGGTTACTTCATGGCCAGCATCGATTTAAAAGATGCTTACTATTCAGTGCCTATACAAGGTGACCACAGATGTTACTTAAAATTCAACTGGGTGGGACAACACTGGCAGTATAAAGCACTGCCAAATGGGTTATCATCAGCCCCCAGGCTGTTCACAAAAATTTTGAAACCAGCCCTAGCGTTTCTACGTAAACGTAAACACATGGTCATGGCATATTTAGATGACATACCCATTGTGGGCAAAACTTTGGAATTGGCCAAACAAACTGTAACAGCCACAAAACAGTTATTTGAAAAACTGGGATTTATTATCCATTCAGTTAAATCTAAACTAACGCCTTCCACTACTATGGACTATTTGGGATTCACCATTGACTCAGTTCACATGTCGGTGACTCTGCCTAAGGGAAAGGCTAGAGATTTAATAGAGGCTTGCAATAACCTCATTGACATCAGCAAACCATCCATCAGATTGGTAGCAAAAGTAATTGGCAAAATGGTGGCTGCCTTTCCAGCCACACAATTTGGACCTCTACATTACCAAAACTTACAGAGAGCAAAAATACAAGCACTCAAAATTAATGCAGGTCACTTTGACATTGATTAGATGGCGGATGTGCGGGAGTGGGCGTCGTCTGTGTATGGCAGCCTGCCCGCAGTCCGTCTCTACACCTTTCTTTATTTTATTTTATTTTAAGTCATGTTAAAAAATATTAATGGAGGTCTTCTATGTGGAGGGTGGGGAAGGGGGAAACTTTATTCTTAGTCCCCTACCTGGTCGGAGAGGCAGCATCCCTCCGTGCTGTTTCTTCGCCCCGTCCTCGTGGCCTACCACCGAAAATGGAGCGGCGTTTTCCTGTCGGGACCGGCTGGGACTACAGCTTCGGCGGCGGTGGCGCAGCGCTGGGATACCAACATGGAGCAGGCGATGCCTACTGGGTCGCCGTGCGGTAAGCTCCGGAGCGCCTTGGCCGCCGACTTCCAACATTGCGGAGCTGTGGCTGCGGGCGGCGCTGGATTTGGAGCGCCGCAGAGCCAGGGATCGAGTTCGCCGGGGTCGGAGCTTCAGCCGGCGTGGCCTGAGGACTACGAGTGCCGTGGTCTCCGGTCTCCGGGAAGGGCAGACTTTTCCAAGCCGCTGAGGAATGTTTTCACCCGACGCCGATGTTCCATCTTTACGGCAAGAGGGCCCTGAAAATCATCGGACTGGCTGCACGGCCACAGATGGGCCCTGACCTCGGGTGTTTCACAGAGGAAGAGGACTTAACTCTCTGGTGCCTTTCCCCCACAGTGGAAATGTTTTGATTCTGCTGTGGGGGGATGTTTGTGTTGAACTCTATAATATGTTGTGTCCATTTTTATTCTTTTTTTGTTTAAACCTTTTTCTATGGTTTGCAATGGAACTTATTATTTAAATTATGTGAAGCACTTTGGGGTCAATGCAAGTTGACTTAAAATGTGCTATATAAATAAAGTTTACTTACTTACTATGAAACTACCAATCAAAGCTAAAATGGAACTAAAATGGTGGATAGATCTGGCTTTGTTCCAATCCAATCATTGTCAGTAACCCTTCCATGGTACTACAAACTGATGCCAGTGCACTTGGGTGGGGAGCCACCAATACCATCACCAGCTGTGGAGGTAGATGGACTGCTCAGGAGGCATCATTATTACTCACACTGGGCATAAACTACCTGGAAATGTTGGGTGTATTCCATGGCCTAAAGTCATATTGTACTGGGTCATATCACCAGCATGTTAGACTACAGATAGACAATACCACCGTGGTAGCATACATTAACCACATGGGTGGAAACTAATCGACATCATGTGACAATCTGGCTAATACAATTTGGCAATGGTGTATCCAGAGAGATATTTGGATATCAGCCACTTACCAATCAGGAAGACTAAATTTAGTGGCAGACACCAGGTCACGCAAATTTAATGAAAACACCGAATGGATGTTGAATAAAAAAGTATTTGCTGATATTACAGCAAAATATGGAACACCAGATATCGATCTATTCGCATCCAGACTTAACCACCAGTTATCAAATTATGTTTCATGGGAACCAGACCCTGGGGCAGCGGCGACAGATGCATTTTCGCTGCATTGGGGGGGAAATTGTTTATTTACGCATTCCCTCCTTTCTGCCTCATCAGTCGGGTATTAAGGAAAATACAACAAGACTCTGCGTCTGGTATTTTGGTAGTACCCGATTGGCCTACTCAACCATGGTTCCCAGTGGTATTAAACATGGTATTAGAACCATGTATCACCATCCCACATAGACCAGATTTATTGCTACATCCCGTAACAAGGGATAGCCACCCATGCCATAAACATTTGAACTTATTAATTTGTAGAGTTTAAAAACACCTCTACTACAACTGGGACTGACGGACCGAACAGTGAACATGATCTCGGCGGCCCAAAGACAGTCAACCAAAAAAAACAAAACAGTATCTGGTCTATATCAGGAAGTGGGAGATGTACTGCCATAAAAACAACATCACCTACAGAGACATGAACATCCCGTCTGTTCTGGAATATTTGGCAGGCCTCCACTATGATGAGGGGCTCAGTTACAGTGCCATCAACTGCGCCAGAAGTGCCCTATCGACTTACCTATGGCAGGGGACAGAGCGTTACTCTGTTGGGACTCACCCACTGGTAACAAAACTTATGAGGGGAATTTTTAATACTAATCCCCCAAGAACTAGGTACTCCCAAATATGGGATGTAAGCATTGTCCTGAAGATGCTCAGGAATTGGTCTCCAGCAACAGCTCTGTCCCTACACAGACTGACATTAAAAACAGTCATGCTAATGGCATTGGTCACGGCACAGAGGGTACAGTCACTGCATAAACTAAGACTGGACAACATGACTTCCTCAACAGAAAATATTACGTTTCATATCTATGAATTAGTAAAGCAGAACAGACAGGGATCAGCAGGCCTCAATATACAATTTAGGTCATACCCAACAGATGACCGTCTCTGTATAGTAAGACATCTGTCGTTATACATGGAGACAACGAAAATCCTAAGAGGCAATGAGAAGGCACTTTTGGTCAGCCACAAGCAACCACACAAAAGAGTGACGGTCCAGACCATCTCAAGATGGCTGAAACAGGTGCTAACACAGGCTGGGGTGGATACTAATATTTTAAATCTCATTCCACCAGGGCTGCAGCTACATCGGCAGCGATACAGTTGGATGTACCAATGGACCAAATCCTCAAGGCAGCAGGATGGTCTGGGGAAAAAACATTCCAATTATTTTACAACAAACCAGTAATGAAACCTGGAACGTTTGCAGAAACAATTTTAAGTTCTGTAAATTAATTTAAACCCATAAAAAGGGGTTATAATTTTGTGTTAACAAATTTTATGATTTCAATGTCGAATTCATGTCCAAATTATGTTAACACAATTCCTCCTACAGTCATCAAGGCAGACGTGATGCATGGACTCGTTTCCACGGCATGAAATCACAGAGCTTTAAAATCTTCACGTAGTCACTCACGTGACTCCGAAGTAAAATAGTAAGATTAAACGAGAACTTACCAGTTTGAAGTTTGATCTGTATTTATGAGGAGTTACGATGAGGGATTACGTGCCCTCCGCTCCCACCCTTGATCATATACTTAACTGGTATCTCTTCTCTAATCTTACTCTGTTTAGTCATTACAGTTATCTGTGATTTCACACCGCTGCTTTGAAGAATCACACGCATGCGTCCTGGCGGGCTTCTTCACGTAATCCCTCATCGTAACTCCTCATAAAATACAGATCAAACTTCAAACTGGTAAGTTCTCGTTTAATCTTACTAATCTACCTCATTGGAGACCCTCAGACCAAAGATCCACTAGCGAGCAAGATAGTCCACTCGACGAAAAAGACCATGGGCAGATTCATGGGTAATTTTCGGCCCCATTTCCGTAACCGGCTTCTGTCTCCGCACCAAAGATCCCGTAGCGGAGCAAAGATACTAGTGCGGAGATGGAAGCCAGTTACGGAAACATCCTCGTAAAAATAAAAGTTATTTGGTAAAAATCTGCTACTCATTTTCAGAATTTTTATTTAATTAACACAAACTGTTCCCCCGCAACGTTGATTACACTGCGAGTCGGGTCGGGTCGGGTCGGGTTACTGAAATGGATGAAAAAAAGGCCCACGTTCCGCTCTGTTGCACGTCAGCCCATTGCATTTAGCAGGAGTGGTCTATCTTGCTCCGCTATAGGATCTTGCCTCAGACTACCTTTTATTGGACTTTACTGGACTTTATCTTGCACTCAACATTATTCCCATTATCATGTGTTTGTACACTGTCGATGGATGCATTGTATTCATGTCTTGTCTTTCCGCTGACTAGTTCACACGAAACAAAACTCTTTTTACTCTACCTTAGTACACATGACAATGAATTAAACTAACTACACAAAACCTTCAGCATGGCGCTGCTTATCACACCTTGGATCAGGTGCCTGAGTACAATTTGCAGCCTCCACTCTCTGACTCAAAGATGATAATCATCGAGCTATCAAAATGCGGAAACAAAGAACTGCAGGTGCTGATTTACCAGGTGCTGGAGTAATACAATGGAGAACATGGATAGGTGCATGAGTTACGCCAGCATTTTGTCCCTTCTCATCAATTGGTACACTAACTAGAAATGTACTGGTAACATCCTGTCCCGTATCATCCCGATCTGGTTTGGGAACAGCTCTGCCCAGGACAGGAAGGCTCTGCAGAGAGTAGTGCGTTCGGCCGAGCGCACCATGGGAACTACACGCGCCCCCCCTGCAGGACCTATACACCAGGAGGTGCAGGTCCAGAGCCAGCAAGATCATGAAGGACCCCAACCACCCCAGCAACGGACTGTTCCAGCTGCTACGGTCAGGAAAACGCCACGGTGTCACGCTGCGCAAACAGAGAGGGTGAGACGGAGTTTCTACCAACAGGCCATCAGGACTGTAAACTCTTATCTCACCAGGGAATAATTTACTGTTGTGTTGTGTCTTTAATTTTCTAAGATATTAATACTGATTCTGTTCTATTCTGTTCTGTAGTTGTATGCACAATCTGCAGGCATTGGCACTTTCATTTCACTGCACATCTTGTATGTGTATGTGACAAATAAACTTGACTTGACTTGAAATGTTTGCAAATTGGACGCGTTGCTGGGGCATCTTGGTTAGCATGGATGAGTTGGGCTGAAGGGCCTGTTCCGTGCTTTATGACTATGACTTGTCTATATCTGCACCGCCTCCTGCATTAAAGGCCCTCCGGCTCCTGGGGGCTCTGGTCCTCGATGCTTTTCCCTGTCTCCAGCTACCAGAGCAACACTGGGATCCTGAGCTGAACTTTCAATCATTTGAATCACTGTTTGAATCAATGCCAATTCTCCATATCCTGCCATTTGCTGTGTGCCGACAGTCTCACACTAATTGAGATGCTATGCTATGAGTTGGGAGTTGCCCGCGCCAATTTAATACATTTCCCTCAGGCTCCTTAGCTTGCCAGGATTAGTTTATATCCTCGCCCAATTAAGTGAAAGTTCTGGATGGTCCAGACGGCTCTTTCACAGATCCCTGCTTCAAATCCTTCGCTCTCCTCTGGTGTCGTTTAGGGCACCACGCTGGCGTAGTGCTAGAGCTTCTGTCTTACAGTGGAAAACATGGAAAAATAGAAAATAGGTGCAGGAGTAGGCCATTCGGCCCTTCGAGCCAGCACCACCATTCAATATGATCATGGCTGATCATCCAAAATCAGTGCCCTGTTTTGGCTTTTTCCCCATATCGCTTGATTCCTTTAGCCCTAAGAGCTAAATCTAACTCTCTCTTTCTTCTTCTTCTTCTTCTTCTTCTTCTTCTTCTTCTTCTTCTTCTTCTTCTTCTTTCATGTGGCGTGCACAGCCTAAAGTTGTTGGACAACTTGTTCTATTTGATCTTCCGTTTGTGCACGTCGAGTTGATTGAATTAGTCGAAACAGGGTGGACCACGTGAAGGTTGCAATCTTCCACCCCTAACTCTCTCCTGAAAACAGGGTTCAATCCTGACTATGGCCGCTGTCTGTACGGAGTTTGCACGTTCTCCCTGTGACTGCGTGGGTTTTCCCCAGGTGCCCCTGGCTTCCTCCCACACTCCCAGGACGTGCAGGTTTGTAGGTTAATGGGCTTCGGTAAAGATTGTAAATTGTCCCTAGCGAGTGCAGGATAGTGCTCGCTGGTCGGCGCGGACTTGTTGGGCCGAAGGGCCTGTTTCTGCAATGTATCTCTACACTAAACTCTGAACTAAAACTAGGACTGAGGGAAGTGCCGTTGGTTAGATGAGATGTTGATCTGAGGCCCGGATTTACGTATAGGTTTCACAGGCTTAAGCCTAGTGCCTCGAGATCTAGGGGACACATGGACCGCTCAAACCAGTTTCTCCTCTCAGGAAGATGGTTCCACCACAGCGCCACTTTCTTCTGACCCACATTTACCTTGATTAATATTTTTAAATCTTTCCATCAAAGTTTTTGAATAAACTCGGAGACTCAGCCTACACTGCCATAGGTGGGGAATTCTAAAGACCCACCAGCCTGAGTGGACAACTTTTCTCACCTCTGCCTGTAATGACTGACCCCTTATTTTGAGACTACGATCCTCGATTCTGCGTAGGAAGGAACTGCAGATGCCGGTTTAAACCGAAGATAGCTGGGAGTAATTCAGCAGGTCAGACAGAATCCATGGAGGGGTGACGTTTCGGGTCGAGACCCTTCTTCAGACTGATGTGGGGTAGGGAGGACGCATTAGTCTGAAGAAGGGTCTCGACCCGAAACGTCACCTATTCCTCCTCTCCATAGAAACATAAAAACATAGAAAAATAGGTACAGAAGTAGGCCATTCGGCCCTTCGAGCCTGCACGGCCATTCAATATGATCATGGCTGATCATCCAACTCAGTATCCTGTACCTGCCCTCTCTCCATATCCTCTGATCCCTTTAGACACAAAGGCCACATCTAACTCCCTCTTAAATATAGCCAATGAATTGGCCTCAACTACCTTCTGTGGCAGAGAATTCCACAGATTCGCCACTCTCTGTGTGAAAACAAGTTTTCTCATCTCGGTCCTAAAATACTTCCCCCTTATCCTTAAACAGTGACCTCTTGTTCTGGACTTCCCCAACATCGGGAACAACCTTCTTGCATCTAGCCTGTCCAACCCCTTAAGAATTTTGTAAGTTTCTATAAGATTCTGCCTCATAGATGCTGCCTCACCCGCTGGGTTTCACCAGCATTTTTGTCTACCTTCGATTTTTCCTGCATCTGCAGTTCCTTCTTAAACGTTAGTTCTGACACGTTGTCCCATTTTATGTATTGTGCCCATTGTTTAGCAGCCTCGTGGCAGATTATGTTAATTGACAGCAGGTAATGAAAGTTGATCCATTTCACTTTGGGCAAGTCGACACACAGCAGCAACCAGGTGTCGTTAAGGCAGATAGACACCATGCCCATTGATCACCGCCCCAGCTTGAAGCGTGTAATTGGACTCAGCACTTATTACAGATTCACAATGACTCCTGGAATTCTGAAATAACTCTGCGTCTTGTCATCAAACAGAGTCTTCTCCCATCTCTGCCTCTGCTTGTTGCCTCTACCCAGCCTCTCTCCCTCCCACAACTTTATCCCAGTCCTTCAGGTGTCTGCATTCTGCTTCTCTCTGTCTCGCCCTCCTGTCTGCACGCTCTCTATCTCCATATGCTTTTTCTCTCAGTCTCTTTCTTCTAGTTTGCATCATTTTCAGTCTCTTTCTCTCCCTCTCGCTCTCTCTTTCTGTGCATGTGTGTGTGTGTGTGTGTGTGCGCGTATGTGTGTATGCTTTTGTACACGTGTGTCTGTGTGTACGTGTTTGTGTGCATGCTTGTGCGTGCATGTGTATGTATGTGCATGTGTGCACATGTTTATGTATGTATGGGTGCATGTATGTGTGAGTACTTGTGTGTATGCATATGTGCATATTTGTGTATGCATGTGATCGTGTATATATGCCTGGGTGTGTTTGACTCTGTGACTCTCTCTCTCTCACTTTCTCATTCTGTCACTCTCTCCCTCCTTTGATTTTTTATTTTCTCCAGTTTTATTTTCCCCGTCCTCATGTTTCATCCAACTTTCTCTCTTCTTTTATCTGCACAGCTCACACTTCTCAGTCACTGCCGCTCCCTAATGCCACGCCTTTCAGCATCTCAGCAACTATTGTGCCCCCTCTCTACCTCTCTCTCTGTGCTGTGTTTGTTGTCCTCTCTCATTAGAGTGCTCAGCTTTATGCTGAGAGGGGCCAAGGTTAAAGGGGGTGTGCGCGGCAAGTTTTTATACACAGAGGGTGCGCGCTGCCGGGGGTGGTGGCGGAGGCAGATACGATAGTGCGGTTATAAGGACAGCATAGTGGCGCAGTGGTAGTGTAGCTGCCTCATCACAGAGCCAGGGTCATGGGTTCGATCCTGATCATTGGTGCTGCTGTACAGGGTTTGTATATTCTCCCTGTGATACAGCGTGGAAACTTTGCTCCACTCAACTTAAAGCTCCGACATGTAGTAGTCTTTGATATCTCCACCCTGTGAATGGAATCCTTTCCTCGTTGTCCTGTTATCTTGTCTGTGGAATTCTCTGCCTCAGAGGGCGGTGGAGGCCGATTCTCTAGATACTTTCAAGAGAGAGCTAGATAGGGCTCTTAAAGATAGTGGAGTCAGGGGATAAGGGGAGAAGGCAGGAACGGGGCACTGATTGGGGGTGATCAGCCATGATCACATTGAATGGCAGTGCTGGCTCGAAGGGCCGAATGGCCTACTCCTGCACCTATTGTCTATTGTCTATTAAAAGGCTTTTGGATGGGCATGTGGATATGGAGGGAATGGAGGGATATGGATCAAATGCAAGCAGAGGAGGTTAGTTGATCTAGGCATCATGTTCAGCACGGACATTGTGGGCCGAGTGGCCTGTTCTATCTTGTGACAAGTTGTGGGTGACCTTCAACTACCTTGTGGTGGTTTGGTTCAACAGAGTGGGTTTATCTGCCACTGTAGAGTCAGCTGCTGTTTCGTGGTCTGTAATGAAGTGAATACTAGTCCAGGCATGTACAAGATCCTTGAAGTACTACAGTCAACTAGATTTAGTTTATGCCTATTCATTAGAATTGGAACCTCCATTACTAATGTTTAAATGTTTAGAAATACATTGTGTGCATGTTTGCGTGTGCATTTGTGCATGTATGTGTGTGCATGTGTGCACATATTTGTGTGTATGTGCATGTTTGCACATACTTGTATGTGTGTGTGTGTGTAGGCGCATGTACGTGTGTGTTTGCCCTTTAGCCCACCGAGTCCACGCCGACCATCGATCACCCGTTCACACTAGTTCTGTGTTATCCCACTTGCTCATCCACTCCCTGCACACTAGGGGCTAATTAACCTGCAAACCCGCTCGTCTTTGGGACGTGGGAGGAAACCGGGGCACCCGGAGGAAACCCACGGAGTGACTGAAAGAACCTGCAAACGTGCAGACTCCACACAGACAGCACCCGAGGTTAGGATCGAACCTGGGACCCTGACGCTGTGAGGCAGTAGCTCTACCAGCTGTGCCACTGTGCTGCCCTTGCTAGGTTTTAAATGTCAGCCCTATTCAATTAAACAACTGAAAACAAATAGCCCCCAACATATCACATTGCATGAAGAAGGGTTTCGGCCCGAAACGTCGCCTATTTCCTTTGCTCCATAGATGCTGCTGCACCCGCTGAGTTTCCCCAGCAATTTTGTGTACCTATCACATTGCATCTTTATTTATGTCTCCAAATCACAAGTCCATTAATCACTCCAACTCGTGGACATTAATTGGATCACAATGATCATAGGCCGGCTCGGTGGCTCAGCGGTAGAGTTGCTGCCTCACAGCGCCAGGGACCCAGGTTCCACTCTGACTACAGGTGCTGTCTGTACGGAGTTTGCACGTTCTCCCTATAACCATGTGGGTTTCCTCCGGGTGCTCCGGTTTCCTCCCACATGTACAGGTTTGTAGGCTAATTGCCTTGGTGTAAATGTAAAATTGTCCCTAGTGTGTGTCGGGTAGTGTTAGTGTGCGGGGATCGCTGGTCAGCACTGACTCGATGGGCCGAAGGGCCTGTTTCCGCGCTGTATCTCGAAACTAAACTAAACAGCAAATATGCTTCAGGTGAAGGTTCATTGGAACACTTTGAAAAGGGAATTAAATATATACTTTAGAAGAGAAAGTTCTGTGTGCCTGAGAGGAACGAGATAAGGAGCAGAACTAGTGAGACTCATTCACTGAGCGAGTGCAGGCATGAAGAGCTGAGGAGACCTGCCTCTGATTCAGTGGGTAAACATTCACACTATGTATGCATTCCCCATGTCAGCTAAGACTCGACTTTTCGACAAGTTCCAGCAGCAGTTTACTGTCAATGTAAAAACGGAACATTCAAAACTGCACTCACCCTTGAACTGATTAACCCTTCACTTTCCAGAAGGGCGCGGTGGGTGGTGCAGCGGGTAGAACCGCTGCCTCACAGCGCCACAGATCCCGACCTCGGCTGCAGTCTGTGTGGGGAGTTTGCATGTCCTCCCTGTGAACACGTGTGTTTCCTCTCACACCCCCAAAGATATGCGGGTTTGTAGGCTAATTGGCCCTCTGTACATAGAAACATAGAAACATAGAAATTAGGTGCAGGAGTAGGCCATTCGGCCCTTCGAGCCTGCACCGCCATTCAATATGATCATGGCTGATCATCCAACTCAGTATCCCGTACCTGCCTTCTCTCCATACCCTCTGATCCCCTTAGCCACAAGGGCCACATCTAACTCCCTCTTAAATATAGCCAATGAACTGGCCTCGACTACCCTCTGTGGCAGGGAGTTCCAGAGATTCACCACTCTCTGTGTGAAAAAAGTTCTTCTCATCTCGGTTTTAAAGGATTTCCCCCTTATCCTTAAGCTGTGACCCCTTGTCCTGGACTTCCCCAACATCGGGAGCAATCTTCCTGCATCTAGCCTGTCCAACCCCTTAAGAATTTTGTAAGTTTCTATAAGATCCCCTCTCAATCTCCTAAATTCTAGAAAGTATAAACCAAGTCTATCCAGTCTTTCTTCATAAGACAGTCCTGACATCCCAGGAATCAGTCTGGTGAACCTTCTCTGCACTCCCTCTAGGGCAATAATGTCCTTCCTCAGATTTGGAGACCAAAACTGTACGCAATACTCCAGGTGTGGTCTCACCAAAACCCTGTACAACTGCAGTAGAACCTCCCTGCTCCTATACTCAAATCCTTTTGCTATGAAAGCTAACATACCATTCGCTTTCTTCACTGCCTGCTGCACCTGCATGCCCACTTTCAATGACTGGTGTACCATGACACCCAGGTCTCGCTGCATCTCCCCTTTTCCTAGTCGGCCACCATTTAGATAATAGTCTGCTTTCCTGTTTTTGCCACCAAAATGGATAACCTCACATTTATCCACATTATACTGCATCTGCCAAACATTTGCCCACTCACTCCAGCCTATCCAAGTCACCTTGCAGTCTCCTAGCATCCTCCTCACAGCTAACACTGCCCCCCAGCTTAGTGTCATCCGCAAACTTGGAGATATTGCCTTCAATTCCCTCATCCAGATCATTAATATATATTGTAAATAGCTGGGGTCCCAGCACTGAGCCTTGCGGTACCCCACTAGTCACTGCCTGCCATTGTGAAAAGGACCCGTTTACTCCTACTCTGTGCTTGCTGTTTGCCAGCCAGTTCTCTATCCACATCAATACTGAACCCCCAATGCCGTGTGCTTTAAGTTTGTATACTAATCTCTTATGTGGGACCTTGTCGAAAGCCTTCTGGAAGTCCAGATACACCACATCCACTGGTTCTCCCCTATCCACGCTACTGGTTACATCCTCGAAAAATTCTATAAGATTCGTCAGACATGATTTACCTTTTGTAAATCCATGCTGACTTTGTCCAATGATTTCACCACTTTCCAAATGTGCTGCTATCCCATCTTTAATAACTGACTCTAGTAGTTTCCCCACTACCGATGTTAGACTAACTGGTCTGTAATTCCCCGTTTTCTCTCTCCCTCCCTTCTTAAAAAGTGGGGTTACGTTTGCTACCCGCCAATCCTCAGGAACTACTCCAGAATCTAAAGAGTTTTGAAAGATTATTACTAATGCATCCACTATTTCTGGAGCTACTTCCTTAAGTACTCTGGGATGCAGCCTATCTGGCCCTGGGGATTTATCGGCCTTTAATCCATTCAATTTACCCAACACCACTTCCCGGCTAACCTGGATTTCACTCAATTCCTCCAACTCCTTTGACCCGCGGTCCCCTGTCATTTCCGGCAGATTATTTATGTCTTCCTTAGTGAAGACGGAACCAAAGTAGTTATTCAATTGGTCCGCCATATCCTTGTTCCCCATGATCAACTCACCTGTTTCTGACTGCAAGGGACCTACATTTGTTTTAACTAATCTCTTTCTTTTCACATATCTATAAAAACTTTTGCAGTCAGTTTTTATGTTCCCTGCCAGTTTTCTTTCATAATCTATTTTTTCTTTACTAATGAAGCCCTTTGTCCTCCTCTGCTGGTCTCTGAATTTCTCCCAGTCCTCCGGTATGCTGCTTTTTCTGGCTAATTTGTACGCATCATCCTTCGCTTTGATACTATCCCTGATTTCCCTTGTTATCCACGGATGCTACTACCTTCCCTGATTTATTCTTTTGCCAACTGGGATGAACAATTTTTGTAGTTCATCCATGCAGTCTTTAAATGTCTTCCATTGCATATCCACCGTCAACCCTTTTAGAATTAATTGCCAGTCAATCTTGGCCAATTCACGTCTCATACCCTCAAAGTTACCTTTCTTTAAGTTCAGAACCATTGTTTCTGAATTAACAATGTCACTCTCCATCCTAATGGGCTCTCCATCCTTCAATAGGCTAATTGGCCCTCTGTACATCGCCCCTAGTGTGTAGGGAGTGGGATAACACAGAACTAGTGTGAACGGGTGATCGATGGCCAGCATGGACCCGGTGGGCCGAAGGGCCTGTTTCCACGCTGTATCTTTCAATCAATCAATCAAACCCCCTTACCAAAATCATTAAAAAAAGACACAAATTTCTGGAGTAACTCAGCGGGTCAGACAGCATCTCTGGAGAATATAAATAGGTGATGTTTCGGGTCGGGACTAATAGGTGATGCTTTCAAGAGAGAGTTAGATAGAACTCTTAGAGAAGGCGGAGTTAAGGGATATGGGGAGAAGGCAGGAACGGGGTACTGATTGTGGATGATCAGCCATGATCACATTGAATGGCGGTGCTGTCTCGAAGGGCCGAATGGCCTACTCCTGCACCTATTGTCTATTGTCTATTGGAACCCTTTTTTTAGACTTTGAAGTCTTAGAAGACTTTGATGATAGACGCAAAAAGCTGGAGTAACTCAGCGAGTCAGGCAGCATCTCTGGAGAAAACAAATAGGTGATGTTTCGGGTCGAGAGACTTCTTCAGACTGAAGAAGGGCCTCAACCCAAAATGTCACCTATTCCTTTCCTCCATGGATTCTGTCTGACCTGCTGAGTTACTCCCAGCATCTGCAGTTCCTTCCTAGCGAATTGTCCCAGTGAACTCCACCTTAAGGTATTTAAGAAGGAACTGCAGATGCTGGAAAACCGAAGGTACACAAAAATGCTGGAGAAACTCAGCGGGTGCAGCAGCATCTATGGAGCGAAGGAAATAGGCAATGTTTCGGGCCGAAACCCTTCTTCAGACCTTAAGGTAGATCTGCACTGAACTATCCCTTGTGTCTGTTGTAACTTGGCCTTTGTTTGAAGATTTCTTTTTAACCAAAATAATTTTTTCAATTATTTACAATAATATGTACAGTACGAAATAAATCAAAACAACCCACCACCATAATACAGGTCAAACAAATATTCTTCTATACGAAATATACTAATTATACGACTATATCACCATCCTTATTAAGGATACATTCCACCCCCCAGCGGTCTCGGGAAAACTTGGCCTTTGTTGGGCAAGATGGCGTTCACCTCATTTTTATTTATTTTTTATTTTTATTTTTTTCAATCAAAAATATTTATTCAAATATTAAAATAGTATTTACAATACAATAAAACAAAACACCACTATAATACAAGACAAACAAATATGCTAAGCAACTGCTAAACAACTATATTGCAATCCTTGTCCAGCATACGTTCAACCCCCCTTGGTGCCCAGTGGACGCGGAACTCCCTCAGGGTGCCCGTAGACAGGGCGTATTCCCTTTCCATCCGCACCCGTGTCATGGACGTATCCCCAGAAAGGGGGCAGGCAGCCGGCTCGGGTAGAGCCCTCCACCGCCTGGTGCCTTGACTCGCGGATGGCCAGCTTGGACGGCGTTTGCCTCATGGTGGGGAGTTCTAGCTCTATACTCTACACTCACACCTCTTGATCATCAGGGCACTAGATCAGATTCAGTCCAGAGCGACCACCTTCATCAAGGGTTGACCCTCCAGAGAGGAGCTGAGACAAATCTTATCAGACACGGAGTGAGCTCCCTCAACGCCTCCACAGTCGTTACCATGATGCTTGAGAAGTGGGACTTTAGGCTTTCCGAGATAGAGCGTGGGAAACAGGCCCTTCGGCCCACCGAGTCTCATGCTTTCATGCCCTATGCTCACGTTGTACCTTTTAATCCATTCACTCGATCAGTTATTTGGGCGTAGGAAGGAACTGCAGACGCTGGTTTAAACCGAAGTGAGATGGTGAGAATGAGCGCAGACGTTGAGCCCCACAAGATGACTTTGAAAAAAAAAGAAAAAAGAAGAAAAAAAAAGAAAGAGAAAAGAAAAAAAAAAAAGATGACTTTGAAGCTGGCCCTATGTGGGTGGGGGAGGATTGGTTGGGTGGCCATGCTTTGTAAAAAAGGTAGTGCTTCAGCTGCTTCAGTTGCTTCTGTGCATTAGCTCATAGTTGCATTCTGCACTGAGTCAGGGCATGATTAGACTTGGTGTTCTTTGGCTTTGGATATTCAAACGTGACCCAATGCCCAAACATGGAAGCAGCAGCAGTAGACGTGATCCGTCCCACATAGCCGTCAAACGTGCAGGGACGATCAGAGAGGAGCAGGTCCACCTGAGAGAGACAGTGGACACCAGCCATTCATTTTTTAAATTTCAATATAGACTTTATTCGAGAATTAAATATATACAATACACGATCCTTACAATACTCCATCCGACATTCTCGGAGGCTATACATACATACATACAATACAGTTTCACAATTTGGTGAGGGGCAGGGTGGGGGGCAGGCCACCAACAGCAAGCGCTGGTTGCCCCGTTACCCACCTTCATGAAGTGAGCCCAGCTGACGTTGACGCTCCGCGCTTCGTCGGGAATCTCCCCGCACCGGAGACTGACGTGCGGAATGATGGCCTGTACGCCGTGCCTGATGGGAGAGGGGAGACGAGGGAGTGGCCGGGGTGAGACTGGACCTTGATGATGCTGGTGGCGTTGGCGAGGCAGCGTGAGGTGTAGATGGAGTCAATAACTTACACATTGATCATTCACAGATCGTTGATGGACAGAGGGTCCATCTGGACATTCTCGGAGGCTATACATACATACAATACAGTTTCCCCAAATCACAATTTCACACCACACCCTTGCCACTCATGTGGCCCACTGTCATGGGATCCCTTCCCTTATTTTGAGGGGCGTCACTACCACACCCTGCCCCCCATGTTCAGCAGCAGAAGGAATCCTCCTCCACCGAGCCTTGGCGTTGGCTGCACCGAGCTTCAGCCAGGCAACATGGTTGACACAAACAGTAAGGCCCTGTACTGTTCTATGAAATGTCCAATTGGACTCTCCTGTCCCTCTCTTCCACCCGGTATGGTTCTAACCAAAGATCCTATAGCGGAGCAGGATCTTTGGTTCTAACTATTTGTTTACCTGCCCACATACTCGTAATACTGGCTTGACAGTAATACGAGCCTTGCCTGGGCAAAGGCTGCAAATGAGCCTGAGCCAGTACAACCCAATGCTCTGTGCCTTGGAGTAAGGACTGATGCACTACATTCATGCATGAATCTGATAGAGGGGGGCTTATAAACTGCCAAATGATCGATCAATTGTTTGATCGAAAGATCGGTCGATCAATTGATTGATTTCTTTCTTTATAATTGTGGATTGTTTTGCATACCACAGCCAAGGTATGCAAAGAGTGGCCACATAAAGGACGTTGACAAAGTTACAAAATATTTATCCCCAATGGTCCCTCATTGTTCTAAGTAGCCCCCACCACGCCATGTTCCTCTTTGTTTAGTTTAGTTTAGAGACACAGCACAGAAACAGGCCCTTCGGCCCACTGAGTCCGTGCCGACCAGCGATCCCCGTACACAACCACTATCCTACCCACCCGGGACAATTTACAATTCACCGAAACCAATTAACCTACAAACATGCACGTCTTTGGAATGCGGGAGGAAACTGGAACACCCGGAGAAAACCCACTCGGTCACGGAGAGAACGTTCAAACTCCGTACAGACAGCGCCCTTAGTCAGGATCGAACCCTGGTCTCTTGCTCAGTAAAGCCCCTGTCCCACTTAGGAAACCTGAACGGAAACCTCTGGAGACTTTGTGCCCCACCCAAGGTTTCCGTGTGGTTCCCGGAGGTTTTTGTCAGTCTCCCTACCTGCTTCCACTACCTGCAACCTCCGTCAACCACCTGCAACCTCCGGGAACCGCACGGAAACCTTGGGTGGGGCGCAAAGTCTCCAGAGGTTTCCATTCAGGTTTCCTAAGTGGGACAGGGGCATTAAGGCAGCAACTCTAGCGCTGTGCCACTGTGCCGCCCCTATCAAATTTTATTTACGCCTCTTTGTTCTCGGAGGCTCTTCCCCACGCTGGGTTCCTCTTTTGTTCTCAAAGATAGTCACAAAATGCTGAAGTAACTCAGCGGGACAGGCAGCATCTCTGGAGAGGAGGAATGGGTGACGTTTCGGGTCGAGGCCCTTCTTCGGTCTAAGAGTCCTCTTTGTTCTCGGTAGCCGGGACCTTTGGCAGAGTTTGTTCTGGTGGGACGTGGGGGGCAGTGTGTGTTCCTGACCCCAGCCGTGGTCTGTGGGAGGGTCTATTGTGACCGGGGTGGTAGTGGGTGAGTGTGCTTCCTGCACAGATGTGATCGATATGTGAGTCAGCGTCTGTGGTGAGTCGGAAGATGTGCTGACAGGCCTCTGCATTCCTTCCTCCCAGCGACGGGTGGGACGGCTAGAATAACAAACAAAAATCCAGTCAACTCTACCTCCCGGCTAGTCTCCTGAAACGTGTCGATTCCCGCTGAGGGTGTGAATCCACAAAGCATGGGAGAATCACAGACACCTCCACCACACACACACACAGAGACACACACACACACACACACACACACAGAGACACACACAGAGACACACACAGAGACACACACACACACACACACACACACACACACACACACACACACACACACACACACACACACACACACACACACACACACACACACACACACACATACACACATGCACACACATACACATAGACACACACACATACACACACAGACACACACAAATACAACACACACACACACACACCCACACCCACACATAGACATCTCCCTCATGCCCACACACCGTGTCACCCACACATACATCCCAACTTGTCACATACAAGCACACAGGTACGCTTAAATCACCTGCTTCAATGACTACATACTGTGGCATTTAAACCCACCATAATGCAATACCACAAGAGAGTGGTTGAGGGGGGAATCAAATCTTGCCTCAGGAATGACCTTGTTGCTTCAGCTTGCCCGTGGCGACTCAGGGCCACAACAGACACTGTCTCACTGGCTCCTCTCTCTGCTCGGGACCAGTGAAGGGCCACACGGCTGTTGTTCATTGACTACAGCGCTGCGTTCAACACCATCACCCCCTCCAAACTCACCACCAGAACCTGGACCTCGATACCTCCCTGGATCCTCGACCTCCCCATCGAGAGACCTCGGTAACCGGGATCAGGAACATCTTCTTGAAGATAGACGCAAAGTGCTGGAGTAGCTCAGCGGGATAGGCAGCATGTGTAGGGAGAGGGAATGGGTGACGTTTGGGGTCGAGACCCTTCTGCAGACTGAGCATCTTGTCTCTGACCATTAATGCAGTTGCATTCCAGGGCTGCATGCCTGTGCCTCTGCTGCACCCTCTTTACATGCATGACCCCTTGGTTAAGCAAAGCTCCAGTGTCACCGACATATTTGCTGACTGCACCACTATGGTTGGCTGTAATACGGGTGGTGAGGAGTCAGTGTATCGGAGAGAGATAGAACCGCAGCTGCACAGGTGGACTATCTCCTGGGCAGGTATCTGAACACTTGGACACTTGGACAGGCACGGTGGTGCAGCGATAGAGTTGCTGCCTTACAGCGCCAGAAACCCGGGTCCCATCCCGACTATGGGTGCGATCTGTATGGAGTTTGTACGTACGTTCTCCTAGTGACCTGCGTGGGTTTCCTCCGGGTGCTCCGGTTTCCTCCAACACTCCAAAAGACGTACAGGTTCGTAGGTTATTTGGGTTGTGAATCGTAAATTGTCCCTAGTGTGTGTAGGATATTGCTAATGTACGGGGTGATTGTCGGTCAATGCTGACTCAGTGGGGAGAAGGACCAGTTTGGTGCTGTATCTCTCAAGTCTGAAAAAAGGGGAACCTCTTCGCTGATACTCAGCTGTTAGCCAGCATGTGTGGAGAAAGAAAGAATAGATAACATCTGAGGTTGAGGCAACTGAATATCTCGGAGAAAACCCACACAGGTCACAGGGAGAATGTACAAACTCTGTACAGACAGCAGCAGTAGTCAGGATTGAACCCGGGTACCTGGCTTTGTAAGGCAGCACCTCTACCGCCCCTTATTCATGTGTCTGCCTCAATGTCTCTTAAACACAGAGATTGTATCTGAATCACTACCTGCCTGGTAGCATGTTCCAAATATCAAATACTCTCTGTGCAATGAAGCTTATGCTTCAGATCTTGTTCCCTGCTTTTCTTTCAACACATCATATCTGCCATCTTTTGGTCAATTTGCATAACCCATCTTTAGATTTGCACATTCATTGTGCTTTTGCCTAACCTGTTACCCCACCTCTCTTGGTATCACCTGCTGGTATCACCAAACTGGAATGGGTTACACTTAGTTTCTTCGTTCTCAGGTAACTCGTTGAGGTAGATTACAGCAAACTGCCGTCCAAGGTTAGAGCCCTGTGGCGTCTCACCTGTCCACCTTGCTGGCTTGCATACAACGCTTCAATCTTCACTCAGGACTTCCGCTTGTTCAGCAGCCCATTGTCCATGGGGACCTAAGATAGACACAAAATGCTCGAGTAATGGGCCTGGCCCACTTGGCGATTGTTTAGGCAATTGCCGGTGACTGTCAGAGTCAAGTCAAGTCAATTTTATTTCTAGAGCACATTTAAAAACAGCTCTCATTGACCAAAGTGCTTTACATCAGTGCAGGTACTAACGTGCTACATACAGTTGTATATAGATCTAACATTACATATATAAATACATACATACAGTGCTCCCTCAGAGGACCTCAAGAAAGGCTTGTGAGTAGAAATAAGTTTTAAGTCTCGACTTAAAAGTTGATGGAGGGGGCAGTTCTGATGGGAAGAGGGATGCTGTTCCACAGTCTAGGAGCTGCAACCACAAAGGCGCGGTCGCCCCTGAGCTTATGCCTGGACCGCGGGATGGTCAGTAACCCCAAGTGGGCCGATCTGAGGGACCTGGAGGTGGTGTGGTGGGAAAGCAGATTTTGGATGTAGGTGGGGGCAAGCCCGTTAAGGGCTTTGTAAACAAAAGGAAGGAGCTTGACTATTGTCATAGTCATAGCAGGTCGCCGAAAAACCGGCGACAACCTACGTCACCCTGGCAACTTCCTCCGACAGCCCCAACGTCAGGAGAAGTCAAGCTACGCTCATTGTAGTCAAACCCACTGTCGGCGAGAGATCTTCAGCATGTTGAAAATTTAGCGGCAACCAGAAAGACGCTACGAGTTTTTGCCCGACTGAGGGGACGACTCCCAGCGATCACCGCCGAACATGTGGCGATAAACCAGTCGCCTGTAGTTCCCTAAAAAAATGGCCTAAGTGGGACAGGCCCATAACTCAGCAGAACAGGCAGCATCGCTGGAGATAAGGAATGGGTGACTTTTCAGGTCGAGACCTGTATTCAGACTCTTCCCTGCATACTTGGTCTCTTATGTTTAAAGAGAACCTATTTCTAACAGCCCTGTTCAGCAGCAAAATAAAGCATGTAACCCCTCTCTCCCACTAATCACACAATCCCTAAATTAGACTGTTTGCTGCAAGTAGAATACTTTTTGATTAATAGAATATAGAATACTTAGTTCCTCCAGTTTATTGTCCCCCCCCCCTCTTTTTACTTTCAGTCTGAAGAAGGATTCCGACCTGAAACGTCAATAGACAATAGACAATAGGTGCAGGAGTAGGCCATTCGGCCCTTCGAGCCAGCACCGCCATTCAATGTGATCATGGCTGATCATCCCCAATCAGTACCCCATTCCTGCCTTCTCCCCATATCCCCTGACTCCGCTATCTTTAAGAGCCCTATCTAGCTCTCTCCTGAAAGTGTCCAGAGAACCGGCCTCTGAGGCAGAGAATTCCACAGACTCACAACTCTCTGTGAGAAAAAGTGTTTCCCCGTCTCCGTGCTAAATTGCTTCCCCTTATTCTTAAATTGTGGCCCCTGGTTCTGGACCCCCAACATCGGGAACATGTTTCCTGCCTCTAGCGTGTCCAAACCCTTAATAATCTTATATGTTTCAATAAGATATCCTCTCATCCTTCTAAACTCCACAGTGTACAAGTTGCTCCATTCTCTCAGCATATGACAGTCCTGCCATCCCGGGAATTAACCTTGTAAACCTACGCTGCACTTCCTCAATAGCAAGAATGTCCTTCCTCAAATTAGAGGACCAAAACTGCACACAATACTCCAGGTGTGGTCTCACTATGGCCCTGTACAACTGCAGAAGGACCTCTTTGCTCCTATACTCAACTCCTCTGGTTATAAAGGCCAACATGCCATTCGCTTTCTTCACTACCTGCTGAACCTGCATCACCAATACTTTTTCTACAGGGATGCTGCCTGACCTGCTGGGTTACTTAAGTTACTCCAGCATTTTGTGTCTATCTTCAGTAGAACACTAACATCCCACTTAAAACCATGGTAGCAAGAAATAATGAGGGTGTATGAGAATCACCTTCTCATTTACACATTCAACCACACACACACACACACACACACATATATAACACACATGCACACACACACATACACACACATATATAACACCCACGCACACATATACACACATATATAACACACACGCACACACACATATGCACACACACATATATAACACGCACACACACGTATAGCACGCACACATAATACACATAATACACATTCATATCACACACAAAACACACACGCATAACATGGTATGAATGTGCACACCTCCAGATTCAGGGACAGTTTCTTCCCAGCTGTTATCAGGCAACTGAACCATCCTACCACAACTAGAGAGCGGTCCTGAACTACTATCTACCTCATTGGTGACCCTCGGACTATCTTTGATCGGACTTGGTACACATGACAATAAACTAAACTGAATCTAAAATTGAAACTAAAACTGTGCGTAAATACACACACAGAGCACACATGCGCGCATACATACACACACAGAGCACACATGCGCGCATACACACTTAAGCTCACACATGCACAAGCACACGCGCTCATGCACACTCGCAGGCACATACGCACACACATGCATGCACACAAAAAACACACACACAAACACTGACCTGAACACACACATGCACGCACACACATCCTCGCACACACAAACACTGACCTGAACACACACACACACACACAAACACTGGCCTGAACACAAACACTGACCTGAACACACACACACACACACAGTAGATGCGTATGTGTGTGTATATGTATGCGTATATGTATGTATAAGTATGCACACACACACACACACACACACACACACACACACACACACACACACACACACACACACACACACACACACACACACACACACACACACACACACACACACACACACACACACACACACACAGAGTAGATGCTGGAAAATCGAAGAAGGCTTTCGGGCCAAAACATTGCCTATCTCCTTCGCTCCATAGATGCTGCTGCACCCGCTGAGTTTCTCCAGCATTTTTGTGTACCACACATGCACATACATGCGCGCAGTAAAAATGTCAAAGCATAAGGTCACACACAAACACAAGTGTCCAAGCAGACCTACATAAGTTGACCAAAACTCAATCGCAACTCAATTACCCCATATACAAATAATGCCTGATGTTTGCTTCAGTCACAGTGAAATTGTTATTGAGACATCAAACCCCAGAAAATAATCTGTGATTAGGCAACACAGCTCAAAACGTTTCTCAAATAGACTTGCACCTGGAGGCTTCTATTCAAAGGGCATGCATTCTCAGTCAGTTCTGTGAGAACAATGGTTTGTGCTGTTTCCCATCCACCTGGTTCCTGAGCGAACATGTCCTGGGGCTTAAGTGCCCAACCCAGTGAATATTTTCCCTCTGCTCAATATACAGTTGCCTTCAGCAAAACACAAAACACTATTACAACACAGAGGAACTAGCAGCAAATGATACTTCGGGTCTGGACCCTTCTTCAGACTGAATTTACTGGAGTTTAGAAGGATGAGGGGAAATCTTATGGAAACATATAAAATTATAAAAAGACTGGACAAGCTAGATGCAGGAAATATGTTCCCAATGTTGGGCGAGTCCAGAACCAGGGGCCACAGTCTTAGAATAAAGGGCAGGCCATTTAAGACTGAGGTGAGGAAACACGTTTCCACCCAGGGAATTGTCTATTTGTGGAATTCCCTACCACAGAGGGCAGTGGAGGCCAAATCACTGGATGGATTTAAGAGAGAGTTAGATAGAGCTCTAAGGGCTAGTGGAATCAAGGGATATGGGGAGAAGGCAGGCACGGGTTATTGATTGGGGACGATCAGCCATGATCACAATGAATGGCGGTGCTGGTTCGAAGGGCCGAATGGCCTCCTCCTGCACCTATTATCTATGTTTCTATGTTTCTATGAATGAGAAAAGTCCCGACTCATAAAGCGTTTAGTTTAGTTTAATTCAGTCTGAAGAAGGGTCTCGACCCGAAACGCCACCCATTCCTTCTCTTCAGAGACGCTGCCTGTCCCGCTGAGTTACTCCAGCACTTTGTGTCTATCTAAACTAAACAATTCTAAACAAAAAGGTGAACACACACACCTCCAGATTCAGGGACGGCTTCTTCCCAGCTGTTATCAAGCAACTGAACCATCCTATCACCAACCAGAGGGTGTTTCTGACATCCTGTCTAACTGATTGGAGAACTTCGGGCTATCTTTAGTTAGACATTACTGGACTTTATTTAGCATTTAATGCCATTCCCTTTATCCTGTATCTGTACACTGTGGACGGCTTGATTGCAAACATACAGGAGAAACTCAGCGGGTGAGGCAGCATCTATGGAGCGAAGGAAATAGGCAACGTTTCGTCCCGAAACGTTGCCTATTTCCTTCGCTCCATAGATGCTGCCTCATCCGCTGAGCTTCTCCAGCATTTTTGTCTACCTTCGATTTTCCAGCATCTGCAGTTCCTTCTTAAACATTGATTGTAATCATGTATAGTCTATCTGCTGACTGGATAGCATGCAATAAAGAGGTTTTCTCGGTACCTGTGAACTAAACTAAATTGATGGAGTCTGAAGAAGGGTTCCGAGCCGAAACGTCACCCATCCATTTTCCACCAGAGATGCTGCCTGACCCGCTGAGTTACTCCAGAACTTTGTGTCTATCTATAGATTGGAGTCAATGGTGGGGAGTCTGGGTCTGTGTGTTGGACGGGTCTACACCCATTGGAGATTTGGAGCTCTGAGAGTAGATGAAATCTTAGCTTACCTTGTTACTGAGCAGTGGGACAGCATTGTTCCAACGCATTCAATCATCCCAGTGCTTACCCGTGCCTGGACTTGCAGTATTCGTTAGCTCAAGTGCTGATTGTGCTTTGCATTTCTGTAGCCAGCAGGCTTGGATGCAGCTGCTTTTTTGGGTTGCTTTTGTGCTAATATAGTAATATCCTGCAACTAGGACCTGGTGATTAATGGATTGTAAATTCAGAGGCAAGGGTGCGGCTCAACTTGTGCCAGAGATCCTGTAGATACAGAATTCGTTAACTGCCACTCCCTGCCAAATCTCACATACTTCCCTGCTCTCTCTGTCTCTCTCTCTCTCTGTCCCTCTCTCTGTCCCCCTCTCTCTCTCTCTGACTTCACACACTCTCTCTCTCCTTTATATCTTCCTCTCTCCAATCTGCAGCAGCCGGGTCCACCGTAGAGGCTATTCAATGGCGCAGCGCCAGAGACATGGGTTCGATCCTAACTTCAGGCGCTGTCTGTACGGAGTTTGCACGTTCTCCCTGCGAACACGTAGGTTTCCTTAAGGTGCTCTAGTTTCCTACCACATCCCAAAGACGTGCGGGTTTGTAGCTTAATTGGCCATCTTGTACATCCTCCCTAGTGTGTGAGTGGATGGGAAAGTGGGAAAGATGGAAAATGATCAGTGGTCAGAGTGGACTCTGGGGCCTGTTTCCATGTCGTATCTTTCAATCAATTAAATTAATCAATCATGGACAGCACGGTGGTAGAGTTGTTGCCTCACAGCGCCAGAGACCCGGGTTCGATCCTGACTACGGGTGCTGTCTGTACGGAGTTTGTACGTACTGCCCGTGATCTGTGTGGGTTTTGGACTGTTTGTGTCTTTTTTTTTTTGAGGCAAAGGAACTACAGAGGTGAAGTCTTCATTTTTTTTTTTTTTTTTAATATTTTATTTTATTAGAAGTAAGTACAGTCATATGGCACCAAAGTGCCTAATATATATTTTCATAATACATTTTATGTACAACTTCTTTTTTTTTTTATTACATTGAAAAAAGATTAGAATAAGAAAAAGAAGTTAGATAGTAAAGGATAGAAAGATGTGAAATATATAGTGTGTGAAGAAAGAAAACAAGTAAATGAAGAAAGTTGAGAGAGAAAATAGAGAAAAGAAAATAAAATAAAAAAGAAAAGGAGATCATTATTTATAATCTTGACCAACCCTCGTCCAGTCCTGAAACAGTTATTTTTTTACAATTGTGTTGCACCATATGATTCCAAAAAAACGACGAATGGTCTTCATTTTTAACGCACCTCAGGTGAGATTTGAACCAGCAACCCCTAGTATTTTCGCCAGGCCCAGCACTATCACATAATCCGTGTGGATTAATGATTAGTTTGCGTCTTGCATTAGATTCTCTAACTGACACTCTGACTGATGGTCGACTGGACTTGTATCCTCTGGAATTTGCAAGGATGAGAGGGTATCTTATAGAAACATATAAAATTCTTAAAGGATTGGACAGGCTAGATGCAGGAAAAAAATCCCTATTTTGGAGGCGTCCAGAGCCAGGGGTCACAGTTTAGGAATAAGGGGTCGGCCATTTAGGACTGAGATGAGGAAATACTTCTTCACCCAGAAAGTTGTGAATCTGTGGAATTCTCTGTCACAGAAGACAGTGGAGGCCAATTCACTGGGTGTTTTCAAGAGAGAGTTAGATTTGGCTCTCAGGGCTAAAGGAATCAGGGGATATGGGGGAAAAAAGCAGGAACGGGGTACTGATTTTAGATGATCAGCCATGATCACATTGAATGGTGGTGCTGGCTCGAAGGGCCAAATGGCCTACTCCTGCACCTATTTTACTATGATTCTATGCAGAAGGTTTGCCTGAATCCTGAAGAGTAAGGTTTCTACACGTACAAACAATCTTAAACTGTCAACCCAGCCCAATTAAAACAATTGCTATATGTGTGACCTCAGGTTCTTTATACTGAAGGCAGATAAATTAAACCAGAAATGCACAGAAACATAGAAACATAGATAGAAACATAGAAAATAGATGCAGGAGTAGGCCATTCGGCCCTTCGAGCCTGCACCGCCATTCGATATGATCATGGCTGATCATCCAATTCAGTATCCCACCCCTGCCTTCTCTCCATACCCCCTGATCCCTTTAGCCACGGGCCATTCAGCCCAACTGGTCATAATTCACATCAACCATTATATATGCAAATACTTCATGCCAAGTTTGTAGTTCTTGTTTAGTTTAGATACAGTGCAGAAACAGGCCCTTCGGCCCACCGAATCCGCACCGACCAGCGATCCCCGCACACGAACACTATCCTACACACACCAGGGACAATTAACAATTTTACAAAATCAACTTTCGTGACCCATGTCTCGGAACTACATGAAATTCTGCACAGATTTCGATTAAATATAATTGAGAAGGAAGGGGTGAGGTGGTGAGGGGGGTGGGGGTGAAGGGTTGGAGGTGAGAAAACGACTTGAAAAATGACAGGTACACAAAAAAGCTGGAGAAACTCAGCGGGTGCAGCAGCATCTATGGAGCGAAGGAAATAGGCAACGTTTCGGGCCGAAACCCTGCTTGATGCCTGTCGGGAATATGAAATGTGTAGGAAGGAACTGCAGATGCTGGTTTACACCGAAGATAGACGCAAAATGCTGGAGTAAAACTTAGCGAAACAGGCAACATCTCTGATGGTGGATTTCGGCCAGAAACATCACCTATTCCTTCTCTCCAGAGATGCTGCTGCCTGTCCCGCTGAGTTACTCCAGCATTTTATGTGTCTATCCTCTGGGGGGGGGGGGGGGGGGGGGGGGGGGGGAATGATTCTGGGGGAAAGATTCTGGTCAACCTAAGGGACACAAAAAAGCTGGAGAAACTCAGCGGGTCAGGCATCATCATCTCTGGAGAGAAGGAATAGGTGATGTTTCTGGATCCTCCCGACTCTCCCCACCCAGGTTCTGTCCTATCAATTGCTCCCACCACCTCCCCGCACCGCTCCTCCCTGCAGGCTTCGATCCAATGAAGGGTGGAGGTGGGAGGGGAGAGGGAGATGCAGGTGTATAAAGGCAAGAGCAGGGCGGTGGCGATACTTCACTCGGGATTCAACGCGTCTGGGTTTTGTGTTTTGCTTTCAACGCATCTCTTCTCGCTCTATCTCTCGCAAGCTCCAACCGTGTCCATGGCTAGTCGCATTCACAGATATGCTCAAAGCGCAGTCACCCCTTCGAGGAGTGGCCGGTCTAGCAGTAGCAGGACATTCACGGTGCAATCCAGGGGATCCGGCGGTGGATGGGCTTCGGGTGGCCGCAGCATGGGCGGTGGTGGTGGTGTTGGTGGTGGGTATGGCTTGTCCAGTGCGATGGGCATGGGCATAGGCAGTGGCTATAGCGGTGGCATGGCCATTGGTAGCGGTAGCGGTATCAGCTCATCATCCTTCATGAGTGGGGGCATGGGGCTGGTCGGCAACGAGAAGAACGCCATGCAGAACCTGAACGACCGCCTGGCTAACTACCTCGCCAAGGTCCAGCAGTTGGAACAATCCAACAAGGAACTGGAGATTCAAATCCGCGAGTTTGCATCCAGCAACACCATCGATGGCTTCGACTGGTCGAAGTATGACCAGATCATCCCTCCGCTGCAATCCCAGGTATGTGGCGATTCTTAGATAGACACAACCGGCCGGAGTTAACCAGCAGGCAGCATCTCCCCACCTGCCCACGTCCCGCTCCCCCAGGGGTCGAGTCTTGTCCCACATCCCAGGTCGATCACACATTTGCACCAACCAGCGTCCGCGGGTCCTTGTTTCAACAGCAAAGGTCCAACATTGGACACCACAAAGACACGAAATGCTAGAGTAATGGAAACATAGAAAATAGGTGCAGGAGGAGGCCATTCGGCCCTTCGAGCCTGCACCCCCATTCGATATGATCATGGCTGATCATCCAACTCAGTATCCTGTACCTGCCTTCTCTCCATACCCCCTGATCCCTTTTGCCACAAGGGCCACATCTAACTCCCTCTTAAATATAGCCAATGAACTGTGGCCTCAACTACCTTCTGTGGCAGAGAATTCCACAGATTCACCACTCTCTGTGTGAAAAATGATTTTCTCATCTCGGTCCTAAAATACTTCCCTCTTATCCTTAAACTGTGACCCCCTAGTTCTGGACTTCCCCAAGGTTCCCGGAGGTTTTTGTCAGTCTCCCTTCCTGCTTCCACTACCTGCAACCTCCGGGAACTGCACGGAAACCTTGGGTGGGGCACAAAGTCTCCAGAGGTTTCCGTTCAGGTTTCCTAAGTGGGACAGGGGCAGTACTCAGCGGGACAGGCAGTATCTCAGGAGAGAAGGAATGGGTGATGTTTCAGGCCAAGACTCTTCTTTGGTCAACAAGAAAAGTCACCCATTCCTTCTCTCCAGAGCTGTCCAGTTCAGTTTATTGCCACGTGTACCGAGGTACAGTGAAACACTTTTTCTTTTAGTCAGCAGAAAGACAATACAGAATTACAATCGATTGTTTAAGAAGGAACTGCAGATGCTGGAAAATCGAAGGTACACAAAAATGCTGGAGAAACTCAGCGGGTGCAGCAGCATCTATGGAGCGAAGGAGATAGGCAACGTTTCAGGCTGAAACCCTTCGGCTATCCACAGTGTACAGATACATGATAGGGGAATAACATTTAGTGCAAGGTAAACCAGCAAAGTCCGATCAAGGATAGTCCGAGGGTCACCAATGAGGTAGATAGTAGTTCAGGACTGCTCTCTGCTTGTGGTAGGATGATTCAGTTGCCTGATAACAGCTGGGAAGAATTTGACCCTGAATATGTTTGGGTGCGTTTTCACACTTCTATACCTTTAGCCCGATGGGAGAGGGGAGAAAAGGGAGTGGCCAGGGTGTGACTCGCCCTTGATTATGCTGCTGGCCTTGCCGGGGCAGCGTGAGGTGTCAATGGAAGGGAAGTTGGTTTGTGTAGGAAGGAACTGCAGACGCTGGTTTAAACCGAAGATAGCCAGAAAAAGAAGGATTCTCTGGAGAGAAGGAATGGGTGACGTTTCAGGTCGAGACCCATCTTCAGACTGGTTTGTGTGATGGTCTGGGCTGCCATTCCAAAGACGGGCGGGGTTGCAGGTTAGATTGCCCCTGGTGCGTAGGGAGTGGATGAGAAAGTGGGATTTGAATTTGAATTTGAATTGATTTTATTAGAGGCAGTGCATATTAATGAACATTTGCATGTAATATGCAAGATTGTAGCCAGTAGCTAATTTCCATCTTTAGTCCCAACACAAGGTAAACACATCCCAAACAAGGTAAAAACAAAAGACAAAAACAAAAACAAAACAAACAATAAATTAAAAAAGTAGCAATAATTTTTTCCTATATCATATTACCTATATCATATTACCATATGATAATTTTAAGGTAGATTATGATTGTAATTTTGATTTTGCAGTAACCATGTTTTTAGATGTTTGGTAAATGAGGTAAGGGTTGGCAGATCCCGTATGACGTATGGTATCGTGTTCCAGGTCTGCGATGCTCGATATGAAAATACTGACTGCCCAAAGACACTTTTCCTAAACGGAACTATACAATCACCCCTGGAGGCTGCTCTTGTCGACCTATTTGTGTTTTTCTTTATGAAGTCCTTTAACGGAGGTGGGGATAGTCTACGGAAGATTTTGTAAACCAAAATCGAGTCCGAATATTTTATTAGCATAGCATAGAACAGTGCGAATGGGTGATCGATGGTCGGCGTGGACACAGTGGGTTGAAATGCCTGTTTCCATGCTGTGTCTTTCAATCAATCATTCAAACATCAATACTAAAGCATTTTAAAGGACACGCAGTCACAGAGTGCTGGAGTAACTCAGCAGGTCAGGCAGCATCTCTGGAGAACGTGGATAGGTTTAAGTTCTGATGAAGGGTCCCAGCGCAAAACATCGCCTGTCCATGTTCTCCGGAGTTGCTGTCTGACCGGTTCAGTTGAGTTTAGAGATACAGTGCAGAAACAGTCCCTTCGGCCCAACGAGTCAATGCCGACCAGCGAGTGTGGGGGGGAACCGGAGATCTCCGAGAAAACCCACGCAGGTCACAGGGAGAACGTGCAAACTCTGTACAGACAGCACCCGTAGTCAGGATCGAACCCGGGTCGCTGGCGCTGTAAGACAGCAACTCTACCGCTGCGCCACCGTGCGGAGTTACTCCAGCACTTTGAGTATTTTTTTTTGCAGTAAGATTTGCATAATCTTTGCATAGGGCCTCGCCCCATTGTCCGTCTACAGTAACTGCTCCTGATGTGGGAATCTCCTGTTTTATCTGCAACAAGCTTTAGATTTCTTGTGCAACTTTCGACGTTTTTCTTCCTTTAAGCATTATATTTTTGTTTTTTCCACCAAAATGAGCAGCACCACCATGTCCCAGTTGGTACTCCAACCCAATATCTGTGCCAATTCCATCTGTTTAGTTTAGTGTATAGATTCAGCGCCGAAACAGGCCCTTCGGCCCACCGGGTCCACACTGAACAGCGATCCCCGCACATTAACACTAACCTACACACACACTAGGGTGCTGGAGATAGGTGTGAAGCTGTTCTTTTCTCACAATAGTTGGTCCTAAAGGCATAAGTTAAAAGTGGTTGTTGTATATACCACAAAAGGAATGATGACATTCTTACTTGCTGCAGTTTTGCAAGCCCATAAATTCATAATTTCATGTACTAGGAGCAGGATTTGGCTATTCGGCCCATCAAGCCTCCTCCTCCATTCAATCCTCCATCAAATGATATCTTTAAGGTGGAGATTGACAGATTCTTGATCAGTACGAGGGTCAGGGGTTGTGTGGAGAAGGCTGGAGAATGGGGTTGAGAGGGAAAGATAGATCAGCCTGAAGAAGAAACGTCGCCCATTCCTTCTCTCTAGAGATGCTGCCTCTCCCGCTGAGTTACTCCAGCATTTTGTGTCGATTGAATGGTGTAGAGACTTGATGGGCTGAATGGCCTAATCCAGCTCCTAGAACCTATGAAAGGTTGCTCCAAAGTTGCTGTTTTTAAAGTAGGGAATTATTTGGTGTCAGGAGAGATGAGGATCCTGGGTACCAATGAGTGAGCGCAGTGCCCGGGGATCTTGGATAAAGGGTTTGGACTCTTGTTTGTCTTCCTCCATTGCCTTAGCCCAATGTCTTCAGCCCATGTGCCGAAGATGTCCTGGTTGGGTTGCTCCTAGGCCTGGCCAAGCTGGCCATCCGCGAGTCACGGCGCCATGCGGAAGAGGGCTCTGCCCGAGCCAGATGCTTGCCTCTTTACCGGGGTTATTTCCGCGCACGTGTGTGTTAGAAAGGGACTTCATTGTGTAGTAGTTCTTTAGTATATTTGTAGCATGGCTGTTTGGAAATTTAGTGTGTGAATAATTTGGTGATTTTGTAATATGGTGGTGGGCGTGCCACCACGGTTTTGTTTGTATCGTGATAGTAATTAAATATGTTATTTTTGATTTGAAAAAAAATATCTTCAGCTCAATGCCAACTCCTGTGATGGTGCTTCTGTTACTTCTCTCTGTTAATGGGACTACATGCTGTTGCTCGATCTCCAACCTCCTCCTTTTCATCTCTCCTAGATACAGCAAAGCATCATAGAGAACTCCACCATCGCCCTGGAGATTGACAATGCCAAGCTGGCAGCTGAGGACTTCCAAAGCAAGTGAGTATATACTCCCCCCCCCCAAACAAAAGGACGCGGAAGGGCACTGCGCTCACTCATTTTCAAGTTCAAGTTCAAGTGAGTTTATTGTCATGTGTCCCTGTATAGGACAATGAAATTCTTGCTTTGCTTCAGCACACAGAACATAGTAGGCATTTACTACAAAACAGATCAGTGTGTCCATATACCATTATATAAATATATACACACATGAATAAATAAACTGATAAAGTGCAAATAACAGAAAATGGGTTATTAATAATCAGAGTTTTGTCCGAGCCAGGTTTAATAACCTGATGACTGTGGGGAAGTAGCTATTCCTGAACCTGGTTGTTGCAGTCTTCAGGCTCCTGTACCTTCTACCTGAAGGTAGCAGGGAGATGAGTGTGTGGCCAGGATGGTGTGGGTCTTTGATGATGCTGCCAGCCTTTTTGAGGCAGCGACTGCGATAAATCCCCTCGATGGAAGGAAGGTCAGAGCCGATGATGGACTGGGCAGTGTTTTTACCCAGGACCCTCATCTGTCTTGACACTGCGCCTGACACCAAATAATTCCCTACTTTAAAAAGCAGCAACTTTGAAGCACCATTTCATAAGTTCTAGGAGCTGAATTAGGCCATTCAGCCCATCAAGTCTATACCATTCAATCGACAGAATGCTGGAGTAACTCAGCTGGGCAGGCAGCATCTCTGGAGAACGTCTACGGGTTACGTTTCGGATCGAGACCCTTCTTCAGACTGATTGTGCATGGGGGTGATGAAGCTGGAAGAGGTGGATGTTGTACAGTCTGGCAGTCTGAAGAAGGGTTTCGGCCCGAAACGTTGCCTATTTCCTTCGCTCCATAGATGCTGCTGCACCCGCTGAGTTTCTCCAGCATTTTTGTGTACCAAGTGATAGGTGAATACAGATGAAGTTGGGGGTGATAGGACAAAGGTTAGAGGTGAAAAGACAAATAGTGTGAGATGAGATGAGTGAAGAAGTCTAGTTCAGTATATTCTGTCACATGTTCCGAGGTACAGTGGAAAGCTTTTTTTTGTGTGCTACCCAGTCAGTGAAAACATATATATGCAAAATGTAAAACCAGACGAAAGAAGAAAAGATAGGAGAGGATAGAAGGTTTCCGTGTGGTTCCTGGAGGTTTTTGTCAGTCTCCCTACCTGCTTCCACTACCTGCAACCTCCGGGAACCGCACGGAAACCTTGGGTTGGGCGCAAAGTCTCCAGAGGTTTCCGTTCAGGTTTCCTAAGTGGGACAGGGGCATTAGAAGACAGCGCCAGAGAACCAGGTTTGCTCCTGACCACGGGTGTTTTCTGTAAGGAGTTTGTACGTTCTCCTAGTGACTGTGTGGGTTTTCTCCGGGTGCTCTGGTTTCCCCCAACCTTCAAAGACGTGCAGAGATTGGCATCGGTAAAATTGTCTCTAGCGTGTAGGAGAGTGTTAGTGCACAGAGCAATTGCTGGACAGTGCGCAAACGGGCCCTTCGGCCCACCAGCGAACACTAGCACTATCCTACACACAAGGGACGATTTACAATTGACAGAAGCCAAATAACCTACACAGCTGCAAGTCTATGGAGGAAGGTACACAAAATTGCTGGGGAAACTCAGCGGGTGCAGCAGCATCTATGGAGCGAAGGAAATAGGCGACGTCAATTACCGATGCCAATCTCTGGAGTCTATGGAGGATGCTGGCTTTACCTTGCACTAAACGTTATTCCCACATCAGGTGTCTATACACTGTAAATGGCTCGATCGTAATCATGTATTGTCTTTCCGCTGACTGGTTAGCATGCAATAAAAAGCTCTCCACTGTACCTGGGTACACGTGACAATAAACTAAACTGATCTTTGGTTGGGGTATCTCTAATGCCTAAAGAGTAACCCATGTTGACCCATGGTAATCCCACCTTGTCGCACGGCTTGGCACTGATGTGGTGTGTCTCTCTGCTATTCAGGTGGCAGACGGAACAGGGTCTCAGGCTGTCGGTGGAGGCCGACATTGATGGTCTCCACAATCTGAAGGCCAACTACCTGCAGTTACAGGAGAACCTGAATCAAGACATTTCCGGGCTGGAGGACGAGATCGCCTTCCTGAAGAAGAACCACGAGGAGGTGGGTGGCCACATTGCTGGGCACTGCTCCTGTTTGCAACAGCTTTTAAAAAAAATATATATATTTTAGTACACAGCACGGAAACAGGCCCACCGAGTCGGCACCGACCAGCGATCCCCGCACACTAACACTATCCTACACACGTTAGGGACAATTTACAATTATACCAAACCAATTAATCTACAAACCTGTACGTCTTTATGGGCGTTGTAGGAAACCGGAGATCTTGGAGAAAACTCACGGGGAGAACGTGCAAACTCCGTACAGACAGCACCCATAGTCAGGATTGAACCTGGGTCTCTGGCGCTGTGAGGCAGCAACTCTACCGCTGCACCACCGTGCCACCCATAGCTGAGTAAAGTATCTATCCATGGGGGGGGTGCTTGGTCACAGTCCCAGTGAATGGACCACTTCCGCTGTTGGATAGCCACAAAAACCAATGATATCCATACCCTATACATAGGGAATCACCAAGTATCATTCAACCATCCCAATGTATAAACAATAGACAATAGGTGCAGGAGTAGGCCATTCGGCCCTTCGACGCAACACTGCCATTCACAGAGATCATGACTGATCACCCACAATCAGTGTGGACCCCGTGACTGCCTGGCTGCTCTGGTTTCCTCCCACACTCCAAAGACGTACAAGGTTTGTAGTTAAATGATTTTGGTGAAAATTGTAAATTGTCCCTGGTGTATTGCATAGTGCTAGTGTTTGGGGTGATCGCTGGTCGGCACGGACTCGGTGGGCTGAAGGGCCTGTTTCCGTGCTGTATGTGTAGACTAAACTAAACTAGAGGTTCAGCACGTGCAGCGATGTTACACAGACATGGATGGAGGGATTCACTGGGGGTGGTCCTGACCCTGCCTCTGTTTCCATCTCTTTCAGGAGCTCAGGATGCTGCGGCAACAGAAGACACAGGACATAGAAGTGCAGGTGGACTCCGAACCAACTGAGAACTTGGATCAGATCCTGGCTGATCTCAGGGAGAAGTACTCCAAGCAAGCCAGTGACAACAAGGCAGCCATGGATGGATGGTACCAGGAGCAGGTAAGGATTAGACTGGCCGTTCACAACAGCTCAACCTCCACGATGCCCAAGCACTGCTCCATCTGGTGTGAGACTCCCTGAGGGAGGACACGGGGTTGTGGAGGACAGGTTGTCCACTGTGGCAGCTGGAGCTTCCTAACTGGGCATCTCCTGTCCGGCCCACGGCCTCACCACCCTCTCCCAGACTCCTGTATCCCGCAGACACTCCGACTCAACCACAGGCTCCTGGGAAAGGCCGGGATAGAGTGGGATAGAGTGGATATTTCCACTATTGGGAGAGTCTAAGACCAGAGGCCGCAGGATGTACCTTTAGAAAGGAGATGAGGAGACGTTTCTTTCATCAGAGGGCGGTGAATCTGTGGAACTCATTGCCACAGACAGCTGTGGGGGCCAAGTCAGTGGGTATTTTTAAGGCAGAGTCTGGCAGATTCTTGATTAGGAGGGTGTCGGGGTTTATGGGTCCAAGACAGGAGAATGGGGTTGAGAAGGTCAGCCATGATTGAATGGCGGAGTAGACTTGATGGGCCTAACGGCCTGATTCTGTACCTAGATATGAGCTGGGCCTCCACCATGAAGACTTCGTCTGGGTGCTTTCTGGAGTTTCTGGCTGTTGATGTTGAGTCCAACAGTGTTTCATTCCCTGGTGAATCCAAACATCAGAGGGGCGACACGGGCTGGAGACTGGTGTGGGACGTCCAGAGGCCGTGAACGAGAGGAAACGAACCTGAGGGGTAACTTGCTCACACAAAGTGTGGTGGGTGTGTGGAACGAGCTGCAGGAGGAGGTATTTGAGGCAGGGACTATGGCAAGGTTTGAGAGACATTTGGACAGGTGCAAGGGTGGGACATGTTTGGAGGGATACCTGCCGAATGCAGGCAGGTGGGACTGGTGTAGGTGTTGGCCAGTGTGGGCAAGTTGGGCCGAAGGGCCTGTTTCCACGTTGTGTGGCTATGACTGTATGAATGCAGCCCTTTGTTCCCCAACTCACTGCGTTCCTACACATGCTCAGTGTGGGCAATTATGTCACATCAAGGAGTTGCAGCCCAACCAGTGGCCCAGTGATTGTCATCTGGCCTGGAACAGTCTCCGTCCAACACACTGTCCACCTGGTCTCACACACTTGCTTGCAATGGAAGGACTCTGCGTGAGTTGTGAACGAGTGTGAGCACAAACCTCACTAGGAGATGCTTCCACCACTGGTGTGGGAGATCTCTGTGTGTCAACGCTGCCACTGTGGGTGGCTCAGTGTCCTTGAATCACCAGTATGTCCCAGCATCCGGACACCATTGTTCACACCCCCTGCCCGGCCTCACAAACCCTCTCCAACCCATTATTCATTTTTCAGCTGCAGATTAAAGAAACCACAGTCTTTCAGAACGACCAGGCTCTGGATGGGGTCAAGAATGAGTTGAGCCAATATCGACATCAGATGCAGGACCTTGACATGGAGTACAGCAGTTTACAGGGAACGGTAAGTGGCAATGTGACGTTTACCCCAGAACCGCTAGTCCTGAGCTCACAGAGTGCGGGCAGAACTGGTCCTACCTGTGTTGGTGACCCTCACCCCCCCCCCCCCCCCAACCTCACCCACCCCCCCCAACCTCACCCACCCCAACCTCACCACCCCCCCCCCAACCTCACCCACCCCCCCCAACCTCACCCACCCCAACCTCACCCACCCCCCCCCAACCTCACCCACCCCAACCTCACCCACCCCCCCCCCAACCTCACCCACCCCCCACAACCTCACCCACCCCCCCCAACCTCACCCACCCCCCCCAACCTCACCCACCCCCCCCAACCTCACCCACCCCCCCAACCTCACCCACCCCAACCTCACCCACCCCCCCCCCCAACCTCACCCACCCCCCCCAACCTCACCCCCCCCCCCCAACCTCCCCCACCCCAACCTCACCCACCCCCCCCCACCTCACCCACCCCAACCTCACCCCCCCCCCCCCCAACCTCACCCACCCCCCCCAACCTCACCCCACCCCCCTCCAACCGTCACCCACCCCCCCCAACCTCACCCCCAACCTCACCCCCCCCCAACCTCACCCACCCCCCCCCCCCCCACCCCACCCCCCCCCCCAACCCCACCCCCCCCCCCCCAACCTCATACTGGTCTGTGTACATAAAGTGCGATCCCGTGGTCGTATAGAACGTACACCACTGCCCAGCCAGCCCAAATTGCAAGAGATGCCATTTGGCATCATTGGACATCCCAGCTGCAGTTGGCCAGATGGGCCTGTTGTTGACGTCGCTTCCATTCCGGTCGACCCGCGAACCGTTGTCCCTCTCCTCGCCCGGCCCTCTTCAGCCCTCGTTCCCCAGGGTGGGGGGGGAGCCTCCCATATTTGAACTCGATGGATCAGATTTTAAGACCCCAAAGGTTCCCTTTGTCCAGTGTCCGTCACTGTCTCCTTCCATCCCTGGGGTGGCGTAGGGGTCGGGATCGGTGGCCTTCCCTCTCCCAGCGAGCCCGGGCCTGGGTTTCATAAGATCATAAGTGATAGGAGCAGAATTAGGCCGATCGGCCCATCAAGTCTACTCCGCCATTCAATGATCTATCTCTCCCTCCTCACCCCATTCTCCTGCCCTCCCCCCCCCATAACCTCTGACACCCGGCCAAATCAAGAATCTATCTATCTCTGCCTTAAATATATCCACTGACTTGACCTCCACAAATAATTCCACCCTCTGACTACACAAATTCCTCCTCATCCCTTTCCTGAGGTCAACTTTCGGGAGCAGCCCATTGAGACGGGAGGTCAGACTGACAGAGGTGACCTTGTGCTTTCAGATAATGGCTCTGGAGAACAGCCTGAACCAAATCGACGGAAGTTACGACATGCAGCTTCGGAGTCTGCACACCAGGATCGCACAGCTGGAGGGAGAACTGGGGGGTATCAGGAATGAGTTGCTTCACCAGAACGAGGGGTATGAGAACCTCCTGAACATCAAGATGCAGCTGGAGGCTGAGATCGCACAATACAGAATGTTGCTGAGCGGAGGGCATCAGGGGTAAGGCACCCAAAGCATCATGAACCCAAAGCATCACCCATTCCTTCTCTCCAAGTCTAGTCGAGTTTATTCGTCACATACGCATACGAGATGTGCAGTGAAATGAAAAGTGGCAATTCCTGTGGAATGTGCAAAATACGACAAAACAGAATAGCACAGAATCAGTAACGACATATTGGTGAGGAAAAAAACTAGCAATTTATTAAAAAAACACAACACAACAGTAAGTTAGTCCCTGGTGAGATAAGAGTTTACAGTCCTAATGGCCTCTGGCAAGAAACTCCGTCTCATCTCTGTTTTCACAGCATGACAGTGGAGGCGTTTGCCTGACCGTAGCAGCTGGAACTGTCCGTTGCTGGGGGGGAAGGGATCCCCCATAATGTTGCTTGCTCTGGATCTGCACCTTTTGATGTATCGTTCCTGCAGAGGGGCGAGGGTAGTTCCCATAGTGCGTTCGGCCGAACGCACTACTCTCTGCAGAGATGCTGCCTGTCCCGCTGAGTTACTCCAGCATTTTGTTTCTATCTTCAGTGTAAACCAGCATCTGCTGTTCCTTCCTACACAATATCCATTTCTCATTGCCACAGTCACACTGGACTGAATGGCCGTGTTATGCTATAAATGTCACCTTGATTTGAGTTGGAACAGCAAGTCAGTAGGGTGGTCAGATACTAGTAAGAAGCTTTCTTCTATAGAGGGATAGAGGAGTATATAACATTATGAAAGGCATAGATATGGTACAGAATTGTTATCCGCTTGAGTTTCACAGTGTGTGTAACTCATTATCACCTCCCCACAGCCAACAATGCATCTTTGTGGGCTCCACCTTTCTTTGATCTTTCATTAATTTAGTTTAGTTTAGAGATACAGCACAGAAACAGGCCCTTCGGCCCACCGGGTCCGCACCAACCAACCATCTCCGCACATTAACACTACCCTACACTCGCGAGGGACAATTTTACATTTACACCAGGCCATTTAACCTACAAACCTGTACGCCTTTGGAGCGCGGGCGGAAACCGAAGATCTCGGAGAAAACCCACGGGGAGAATATACAGACAGCACCCGTAGTCGGGATCGAACCGAGTTCTCTGGCGCTGTGAGGCAGCAGCTCTACTGCTGCTCCACCATGCTGCCCACGCTGTTGCATTTACCATCTATCTCTCCTTTCCCCTGACTCTCAGTCTGGTGAAGGGTCTCGTCCCGAAGGGTCTCGTCAGGGATTCCTTCTCTCCAGAGATACTGCCTGACCCGCTGATTTACTCCAGCGTTTTGTGTCCAACACTCTTGGACTGAGACTTGTGAGACTTCTTGCGTTGTGGGTTTCCAAGGGGAATAGATGGCTTCTCATAGAAACATAGAAAATAGGTGCAGGAGTAGGCCATTCGGCCCTTCGAGCCTGCACCGCCATTCAATATGATCATGGCTGATCATCCAACTCAGTATCCTGTACCTGCCTTCTCTCCATACCCCCTGATCCCTTTAGCCACAAGGGCCACATCTAACTCCCTCTTAAATATAGATATAGCCAATGAACTGGCCTCAGCTACCTTCTGTTGCAGAGAGTTCCAGAGACTCACCACTCTCTGTGTGAAAAATGTTTTTCTCATCTCGGTCCTAAAGGATTTCCCCTTAATCCTTAAACTGTGAACCCTTGTTCTGGACTTCCCCAACATCGGGAACAATCTTCCTGCATCTAGCCTGTCCAACCCCTTAAGAATTTTGTAAGTTTCTATAAGATCCCCCCTCAATCTTCCAAATTCTAGCGAGTACAAGCCGAGTCTATCCAGTCTTTCTTCATATGAAAGTCCTGACATCCCAGGAATCAGTCTGGTGAACCTTCTCTGTACTCCCTCTATGGCAAGAATGTCTTTCCTCAGATTAGGAGACCAAAACTGTACACAATACTCCAGGTGTGGTCTCACCAAGACCCTGTACAACTGCAGTAGAACCTCCCTGCTCCTATACTCAAATCCTTTTGTTCCACAAACAACAGGAGCCACTCATCTCCTTGGACATTGCCTTGGACCAAAGAGTACAGCGTTGTGGCCAGCACCACACTGTTCCCCACCCGGTTTTATGAATCTCCATTATGTGTGTGTGTGTGTGTACAGTTGCTAACAAACTCTGTTTTTCTTCCTTTACCTCCACTGTTCCCTGTCTAGCATGATTGGATCCAGCAGTGGATTCTCTTCCAGCGCCTCAGGTGGCACATCCGGTAAGTTTTCCAACGTTATTCCTATCACTTTGTGTGAGGGAGAATCTTCATGTATTGATGAGGGCATTGAGATCACAAGCCGGTAGCTAAAGCAGCAGAATTAGGACATTCGGCCCATCGAGTCTGCTCTGCCGTGGCTGATCTATTTTTCCCATTCTCCTGCCTGCTCCCTGGTTCGAATCCCGCTTGGAGTGCATACTGTCGTTGTGTCCTTGGGCAAGACACTTCACCCATCTTTGCCTGTGTGTGTCCTTGGGCAAGACACTTCACCCACCTTTGCCTGTGTGTGTGGATGTAAGTTATGTGAAACACTTTGGGGTCAATGCAAGTTGACTAAAAATGTGCTATATAAATAAAGAAATTATTATTATTAATTATAGAAACCCATTGACTTGGCCTCCACAGCCATCTGCGGCAATGAATTCCACAGATTCACCACCCTCTGGCTAAAGAAATTGCCATTCATTCCCTCCTCAATTCTTCTTGCCATGGATGGAAAGATTCCCTCGAACCTTTACCCCATCTGCCTGTATGTGCTAATATTTGACACCAGACTGCACGGAGGCCTCCACTCATGACATTCTCAATCCCTTAACTTCTGGAATTCATTGCCACAGAAGGATGTGGAGGGCTGAATCTTTTAAATCTAAAGTAAAGACCCGGATCGCCCACCCTGTCCACCCCCCTCCACAGATGATGCCTGACTTGCTAAGTTCCTCCAGCACTTTGTGTGTGTTTTGCTCAAGATTTTGCCCTGCAGTTCCTTGTACCTCCACCAGTTTCTGACCGTTGGATACTGGGATATCGGCATGTAAAGTTATTACACTTTAAGCTGTACTTCTTGTACGTCAACAGTTGCATAACCACTGTTTTTTTTCCCTGTCCAATCTTAGGGTCAGGAACTAGCAAACTGACTATCACGTAAGTTGCACCTATTGATATTTCATTGTCCTATCAGGGACACATGACAATAAATTCTCTTGTCTTGTCTTGATATGAGTGCTTGGTCTGGGACATATGAAGATGGGATCCAAAGCCTTGGAATAAGTTCAATTGTGTTCCTTAACAAAGAACCTTTGTTCCGAATTCACAATTAACATAGCATAACTTAAATCAATACGGCTGTTCATACAGGTAATTTATCTAATGTCAAGTAACCCTCGCATCCCCTCTCTGTCCATCCCTCCCCCACCCAAGTCGTACCAGGGTCTCGACCCGAAACATCACCCGTTCCTTCTCTCCAGAGATGCTGCCTGTCCCGCTGAGTTACTCCAGCATTTTGTGTCTATCTTCGGTTTAAACCAGCATCTGCAGTCCCTTCCTACGCAAAGTCACCTTGTTGAGTCTCATGGCCAAGAAGGAACTGCAGATGTTGGAACAATCGAAGGTAGACAAAAATGCTGGAGAAACTCAGCGGGTGAGGCAGCATCTATGGAGCGAAGGAGAGAAGTCTCGACCCGAAACGTCACCTATTCCTTCGCTTCATCGATGCCGCCTCACTTGTTGAGTCTCATCATCTTCACTCATTCTCACCTAGCAAAGGCATAAATAAATACAGAACAGATCAGTGTGTCCATATACCATTGAATATATATGTATATGTATATGTATGCGTATATGTATGCGTATATGTATGCGTATGTGTATGCATGTATATGTGTGTGTGTATATATATACATATACATGCGCGCGCACACACACACACACACACACACACACACATAAATAAGCATATAATGTTCTTTTATCCCACTCTCTCATCCACTCCTTACACACCAGGGATGATTTTCAAAGGGCCAATTAACCCGCAAACCTGCACGTCTTTGGGATGTGGGAGGAATCTGGAGCACCTGGAGGAAACCCACACAGTCACAGGGGGATCGTGCAAACGCCACACACACACACACACACACACACACACACACACACACACACACACGATGCGACCTTCTAACTCCAATCCTAACTAAACACATCTGAGGGCCCCACTGGGGTTTGGGGCGGTGAGGATATGACACGTCGGGCGAGCTCTCGAGGTTGCAGTTTTGCGGTATGTGTGATGATCATCTGTGTGCTGCATTCCCACTGACTCTGCTATCCTTTGTATCTTTTTCAGAACCGTTACCGAAACCAAAAGTAAGTGATCCCCTTTTACTCCATCAGATTATATGTGACGGGAGCAGAATAAGGCCATGATAGATCAGCCATGATTGAATGGCAGACTAGACATGTGTTTGGCATGGACGTTGTGGGCCGAAGGGCCTGTCCTGTGCTGTACTGAGGAAAATGTCTGATTAGAAGGGAGATTGTGGTCTTTGAGAGGGGGGTCACTAGCCTGTGAAGCAGGTGAGGAGTGGGTCGGGAGGTGGGTGATGGGTGATGGGGGGGGGGTGGGAGGGAACAAGAGATTCTGAGCAATGATAATAAACTAAACCAAATTAAAGCAAGATTCATGCCAGCAAAGTTAACGTGGATTTCTGGTTTATTTTAGAAACTGTTTCCTGAGGGGCTTCGGCTGACCCTGGATCAAAGCCCCCCCCCCCCCCCCCCCCACTCTCGCTTCCTTCTGTGCCCCTTATTGGAACCCTGGACTGTGGCCTCCCAGACCACGTTCCCCCACCCCATCCCCCTCCACCCCCCACCTTCCCCTCTGCACGTTCTGACGCTTCTCCAACACGGAAGGTGGAGCAGGAAGTCCCGTGGCTCTCGTTGGACAAGCGGCCCCACACGCTCCACGGCCCCACACCCTCCTGGTGAAGATGGATCCACCTCTTGGCCGGCACGTTGGCACAGCGGGTAGAGCCGATACCCCGGAGACCTGGGTTCGATCCTGACCGCGAGTGCTGTCTGTGCGGAGTTTGCACCTTCTCCCCGTGGCCCGCGTGGGTTTCCTCCGATCTACTACCACATCCCATAGGCGTGCGGGTTTGTGAGCTAATTGGCCCTCTGTAAATTGCCCCCTTGTGTGTGTGTGTGTGTGGGCAGTGGATGCGAACGTGGGCTGATGTAGAACTGGTGTGCACGGGTCAGCATGGATCCGGTGGGCCGAAGGGCCTTCATGGGCTTGGTCTTTGGTTGACCATCATGCCCGAATACATCTCTGCCACTGATCTATCCCACCCATTGCTTCTCAGCCCATAGCTACTGACATTGGTGCCACATGTCTATACATCAAGGTGTGGTGGGACCATCCAACGTTGCTGTGGTGAGGACCACAACAGGCCATTTATCTGTCATCTACACCAGCCGGGAGATCACGGGGTCACTGGTTATGAGGGTGGACCCTGGGCGTTGGGGCTTGGATCTCCCGAAGGGATTCAGCGCTGGTGCGAGTCTCGCGTTCCACACTTCCTGTGTTTGCTTTCTGTGCAAAGTCCATCAATAAATGCATCTCCCCTCTCACCGTACCTGCCTTGTGTGTCTGTTTGAAATGAGCAATCAAACCCCCTGGACCAGTGCAAGCAGCAAAATGGGGACACAAGGAACTGCAGATGCCCGAATCTTGAGCAAGGCACAAAGTGCTGGAGGAACTCGGCAAGTCGGGCCGCATCTCTGGGTGACATTTCAGGTCGGGATCCTTCAGACTGTGAGTAAAGGAAAGTTACTTTCAGCCTGAAGAAGATTCTCAGCCTGAAACGTCACCCATCCTTTCTCTACGCAGGTGCTGCCTGACCCGCTGAGTTACTCCAGCACTTTGTGCCTATCGTCGGTATAAACCGGCATCTGCAGTTCCGTCCTGCCCTTCATTGTGTGCGAGCACTGAGTCAAACGTTGACACAAGGAACTGCAGATGCTGGAATCCTGAGCAAGTGCTGGAGGAACTCGGCGGGCCAGGCAGCATCTGTGGAGGACATGTTCTCCAGAGATGCTGCTCAAGCACTCACTGTCTTTTTATCTGGTAAATGGACAAACTATCTTTTTGGTTGGGTTTCTCCAGATAGATGGGGGGAGGGGGAGATGCTGGAGAAGAGAGGTGGGGGCAGGACAAAGCCTGGCAAGTGATGGGTGGATACAGATGAGGGGGGGGGGGGGGGTGGCAGATGCATGGAGTAAGTGATAAAAGCTGGAGGTGACGTCAGATAAGGAGAGGAAGAGTGAATTGTAAATCCGGAGGGTGTGGTGTGGGTGGGAGGGGATGAAGTGGGGTGGGAGTGGGGGGGAAGAGGAACGTGCTAGTGGGGTGGGGGGGTTAGCATGAATTGGAGAATCCAACATTCACACCCGTGGGCTGATACCAAGGCACATACCATTCAGCAAAATATGAGCAGATGTCCCTCCAATTTGCATGAGGCCACACTCTGACAATGGAGGAGGGCCAGTTCAGCCTCAGAATCACACAGCACCAAACAGGCCCTTCAGCCCATCTCCCCTATGCCTGCAAACATGCCCCATCTACACGAGTCCCACCTGCCTGCGTTTGGCCCACATTCATTGGCCCCTTCCTATGCATAGGACAGGGACATGGATAGGGCAGGTTTGGAGGGCTATTGACCAAACGCAGGCAGGTGGGACTAGTGTAGCTGGGACATGTTGGCTAGTGTGGGCAAGTTGGGCCGAAGGGCCTGTTTCCAGACTGTATCACTCTATGACTCTGTCCAAATGTCTTTTAAAGGTCAGTATGGTAATGGGAAGGGGAGTTAAAGTTGGTGGCAACTGGGAGATCTGGGTGGCCTATGTGGACCGAGAGTTCACTGCGAACACTTCTGTAAGGAACTGATGCACCACAACATGCCGAGAACTATCTCCTGTAACTTCCCCTTTGCTCTACCCATTGCACCAGATACGGCACGGTGGTGCAGCGGGGAGAGTTGCTGCCTTACAGCGCCAGAGCTCTGGGTTCAATCCTCACCACGGGTGTAGTGCTGTCTGTACGGAGTTTGCATGTTCTCCCCGTGACCGCATGGGTTTGCTCCGGGTGATCCGGTTTCCGTAGGTCAATTGGCTTCTGTAAATTGTAAATGATGTCTAGTGGGGTAGAGCTAGCGTTCCAGATGATCACTGGCACGGCTTATTGGGCCGTAGGGCCTGTTTCCGCCCTGTCTCTCTAAAGACAAATGTCTAAAGGCTTTGTTCTTCTGATTATATAACAGGTCTCAACATTGCAGCTTCGACTCACATTCCAGGCATGTAGGAACAGATTTTAGGATGAGAGGGAATGTTATACACTCTGTTACAATGATAGGATTCAACTGGAATAAGTTAGCTCCCTCTGGCTACACATTCCACTCCTTCTCTGACTCCCTTCTGTCTCCCTTGTTACCTCCAGCCCTTGTCACTTACTCCATCCATCTGCCAATCCCTCCATTATCACCTGTCAATCCAGAAAGGCCCAGGGACCGAGGGTGCCGGAAAATCGGCAATAAGCCGTAACCGCATTTGGAATATTGTGAGCAGTTTTGGGCACCATATCTGAGGAAGGATGTGCTGGCTCTGGAGAGGGTCCAGAGGAGGTTTACAAGAATGATCCCAGGAATGCGGAGGTTAAGATATGATGAGCGTTTGACGGCACTGGGCCTATACTCGCTGGAGTTTAGAAGATTGAGGAGGACCTCATTGAAACACACAGATTAGTGAAAGGCTTGGATAGAGTGGATGTGGAGAGGATGTTTCCACTAGTGGGAGAGTCTAGGGCGAGAGGGCTCACAATTAAAGGACATTCTTTTAGGAAGGAGATGAGGAGAAATGTATTTAGTCAAATCTGTGGTTCTTTGCCACAGAAGGCAGTGCAGGCCATTATGGGGATATATTTAAGGCAGAGATAGATAGATTCTTGATTAGTACAGGAGTCGGGGCCACGGGAAGAAGGCAGGAGAATGGGAGTCCCATCAGACTGAGGAAAAGCCCCGACCCGAAATGTCACCTGCCATTCCCTCCAGAGATGCTGCCTGACCCGCTGAGTTTCACCAGCAGTTTTTGTCTCAGGATTCCGGCATCTGCATAAGGCATCAGGCGTAGTTATGACGACCAGGTATCGGTGACCCTAAGGCAGAGGTGGTAGATACATAGATACATAGCAGAGGGGCAGCACGGTGGTGCAGCGCGTAGAGTTGCTGCCTTACAGCGCTGGAGACCCGGATTTAATCCTGACTACGGGTGTTGTGTATGGAGTTTGTACATTCTGCCTGTGACCTGCGTGGGTTTTCTCCAAGGTCTTCAGTTTCCTTTCACACTCCAAAGATGTAGAGGCTTGTAGGTTAATTGACTTGATATAAAATGTTAAATTGTCTCCACTGTGTGTAGGATAGTGTTAGTCTGCGGAGATCGCTGGTCGGCGCGGACTTGTTGGCCGAAGGGCCTGTTTCCGTGCTGTATCTCTAAACTAAACTAAACATATAATGCTATGAGCATAAGGAGAGAGGTTTAGGAAATAATACACAAGGGTGTGTGTGAGTAGTGGGATTGGTTGATGGTTACAGGAAGAACCACAAGATGGAGCTAACACTGGTAGCTCAGATCAAACAAAAAGACCAGTGTTTCAGTCAAGGCCAATCTCACTTAAATCCCCTTAAATACTCGAAAAGGAACACAAAAATGTGGACAGCTCCAAGGAGGCTGTGGAGAGCCCTGATAGAAGACCTACCACCTACCTCATTGAAGACACTTGGACTAACTTTATTCAGCCTTTATCCTGTATCTGTACACTGTGGATGGCTTGATTGTAATCATGTATAGTCTTTCTGCTGACTGGTTAGCACGCAACAAAAAAGCTTTTCACTGTACCTCAGTACACGTGACATCAGTTTAGTTTATGGTCACTAAACTAAACTTGTTATCAATAAACTAAACTAATTGTCAATAAACCAAACAAAACTAAAATCTATACTAAATTAAACATCATGGTCAAGGTGTTCCAAGCATCCAGGCCTCTCTGTGTAAAGCTACTTGCCTAGCGACCTCCTTTAGTTTAGTTTAGAGATACAGTGCAGAAAAGGGCCTTTCAGCCCACCCAGTGATCCCCGCACACATACACTATCCGACACACTCCAGGGACAATTTACAATTATATCAAGCCAACTATCCTGCAAACCTGTACATCTTTAGAGTGTGGGAGGAAACCCACGCAGGTCACGGGGAGAACGTACAAACTCCATACAGGCAGCAGCCGTAGTCAGGACCGAACCCGGGTCTCTGGCGCTGTGAGGCAGTAACTCTACCGCTGCACCACCATGACGCCCACATTTTAAACTTTTCCTCTCTCACATTAATGCTGTTCCCTCTAGACAGATATTGTGGGCCGAAGGGCCTGTTCCTATGCTGTTCTGCTCTGTGAGTGGAGGATGGAGTGTGGAGGGAAACACAGACACCGATCGCCGACCCTGAACTCCGTGCATTTGCTTTTGGTTCCTATTTCATCCCGTGACGAGAAAATGAGTGACAACACACAGGGTGGGCTGAGAATAAGAGTATTTATTGATTTTGAGCAAAATGCAAGCATAGAGGGGATGGGAGGGGTTTAGGAGTGTCCGTGGGTCATGGAGGGGATAGCGAGAGGCCGGTCACACACAGGAGCCTGGGTCCAGAACTCCTCGCCACCTGGATCACCATGACAAGTCTCCCTGGCACTCAGCCAGATTTACCGGGAACTGGTTCGACAGGGAGATGATGGGCCAAATGCCAGCCACCGTGGGTTGTGAATTAGCACCCAGGATGCCAGTGAAGGAACTGCAGATGCTGGTTAATGCGCAAAAAGACACAAAGCGCCGGAGTAACTCAATGGGCCAGGCAGCTTCTCTGGAGGACATGGATTGGTGACGTTTCGGGTCGGGACCCTTCTTCAGACTGAATGTTGGAGGGGAGGGATAGGAGGGGGGGGGGGGGGGTGGGAGAAGAAAGATCTCCCCCTTTCTTCATTCATTTCCACAGCTTTCTTCTCTCCCCCCCTCCCAAAATCAGTCTGAAGAAGGGGCGTGATCCAAAACCACCCATCCACGTTCTTCAGAGATGCTGGCCATAGACACAAAGTGCCGGAGTAACTCAGCGGGTCAGGCAGCATCTCTGGAGAGAAAGGATGGGTGACTTTCCGGGTCGAGACCCTTCTTCAGACCAAAGGACAAACGTGCCTTTGTTCTCATTAGATGCTGCCTGACCGGCTGAGTTACTCCAGCACTTTGTGTCTCTCTTCGGCAGAAGCCAGCATCTGCAGTTCCTTCCTACACGTTTCCCCAGAGATGCTGCCTGACCGGCTGAGTGACTCCAGCACTCTGTAGGTGCATTGGATCCAGGGTTGTGTTGCAGCTGACAGCCAGGGTGTGGATCAGCACCTTGGACAGCTCCTGCAGTGTAAATGTGGCCTGAGGGAGGGTGGGGATGGTGGGAGGGTGTGGGCCAGCGTTATCCGAGTTTCGTATAAAGCCACAAGCAGCAGCTGAAGCGAGGGGGTGGAATTGGGGGGGACGACACAGGTTGGACCTCTCCGTCTCCGTGGCTATCCAAGTGTTGAATCGGGCAATGGTCCGTGTGCAGCTGGGTGAAATTCCTTCCCATGCCCCTCCCGGGACAAGAGGGAGCAGCACAGGGCAGAGATCACAGGGGGGCAGCTCGCGAGACGCCAGACACCCCAGTGGTGGTCCCGGCAAACAGATGGAGATGTGGGGAGCAGGTGAGGGGGTCTCAGTCCACCGCCTCGGATAGAACCACGGGGCCAGTCTCTCTCCTTAGTGCCGAGACATCACCTTTTCTGCAAAGACACCAAATAAAGAGAGATTTCACACTTCACTCTTTCACCTTTAGACTTTAGAGATACAGTGTGTAAACAGGCCCTTCGGCCCACCAAGTCCATGCCGACTAGTGATCCCTGTACACTAGCACTCTCCTATACACTAGGGACAATTTTACAACTTACAGAAGGCAATTAACCTCCAAACCTGCACGTTTTGGGCATGTAGCAGGGAACCGGAGCACCTGGAGGAAACCCACACAGTCACAGGGAGAACGTGCAAACTCCACGCACAGCACCTGCAGTCAGGATCGAACCCATGACCCTGGCATTGTAAGGCAGCAACTCTACCGCTGTGGTGTAGCTGGTCGTGCTGCTGCCTCACAGCGCCAGAGACCGAGGTTCGATCCTGTCCTCAGGCGCTGTCTGTGTGGAGTTTGCACGTGGAGAACATTTCTGGAGAACACGGATAACGACGTTTCGGGTCTGGATTGGGGAAGGATCCCGACTTGAAACGTCACTTATCCACGTTTACCAGAGATACTGCCTGACCTGCTGAGTTACTCCAGCATTTTATGCCTATCCATAGAACTAGTGTGAATGGGTGATCGATTGGCAGTGTAGTCTCAGTGGGGTGAAGGGCCTGTTTCCATGCTGTATCTTTCAAGTGATCAATTCGAATAACCCCTGTAGCCACTGTCCTCCAGTATAAAGGTTGTAGATTTACCAAGAAGGACATTAAGGGCTGGTGGTGGATTTATCAACATCAGACAAGCCTCATTTCACAGGCCGTGTCTTTTCTGAACTGGTCGGCCGATGGTAACAGTTTGAATAGATCGACCTTCCAGGTGAAAAGCCCAGTGTGATATCTCCCACTCACTCCAGACTGCGGTCCCTTGACTCCCCAATGGCCCTGGGCTGCCTTCTCTTGGGCCATGATCCCAATATAATTGCGTTGGAGAGCAGGAATGAAGGGGTGTGGATCACATGCAGGCAGAGGAGATTAGTTTATCTTGCCATCATTGTTGGCACTAACATTGTGGTCCAAAGAGCCTGTTCCTGGGCTATACTGTTATAGAATCATCGAGTCATTGAATCATACAACATGGAAACAGGCCATTCGGCCCAGCTTGCCCACACTGACCAACATACCCCATCCACACTTGTCCTACCTGCCCAAAACCCTTTAAACCCACCCTATCCTTGTACATGTCCAAATGTCTGTGCCCATTGAGGTTGGCTGCAGAGGTTTTGTAGGGCAATCGCTCTACAAAGCCTCGAGTGCACTGGGCATCAACGGAGTGACGAAGGGAAGAGCCATCAAGAACAACACAGAGGCAGCGGAGAAGGCTCTGGATCAGGAGAGGAGGTCCATGGGGAGGAGCGAATGCCACCTGAACACAAGTCGTGGTCTGATCAACCACGGCTGGGTCGCCTGGGCGAAGGTGTCTGATGTTGAAAGACCCCAAACACCCAATGACCCCAGGTTACATCACTGATGATGTGTTCAGGAGCATCAAGAGATGCATTTTTATCAATCGATAGTACCTGCCCCAACTACCTCTTCCAGCAGCTCCTTCCATACACCCACCATTCTTTGTGTAAAAAAGTTACCTTTCAGATTTCTATTAAATCTTCTCCCTCTTACCTTAAACTCCTGTCCCTTGGTTCTCGATTCCCCTACTCTGGCCAAAAGACTGTGTGCGTTTTCCCACTATTCCTCTCATGATCTTACGCGCCTCTATAAGATCATTCCTCATCCTCCTGCGCTCCAAGGAATAGAGTCCCAGGCTACTCAACCTCTCCCTGTAGCTCAGCCCCCCCCTGTTCTACAGTATATGCAATACATTCACCATGCAGATCCTTTCAAACAGAGACATGAGGGAATAAGAAGAAAGGTTTATTACCTGTGATAACCTTTGTTCTGTTAAAAAAAGGGAGAAGAAAAAGATGTTAGTCTTCATAGTCACATCATATATACTCGACAAGATAAGAATAAAAGGCAGGGCTGGGCAACACGTTTCCTGGAACCCCCTCACTCTGAGAAACAACTGTACTTCAATCCCTTCTGAAGAAACTTAGAAACATAGACAATAGGTGCAGGAGTAGGCTATATGGCCCTTGGAGCCACCATCACCATTCAATAAGATCATGGCTGATCATCCTAAATCAGTACCCCATTCCTGCTTTCTCCCCATACCCTTTGATTCTGTTAGCCCTGAGAGCTATATCTAACTCTCTCTTGAATACATCCAGTGAATTGGCCTCCACTGCCTTCTGTAGCAGAGAATTCCACAGATTCACAACTCTGGGTGAATTTTTTTCCTCATCTTAGTCCTAAATGGAAAATCTTGACCCACAAGTCACCTATTCCTTCTCTCCAGTGATGCTGCCCGACCCGCTGAGTTATTCCAGCACTTTGTGCCTGTCTTATGAATATGTCAGCATCTGCAGTTCCTTTATACACATAGCCTTCCAACACTAAAGATAGACACAAAGAGCTGGAGTAACTCAGCGGGTCAGGCGTGGGACGACAGATGGCACAATGGGCTAAGTGTTCGGCTGGCGACCGGAAGGTAGCCGGTTCGAATCCTGCTTGGAGTGCATACTGTCGTTGTGTCCTTGGGCAAGACACTTCACCCACCTTTGCCTGTGTGTGAATGTGTGTGAGTGTGTGTGAGTGATTGGTGGTGGTCGGAGGGGCCGTAGGCGCAGAATGGCAGCCACGCTTCCGTCAGTCTGCCCCAGGGCAGCTGTGGCTACAGAAGTAGCTTACCACCACCGAGTGTGACTGAGGAGTGAATGAATAATGCGATGTAAAGCTCCTTGAGTATTAGAAAGGCGCTATATAAATCCCATCCATTATTATTATTATTATCTCTGGAGAAAAGGAATGGGTGACATTTTGGGTCGAGACCCTTCTTCAGACTGAGAGTCAGGGGAAAGGGAAACGAGAGATATAGAAGGCACATGGAGCTAATGAATGAAAGATATGCAGAATGCAATGGTGATCAAGGAAAGGCCGAGCCCACAATGGTCCATTGTTAGCTGTGGGGTAGGTGATCAGCGGAACTCAAGTGGACGACAGTGAAACTAGTACTTGTCCACCCATCACTTGCCAGGCCTGGTCCTGCCCCCACCCCCATTTTTCCAGTTATCTCCCTCTCTACTCCATCAGAAGGGTCCCGGACTAGAACGTCGCCCGTCTATTTCCTCCACAGATGCTGCATGGCCCGCTGCGATCCGCCAGCACTGCATCAAATCCTTGTGTCTTAAGTGTGCTGCTCTCTCGATGGTTTCTGGCAATGCAGCTTCTCTGTCTTCCCAAAGGGGGTGTCAAAGTCAGGATAAAATCAATCCAACTTACGTGATCACAGAAGAAGCTGGAACCTCTGCAAAAGAAAGAATATTCCGGATTGAACTCATCGCTAAATAGACCCGTTGCAACTCATCTCAAGACATCTGGTTTAGGTTTAGTATCATCGCATGTACCCGTGGTTCAGTGAAAAGCTTTGTCTCGCTTGCTATTCAATCAGACCAGATAATGCTATCCACAAATACAACAAGCCAAACTCCAGTACAATAGGTAGGTTTGGATACAGAGTGTAGAACATAGTTCTCAGCATTGTAGCGCATCAGCTCCACAGACAGACTCAATGGCAGCAATGGGGCAGGCCAGCCAGCATTATCAAGGATGAGTCTTACCCGGGTCACTCTCTCTTCTCCCCTCTCCCATCAGGCAAATGGTACAGAAGTGTGAAAACATGCACCTCCAGATCCAGGGACAGTTTCTTCTCAGTTTCTATCAGGCAACTGAACCATCCTCTCATCAGCTAGACAGCAGTCCTGACCTCCCATCGACCTCAATGGAGACCTATCTTTGGTGAATGGTGAACTATTTTCAATCGGGCTTCACTGGACTTTATTTTGCACTGAATGTTGTCCCCTTTATCCTGTATCTGTACACTGTGGAAGGCTTGACTGTCATCATGTGTAGTCTTTCCTGTGACTGGATCAAACGCAAACTTTAAAGCTTTTCACTGTACTTTGGTACACATGACAGCAATAAACTAAACTAAACTAAGGTCCACAGTGTTCAGATACAGGATAAAGGGTATAATATTTAGCACAATTAAAATCCGATTGAAGATTGTTCGCAGGTATCCAATGTGGTAGATAGATGGTAGGACAAGACTGCTCGTTGATCAGAGGATGGTTCAGTTGCCTGATAACAGCTGGGAAGAAACAGTCCTTGAATCTGGAGGTGTGTGTGGTCACACTTCTATACCCATTGCCCGATGGGAGAGGGGAGAAGAGGCCATCACTGCCAGGTACTCTCACATGGACCACATTGGCCAGATGGTGGTGCTTTAGAATTTTAGACCAGAGATACAGCGCGGAAACAAGCCCTTCGGCCCTCTGAGTCTGCACCGCACCGACCAGCGATCCCCGTACACTGTCCTACACACACTAGGATTTTTTTTTTACAATTTTACCAAGGCAAATAACCTACAAACCTGTACGTCTTTGGAGTGTGGGAGGAAACCGGAGCTCCCGGGAAAAACCCACGCAGGTCACGGGGAGAACGTGCAAACTCCATTCAGACAGCACCCATAGTCAGGATCGCCCAGGCGCTGTAAGGCAGCAACTCTACCGCTACACCACCATGCTGCCCTACTCTCATGCCCCAGGCTGGGCAGGAAAGGGTCAGTCACGGTGGTACCTGCTTTGTATGGGGCTGGGCTAAACAATGAGCTTTACACAAGTCGAGCCGGGCGGCACAGTGGCGCAGCGGGTGGAGCTGTTGCCTCCCAGCGCTTGAGACCCGGATCGATCCTGACCTCGGATGTTTTTTTTGCGTGGGTTTCGTCCGGGTGCTCCGGTTTCCTCCCACATCCCAAAGACGTGTGGGTTTGTAAGTTAATTGGCCCTCTGTAAATTACCCCTAGTGTGTAGGGAGCGGATGAGAAAGTGGGATACCATTGAACTAGGGTGAACGGATGATCGATGGTCGGCGGGGACTCGAAGGGTCTGTTTCCATGCTGTATCTATTAAATTCGGCATCAACCTACTTGGAAACTTACTGGAATAGGATTGTGAAACTTGCGATGAAGAGCTTCCAGAGGTATTGATGCTAAAAAGTAAAAAGGGTGATTATTAAAGTTGTTCTCTTACAGAGTATTGATCCTTCCTTTGTCCACTACCACCCCCCCAACCCCGCACCACCCCCCCCCCCCCCAATACCTGCCCTATCCACCCCACCCCTCGACTAACATCCTCCAGTTTCAGCCTTGCTTTTACAGAATCACAAGACTGTTACAGCAAGTAGAGCTGCTGCCTCCCAGACTTGGGTTCGGTCCCGACCTCGGGAACAAAGATCCCCGACCCGAAAAGTCACCCATTCCTTCTCCGCAGAGATGCTGCCTGTCCTGTTGAATTACTCCAGCTATTTGCGTCAATCTTCGGGTGCTGTCTGTACGTTCTCCCTGTGATCGTGTGGGTTTCCTCCGGGTGCTCCGGTTTCCTCCCACATCCCAAAGACGTGCATGTTTTGTAGGTTAACTCACCCTCTGTCAATTACCCCTAGTGTGTCGGGAGTGGACGACTAAATCGATCGATGGTCAGCATGGATTTAATGGGTTGGATCTCTAAGCAAAGCTAAACTTAATGAGCAATACACCTTTTTATGGAAGTCCTGCTTTAAGGAATCGTCTTCCTACTTTCTGTGCATGCGATGTTAAAACTCTTAATCCCTCTCAAATACTACGCAGGTGTCGTGATATTAACAGGCTAGAGTTGTCGTATTTCAGCGCTGGAGACCTGAGTTTGATCCTGACTGTGTGTGCTGGTCTGTATGGACATTGTGACCTGCGTGGGTTTTCCCCGGGTGCTCCGGTTTCCTCCCACACTCCAAAGATGCACAGGTTTGCAGGTTAATTGGCTTGGTAAAATTGGAGATAGTCCCCAGTGTGTGTAGGATAGGGCTAGTGTGCGGGGATCGCTGGTCAGTGCAGACTCGGTGAGCCAAGGGGCTGTTTCTGCGCGATATCTCGAAACTAAACTAAACTCAGGATCCCAGTCATTGTAAATTGTCCCTAGTGTGTAGGATAGTGCTAGTGTACAAGGATCGCTGGTCGGCGTGGACCCAGTGGGGCCGAATGGTCTGTTTCCGTACTGAATCTCTAAACTAAGGTAAACTAGGGGACCACGTTCCTTAGATGTTTCCAACTTAGTGGGAGGAAACCGGAGCACCTGGAGAAAACCCACGCGGTCACGGGTAGAGCGTGCAAACTCCGTACAGACAGCACCCGTGGTCAGGATCGAACCTGGGTCTCTGGTGCTGTAAAGGCCCTGTCCCACTTTCCCGAGTTACTCATGAACTCTCCCGAGTTTTCCCCTTGATTCGAACTCGGGGAATGTAGGGGAATGTTGGTAGCGAGCTCGTAGGAGGCCGTTGGAGTGCGTAGATGTTTCGTAGCGGCTCGTAATGGCAGCCGTAGGAACTCGGGGCATCAGGTAAGTCGGGACGTTTTTTTCAACATGTTGAAAAATGTCCACAAATTAAAAAAAATAGCCCCGAATACCTGCGAATGGCTATTACCGTAATTCCCCGAGTTCGAATCAAGGGGAAAACTCGGGTGAGTAACTCGGGAACGTGGACAGGGCCTGACTCCACTGCTGTTGTGTGAGGAGGGGATATTTTCCACGTGGGTTTGGGTCAACGTGTAGAATGAGGGTGGGGACTTGCTTGGCCACATTAGGCTCAGGTGTTTGACCCCTTCTCCTCTCCCCCATCTCTCCTTACCAGTGCCCTCCGCTCAGCAACAATCTGTATTGTGCGATCTCAGCCTCCAGCTGCATCTTGATGTTCAGGAGGCTCTCGTACCCCTCGTTCTGGTGTAGCAACTCATTCCTGATACTCCCTAGTTCTCCCTCCAGCTGTGCGATCCTGGTCTGCAGACTCCGAAGCTGCATGTCGTAATTTCCCTCGATTTGGTTCAGGCTGTTCTGCAGAGCGTTGATCTGAAAGCACAAGGTCACCTCTGTCAGTCTGACCTCCCGTCTCAATGGGCTGCTCCCAACCATAGGTCCGGGGGGTGGGTGAGGGGGGGGGGGGGGGGTTAGTGAGGGGGGTGAGTGAGGGAGGGGGGGTGGGGGGGGGAGGATGAGTGAGGGTGGGGTGGTAGGTGATTGGGGGGGTGCGTGAGGGGGGTTGGGTGAGGTGTGGGTAGGGGGTGGGGTGAGGGGGGGGTGGGGTGAGGGGGGTGAGCGAGGGTGGGTGTGGGTGAGTGTGTGGGGGAGGGGGGGGGGGTGGGTGAGGGGGGGGGGGTGGTTGGAGGGTCGCCAACACAGGTAGCACCAGCTCTGCCCGCACTCTGTGAGCTCAGGACTAGCGGTTCTGGGGTAAATGTCACGTTGCCACAAGTCACTTACGGATCCAATTAAACTGCTGTACTCCATGTCAAGGTCCTGCAACTGGCGTCGATATTGGCACATCTCATTCTTGACCCCATCCAGAGCCTGGTCGTTCTGAAAGACTGTTGTTTCTTTAATCTGCAGCTGAAAAATGAATGATGAGTTAGAGACCAGGCAGGGGGTGTAAACAATGGTGTCCGGATGTTGGGACAGAGTCTTGATCCAAGGACACTGAGCCACCAGGCCTCTGGTCTTAGACTCTCCCAATAGTGGAAATATCCACTCTATCCCACTCTATCCCGGCCTTTCCCAGGAGCCTGTGGTTGAGTCGGAGCGTCTGCGGGATACAGGAGTCTGGGAGAGGGTGGTGAGGCCGTGGGCCGGACAGGAGATGCCCAGTTAGGAAGCTCCAGCTGCCACAGTGGACAACCCACCCTCCACAACCCCGTGTCCTCCCTCAGGGAGTCTCACACCAGATGGAGCAGTGCTTGGGCATCGTGGAGGTTGAGCTGTTGTGAACAGCCAGTCTAATCCTTACCTGCTGCTGGTACCATCCATCCATGGCTGCCTTGTTGTCACAGGCTTGCTTGGAGTACTTCTCCCTGAGATCAGCCAGGATCTGATCCAAGTTCTCAGTTGGTTCGGAGTCCACCTGCACTTCTATGTCCTGTGTCTTCTGTTGCCGCAGCAGCCTGAGCTCCTGAAAGAGATGGAAACAGAGGCAGGGTCAGGACCACCCCCAGTGAATCCCTCCATCCATGTCTGTGTAACATCGCTGCACGTGCTGAACCTCTAGTTTAGTTCAGTCTACACATACAGCACGGAAACAGGCCCTTCAGCCCACCGAGTCCGTGCCGACCAGCGATCACCCCAAACAGTAACTTCATAAGTTCATAAATGATAGGTGTAGAATTAGGCCATTTGGTCCATCAAGTCTACTCCACCATCCAATCTTGGCTGATCTATATTTCCCTCTCAACCCCATTCTTGGTTCTTGGTTTCTTGATCCTCCAAAATATTCCAAATAGAATTTAAACTGGAGGTGGTACCCCATCTCCCCCACACCTCTCTCCCCCTCCCCTCTCTCCTCCCCCTCTCCATCTCCCTCTCCTCACCCCTCTCCCTCTCCTCCACCTCCTCCTCCCACCCCATCCCTCTCTCCCCCACCCCCTTCCCTCTCTCCCTCCGTCCCCTTCCCCCCTGTCCCTCTTCCACCACTCCCCCTACCCCTCCCTACCCACTCTTCCACTTCTCTCCCCCCCCCCCACTCTCCCTCCCCACTCTCTCCCCCCATTCTCCTGCCTTCTCCCCATACCCGAGCACTATCCTACACACAAGGGACATTTTTTTACCGTAGGCAAATAACCTACAAACCCGTAGGTGTTTGGAGTGTGGGAGGAAACCCGAGCATCCGGTGACAACCCACACGGGGAGAACAGACAAACTCCGTACAGACAGCACCCATGGTCAGGATCGATCTTGGATCTCTGGCGCTGCGAGGCAGCAACTCTACCGCTGTGCCACCAAACTCCGCAAGGAAAGTTGTGACCAAGATCTGCGAAGGATTCCATGAAATAATTGTTCCCCATCTAAAGAGTGGAGTGGGTCCAAAATTCACTGCCTGAGCAGGCGGTCGAAGCTGCAACCCCTGATACCTTCGCCAGCTCTCTATTTGCCTGGTCCGGCATTGCAATAGGACAACAGCTGGGAAGTGGTGGAACTGGCCATCAGGAGGTCCCAGGAAGCTTCAGACTGAAGAAGGGTTTCGGCCCGAAACGTCGCCTATTTCCTTCGCTCCATAGATGCTGCTGCACCCGCTGAGTTTCCCCAGCAATTTTGTGTACCTTCTGCAGTTCCTTCCTGCACATTTATACCGCCTGGCCCGCTGAGTTACCACAGCACTTTGTGACCCTTGGTCTCCACCTGACTGAAGAAGTCTCCACCAGACTGAAGAAGGGTTTCGGCCCGAAACGTCGCCTATTTCCTTCGCTCCATAGATGCTGCTGCATCCGCTGAGTTTCCCCAGCAATTTTGTGTACCTTCGATATTCCAGCATCTGCAGTTCCCTTTTGAACACAAGGAACTGCAGACGCTGGTTTACATTGAAAATAGACACAAATTGCTGGAGTAAATCAGCGGGACAGGCAGCGTCTCTGGAGAGAAGGAGTGGGCGACGTTTCGGGTCGAGACTGAACCTCTAGATGTTTCGGGACCAGACCCTTCTTCAGGCGGAAGGGTCTCGACCCGAAACGTCACCCATTCCTTCTCTCCAGAGATGCTGCCTGTCCCGCTGAGTTACTCCGGCATTTTGTGTCTAGGGTCGGGCAGTATCTTTGGAGAGCATGGATAGACAATGTTTCTGGTGGGGACCCTCCCTCTACTGTGCTATTCACCTTGTTTATGCCTTCCGTTGTTTATGAACCTCATGCTACCTTCAGTAGAGGCACCAGGGAGGCAACACAGTATCATTGCACTGTTTTATTGCTGCCACAGTCACACAGCTGGTAGGGCTGTTGCCTCACAGTGTCGGAGACCCTGGTTCAATCCTGACCTCGGGTTCTGTCAGTGTGGAGTTGTCACGTTACTCAGATACTCCGCTTTCACATTCATCAGTGGTAGGGAGCAGAATTAGGCCATTCGGCCCATCAAGTCAACTCCGCCATTTAATCAACCTTTCCCTCTCAACCCCATTCTCCTGCCTTCCTCCCCCCTGGCCCTTCACACCCGTTTGTTCCCACATTCCAAAGGTTTGTAGGTTAATTGCCCTCTAGTGTGTAGGAAGTGGATCAGAATGCGGGATAACATAGAACTCGTGCAAACTCTGTACAGACAGCACCCGAGGTCAGGATCGAACCGGGGACTCTGGCGCTGTACCGCTCTAAATCCCAGCGATTGACAGGGCCGCTCACCTCCTCGTGGTTCTTCTTCAGGAAGGCGATCTCATCCTCCAGCCCGATAATGTCTTGATTCAGGTTCTCGTGCAAATGCAGGTAGTTGGCCTTCAGATTGTGGAGACCATCTATGTCGGCCTCCACCGACATCCTGAGACACTGTTCCGTGCGCAACCTGAAACAGAGGGGACAAGCATCACCACAAGACCATCACCTCAGAAATATAGACAACAGGTGCAGGAGTAGGCCATTCGGTCACGGGGAGAACGTACAAACTCCGTACAGACAGCACCAGTAGTCAGGATCGAACCCGGGTCTCTGGCGCTGTGAGGCAGCAACTCTACCGCTGCACCATTGTGACTTTTTCCCCTCGGTTATCGGGCTTGTGAACAGTCCATCTATAAGCCAGTGCACTGTCCCGATTCACCTCCACCACCATTGTGGACATTGGACTTTGTCTATGGAACAGATGCAGGAAGGAACTGCAGATGCTGGTTTAAACTGAAGATAGACACAAAAAGCTGGAGTTACTCAGCGGGACAGGCGGCATCTCTGGACAGAAGGAATAGGTGGCGTTTTGGGTCGAAACCCTTTGAGTACTGTCCGATTAACCTCCACCTCAGGCAAGTGGGACTGGTGTAGCTGGGACATGTTGGCCGGTGTGGGCAAGTTGGACCGAGAGGCCTGTTTCCACACTGTATCACTCTATGACTCATTGTGGACAGTGGACTTTGGAACTGATGCGCTACAATGTATAGGATTTTTTTATTTAAAGAATGGAACTAGGTCACTTACTTGCACTGGAAGTCCTCTGCGGCCAGTTTGGCATTGTCCGTCTCCAGTGCGATACGGGAATTCTGCAGCATGGCATTGATGATCTGGGAGAGATTGGAGAGAAAATCAAACGGGTGGACACACAAAGCTGGAGTAACTCAGCGGGTCAGGCAGCATCTCTGGAGAGAAGGAATAGACGCCGTTTCGGGTCGAGACCCTTCAGCAGACAGAGACAGTGGGGGAGAGGGAAGCTCGAGGTATGAAAAGTTTCAGAGCAAATCGGAGCCAATGACCAAGGAAAGGCAGAGCCCACAAAGTTCAGTTTAGTTTAGTTTAGAGACACAGCGTGGAAATAGGTCACAGAGTCCGCGTTAATCAGCGATCCCCGCACAATACACACACACACACACACACACATACACACACACACACACACAGACACACACACACACACACATACACACACACACACACACACACACACACACACACACATACACACACACAGACACACACACACACACACACAGACACACACACAGACACAGACACACACAGACACACACACACACACACAGACACACACACAGACACAGACACACACAGACACACACACACACACACACACACACACACACAGACACAGACACACACACACACACACACACACACACACACACACACACACACAGACAGAGACACAGACACACACACACACAGACACACACACAGACACACACACACACAGACACACACACAGACAGACACACACACAGACACACACACACACACACAGACACAGACACACACACACACACACACACACACACACAGACACACACAGACAGACACACACACACACACACACATCCACATTAACACGACAATTTACTATTATACAAAAGTCAATTAGCCTACACACCTGCATGCCTTTGGAGTGTGGGAGGAAACCAGAGCACCCGGAGAAAACCCACCATACAGGCGGCAGCACCCGTAGTCAGGATCGAACCGGGGTCACTGGCGCTGTGAGGCAGCAACTCTACCGCTGCGCCACCGTGCCGACAATGGTCCATTGATAATGAAGGGATGTGTGGATGCGACCAGTGGAACTAGCAGGATGACGAGGGTGGGGCAGGGGCGGAGAGAGAGAGAGAGGGGGAATGCAGGGGTTATTTGTAATTAGAGAAGTCAATGTTCATACCGCTGGGTTGAGACGTGGAGGGTGAGGAGAGCATTTTCAGTGGGAAGTCAAGGTCGCAGATGCCTACATGCCCAGCTCAGATCTACGGGCTGCATTGGCGTGTGTATAACTGCCCTGGATTTCACAAACTAAAGGGCATCAGATAAGGAGATCAGGGCGCCAGATAAGGCCTGTCCCACTTGTGCGACATTTGGGTGACATTTAAGCCTTCTTCTCCCCACTGTGGTCAGACCAAATGGACAGAAGCTTGAAAATGTCCACAACCAGACTCAGGGACAACTTCTTCCCCTCAGTTATCCGGGCTTTTGAACAGCCCTTGTATAAGCCAGGATACCGTCCAATTCACCTCTACCCCATTGTGGACTTTGTCTATTGAACTGATGTGCTATAATGTATAGGAAGGAACTGCAGATGCTGGTTTAAACCGAAGATAGACATAAAAAGCTGGAGTAACTCAGCGGGACAGGCAGCATCTCCGGAGAAAAGGAATAGGTGATATTTCAGGTTGAGACCCTTCTTCACTCAACAATGCACTGTAATGCTGAGAAGGATATTCTTCACCTATTGTACTTGAGTTTGATTTAAGTATTGTATTGTAAAACAAAGCTCTGCACTGCACTGCACATTAGACATATAGTGTGGAACCAAGCCCTTAAGCCCATGGAATCCGGCAGCGACCAGCGACCACCCCGTACACTAGTCCTATCCTACACACGCCAGGGACAATTTACAATTTTACTGAAGCCAATCAACTTACAAACGTGCACGTCTTTGGAATGTGGGAGGAAACCTGAGCCCCCGGAGAAAACCCAGGCGGTCAGTGGGAAAATTAATGTGCGAACAGCATCCATAGTCAGGATCGAACCCTTGTCCCTGGCACTGTTAAGGCAGCAACTCTACCGCTGCGCCACCGTGTTGCCCCGTCAATTGAAAAGCTACAGGTATATTTTTCCATTGTGAGTAAGGAAGATTCAAACAAGAGGACGTGATTTGACAATTAAGGGACAAAAGTTTAGGGGTAACATGAGGGGGAACTTCTTTACTCAGAGAGTGGTAGCTGTGTGTGGAATGAGCTTCCAGTGGAAGTGGTGCAGGCAGGTTCGTTTTTATCATTTAAAAATAAATTGGATAGGTATGTGGACGGGAAAGGAATGGAGGGTTATGGTCTGAGTGCAGGTAGATGAGACTAGGGGAAAATAAGTGTTCGGCACGGACTTGTAGGGGCCGAGATGGCCTGTTTCTGTGCTGTAATTGTTAAATGGTTATATACGTCTTGACTTGGGAACACATGGCGATAAGAAACAGAAACCTACGTTAGAAGAATAGACTTTACTTGCAAGGGAACAGGGGGCAAGGAAAAGAAGAGGGGGTGGGGGGCATAGGTGGGATAGTGTCTTTAGACTGAAGTTTGAATCTGAATCTGAATCTGACTGAGGTCCCCACCCCAAACTTGGTCTGCCCATTCCTCTCCACAGATGCTGCCTGACCCGCTGAGTTCCTCCAAAGATAGACACAAAATGCTGGAGTAACTCAGCGGGACAGGCAGCATCTCTGGAGAGAAGGAATGGGTGACGTTTCGGGTCGAGACCCTTCTTCAGACTAGAGATATGGAAGGGTAGTGCTGTCTGTACAGAGTTTGTACGTTCTCGTCGTGACCGCGTGGGTTTATCCCGGGTGCTCCGGTTTCTTCCCACACTCCAAAGACTTGCAGGATTGTAGGTTAATTGGCTTTGGTATAAATGGAAAGTGTCCCTTGTGTGTGCGTGTGTGTGTGTGTGTGTGTGTGTGTGTGTGTGTGGGGGGGGGGGGGGGGGGGGGGGGGTGGGGGATAGTGTTGGTGTGCGGGGATTGCTGGTCGGTGGGCTGAAGGGCTTGTTTCACCGCTGTATCTCTAATCTATCATAGTTCCCGCCGCCTTTGTACGTACCTGCTGTTGCAGAGGTCTGACCGCGCAGTTGTAAGTGGACCAGTCGAAGCCTTCGTAGTTGTTGGTGGAGCCGAGCGCCTGGATCTGTATCTCCAGCTCCTTGTTGGACTGCTCGAGTGTGCGGACCTTCTCCAGATACCTGGCGAGACGGTCGTTGAGTTCCTGCATGGTGCCCTTCTCGTTGTTGATGACACAGCCGCCTGGCATGATGGAGAAGGAGCTGGAAGCATGGCTTGAGCCAAGACCAACACCGGAGCCCAGACCCAGACCCAGACCCAGACCCAGACCGCTGCCGCCTCTGTAGCTCATGGTGGAGCCGCTGGCCCGCGGCCGGGAACTGTAGCCCTGCATAGACACACTAGAGTACCGTGGCAGCTTGCTGGAAAGCCGGTTGGAACCACCGATGGTGCTGTAGCTGGTTACTGACCTTTGATGAGACATGTTGCTGCTGGTGACTAAAGGAGGACTTCAGGAGGAAGGCAGTGTCTAGTCCAAACTTCGCTCTAGATGCTCAGTGGCCACGGTACCTGCCTCCCTCCTTCTTATACAGTGAGGACAGGGGTTGGACAGAGCCACACCCATGCTGAATCCCACCTTTTAAACTTCACGCCCACAACCTGACAGTACAAACCCTGTTCTCCACTCGTATCCTGATCGCTCAGCGCCCCGGGGAAATGCATTAATTTGCGGCACCAGACAGGAATATTAAATCTTGTGAAAGACACAAAGATTCAAGAGAGACAAGAGTGTCTCGTCATCTGTCACTAGATGGAACAATTACATTCTTACCTGTATCAGCACAACAGATATGCATACATACTGGAGACACAAAACATAGAAACATAGAAAATAGGTGCAGGAGTAGGCCATTCGGCCCTTCAAGCCTGCACCGCCATTCAATATGATCATGGCTGATCATCCAACTCAGTATCCTGTACCTGCCTTCTCTCCATACCCCCTGATACATTTAGCCACAAGGGCCACATCTAACTCTAAAACATCTAACTCTAACATCTAAAACGCTGGGGTAAGTCAGCGGGCCAGGCAGCATCTCTGGAGAAAATGGATAGGTAACACATTTCGGGTCGAGACCCTTCTTCAGACTTGTAGAAGAGGAGTGAAGAAGGGTCTCGACCCAAAATTATTTATTCATGTGTGTATATATTTATATTATGGTATATGGACACACTGATCTGTTTTGTAGTCAATGCCTACTATGTTCTGTTGTGCTGAAGCAAAGCAAGAATTTCATTGTCCTATACAGGGACATATGACAATAAACTCACTTGAACTTGAAAATGTCACCCATTCCTTCTCTCCAGAGATGCTGCCTGTCCCGCTGAGTTACTCCAGCATTTTGTGTCTATCAGTGGGAAACTTGGGGGATGAAAATGTGGAAGGAAAGATGGAGCCGGCAATGGCCCATTTCCTTGATCATCGGTGCTGGCTTTGATGTCTTCTTTTCATACCTTCCATTCATTTGTCCTTTTCATTCCTCTAGACGCGGGAGGAAACCGGAGCAAACCCATGCGAGAACGTGCAAACTCCACACAGACAGCACCCGAGGTCAGGGTCGAACCCGGGTCTCCGTTGCTGTGAGGCCACTAGCACTGCCAACTGTTCCATTGTGTGGGAGTTTTATTGTTGTGGGTACCGAGATACAGTAAACGAAAACCTTTGCCCTCCAGTAGCCATACACAAGTGGCGCAGCGGGTAGAGTTGCTGCCTTGCAGAGCCTTGCAGCGCCGGAGACCCGGGTTCGATCCTGACTACGGGTGCTGTCTGTACAGAGTTAGGTTGTATGTTCTCCCCGTGACCTGCGTGGGATTCCTCCCACACTCCAAAGACGTGCAGGTTTGTAGGTTAATTGGCTTGGCACAAGTGTAAAATTGTCCCGAGTGGGTGTAGGATAGTGTTAATGTGCGGGGATCACTGGTCGGCACAGATGGACCCGGCGGGCCGAAGGGCCTGTTTCCACGCTGTATCTCTAAACTAAACTACTACAGAGATATATGGAACTGCAGATGCTGGTTTACAAAAAAAAACAGGCAAGGAGCTGGAGTAACTGAGTGGGTCAGGCAACATTTCTGGAGGACATGGTCAGGCAACATTTCAGATTGGGACCCTTCTTTTGACTCACAAGTACAACAGCTAGTGCAAAAATAAATATGGTATTCCAACATTAGAATGGTCTCAGAGAGGGAGAGGTGAATGGGGAGAGTTTTACGGCAGGACGGATGGCGCAGAGGTACAGCTCCGGAGACCCGGGTTCAATCCTGACTACGGGTGCTGTCTGTACGGAGTTTGTACGTTCTCCCCGTGACCTGCGTGGGATTTTCCCCGGGTGCTCCGGTTTCCTCCCACACTCCAAAGACGTGCAGGTCTGTAGATGAATTGGCTTGGTATAAATGTACATTTTCCCAGGTGGGCGCTAAGGGCCAGTCCCACTTTCACGACTTAATTCACGACCTTTTTTACTCGTGGACATTTTTCATCAGGCTAGAAAAACGCCCCGACCTACTTGATGCCACGAGTACCTGTGACTAGCTTCACGGCCTACCTACGACCTACCTACGGTCTCCTACGACCTCGTGACGACCATGCTGCGAGTATGAGTCAAGGGCAAACTCGGCAGAGGCCGTGAATTGTGCGCGGATCGCTGATCGGCGTGGACTCGGTGGGCTGAAGGGCCTGTTTCCGCGCTAAACTAAACTCAACTAAACTAAGGTTACAGCGAGGGAGAGGTGTAGGGGAGAGGGGTAGAGAGGGAGAGGTGTAGGGGCTGGAAGTTAGTCAGGGTGATGTGTGGTAGCTTGGTGAGGATGAGGGAGATGAGTTCAGACTCTGGAAGAGGTCAGAGAGAGGGAGTGTGTGTGTGTGTGTGTGTGGGGCGGGTGTGAGATGTCACCAGGTTAACGGGACAGTGGAGACTGAAGGCGTTGGCCGAAATGTTTTTTTTTTGTTCTCTTTTCAGGTTGTCGTGGAGACCAGTGTTTGTTGCCTATCCCTGACTGTTCTTCGGGAGGCTTCAGGTGAGCCATACTAGCAGGTGTTTAGTTTAGTTTAGAGATACAGAGTGCAAACAGGCCCTTCGGCCCACCGAACCCACACCGACCAACGATCCCCGCACACTAACACTATCCTACACACACTAGGGACAATTTACAATATTACCGAAGCCAATTAACCTACAAACCTGACCGTCTTTGGAGTGTGGGTCACGGGGAGAACGTACAAACTCCGTACAGACAGCACCCATGGTCAGGATCGAACCCGGGTCTCTGGCGCTGTGAGGCAGCAACTCTACCGCTGCGCCACCACTTACAATTAAGCACTCTTGATTCTTGAAAGAGAAGGACCAAAGTGATGGGGATTACATGAAGGCTGGAGTGAGTTAACCATGGTGGGCCTTGTAGTTCAAGTACAAGTGAGTTTATTGTCATGTGTCCCAGATAGGACAATGAAATTCTTGCATTGCTTCAGCACAACAGAATATAGTAGGCATAAATAAATACAGAACAGATCAGTGTGTCCATATACTATTGAATATATATATACATATAAAGTGCAATAGGCTATTAAAGTTCAGATTTTTGTTTCAGTTGAGTTTAATAGCCTGATGGCTGTCGGGGAGTTGCTATTCCTGAAGCTGGATGTTGCAGATTTCAGGCTCCTGTACCTTCTACCTTGTACGTTGAAGATCCAAGTTCAACCATTCTGCGGTAAGATCCGGGTTTAAACGGAGGAGCTGCTGATGTTGGGAGTTGCCAAACATGTTGTCTCCTCCCTGACCCACGCTGTCTCCATTCCAAAGACGTCCAGGTTTGTAGGTTAATTGCCTTGGCAAATGTAAAAACTGTCCCTAGTGGGTGCAGGAGAAGGATAGTGTTAAATGTGAGGGGATCGCTGGTCCGAGCACGGACCCGGTGGGCCGAAGGGCCTGTCTCTGTGCTGTATCTCTAAACTAAACAACTGCCCTGTGGCGAGCAAAGATATCTTTGGTGGCGACTACCAGATTAGGCGGTGAACAGTGACATTCCAGGGCTGTTGTGCTGGGTGCGGCTGTTGCAGACAGTGAGAAGTGCTGAGATAAGGCACACCTTAACCTGGGGCTTTCGTCTGACCTTTCTAACCCTGGGTTTTGCCCTCTCTGCTCACTCTCACAGCTGGTGTACACACCCCTCGCCTAACTAGTCACCCAGCAGCAGGATTTCTCAACGCACCGTCAAATGGAACGAGGGCCCCAGTTTGCAAACACTGCAGATCTCCTCTCACCCAGCTGGTCCTGCCGGTTCTGCATGTCTGTAAATTGAACCATCAGCTCCCACAGACAGAGAGGGACGTGGCAATTATTAGTTAATTTAAAAAAGTACATCAAGTGCTTTAGAACAGTCCCGACCCGAATCGTCACCTATCCACGTTCTCCAGAGATGTTGCCTGTCCCGCTGAGTTACTCCAGCTTTTTGTGTCTATCTTATGTTATGAATGAATTTTATTTGTGAATTATAACTAAAGTAATGAAGTTCCCGGCGCTCCCCCAGTAGGATAGGATTTGTAATATTACTTGCTCTTAGGACATTAAACATCACTGATTATCAGCATGTAGCACCAAAGAACTGCAGTGGGTCAGTGCAGATAGACACAAAATGGGATAGGCAACATCTCTGGAGAGAGCGAATGGGTGACGTTTCGGGTTGAGACCCTTTTTCCTTGGAAGGAACTGCAGATGCTTGTTTAAACCGAAGATGGAGGCAAGGCAGCATCTCTGGAGAACCTTCCTCAGAACCTTCTTCGGTCTGAGGAATGGTCTCGACCCGAAACGTCGCCCATTCCTTCTCTCCAGAGATGCCGCCTGTTCCGTTGAGTTACTCCGGCTTTTTGTGTCTATCTTCGGTTTAAACCAGCATCTGCAGTTCCTTCTTACATACTCCATTCATCACACACACACACACACACACACACACACACACACACACACACACACACACACACACACACACACACACACACACACACATATATACACACACACACACACACACACAACACACACACACACACACACACACACACACACACACACACACACACACACACACACACACACAGAAATATTAAAAGCAGCACATGCCTTTTCTTTGCATTCATAATACGGTTACGTTTAGACAATCATAGTGTCTTCAGGTTAACACTTTCCAAGTACAAGGCACAGATGCCAATCCAAATGAGCCAACACCCTTCTAGTATTTCGCAAAATACGAACCTACCAGAGTGCTATCTGTTGTGGGAAATGGACAGGCAAGGCTTTAGTGAAGAGAGACACAAAAGGCTGGAGTACCTCAGTGGGTCAGGCAGCATCTCTGGGGATAAGGAACCTTTCTCGCGACCCAGAAACGTCACCTATTCCTTCCCTTGAGAGACGCTGCCTGACCCGCTGAGTTACTCCAGCATTTTGTGTCTGTCTATGGGATAGGTGGATCCAGGTAAGGAGGGTGGGATGAATTATGATTCATTCAAAAGGATGAGTCATGGGAGAGGGAGAAGGGTGGAGATTGTCACGAAGATTGCAGGTGATGTGGAGAGAGGAACGATCTGTTTAACGTCCCAAACTAAACCATGCGTGTAGCTGGGACCCAGGTAAGCTACTTTGACCATCTCCCCATTCCCATAACCACCTCTCTGCCCTTGGCCACCTCCACTGACAGAGTGAGGCCACACACAAACTGGGGCAACAGCACCTCCACTTGGGCAGCTTACAACCCTACGAAAATTGAGTTCTCCAATTCTGGATAACCCCACTCCTCTCCCTCCTGATCTATCCTGGTCCAGAAACATCACCTATACATGTTCTCCGGGGATGCTGCCTGACCCGCTGAGTTACTCCAGCACTTTGTCCTTTTGCTCATAGGTTAGTGTAATGTAGCGTTCAAGAGCTTGATGGTTTAACTTAGTTTGGAGATACAGCGTGTAAATAGGCCCTTCGGCCCAACAAGTGTGAGCCAACCAATGGTCGCCCATATACTATTTCCGGCCCGTTCTACATTATCCCACTTTCTGATCCACTCCACACACACTATGGGCAATTCACAGTGCCCAATTAACCTACAAACCTGCGCGTCTTTGGAGTGTGGGAGGAAACCAGAGCACCAGGAGAAAACCCACGTGGTCACAGGGAGAACGTGTAAACTCCGATCAGACAGCACCCGTAGTCAGGATCGAACCCAGGTCTCCACTGTGCCACAATGTTGCCCTAAATTACAAGAAGGTTGTTGAGAAGCTGTGCTTGAATTTGGATGTCATGATTTAAAGCCACCTGCGCCTTCTTCTCAATGAGAGTAGCAAACTCAGAGCATGTGTAGGAAGGAACTGTAGGTGCTGGTTTGAAGAAGAACAAACCAGTATGTAATCAGAGCATGGCCAGGGTGGTGTGGGTCTCTCATGATGCTGGCGGCTTTTTTTTAAGGCAGAGCTTCCTGTAGATCCGATCGATGGTGGGGAGGGTCAGTTCCCATTATGGTCTGGGCAGTGTCCGGCATTTGAGTTGTTGAACCAGTCCGTGATGCAACTAGTCAATACCCTCTCCACCCCCTGTAACATCGTCAAGTCAAGTCAAGTCACTTTTATTTCTATAGCACATTTAAAAAACAACTCTCGTTGACCAAAGTGCTTTACATTGGTGGAGGTACTAACGTTATACAACATTGGTTCATAGATTAAGTACATACATAAATACATACATATAGCCCTCCCTCAGAGGACGTCAAGAAAGGCTTGAGAGTAAAGATGAGTTTTAAGTCTCGACTTAAAAGAGTCGATGGAGGGGGCAGTTCTGATAGGAAGGGGGATGCTGTTCCACAGTCTAGGAGCAGCAATCGCAAAGGCACCGTCGCCCCTGAGCTTATGCCTAGACCGCCGGATATTCAGTAACCCCAAGTCGGCCGATCTGAGGGACCTGGAGTTGGTGTGGTGGGTAAACAGACTTTTGATGTAGGTGGGGACAAGGCCGTTAAGGGCTTTGTAAACATAGAGAAGGATCTTGAAATTTATTCGGAACCGCACCGGGAGCCAGTGGAGAGAGGCCAGGATCGGGACACACCCAAACTACACAATCTTCTAAAGAAGTGGAGGGTTTGTTGTCTATTTGACTAAAACAACAATATATATATATATATATTTTTAAATGAATTAAAATACATATTTTAATAAAAATTAAATAGGAGAGTTATTTGTCTGAAAGGAGAAATATGGAATGGTAGGAAGGAATTGCAGATGCTGGTTTGCACAGAAGATGGACACTAAATGCAGGCGTTATGCCCCTGTCCCACTTAGGAAACCTGAACGGAAACCTCTGGAGACTTTGCGCCCCACCCAAGGTTTCCGTGCGATTCTCGGAGGTTGCAGGTGGTTGCCGGAGGTGGCAGGTAGTGGAAGCAGGTAGGGAGGCTGACAAAAACCTCCGGGAACCGCACGGAAACCTTGGGTGGGGCGCAAAGTCTCCAGAGGTTTCCGTTCAGGTTTCCTAAGTGGGACAGGGGCATAAACTCCGCGGGTCAGGCAGCATCTCTGGGGAGAAGGAATGGATGACGTTTCGGATCGAGACCCTTCTTCAGATTGAGAGTGAGGGAGGAGTGAAACGTCACCCATTCCTTCTCTCCAGCGATGCTGCCTGTCCCGCTGAGTTACTCCAGCATTTTGTGTCTCTCTAGCATGTAATGGTGCCGCCCTAGAATCGTGCCATGTCCAAACTTCCTTATCTGAGTGTTTGTCCTTTTGTGAGCAGGGCACAAATCTCAAGTTTCACACGTGATATCCAACTCAGAAATGACCAAAGATCAGGGAAGATAGTGATAGACTCCAGAGAAAAAAAAAACACTCGTATGCTTGGTTGCATGAACAGTTGTATGGCAGGTGAAATTTAACACACGAATATCTGTGCTCTGTAAGAAAGCAGAGTTAGAGACAAGATAAAATCAACGGTGCCAGAACAAAAGGTGTGAGAACAGAGAGTGCCGAGGGTGTAAAATGAAACCTCTTCAAATGCAGGAGAGATTGGAAATTAAAACCAAGGAACTGCAGATGCTCTTTAAAGGACACAGACTTCTTCTTCTTCTTGCGTATGGCGTGCACAGCCTAAAGTTATAGGACAACTTGTTCTATTTGATCTTATTTGATTGTGCACGCCAGGTTGATTACATTCGTCAAAACAGGGCGGACCACGTGAAGGTTGCAATCTCCCACCCCAGGACACAGTCTGAAGAAGGGTCTCGACCCAAAACGTCACCCATTCCTTCTCTCCACAGATGCTGCCTGTCCCGCTGATTTACTCCAGCTTTTTGTAGCTATCTTCGGTTTAAATCTGCATCTGCAGTTCCTGCCCACCCAGAGGACAGGTAACTCAGCAGGTCAGGCAGCATCACTGGAGAACATGGATCAATGATTTTCTGGGTCAAGATCCTTCTCCAGACCAAAAAGTTGTTGGTTAAAGTTAGCTTTCTCCCTCTGACCTCCCCAACTGCAGAAGGGGAAGAAGGGCCCCAACCCTACACATCATCTGTCCATACTCTCCACAGATGCTACCTGACCCGCTGACATCTCCTCTAGCACTTTGTGTTTTCAACTTTTATATAACGTATTAAAAGCCAGGCTGTCGGCACCAACCAACGATACTAACCCTATCCTACACACTAGGGACAATTTTACAAGCCTGCACGTCTTTGGAGTGTGGGAGGAAACCGGAGCCCCCGTAGAAAACCCACGAGGTCACAGGGAGAACGTACAAACTCTGTACAGACAGCACCCGCAGTCAGAATTGAACCCGGGTCTCTGGCGCTGTAATGCCCCTGTCCCACTTAGGAAACCTGAACGGAAACCTCTGGAGACTTTGCGCCTCACCCAAGGTTTCCGTGCGGTTCCCGGAGGTTCTTGTCAGTCTCCCTACCTGCTTCCACTACCTGCAACCTCCAGCAACCACCTGCAACCTCCGGGAACCGCACGGAAACCTTGGGTGGGGCGCAAAGTCTCCAGAGGTTTCCGTTCAGGTTTCCTAAGTGGGACAGGGGCATAAGGCAGCAACTCTACCGCTGCGCCACCATTTATGCCGACCCATTTTATTACTGAACATTTGTGTGTTATTTCATTAAAGAGCCTGCAATCTACATTCGAAGGTAGACTACATTCTACATTGGTATCGATGTTGGTTTATTTTGTTCATATGTACAGAGACACAGTGAGAAGCTTTTGTTAGTGTGCTATCCAATTAGATCAAGTAAGTAAGAAAGGAAGTATTTCAAAAATTCTGCAGGTAGGAATTTCATTGTTCTGTTCTTGGCACATACGACCAAAGATCACAGAGCAGATCTTTGCATATGACTATTAGACGCTTGAATTTTGGGAAGGCTTTGTAACTGAGAAACAATGTGAAGAATTTCACTGCTTCCACGAATGCGCCAACACAGCCTTTGGTCTATTGAGGAAGATAGCATTCAATTACCTAGATGTGGCAGAGAACCCATGGTCTACTGGGCATAAGTGGTCCTTGGCAGTGCATTCCATGCACCAACCAATAGACAATAGACAATAGGTGCAGGAGTAGGCCATTCGACCATTCAATGTGATCATGGCTGATCATCTCCAATCAGTACCCCGTTCCTGCCTTCTCCCCATATCCCCTGACTCCGCTATCTGTAAGAGCCCTATCTAGCTCTCTCTTGAAAGTATCCAGAGAACCGGCCTTCACCGCCCTCTGAGGCAGAGAATTCCACAGACTCACAACTCTCTGTGTGAAAAAATGTTTCCTTATCTCAGTTCTAAATGGCTTACCCCTTATTCTTAAACTGTGTCCCCTGGTTCTGGACTCCCCCAACATCGGGAACATGTTTCCTGCCTCTAGCGTGTCCAAACCCTTAATAATCTTATATGTTTCAATAAGATCTCCTCTCATCCTTCTAAATTCCAGAGTTTACAAGCCCAGCCGCTCCATTCTCTCCAGACCACTCATTTGGCCCAGCACATTTTCATTAAACCTTGCCCCTATCTCCTTAACCTATGCCCTCTAGTCTTTGACATTTCCACCCAGGGAGAAAGATTCATATTCTCTGCCCTATTTGTGTCTCTCATAATTTTATATGATTCTTTCAGTTTGAATCTCAATGTTTAGGAGAAAACAATCTAAGTTTGATCAAAACAACCCTAGGAAAATGGGTTTAGATTAGTTTAGTTTAAAGATACAGCGCGGAAACAGGCCCTACAGCCCACCGGGTCCGCTCCAACTAGCGATCCCCGCACATTGACACTAACCTACACACACTAGGGACAATTTACACATACACCAAGCCAATTAACCTACAAACCTGTACGTCTTGGCAGTGTGGGAGGAAACCGAAGATCTAGGAGAAAACCCACGCAGGTCACGGGGAGAACGTACAAACTCCGTACAGACAGCACCCGTAGTCGGGATCGAACCCGGCTCTCCGATGCTGCAAGTGCTTTAAGGCAGCAACTAAAAACGCTGAATCCACACCTTCACTTTCACATCCACTCCTTCCACACTAGGGAGAATTTAGGATGTGGGAGGAAACCGGAGCATAGGGGGGCAAACCTAGGTGGTCACAGGGAGAACGTGCAAACTCAGCAACGGCAGCACCTGAGGTCAGGAGTGAACCCGGATGTGATGAACAGCTCGGTACGATAGGATAGAACTTTATTTATCCCAGGAGCGAAATTGATCTGCCAACAGCGATAAAAACACAACATACATGAAATTAAAGTGACAAGTGGAAAGGATTGGCGATGTGCAAAGATTAGGGAGGGGGGGGGGGGGGGGGAAGTCAGTCTACCCCACAACAGAAGGGGAAGGTGTTGTACAGTTCGATAGCCACAGGGAAGAAGGATCTCCTGTGGCGTTCTGTGCTGCATCTTGGTGGAACCAGTCTGTTGCTGAAGGTGCCCCTCGGGTTTGGAGGCTTTGGAAGTTATTTCCTTCTTTCCTAAAGATACATTGAGCCACCCAGCCACAAGAGCCCTGATTGAGTCCTCCCTTTAACCCACTGCTTGGTCTGCCCAGGTGTCCGTGGAGAAATTCACTTCATGCCCCCACTTTTGGATGTTGCCTTAGGCCTCCTGATCTAACTGCTTCACACTCTGCTCAACTCTCTCACAATCCACAAAGAAACCTTTTGTAACTTGCAAAAATGTGAAGCAGCCAGAAAAATTTGCCACCGGTAAAAGATAGCTGTGAAAGGTAAATAGTTTGACAGGTTTTAAGTTTGGAACCGCACCCTGCAACACAATCCATTTTGCATTCACTAAGCTCCCCCACCCTCTCCGAAGGTTTCCAATTATAAACTCAATTGTTTAGGCTCTATTTTAGTTTGAAATAAATACTCCTATCCAGGGTTATGCGATCATTTATTTCCTTGTTTACGAAGAGAAAGGATCGCAGAGTTGGAGTGAGAATCTCCATCTTGACATTGAGAACTCCCTGATCTACAAAGCAAAACAAGGCTGAACATTTCAGGTGAGATTCGAGGAGATGGTATCAGCTAATTGTTTGTGTTTATACGCATTTGCAGTTCCTGGTGTGTACTCTCGACTGCTTCATGTTGATTTTAAGGACTCGGATGAGCCCTTAACTCAGAAGGTAGTTGAGGCCAGTCCATTGGCTATATTTAAGAGGGAGTTAGATGTGGCCCTTGTGGCTAAAGGGATCAGGGGGTATGGAGAGAAGGCAGGTACAGGATACTGAGTTGGATGATCAGCCATGATCATATTGAATGGCGGTGCAGGCTCGAAGGGCCGAATGGCCTACTCCTGCACCTATTTTCTATGTTTCTATGTTTCTATGAGTCAGTGGTCAGACTCATCTACAGCATAAGAGGCCAGTGCAGGAAATTAGCCAGGGGCGGCAAAATTAGGGTTGGTATAGTCCTCAGATCAGGTAGCATCTATGGTGGGAGAAAGAGTTCATGTTTCAGGTCGACAACTGTCATCGTTCCAATTTCTAGCATCTGTATGTTTTAGCTAGACAAAAATGCTGGAGAAACTCAGCAGGTGCAGCAGCATCTATGGAGCGAGGGAAATAGGCAACGTTTCGGGCCGAAACACTGAATATTGCCACTGGTTGGGTGTGAGGCTGCAGGTCCCGACTGGACAGGCTGGGAGGTTAGTGACGGAGTAACCACTTGAATCATTGTCCTCTCACCACTGCACCTCCTCCCCATTCTCCCATCCTTTCTCAACCGAGCTTCAGTTTTCCTTCCGCCCCCTTGCTTGGACTCTTGGCCACACTGCCCTCCCGCACGCTGTCCCAGAAGGTGTTGATGCTGGCTGGAGTCACTGCAGGGAAAGCTTCATCCGTGGGTCGTGGATGGAGCAGGTGCAATGGGCCACAATGCAGGAGTAGGCAGACGATGGGGGTACAAGCATTCCCAACGTTGCCCTCACCCTGATGCCCACCTTCGTGTGTGGCTGCATCAGGCGGAGCGTCGAGCCAAGGCACGTGGGCACCAAGTGTCACTACCTGCTGAGGTTCTACCTGTCCCCGGTGTTGCGAAGGATGGGCCTGGCGCAGATGCCACGCAATGTGCCAGTCAGCTGGGCATTGCCGCCCCATCTGTCGTTCGTGGAAAGGTTCTTCCAGACCAACACCTTTGACCACAAGTCCATCGGGCAGTGGTCAGCATGGAACGTGGGAAAGGACTCCATGGATCCGGTGGCGTGGTTCCCAGAGCAGACTGCCCAGCTTGTCTGGCAAAATGCCTCATCGCCATAACTCACCAACAAGCACCAAGACCTGGCTTGGCTGGCGGTGAGGGGAGCACTCCCAGTCAGATCCTTCCTGCACCGTCGGAACCTCACCACCAGCGCACGCTGCCCTCGGGACGGCTGCTATGGAGAGGGGACGGTTGCCCACCTCTTTGCACAGTGTGGATTCGCAAAGAGAGTCTGGAGAGTGATGCAGAGGTCCCTGTCACGGTTTAATCCGAACAGCTCCGTCACAGAGGACTCTGTGATTTACGGACTGTTCCCAGGGACACACCCGGAGATGGACGTCACGTGCTACTGGAACGTCATCAACTCAGTGAAAGGTGGTCTGCCCGAATTCTGTAGCTTAGTTTAGTTTAGTTTATTGTCACGTGTACCGAGGTACAGTGAGAATCTTTTGCTGCGAGCTAACCAGTCAGCAGAAAGACTATACATGATTACATTCGAGACATTTACAGAGTTTGTACAGTTTTGCACGTCTTGTACTTTGTTTTATATAATTTATGCACAAAAATTATGTAGATAAATCGCATTGGTGCATGAATTTACATACATAAATTTAGGCACGCTAATTTACATATATGAATGATTGTACATAAATGATATATGCATAGTGTAAGAGAGAGAAGAAAAAAGATCAGTGCATAAAGGAAGATATTTAATCAGAGGGTGGTGAATCTGTGGAATTATTTGCCACAGAAGGCTGTGGAGGCAAAGTCTGGATATTTTTTAAGGCAGAGATAGATAGATTCTTGATTAGTACGGGTGTCAGTGGTTTTGGGGAGAAGGCAGGAGAATAGGGTTAGGAGGGAGAGATAGATCAGCCAAGATTGAATGTCAAAGTAGACTTGATGGGCCGAATGGCCTAATTCTGCTCCTATCACTTATGACCTTATGAAAACATAATCGGTGGACGTCAGTGTTCTGTTGTTGAGGTAGGATTGGGGTTGTACGGGATGGTGGAAGAAAATGTTAGTAGGGAAGAAATGTACTTGCCATAGCCATGATTATCTATACACCAAGCCCAACTTCTTCCTCTGTAGGATGCTGAGCCAACCTACTCCATCATAGACTTCTAGATCCCACCCGTCCAACGGCGAGGACAGACACTGGGCCGACCAAGGCAGGAAAACACCTCTCCAACTCAGACCACAGGTGAGAAAGGCATCGAATCTCAGCGTAAGATTGTTTCAATATGGAAGTAAAGACACAAGGGGCAGCGGTAGAGCTGCTGCCTTACAGCGCCAGAGATTCGAGTTCGATCCTGACCACGGGTGCTGTCTATATGGGGTTTATACAGTACAATCTCCCCGTGACCGTGTGGGTTTTCCCCGGGAGCTCTGGCTTCCTCCCACACTCCAAAGACATACAGGTTTGTAGGTTCATTGGCTTGGTGTGAATGTAAATCGTCCCTAGTGTGTCGCATAGCTGTTAGGGATCGCTGGTCGGTGCGGGCTTGCTGGTCTCTGCATTGTATCTCTAAAACTAAGGTGTTGGAGTAACTCAGCAAGCCGGGCCGCATCTCTGGAGAACGTGGATAGGCGCCATTTCGGGTCGGGACACTTCTTCAGACACCCGACCCGAAACGTCACCTATGCTTTTCCTCCAGAGATGCTGCCTGACCCGCTGAGTTACTCCAGCACCTTGTATCTTTTGTTTCATCAGCCAGCATCTGCAGTTCCTTGTTTTTCCTGATTAGATATGGATTGGTTTCATAACAAATACTCTTTGTTTAGGCAAATGGGTTTGAAATATGCCACAACCAAGTTGACTAACTAATAAACATTCAAACATTGCATAAAACCGGTTCAACTGCTTTAAAGTGAGTTGCAAACAAGAACATTTTTATTTGTGGAGGAAGGAGGATGCCACTGACTTGTCAGCCATCCATTGGTCTTTGCTGCTGGGCTCTGATCCAAGTGATCCTCTCCATAACCGTTCTGTCAAGCCCTCTGCACAGCTTAAAGGGCCTGTCCCACTGTACGGGGTCATTCAATGGTCGGCATGGACTCGATGGGCTGAAGGGTCAGTTTCTATGCTGTATCTCTGAAGTAAACTAAACTAAACTTGAAGCTCATATGTTGATAAATTCACAAGTTCTCAGAGCAGAATTAGGCCATTCGGCCCATCAAGTCTGCTCTACCATTCAATCATGGCCGATCTATCTCTCCCTCTCAACCCCATTCTCCCCATAACCCCTGACACCCGGACTAATCAAGAATCTGTCAATCTCCGCCTTAAAAATATCCATTGACTTGGCCTCCACAGCCGTCTGTGGCGATGAATTCCACAGATTCACCACCCTCCGGCTAAAGAAATACATCCTCATCTTTCTAAAGGTACGTGCTTTTATTCTGAGGTTTGTGCCTCTGCTCCTAGACTCTCCCACTAAAGTTTACAGTTTGGTCCACTCGTGGAAACATCCTCTCCACATCCACTCTAGCCAGGCCTTTCACTATTTGGTACGTTGGACTTTGTGAACATGAACCTTCTAATGAAGGGTCCTGGACCCAACCATGTTTCTCTTCCCACGGTTAATGCCTGACCTCCTGAATGTTCCACCCTTTGCGTTTGTGTTTCAGATTTGCAGCATCCACAGGTTTTTGGTGTCTGCCACACCTCAGGGTGTTGGATGCATGCTCCTGATGGGTTGGGCAAACCTACACATGAATCAGTAGAAGATCAAAAGTTCTCGAAGGGTTTGGCAATTCATTGCATTAGCCTCGAGGGCAGCCCACATCCTCAGGAAGATTTGCCTTTCTAGCTGATTTTTGCCTGTTCGTTGTTTTAGCTGTGCAGGAAGGAACTGCAGATCAGATTTAGATTCAGATTCAGATTCAATTTTAATTGTCATTGTCAGTGTACAGTACAGAGACAACGAAATGCAGTTAGCATCTGCCTGGAAGAGCGACATAGCAAATTATTTGAATAAATAATAATAAGTGTCCGGGGGGGGGGGTGATTGGCAGTCACCGAGGTACGTTGTTGAGTAGAGTGAGTTGCTGGTTTAAACCGAAGATAGATACAAAATGCTGGAGGTAACTCTGCGGGACAGGCAGCATCTCTGCAGAGAAGGAATGGGTGATGTTTCGGGTCGAGACCCTTCTTCAGACTGGTCAGGGGAAAGGGAAACGAGAGATATAGCCAGTGATGTAGAGAGATATAGACAAATTAATGAAATGTATTCCCCTAATGCAGATCTCCAATGAAGTAGCTGGGAGATCAGTGCGCACTCTAGCTGTTGAGAGGATGGTTCAATTGGCTGATGATGGCTGTGAAGAAAGTCCCTGAATCTGGAGGTGTGCATCTTCAAATTTCTGTACCCACTTGTCTGAAGGGAGAAGACAGAGTGATTATAGACAATAGACACTAGACAATAGACAATAGGTGCAGGAGTAGGCCATTCGGCCCTTTGAGCCAGCACCACCATTCAATGTGATCATGGCTGATCATCCCCAATCAGTACCCCGTTCCTGCCTTCTCCCCATATCCCCTGACTCCGCTATCTTTAAGAGCCCTATCTAGCTCTCTCTTGAAAACATCCAGAGAACCTGCCTCCACCGCCCTCTGAGGCAGAGAATTCCACAGACTCACCACTCTCTGTGAGAAAAAGTGTTTCCTCGTCTCCGTTCTAAATGGCTTACCCCTTATTCTTAAACTGTGGCCCCTGGTTCTGGGCTCCTCCAACATGTTTCCTGTCTCGAGCGTGTCCAAGCCTTTAACAATCTTAAGATTATGCTGGCAACCTGTCTATGCTGACCAAGATGTCTGTCTAAGTTAATTCCATTGCTTTGTGCTTGGGCCAAATCCCTTGTGTACCTATCCAAATGACCTGTGATGTTGTAACTCTGCCAGTCTCTACCATAGAAGAAGGGTCTCGACCTGAAACGTCACCCATTCCTTCTATCCAGAGATGCTGCCTGTCCCGTTGAGTTGCTCCAGCATTTTGTGTCTGTTCTCTGACAGCATGTTCCATAAACCCACCACCTTCTGTGTGAAGGCATTGCCCCTCAGTTTCTCTTGAAATCTTTCTCCTCTCACCTTAAACCCATGCTTAGATTCTACCGGGGCTGCACAGTGGTGCAGCGGGTAGAGCTGCTGCCTCAAAGCGCCAGAGTGCTGTCAGGGAGCAGTTTGTAAGTTCTCCCTGTGACCACGTGGGTTTTCTCCGGGTGCTCCGGTTTCCTCCCACACTCCAAAGACATACAGATTTGTAGGTTAATTGGCTTGGTTTAACTAAATTATTCCTAGTGTGTGTAGGGTAGTGTTGATATGTAGGGATCACTGGTCGGCATGGACTCGGTGGGCCGAAGGGCCTGTTTCCGCACTGTATCTCCAAAGCAAAGTAAACTGAACTAAACCAGGGGCCAGTCTTAGAATAAAGGGGAGGTCATTTAAGACTGAGGTGAGAAAAAAACGTTTTCACTCAGTTGTGAATTTGTGGAATTCCCTGCCACAGAGGGCAGTGGAGGCCAAGTCACTGGATGGATTTAAGAGAGAGTTAGATAGAGCTCTAGGGGCTAGTGGAGTCAAGGGATATGGGAAGAGGGCAGGCACGGGTTATTGATTGGGGACGATCAGCCATGATCACAATCAGTTTAAAAAGATGTACAAAAACACTTGTTTAAAAGGATATTGGGATGAGGATAGGTGATTGTGAATGGGATATTTGTTATACTGATTGTATTGGGAAGGGTGATTATAGAGTGATGGGTTGTATATATGACTACGATACTGTATAGTATGTGAGGGTTTTTTCTTTTCTTTTTCTTTTTGTCTTTTTTGTATGGTTTTGTAAATATTTGATTAGTGTATAAATGTAAATAATTTGGTGTACATATAGCTGCTGGTGTACATATGGTGTACATATACCTGCTAAACTTGTATAATATAATTACAAGCAGTTTGTCAGGTCTCGCGTTTGATCTAGTTTCTGTTTCTTATTGGTTTTTAGTATTAGAGTTTGCATTCTTGTTTTATTTTGGTGTCTCACATCTCCTCTTGTTTCAGGTCCCATTTCCTGTCAGGTCGTTTACCCTCATGTGATTGTTGGCCACGCCCTGATGTGTTTCACCTGTGTCTCGTTATCCCCTGCTAGTCTGTATTTAAGCCTTTTGTGTTTTAGTTCCCATTGCCAGTTCGTGGTGTATGCTACTTGGTATCACCTCGTTCCAGCTCTTGAAATCTTGTGACCTTGTGATCTCGACCTTTGCCTGTATTTTCGACCACTGTTTCTTGCCTGCTCCTATATGGTACTGTTGCCTCTGTTTTGCCTACCTGTGTACTGACTTGGACCGATTAAACGCCGAAGACTGATCTGCCCTGTGTCTGAGCCTGCATTTGTGTCCTCCTCCTCGTTCAGTTCTGACATTACGAACTGGCCAACAATGGACTCAGCGGGCTCTGATCCTTTTCGTGCAGCGCTCCAGAAGCAAGAGGAGCGCATCTCGCATTACGAGGGTCAACTCTCCTCGATCGTCGCCGGGTTCCGGGATCTCGGCGAGCGTCAGCAGGGGTTCCAGGCAGACATCGGTTCACAGGTGAACACTTTAAGTTCTCGGTTTGAAGACCTGGTTACTCGGCTGAATTCTTTGTTTCCTGCTGTGGCTCCCGTGCCTGCCGAGTCTGTTTCCTTGTCTGTGTCTCCAGGAGCTCCGATGGCCGCGGCTGCTGCAGCATCTCCATTCGTCCACCTGGCAAGACCGGAACACTTTTCGGGGGAATCGGAGAAATGTAGACCTTTTTTGATTCAGTGTGGACTGCATTTCGAACTTCAAGCGGCTTCCTTTTCATCAGAACGCTCAAGGGTAGCCTTTATCATCACGCACCTGCCGGGTAGGGCGGAGGCTTGGGCCACGGCGGAGTGGTCTCGGAATTCTCCTGTTTGCCAGACATCGGTCCTGTTCATAGAAGCTCTGTCCCGCACGTTTGATCACTCCAATCCTGGCCGAGAGGCTTCACAGAACCTGGTCTCCATGAAACAAGGTAATCGCTCTGTTATGGATTTTGCTATTGACTTTCGAACTGTTGCTGCTAAGGGTGGATGGAATGAGGCTGCTTTGTTGGATGCTTTTCGCAATGGATTGTCTGAAGCTATCAAAGATCAATTGGCTCCTCTAACCCTGCCTTCCGACGTCGAGTCTATGATTTCCCTGGCTATCCAAATTGACGCTAGGCTCAGAGAAAGAGATCGAGAGAGGAGATCGGCTGCAGTTCGGTCCTCCTCCCAGCAGTGGCGGCAGCGTCGCCCTTCACCTTCCAGTCGGGACTTCTTCCCTCTCGGCCGGTCCAGTCAGCCTACAGCGCCACCTGCATCTTCGGAGGAGCCCATGCAGGTGGGACGAGCCAAACTCAGTCCGGAGGAACGGCAGCGCCGTCTAAGGGAAATGAGGTGTTTTTACTGTGGTGAACTGGGACATTTGTTGAACAGCTGTTCAGTAAAAGACAAAGCTCACCAATGAAAGAGAGGACATTGGTGAGTTGTACCACTCCTATGAGCCGTTCCTCTCGTCCATTGTCGACGGTACAATTGTTGGTGCATTCCCAGTGGCACTCCCTGCAGGCTTTGGTTGATTCTGGGGCAGATGAGAACTTCATGGACATTCGCTTGGCTGATGAATTGAAGCTGGAACGTGAACAGCTTCAAGATCCTATGGAGGCTAGTGCACTGGATGGGCGCCTACTGTACAGGGTAATTCACCGAACTCAACCTGTTCAACTCATCGTGGCAGGTAATCACCTGGAGACCATCAGTTTTCATCTCCTCGACTGTCCTCTTCATCCTCTGGTTTTGGGGCTCCCTTGGCTGTCTTACCATAATCCTCACATGAACTGGGGTATGGGGAAGTAATTTCTTGGGGGAATAACTGTAAACTCATCTATCTGCATGATTCTTCTCCTGAGTCTATGAAGGATCCGTCAAGGAGCAGTTTGCTGGGAACTTCCAGGACCACCCTCCGGCAGCCTCCCCGTTCAAGGGAGGAGGGTTTTCCAGATCTCACCAAGGTTCCCTCATATTATCTAGACCTAAAGGAGGTGTTCAACAAGGCCAAGGCCACATCTCTTCCGCCGCATAGACCGTATGACTGCTGCATCGACCTTCTGCCAGGTACAGCGCCTCCTAAGGGCCATCTCTACTCCTTTCTTCACCTGAGCGGCTCGCCATGGAAAAGTACATTGACGATGCCCTTGCTGCTGGGATCATCAGACCTTCTTCTTCACCTGCAGGAGCTGGATTTTTCTTTGTGGATAAGAAGGATGGAACACTTCGGCCCTGCATTGACTACAGAGGACTCAATGACATTTCTGTTAAGAACAGATACCCTCTTCCTCTTATCTCCTCTGCATTTGAACTGTTAAAAGACGCTGCAGGATTCACTAAGTTAGATCTTAGAAATGCGTATCATCTGGTGAGGATAACGGACGGGGATGAATGGAAAACTGCGTTTAACACACCCAGTGGTCATTATGAATATCTGGTCATGCCGTTTGGTCCTGCTAATGCTCCAGCAGTTTTTCAAGGCATGGTTAATGATGTATTACGGGACATGCTGAACCGATTTGTGTTTGTGTACCTTGATGACATTTTGATTTTTTCTCCAGACGAGACTTCCCATGTGCAGCATGTACACCAGGTGCTAGAACGTTTGCTCCTGAATGATCTGTTTGTGAAAGCTGAGAAATGTGAATTTCATGTTAACACTGTTCAATTCCTTGGTTATGTTGTATCACCTGCTGGTATACAGATGGACCCGAGCAAGGTCGGTGCTGTGGCCACCTGGCCTACACCCTCCAGTCGTAAGCGACTTCAGGGGTTCCTTGGGTTTGCTAATTTTTATAGGAAGTTTATCCGGAACTTTAGTGTCACTGCTGCACCACTCCATGCTCTTACCTCACCCCACGTGCCTTTCTCTTGGTCCTCTCAAGCAGAAACTGCATTTAGGAGACTCAAGAGGAGCTTCTCCTCAGCCCCCATCCTGGTTCACCCTGACCCGTCACTCCAGTTCGTGGTTGAGGTGGACGCCTCGGGTGTGGGCATCGGGGCCGTACTCTCACAGAAATCCCCCACAGATGGTCGATTACATCCCTGCGCTTTCCTCTCAAAGAAGCTTTCTCCTGCTGAGAGAAATTACGATGTGGGTAACCGTGAACTGTTAGCGGTTAAAACAGCCTTGGAGGAATGGAGACATTGGTTGGAGGGTACCAAGCAGCCGTTTCTAGTTTGGACAGACCACAAAAACCTGGAATACATCAAGTCAGCCAAACGCCTCAACTGGCGCCAAGCAAGGTGGGCTCTCTTCTTTAATCGATTTGATTTTGTACTGTCTTACCGCCCTGGTGCCAAGAATGGCAAACCTGATGCTCTCTCCGGACAGTTTGATCCTGACCCATCCCCTAAGGTTTCAACTCCCATTCTGCCTGCTTCCTGTTTTGTTGGGGCGGTTACTTGGGAGATTGAGAAGAGAGTTTCCGAGGCAACTGCTGGTGTTCAGTCTCCGCTAGGGTGTCCTTCTAATCGTCTGTTTGTTCCCGAGTCTCTTCGTTCACAGGTGATTCACTGGGCTCATACGTCTCGGATCTCCTGTCATCCTGGTGTCCGCCGAACCCTGTTTGTGGCCAAACAGCGGTTTTGGTGGCCTTCCATGGAGAGGGGGATTAAGGAGTACGTCGCCGCCTGCAGTATTTGTGCTCAGAACAAGACCTCCCGTCGGGCCGCCTTTGGCCTCCTGAATCCGCTGCCTGTCCCCTCACGCCCCTGGTCAGACATCTCCATGGACTTTGTCACGGGCTTGCCCTCTTCTGAAGGTAACACCTCAGTCATGACTGTAGTGGACAGATTTTCTAAGATGGTCCATTTCATTGCGTTGCACAAGCTTCCCTCCGCCAAGAAGACGGCAGAGGTCATGCTGTCTCATGTTTTTCGCATTCATGGATTTCCCAGAGACATTGTGTCTGACCAGGGGCCTCAGTTCGTGTCCAGGTTTTGGAAGGAGTTTTGTTCTCTGTTGGACGCCACGGTCAGCCTTACATCTGGTTATCACCCGGAATCCAATGGACAGACTGAACGCCTTAACCAGGAATTGGAGACAGGACTGCGGTGCTTGGTGGCACAGAACCCTTCAACTTGGAGCAAACACCTTATTTGGGTGGAGTATGCACACAACACACTTCCTTGCTCATCCTCTGGTCTCTCTCCATTCCAGTGTGCCTATGGTTATCAACCGCCATTGTTCCCTGCTGTGGAGAAGGAGTCCAGTGTGCCCTCCGCTCAGGCTCTCGTCCGTCGCTGTCGCAAGGTTTGGAATGGGGCTCGTCAGATGCTGTTGCGCAGTTCTGCGCGTTACAAGAGGATGGCTGACCGTGGAAGAACGCCGGCTCCAGTATACTCGCCTGGTCAAAGGGTGTGGCTCTCCACTCGAGACTTACCGCTGAGGGTGGAATCCCGGAAGCTGGCTCCTCGTTTTGTTGGTCCTTTCCCCATATCGAAGGTCATCAATCCTGTGGCGGTTCGTCTCAAACTCCCCCGTGCCATGAGGGTCCACCCTACTTTCCATGTCTCCCGTCTGAAGCCATTTAAGGAGAGTCCTCTGGTCCCTGCCTCCACACCCCCTCCGCCCCCCCGGTTCCTTGATGGGGGTCCAGTGTTTACGGTCAGCCGGTTGCTGGGGATGCGCCGGCGTGGTCGTGGTTGTCAGTATCTTGTGGATTGGGAGGGGTATGGACCTGAGGAGCGGTCTTGGGTGCCAGCTCGCAACATATGCGACCCGGAACTTATCAGGGACTATCGGCGCCAACATCCTGAAGATCCTGGGCCGTCAGGAGCCGGCCGTGGAGGGGGGGGTACTGTCAGGTCTCGCGTTTGATCTAGTTTCTGTTTCTTATTGGTTTTTAGTATTAGAGTTTGCATTCTTGTTTTATTTTGGTGTCTCACATCTCCTCTTGTTTCAGGTCCCATTTCCTGTCAGGTCGTTTACCCTCATGTGATTGTTGGCCACGCCCTGATGTGTTTCACCTGTGTCTCGTTATCCCCTGCTAGTCTGTATTTAAGCCTTTTGTGTTTTAGTTCCCATTGCCAGTTCGTTGTGTATGCTACTTGGTATCACCTCGTTCCAGCCCTCGAAATCTTGTGACCTTGTGATCTCGACCTTTGCCTGTATTTTCGACCACTGGTTCTTGCCTGCTCCTATATGGTACTGTTGCATCTGTTTTGCCTACCTGTGTACTGACTTGGACCGATTAAACGCCGAAGACTGATCTGCCCTGTGTCTGAGCCTGCATTTGTGTCCTCCTCCTCGTTCAGTTCTGACACAGTTGAATAAGGGGTGGGAATTAATTTTACTTCGGAGTCACGTGAGTGATTCCGTGAAGAACCCGCTCAGCACGCATGCGCGGTAGACTTCGGCAGTGATGTAGTAATAACTGTTACACGGTTTGAAATCACAGAGCTTTGAAATCTTCACGGAATCACTCGCGTGACTCCGAAGTAAAATAGTAAGATTAAACGAGAACTTACCAGTTTGAAGTTTGATCTGTATTTTATGAGGAGTTACGATGAGCGATTACGTGCCCTCCGCTCCCACCCTCAATAATATGGGTCAAATTCATAAACTGATGTCTCCTTGTCTTTACTATGTTTACTTCAATAACTGTGTCTATCTGTGATTCCACACCGCTGCTTTGAAGTATGCCGCGCATGCGTGCTGAGCGGGTTCTTCACGTAATCCGTCATCGTAACGCCTCATAAAATACAGATCAAACTTCAAACTGGTAAGTTCTCATTTAATCTTACTATTAGCTTTGACTTCTTCCTGCTCCTTTTCGGACACATATGATTTCATTTATTTATAGATATTGTTTATGACACTTTATAAATATTCTTGTTTTGTTTTTTGTATGTTGTTTCACACTTGCTTTTTATTCTGTTCGAAATAAAGAGTTAAATAAATTTAAAATTTTGTTTTAAATGGCGGTGCTGGCTCGAAAGGCCGAATGGCCTCCTCCTGCACCTATTTTCTATGTTTCTATGTTGTTTGTAAGTTGTAAATTGCCCTTAGTGTGTAGGGAGTGGGTGCAAAATTATGCTGTTGCAGCGTCTTCAAACTGTTTGAACCTGCTTTGATGTTTAACCTCTGACCATGAAACACTTTCCAACGCTGTGATTAAACTCTGCTGTGACTCATTCCAACAGAATCAGAGAGCAACCTCACCTGTGTGGGGCTGGGCGACAATTACTACCGCCAACGAGACCCAGACGTTGTCCAATCTGCTGAACTCAGGCATTTCCAGGCAACCCCCTCTGGCAAGCTAAAGAAGACATCACTGGGACACCGGCTTGGTGCTGCAGTAACTCAGCCGGGACAGGCAGCATCTCTGGAGAGAAGGAATGGGTCGAGACACTTGTGGATTCATATCTAAGGGTCGACACCCTCCTTCACCCTAGACATGTTGCCTGACTCGCTGAGTTACCCAGCCTGGCATTGGTTTGGAATGGCAGGTAAAGTTATGGTTCAAGAGGGCCAGCAGATTCAGGCGGTCACCGTGGCGATCACTCGATGTTCTTGCGGGTTGCGTCCACGGCTGTGCTCGGTTTGACCATCCTCTGCATGGTGAGAGGCTGGGCGCATTCTCCATCTATTGCCGGGGAGTTCACCGACACGCCCAACACATAATCCACATCCCTCACCACAGGCTTAAGAATAAGGTGCAGGCCATTTAGGACTGAGATCATGTGATCATATCTCTCTCCCTCAGTAGTGACAGTATCTCACTCCCTCACTACAGACAGTGTCATATCTGCTCACTACTAAGTGTCACACTGTGCGCTGCCTCTATTTTTAACACCTTACACACGAATATCCTTCTCTGTACTGTAATCTCCCTAATTTCTGACAATCTCTCTCCCTCAGTAGTGACAGTGTCTGCACCCCTCTCCATAGTGACAGTCTCACTACTGACAGAGTAACACATGCTCACTACGGACAGTCACACTTCCCCAGAACTCGCCCTGTGCACTGCCTCACAATTAACAACTTCCCCTCTGATATCTTTATCTGAACTGACATCTCTCCCTCAGTAGTGACAGTGTCACACTCCCTCAGTAGTGACAGTGTCACACTCCCTCAGTAGTGACAGTGTCACACTCCCTCAGTAGTGACAGTGTCACACTCCCTCAGTAGTGACAATGTTTCACTCACTCAGTAGTGAGAGTACCTCACTATTGAAGAAACACACATGCTCACTACTGATAGTATCACACTCCCTCACTACTGACAGTATCACACTCGCTCACTACAGACAGTGTCCCATTTGCTCACTACTAAGTGTCACACAGTGCAGCACACACCTCACACACTAACATCCTTCTCTGTACTGTCATCTCTCCCTAATTTCTAACAGTTTCTCTCCCTCAGTAGTGACAGTGTCTGCACCCCTCGCACTAGTGACGGTGTCTCACTACTGACAGAGTAACACGTGCTCACTACGGACAATGTCACACTTCCCCAGAACCCACCCCGTGCACTGCCTCACGATTAACACCTTCCCCTCTGATATCTTTATCCAAACTGACATCTCTCCCCCAGTAGTGACAATGTCACACTCCCTCAGTAGTGTCAGTACCTCACTACTGATGAAACACACATGTGGAAGTGTTGGCGCTGTAATGCAACTGCGGCTCGCCTGCAGTCCGTCTGTCTTTACCTTTTTTTGTTTTGTTAGATGTTAGATGTATGTTTTAGTTTATTTTCCGTTGTGTATGTATGTGTGTGTGGGGGGCAGGGGAAACGTGTTTTAACCTCTTCCTTCAAGGGAATGTGACCTTTTCTTTGTCGTATCTCCATCTCTGTCTCCGTCTGCGTTGAGGCCTAATCGTGGAGCTGGCCTCCTCCAACTGGGAGCGACCTCGAGGCTCGGGAGGCAGAGCCTGTGGACTGACCATCGCGAAGCTGGCCGACTTCGGGGCTGTGGTGGCGTTGTGGCAGCGGCGGCGGCCCGACTTCGGCGCCTCGGAGGCTTCGGCCGCGGGCCCAGTGGACGACAACATCGGGAGCTCGCAGGTCCCAGGTTGGTGACCGAATCTCCGGAGCTCCCACAACAACAGCTCCGTCCGCTGGACTGGAGGGTGACAGCTTCTTCCGCCCCGGGCCACGGAGTTTGAACCGGTCCGTTTGCGGAGCTCGGATTCGGCCGCGGGACTTACCATCGTCCGGCGGGGGGGCCAACATTGAAAGCCTGGATCGCCTCAACGCAGAGGGAGAACAAGGAAGGAAGAGGCAAGGACTTTAAGACTTTTGTCTTCCATCACAGTGAGGAGGTGCCTGGAGTCACTGTGGTGGATGTTAAACTGTGTTCATTGTGTGTTCTGTTACGTTATTTTCTGTCATGGCTGCAAGGTACGCAATTTTGTTCAAACTAATAAATTTGAATGACACTAAAGGTATCTAATCTAATCTAATCTAATGCTCACCACTGATAGTATCACACTAGCTCACTACAGACAGTGTCACATCTGATCACTACTAAGTGTCACACTGTGCGCTGCCTCTATTTTAACACCTTACACACTAACATCCTTCTCTGTACTGTCATCTCTCCCCCAGTAGTGACAGTGTCTCACTACTGACAGTGTCACACATGCTCACTACTGATAACATCACACTCACTCACTACGGATAGTGTCACTGTGCACTGCCTCCTAATTAACACCTTCCCCTCTGTCACATCTCTCTGCACTATCATCTCTCCCTCAGTAGTGACAGTGTCACACCCTGTCAGCAGTGGCTGTCCCTCACTATTGAAGAAACACACATGCTCACTACTGATAGTATCACACTCCCTCACTACTGACAGTGTCACACATCACTATTGAGTGTCACACTTTGCACTGCTACTATTTTAACTCCTTACACACTAACATAATTCCCTGTACTGTCATCTCTCCCTCAGTAGTGACAGTGTCACACTTCCTCACTAGTGACAGTCATACATGCTCACTACTGATAGTATCATACTGCGTCACAGCTGAGAGCCACACACTCCATCACTACAGGAGGTATCACACTCTCTCACTACTGATAGTGTCACACTCTCTCACTACTGATAGTGTCACATCTCCATCACTACTGACAGTATCACACTCTCTCACTACTGAGTATCACACTCTCTCACTACTGACAGTATCACACTCACTCACTACTGATAGTGTCACATCTCCATCACTACTGCCACTACCACACTCCCTCAGTACTATCAGTGACCCCTGACTGAAGGCTGTGATTCTGTGACCTGGGTTTGCCCTCTGAACCCTGAGCGTTCCAACCCCTCCCTGCCCGCTCCTGGTGATCTGTCCATTCACTCTGCAACTGTTGGGCAGTTGTATTGTCGACAGCCTTGACTTCTGAATGACTTCATCGCGTAAGGAACAGACTTGTCTGGAGGATATGAGTAACCGCCTAAACTCTCTCACACTGGAAACTGGAACCGGCCGCATAAAAGAAAATATTGTTGTCTAAGTGTTTGAAGTCAGCACTGATCTCACCTTGTCCGAGCGGGATGAGATCGTTTCTCAGTCACACCCACCCTATAAGCTGCATTGACAGTTTACATTGAAGGCCATGATACCTGTGCAGGTACTTCACACGAGTATTGCTGACAGACGTCGACAGTGTCGAGAAGCTCCACAAGTGGCACAGCGGGTAGAGCTGCTGCCTCGGAGTTTCAGTAGTGTCACAACGCACACCTCCAGAGTCAGGGACAGTTTCTTCCCAGCTGTTATCAGGCCACTAAACCATCCTACCAACAACTAGAGAGCTGTCCTTAGCTACTATGTACCGGCAGAGAAGGAATGGGTGACAATCCAGGTCGAGACCCTTCTTCAAAAGTCTGAGGAAGGCCCTTGACCCGAAATGTCGCCCCGTGACCTGCGTGGGTTTTCGCCGGGATCTTCGGTTTCCTCCAACACTCCAAGCACGTACAGGTTTGTAGGTTAATTGGCTGGGTCAAAATGTAAAAATTGTCCCTAGTGGGTGTAGGATGGGATCGCTGGTCGGCGCGGACCCGGTAGGCCGAAGGGCCTGTTTCCACGCTGCGTCTCCAAACTAAACCTTCTCCTTCACCTATAGGTTTGTATAAATGTAAAAACGGTCCCTAGTGAGTGTGCGATAGTGTTACTGTGCGGGGATCGCGGGTCGGTGCACACTCGGTGGGCCGAAGGGCCTGTTTCCGCGCTGTATCACTAAACTAAACTAAACTAAACTACTGTAAATATGTAAACAAAGCTTTTCACTGTTTCTCGGTAGACTATACAATAATAAACCAATACCAATACAAAGATCAAACTGAATGATTAGAGTCCAAAGATCTATTACAAGAATATAAGCAAACAGCTCATCAGCCAGACAGCAGTCCACAGTATGCATTCAATTTAGAATGAATGTGGCACGTTGGCGCAGCGGGTGGAGCCGCTACCTCACAGCGCCAGAGAGCCGGGTTCGATCCTGACTTCTGCCACTGTCTGTGTGGAGTTTGCATGTTCTCTCTGTGACCGCGTGGGTTGCCTCCGGGCGCTCGGGTTTCCTCCCACATCCCAAAGACGTGCGGGTTTGTCGGTTAAAAGGCCTCTGTAAATTGCCCCTAGTGTGTAGGGAGTGGAATAACTGTGGGTGGCTTGGATGTCACCATGCATGGTCTTCCTGCTGACTGGTTAGCATGCAATGATAAAAGGTCTTCACTGTACCTCGGTTCACGTGACAATAACTAATTAAACTAAACTAAACTAAAATGGTGTGAATGGGTGGTCGATGGTTGGCGTGGACTCGGTGGGACCCGGGGCGGAAATCCCGGGGGGGGACAGGTGGGACACACCCCCCACCCTGTTTTGGCAGGTGGGGGACGATCCCCCCCATTTTTTGTAATCCGGATTTTAAAACTCCTTGAAAAAAAACTTTCAAAAATCTCCGCTTTCCGTGAGACAGTGGGGGTGGGACTGATGATCGAGGGCGCCGATTGGACGAGAGGGACGTCGGTCAGCAGGCAATGGCGGGGGGGGGGACATGATGATTCAGCCCGATGATTGGAGGCGGGAGGTGTCGGTCAGAGGCGGAAGTAGGGGGGTGGGACTGAGGATAGAGCGCCGTGATTGGAGGAGGGAGACGAGCAAAGATCAGAGGGCGGAGCTTGAATTGGCCCGTTCGCGGGGCCTTTCATCGCCCGGCGCGGCTTAAAATTGACCTCAGGACCTTCCACCGCCCCGCGGCCAAATTACTGCGTCGAGGTGATCGAGGCTCCCGATGTTGAAGCCCCCACGAACGGGCCGACTGACGCCCCACGATTCGGGGTGGGCGAAGCTGCTGTTGCCAGAGTTCGGAGTCGGTCACCAACCAGATCAGCTCCCGATGTTACCGGCCATAGGGCCCACGGCTGAAATCTCGCGTGTGTGCGCCAAATTCAAGTGCAATTTTATGCCACTTCAAGCAGGGTGCAAGTCCACCAAATTCAAGTGCAGTTTCCTACCACTTCAAGCAGGGTGCAAGGCCACCAAATTCAAGTGCAGTTTCCTACCACTTCAAGCAGGGTGCAAGGCCACCAAATTCAAGTGCAGTTTCCTACCACTTCAAGCAGGGTGCAAGGTCACAAAACTCAAGTGCAGTTTCCTACCACTTCAAGCAGGGTGCAAGGCCACAAAACTCAAGTGCAGTTCCACAGTGCGTGTGTGCGGCCACCAATAAATTGTCCCCCTCCCCCCCCCCAATGTTTTGACACCGATTTCCGTGCCTGGATGGGCCGAAGGGACTGTGTCCCTGTTGTCTCCCGAAACTAAACTGAAACAAAAGTTTCCTCCACATACACACAAGGAACAGTAGATGCTGGAATGACTCAATTGCGATGATACCTTAGTATCGCATGTACCTAGGTACAGTGAAATGCTTTGTTTGGCAGACAACTTAGTAAGATCATACAGCAGACCTCACCCAGGCAGAACACAAGTGTCGCCATGTCTCCGGCACCAAGAATGTTTCCAAAGTTTACCGAACAGTCCTATCTTCCCTCCCTATCTCCTGCCTGTCGCTACAGGTAGAACCATTTGCATAGAACACTAAGTGTTGGAGTAATTCAGCTTCTGCAAGAACTCCCTCTCCACTGGAAACATTTCAGGCAGGTGTAATGCAAATGTTTAGAGATACTGGGAGGAAACAGGCCCTCCTGCCACCGAGTCCGCACCGACCAGCGATCCCCGCACACAAATACTATCTCCTACACACACACACACTAGGGGACAATTTACAATTTTACACTCATACCAGCCAATTAACCTACAAACCTGTACATCTTTGGAGTGTGGGAGGAAACCAAAGATCTAGGAGAAAGTTTACACAGGTGATGGGGAGAACGTGCAAACTCCGTACAGACAGCACCCGTAGTTGGGATCGAACCTGGATCTTGGACACTGCAAGGCAGCAAGTTCACCCCCGCTCCACTGAGCCGTCCACAAATGTATTGGATAAGGCAGCGTAAAGGGCCTGTCCCACTTTCGCGACTTAATTCTTTCATCCCGACTTAGCTGATGCCACGAGTACTTACGGCTGGCATAACGAGCCGCTACGATATATCTACGAACTCCTACGGGCTCGTTACGAACATTCTGCGAGTTTGAATCAAGGGGAAAACTCGGGGAGAATTCGTGAATTACCTCGTGAAAGTGGGACAGGCCCTTTAAGAAGTTTTTAATATATATATATATATATATGTATATATATGTATAGCACATTTGCTATATTTATATAGTAAATTATAATATAGTTCAAGTTCAAGTGAGTTTATTGTCATGTGTCCCTGTATAGGACAATGAAATTCTTGCTTTGCTTAAGCACACAGAAAATGGTAGGCATTTACTACAAAACAGATAAATGTGTCCATATACCATGATATAAATATATACACACATGAATAAATAAACTGATAAAGTGCAAATAACAGAAAGTGGTTGCTAATAATCAGAGTTTTGTCCGAGCCAGGTTTAATAGCCTGATGGCTGAGGGGAAGTAGCTATTCCTGAACCTGGTTGTTGCAGTCTTCAGGCTCCTGTACCTTCTACCTGAAGGTAGCAGGGAGATGAGTGTGTGGCCAGGATGGTGTGGGTCTTTGATGATACTGCCAGCCTTTTTGAGGCAGCGACTGCGATAAATCCCCTCGATGGAAGGAAGGTCAGAGCCGATGATGGACCGGGCAGTGTTTACTACTTTTTGTAGTCTTTTCCTCTCCAGGGCGCTCAAATTTCCGAACCAAGCCACGATGCAACCGGTCAGCATGCTCTCTACTGTGCACCTGTAGAAGTTAGAGAGAGTCTTCCTTGACAATCCGACTCTCCGTAACCTTCTCAGGAAGTAGAGGCGCTGATGAGCTTTTTTGATAATTGCGTTAGTGTTCTCGGACCAGGAAAGATCTTCAGAGATGTGCACCCCCAGGAATTTGAAGTTCTTGACCCTTTCAACCATCGACCCGTTGATATAAATGGGGCTGTGGGTCCCCCTCCTACTCCTTCCAAAGTTCCAAATACACACATGACAAACACGTTTCACTGTACCTCGGTACACGTGACAATAAACTAAACTGATCTGTGTTGTATTTATGTATCCCTAGTGTGTGTAGGATAGTGCTAGTATACGGGTTGATCGCTGGTCGGTGCGGACTCGATGGGCCGAAGGGCCTGTTCCCGCACTGTATCTCTAAGCTAAAACCGAAACTAAATTCGCAATGAACACCAAGAGAGAATACAAATGCAAGAGCAAAGAGCAAAGAGGTGCTGGGGGATGAGAAGAGGAGGCAAACTGGGCCTGTCCCACTATCCCGAGTCCTCTGCTGAGTTGAAAGGACCTTTAAAAATAAAATCAAGATTTTTGTGATCTACGAAAGTTGCAATTTTTCTCCTCCCGATTATCTTTTAACTCATGGACTTTTTTGACATGCTGGAAAAAAACCGTCCCGACTTACCTGACGCCCCGAGTACCTACGGCTGGCATTACGAGCCGCTACGATGTATCTACGACCTCATACGGACTCGCTACGGGCATTCTGTGAGTTTGAATCAAGGGGAAATCTCGGGAGAATTCGTGAGTTACTCGGGAAAGAGGGACGGGGGTTCCAGAAAAACAGACAGATAAGCAAGGGTGGAATGTAAGAGAGAGAATGATGATTGAGAGATAATTGCAACATGAAGCAATGAGGGAAATTATTATAAACATGGACTGCTTGGAATAATGCACCTGTTGTTGCCAGGACAACCGACTTCCCAGACCACAGCCATTTACTTTCCCACACCACAGGGAGTTTCCATTCCAGACTTGTTGAGTGGATGGGGCAATATCTACACGTCTCTGATCATCACTTAACCCTTGACACTGCCCTTAGGACTTGAACATCGGGCTGTCCGTAGCGGCGAATACACTATGGAGGGTCAGGGCCCCGACCACGGGTGAACAAGAGAGAAGGGGGACTCTGAACTGCACTGCCCATCGTGTTCTGTGCTCATTTTTATTCGTATGTCTGTAGGGTGACCACTAATCTCACTGTAGTAATTGGTACATGTGACAATAAATGTCTCTCTTGTCTTGCCTTGTCTTCCACTGCAGTGAAGAATGCTGCGGTGGATGTCTGTGTTGAAATATGTTGTGTATTATGTCCTTTTTAATTGTAACGCTGCACGGCAAATTCATTTCACTGCACCTTGTGGTGCATGAGAATCCTGGACAAGGATTGCTGACTTGGTAGGTAGACAAAAGTACTGGAGAAACTGAGCGGGTGCAGCAGCATCTATGGAGCGAAGGAAATAGGCAACGTTTCGGGTCGAAACCCTTCTTCAGACTTTTACTTGGTATATTTGTTTTGCCCTGTACTATGGTGGTGGGTTCTGTTTTGTTTTATTGTGTTGCAAATACTATTTTAATATTTGAATAAATATATTTGATTATTAAAAAAATGGGGCATGTGACAAGTAAACTTGAACTTGAACTTGAACTCTTGACTAAGTACACAGTTCCCAGTTTGACGCAGTGGTGCAGCGGGTAGAGCTGCTGCCTCAGAGTGCCAGAGACCCGGGTTCAATCCTGACCTCGGGTGGTGTGTGTGTGTGTGTGTGTGTGTGTGTGTGTGTGTGTGTGTGTGTGTGTGTGTGTGTGTGTGTGTGTGTGTGTGTGTGTGTGTGTGTGTGTGTGTGTGTGTGTGTGTGTGTGTGTGTGTGTGTGTGTGTGTGTGTGTGTGTGTGTGTGTGTGTGTGTGTGTGTGCGTGTGTGGAGTTTGCACGTTCTCTCCCCGTGACCTGCGTGGGTTTTCTCCGGGTGCTCCGGTTTCCTCCCACATCCCAAACACCTGCAGGTTTGAAGGTTAATTGGTCCTCTGAAACTTGCCCCTAATGTGTAGGGAGTGGATCAGAAAGTGGGATAACACAGAACTAGTGTGAAAGGATGGTCGGTATGGGCTGAAGGGCCTGTTTCCGTGCTGTGTCTTTAAACTAAACTAAACTAAACTTCCTTGGGGGGAATGGGCAAATGATGTTTCTGGTTGGATCCTAACATTCCAACATTGTTGTTTGTGGGCTCCCAGTGTTTAAAGATTAGACATCATTTAAACCCAGCTTGAGATTGTCATTCTCATCACTAGAGATATGGTGTCCGCCCTCAAGATCAGAGATCATCCGGCACGGAAACAGGCCCTTCGGCCCACCGGGTCCACTCCAACCAGCGATCCTCGTACACTAACACTATCCTACACACACCAGGGAGAATTTACAATTTTACCAAAGCCTATGGACCAACAAACCTGTGCAACTTTGGAGTGTGGGAGGAAACCGGAGCACCCGGAAAAAACCCACGCAGGTCACAGGGAGAGCGTACAAACTCCACACAGGCAGCACCCGTAGTCAGGATGGAACCTGGATCTCTGGCGCTGTGAGGCAGCAACTCTAACCACTTTGACAATTGACACTTCTCCCCCTAGTGGCATAATTGGACCTCGATTACTTTAGATTTTACTTTAGAAACTTCAGAGATACAGCTCAGAAATAGACTCTTCAGCCCACCAAGTCCGCACCAACCAGCAATCACCCTGTACAATACACACTAGGGACAATTTACAATTTTAACGAAGCTAATTAAGCTACAAACTTGTACGTCTTTGGAGTGTGGGAAGAACCCGGAACAGCCGGAGAATCAGGCTGGCCTTCAGGTCCCTTTTTCCTTCACTACATCCATTGCCACCTCTGCCTTCGAGATTACCCTGCTTTTAAAAAGTCAAACCTAATGACCCACCCATCACTCCTCAGAACAATCTGTGCAGGAGGTAAAAGCGTGTCAGATAGAGAATGAAGAAGTGGAATTAAGTGTTAAACTGGAGGGAAGGAATATGTGTATAAGGGGAGAAGGGGGTGGTAAAAAAGAAATATAGGAGGCAGGGATGGGAGATTTTTAGTTCATTTTAGAGTTACAGCACGGAAACAGGCCCTTCGGCCCACCGAGTTCACACCGACCAGCGATCCCCGCTCACTTACACTATCCTACACACATTAGGGACAATTTACTTTTATACCAAGCCGATTAACCTACAATCTTGCCCGTCTTTGAAGTGTGGGAGGAAACTGGAGATCCCGGAGAAAACCCACGCAGGTCACGGGGAGAACGTACAAACTCCGTACAGACAGCACCCGTAGTCAGGATCGAACCCGGGTCTCTGGTGCTGAGAGGCAGTAACTCTACCGCTGCGCCACCCTGCCGCCCTAACCAAGACGCGGAGATGAGCGTACAGAGGAGGGGAAAGGAGAAGAGCGACTGGGGTATGTGGAACTGCAGGCGATGGAATCTGGAGTAAAAAACGCAAAGTGCTGGAGGAACTCAGCAGGTCAGGCAGCATCCGTGGAGGGAATGGACAGACAACAATTTCTAGTTGGGTTCCTTCTTCAGACTGCACCTTATTCAGACTGAAGCAGAGTCTTGACCTGAAACGTTGCCTAACCTGGTCCTCCAGAGATGCTGCCTGACCCGCTGAGTTACTCCAGCACTGAGGGTGACTGGGGGAGGGGGTGGAAGATGGTGGGAGAAATCTGTGCTCTCTAGGATGGGGGAGTAGGGAAAGAGAGAGGGGGGTTAGCAGGGGTATTAGATGAAATGGAAGAATTCATTATTCACATGGTGTTGTCAGCTGCCCAAGCGGAATATCAGAGGGATTGGGAAATGTGTCACACCCACTCCATCTTGTGGACATGCTGGGTATGGCAACCTATTCAGCTGAGATACAGAGACAACTCCCAGTTTGGCGCACACACATATACACACGCACACATATACACACACACACACATATACACACACACACATATACACACACACACACATATACACACACACACATATACACACACACACACATATACACACACACACATATACACACACACACACATATACCACACACACACATATACACACACACACACATATACACACACACACATATACACACACACACATATACACACACACACATATACACACACACACATATACCCACACACACACACACACACATATACACACACACACATATACACACACACATATACACACACACACACACACACATATACACACACACACATATACACACACACACATATACACACACACAGCCATGCCCACACACGCATAAACACACACATGCGCACATACCAACATGTACACATGCACACGCACATCTAAGTACATGCATGTGCACATGCACTCGTACACATGCGCACAAGTAATAATAATAATAATACATTTTATTTATGGGCGCCTTTCAAGAGTCTCAAGGACACCTTACAAAAATTTAGCAGGTAGAGGAAAAACATGTAAGGGGAATGAAATAAATAGTAGAGACATGACTAGTACACAAAGTAAAGACAGAATTCAATTCAAAACACAATATGAGGCAATTAATGCACAGATGAAAAGGGAGGGGGACGTGGGGCTAAGGCTAAGGCTAAGTACACACACACACGGAAACACAAATGGACGTGCACATGCACACGCACGCAAACATACACACACACACACAGGCACACACATGTGCACACACATGTAAACACACACTGACACACACATGCACACACACACACACACGTGCACCCTCTTGTAAACACACACCCACACACACATGCACACACACACATGCACACACCCACACACACATGTGCACCAAAATGTAAACACACACCCATGTACACATGCACACACACACATGCAAGCATACACACAGCGATAAAACAGAATTCCTCCTCATAGGCTCCAAATCCACACTCAGCAAAATCAATAACCCCACTCTCACCATCGACGGCACCACTGTCTCCCCATCTCCCCAGGCCCGCAACCTTGGCGTGATCTTTGATTCCACCCTCTCCCTTGAGCCTCACATCCGCCATGTCATTAAAACCTCCTTCTTTCACCTCCGCAACATCGCCAAAATCAGACCCTCTCTCACACCTCCCGCTGCTGAAAGACTCATCCATGCCTTCATCTCCTCCCGACTGGACTACTGCAACTCACTTCTCCTTGGCATCAGCTCCACCTACATCAACCGACTCCAACTGGTCCAGAACGCAGCCGCCCGACTCATCACTCACACCAAATCCTGGCATCACATCACTCGTCCTCAAACAACTTCACTGGCTTCCCATCTCCCACCGGATCAACTACAAAATCCTGATCCTCACCTACAAAGCCCTCCACCATCTGGCCCCCCCCATATCTCACTGACCTCCTCTCCCCCTACCAACCCTCACGGTCCCTCAGATCCACATCAACCAGTCTCCTCTCCATCCACAAGTCCAACCTCCGCAGTTTTGGGGACAGAGCCTTCTCCAGGGCAGCTCCCAGGCTCTGGAACTCCCTCCCCCAACTGATCCGCAATTCCGTGTCCCTCACCATCTTCCAGTCCCGCCTCAGACCCATCTCTTCACCTCTGCCTATCCTTAGCCCCACGTCCCCCTCCCTTTTCATCTGTGCTTGCATTGCCTCATATTGTGTTTTGAATTGAATTCTGTCTTTACTTTGTGTACTAGTCATGTCTCTACTATTTATTTCATTCCGCTTACATGTTTTTCCTCTACTTGCTAAATTTTTGTAAGGTGTCCTTGAGACTCTTGAAAGGCGCCCATAAATAAAATTTATTATTATTAGAGACACGTACACACACATGTTCATGTGCACACACACACACACACTTGTACACACAACCCACACAGAATGAAGAGGGAATGTTCAGAGGTCTCTATGGCCGTCCAGTTCCTGAGAGGTTTAGAACTTGAAAGCAAGAGACCAGGTTGTTGATATTTGAACGACAGCAACGTAGGCAGCTGGCTAATATTAAACCAAACAGAATTAAAGAAGGAGCAGTTTTAATTGGTGGGGTTGGCAGCAGGGAGAGTTTGCAGCTTTTAATTCCTTGCCGTTAACATCGGGAATGATGTGTCCTGGACTCACCACAGATGTGCTCCCACACGAGTCACACCAGTGCCTCTAGTCTCTTGGAAAATAGACATAGAATATAGAACAGTACAGCACAAGAACAGGCCCTTCAGCCCGCAATGTCATGATCATAAGTGCTAGGAGCAGAATTAGGCCATTCGGCCCATCAGGTCTACTCCGCCATTCAATCATAGCTGATCTATCTCTCCCTCCTAACCCCATTCGCCTGATTTCTTCCCAAAACCCCTGACACTCATACAAATGAAGAATCGGCGCCTTAAAATATCCATTGACCTGGGCTCCACAGCTTTCTGTGGCAAAGAATTCCGCAGATTCACCACCCTCTGACTTCCTGAAATTCCTCCGCATGTCTGTGGTGAATACAATGCAAGATAGATCAGCCATGATTGAATGACGGAGTAGACGCGATGGGCCGAATGGCCTAATTCTCCTCCTATCACATATGACCTTATGAACCTACACCAGTCTAACCCAATTATACTGCTGTCCTTGTCGAGGACAGGAGTTTAGAAGGATGAGAGGATATCTCACTGAAACATATAAGATTGTTAAGGGTTTGGACACGCTAGAGGCAGGAAACATGTTCCCGATGTTGGGGGAGTCCAGAACCAGGGGCCACACAGTTTAAGAATCAGGAGTAAGCCATTTAGAACGGAGACGAGGAAACACTTTTTCTCACAGAGAGTGGTGAGTCTGTGGAATTCTCTGCCTCAGAGGGCGGCGGAGGCCGGTTCTCTGGATGCTTTCAAGAGAGAGCTACATAGGGCTCTTAAAAATAGCGGAGTCAGGGGATATGGGGAGAAGGCAGGAACGGGGTACTGATTGGGGATGATCAGCCATGATCACATTGAATGACAGTGCTGGCTCGAAGGACCAAATGGCCTACTCCTGCACCTATTGTCTATTGTCTGTTGTTTATCGTGAGATACATAGAATCAATAGAAGGGAGGTTGGTTTGTGTGATAGGCGCATGGATATTCAGGGAATGGAGAGATATGGATTATGCTCAGGACCAGGTAGATAAGAGATGGTTTTGGCATCATGTTCAGCACAAACATTGTGGGCCGAAGGGCCTGTTCATGAGCTGTACTGTTCTATGTTCTAAACCTCATCTGTACCCTCTCCCAGGTCTCCACATCCTTCCTGTAATGAGGCGACCAGAACACTGATGCAATTATAAAGAAAGCTCATCAGCGCCTCTACTTCCTGTGAAGATTACGGAGAGTCGGTTTGTCAAGGAGGACTCTCTCTAACTTCTACAGGTGCACAGTAGAGAGCATGCTGACCGGTTGCATCGTGGCTTGGTTCGGCAACTTGAGCGCCCTGGAGCGGAAAAGACTACAAAAAGTAGTAAACACTGCCCAGTCCATCATCGGCTCTGACCTTCCTTCCATCGAGGGGATTTATCGCAGTCGCTGCCTCAAAAAGGCTGGCAGCATCAACAAGGACCCACACCATCCTGGCCACACACTCATCTCCCTGCTACCTTCAGGTAGAAGGTACAGGAGCCTGAAGACTGCAACGTCCAGGTTCAGGAATAGCTACTTCCCCACAGCCATCAGGTTATTAAACTCAGCTTGGACAAAACTCTGAACATTAGTAGCCCATTATCTGTTTATTAGCACTTTATCAGTTTATTTATTCATGTGTGTATATATTTATATTATGGTATATGGACACACTGATCTGTTCTGTATTCATGCCTACTATGTTCTGTTGTGCTGAAGCAAAGCAAGAATTTCATTGTCCTATCTGGGACACATGACAATAAACTCTCTTGACTTGACTATACTCTAAATGTGGCCGAACCGAAGCCCTCTCATGCAGCAAGATGACTTCCTGACTCTTGCACTCAGTGCCCTGACTGATGAAGGCACGAGTCCCATAAGTCTTCTTCACTATCCTATCTCCTTGTGCTGCCACCATTACAGAGCTACGAACTTGAACTCCAACTGCGTTACAGTGCCAGAGACCCGGGTTCGATCCTGACTACGGGTGCTGTCTGTATGGAGTTTGCACGTTCTCCCCCGTGACCTGAATGGGTTTCCTCCCACACTCCAAGGACGTACAGGATTGTAGACATGGTAAAATTGTAAATAGTTCCCCGGCGTGTGTAGGATAGTGTTAGTGTGCGGGGATCGCTGGTCAGCGCGGACTCGGTGGGCCGAAGGGCCTGTTTCCATGATATATCTCTACACTAAGCTAAAATGTGACCTCCTATGGTTCAGCACCTTCTATAGTTGATCTTTCAGTGCAGTGTAACCTCTCCGCCTGAGGGATCTCTGAGCTCAGACATGTGGTTGGTGATCGATTGACCGAGCAACCACAATCTGACTCTGAGCACCTTTTACTTTCCATGTTCCTCTTTCAGTTGTACAGGCAGCATCGATGGAAGGTCAACGAGGACTGAGGTTGGGCAGACAGCAGACTGCAATGATTCTGTGACCACAACCCTCACACCCCGAGACCCACCGCTCAGCATGTCCCTGCATTTTTCCAGAGGTGGACACCTCCTGTACCATCTCACAAAGAGATAAAGCTTGGCCAATGCCAAGGAGATTACAAAATCACCAAATTATTCAGACACAAAATTTCCAAACAAATATATTACAAATATATTATCTAAACACTGTACAATTATGTCAATAGACAATAGACAATAGGTGCAGGAGTAGGCCATTCGGTCCTTCGAGCCAGCACCGCCATTCAATATGATCATGGCTGATCATCCCCAATCAGTACCCCGTTCCTGCCTTCTAACCATATCCCCTGACTCCACTATTTTTAAGAGCCCTATCTAGCTCTCACTTGAAAGTATCCAGAGAATATCCAGAGATCCATAGAAAGTAACCAGAGAACCGGCCTCCACCGCCCTCTGAGGCAGAGAATTCCACAGACTCACAACTCTCTGTGAGAAACAATGTCCCTCTCTAACACCACCCGGGCGCGGGCCTAACCCCGGTTAACTGCTGTAGATTTGGGAGCAACAGCAGCAGGAGATAATCATGAGATACGACTGATTGGCTCTAGCCCGAGTGGGAGGAGAGAAGTGAGTCAGTGCTGGGAAACCAGTTGAAAACGGAGGAATTTGTAAACTGAGGTTTGTAAATTGGTAAATCAGCAATTTACCAGTCAATTTAAGCAAGACGGCTCTTAGCGAGCGGCAGTGAGGGAAGTGCCCTGTGAGAAAAGTGTGAGTCTTTGGCGAGGAGGCTGAGGAGAGGAGACCACGCAATACACTTGAGAGGTAGAGACGAAAGAAGATGTCAGGCAAGCTGATTCAGTGCGATGCTTGCAGTATGTGGGAGGTCAAAGACACCGCTGGTGCCTCTGGCTGCTACAAATGCGAGAAGTGCATCCAGGTAGAGCTCCTGAAGGGCCGTGTTGGGGAACTGGAGAAGCAAGTGGATGACCTCCGGTTCGTCCGAGAAACGGAGTCGTTCCTCGACAAGTCCTACAGTACGATTGTTACACCTAAGGTACTGGAAGAGAGAAGGTGGGAGATAGTGAGAACGGGAGGGAAGCATGGAATGCCAACTTCCCCGGGTGTTGTACCTCTTGTGAACAGGTTCACCCACTTAGAAGCTGTCGGGACAGAAGACGTGTTTACACTGAGCGGCGGACTGGCTTGCGATGCGAATAGGGCTGTTGAGCCAAAACCAAAAAGGCCTAAGGCAGGCAATGCCATTGTAGTGGGAGACTCCATTGTGAGGGTTACGGACAGGGGTTTCTGCGGCAACAGACGGGATGCGAGGATGGTGTGCTGCCTTCCTGGTGCCAGGATCCAGGATGTCATGGACAGAGTGCAGAAAATCCTCAAGGGCGAAGGTGAACATCCAGAAGTGGTAGTGCATGTCGGCACAAACGATGTCGGAAAGAAGGGGATGAATATTCTGCAGCGTGACTTTAGAGAGCTCGGAAAAATGCTGAAAAGCAGGACCTCCAGGATTGTTATCTCCGGTTTGCTTCCAGTTCCTCGTGCTGGCGAGAGCAGGAACAGGGAGATACGGGGCCTGAACGTGTGGCTGAGGAACTGGTGCACGGGGCAGGGATTTAGATTCTTAGATCACTGGGATCTGTTTTGGGGTAAGGGGGAACTGTACAAAAGGGACGGATTGCATCTTAACAGGTGTGGGACCAGCATTCTGGCAGGCAGGTTTGCCACTGCTACACGGGTGGTTTTAAACTGAATAAGGGGGGTGGGGTGTCGAATGGGATAGTGGAGGATGGAGTTAAAGGGAAAGGGTTTCTTAAATGTGTGAGCGTAGAGACAGAGGGGTGTAAAATGAGGGTAGAAGCAATAGGTAGCAAGGTGAAAAGTAAAAGTGGCAGGCAGACAAAACCAGGGCAAAAATCAAAAAGGGCCACTTTTCAGCATAATAGTATAAGGGGTAAGAGTGTTGTAAAAACAAGCCTGAAGGCTTTGTGTCTCAATGCAAGGAGCATTCGTAATAAGGTGTATGAGTTGAATGTGCAGATAGCTATTAACGACTATGATATAGTTGGGATCACGGAGACATGGCTCCAGGGTGACCAAGGCTGGGAGCTGAACATCCAGGGATATTCAATATTCAGGAGGGATAGACAGAAAGGGAAAGGAGGTGGGGTAGCGTTGCTGGTTAGAGAGCAGATTAACGCAATAGAAAGGAAGAACATTAGCTTTGAGGATGTGGAATCGGTATGGGTAGAGCTGCGAAACACTAAGGGGCAGAAAACGCTAGTGGGAGTTGTGTACAGGCCACCTAACAGTAGTAGTGGAGTTGGGGATGGCATCAAACAGGAAATTAGAAATGCGTGCAACAAAGGTAAAACAGTTATAATGGGTCACTTCAATCTACATATAGATTGGGTGAATCAAACTGGCAATGGGTGCTGAGGCAGAGGATTTCTTGGAATGTATGCGGGATTGTTTTCTAAACCAACATGTAGAGGAACCAACGAGAGAGCAGGCTATTCTAGATTGGGTATTGAGTAATGAGGGTTAGTTAGCAGTCTTGTTGTGCGTGGCCCCTTGAGCAAGAGTGACCATAATATGGTTGAGTTCTTCATTAGGATGGAGAGTGACATCGTTAATTCAGAAACAAGGGTCCTGAACTTAAAGAAAGGTAACTTTGAGGGTATGAGACGTGAATTGGCCAAGATGGACTGGCGATTGATTCTTAATGGGTTGACGGTGGATATGCAATGGAAGGTATTTAAAGACTGCATGGATGAACTACAACAATTGTTCATCCCAGTTTGGCAAAAAAATAAATCAGGGAAGGTAGTGCATCCGTGGATAACAAGGGAAATCAGGGATAGTATCGAAACAAAAGATGAAGCGTACAAATTAGCCAGAAAAAGCAGCCTACCAGAGGACTGGGAGAAATTCAGAGACCAGCAGAGGAGGACAAAGGGCTTAATTAGGAAAGGGAAAATAGATTATGAAAGAAAACTGGCAGGGAACATAAAAACTGACTGCAAAAGCTTTTATAGATATGCGAAGAGAAAGAGATTAGTTAAAACAAATGTAGGTCCCTTGCAGTCAGAAACGGGTGAATTGATCATGGGGAACAAGGACATGGCAGACCAATTGAATAACTACTTTGGTTCTGTCTTCACTAAGGAAGACATAAATAATCTGCCGGAAATAGCAGGGGACCGGGGGTCAAATGAGATGGAGGAACTGAGTGAAATCCAGGTTAGCCGGGAAGTGGTGTTAGGTAAATTGAATGGATTAAAGGCCGATAAATCCCCAGGGCCAGATAGGCTGCATCCTAGAGTACTTAAGGAAGTAGCCCCAGAAATAGTGGATGCATTAGTGATAATTTTTCAAAACTCTTTAGATTCTAGAGTAGTTCCTGAGGATTGGAGGGTAGCTAATGTAACACCACTTTTTAAAAAGGGAGGGAGAGAGAAAACGGGGAATTACAAACCAGTTAGTCTAACGTCGGTAGTGGGGAAACTGCTAGAAGCAGTTATTAAAGATGGGATAGCAGCACATTTGGAAAGTGGTGAAATCATTGGACAAAGTCAGCATGGATTTATGAAGGGTAAATCATGTCTGACGAATCTTATAGAATTTTTCGAGGATGTAACTAGTAGAGTGGATAAGGGAGAACCAGTGGATGTGTTATATCTGGACTTTCAGAAGGCTTTCGACAAGGTCCCACATAAGAGATTAGTATACAAACTTAAAGCATACGGTATTGGGGGTTCAGTATTGATGTGCATAGAGAACTGGCTGGCAGACAGGAAGCAAAGAGTAGGAGTAAACGGGTCCTTTTCACAATGGCAGGCAGTGACTAGTGGGGTACCACAAGGCTCAGTTCTGGGACCCCAGCTATTTACGATATATATTAATGATTTGGACGAGGGAATTGAATGCAACATCTCCAAGTTTGCGGATGACACGAAGCTGGGGGGCAGTGTTAGCTGTGAGGAGGATGCTAGGAGGCTGCAAGGTGACTTGGATAGGCTGGTTGAGTGGGCAAATGCATGGCAGATGCAGTATAATGTGGATAAATGTGAGGTTATCCACTTTGGTGGCAAAAACAGGAAAGTAGATTATTATCTGAATGGTGGCCGATTAGGAAAGGGGGAGATGCAACGAGACCTGGGTGTCATGGTACACCAGTCATTAAAAGTAGGCATGCAGGTGCAGCAGGCAGTGAAGAAGGCGAATGGTATGTTAGCATTCATAGCAAAAGGATTTGAGTATAGGAGCAGGGAGGTTCTACTGCAGTTGTACAGGGTCTTGGTGAGACCACACCTGGAGTATTGCGTACAGTTTTGGTCTCCTAATCTGAGGAAAGACATTCTTGCCATAGAGGGAGTACAGAGAAGGTTCACCAGACTGATTCCTGGGATGTCAGGACTTTCATATGAAGAAAGACTGGATAGACTCGGTTTGTACTCGCTAGAATTTAGAAGATTGAGGGAGGATCTTATAGAAACGTACAAAATTCTTAAGGGGTTGGACAGGCTAGATGCAGGAAGATTGTTCCCGATGTTGGGGAAGTCCAGAACAAGGGGTCACAGTTTAAGGATAAAGAGGAAATCTTTTAGGACCGAGATGAGGAAAACATTTTTCACACAGAGAGTGGTGAATCTGTGGAATTCTCTCCCGCAGAAGGTAGTTGAGGCCAGTTCATTGGCTATATTTAAGAGGGAGTTAGATGTGGCCCTTGTGGCTAAAGGGATCAGGGGGTATGGAGAGAAGGCAGGTACAGGATACTGAGTTGGATGATCAGCCATGATCATATTGAATGGCGGTGCAGGCTCGAAGGGCCGAATGGCCTACTCCTGCACCTATTTTCTATGTTTCTATGTTTCTATGTAAAGGGGCAGACAGCCACCTCGGGCAAAATCCTCTTCTGCCTGGCACCGTGACTCGCGGATGGCCAGCTTGGCCAGGCCCCACTCTTGACTCTTGAGTCAACCTACAAACCTGCACGTCTTTGGAGTGTTGGAGGAAACTGGAGTAGCGGGAGGAAACCCACGCGGTCACAGGAGGAACATACTAACTCCGTACAGACAGCACCCGTAGTTGGGATCGAACGAGCTGCCAGAGGAGATAGTTGAGGCAGGTACTATACCAACATTTGAAAGACATTTGAACAGGTACATGGATAGGAACGGTTAGGAGGATATGGCCAAACTCAGGCAGGTGGGGCTAGCTTGGATGGAGCATCTTGGTCAGCATGGGCGAGTTGGGCCGAAGGGCCTGCTTCTGTGCTTTAGACTTTTATCCAGATACAGCATGGAAACTGGCCATGAAACTTTGGCCCACAGAGTCCGCACCTCCTACACACTAACACTATCCTACACACTAGGGGCAATTTAACAATTTTACTGAAGGCAATGTACCTACAAACCTGGAATGTGGGAAGAAACCGGAGCACCTGGAGAAAACCCACAGGTCACAGGGACAACATGCAAACTCCACACAGACAGCAGCCGTAGTCAGGATGGAACCCTGGCGCTGTAAGGCAGCAACTCTACCGCTGTGCCTCTGTGACTGTTCTCTTTGATTCTGACTCTAAACGATGATCAGATGAACATGCAGCTGTGTGTTTGAATGACTTTTAGATGAGCCCAGGCAGATAGCACAGGCACATCCTCTTCTATGTGGAGAGAACTCTGGGCCGTGATCGACATCAACATCGATTGCGTATCGAAGACAATCTCGGGTAACGCACCTGTTCCCTGACACGGGCGGTCGACGCAGGTCTCACCCCTTTAGCACAAGTGGAGCCGCATTCTTTTGAGATTACAAGATTCAATTGTGATCTGATGGAGGTGATTTGATAAAGTCGATGGAGTTGCCATTCCTTCTCGCTGCCTGTCCCGCTGAATTACTCCAGCTTTTTGTGTCCACCTTCGGTCCCAACTTCTATACTGTCTAAAGAAGGGTCCTGACCTGAAACGTCACCTGTTCATGTTCTCCAGAGATGCTGTCTGACCCACTGAGTTACACCAGCACTTTATGTCCTTTTTCCATTCACTCGGTACCCTGACTAATGAAGGCCAGTGTACCAATAGCCTTCTTTACCACCCTACTGACTGATGGATTGCTTGATACCTTATTGTCCAGTGTACTTGGTACAGTGAGATCCTTTCTTCTGCAAACAATAAACAAGTATGCAAAGAGTTACTACCTAAAGGGCAACGACAAAGTTACAAAAGTATTCAAGAAACTCTTCCTTCTGCCCCACCTCTAACTTCTCTAACACTCTCTCTAACTTCTACAGGTGCACAGTAGAGAGCATGCTGACCAGTTGCATCGTGGCTTGGTTCGGCAACTTGAGCGCGCTGGAGAGGAAAAGACTACAAAAAGTAGTAAACACTGCCCAGTCCATCATCGGCTCTGACCTTCCTTCCATCGAGGGGATTCATCACAGTCGCTGCCTCAAAAAGGCTGGCCGTATCATCAAAGACCCACACCATCCTGACCACACACTCATCTCCCCGCTACCTTCAGGTAGAAGGTACAGGAGCCTGAAGACTGCAACAACCAGGTTCAGGAATAGCTACTTCCCCACAGCCATCAGGCTATTAAACCTGGCTTGGACAAAATTCTGATTATTAATAACACATTTTCTGTTATTTGAACTTTATCAGTTTATTTATTCATGTGTGTATATATTTATATTATGGTATATGGACACACTGATCTGTTCTGTAGTAAATGCCTACTATGTTCTGTGTGCTGAAGCAAAGCAAGAATTTCATTGTCCTATACAGGGACACATGACAATAAACTCACTTGAACTTGAACACTTGGACCTCCACTCCCCAGTCCCTCTTTACTCTTGGATCCCCCCCCCCCCCCCCCCCCCCCCCCCCCCAACCACACCGGGCCCCTCTTTGTTCTCAGCCTGCGACGCCACTCTCAGGGAAACGCTATCAATCTTTGACTCTATGAGGAACCACTGAGCATAATTCACCTCACCGGGTTCACAAAGATAGTGTTCGTGAGCTTCTGAAAGCCCACGAGAATGATCCCAGGAATGAGTGGGTTTAAGGGCCTGTCCCACTGGGGCGTCATTTGCCCGTAATTTACGCGGCATGACGCACGACTCGCGCGTCGTGACACGCATGTGATGCGCGCATGGTGAGTGGTGACGTAGGCAGTGACGTGCGGTTTCGGGCGGCGCCCCAGGATTTTGGGATGTTCAAAATCTTCGCGCGCCACCTGCATGACGTGCAACTGACGCCCAAGTGGGGCAGGTCCTTAATATACGATGAGCGTTTGACGGCACTGGGCCTGTACTCGCTAGAGTTTAGAAGAATGAGGGGACCTCACTGAAACTTACTGAATGGTGAAAGGCTTGGATAGAGTGGATGTGGGGAGGATGTTCCCACTAGTGGGAGAGTCTTGGACCAGAGGACACAGCCGCAGAATCTATTATTCTGTTCGTACCCTTAGAAAAGTGATGAGGAGGAATTTCTTTAGTCAGAGGGTGGTGAATCTGTGGAATTAATTGCCACAGGCGGCTGTGGAGGCCAAGTCATTGGATATTTTTAAGGTGGAGGTCGACAGATTCTGAATTAGTACGGGTGTTGGGGGTTTCGAGGGGTAGGCAGGAGAATGGGGTTGAGAGGGAAAGATAGATTGACGGCAGAATAGACTTGATGGGCCCGAATGGCCTAATTCTGCTCTTTGTTTAGTGTAAGGGATTGGACAGGGTAGATGCAGGAAAAATGTTCTCGATTTTGGGGGAGTCCAGAACCAGGGGTCACAGTTTAAGAATAATGGGAAGGTCAATTAGGACTGAGATGAGGAACCTCCCTTCACCACCTCCAGTTTAAATTCCATTTGGAATATTTTGGAGGACCAAGAAACCAAGAACCAAGAACAACTTTTGCACAGAGTCTTGAATCTGTGGAAATTTCTGCCACAGAAGGCAGTGGAGGCCATTTCACTGGTTATATTCAAGAGAGAGTTAGATTTAGCTCTTAGGGCTAACAGAATCAAGGGGAATGGGGAGGAAAGCAGGGGTACTGATTTTGGATGATCAGCCATGATCATATTGAATGGCAATGCTGGATCGAAGAACTGAATGGGCTACTCCTCCTGCACCTGTTTTATGTGTTCCTATGTTTAGTTTAGTTTAGAGATAGAACAAGGAATCAGGCCCTTCGGCCCACACTGACAGAGATCACCCTATACACTATCCTACACACTAGGGGCAATTTACAATTATACCAGGCCAATTAACCCACAAACCTGTGTGTCCTTGAAGTGTGGAAGGAAACCGGAGGAGCCGGAGAAAACCCACTCGGGTCACGGGGAGAACGTGCAAACTCCGTACAGACAGCACACGCAGTCCGGATGGAACCCGGGTCTCTGGCGCTGTGAGGCAGCAACTCTACCGCTGCGCCACCGCGCTCCTATGACTTATGAACTTACGAAGGCTCCTCTGGAGGTCAGGGCTGTGGAAAAGGAGTCAGTTGTGATGCTGCCCTTGCGATGTTTCCATCCACTGTTTGGAGCCTCGACGCTAACAGCTGCAGCCAAGGCCCAACGGCAGAGATTTGCAGTCGCTTTGGTGTGAGATGCGTATCTTTTTATAACTAACTATTTGCACCGTGCACCGGAGCAGGAGGTGGGAGAGGTTCGTGCTCAGAACCGCTGGATGTGGTCAGTGGCAGTTTAACTGGTGGTTATGGGCATCGAGGTTTGTGGTCCGCATCTGTTAACTTTTCGCTGGATGGAAACAAAAAAGACTGTCTCTATATTTAGTGTGTCTTATTGAAACCTGTCCTGATGATCAGAGGGGGGAGGCGGATGTGTGGTGGGGGTGGGGGGAACATTTTGCTCACATTCATCCATGACTTTATCAAGGGGCTAGCAAACAACATAGGAGCCATCATTGGCATCTGGCGTGGTGGTGCAGCGGGTAGAGCTGCTGCCTTACAACTACAGAGACCCTACTCCGTTCCTGACTACGGGCGCTTGTCTTTCTTTTTAAATCTTTTTATTCGTGTTTTTCAAAAGCAAAAAAAAGACAATTCTAAACATAACGGTGATACTGATACATAGGGATCAGGGTTACATTCATGGCAGGTATAACATAAATATGAGTGCAGTGTCAAAATACACATTGAATATAGACCTCCCGGTCTCTAGGTAAATATAGTTAAGTGTTTAAAAGAGAACTTATATGTATAAAAAGAAAAAGATAAAAAAAAGAAAAAATGAGAAAAAACGAAAAAACCCCCGCAGCGGTAGAGTTGGTGCCTTACAACGTCAGAGACCCGGGTTCGATCCTGACCATGGGCGCTTGTCAGTACGGAGTTTGTACGTTCTCCCCGTGACCCGCGTGGGTTTTCTCCGAGACCTTTGGTTTCCTCCCACACTCCAAACACGTACAGTTGGAGGTTAATTGGATTGGTGTAAATGTGTAAATGTAAAATTGTCCCTAGTGTGCGTGGGCTAGTGTTAATGTGCGGGGATCGCTGGTCGGTGTGGATTCGGTGGGCCGAAGCCCTGTTTCGGAGCACCCGGAGAAAACCCACGTGGTCACGGGGAGAACGTACAAACTCCGTACAGACAGCACCAGTAGTCAGGATCGAACCCGGGTCTCTGGAGCTGTGAGGCAGCAACTCTACCGCTGTGCCGCCGTGCCGCACGAAGAGTTGCGCCATCTTGGGCGCCATCTTGGGCGCCATCTTGGGCGCCATCTTGGGCACCATCTTGGGCGCCATCTTGGGCACCATCTTGGGCGCCATCTTGGGCGCCATCTTGGGCGCCATCTTGGGCGCCATCTTGGGCGCCATCTTGGGTGCCATCTTGGGCGCCATCTTGGGCACCATGTTGTACCTTCAAGTTCAAGTTTTTAAAAAATGTTGGTCATAATTTAAATGCCTGTTGGCGGATGCCGCACATGTTAGGGATGTGGGAGGAAACCGGAGCACCAGGAGGAGACCCACATGGAAACAGAGAAAAATTAGTCCATGGTAGTGCAAGAGGTGGTTTATATTCTGCTGCCGAGTCGGATTTGAGTCGCTTCAAGGACCTGATGGTTGTAGGAAGATAGCTGCTCCTGGCCAGGATGACCCCTGCAACCCCACAGCCTCAGAATAAAAGGACGTACCATTTAGAAAGGAGATGAGGAGGAATTTCTTTAGGCAGATGGTGGGTGGTGAATCTGTGGAATTCATTGCCACAGACGACTGTGGAGGCAAAGTCAATGGATATGTTTACAGTGAAGGTTGAGAGATGGCCGCAGAATGGGGTTGAGAGGGAAAGATAGATCTGCCGTGATTGAATGGAGTAGATGTGATGGGCCAAATGGCCTAATTCTGATCCTATAATTTATGAATTTAGGAATAAGACACAAAATGCTGGAGTGAATCAGCGGGTCAAGCAGCATCTCTGGAGAACATGGATAGATGACGTTTCGGGTCGGGACTCTTCATTCGACCCTAAATGTAACCCATCCATGTTATACAGAGATGCTCCCTGACCCGCTGGGTTACTCCAGCACTTTGTGTGTTTTTTGTTGTTGTAAACCAGCATCTGCAGTTCCTTTTGAGGCTGGATAATCAATCTTCGTTAATCTGCTCTGTGTCGGGAGTTTCTGGGTATTTCCCTCTATTTTCTCACGTTGACTTTTCTTGTGATTAATGGTGTGCTTTGTTTAAATAAAGGTTCGCACCGGAGCCGGAGCTGGCCTGCTGGTGGCAAGGGGGCTCCCCCCTGACACAGTGGCTCGCGTTGTGGGGTGAGGCTGCACACCTCATGGGGGAAGGGGTCAGGCTAGGCAGTGAACAACACAAGCCACAGTCCTCAGGGATGCTCTGTAAATGGTTTCAGGTGCAAGATGGTGGAAAGGAAGAAAGTCTCCCCTGAAATTCCCCCGAGAGAGAGAGAGAGAGAGAGAGAGTGAGAGAGAGAGTGAGAGAGAGAGAGAGAGACACACACAGAGACAGTGAGAGAGACAGAGAGAGAGAGACAGGGGCAGGGAGAGGAACAAAGAGAGAGAGAGAGAGACAGAGAGACAGAGACAGAGAGAGAGGTAGGAACAGAGAGAGAGAGACAGACAGACTGTGAGTGAGAGATAGAGAGAGAGAGAGAGAGAGAGACAGACAGAAAGAGAGAGAAAGAAACAGAGAGACAGAGAGAGAGAGAGAGAGAGAGAGAGAGAGAGAGAGAGAGAGAGAGAGAGTGTGAAATAAAGGAAAAAGCAGAAAGCAGATTGGACACGCATATAGAATCTTCCAATAATAGATTATAATATTTTGACATAAGAATGTAACTGGTTTTCTGGATTCAGACTTCAGATTCGTTTAATTTGGCTTAGATGAGTTTAAATTAGTCATTTAGTTTAATTTAATATAGTTTAGTTTCATTCCGTTTAGTTTAATTGAGTTTACTTAAGTTTAATTTAGTTGTTTAGTTTAGTTTAGTTTAGTTTAGAGATACAGCATGAAAACAGGCTCTTCGGCCCACTGGGTCCGTGCCGACCAGCGATCCCCGCACACTAACACTATCCTACACACTAGGGACAATTTACAATCTTTACCGAAGCCAATTGACCTACAGACCTGCATGTCTTTGGAGTGTGGGAGGAAACTGGAGCAACCGGGGAAAACCCACGCAGGTCACGGAGAGATCGTACAAACTCCGTACAGACAGCACCCATGGTCAGGATCGAACCCGTGTCTCTGGTGCTGTAAGGCAGCAACTCTACCGCTGCGCCACCTTGCTCCCTCTCTGTCTGCAGTCAGTGTGGACTCGGTGAGCTGTAGGATCTGTTTCCATGCTGTATCTTTCAGCCAATTCAATCAAAAACTGATTGAATTGGCAAAGTATCACAATAACATAGAATGTTCTTTTGTATAACACCCTGTTATTTTACCTTTTTTTTAAAACAGTGTGGGAGTTAATGTCATATTCTCGGAGACAGGCGCTGCCTCTCTGATTCTGGTGGAGTTTGAGGATGACAGTTCTCAGCAGCTGATTCTCCTGCGGTTCCTGATCGAAAAGAATGCTCTTAGTAAAGTTCATTTAGTTTAGAGATGCAACGTGAAAAACAGGCCCTTCGGCCCACCGAGTCCGCGCCGATCAGCGATCCCACACAAACTAAACACATTTTGCATTTATACCGAAGCCAATTAACCTGCAAACCTGTACGTCTTTAGAGTGTGGGAGGAAACCGGAGATCCCGGAGAAAACCCACGCAGGTCACGGGGAGAACGTACAAACTCTGTACAGACAGCACCTGTAGTTAGGATTGAGCCTGGGTCTCTGTGCGCTGTGAGGCAGCAACTCTACCGCTGCACCAACGTACCTCTCAACTCAAACATCTCACTGAGAACTTTCTCATTCTGCTGATGATTTGATCACCCATATCCTGTGCATCAAATGATTCTCTTGACTACCTTCCACCTCGAGACATCAGCGTTCAAATCTTTGCAGCACCTGCGAAACAGAAGTCTTTGTGGGTGGCGCGCACATTTTCCGTTTATCTATCTCCCTCTATCTTTCCTGCTATCTTGTCCCCTCTCACCTTCTAAACCTGCCTGCCCCTCTCTCAAGCAAAACACGAAGTGCTGGGATAACTCCAACCGACTAACAGGTTTGTAGGAGTCTGTACGGAGTTTGTACCTTCTCCCCGTGGCCTGCGATGGTTTTTGCCGGGTGCTCCGGTTTCCTCCCGCACTCCAGAGATGCGCAGGACTGCAGCTTGGCTTCGGTAAAATTTGTAAACTCTCCCTAGTGGGTAGGATAGTGCAAGTGTATGGGGTGATCGCTGGACAGCACAGACTCAGTGGGCCGAAGGGCCCATTTGCACGCTGTATCTCTAGTCTAGTCTAAGAGGAAAAGACTACAAAAAGTAGTAAACACTGCCCAGTCCATCATAGGCTCTGACCTTCCTTCCATCGAGGGGATTTATCGCAGTCGCTGCCTCAAAAAGGCTGGCAGTATCATCAAAGACCCACACCATCCTGGCCACACACTCATCTCCCTGCTACCTTCAGGTGGAAGGTACAGGAGCCTGAAGACTGCAACAACCAGGTTCAGGAATAGCTACTTCCCCTCAGCCATCAGGCTATTAAACCTGGCTCGGACAAAACTCTGAACATTAATAACCCATTTTCTGTTATTTGCACTTTATCAGTTTATTTATTCATGTGTGTATATATTTATATTATGGTATATGGACACACTGATCTGTTTTGTAGTAAATGCCTACTATGTTCTGTGTGCTGAAGCAAAGCAAGAATTTCATTGTCCTATACAGGGACACATGACAATAAACTCACTTGAACTTGAACTTGAAGTTCTAAACATAACGGATCAGGCAGCATCTGCAGAGGGAGGGAAATGGACGTGTGGTATTATGGGTCAGGATCCTTTTTCACTAATTGTAGTGGGGAGGGAGGGGGGGGGGGAAGAGGGCAAAGAGAGGTGGGGGTGTGAAAAAGCCTGGCGAGTGATAGGTGGATACAGGTGTGGGGAGCAGTGGATTGGCAGAGGGGTGGACAAAGGCTGGAGGTGAAAAGGGGGCCAAAGTGTGTTGGATAATGTGTGATCAGTCTGAAGAAGGGTTTCAGCCCAAAACGTTGCCTATTTCCTTCGCTCCATAGATGCTGCTGCACCCGTTGAGTTTCTCCAGCATTTTAGTCTACCCTGTGTTGGATAATGGAATGTAAAGGTAGAGGGAGGGATATGGGTGGAAAGGGATGAGGGGAGGGGGAAGAGGGGCTGGATAGTGGGAGACATTAATGTGCACCAAGTTAGGGGGGAGGGGTGTCTCCGGAAGGAGAGAGTGGGTGGGGGGGATATTACAAAGACAAGCGGATTTGTAGATTAATTGGCCATCTGGAAATTAGTTAATTGGAGCAGATTTCGCAGTTGATGGGGGTGGGGGGAGAAGAAAGGAAAAAGGAGGAGGAGCCCGAGGGCTGAGGGAGAGATAGGAAGGGGAGGAGACAGCAAGGGCTAACTTGATGGAGGGGGGCGGGGAGAAGAAAGTGTGAAGGGTTTCGGCCCGAAACGTCGCCTATTTCCTTCGCTCCATAGATGCTGCTGCACCCGCTGAGTTTCTCCAGCACTTTTGTCTACCTTCATTGGAGCAGAATTAGGCCATTTGGCCTCTGGAGTTCACTATGCCATTCAATCATGACTAATCTATGGAAGGGTTTCGGCCCGAAACGTCGCCTATTTCCTTCGCTCCATAGATGCTGCTGCACCCGCTGAGTTTCTCCAGCACGTTTGTCTACCTTCATTGGAGCAGAATTAGGCCATTTGGCCTCTGGAGTTCACTCTGCCATTCAATCATGACTAATCTATCGTTCACTCTCAATCCCATTCTCCTGCCTTCTCCCCATAACCTTTAACACCCGTTCTAATCTGTCCCTGCTTTAAAAGTACCCAAAAGCCGGCTGTGGCAATGAATTCCACAGATTCACCAACCACCCTCTGACTAAAGAAATTCCTCCTCATCTCCTCTCTAAAGGTACGTCCTTGTATTCTGAGGCTGTGGCCTGCCGACTGTTCCTACAGACAGACTCTGCTGGAAACACTCATCAGGTCAGGCAGCATCTGTGGGAAGAGAAATGGAGTGAGGCTTCAGGTCTGAGACCCTTTGTCGGGACTGGGGAAGAGGGAAAAGTTGAGATCCCGTGTTCAGGATCAGTGCCACAAGGTCTGTATCTCTCTCGTATCTCCAGCACATGGCACTAGAGAGCCAGCTACATTGCTCACTGTAAAGGTTAGCTCCAAAACAACAAAGGTTAGCTCCAAAAACAGACCAAAGCACGCATGATAAAGGGAAAGACACACAGGAGAGTATTGGGAAGTACTTTAACATTCTCACAGGGTAAATAGACAATAGACAATAGGTGCTGGAGTAGGCCCTTCGGCCCTTCGAGCCAGCACCGCCATTCAATGTGATCATGGCTGATCATCCCCAATCAGTACCCCGTTCCTGCCTTCTCCCCATATCCCCTGACTCCGCTATCTTTAAGAGCCCTATCTAGCTCTCTCTTGAAAGTATCCAGAGAACCTGCCTCCACCGCCCTCTGAGGCAGAGAATTCCACAGAGAAACATCCCAGAGTAAACAAAGTATACGAGGCCCTATCCCATTGATACAATGTAGTCGGTACGTTCTCCCCGCGACCTGCGTGGCTTTTCTCCGGGATCTCCGGTTTCCTCCCACACTCCAAAGACGCAGGTTGTAGCTTAATTGAAAGTCGACACAAAATGGTGGAGTAACTCAGCGGGACAGGCAGCATCTCTGGAGAGAAGGACTGGGTGATGTTTCAGGTCGAGACCCTTCTTCAGACTCATCTCCGTAATACAAATCAGCTTTTTCTTTATGCTCTATGCCTCAATATATAACATTGTTGTGATTTTATCTGTGGTTAGAGTCCTAAACCCCACTCGTCAGTGACTAGTCTGAAGAATAAGGACAATCTTTAATCAGACTTTGCTGGAATTTATCTTGCACTAAATGTTATTCCCTTTATCCTGTATCGGTTAGATTGTAACCATGTATGGTTCTTGTGCTGACTGGATAGAGCACAACAAAACAGCTTTTCACTGTACCTCGGTACACGTGACAATAATAGACTCGACTAAAAATGAGCATTTGATCGCACAACCCCAGTCGGGAGGGAATGTCCCTCCATCCATAACAATCGTACAGCTCGTAAACCCAGCTGCTCCATGCTAGAGACCCAGGTTCAGTCCTGACCTTGACGCTTCACTGTGTGGAGTTTGCATGTTCACCCTTTGACCACGTGAGAGAGAGTTCAGTCACACATCCATTGGCAGCAGAATCTTGAGGGAAAATGAGTATAGAAGTTGGGAGCTCGTGTTGCAGTTATATAAGAAATGCATCAGATTACCTGGGTCATTATGAAATTGTGTCCATCTGTTCTTGCTAATTGATCCTGGATTTTTGGTTGGAAACAAGGAACTGCAGATACTAGTTCACAAAAAAAGACACAAAGTGCCGGAGTAACTCTGCGAGTCAGGCAGCATAAATTCATGTCATGGGAGCAGAATTAGGCCATTTGGCCCATCACATCTACTCCGACATTCAATCCTGGCTGATCTATCTTTTCCTCTCAACCTCTTTCTCCTGCCTTCTCCCCATAACCCTTGACATCCTTACCAATCACGAATCTGTCCGCCTTCAAATCCTCCGGAGAACATGGATAGGTGATGTGTGGGAAGGAACTGCAGATGCTGGTTTAAACCGAAGATAGACACAAAACGCTGGAGTAACTCAGCGGGACAGGAGCATCTCTGGAGAGAAGGAATGGGTGACATTTCGGGTCGAGACCCTTTTGGTTGGGACCCTTCTTCAGTCTGTTTTTTAAGTGATAATGCGTTGACTGTTGTACATTAGAGAATGCAGCAGCAATACATAAGAAGGGTCTCGACCCGAAACGTCGCCCATTCCTTCTCTCCAGAGATGCTGCCTCACCCGCTGAGTTACTCCAGCATTTTGTGTCTGCTATATATATATATACACATTTATATGCCCTTGACATTCAAACTAATTTTTACCAAAGTCTTTTTTTCCCCTCTCCAGTTGTTTGCCATTGTTATTGCAATGAAGTCACTTCGGAGTCTGGTCCCAGTGGCTGGCTTTGGTGCATCAAAGGGTTAATGCATGGGCAGACTGCCAAGTCGTACAGGGGCTTTGAGCGAGAGACAAGCGGGGGAAAGAACCTAACTGTTGTGTTCCACTCCCCGGCCCCCAGCCCCCTTGCTCTGTCTGAGCCAATCCTCTGGCAATGCCTGTTCACCCAGCCCCTCTCCCCCCTCCAAAGTACCTCCCTCATCCCCGCCTCGCAGCATAGGGGGTGTATAAAGCGGCCAGGGATGAATGTTTAGCGGGATTGTTGCAACCATCGCTGCTAGACTCTCAGGGAAAGCTGCCAGATGAGAGAAAGAGAGAGAGAGTGTGTGTGTGGCCCGGTGGGTTAAACAGAGAGAGGGTGAAGAAAAGAAAGAGAGGAGAAAGTGAGGAGAGATTGAGGGAAGAAAATAAAGAGAGGATGAGAGAGGAGGGGAGTGGGGAGAGAAAAGAGGGGGCAGGAAAAGATATGAAGGGAGGAAAAATGAAAGGGGGAACAGAGAAGAGAGAGACGAAGCGGGGGGGGGGGGGAAAGAAAGAACTGAGAGAAGGAGAGAAAAAATGAAATATGAGAGAGGGGAGAATGAGAGAAGAGCGAGAAAGGGAAAGAGGAGACAACAGAGGCGAGAGAAGAAAGAGGAGAAGAGAAGATGAAGGAGAGGAGCGAGGGAGGAGCGCGTTCCCTCTCACGGTGAGTCCGAGTCCGGGTTCGTGTTGAAGGGGGAAACTGCGCCTCGTCGCCGCCTCTTGACCGTAAAGTTCCAGCCGCCGGTGGCTGAAGGTGAAGGGCAACGCCGGCTCCGGCCACTGGGCTGGGCTGGGCAGGGCAGGGTCAGGCTGGGCTGGGCTGGGCTCCGGCCACTGGGCAGGGCAGGGTCGGGCTGGGCTGGGCTCCGGCCACTGGGCTGGGCTGGGCAGGGCAGGGTCAGGCAGGACTGGGCTGGGCTCCGGCCACTGGGCTGGGTCAGGCTGGGCTGGGCTCCTTCCACTGGGCTGGGCTCCGGCCACTGGGCTGGGTCAGGCTGGGCTGGGCTCCTTCCACTGGGCTGGGCTCCGGCCACTGGGCTGGGTCAGGCTGGGCTGGGCTCCTTCCACTGGGCTGGGCAGGGCTGGGTCGGGCTGGGCTGGGCTGGGCTCCGGCCACTGGGCTGGGCTGGGCTGGGCAGGGTCGGGCTGGGCTGGGCTGGGCTGGGCAGGGCTGGGTCGGGCTGGGCTGGGCTGGGCTCCGGCCACTGGGCTGGGCTGGGCTGGGCAGGCGACCATCTCCGCGCCATCCATCCCTCCCTCCTGGTCTTTACAACCGATTCGGGGAAGTTGGGAGCGAATCATTGGAGTTGTGACTGTCCCGGGATGTGTCGCCCCGCTGTCTGGGCGCCAACTTGGTCCGGGTGGGAGAGAGGGAGGGGGAAGGATAGAGTGAGGGAGGGGAAGGCGGGATAGAAGAAGGAGGGAGGGAGAGAGAGAAAGGATGGAGGGGGAGAGGGAGGGGAGGAGAGAGGGGAGGGGGAGGGAGGGAGAGAGGGAAGAGAGATGGAGGGGTTTGAGAGGGAAGGAGAGAGAGAGGGAGGAAGCGAGGATGGGAAGAGGGGAGAGGAGGAAGGATGGGAAGATGGAGAGGATGAAGGAGGGAGGGAGAGGGAGAGGAGGGCAGATTGGGCTTGAGTCCCCACGGGGTGTGTGCGCTGTCTCGCCACTGCACTTGCTCCCTAACAAAGGGAAACGCGGCCCCGCTGTTCAAACAACCCAGACGGAGAGGGAAAAAAGGGAGGTGAGGGGAGGGGAGAAGAAGATGAGGTTGAGGAGGGGGAGAGGAATGGGAGCTGAGAGGAGGTAGGAGGGGAGAGGGATGGAGGTGAGGGGGATGGAGAGAGGAGAGAGAGGAGAGTGAGAGAGAAGGGAGTGAACAAACATAGTCCACTTAAACCTGGGCTTTACCCACCCTGCATTCTGATTTTTTTAAAGTGGTTTATGGGGTAATGTGCCCCAGATGTGGAGCCCCCCCTCCCTCCCCCAGCCAGCTGTTTAACCCTCTCCTGCCCTGTCAACCCACACAAAGCCCTGCGATAGACAGCAAGGATTAGTTCATCCATCCCTACTGTCCCCACAGACTGTCGGACCCCTGATCCACCCACCACATGTCCACGCTCTCCCCCTCTTTGTTTAAAAAAAGCCTCGATTGAAACGTACAGCATGGAGACTGGCCCTTCGGCCCACTGCATCCATGCTGACCATCGATCGTACACACAAAAACTCAGCGGGCCAGACAGCATCCCTGGGAGGAAAGGAATAGGCGACGTTTCGGGTCGAGACTCCTCTCTCTGATCGTTGATCGCCCCTTCACACGCCAGTTCTGTGTTATCCCACTTTCTCATCCGCTCCCTACACACGAGAAGGCAATTTGCAGAGGGACAATTAACCTGCAAATCCGCACGTCTTTGGGATGTGGGAGGAAACCGGAGCACCCGGAGTAAACCCACGCGGTCGCAGGGAGAACGTGCAAACTCCACGCAGACAGTGGTTGAATGGTACTTTCTTGTCACTTGTACCTAGGTACGGTGAAATGCTTTTGTTGTGGGCTGTCAAGTGACAATCATACTATACATTAGGCAGAGTGGTACTAAGTGTGACAGCACTTGAGGTCAGGATTGAACCCAGGTCTCTGGAGCTGTGAGGCAGCAGCTCTACCCGCTGCGCCACTGTGCCGCCCTTCATTTCTATTGAACCTAATAGCCACCGATTTCAATATTACAGTAAGGTATTGCTGGAGCTCGGCTGGTAGCTCCCACATTTATTATCTCCTCCATGTTCAGTGTGGCACTCCTCATGGTGCCGAAGGAAGCTATTCCCCCTGTGACCGTGTGGGTTTCCTCTTGGTTCCTTCCACATCCCAAAGACGTGCTGTTTGGTTTTCAGATGGGTCGCTTCTAGTGCAGTAACGGGCTGAATGAGGAGCAGCGGGCTTGTGTCGGGGAAATGGGTATGGGATTGTTCCCCTGGGAGCTGGCAGAGGCTCATGTATCATTGTTATATCTTGTCCCACTCTGTACTGTCCTGCTAGCTATCACTTTGTGGCTGTTATAAATGTGTGTGTGTGTGTGTGTGTGTGTGTGTGTGTGTGAACACGCATGTGTGTGTGTGTGAGCACATGTATGTGTGTGTACACGTGTGTTTACCTACATGAGTGTGCATGTGTGTGTGTACACCTGTGCACGTGTATGTATGTGTGCACGTGTATGTGTGTGTGCACATGTGTGTTTGTGTGTACACGTGTGTTTGCACATGCATGTGTGTGTACACATGTGTGTGTGTGTGCACGTGTATGTGTGTGTGGGCACGTGCATGTGTGTGCACACGTGTGAGTGAGTGTGTGCTCATGTGAGTGTGTGTGCATGTACGGTGCTATCAAGGGAGTTTAATTGTCATGTGTGTCGGCAATGGAAGAATGAGCTCTTATTTTCTGCAGCTCGACAGACCCATTAATGCAATAAAACAGCAAACAAATAGACAACCCACGGTTTTCAGCATCCTGTACCACCTTCCTGATGGTAGCAGTGAGATGAGAGTGTGGCCAGGCTGTTGTGGGTCCTTGTTGGTATTAGCTGCCTTTTATCAGACTGCTTCCTATAGATCCCTTCGTTGGTGGAGCAGTGGTAGAGTCGCTGCCTCACAGCGCCAGGTCCTGACCTCGGGTGCTGTCTGTGTGTGCGGAGTTTGCACGTTCTCCCTGTGATCCCGTGGGTTTCCTCCGGGTGCGCCTTCGGAGCGTGGGAGGAAACCGATGATCACGGAGAAAACCCATGGGGAGAACGTAAAACTCCGTACAGACAGCACCCGTGGTCGGGATTGAACCAGTGTCTTTGGCGCTGTAAGGCAGCAACTCCACAGATGTGTAGGTGGAGATTGGTGTTCAGTTCCCCATCAGTGACTGAACTTGACCAGATTATAAAGCGATTAGTAAATTGGTCACCAATACCCCATCGGTAGTTGATGATAAACCAATTTGGCGATTTGCTAACTGGTATGTGATTGTGAAGCTGTAGCCTTGGTGCTTATGAAGAATTGTGTGACTTAGCCTTCAATTGATACGATTGTAAATGCACGGTATATACAGGGTGACAGAGTGGTGCAGTAGGTAGAGTCGCTGCCCCACTGCGCCAGAGACCTGCATTCGATCCTGACCCCCGGGTGCCGTCCCTATGACCACGTGGGTTTCCTCCAGGTGCTCCGGTTTCCTCCCACATCCCAAAGACGTGCGGGTTTGTAGGTTAATTGCCCCTGGTGTGTAGGGAGTGGATGAGAAAGTGGGATAACACAGAACTAGTGTGTGAACGGGTGATCGATGGTTGGCATGGACTCGGAGGGCCGAAGAGCCTAGTCTCCACGCTGTATCTCTAAATTAAATATCAACAAGGCATTCGAGAAGTTTGTTATTATGCCGACTAGTCAAGATGGATTCGAGTGAAATTGTGAAGTGTATGAAGGAACTGCAGATGCTGGTTTCTACTGAAAATGGACACAAAGTGCTGGAGTAACTTAGCAGGTCATGCAGCATCTCTGGAGATGGTGTTACGGCTTGGAACCCCTGATTAGGGTTCTGACCCCAAATGTTGCCTATTCCTTTTGTCCACAGATGCTGCCTGACTCGCTGAGTGACTCCAGCACTTTGTGTCCATGTTAAATTGTGAAGTGAATCCGTTACTATTGCCTGGCTGTGACTCCAAGCTGTAGAGTTACATTTTTATTGGTTTTAATGGATAGGACACAGCAGGGAAATTGTGTATTTGTGGAAGGGGGGGGGGGGGGGGGGGGGGGTAAGGAATGAATTCCAAAGCCTGCCTGTAGAACCGTGAATGTAAGGACATTAATCATTTTCATTTCATATTTATTGAAAGGCTCGTTATATTTTGAGAAAAAACAGAAGCCATGTTTGAAAGATGCCAGGTGCTTAAAGGAGAATGATTCATTAAGGTCGGGTGCTGGGGGAGTTCCTTTGGCTCAGCCGCAGAAGTTTCAAAGCCGTTTGCTTCAGAGTCAGTGGACGTGGTGCTTGTTATTCGAAGTGCTGTGGCAGCCAAATTAGTGCAGGAGCAGGCAGGCACAATGTCCTAATGACCCGGGCAATCCCCTGCATGGGAGAGGGGCACCTCCGATGGCTCCACGGGAACCTCTTTGCCCATGAGCCAGGCGGAGACGCAACCAGAAAAAAAAGAGACAAAGTGCTGGAGGAACTCATCGGGTCAGGCGGCATCTCTGGAGAACGTGACTAGGTGACGTTTCAGGTCGGGATCCTTCCTCAAACTGATTGTGGTGGGGAGGGGGGGGTGGGGAGGTGGGGGAGGGAGGGGTGGGGAGAGAGGTGGGGGCAGGACAAAGCCTGGCAAGCGATAGATTCAAAACGCTGGAGTAACTCAGCGGGTCAGGCAGCATCTCAGGAAAACATGAATGGGTGACATTTCAGTGGAAATTGCTGGGGTGTTCGATCCTGATCACGGGTGCTGTCTGTGCGGTGTTTGCACGTTCTCCCCGTGACCTGCGTGGGTTTTCTCCGGGATCTCCGGTTTCCTCCCACGCTCCAAAGACGTACAGGTTTGTAGGTTAATTGGCTTGGTGTAAATGTAAATTATCCCTGGTGTGTGTAGGATAGTGTTAGTAAGTGGAGAAAGCTGGTCTTCGCCTTGAAGGGCCTGTTTCTGCGTATCTCTTAACTAAAACTAAACTAATCTAAACTCCAGTTATTTGAAGAAGGGTTTCGGCCCGAAACGTTGCCTATTTCCTTCGCTCCATAGATGCTGCCTCACCCGCTGAGTTTCTCCAGCATTTTTATCTCCCTCCAGTTATTTGAACGCAAGCCTGGCTATGAGTGCAGTGCAACATTGTTGGTGGATAGAAGCAGTGGAGAGAGAATTGAGTGCGTGCAAAAGATCACTTGAAACGATGGGGAATTTCCCCGATTTAAAAAAAAAAAATTCAAAAATAAACTCAGCGCAATAAAAAATATATACAAATCAAAAACCCTACAAAAAAACTCTTCATACATTTTTCATGTGTATACATTCAATAGTGTTTTGCTCAGTAGCGTTAGCATTAGTCTCCACACAAATCCTTCTTGCTTCTCAACACTCGCTTTAGGCCCAACTACTGACCTAGCTGCTCATTGGTGTACTTTGGTTTATTATCATTGTCAGGTCTACCAAGGTACAGCGAAAAGCTCTTTGTTTCCTGCTATCCAGTCAGCAAAAAGACTTTAAATTCTTGTATGCTGTGGCAATCAAGCTGTCCACAGCATACAGATGCAGGATAAATGGGAACAACGTTTAGCGAAGGATCGACGGGCCGAATGGCCTACTCCTGCACCTGTTGTCTATTGTCTATAAAGTCCGATTAAGGATAGTCCGAGAGTCTCCAATGAGGTAGATGGGTCAGAACCCCTCTCTAGTTGGTGGGAGGATGGTTCAGCTGCCTGATAAAAGCTGGGAAGAAACTGTCTCTGAGGTTACGATCGGTACACTTTGTGGGAGCTTTGTATATTGTACCTTGTATACTATGTGGTACAGCAGACCAGTGGCCCAGCGGTAGAGTTGCTGCCTCACAGCACCAGAGGCCCGGGCTCCATCCTGACTACGGGCGCTGTCTGTACGGAGTTTGTACGTTCTCCCCGTGACCTGCGTGGGTTTTCTCTGAGATCTTCGGTCTCCTCCCACACTGCAAAGACGTACAGGTTTGTAGGTTAATTGGCTTGGTATAAATGTAAATTGTCCCCAGTGTGTGTAGGGTGGTGTTAATGTGTGGGGATCGCTGGTCAGTGCAGACTCGGTGGGCCGAAGGGCCTGTGTCTGCGCTGTATCTCTAAACTAAACTAAACTAAACTAAACTGTGCCTTGCGATTTAGTTGTAATGACACAAATTAATTGCCTGACTTACTCTACAGAATTCTATCATATGCTAAGGTGCTATATCAATGCAGGGCGGGAGTACTGTTCTGACTGCAGCCCTGTGCCAGCACCCCCCCTCGATCAGCTCCCATTTGCTACCTCACGGCTTCAGACGACCTAGTTTTGATCCTGACTCATGTGATGTCTGTGTGGAGTTTGCACACTACGTGCGTTTCCTCCCGCCTCCTAAAATATCGCTGGATTTATTGTCCACAGTAAATGATCCCAGAGTGTGCAGGCGCATGGATGGTAGAATCTTGGAGAGAGGATAAAATGTTATGTCTTGCACTAAAGGATGAACCTGTATCCTTTATTGAGCACTGTGGAAGGCTTGACTGTATTCATAGAGTGGTACAGCATGGAAACAGGCCCTTCGGCCCAACTTGACCATGCTGACCAGCATGTCCCATCTACACTAGTTCCACCTGCCTATGTTTGGCCCATATCAATAGACAATAGGTGCAGTAGTAGGCAGTTCGGCCCTTCGAGCCAACACTGCCATTCCATGTGATCATGGCTGATCATCCCCAATCAATACCCCGTTCCTGCCTTCTCCCCTGACTCCGCTATCTTTAACAGCTCTATCTAGCTCTCTCTTGAAAGCATCCAGAGAACCGGCCTCCTGAGGCAGAGAATTCCACAGACTCATAACTCTCTGTGAGAAAAAGTGTTTCCTCGTCTCCGTTCTAAATGGCCAACTCCTTATTCTTAATATCTTATCCCTCCAAACCCAACCTGTTCATGTACCTGCCCAAATGTTTCTTAAATGGTTGTGTAATCTTTGATTGGATAGCAGGCGAATAAAAGCTTTTTGCTGTACCTCGGTACATGTCACTATAATAAACTCAATTAACTAAATTAATTAATTAACTAAATTAACTAAAATCAAAACTAGGATTGGTGTGGTTGTATGTTTGATTGCTGGACTTGATGGGCTGAAGGGCCTCTTCCGTTACTATTTGACTCCATGCCTGTGAACCTCCGCAATATGCTTGTGCTCTCTGCTTCACCCAGAGAGTTGTGAATCTGTGGAATTCACTGCCACAGAGGGCAGTGGAGGCCAATTCACTGGATGTTTTCAAGAGAGAGTTAGATAGAGCTCTTAGGGCTAACGGAATCAAGGGATAAGGGGAGAAAGCAGGAACGGGGTACTGATTTTGGATGATCAGCCATGATTATATTGAATGGCGGTGCTGGCTGGAAGGGCCGAATGGCCTACTCCTGCACCTATTTTCTAACTTTTCCTCTCTCTAAGACTAAGTTTGTGTACCATTACCACAGCTGTTGGCAGGCAAGTGAACCACCCTACCAACAACTACTGTCTATCTTAGTGGAGACCCTCGGACAATCTTTGATCGGACTTTACTGGCTTTATCTTACACTAAACGCTGTTCATGTTATCATGTATCTGTACACCATGGACGGCCCGATTGTAATCATGTGTTGTCCTTCCGCTGACTGGTTAGCGCGCAACGAAAGCTTTCCACTGTACCTCGGCACAAGTGACAATAAACAAAACTAAACCTGAAGCAGGGTCCCGACCAGAAACGTCACCCACTCCTTCTCTCCAGAGATGTGGCCTGTCCCGCTGAGTTACCCCGGCATTTTGTGTCTGTCTTCGGTCTAAACCAAACTTGTGTCTGTGGAATTCTCTGCCTCAGAGGGCGGTGGAGGCAGGTTCTCTGGATGCTTTCGAGAGAGAGCTAGATAGGGCTCTTAAAGATAGGGGATATGGGGAGAAGACAGGAATGGGGTACTGATTGGGGATGGTACACAAAAATGCTGGGGAAACTCAGCGGGTGCAGCAGCATCTATGGAGCGAAGGAGATAGGCAACGTTTCGGCCCGAAACGTTGCCTATTTCCTTTGCTCCATAGATGCTGCTGCACCCGCTGAGTTTCTCCAGCATTTTTGTGTACCTTCGATTTTCCAGCATCTGCAGTTCCTTCTTAAACATACTGATTGAGGATGATCAGCCATGATCACATTGAATGGCGGTGCTGGCTCGAAGGGCCGAATGGCCTACTCCTGCACCTATTGTATAAAAAAAATATATAAACTCTGCTCTGGTGAACCGTGCCAAGCAAGAATGCCGGCTTTAAATTAGCGGTATGAATGCAGGAATATATCTGGAGAGCAGGAAATGGAGCTCTGACTAATGTGGGGCCAATGCCAGACTCTTTGATCTTTTGCATTTCAACTCTGACAATACAGAAGTTATTAAAGGAAAACTCACTTCATTTGATTTCCAGCTCTTTTCATGGTGACCCACAGCCATGGCCTGCCTCCTACAACAGAAAGGGAATCTATTACATCATGCTCGAGACTGCAAAAGGCATAATTGCAGTTGCTGAGCTCAATATGGAATCGGCAACTCTGCATTTTTTTTAATTTTGCCCGCAAAACCCGTACCCAGGCAGACAAACTTATTACAAAGGCCTGCAGTCGGTGCTAGACTTGAGGTCAAAGGTTGCAGACAGTGAAAGGTTACTGGGGCACGAGGGGCCTCGTTAGAGCAATACCCTCGGGGGGGGAGGGGGGGGGGGGGGGGGGTTGGGTTGGCTCAAATTGTCAACAGAGACCGTTTGCAAGATGTGGGATTGAAGTGTGGTTTACCCAGCTTGCCCCCAGGACCGGCGACCTGCTTGTGAAGCCCTCTGTAAAAAATACATTGGTGAAAACTTTTCTTTCGTTCTCTGCCCGAGGAGTGCAAGGTTTGCACAGCCACCATCACACCTCCGTTCTCTCTGTCTCTCTGTCTCTCTGTCTCTCTCTCTCTCCCTGTCTCTCTCTCTCTCCCTGTCTCTCTTATTCCGCCTTCTCCCTGTAGATCTCTACTCATGTCTCTCTCTCCGTCTCTTTATCTCTCTCTCTTCTAGTCTTCTCTCTCGTGTCTCTCCCTCCTTGTCTCTCCCTCTCTGTCTCTCCCTCTCTGTCTCTCCATATCTGTCCTCTCCCCCTCTCTGTCTCCCCCTCTCTGTCTCTCTCTCTGTCTCCCCCTCTCCCCGTCTCCCCCTCTCCCCCTCTCCCCCTCTCCCCGTCTCCCCGTCTCTCCCTGATATAGAGAGTCGAGCAGAGCCCTGAGCTGCCCCTGTGCTGTTTATAATTCTGTATGTAAGTCCTTATTGAGAGAATCTATAACAAGTTCTCCGAACTGTGTTTTAACTCTCTTAATTACAGAAAGACAGTTTAGTTTATGGTCACATGTACCGAGGTACAGTGAAAAGCTTTTTGTGTTGCCTGCTAACCAGTCAGCAGAAAGATTATACATGATGTCCTGGGATGTCAGGACTTTCATATGAAGAAAGACTGGATAGACTCGGCTTGTACTCGCTAGAATTTAGAAGATTGAGTGGGGATCTTATAGAAACTTACAAAATTCTTAAGGGGTTGGACAGGCTAGATGCAGGAAGATTGTTCCCGATGTTGGGGAAGTCCAGAACAAGGGGTCACAGTTTAAGGATAAGGGGGAAATCTTTTAGGACCGAGATGAGAAAAACATTTTTCACACAGAGAGTGGTGAATCTGTGGAATTCTCTGCCACATAAGGTAGTTGAGGCCAGTCATTGGCTATATTTAAGAGGGAGTTAGATGTGGCCCTTGTGGCTAAAGGGATCAGGGGGTATGGAGAGAAGGCAGGTACAGGATACTGAGTTGGATGATCAGCCATGATCATATTGAATGGCGGTGCAGGCTCGAAGGGCCGAATGGCCTACTCCTGCACCTATTTTCTATGTTTCTATGATCACAATCGAACCGTCCACAGTGTACAGATACAGGATATAGAGAATTACATTTAGCGCAAGGTTAAGTCCGATTAAAGCAGGTCAGAGGGTCTTCAATTAAGAAAGATAGTCCGAGGGTCTTTGAGGAAAGATAGTCAGAGGGTCTTCAATGAAGAAAGATAGTCCGAGGGTCTTTGAGGAAAGATAGTCAGAGGATCTTCAATGAAGAAAGATAGTCCGAGGGTCTTCAATGAGGAAAGATAGTCCAAGGGTCTCTAATGAGGAGACCCTCAGAAAGACAGGGCCCATTAACCTCGTGCTATTGAAAGAATGACTGTATTAACCCAAATGAATTGAAACACTGTGTAAGGAGGAACTGCAGGTGCTGGTTTAAACCGAAGATAGACACAAAGTGCTGGAGTAACTCAGCGGGACAGGCAGCATCTCTGGAGAGAAGGAATGGGTGACGTTTCTTTAGTCTGAAGAAGGGTCTCGACCCGAAATGTCACCCATTCCTTAATTGAAACACGGACTCCTTTAATTAAAAGCTGAGCACTTTTGCTGTTGAGTGTGTGAGGTCGCTTGTTGTTTAATTGTGAGAGTTATCTGCAGGAGCTGGGTTTTGAAGTGAGGGTCTCGGTGGATGTTGGCTAAAGTGGTGACATCACCGGGCGGCAGTACGCTATAAATCTGCTGCTTTTGTCTCCAGTCTTTGTCAGTGGCGGGCGGGCGGGCCTGGGGAATTGGAATGAGCGAGTGAAGGCAGTTAGCATGTGTAACAATTACATCCTGTGTTCGGCGGCTGCAATCTCCGCTTGTAAAGCCGCACAATCCCTTTGTTTCCCCGAGCTTGTCGGCTTTGCAGTCAGTCGTTTTGGCTGTGGGGATGGGACTTTACTGAGCTGTGATCTTTGCACGGGCCGATGCTGAGGCACAGGACAAAGGGAAATGATGGAACTTGCATTCATGCATTGGCTTTCACGGTCCCTGCCCCGTCGCTCTCCCCCTCTCCACGTCTGATGCAAGATCTTTGGTCTCAAGTGCAGTCACTGTTTGAACGCGCGGGTGTGAGCTTCCACCAGCAGACCTCGTTTGAATGTCCCGACCCAAAACATCACCTATCCATGTTCTCCAGACATGCTGCCGGACCCGCTGAGTTACTCCAGCACTCTCTGTATGAATGCTTCTTTGTGTGAATGTTCAGCAGGTTACCCATGGGAAGTTTAAAGTGTTTTGAGTTTTTTTAAACTGAGAAAGGGGTAGGTTTATCAAGGTTTTTTTAAAACTGGTGCAGCGGTAGAGTTGCTGCCTTACAGCGCCAGAGACCCGGGTTCCACCCTGACCACGGGTGCTGTCTGTACAGAGTTTGCAGGACCGGGTGGGTTTTCTCCAGGAGCTCTGGTCTCCACCCACACTCAAAAGACGTACAGGTTTGTAGGTTTAAGAAATTGAAATCTGAAGAAGGGTTTCGGCCCGAAACGTTGCCTATTTCCTTTGCTCCATAGATGCTGCCTCGCCCGCTGAGTTTCTCCAGCATTTTTGGCTACTTCAGGTTTGTAGGTTAATTGGCTTCAGTAAAATTGTAAATTGTCCCTGGTGTGTAGGATAGTGTTGGTGTGCGGAGTGATGGCTGGTCACTCGGTGGGCCGAAGGGCCTGTTTCCCCACTGTATTGCTGAAGCCTAAAGCACCAACATAGCTGAGATGTTTGGTGTGTGATCATGAAGTCTAACTCTGACCCAAATCACAGCATGGATTACAAGATGATTCATTCCCAAACCTTTTGATGCAATCTATATGGAAAAATAATAAGACTGAACACTTTGCATTTAAAATACCCCAACACCAGAATCACGAGAGGAATAGATCGGATAGGCGCGCGTTTAAGAAGCATTTCTACAGGTACATGGATGGGACAGGTTTAGAGGAATGTGGAGCAAACACAGGCAGGTGGGACTAGTGTCGATGGGACATGTTGGTCGGTGTGGGCAAGTTGGGCCGAAGGGCCTGTTTCCATGCTGTAATGCTCTATAAGCTCACCCCGAGGTGAGCCTGTAACTCCATTGCACACGTAACAAGGGCATATGAATGCAAGTCCTTGCCATGGCAACATCCATGTTGATTCTGCACCACACGCGTGACAGATTGTACGTTTCTGAGATGACTGGTTTGGTAAATGTGCTGCAGTATAGTGAAACTGAGCTATACACCGGAGAGAGATCCGAGTTTCAACCATGTTGGATTGGGTGGTCAGCAATTCCTAGAATTCCTCCCAACTAAGGGAATGCCAACATCCCTAGTCTGTGCTTCCTCCCAACTATAGGAATGCCAACATTCTGGGATTTTTTGTAAACTCTCAGTCATTGATAAATCTTTGAGGATGTTAAATGCAGTCAGCCAGGAGATCAGTACTAAGCAGGAGGCCATTCAACCCATCGACATATGCTAGCCCTCTTGCAGAGCAATCCAGCCAATCCCATTCCCTTGATCTTTTCATTTATTTTTCTCCAAGGGTGCTGTCTGTACGGAGTTTGCACGTTCTCTCCGTGACCGAGTGGGTTTTCTCCAGGGGCTCCGGTTTCCTCCTACACTCCAAAGACGTACAGGATTCTAGGGTATTTGGCTTTGGTAAATATTGTAAATTGTCCCTAGTGTGTAGGATAGTGCTAGTGTACGGGGATCGCAGGTCGGCACGGACTTGGTGGGCCGAAGGGCCTGTTTCCGCACTGTATCTCTAAACCAAACTAAAAATTGATGTTGGAAATCTGTAATAAAAACAGATAATGCTGGAAACATTCAGAAGGTGAATGTTTGGAGCAGTTTCTGTTTTAGCGGATGAGGCAGCATCTATGGAGCGAAGGAAATAGGCAACGTTTCGGCCCGAAACCCTTCTTCAGACCCTTCGGCCCGAAACGTTGCCTATTTCCTTCGCTCCATAGATGCTGCCTCACCCGCTGATTTATTGTCTACATCCCTTTGATCTTATTTCTCCAAACCTGGGAAAAAGGCTGTGTACATACATCCTATCTATTCCCCTCATGATTTTATACACCTCTACGACCCCCCCCCCCCCCCCCCAAATCTCCTGCGTTATATGTTATTGAGCCCATTTTGTTCTCTTGTGTTAAATCCAAAAGTCTCTTAGCACCAGAGAAGATCAAGTGTGAATTTCTTGTCTAAAGAAGGGTCCCGACTCTAAATGATCCCAGTTGCCAAGTATCTTAACTACTCCTTCTCATTCCCATACTGACCTTTCTGTCCTGGGCCTCCTCCACTGTCAGAGTGAGGCCACACACAAACTGGGGGACCAGCACCTCATATTTCACTTGGGCAGTTTACAAGCCAGAGGTATGAATGTTGATTTCTCTAACTTCAAGTAACCTTTGCATCCCCTCTCTCTCCCCCCCCCCACCCTAGTTCTTGTACGAGCTTAACTAGAGTCCTGGTGAGTTCACCCAGTCCACAGCTAACAATGGACAACTTTTCCGTGATCATCATTTTTTTGCTTATCTTTCATTTCTTTGTTCTATTTCTCTCAATTTCGCCATCCATATCTCTCCTTTCCCCTGACTCTCAGTCTGAAGAAGGGTCTCGACCTGAAACGTCACCCATCCCTTCTCTCCAGAGATGCTGCCTGTCCCGCTGAGTTACTCCAGCATTTTGTGTCTATCTTCGGTGGGCCGAAGGGCCTGTGTCCATGCTCTATCTCTGAATTAAACTAAGCAAAACTATTATCTTTTCAAATGTGGACTCGAGGAACTGCAGATGCTGGAATTCCGCATAGAACACAAAGTGCTGGAGTAACTCAGCGGGTCAGGCAGCATCTCTGGAGGACATGAGTCCTGATTTGAAACATCACCTATCTGAAAGTAAGCATGCAAGTACAGCAGGCAGTGAAGAAAGCAAATGGCATTTTGGCCTTCATAGTGAGAGGATTTGAGTTAGGAGCAAAGAGTTCCTACTGCAGTTGTACAGGGCCCTGGTGAGACCGCATCTGGAGTATTGTGTGCATTTTTGGTCTCCTAATTTGAGGAAGGACATTCTTGCTATTGAGGGAGTGCAGCGTAGGTTCACCAGGTTAATTCCCGGGATGGCGGGACTGACATATGATGAAAGATTGGATTCACTGGAATTTAGAAGGATGAGAGGGAATCTTATAGAAATATATAACATTCTTAAGTCTAGATGCAGGAAAAATGTTCCCGATGTTGGGGGAAGTCCAAAACCAGGGGTCAACGTTTGACAATATGTGGGAAAAAAAATTCACCCAGAGATTTGTGAATCTATAATTCTCTGCTACAGAAGGCAGTGGAAGCCAATTCACTGGATGTATTCAAGAGAGGGTTAGATAGAACTCTTCGGGCTAACGGAATCAAGGGAGATGTGGAGAAAGCAGGAACGGGGTACTGATTGTGGATGATCAGCCATGATCACATTGAATGGCGGTGCTGGCTCGAATGGCCAAAGGGCCTACTCCTGCACCTATTGTCTATGTTTCCAGCGATGCTGCCTGACCCGCTGAGTTTGATTTCTACACCTGCAGTTTGAGTTCCACGCCTCTTTTAATGTGTGTTGCTCATCCTTGCCATGCCCCATCCAGATCTTCTTACGCCCCAAAACATCAAAGCTCTGGATAATAATAAAAATGTATTGAAGTTGCGGCAGAAATATTAGCATTTATATAGCATTTTCGCCCATCCCCAAAGCCTCCGACTGCTCTAGACTCGACAGGTTGTAAACATGCAGTTATGCCCCTGTGTGGTGTCGGGAAAATCACCAAATCAATACCTCTGATGTGAAGTCAATATATAAAGCTTACTTTACCATTGGTTGTGGTTGAGAATGTTGATGAAAGTGATAAAAGAAATCTACTGATAAAATAGTTTCATGATAAATTTAATGACAATTTAAATGATGGTTAAAACAATTTAAATGATAAATGTAATAATTAAATGATAATAGAAAATAATTTAAATGATAAATTTAATACTAATTTAAATGATAAATGTAATAATAATTTAATGATACATTTAATGAAAAGTAATAAGTTAATAAATAATCCGATGATAAAAGTCAGAATTTGATCATTTAGCTGGCCATTGATTTGAGTAAGGACCATCAAAATATTTGTAATATTTAGAATATGGATAATATTTTTATCTTTTAAAGACATTTTCTGATACCGAAAGAATTGACCAGTTCAGATTATTCCTTTTTTTTAAATTTTTCGCATGGTTGATATTTTTAGCCCCAGTTTACATTCTAATCATTTTAAAACTGATTTATCCTGACTGTAGACACAAAAAGCTGGAGTAACTCAGCGGGACAGGCAGCATCTCTGGAGAGAAGGAATGGGTGATGTTTTGGGTTGAGAGCCTTCAGACCTAGTCTGTAGAGGACTCTGGCAGATGTAAATGTTTTGTTTTATGGGGAGGATTTTTCCTGCTGGAAAATAATTTGATTTGCATGGCCCCCAGAGGAAGGGAAGATTGCGTGTCAGACAAAGAGATGGGATTGGGGGTAAGGAAGCGTGGAGAGGTGGTGCTGGGGTGAGGGGGAGATATCACACAAGGGAACCCTGAGGATGCTGCAAGTGAAAAGGGGAGGAGGGGGGAAGAGAAACAGAGAGACGGACAAAATGAAAAGCAGGGAGGCTAAATTAAGTGGGAATAACTAAACACAAAGACCACGCGGTCTTGGTGCTGCAGGCACGGTGGAAGATGCACGGGAATTGTGAGCAGACAGAAAAATGACGAGAGAGAGAGAGAGGGGGCGGGGAAGGAGAGAGACAGAGGGCGATGAAGGAAGATACTGAGAGGGGGGGGAGGGAGGGAGGGAAAGGAGAGAGGGAGAGGGGGGAAGATACAGATGGGGAAGGAGAGAGAGGGGGAGGAGAGAGAGGGGGGAGGGTAAGAGAGGGGGAAAGGAGAGAAGGAGAGGGGGTAGAAGGAGAGAGAGGAAAAGAGTTCACACATGGAGGGAGGAACGGACTGAGAAAGGGATAAAAGAATGCAAGGGAGGTGGGGGGAAGTAAAGGAGCACGCACACACACACACACGGACACACACACACGGACACACACACACACTCACACACACACACACACACACACACAGACACACAGACGCAGGCAGACAGACACACACACACACACACAGACGCAGACACACACACACACACACACACACACAGACACACACACGCACGCACACACACACACACACACACACACACACACACACACAGACACACACACACACACACACACACACACACACACAGACACACGCACGCACACACACACACACACACACACACACACACACACACACACACACACACACACACAGACACACACACACACAGACACACACACACACACACACACACACACACACACACACACACACACACACACACAGACACACACACACACACACACAGACACACACAGACACAGAGAAAGAAAGAGTGAACTGCAAAAAGGATAAAAGAACAAGAGAGGGATGAGGTGATGAAAGTACAGAGAGAGAGAGAGAGAGAATGAACAGACTGATAGAGATAAAAGGACGAGAGGGGGGAAGAAAGGAGTGTACCGAGAGGGAGAGAGAGAGACGAATGGACACTGAGAAAGGGATGAGAGGGGGAGGAAAGGAGAGAGAGAGAAAGAATGAAAGACAACAAAAAGGATAAAAGAACGAGGGGGGGGGGGGCAAGAAGAGAGTGCACACACGGACAGAGAGGAAGAATGAACAGGTGTCGAGGCAAATAATCCCCCAGGAGCCGTCTAGACGCTTTTAATGCCTTATTATCCAGCAATGTTGCAGAGGATGGACCTTTAACCTTGCTTCCCCCTTCTCCTTCCTCCCGGCAGTGGCAGGTGCCGGCTCCTGCCCTCCCTCCCTCCACTCTGGGACACAGATAAGAGAGTAGATCTGTTTCTCCTCCCCTCTCCCCCTTCCCTCTCCCCCCCCCTCCGCTCTTTCTTGCATGGTAACCAGTCAGCGGAAAGACAATACATGATTACACTCGAGCCGTCCACAGTGTATATATGCATCTTAAAGGGAATAGTGCAAGGTAAAGTCCAATTGGGGACAGTCTGAGGGATCCCAACATCTGCATTTCCCCTCCACTGCATTCCTCTAGTACAGTGGTGGCCTCCACACTTCCCAAACCCAATGAGTTGCTGTTCATGTGTAGAGTCTGGAGCTGGGCAGTGGTTTGCGCAAAGAATATCAAATGAACTGCACTGGGACAAATGATGTGTGGATGATCAATGACGTTGATCACTGTGGAGATTGTCCCTGCCAAGTGGTGCCAGAAGTCTCGTCTGAAGAAGGGTCTCGACCCGAAACGTCACCCATTCCTTCTCTCCAGAGATGCTGCCTGTCCCGCTGAGTTACTCCAGCATTTTGTGTCTACCTAGTTTACTTGAGAAATACAGGGCACATACAGGCCCTTCGGCCTTCTGAGTCCGTGCTGACCAGTGATCACAGTGTCGTTTACCTCTAGTGTGTGGTTTTATCCTGCATACGTGGAGTAAAGCAACCAATTAACCTACAAACCTCTACGTCTTTGGAGTGTGGGGGGAAAGCGGAGCACCCGGAGAAAACCCACGCTGGTCACTGGGTAAACACGCAAACTCCGCACAGTCAGCACCTGTAGTCAGGATTGAACCCGGGTCTCTGGCGCTTTGAGGCAGCAACTCTACCGCTGTGCCGCCATCTTGAGGCAAATCGTTCCTGTGTCCCATTGGCTGGCCGCGCAAACATCTGTCACACCGCTGTTTCTCCTCCGTTTCCATGGACTAATAAATCCTCGTGGAATTGGGAAATAAAGGGTAACTTCATTCATATTTCCCCAGAGCCGCTTCTCAATCAGTAGTAAACGAGGAAGGCTGAACTCCAGGGGCTCCAGGGCCCAATTCTGTGGTGTTGGTGGCCTTGTAGCGATTTCAACGTTGCGTTTGGCTTGTACGTCAGGTTGGGTTGTCGGGACCCAGTGCCCACGTCAACCCCCTCTCCTCGTCCCCACTGCCCTTGGAATAAAACATGAAGGCACGTCGCGCGCGGGCCTTGCAGCCATCGCTGCCCTTCCATGATATTAAGACTACACGCACGCTGCCTCTGTCACAAAGGATCAGCCGAGACCTGATGTCGCCAAAGGCTCGACCGTGCCACGCAGTCTGGAAGAGTGTTGAAGCCACAATCATTCCCCAGCCTCCCTCCATTGGAGGCTTTCAATTTAATTGTCACATGTAGCAATTGAGGGACAGTTGATAAAGTTACTGAAGCCAATTAACCTTCAAACCTGTACGTCTTTCAGGTGTGGGATGAAACCCGAGCACCCGGAGAAAACCCACGCAGTCAAGATTCAATTTAATTGTCACATGTAGCAATTGAGGGACAGTGACAGGGGGAACGTGCAAACTCTGCACAGACAGCACCTGGTGGCAAGATGGAACCTGGATCGCTGGCGCTGCGGGCAGCATGGTGGCGCAGAGGTGGAGTTGCAGCCTCACAGAGCCAGAGATCCAGGTTCCATCCAGCCCACGGGTGCTGTCTGTGCAGAGTTTGCACGTTCCCCTTGCCACTCTACCTTAATTGGTGCATGTATCAATTAAATTGAATGTTGTATCTTGACTGCGTGGGTTTTCTCCGGGTGCTCCGGTTTCATCCCACACCTCCAAGACGTACAGGTTTGAAGGTTAATTGACTTCAGTAACTTTATCAATTGTTCCTGGTGGGCCGAAGGGCCTTATCCCGCTCTGTATCTCCAGAACTACGGGGTTGGGCAGAATTAGATTATTATCTCTGGAACGTCAGAGGTTGAGGGGAGACTTTGATAGAAGTATAAAATCGTGACAGGGTAGACATCCAGAACCTTTATCCCAGGATGACAATGGGATAACTAAGCATTAGACATAGCTCTAAGGTGGGAGGGGGGCAGCTTAATGGAGATGAGCGGGGCAAGCTTTAAAAAAATAAATCTGGTGCAGATGAGAAAGTGGGATTACATTGAATCTAGCGTGGACTCGGTGGGCCCAAGGGGCAGTTTGCATTCTGTACATCTTTAAACCAAATGTTTAAGAAGGAGCTGCAGATGCTGGAAAATCGAAGTGCTGGAGAAACTCAGCGGGTGCAGCAGAATCTATGGAGCGAAGGAAATAGGCAACGTTTCGGGCCGAAACCCTTCCGGGTTTCGGCCCGAAACGTTGCCTATTTCCTTCGCTCCATAGATGCTACTGCTCAACCACCCGCTGAGTTTCTCCAATGCTTTTTATCTACCTCCGAAGACTTTTCCAAGCCTTGCGATTGTCGAGTTGGCCTGGAACATTTCCTCATCGTTGCCCTTTGGATACAACTCTCATTCCCTATCTCATGTTACCTCTTCTGGCATTCAAAACCGCCTCTGTGAAACCAGTCATTTGGCAGGGATTATTGCTGCAGTCTCCTTTGCAACCTGCTTTCAAAAACTTCACCAGGTCACCTTGAACTCTTGCAGCTTTCCAAAGCAAACAAGTGCATTTCCTTTCACCCGAGGCTGCACAGTTAAGTCTCTGTCGAGTGGCGTTTGTGAGCAGAACCAAGCCATCCAGAGTATAAATCCGGTACTGGGTAAAATGCACTTAGACGGCAGTCCTTGTAACTGGCAGAAGCTGTTCCCTCACAGTTCCCGAGACCCAGGTTCCATCCTGACCTCGGCTGCTGCCCCGTGTGTGGAGTTTGCACGTTCTCCCTGTGACTGTGTGGGTTTCCTCCGGGTGCTCAGGTTTCCTCCCACGTTCTATTGACAATCTGACCTTCCTCTCTCGTCAAGTGGTAGACGCATTTCAAAGTCATCGGTCATTATAGAAACATAAAAACATAGAAAATAGGTGCAGGAGTAGGTCATTCGGCCCTTCGAGCCTGCACCGCCATTCAATATGATCATGGCTGATCATCCAACTCAGTATCCCGTACCTGCCTTCTCTCCATACCCCCTGATCCCTTTAGCCACAAGGGCCACATCTAACTCCCTCTTAAATATAGCCAATGAACTGGCCTCAACTACCTTCTATGGCAGAGAATTCCAGAGATTCACCACTCTCTGCGTGAAAAATGTTTTTCTTATCTGGGTCCTAAAAGATTTCCCCCTTATCCTTAAACTGTGACCCCTTGTTCTGGACTTCCCCAACATCGGGAATAATCTTCCTGCATCTAGCCTGTCCAACCCCTTAAGAATGTTGTAAGTTTCTATAAGATCCTCCCTCAATCTTCTAAATTCTAGCGAGTACAAGCCGAGTCTATCCAGTCTTTCTTCATATGAAAGTCCTGCCATCCCAGGAATCAGTCTGGTGAACCTTCTCTGTACTCCCTCTATGGCAAGAATGTCCTTCCTCAGATTAGGAGACCAGAACTGTACGAAACTGTACAGATTAGGAAACCAAAACTGTATCTCAATGCACGGCACTCTTCGGAAAGTCTGGGCTTGTCTTTCTGTATCAATCTAGCCCAGAAATCCATTTAATATATTTCTTATGTTATTAACATCATTTCGCCTTATCAAATTGGCCCTCTGTAAATTAACCCCTTGTGTGCTGGGAGCGGTTGGGAAAGTGTGATATCAGGCAACTGATGCCAATCCTTTCATCGGCGAGAGTGTGATCCTGAACTCCCACCTAACTCATTGGAGCGGAATGGTACCATTCGGCGCCTCCATTTCGGGGTGTTAGAGTTTGGGTTAGGGTATGGGTTATGGTATGGGTTAGGGTATGGGTTAGGGTTAGGGTGCCACAGCGGTGGGCCAGTGGAAACCAATTTCCAAACTTGTTAACATAAAGCTGATCTCACTTGCAATATCCTTGGGATAGGAACTTCTTGCAGAGGGCGATGAATCTCTGGAATTCACTATCCCGGAGTATTGTGATGCATGGAACACTTTATTTATCTGGAGGTATTTACAGAGGTTAGGGTTAGGGTTCTGATGAGTACAGATAATATAAACGGAGGCGCTGAAACAGCGGCTCCGAAGAGTACCTGACCCCATTGAAGAGCTTTGAACTCTTTAATTAGTCTTCATCGAACTTCAATGGTATATTTTTGCACTAAATGTTACACCCTTTATCCTTTATCTCTGCGCTGTGAACAGCTTGGTTCTGTTCATGTACAGTTTTTTGTCTTTCACTGGATGGCCTGCAAACAAAATCTTTCCACTGTACCTCGGTACATGTGACAATGATAAACCAAACATGGAACTTGTGTGTGAAAGGGTGAGCGATGGCCAGCACGGACTCGGTGGGCCGAAGGGCCTGTCCATAAGTTGTAGGAGCAGAATTAGGCCACTACTTCGCCATTCAATCCCGACTGCGGGTGCTGTCTGTACGGAGTCTGTCCGTTCTCCCCGTGACCAGCATGGGTTGGCTCCGAGATCTTCGGTTTCCTCCCACACTCCAAAGACGTACAGGTTTGTAGGTAGGTACACAAAAGTGCTGGAGAAACTCAGCGGGTGCAGCAGCATCTATGGAGCGAAGGAAATAGGCAAGGTTTCGGGCCGAAACCCTTCTTCAGACTGCTGCACCCGCTGAGTTTCTCCAGCATTTTTGTGTACCTTCGATTTTCCAGCATCTGCAGTTCCTTCTTAAACAGGTTTGAAGGTAAATTGGCTTGGTAAATGTAAAAAATGTCCCTAGTGGGTGTAGGATAGTGTTGATGTGCGGGGATCACTGGTCGGCACGGACCCGGTGGGCCGAAGGGCCTGTTTCCGCGCTGTATAACTAATCTAAACCTCCAAACTATATCTTTATTTTGTTCTACTCCCCCCCCCCCCCACCCCCTCCTCCCTGCTCGCACATCCACTCCTAATCTGCACGGACATCCATTAGAGATGGGGCAGGGATTAGGCTAAACGTGTGTGTACTCAAGCCTGTACATTTTCCCTGCTGGCAGCCTCTCGTACAGAACTGGGTCACCACACATCAGAGCAGTTGTTCACCCGTGTGCATCCTATCTCCTCAAGCACAACTATCCCCCTTGTTATTTTTATTCCTTGATTAAAATATTCATGAACCATGTCCATTTTAACCATTATTCCAATTTACCAGCTCAATTTTTCTAAAGTAACATTAATCTTTTAAAAACGCTGCCTGGATTCTGTGAAAGCGGTCTATATTTCTTTCATGGTAATGCGATGCGTGCGTGTATGGTGAAATGCAGCGCATGGGAGCTCAGGATCCTAAGTCGGGGGTAATGAGGAGAAGGCAGGAGAATGGGGTTAAGACGGAGAGATAGATCAGCCGTGATTGAATGGTGGAGTGGACTCGATGGGCCGAATGGCCTAATTCTGCCCCTGTCACTTATCAGAATCAGAATCATGTATTGTCATTTGAACATAAGTTCAAACGAAATTACGTTTCTGCAGTCGTAACAAAAAAAAAAAAAAACACATTTGAGCAGAATAAGGCCATTCAGCCCATCGAGTCTGTTCCTCCATTCAATCTATTTTTCCCTCTCGACCCCATTCTCAAGCCAGTAATCTTTGACACCCTTCCTCATCAAGAACCTATCCATCTTCACTCGAAAAATATTCAATGACATGCCCTCCGCAGCCGTTTAGTTTAGAGGTACTATGTAGAAACAGGCCCTCCGGTCACCCGAGTCTGTGCCGACCATCGATCACCCGTTCACGCTAGTTCTATGTTATCCCACTTTCTCATCCACTCCCTACACACGAGGGGTAATTTACAGGGACCAGCGTAATCTACAAACACGCACTGCTGTGGGATGTGGGAGGAAACCGGAGCATCTGGTGAAAACCCACAGGGAAAACGTGCAAACTTCACACAGCCAGCACCCGGGGTCAGGGTTAAACAATAGACAATAGGCGCAGGAGTAACCATTCGGCCCTTCGTGCCAGCACCGCCAATCAATGTGATCATGGCTGATCATCCACAATCTTCTCCTGCCCGTGTCCTCTGACTCCGCTACCTTTAAGAGCCCTATCTAGCTCTCTCTTGAAGGTATCCAGAGAACCTGCCTCCACCGCCCTCCGAGGCAGAGATTGTACCTGGGTTCCTGGTGCTGTAAGGCAGCAGCTCTACCCGCTGCACCAGTGTGCCACCATTGTCCTTGGCAACGAATTCCACAGATTGACCAACCGAGTTTGCCCTCTGTAAATTGCACCAAGTGCGTAGGGAGTGGATGGGGAAGTGGGATAGCATAGAACTAGTGTGAATGGATGGTCGATGGGCCGAAGGGCTTGTTTCCATGCTGTATTTGGAAACTAAACTAAAGAGAGGCACAAAGTACAAAAGCAGGCAGGTACAACTTAGCTTTTTAAACGCTGGTCTAGACTCGGATGGAGTTTGGAGCCCAGCTATTGCCAACACGCTTTGGGAAGGGTGTGAATGAACAGGAGGGGATGCAGAAGAGATTTGCTGGACCAGATCCAGGAACGAGGGATTAGACCTGAGATGTGAATGCTCTCGTTGTAACACAGTGGGTCGAGAGGCCCTCGTGTGCAGCTCAGACTCCTCGATGCTTTACTAACCACACTTTCAACACATTCTTTCAAAGATTTATGTACATGTTCTCCCAGGGCTCTGTTTCTGTACAGCCTCCGGAACGACACCGTCTCATCTCTCTTGTCGCTCCACCTGGCTCTGGGCTGTCTAGCCTGCCAGCCTCTCTGGTCTGGAGTCTCTTACCGTCCTTGCTGTTGGCCCTACAGCCCATCGTGTACCATCTACAGCTCCTGCAGATAGACACAAAACGCTGGAGTAACTCAGCGGGACAGGCAGCATCTCTGGAGAGAAGGATGTTTCCGGTCGAGATCCTTCTTCAGACCCGAAACGTCTATCTTCAGTGTAAGTCAGCATCTGCAGTTCCTTCCTATACATTCCATCTGCAATATTATTCAGCTCAATCCCAAGGGAATAAAAGTCAGTGGTCCCAGCACTGAGCCGGGGAACCCACTCTCAACCACTCTCTGAAATGATAGTGCTACCTTTTAGGCTAAAGTCTTATATGCAGTGGCTGAGAACTTGAATCAGTGTGCCTCAGTTTTGCAGTTTGTTTTTGTGATGGGGTGGCACTGTGGTGCAGCGGTAGAGTTGCTGCCTTACAGCGCCAGAGTTCCGGGTTCTATCCCGACTACGGGTGCTGTCTGTACGGAGTTTGCACGTTCTCCCTGTGACCGCGTGGGTTTTCCCCGGGTGCTCCGGTTTCCTCCCACTCTCCAAAGACGGACAGGTTTGTAGGTTCATTGGCTTTGGTAAAGATTGCAAATTGTCCCCAGTGTGTGTAGTAGGATAGTGCTAGTGTGCGGGGATCGCTGGTCGGTGCGGACTCGGTGGGCCGAAGGGCCTGTTTCCGCATTATATCTCTCAACTAAACTAAACATTATCCAGTGCATTCCGTCAAGCTTCTGGGAAACTCAGTCACCTTGGTCAAATCTGATTTATATTTTAAAGGACACAAAATGCTGGAGTAACTCAGCGGGTCAGGCAGCATCTTCGGAGATCAGCCGATGTTTGATTGGGACCCTCTTTTGGTCTGAAGAAGGGGCCTGACCTGAAAGGTCACCGTTCCACGATCTGTAGAGAAACTGCCTGGCCCACTGAGTTACTCCAGCACTTTGTGTCTTTTTTTTGTATACCAGCATCTGCAGTTTCTTGTGTCTGATTTATATTTTACTTGCGCCTCGCAAGAGATCTGTGTCGCTCTGCTCTATTAACCCTTCCCATGAATCTGTTTCCAGTTTGCTACTGAAGGCTTTTTTGCAGCCAAGCTAACCTTGCACAGTCTGCAGTTACCTCTATGCAGAGACACGGAACTGCAGATGCTGGTTCATACACTAAATGTTATTCCCTGGATCCTGTATCTGTACACTGTGGACATTTGCTTGTCATCATGTATTGTCTTTCCACTGACTGGATAGCACGCAACAAAAGCTCTTCAGTGTATCGGTGCATGTGACAATCAGCTACGCTAATCTAATCCAGCAGGTCAGGCAGCATCTCTGGGGAGCATGAATAGATGACGTTACAATAGACAATAGGTGCAGGAGTAGGCCATTCGGCCCTTCGAGCCAGCACCGCCATTCTATATGATCATGGCTGATCATCCAAAATCAGTACCCCATTCCTGCTTTTTCCCCATATCCCTTGATTCCATTAGCCCTAAGAGCCACATCCAACTCTCTCTTGAAAACACCCAGTGAATCGGCCTCCACTGTCTTCTGCGGCAGAGAATTCCACAGATTCACGACTCTCTGGGTGAATTTTTTTTACTCGTCTTAGTACACACACTGCCGCCCAGCTTTGTGTCATCTGCAGTCTTGGAGATGTTACCTTTAATTCCTTCGTCTAAATTGTTAAGTTGGAGTAGAATTGAAACGGAAAATTGGAATCAGAATCTGAAGAAAACGTGGTAGATCGGCTCTCAAGAGTGAGGGAGTGAGGAGGTGAACGGACTCTCTGGCACCGAGAGGCAGCGGCTCTCCCAGCTGCTCCACCGTGCCCAGAGGTCGCTGCTACACTCAATCTGCCTCAGACTGGGCTTGCGATGAGTCTCGAACTCGAGATGGGGCGGGTCCCCGAGTCCTGGCCTGCTGCACAACAAAGAAGCGGTAACAATGAACTGAAGGTGTCGTGCAGCACACAAAAGGACGCAAGACGTTACTCCGAACTGGAGAATGACGTTTTGGGCCAAGGCCCTTCTGCAGTGGGCAGCACCACAGGGCAAGGGCAAGTGTGGGTGCAGATGGCAGTGAGTGGCTCTGACAACGAGTTAACATGGATGCGCTTGAGTGGAACTGACTGCATTTACGTAGTTCAGAGCACTGGGCTAGAATGTGCCGTTTACAGCTCTCTTCTCCTGTCATATTTGGTCTGATCATTCCCCGTGATCTGGGCTGCAGATGACAGTGCCTCTACAAGCCTGCGGTCAACTCTCCCCTTATTAATTTATAACAATGAAGCCAGCCCTCGGTAAAATTCTTCAGCCAGATGTCTGTTGAGAAAGTAGGTCTTATGTAAGGAAAAGTCAAAAGATTTAGATTATCTACTGCTAATTGGGGTAAATAACATGATTTCTCGACAGGACCGAATCTTCACATTATGCTTTTTGGAAAAAAAAGATCATGGGGTACAAAATGTCTGAAGCGTTTGTTTGTATTTCATATGTCCGCTATTTTTGAGTCGCAGATCTCTCAGCGCGCCCCGTTTGCGCAGCCGTACAGCGCCAGAGACCCGGGTTCGATCCTGACTACGGATGCAGTCTGTTTGGCGTTTGTACATTCTGCCTGTGACCGAGGAAACACTTTTTCTCACAGAGAGTTGTGAGTCTGTGGAATTCTCTGCCTCGGAGGGCGGTGGAGGACACTTTCAAGAGAGAGCTATATAGGGCTCTTAAATTTCCAAATAATTTCCCAATAACCCTTTCTGGCTTAAGCCCTCCCTTCACCACCTCCAGTTTAAATTCCATTTGGAATATTTTGGAGGACCAAGAAACCAAGAACCAAGGTCCTACCAGGGACACATGACAATAAACTCTCTTGAACTTGAACTTGAGTAACTCAGAACTGGAGAATAAGGAGAGGTGACATTTTGGGCCAAGATGCTTCTGCAAACGGGTCATGAGGTTCTCGACCCTAATCATCACCTCGCCATGTTCTCCAGAGTTGCTGCCTGACCTGCTGAGCTTGTGTGTCATGTTTGGCCCATATCCCTCTAGCTGTTCCTATCCATGTACCTGTCCAAATGTTGCTATAGTGTTGCCTTTCCATAACAGTCCAGCATATATGAAGCAGATAGGCGGCACGGTGGTGCAGCGGTAGAGTTGCTGCCTTACAGCACCAGAGACCCGGGTTCCACCCTGACTACGGGTGCTGTCTGTACGGAGTTTGTACCTTCTCCCCGTTCACCTGCGTGGGTTTCCTCTGGGTGCTCCGGATTCCTCCCACACTCCAAAGACGTACAGGTTTGGTATCATTGTAAATTGACCGTAGTGTGTGTCGGATAGTGTTAAGGTGCGGGGATCGCTGGTCAGCACGGGCTCGGTGGGCCGAAGGGCCTGTTTCCACGCTGTATCTCTAATCTAAACGAAACTAAAAGCTGCCGTTATAGATTCCCTTCATTTGGCAAACCCATGCCTAATGCACACATACACAAGTGGCCACTATGGTCAAAGTATTCGAGGACATCAGTAACTGAAGCAACTGCACGGAATTTCGACAAACTCCGAGGGAACATCTCTGAGATGAGCTATGGTAATTTGCACAGTTTCCAAGGAAACAGGAATTTCAGGAGGCAATTGTGACTCGTCGGATGAAACAAGCTAATGGCATTGCCTTGGGATCTAAATCTTCCAGGTCAGTTGTTCCTTGAATCTAATACAAAGTGCTGCCTGTGTGTGTTTAAATATAAAGTACACCTTAGGCAAATGCACTTGTAAGACGTGTCATTGTCTATCTTCATAAGATTAAACCGATGTCTCGCCAATTGGTGCATGAAAAGGATGGGACATTTATAAGTTACCGTGTTACAAAAAAATGTGAAGAATGAAACACGTAGTCTGTGGAAATCGCTGCCTCAGAGGGCGGTGGAGGCAGGTTCTCTGGATGCTTTCAAGAGAGAGCTAGATAGGGCTCTTAAAATAGCGGAGTCAGGGGATATGGGGAGAAGGCAGGAACGGGGTACTGATTGGGGATGATCAGCCATGATCACATTGAATGGTGGTGCTGGCTCGAAGGGCCGAATGGCCTACTCCTGCACCTATTGTCTATTGTTGAAGGCAGGCTAGTGGAGATGAAGATCGCTGGTTAATCTCTCTGTCTTGATCCCTTGTTGCCCCAGGGTGTGCCAATACTCAACGTAGAGAAGGACATGGAACTGTACAGCACAGAAACAGGCCCTTCGGGACAGAAACAGGCCCGCTATGACCGTGCCGAACATGATGCCACGTGATTAAGGGTGAGTGTGCCTAATGTATATTAGGATTGTCACTTAATTGCATGCAAAAAAAGAATTTCACTGTAACTTGGGGACATAAAGTACCATTGAAACATGGAACGGCACAACACACCATGGACGCACCAAACATGATGCCAGGTTAACTAATCTCTTCTGCCCGCACGTGATCCATGCCTTTCCATTCCCTGCACATCCATGTGCCTATCTAAAAGCCTAACTAAAAGTTAGGAAGGCCAGGAAGCGAGCGGGCAAGATCATCTCTGACCCCTCTCACCCTGGCCACAAACTCTTTGAATCACTTCCTTCTGGAAGGCGACTCCGGACTGTCAAAGCTGTCACAGCCAGACATAAAAACAGTTTTTATTTATCCACGAGTAGTTGCTCTACTCAACAGCCAGAAATCTGTAGCCTCCCTTTGATCTGGCGTTTTGTTGGTTCACATGCTTGATCAATGGTGTTTTATCATTAATGTTTTATTATTATTAATGTTTAGTGTTTCATTCATAACTGTCACTGTGTGTCATGTTGTTACTTGTGGGCGGAGCACCAAGGCAAATTCCTTGTATGTGAATACCTGGCCAATAAATTTACTTACTTCCCTCTTATTGTCACGTGTGTCGAGGTACAGTGAAAAGCTTTTGTTGCGTGCTAACCAGTCAGCAGAAAGACAATACATGATGACAATCGAGCCGTTGAATATATGGGGGCTCACGATATTTTCTATTTCAGATTTTCCGCATCTTCAGGGTCTTGAAACCAAATGGTCAACTGGGCGATCGTGCAGACTCCACACACAAGGGCAGCAAGCAGAGGTCAGGATTGAACTGAGGGATGAGGGGAAAGAATTCAGGGAGGATTAGAGAGCGAGAAAGAGGGAGATGTATCATTGAGAGAAAGATGGGTTGTCAGTGAGAGAGATAGTGTCAGTAACCAAGGTGTGGAGTGCATCGATGATTCAAGATTCAAGAGAGTATATTGTCATGTGTCCCAGATAGGACAATGATATTCTTGCTTTGCTTCAGCACAACAGAATATAGTAGGCATGAATAAATACAGAACAGAACTGATCAGTGTGACCATATACCAATGAATATATATATATATACAACCAATGAATATATATATATATATATACACATATATGAGAGGGTGCAAGTGAGAGATAGAGTGTGTGTGAGAGACAGAGAGAGAGAGAGATGTCAGTGTAATATTCTGAAGGTGTGAGGGTCTTTGATAATGTTGGCTGCTTTTCTGGGGCAGTGTGAAGTAAAGGTGGAGTTGATGTGCGATGGGCTGGGCTACATACATGCTGTGTAGCTTCTTGCGTTCTTGGGCTGTGATGCTGCTGGACAGGAGGCATTCAGTTTACAGTGTTTACAGTGGACAGGAGGCATTCTCTGATGCCTCCGAAGACGTTGGTGTGAGTCATGGATAGAGTCGTTGAGCAGAATCGGAGACATGTGGAATTTCCTTAGCCTTCTGGAGAAGTAGAGGCATGGCGTGCGTTCATATCTGTGGTCGTACCAGGACAGACTGCACGGTGGCGCAGCAGTAGAGTTGCTGCCTTACAGCGCCAGAGACCCGGGTTCGATCCTGACCATGGGTACTGTCTGTATGGAGTCTGTACGCAGTGGCGGACTGGGTCTAAAAATATTGGTTGCCAGGAGACAATATTGGTTGTCAGGGGCCCACTTACCATCGGGCAAGCTGACACCCTGGCCAGTCCGCCACTGTTTGTACGTTCTCCCCGTGACCTACGTGGGTTTTCTCCGGGCGCTCCGGTTTCCTCCCACACTCCAAAGACGTACAGGTTTGTAGGTTAATTGGCTTCAGTAAAAATGTAAATTATCCCGAGTGTGTGTGTGGGATAGTGTTAGTGTGTGGGGGTCGCTGGGAAGTGTACTCCACCCCACTTCCCGAAGTCTATAGGTGCAGATTCTACCATCATTGAGTTGTTGAAACTTTAAGATAAGAAATGTTTGGGGATTCTTCTGGGTGAATTAATTGGGAGAGGTCCCCTACAGCAAGTGGCATTCAGCCACTTGGTCAATAGGGGTGTTGACTTGAAACATCACCCAATCCTTCCCTCCAGAGATGCTACGGATTTTTATATCTACCTTTGGTTTAAACCAGCATCTGCAGTTCCTTCCGATACTAAGCATCTGTCCTCCAGTTTGGTACTGCAGACCCGCCATCTAGTGGTCAGACTGAGTGCTGCGCAACACACCACAAAACATACACAATAACCAGAGTCCTTTACCTAACAGAGTCTCAGCGCTGGGTAGATTCACGGGACAATCATGAGTTTTATGAATGGGCAATAAATATGCGGAAATAAACTCTCAAATAATAAAAAACAAACACTTATTTAATAGGAAAAATTTTGAAACAATGAATTGCAGATGCTGGTTTAAAGTCTGAAGAAGGATCCTGACCCCAAAACGTTACCTATCCATGTTCTCCTGATTTGCTGCCTGACCCGCTGAGTTACTCCGGCACTTTATAGCAGGTCGACTCAGAGCAGAAGCCTTCATTTAAACATGACATAGAACAGTACAGCACAGGAACAGGCCCTTCAGCCCACAATGTCTGTGCCGAACATGATGCTAAATTGGTCTCCTTCAACCTCTGACCTTAAAGATGCGCCCTTTAGTACTTGTCATTTAATTTAGACTTTGGAGGTACAGCACGGAAACAGGCCCTTCGATGAAGCGAGTCTGTGCCGACCAGCGATCACTATCCTACACACACTAGGGACAATTTACAGTCCCTAGTGTGTGTTTCGCCGAACACCTCCGCTCAGTCCGCAATAACCTACCTGACCTCCCGGTGGCTCAGCACTTCAACTCCCCCTCCCATTCCCAATCCGACCTCTCTGTCCTGGGTCTCCTCCATTGCCAGAGTGAGCAACAGCGGAAATTGGAGGAACAGCACCTCATATTCCGTCTGGGGTCCTTGCGTCCTTATGGCATCAACATTGAATTCTCCCAATTTGGCTAGCCCGTGCTGTCTCCTCCCCTTCCTTCACCCTCTAGCTGTCTCCTCCCACCCTCCCATCCGCCCGCCCTCGGGCTCCTCCTCCTCCTCCCTTTTTCCTTCCTTCTTTCCCCACCCCCCATCAGTCTGAAGAAGGGTTTCGGCCCGAAACGTCGCCTATTTCCTTCGCTCCATAGATGCTGCTGCACCCGCTGAGTTTCCCCAGCAATTTTGTGTACCTTCGATATTCCAGCATCTGCAGTTCCCTTTTGAACACAGGGACAATTTACAGTCTGAAGAAGGGTTTCGGCCCGAAACGTTGCCTATTTCCTTCGCTCCATAGATGCTGCTGCACCCGCTGATTTTCTCCAGCATTTTTGTCTACCTAGGGACAATTTACAATGAATGGAGGCCAATTAACCTGCAAACCTGTACGTCTGTGGAGTGTGGGAGGAAATTGGAGCACCCGTAAAAATACCCACGCAGGTCACGGGGAGAACGTACAAACTCCGTACAGACTGCACCTGTTGTCGGGATCGAACCGGGTCTCTGGCGCCGTGAGGCAGCAACTCTACCGCTGCGCCACCGTGCCGCCCGATTTAGACCGTGCACAAAAATATTCATCAGCTGTGGATCGGTTACGACTTCAGTGAACATTCAACGCTGTCGGTGAGTTTGAACATTAGAGGAACCATCGACCGTTGACTGTACCCTGCGGCCGCGATGATATCCGCGAGGGAGAGGCATAGACGGGGGGAGTATTTGGCAGTGACTGCGTAGTTGCAGAGATGTACTGCAGGGAGCAGTGATCTTGCATTGGATGCTCCCTAAATGCCCCTGTCCCACTTAGCAAACCTGAACGGAAACCTCTGGAGACTTTGCGCCCCACCCAAGGTTTCCGTGCGGTTCCCGGAGGTTGCAGGTGGTTGCCGGAGGTTGCGGGTAGTGGAAGCAGGTAGGGAGACTGACAAAAACCTCCGGGAACCGCACGGAAACCTTGGGCGGGGCGCAAAGTCTCCAGAGGTTTCCGTTCAGGTTTCCTAAGTGGGACAGGGTTACACTGCGAAGTTCCATGAGACAACTGGCGGCCAAGACCCCAAGAAAATGCAGAAAGTTGCAGAGCACCCAGAGGAATCCCATGCGGTCACTGGGGGGACGTGCCAACTCCACACAGACAGCACCTGAGGCCAGGATGGAAGCCGGCACTACCAGCTGCACCACTGAAGGCTGCTACAGGAATGTAACCAGTTGTTGCTGCCTGTTACATTGTAGTTTATTGTCACGTGTACCGAGGTACAGTGAAAAGCTTTTGCTGCGTGCTAATCAGTCAGTGGAAAGACAATACATGATTACAATCGAGCCATTCATAGTGTACAGATTCATGACAAGGGGAAAATGTTTAGTGCAAAAAGCCAAACAAGGTAAAGTCCGATCAAAGATAATCCGAGGGTCACCAATGAGGTAGATAGTAGTTCAGGATCGCTCTCTAGTTGTGGTAGGATGGTTCAGTTGCCTGATAACAGCTGGGAAGAAACTGGTCCTGAATCTGGAGGTGTGCGTTTTCACACTTCTATAGCTTTTGCCCGATGGGAGAGGGGAGAAGAGGGAGTGGCCAGGGTGTGACTGGTCCTTGCTGGGGCAACGTGAGGTGTAGATGGAGTCAATGGGAGGGAGGTTGGTTTGTGTGAGGGTCAGGGCTGCTCCACAATCCACTGCGATTTCTTGGAATCTTGGATGGACGGAGCTGTTCCCAAACCGATCTGTGATGCATCCGGATGGAACGCTGTCTACGGCGCATCTGTAGAAGTTGGTGAGAGTTGTTGGGGACGTGCGGATCTTGTTGGCGCTGGTCACCAGCGCTGTCGGTAAAGGCTACAATCAACATTCATTGCTGTCGGTGGGTTGTAAGTTATGGAAAACTCACTGACCAATGAGTGCAACTGTGGCCGGATGATTCAACCTTCAACCTTCTCTCTTATAAAAATAAAAAATAAATTTAAAAAATAAATTAAAAGTTGTACCATGGAGACTCGACCAAATAGACCAGGGGTTTGTTTAACCATCTCCATCTTGCAGGGTCTTTGATCAAGCCACGTGAAATGATCCTTTGTATTTTTTTTCCTGTAATATTCAGTTTTTAGTTTTCGAGATATATAGCATGAAAACAGGCCCTTCGGCCCACCGGGTCTGTGCCGACCAGCGATCACCCCGTACGCTAGCTCTATCCTACACACACACTAGGGACAATTGACGGAAGCCAACCCCCGCAGGTTTGGGACGTGGGAGGAAACAAGAAGGTGAAGATGCAATCAATTAATTGATTATTAAAAAAGAATTGGTGTCAGGATCTGGTAAGGGGGGGGATGAAAAATACGACGTTGGTATATCCCTTTTTGCGTGGTTTTCATAATAGAGCTTTTGTTTCTTTTTCTTTCTTTCTTTTCTATGGCCTGTTTCTTAACTTTTTTCCCTAACTTTGTTTAATAGGTCTTTCTTTTTGATCACTTTTTCACACTGACACGACTATCTCTCACTTTCTTTACTTTCTTTATTTCTATCTTTTCTATCTTTCCTTAAAGCTTAAAAAATGAAGGGGTACAATAAATGTAATAAGATATATGTGGCTTGTACGGGATACTGAGTTGGATGATCAGCCATGATCATATTGAATGGCGGTGCAGGCTCGAAGGGCCGAATGGCCTACTCCTGCACCTAATTTCTATGTTTCTATGTACTATTGTAATTTACTGTACTTCTAATTAAAAAAACAAAACAAAAAAAAATAATTATTGATTATTAAGTTATTGTATGATTGGTTATTGTTTATTTATTTGTTGTGATTACGGGCCTGTAAAGCTACAGCAAGTGAGAATTGCATTGCTCGATGGCTGGTATACGCTCATGATCCCATCTTGAACAGCAGCCTGCGAAATCGGTCTGAAGAAGGGTCTCGACCCGAAACTAGACACAAAATGCTGGAGTAACTCAGCGGGACAGGCAGCATCTCTGGATAAAATAAATGGGTGACGTTTTCGGGTCGAGACACTTCTTCAGCCCGACTTGAAATGCCACCTATTCCTTTTCGCCAGAGATGCTGCCTGAGCCACTCCAGCATCTTGTGAAGACGGGACTGGAGGCAAAGTATTATCGACCTACGCCACCACCCAAGCCGTGGTGAGGCAGCTGCATGAAAGATCAGAGCCCTTCCCCTTATTTATTTTTCACGACTTAAATTTCTGAATGTCATTTTTTGCCATTTTATACCAGGGTTTAATCTGCTCTTGTTCGCACCTGAGAAATGCTGTTGACTCAAGTGAGGGGAAACTCTTTGATGTTCAGTTGCTGTGTCGCTGGCTGCAGGTGATGGGGCAAAAAAATATTAACACTTCCTGGTCATTTAGACACCGGCTCAACAGATGAATGGTCAGAGGCCAGACGCCAGCCAGACAGCGACATAAATGAATGAGCCAACACTGCATACGTCAGATTAGCACACAATGCCCACCGCAGAGATACTTGGCTGGCTTTAAACGATGGAAAGGACTTTCATATGAATACCCTGTAATTTCTCCTGCAGGGAAGAGCTGCAGACACTGGTTTAATTCTAAGATAGACACAAATTGCTGGAGTAACTCAGCGGGACAGGCAGCATCTCTGGAGAGAAGGAATGGGTGATGTTTCAGGTCGAGACCCTTCTTCAGACTGATCAAGGGTCTCTGAAGAAGGGTCTCGATCAGAAATGTCACCCGTCAAGTCAAGAGAGTTTATTGTCATGTGTCCCAGATAGGACAATGAAATTCTTGCTTGCTGCAGCATAACAGAATATTGTAGGCATAAATACAGATCAGATCAGAGTGACCATATACCATAGAATTAAAAAATATATATATATGCACACGCACACGCACACGCACACGCACACACAGATACACAGATAAAGTGCAATAGGCTGTTATAGTTCATAGTTGTTTGAAGTTGAGTTTAATAGCCTGATGGCTTTGGGGAAGCAGCTATTCCTGAACCTGGATTACCAGATTTCAGGCTCCTGTACCTTCTACCTGAAGGCAGCGGGGAGATGAGTGTGTGGCCAGGATGGTGTGGGTCCTTGATGATGCTGGCAGCCTTTTTGAGGCAGCGACTGCGATAGATCCCCTCGATGGTGGGGAGGTCAGAGCCGATGATGGACTGGGCAGTGTTTACAACTTTATGCTGCTGGACATTGGGGGGCAGAGTCTGGTGGGTACACCCCCCAAACAAAGGAACGGAGATCACCCCTAGGGCCCACATGAGTGGCAAAGGTGTTCGGTAAATTTGTAAGCACTACGTTACGACGCAATGAATATATGTATAGCCTTCGAAAATGTTAGAAGATTTTTTGGCACGGTTCCTGTACTGTACGCTTTCTTTTACCGTTGAATAAAGTTTATTTGGATTTTTTTTTTAAAAGGTTGAGTTGCTGGCTTACAGAGACCCGGGTTCGATCCTGACTACGAGTGCTGTCTGTACGGAGTTTGTACGTTCTCCCCGTGACCTGCGTGGGTTTTATCCAAGATCTTCGGTTTCCTCCCACACTCCAAAGACGTACAGGTTTGTAGGTTAATTGGCTTGTTTAATTGGCTTGATTGAAAAAAAGTTAAATTGTCCAAATTGGCGATATGAAGAGTACTGCCCTGCCGACTACAACATTCAGAAGGTTCAGAAGGTATATTCGGTTTCCTCCTACACTCCAAAGACATACAGGTTTATAGGTTAATTGGCTTGGTATAAATGTAAATTGTTCCTAGCGTGTGTAGGATAGTGTTAGTGTGCGGGGATCGCTGGTCGGCACAGACTCGGTGGGCCGAAGGGCCTGTTTCTGTGAATGTATATGTTGCCGCTGAGAATGTCGGAAGAGTTTTTGCACAGCTCTTTTTGTACATATTTATCATTCTGAATTATTTTTGGAAATTAAAAAAAAATATATTAACCCAGGGACATTGGGGAGGGGGGCAAGTCTGGCAGAGACACCCCCTCAAACAGACATATCAATGCAGGCGGGCACATGAATGGCAAGACTGCTTGGCATTAGGATAGTTTGTGCACACTACTGAATATAATGCTGATGAATGTATAATCGTTGTGAATGTCAGAAGAATTTTTGCACTGATCTCTGTTCTGTGTCTTTTTTTATATTCTCAATAAAGTTTATTTTTTGTAAAAAAAAATTTGTGTTGAAGTTGGTTGTATTTTGAATAATCTGCAATTCTACTATGGTGCAAAGTGCTGGAGTAACTCAGCGGGTCAGGCAGCATCTCTGGAGAACATGGATAGATGACGTTTCAGGTTTGGACCTTTCCTCCGGCCAGTATTCCAGCACTTAGCCCCAGCATTTTCTGTCCTATTTTGTGAGCCGGTACCTGCAGTTCCTTGTGTCTACAATTTTAATATGTATAAGAATTATATCCATGGAACTGTAAATTGAATGAAATGTAATTTAATTACCAAAGTCTGTACAACATTGCCAGCTATCACAAGCAGTTTTAAGTGTGTGCTACCAAAGCCAATAGTTTTCAGTAGACACAAAGTGCTCTAGTAACTCAGCGGGTCAGGCAGCATCTCTTGATTAAAAGGATGGGAGATGTTTAGGGTCAAGACCAGACTTCAGAGAGACATCACCCATTATTTTTCTCCAGTGATGCTGCCTAACCTGCTGTGTTACAGTGTGGAAACAAGCCCTTCGGCCCAACATGCCCACCGGCCAGCATGTCCCAGCTACACTAGTCCCACCTGCCTGCGTTTGGTCCATATCCTATATCCATGTGTTTACTCTAGCACTTTGTGCCTATCTTCGGTATAAACCAGCATCTGCAGTTCCTTTCCACACCAATAGTTTTCAGTATGCATCTAGTTTTAAATAAGTAGTGTTTGAAACAGTGCTTTAATGAAACTTGCACTTCAGTTTTTCCCTTCATAGAACATGGTCACAAGCCCTTAGGTTACAAGGTTAATTCCCAGGATGACGGGACTGTCATATGCTGAGAGAATGGAGCAGCTGGGCTTGTACACTCTGGAGTTTAGAAGGACGAGAGGGAATCTCATTGAAACATATAAGATTGTTAAGGGCTTGGACACACTAGAGGCAGGAAACATGTTCCCGATGTTGGGGGAGTCCAGAACCAGGGGCCACAGTTTGAGAATAAGGAGTAAGCCATTTAGAACGGAGACGAGGAAACGCTTGTCTCACAGAGAGTGGTGAGTCTGTGGAATTCTCTGCCTCATAGGTGGAGGCAGGTTCTCTGGATGCTTTCAAGAGAGAGCTAGATAGGGCTCTTAAAAATAGCGGAGGTGGGATATGAGGAGAAGGCAGGAACGGGGTACTGATTGGGGATGATCAGCCATGATCACATTGAATGGCAGTGCTGGCTCAAAGGGCCAAATGGCCTACTCCTGCACCTATTGTCTATTGTCTATTGGCCCAACGCAACCAATATGCCCCATCCAATCTAGACCCATTTTCCCATGAACCCTCTAAATCTTTCCAATCCATTTACCTGTCTAAATGTATTTTAAATGTTGTTATTGCATCTGCCTCTACTACTTTCTCTGGCAGCTTGTTCCATATATGCTCCACCCTCTGTGTGTGAAAAAGTTGTTCGTTAGTTTTCCCTCTCACCCTAAACCCTTGTCCTCTGGTTCTTGATTCCTCTACCTGGGAATGAAGGCTCTGTGCATTCACCCTATCTGTCCCCCACAATTTTATACACCTCTGTAAGATTACCCTTCAGTCTCCTACACCCAAAGGGAATAAAGTCCTTCTGAAGGGGCAGCTCCTCAAGTTTGGGCTCCACTTTAGTCCGACGCTAATGATTTTTGGGCAACCGGTACAGTGGGGGGAGGGTCGGGAGGGAGGAGGGGGTCTCCCTGTCGGTCTGCTCCTGGGCCTGGCCAAGATGGCCATTGGCGGGTCCAGGCAGCGGACAGTCGATGGCCGCACAGCGGTCGGCTGCCCGCCCCTTTTCCGGGGTTACGTCCGTGCCCGCGTGTCCCTGGAGAGGGAACACACGGTGTCCACGGGAACTCCGGAGACCTTCCGCGAATGCTGGTCACCACCGGAGGTCGAATGTATTGTTGATTAAATTGCTAATATTTTAATTTGATAACTCTGATTATTAATAACCACTTTCTGCTATTTGCACTTTATCAGTTTATTTATTCATGTGTGTATATATTTATATCATGGTATATGGACACACTTATCTGTTTTGTAGTAAATGCCTACTATTTTCTGTGTGCTTAAGCAAAGTAAGAATTTCATTGTCCTATACAGGGACACATGACAATAAACTCACTTGAACTTGAAAATGCCACTATAGACATTCTTTGATCGTGTTACTAATCTGTATTTTTGTTTGTTCTGAATAAAAGCATTTTGTATTAAAAAAAAAAGTCCTAGCTTGCCCAGTCTCCCCCTACAACTCAGACCCTCGAATCCAGGAGACATCCTCGTGAATCTTCTTTGCATTCCTGCTAGGTTAATGACATCTTTCTTATAGCAGGGTGAGCAAAACTGAACACAATATTCTCAATGTGTAGCCTCAGCAACATCTTAGTGTCCTAGAATCATACGGCTCTGAAACAGGCCCTTCGGCCCAACTCCTTCATGCCCACTCAAGATGCCTCATCTAAGCTTGTCCCATTATCTGCTTTTGCCCCATATCACTTTAAATCTTTCCTCTCCTTGTCTTGTACACTAGTTACATTAATTCATGTATTTAGTGTTGTTCACACCATGCCCACAAAAATATCGTCACAGATCCACAGTTGGTGATTTATTAATAATATGATTAAAATTTTTAAAAGTGAAAACATGACAGGACATGGGGAGGACTAGGTTTAAGGTGAAGGGGAAAGAGTTAAAAGGAATCTGAGGGGTAACTTTTTCACACAAAGGGTGGTGGGTGTATGGAACAAGCTGCCAGAGGAGCTAGTTGAAGCTGGGACTATCCCAACATTCAAGAAACAGTTAGACAGGTACATGAATAGGACAGGTTTAGAGGGATATGGGCCAAACACGGGAAGGTGGGACTAGTGTAGATGGGACATGTTTGCCATAGGAGCAGAATTAGGCCATTCGGCCCATCGAGTCTACTCCACCATTCAATCATGGCTGATCTATCTTTCCCTCTCAACCCCATTCTCCTGACTTCTGCTCATAACACTTGACATCCTTACTAATCAAGAACATATCAATCTCCATCTTAAAAAATATCAATTGACTAGGCCCCCGCAGTCGTCTGAGGCAATGAACTCCACAGATTCACCACCCTCTGACTAAAGAAGCGGGCAAGATGGGCCGAAGGGCCTCTGTCCACTCTGCATGACTGGGACTCTATGACACAGTCTCTATATTTTCTGTGATCTTCACATCTAATGAGGCCATAAACAGCTTTGAGGATCACTCCCCGACAGCACACCATAGACTGATAACAATCTTCAACCAATCTTATCATTCAGTCGGTAACAATGCAGGAGTAGCCCTTTTAAAGGTGGTTTCCCCAGTCCCCAGCACCTACTAGCAGCCAGGCACCATGTTCAACATGTGGACAGACTACCTAGAGTTGAGTTCGCTGGTGCAGAGTATGATTGAATCCCGGCACTCACCGGCAGAATCGAGAATGGAGACGGTGTGGAGAACACTGGACACTGGGCTGGCCGATGTGCAGAGCTGGGGGGCAGCTGGTGACTCGAGCCAACCTGTCTGGAAGGACAGCGTTACCGAGATACAACACACAGCAGAAGCTATGAGGAGCCAGGGTTTGATGGAACCGAGGGCTGGCCAATGTTTGACAGCAGACACCGATGCTGTAGGAAGAATGTATCGCAAAGGCATGAAGGAGCATCGCCTGTTCAATGTATTGGGGGAATCACAGCACATCCCATTGATTCACAATCCTCCACCTCCCCACCGAAGTGCAGAAAGACAAGCTGGTGTATGGGATTGTGAATCCAATGTCCTGGCATTAAAACATAGAGAGGTAGAAAGACATAACTTGCTGGAAGACCTCTTTCCATCGACAGGAAGCTCTGGAGGTAAGGAGGCATCCCGAGAACTTTTAGTTGTACATTTTGGGGAGAATGGCCTGCTCCTCAGGGGAGACATGTCAGACTGTGATTTCACTGCCAGTAAGATGGGCCAACAGTTCAGTGTATGTACATTCTGTAGACGAAACGGAGAGTCGAGAAAGACCTACACTTCCCATGTCCTCAAAGACGCAAGCGGTAAGGTTGTTTGTCCAATTCTACGTGGATACACCTGTCCGCTGTGTAATGCCACTGGGGACAAAGCACACACCAAACGCTTCTGTCATCTTCAAGGTAACTATCGATCTACCTACAGGAAAACACACCGAAGCATGGACATCTGAGACTTGTTAGTAAACCACGCTGCAATGTGGCATTTTGGGTCGAGACCCGTCCTCAGAGGAAAGTCACCCATCCCTTTTCTCCAGAGATGCTGCCTGACCCACTGAGTTGTAGAGTGATACAGTGTGGAAACAGGCCCTTCGGCCCAACTTGCCCACACCGACGTTAATCATCATCGTTAATGTAGCAAAATATATGTAGCAAACGTTTGATACTTTGATATTTTGCTTCTATGCTCTGTGGAGTTTCTTGTAATACTTAATAACAGCCCACAAGTTTAGCAAATGTACCTCTGTCACACCGGTGTGTCAGTCAAGATCACTTTAGTTTGAAAATCAGTGTTTTAATTGTTAATTAAAATTTGCAATGTTGTACTGGCTGATGCCAAACTGACCGATCAGTCAAGATTAACGCAAAAAGCTGGAGTAACTCAGCGGGACAGGCAGAGAGAAGGAATAGGAAACGTCACCCATTCCTTCCCTCCAGAGATGCTGCCTGTCCCGCTGAGTTACTCCAGCATTTTGTGTCTATCTTTGGTTTAAACCAGCATCTGCAGTTCCTTCTTACACATATCAGTCAAGGTGACTTTGGTTTGAAAATTAGTAAGTTTAATAGTTCATTAAAATTAGCAATTGATATTGTAATCACTTTATTTCAAAGTTGTACTTATTTATATTGATCTAAATAAAATAATTATTTTTTAAGGTTTTTCCTGTGATGGTTATTTTAAAGTGCAAACATCATTGCAGTAAAACAAAGCATAGTTTTCTATTTGTGTCTTCCTCTGTTTACCCAATAACTCTGATGCTTATTTGGTCTAGAGTCAGCTGTATAAATAGTCTGAAGAAGGGTCTTGATCTGAAATGTCACCCATCCATGTTCTCCAGAGATGCTGCCTGATCCGCTGAGTTACTCCAGCACTTTATGTCCATACATTTCGGGGCTTTGTTACATTTTCAAATCATGTTGAGAGTCTGCCTCACTTTCGGATATGGACTCACAAATATAGGGCAGACCAGGGAAAGAATCCTGAACCATTTCGACGTTGCTTAACATAGACACGAAAAGCTGGAGTAACTCAGCGAGTCAGGCAGCATTTCTGGAGAAAAGGAATGGGTGACGTTACGGGTCGAGAGCCTTCTTCAGTCTGCGTTCCTCTGCTGCCTGACCCGCTGAGTTACTCCAGCATTTTGTGTCTATCCTCAGTGTAAACCAGCATCTGCAGTCCGATCCCTCATCATTAAATCCCCGAATGACAACGGTGTGATTTGAACACATATCCAGACCTATCGCCAGGCCTCTAGATCCTAGTCCAGTAACGGGTCTGAAGACTTGAAACGTCACCCACTCCTTCTCTCCAGTGATGCTGCCTGTCCCGCTGAGTTACTCCAGCATTTTGTGTCTTATCTTAGGTGTAAACCAGCATCTGCAGTTCCTTCCCACACTGAAACATCACCTATTCCTTTTCTTCACAGATGCTGCCTGACTCGTTGAGTTACTCCAGCTTTTTGTGTCTTTCTTCAGCTTAATATTCTAATGTATACAGCCTTTTATAAAAGAGGGTAATGAGTCTCTAAAAAAATATGCAAAACTGACAAATGTTTCCAGAAAGAGTTCCTGACCTGAAACGTTACCCATCCATGTTCTCCAGAGATGCTGCCTGACCTGCCGAGTTACTCCAGCACTTTGTGTACTTTTTTTGTAAACCAGCATCTGCAGTTCCATGTCTCTCTACATATATTTCCTGCCCTTCCCTTGGTCAGTAGCTGCTCAAATAGTTAAAGCAATGCTATAACTATGTCCTACCTGAACAACTATTCCTACTTGTTCAGGTGGGAAGTACCTGCTAAAAAAAAGTGACTGAACTGTTAATGCACTGAGGAATTAATGTTTTTTTTTCCAATTTAATAGTGCCAACCAACATCCATTCACGATTGAAATTAACGAAAGACCCATGTGATACAGAACAGCACTAGTACAGGCCCTTCGGCCCACATTGTCCATGCTGAACATGATGCCAAGTTAAACTAATCTCTTCTGCCTGCATGTGATCCATTTGGTGGGCAAAACAACTTTTATTAGTTTCTACGCACCTACATTCACCTGTCCACCTGATTTTCCCCTCCCCCCCACTTTCTTCACCTCTCCTGTTCCCCGCCCACCTGCTTCCATCATTCACCCATCAACCAGCCTTTGGCCTTAATCCCATCCCTGATACTGCCACCTACTGGCAATGCGCCCTCTTCCCTCTCAGCCCTAATGTAGGCGCTCGAACCCGAAACATGAACTTAAGGCGTATTAACCTGCTGAGTTCTTCCAACATTCTCCCTCGCTGCTCTATATACCGGCATCTGCAGTCTGTGTTATCCACGCACAACTTTCCTAGCAAGTAGTTATTGTCTTACTGGGGTGGGAGATTGCAACCTTCACGTGGTCCACCCTGTTTCGACGAATGCAATCAACCCGGCGTGCACAATCAAATAAGATCAAATAGAACAAGTTGTCCTACAACTTTAGGCTGTGCACGCCACTCGCAAGAAGATTGTCTTACTAACGTGAGTCAAGTTCAAGTGAGTTTAGTGTCATGTGTCCCTGTATAGGACAATGAAATTCTTGCTTTGCTTCAACACACAGAACATAGTAGGCATTTACTACAAAACAGATCAGTGTGTCCATATACCATTATATAAATATATACACACATGCTTGGGAGGCCGAATAAAGTAAATAGAGTCATACAGGGTGTAAACAGGCCCTTCGGCCCACCATGCCCATGCCGATGGACGTGCCCCATCTATACTAGCCCCACCTGACTGCGTTTGGCCCATATCCCTTTAAACTTATCCTATCCATTTACCTGTCTAAATGTTCTTAAACCTTGTGATAGATACAAAACCTTTAGTTTTGTAATGTTTAGCTAAAATCATTCATTGCAATCTTTTGGTTGAGAAACGGGGCGGTTTTTACTTTGTTTGACTAAGGAACCCCATTGCATCCTTAAAGGTTCATTGGAAAGTAAATGAATATGCATTGTGTTTACAAGATGTGAGCATCCCTGTGCAAGACCACACATTGTGACATTTGGTTGTAATCTTCCAGCATGTGTTGATTGCATGCAAGAGTGAGAGAAAGAGCTGCCAGGAGCCACTTTATTACTGCTGTGTCAGTGTGTTTTAAACCACACAAAGTGCTGGAGTAACTCAGCAGGTTAGACAGCATAAGGACATGTGACCCTTCCTTTTCTCCAGAGATGCTGCCTGACCCGCTGAGTTACTCCAGCACTTTATAAGGTAGACAAAATGCTGGAGAAACTCAGCGGGTGAGGCAGCATCGATGGAGGGAAGGAATAGGCGACGTTTCGGGTCGAGACCCATAAGGTCATAAATGATAGTAGAATCAGGCCATTCGACCCATCTATTCTACTCCACCATTCAATCATGGCTGATCTATCTCTCCTAACCCCATTCTCCTGCCTTCTCCCCATAACCTCTGATACCTGTACTAATCAAAAATCTATCTATCTCTGCCTTAAAAATATCCACTGATTTGGGCTCAACAGCTTTCTGTGGCAAAGAATTCCACAGATTCACCACCCTTTGACTGACGAAATTTCTCCTCATCTTCTTCCTAAAATAATCGTCCATTAATTCTAAGGCGTTGACCTCTAGTCCTAGACTCTCCCACTAGTGGAAACATCTTCTCCTCATCCTATCTTCGGTATAAACCAGCATCTGCAGTACCCCTCCATTGTCAGAGTGAGGTTAAACGCATATTGGAACAGCATCTCATATTTCGGTTGGGCAGCTGTCAACCTAGTGGTATGAATTTGATTTCTCTAACTTCAAGTAACCTCTGCATTCCCTCTCCATCCCTCCCCCACCCAAGTCTTACCAGTCTCTCCTTCCTACCCAGCAGACAGCTAACAATGGTCTGTTTCCTGTATCATCGTCACTTTTTTGCATATCTTTCATTCATTTGTTCTATATCTCTCTGCATCACCGTCTATATCTCTTGTTTCCTTTTCCTTGACTCTAGTCTGAAGAAGGGTCTTGACCCGACACGTCACCCATTCCTTCTCTCCAGAGATGAAATATAAATGATTTACCCCTTTAAGAATAAGGGGTAAGCCATTTAGAACGGAGACGAGGAAACACTTTTTCTCACAGAGAGTTGTTGTGAGTCTGTGGAATTCTCTGCCTCAGAGGGCAGTGGAGGTCGGTTCTCTGGATACTTTCAAGAGAGAGCTAGATAGCGCTCTTAAAGATAGCAGAGTCAGGGGATATGGGGAGAAGGCAGGAACGAGGTACTGATTGGGGATGATCAGCTATGATCACATTGAATGGCGGTGGAAGCTCGAAGGGCCGAATGGCCTACTCTTGCACATATTGTCTATTGAGATGCTGCCTGTCCTGCTGCTACTCCAGCATTTTGTGTCTATCTTCAGATTAAACCAGCATCTACAGTTCCTTTCTACCCATCTCCCCACCAACGTTTTTTGTAATCTGCAGTTCTTTGTTTCCACGTGTATAACATCTGCTTGAGAAACACACATCTTGAGCTGTGTGCTGCTGACACGTTCAGCGCTGGTTCTAAATTGAAACATTCCTCAGGGATTGCTGTGCTCACAACCTAATAGAATGCACCTTTAGTGGTCACTTCATCAATTTTATACATTATTTTAATAATTAATATTGAATGAGTTTGACTTTTAACGCAAACTTACCCATCCTAGTTTTGTTAGCCAGAGAGTGAGGTGTCAAATGTAAATGGTAGTTATATTCTGCCGCTGTGAAAAATAATAATTGGTGTGACTGAGTCCTGCAGTTTAAATCTCTAATTACCCCCACTTCATGTTTGTGTTTTTGGACCTTCTCCAAACAATCCCTGCTCATTTATTTTTCCATTGCCCCAGCAGTCATTCTTGTGTGCTGTTAACTTTTTTTTGTTGTTCAGTGTCTCATTTGCAAGGCTTTTCAAATTCCAGCCAAAAGCCCCCAAGTGTAGCTGAAACCTCTCCATATTCGGTTCTTGTGTGGCCGATTCCTAGAACTGCTTCAGAAACTACAATTGACAGATTCATTTTCTGGATACAGTTCTGAGAAACTTGGTGGTTGGGGGTGGTGTGTGTGGTACTGTACATATTATAAGTGTGTCATATTTTTATATTTTAAACCCTGCTCATTAGTCACAAAAATAATGAAAATTAGTAAGTTTAATAGATCATTAAAATAAGCAATTGATATATAATCACTTTATTTCAAAGTTGTACTAATTTATATTGTTTTAAATAAAATAAGTATTTTTTAAGGTTTTTCCTGTGATGGTTATTTTAAAAATACAAACATCATTGCAGTAAAACAAAGCCTAGTTTTCTATTTGTGTCTTACTCTGTTTACCCAATAACGCCCGATGCTTATTTGGTCGGTGTATATCTAGAGCAAGGTCTATAAATAGTCTGAAGAAGGGTCTCGATCTGAAATGTCAGCTATTCATGTTCTGCATAGATGCTGCCTGACCCACTGAGGTGTGTAATATTTTTATCTTTTAAAACTTCTGCTTATTATTCACAAAAATAATGAAGGTAGAAAAATGATGCTCTGCAGACTGGCTCGATGACAAAGGCTTCCAACTTGAAACGTCGTCTGTCCATATCCTCCAGATAGGTTGCTTAGTTTATTTTAGAGATACAGCATAGAAACAGACCCTTCGGCCCACTGAGTCCATATTAACTATCAATCACACTAATTCTGTTATCCTACTTTCATGCCTTGGTATAATTGTAAATTGTCCTTAGTGCGTGTAGGAGAGTGTAAATGTATCGGCAGCGCTGGACAGCGCAGACTCGGTGTTCCGAAGGGCATGCTTCCATGCTGTACCTCTAACCTTCATACCTGTGGTGAGTTAAGGGAGATGAAGCTTCACAACGTATGTTGTATATATTACAAAAGCAGTTTAGATCATCCTGCTATAGGAGGGATATCAGTAAGCTGGAAAGAGTGCAGAACGTTATGAGGTTGTTGCCAAGAATAGTGGGCATGAGCTTTAGGGAGAGGTTGGGCTGGCTAGGACTTTATTCCTCAGAGTGCAGGAGGCTGTGGGGTGATATGCAAGAGATGTATAAAATCACGAAGGGAATAGATAGGGTGGCTGCAGAGTTCGTTTTCCAGGGTGGAGGAATCAAGAACTAGAGGGCATAGAAATCAAGAACTAGAAGGCATAGGTTTAAAGTGCGAGGGGAAAGTTTTAATATGAACCTGAGGGGCAACCTTTTCACACAGAAAGCACATGCAGTTGAGGTAGGTACAGTAACAACAATTAAAGGTCATTCGGACAGGTGCATGGACAGGTATGGTTTAGAGGGATGCAGGAATTGCTTAGATGGGGCATCTTGGTTGAGTTGGGCCGAAGGGCCTGTTTCCATGATGTATGACATGTACAAATGATTACATATATACTATCCTTCATTGAGAGATCAGTTGATTGCCGACCCTTATTAAGAAACAAACTTTTATTTCATCCACATTTTCTGAAAATTTCAATATAATAAGAACTACATCAAAATGGGGCAGTAGCATTGCTCCCTACCTAAAGATCATTCACCGAAAGAACATTCTAACCGCTGCAAAACAAGACAAATTATGCCCCAGGATAACTTTCCATAGTTGGTATGTCGAGTGACTTGAATAGAAACACAAAGCAAAGGACTTTCACCCACACGTTCTCATGAAACAGCATAAGGTACGCACATTTTTCAATTAATACTACAGTCAAACAATATGAAAGAGAAAGACATTGGGTGTAGATTTCTGCCACCCACAGTGATGTGATGAAATATTTCTCACAAGACAACAAGATGGTTTCCTGACAGTCTGAGATGTTACTGGCTGGGTTTTCACACCCTCTATACTATTTACCACAACCTTTCTGAGGACTACTTATTTCAGACTGGTGATGGTGAACTTTTGATTTTTTTTTAAAAGTCACAATCTATTTTTCTTTATCCCTTCCTGTCCAATTAAAACTCTCCTTATTTGACAATCGCTTTTAAAATTGTCTATGAAAGGGAAAACAGAATCAGAGTTGAAGGTAGCTAACGATAGACATAAAAAGCTGGAGTAACTCAGTGGGCCAGGCAGCATCACAGGAGAAAAGGAATCGGTGACGTTTCGGGTCGAGACCTTTCTTCAGACTGAGAGTGAGGAGAGAGGGAAACGAGAGATAAAGACTCTCAGTCTGAAGAAGGGTCTCGACCTGAAACGTCACCCATTCCTTTTCTCCAGAGATGCTGCCTGCCCCTCTGAGTTACTCCAGCTTTTTGTGTCTATCTTCGGTTTGAACCAGCATTTGCAGTTGCTTGCTGCATATTGAAGATAACTACATTTCACAAGGTGGGAACCAGGGATCTAATAGAATTGATGCTTGGCCCTCTCTTGTTCATCATCTACATAAGTAAAAGTTCAGAAGCAGGAATTTCAACATTTGTGACCAGAACCAAATTGAAGGATGTGAGTCAGACAGAGGACTGGATCAACACAGGAGAGTATTAATAAGCCTGAAGAATAAGTGTGCAACTGAATTTCAAAATAAGGCAAGTATGCGATATATATTATGGCTACACGAATAAGGAGCCCATGCAATCCTTGGAAAATAATGAGGTGCAGGAAGAGGGATCTGGGATTATAAATACACAAATAAATGCTAACAGTCAATGCAGACTAATGAATCTCTGCAGCTTATTTCTGGAGAAGAAACTGGAATGTAAACAACTAACGTTGGGTCTTTACAGAACAATGCTTCATGAAACTTGGAATGCTGTTTATATTAAATGGAGTTACAAGTTTTGGTGGTGCGACAAAGATTAGTTAAGATGGTATCGTATTTCAGATAATCAGGAAAGATTGATTATACAGGCTCTTTTCAATAGAAACAGGAGAACTGAGGGGTGATTATATAATGAAACTTTTGCGAAAGGGTAAATATAGATGTTTTCTCTCGTGCAAGATCTATAAAATAGTCCTTGGAACAACGTCAAAGGAGGATTTCAAGGAAACGTACTTACCAGGGGGTGTCTGCAATTTGGAACTTGTGAGCACAAATAGTATTGAAGTGAGTGGACCTTGTGGGCAATTAGTATTGAAGTGGTCCAGATGCATTTAGAGGGAAGCTTGATAAACACTTGGGAGAAAGGAACAGAAAGATACCTCGAGATTTAAATGAGACAGAGAGCTTTTAGTGCAGCATAAACTACAAGTGGACATGTTGAGGCAACTGGCCTGTTTCTATGCTGCAAGTACGTCAGTGACTATTGTGAACACCAGCAAGCCCCAACTTTTTTCACAGATCTTTTCTCTTCAGTAAATACGGTACATTTGCCGCTCCTTTTGGGAAGTGTGGGTGTCTGCCGGTAGTTCTTGCTTTCCTGGTTTTGTGCCTTTTCATGCTTTCTAGCTCCCGGTGAGTGATCATAATGATACGACTGCAAAGAAATTATCAAGAAACAGTTACAATATTGTACATATATGTAGTTTATAAGATAATATGGTCAATGATTTAACTTTCCAGCTAAATAATCTGGCCAGCCCTGCCTTGTTCAGTCCCTTACCTCTCTCCAGTACATCCCCCCCAACCCCCCCCCCCCCCCCTCCCACCGCTTTCAGTCTGAGTGGGGTTCCTGACCCGAAGCATCACCCATCCTTTTTCTCCAGAGATGCTGCGTAATCCGTTGAGTTACTCCAGGACTTTGTGTCTATCTTCGTTATAAACTGACATCTGCAGTTCTTTTCTACACATCAAACTTCCCAGGCTGGCTTCGTGTGCAATGCTCACAGCATTCAAACAGAGACTGCGGATTACAACACCCACCTTCAGCACGGACATTGTGGGCCGAAGGGCCTGCTCCTGTGCTATACTGTTCAATGTTCTATATGACTGCAACTAATAAGGCAAATAATGTTATAAAAGATACAAAGTTCTGGAGTAACTCAGCATGTCAGGCAGCATCTCTGGAGAACATGGTTGGATGACATTTTGGATCAGGATCCTTGTTTGTGTCTTATTTTATAAACCAGCATCTGCATTTCCTTGTGTCTGGCAGTGTGATGGTTTAGTTTAGAGATATAGCGTGGAAACAGGTCCTTCGGCCCACCAAGACCGTGCCGACCAGCGAGTCACCTATAGACTAGTTCTGTTTTACACACTAGGAACAACTTACAAAAGCCAACTAAACCTGCACGTCTTTGGAATGTGGGAGGAAACCGGAGCACCCGGAGAAAACCCACAAGGTCACAGGGAGAACGTACAAAATCTGCACAGACAGCACCAGTGGTCACGTTCGAATCTGGGTCTCTGACGCTGTAAGGCAGCAACTCTATCACTATGCTGTTTGTCGTCAGTGTCACCTAATCTTTTTCAAAGAATGTATGTTTGGTAAAATACCTAAAGTTCTGCTGAACAAGAACTGCAAGTTCTTTTGGTCCTTGCTCAACAAAAACCACCAAGGACATGTTAGCAGGTCACTTGTGCTTTATTTATTTACATTATGGCCACTGCACTTTACTGTTAGTTTCCTATCCAGATGGTAATCCTGCATTCTGCGGTGCTTGTGTGGAGGAGACATTAGCTTTAATTCCAAGGAATAATAAACCACTAGGCTTTTTATGGAAGAACATTAAGCACTTCGCCTCATCATGCTGCAGAATAATCAATGAAGAAACATCCATACAGGCTGTACTTTATGAAGGAATTCATGTTTCATTTGGACTCGATGATCTGAAGTTAAATGCAATACCCCTTCAGAAACGCAAACATGCCTTGGCCTGAAGTAAAGACACAAAGTGCTGGAGTAACTCAGCGGGTCAGGCAGTAACTCTGGATAATATAGACATGCGATGTTTCGAGTCAGGACCCTTCTTTGGACATATGAAGTAGAGTCCCGATTCAAAACGTCACCTATCCATGTTCGCCAGGGATGCTGCCTGACCCGCTGAATTATTCCAGCACTTTGTGTCATTTTTTTGTGTTGCAGCATCTGTTTCTTGGTTTATGTGACTGTCCAGGGCAGGTTAAACAACTCTGCGATTTCTTACAGTCTTGTATGGAGCTGTTCTCAAACCATGCTGTGTTGCCGGTAGTTACTGCAAACAGCTTTGTTTTAATTCCAGATTTTATTGAGTGTGATCCAGAGTGTTATTCCAGACTTGAGTGTTATCTCCTCTGCTGCAGTGGTGGGAATGTTCTACCAGTTGCCCTTTCACTGCTATGGGGTTTCCAACGCTGCAGAAACACATATAAAAGTCCAGATGCAACTTGTAACCTCGTGCCTGAATGACGGCCATGCTGGCGATTACCTCTATTGAACATAATTAGGGTGTACGGGGCGTTGACAAGTAAAGAGTCACAGAAATGGAAGGTGAAACTGATAATTTGTTCTTTTAATAGGGGAATTGCGAATGGAAAAAATGTCCTCAGACTCTTGTTCTCGTTAATTCCTCTTCTTCAAATAAAAATTTATTTTACGAGCTAATTACCTCCTACCTTTTTACTTTCCTCCCCGGCATAATCTCTTCCTGGCATTACTCATACTGTGAGATTACTGTAACAAAATTGGCCACATCTAGTGCTGCTTTTGGCTGGCTACTTGAATGCGTACAAGAGCAAGCATTGAGTAAGGAGGTCGGATTCCCTCACCCATGGAATTGCTTGGCCCGTGCACAGTTTCCCCCGACACTGAGCCTGTATGTGAACTGGCAGCCCAAATACTCCAGATAACATACATATTTCCTTAAAAGTAATCGCACAGCATTCCCTTAGGTCTCCAGTGATTTATATTTGTGTGTAAAATATGGATCCGAGCACAAACATACCTCCTTTGGTTCATTCTATATACCCACCACTTCCCATTAAATCTTTCCCCTCTAACCTAAAACCTATGTCCTCTGATTTTGATTCCCCTACTCTAGATGAAAGACTGTGCATCTACCCCATCTATTCCCCTCAAGATCTCACACACCTTTATAACTGATCATAGATTTATACCTAAGATAGACACAGAAAGCTGGAGTAACTCAACGGGACAGGCAGCATCTCTGGAGAGGAGGAATGGGTGACGTTTCAAGAATCTTCTTCATACCTTCTCTCCAGAGATGCTGGCTGTCCCGCTGAGTTACTCCAGCTATTTGTGTCTATCTTAGGTATAAACCAGCATCTGCAGTTCCTTCCTACACAGAATTATATATGCCTTGCATGGAGGAGTCAGCAGCAACTGTCCTCATAGGTAGATCTGCTAACACATGATTGATGCATTACCAAGGAACTCAGCGGGACAGGCAGCATCTCTGGAGAGGAGGAATGGGTGATGTTTCAAGAACCTTCTTCATACCTTCTCTCCAGAGTATTATAGAAAATCGTGTTAGAAAGATAATGTTGTCAATGAGGGAAAAGGGATCAGGAGTTAGAAAGTCACAATAACAAAGTTATTTTGTTTAAGAAGGAACTGCAGATGCTGGAAAATCGAAAGTAGACAAAAGTGCTGGAGAAACTCAGCGGGACAGGCAGCTACCAGAAATTGGCTACCAGAAATTGGAGAATTCGATGTTTATGCCGCTAGGGTGCAGACTGCCCAAGCGGAATATGAGGTGCTGCTCCTCCAATCTCTGGTGGTGCTCACTCTTGCCATGGAGGAGGCCCAGGACAGAGAGGTCGGATTCGAAATGGGAGGGGGAGTTGAAGTGCTGAGACACCGGTTCGGAATGGGAAAAATAAAGTTATTTTTCCTGCAGGATTTAAAAAAACATAAAGGTCATTTCAATAGCAGTAAGTTTTCTTTGGGTTACTGCAAGGTAAAAATACCAAAGGTTGTACATTGTTCAACAGAATATCATTGCATAAGTGTCAATTGAAGTGTTTGCCTGTTCATTTCAATGGCCACCCGCGGTTAAAGTAGCAACTGTGTAGTTAAGAGACTGATTACCGCAGGGAATAATTCCCCCCCCTGAACTGTTGAAACCTGATAGCTTTTTTTTCTGATTGTCAATTTCCAAAGTAACTTTTAAGTGGTTCGCTATTTCTCGATCAAAATTATGTTGTGATCAATATTTGGACTGCTTGATACAAACAGTGTTCCTGGATTCATAACACGTGTTACAATAGAACTACCTCACAGAGTCATACAGTATGGAAACAAACCCTCGGCTCAACCCGCCCATGCCAACTGCCCTTCTACACTAATCCTACCTGGCTGCATTTGCCTCATCTCTCTCAAAACCTTTCCTCTCCATGCACCTGTCCAAATGTCTTTTCAATGTGGTTATAGTATCTGCCTCAACTACCTCCTCCGGCAATTCATTCTATATACCCACCACCCTCAGTGTGAAAAAGTTGCCCCTCGATTCCCATTAATTCTTTCCTCTCTCACCTTAAACCCATATCCTCTGATTCTTGATTCCCCTACTCTGGGTAAAAGACTGCACATCTACCTTATCTATTGCCCTCATGATCCTTATACCATTATAAAATCACTCCTCATCCTCCTACGCTCCATGGAATACAGTCCTAGCATGCCCAATCTCTTCCTAGAGCTCAAGCCTTCGAGTCCTGACAACGTGCTCGTAAATCTTCTCAGCACTCTTTCCAGCTTAACAACATTTTTCCTATAGCAATATAAAGTGTTAACAGAACACGATTCACTGTTAAAATAACTGTGGTCATATTTATACTGGTTGTTTCATCTGCACCATTTACACAGAATTCTAAGCAGTTGTATAAAATGTTGAATTACGTACCACTGTTGGAATGCTTTCAAGTGCATAAACATTACTCACTTAATTTTGGAAAGCTCATTAATGAGCCCACAGACGACATGTGTGGCATCTTCCTCTTCTGCAAAAGAAAGGGACTGCCAATCTGCCTCACTGCAAGCACATCAAGAGCAGACACATTTAGATTGCAGCAACACTCACTAAGGTCACTAATACTGAATCTGACAAGAACTATTAGGGGCAATTTTCAACTCCTGACCTCTTGCCTTATTTCCTGGTTGGCAGACAAAAATTGGGAGAACGAGAAATGGCAGAACTACATCGGGGATAATAAGAGCCACATCCTCACAGCGCCAGAGACCTGGGTCGATCCTGACCTCGGGTGCTGTCTGTGTGTGGAGTTTGCACGTTCTCCCAAGGGAGAAATGTCAAATACTACAGGAGATAGCTTTAAGATGAGAAAGGAAAATTTGGATGGAGACGTGCGAGAGGTTTTCTTTCCCCACATGGAGAGTGGTAGATGCCTGGAAGATGCTACCAGGTGGCAGTGGTTGGGGCACAATGGTGTAAGCAGACACGATAGTGACAATTACGTGGCCTTTAGTCAGGCAGATGAAAATTCAGGGAATGGAGGGATATAGATAACTTGTAACAGTTGGTATTGGTTTAATTTGGCATAATGGTCGGTACACACATCATGGGCCGAAGGGTCTGTTCCTAACTGCACTGCCCTATATTCTACAATCTAAACTAACCTTGTAGGAATTAGATCGAGTCTTCCCTGTAAGCAGAACTATAGAATTTGTATGAAATTCAAATCTGACACAAGGGAACGCGATAGCAATGTACTAACAAGCTCAAGTTGTGCTTTTTAATTAAAAATCATGGTTAGTGTTTTACTAATACCTTAAATGGAGGTCTTCCAACTCTGATGAGAAATTAGCATTATCCTGAGGGGCAATGAGCAGTAAATCATCCTTCATATCCTTGTTATCCGTCACTGGTTTAACGAGTTCCAATCCATAACCTTTATCATCTATGAAGCAGATATGAGAGTTAATTCTTTTAATTAGTAATTACAATAGCTTTCTGTACATTTACAATTCTAGAGATTGCCTGACTGAAAGTTTATATTCCATATATCCAGGGCCAAGGCAGCCACTCTGTTAACACTTCACTAAATTATGTAACATGAGCAAATAATCAAAATATGTGTTAGTTATCTCTCTGATTGAGTTCCAACATATCCAGATACAATGAAGTTTCTGCATCAGATGTTTAAACATTTACACCTATAAAGTCTTATGTACAGGGTAGACATAAACGCTGGAGAAACTCAGCGGATGCGGCAGCATCTATGGAGCGAAGGAAATAGGCAACCTTTCATCCCGAAACGTTGCCTATTTCCTTCGCTCCATAGATGCTGCCGCACCCGCTGACTTTCTCCAGCATTTTTGTCTACCTTCGATTTTCCAGCATCTGCAGTTCCTTCTTGAACAAGTCTTATGTACAGGTAGGTTTAGGTTTTTGGATATGTACAATCAAAGACTTGAAAGAAAATTGTGAAACATTGCATAAAAAACAATGAATAAACATAGACTTTAATCCAAACATAAGCATTACCTGGATGAACCATGCCTGGAATGGATTTGGAAAGAGTCTGAAACAAAATGAAAAATGTTAGTGAAATATCAAAGAACCTGTACAAAAAGGAGCTGCATCTATTGACTGAGTAAGAGATACAGAAATTTGAAAATGCATGCCTCCAGATTTACGAACAGTCCCTTCCCTAACAGGCAGATTCACAAACAGTCCAGTCCCGTATAGGAAACGTGAAGAAGGGTTTCGGCCCCCAAAACGTTGCCTATCTCCTTCACTCCATAGATGCTGCTGCACCCGCTGAGTTTCTCCAGCATTTTTGTGTACCTGTGACAGTACTCTCCACAGCTAAAGTGCAGGACTGACCTCCTATCTACCTCTCGAACTATCTTAATCGGACTTGAGTGCTATATCTTTGCACTAATGGCTTTATTCTTTATCTTCGCACTGATGGTAGTCATGCCCTGTCTTATCTTTCACTGCTTAGCATGCAAACAAAAGCTTTTCACTGTACCTCGGTACACATGACAATAATAAACTAAACTCTGATGCAGCAAAACAGAGTCAGGTGCAGCACTGAGCATCATCCACCCATTTATACTGATTCTACTTTTATTCTCCCATTCCCTTCAAACTCCGCCAGATTCTACCACTCACCCACACACCAGGAAGGATTCACAGTGATTAATTAAGCCACCAACCATCTCTGGGTAGTGGAGGGAACGAGCACCTGCTGGAAAGTCGCACTTCTCAAGATCGTTAAAACTCCACACCTAGGTCACTGAAGCTGGTGAGGTAACTGCTCCACCCCACACCGCATCAAAAGGAGGTGTCGGGGATTTACACAGTTAGAGGCAATTCATGCATTAAATAGTGATGAAGGAATTAGTCCTATAACAATGTAAATGCACTCAGAAATATTTTCTTTGGTTGTTATTTGCAAATTAATAAATCATTTCATTTATTTTGGTTTAGTTTTGTTGCGAGAAGCACCTTGTCTTTCGGAGCACCTTGAGTTCAGCAGGTCAGGATTAACTCAGCAGGTCAGGCAGAATCCCTGAAGAACATGGATAGGTGATGTTTCAGGTCAAGACCCTTCTTCAGACCTTGGGTTCCTCATCTGAAGAAGGCTCCTGACCCAAAATCTTCATCTGTTCATTCCTTCCTCAGATCAAACAGGCAGCGGTGGAGTTGCTGCCTCACAGCACCAGAGACCCGGGTTCGATCCTGATTATGGGTGCTGTCTGCATGGTGTTTGTATGTTCTTCCTGTGACCTGCGTGGGTTTTCTTCGGGTACTCCAGTTTTCTCCCACTTCAACGACGTACAGGTTTGTACATTAATTGGCTTTTGTAAAATTGTCCCTAGTGTGTGTAGGATAGTGTTAGTGTACGGAGTGATCACTGGTTGGTGCGGACTTGGTGGACGAAGGGCCTATTCCCATGCCTTATCTCTAAACTAAACTAAATAATGAAGAACAAAATATTCATGAACATATTTACAATATCTTAGATTAGGAACCAGATGAATTATTGCGTTTAAGTCAGGGTTTTATCATAAGCAATGTACATAGTTAAAAAAATCATGCTAATGAGTTAATGTGTCTTTGGTTGTTAATGCTGATTATATGATTATATATGCCTCCATATATTAAGCTTCATTGATTTGAAGATATGGAGATGGATCCAATCAATAGCTGTATTTTTGCATGTGGTTTGGGTCAGAAAAATTTCATACTTTTTCACAGAGGACTTTGAGGGATTATGGCTGAAGGTGTATAATATAGTAAAATTATTAATAATTGTTAATAAAATCATTCACCTCACAATTGGTACTGTGGTGTGCATTTTGCTCACTTTCATCCTTTTGTTTCACAGTCCAAGATGCTGTCACATGTTGAGAATTAACCCTCTCCTGAGCCATAGTGGAGGATCTCTCATGTGCCATCGACAAACTGTAGCCCTTACATTCTTCACCATTATCATTACTTTCTGTGTTGGCTTTCTTATGAACAGAAGCAGCAGCTGCTGATTCAACACTTGAAGTTGGTAACGTCATTGAAAGGTCTCCATCATGCCTTACTGTGAAATCCTCAGCTTGATGTTGCGAGGAAGCTACTGAAATGGCTGTTAGATTTTGACCACTTCTAGGTAGCGTATTCTTGTCTCCAGCTGCCAGGTCACAACTCACTTGCAAATCCATCTCTTCCACAGAAAAAAACGTCTGATTAAACATATCAGACTTATCTACATCTTCCTCCTTAAGATGGTCATTTGAAGTCTGGACTCTGTGCTCTTCTGCATTATCATCTCTGTTCACACCCCCACATTCCATGCTTCCTCCATCTTGATTCTGTTTCTTTTCTTCTTGATGACAACCATCAGCATCATCGTCTATTCCATCGCCAGATATCTGTGAAGATGCTGTAACGCCCTCATTCTTTGTTTCACTGCTGACACCCTGCTGAATTTCCTTTCTGTTTAAATCTACCGCACCTGAATCTTCGATGGCACTCATGTGGCATCCAATCTGGAAGCCGTGGTTAGCCTGCGATGACAATTTATTACAAATGACTTCTTTGGTAGTGGCCAATGACATGTTATTGATTATCCGGTCTCCTGCATCCTCTGTTCCTTTTCCATTACATTTATCACTAAAATGTATCTGATAACTATTTACTTCAATATCAGGAATAACTTCTTCATTGTTGACAGGATGGTCAGGTGTTTGCGAAAGGTTGATTTTTGTATTTTGCAGTGTTTTCTCTGAGATTTGTGATCCTCTTTCCAAATCTACATCCCGCACAGAACCATTGCTGTTTTCCACACACACCTTAAAAGCCACAGGGCTTTTGGACACATCGGCTTCCGAACAAATGAGTGCTGAGTTGGCCAACTGAGTTCCAAAAAGGGTTGACTCATTAGATCCAACACATCGTTCTCCTGGTCTGCCTTGTCTAAATGAATCACACTTCTGGTCTCCAGTGTTAGTTGATATAGCATCACTGTCATGGTTTTCACTTAATGCTTCCTGGATTAGCAGTTTTGTTTCTTCATCAGCACTGTGGCAATTTATGGAATTACACCCCTCTATATTATCTCCACAACCATGAATGGTTTCATAAGATTTCTGGGTGATCTCCTGATGTTCATGGCTTCTGGCTATGTCCGTTTCTGCTTGATCACTGGGATGTATCTCAGACACACTCTCGGTCCTTTTAATTTCTGAAAAGCATTGGCTCAGCTGTTCTTGAAGTTTAACATCTTGACCACCTGAGTCTCTGTGGAGAATTAGACGGTCGATCAAAGAGGGGGCTGGAACATTCATGTCAGACCAGTTGCTGTTAGAGCCATTTTGAGATTCAAAGTTCATCAAGAGACGATTTCTCACTGAGTTGGGCAACTCTGGCATTTTCGCATTTACATTCCGACATTTATCCCTTACATCAGGCTGAGAATTAATTTGACACTTGTCCATTACGTTAGGCTGAGAATTAATGCTGTAGCTCTCCAGCTGATTTTCAGCATTAGTATCAAGTGAAAGGCCAACAGGCTGTGAACATTTTGTCCCCTTTAGGTCACCAGTCAGATTCATTTGCACAAGCAGTTCTTGTTCTTGTTTGTTAACCTCTGAGACTTCACATACTACATGACGAGTCTCCTCTATACAAGTAAAGTCCTTTAATTCTTCAGGGGCAAGCACACGGCTTTCAACATTTTTGTCAGCATTCTTACTGATTACGAGAGCCCACTTTGATTGTTTATTTTGGGATGCTACTTCCTCATGGGTGACTGGCACTTTATCAATTGTTTCCTGGTTAAAATGGTGCAACAGTTCATTGTTAGGCTCTCCCTTGGAGATAGAGGTGCTTAAGTTCTGTGTTTTGCACTCTGTTTGAGTTAGTGGCTCAAATGCTGTGCTATGAGCTACTGGGATTGGAGTGCTGCAAAGTGCATCCATTTCATATTGATGGCTGCCCAGTTTGCTACTGTTATTTCTTCCTTCAGTAACATCAGAATTTATAGGATTGGAGTAGCACATTATCCCTTCAATGGAATGATCTACAAAGTCTGTTCCCACTTGCATTGTTGAATGTGATACACAGTTGTTGCTTCCTTGTTGAATGCAGTTGTCATCTGTAAAAATCTCCTGCTGCATGTTCCCTGACACTTTAGAATCGAGATGACTTGCGTCAGAGGCAAACTGTTCTGAAGGCTGTTGCGATGCCTGCTCTTGGTGTTTGGTAGTAGCCAGACTGAATCCTGAACCCTCGAGGACCACACCATGAGATCTGTCATCTCCTTCCGTTTTACTGATGTTTGAGCTCTTAAATAATGAAGAAAAATTAAATAAGGACACGTCTAATGCATTCATTTACATTCTATAGCTGGAATACATCAATATTTGTTTTATGTTTAGGAAGGAACTGCAGGTGCTGGTTTACACCAAAGATAGACACAAAAGCTGGAGTATCTTAGTGGGTCAGACAGTATCTCTGGAGAAAAGGAATACGTGACATTTGGGGTCAGTACCCTTCTTCAGTCTTAAAAAAGGGTCTTGACCTGAAACGTCACCTATTTATTTTCTCCAGAGATGCTGCCTGACCCGCTGAGTTTAGTTTAGTGATAAAGTGCGGAAACAGGCCCTTCGGCCCACCGGGTCTGCGCTGACCAGCGATCCCCGCACATTAACACTATCTTACGCAACTAGGGACAATTTATATTTATTCAAAGCCAATGTACGGCTTTAGAGTGTGGGTGGATACCGAAGATACTCCGTACAGGCAGCACCCATAGTCAGGATCCAACCCGGGTGTCCAGCGCTGCAAGCAGCGAGTAAGGCAGCAACTCTACCGCTGCGCCACCATGTCGCCCTCCAGCATTCTGTGCCTATGTTTGTTTCATGTTATTGTCCTACATATGATTTTGCTTTGTGGTTTATTTTGTTATTTTACACAAAGGGATACAATAAATGAACCTAAAATTTTCAGAAAACCTTCCAAGAGTACAGTCTGATGAGATCTCTTCCATTGAATAGACAGGTACCATCATTCTGAGTTTCAGAAAGGAAATGCATCACAGGCCAACTGAAGTCTTTGGAAGGCTGCAGAGACTCAAATCAATGGGCCAGCTGGTAAGAGTACCGCATGGGGTATTATCATGATACAATTCGGATTCAGTTCTTCATCTATGTTAACTTTTCTGATCTCAGCCAAGTCAGTGAAAGGTATACAATGCAACTTTTAAAGATCAGGCTGAAGAAAGGAATAAAACACAAACATCTGGAAATATTCTGCGTCGGGCTGTGGAGAAACAGAGATAATGGTTCAGTTAATGACCTGAAAAATAGTATTCCAATTATCATTCTGTGACACAAAGGGGTGGTGGGTGTACGAAACGAGCTGCTGGAAGAGGTAGTTGAGGCAGGGACTATCACAACGTTTAAGAAGCAATTTGACAGGTACATGGATAGGACAGGTTTGGAGGGATATGGGCCAAATGCAGGCGTGAGACTACACTAGTAGGCAAAATTAAATCTTCAGAATATTTCCAATAATTGAGATCAATGAAATACAAACTCTGGCATGGCCTACTGGTCAGTTCATTGACATATATCTATATATAAAAGCAGATATGATACAACTAGTATTATAATGCCATCCCATGAAACAAGTGCAGCAAAATACCTCTTTGCTTGTCTTCTGCAGAACATTCTTCAATGAATCACTGCGTGCAAGTCGATTTTTTGGCTTTGGAAAGACGGGCACATATCTTCCAGCTGAATTCTATGGAGTAAATTACAAACTGAATAAAATAAAACTGAAATGACATTTATTTGTGAAAAGAATATTTATTTTGCAAGATGTACACAGCTTCAGTAAATACAATGATTTGTGCAGGCGTCTCAACTATTTATAATCTGCAGTGATGATTTGGATGAAGGGACAAAATGCCCAGCAGCCAAACTTGCTGATGATACAGTGGTAGGTGGGTGAGCAAAGTGTGAAAAGAATGTATGGAGTTTGCAGAGGGATGCAGATCTGAGTAAATGAGCAAGAGTTGGCAGATGGAGTATATTCTGTGAAAATAGGATATTATCTACTTTGGAAAGAAGAATGAAAGAATGAATATTTACATGGTGTGTAGCTACAACATGTTGTAATAATGGAGAGATCTGAGGGTCCAGTACAAGAAACACAAGTAGGTATAACGTGTGTAGAAAGGAATTGCAGATGCTGGTGCATACTGAGGATAGACACACAAAATGCAGAGTAACTCAGTGGGTCAGGCAGCATCTCTGGAGAAAGAGGTTGGGTGATGTTTCACGTCAGGACCCTTCATCACACTGGCCAGTCAGACGGGTCCCGACGTGAAACATCACCCAACCTTCTTCTCCAGAGTTGTTGCCTGACCTGCTGAGTGACTACAGCACTTTGTATCTATCCTAGGTATAACAAGTTATGCTAATAGAATATTGGCCTTTCTTGCAAAGGATATGGGTTACAAATTCAATTGATTTTAATTCAATTCTACAGTGTGCTGGTGAACTACATCTAGCATCTTACATCCCTTATAATCCAAGGAAGGATGTGCTTGCATTAGAGAATGTGAAGGGATAGTACAGCTCATTAATTCCTGGGGTGAAGGAGATGATGCATGAAGAAAGGTTGAGCAGTTTGGGTCTACGATCATTAGAGTAAAGAATAAGAGAATATCTTCTTGAAGCGACCAAGAGGGGACTGATGGCGTGAATGCTCAGCTATTTCTCACAGGAAATTCTCCTACAATATTCTGCCCTTTGGCTCCAATTTACAAACCGTGTACAGTTTTGTGTGAAGGATACTAAAAGGAAATATAAACTTTCACCACATTTATACTTCTGCAATGTCTAAATCTGAGGAAATCAGACTATATAACTCCATCTCTAAGGGATTGCCATGGAAAAATTGAGCTAATGGTGAAACTTATGTTTTTTGGTGTCTAATTAGTAAATACAATACAATACACAATACAATACAATTCAATTTATTGTCATTTGGACCCCTTGAGGTCCAAACGAAATGTCGTTTCTGCAGCCATACATTACAAACAAATAGACCCAAGACACAACATAATTTACATAAACATCCATCACATTGCTGTGATGGAAGGCCAAAAAAACTTCTCTCTCCACTGCACTCTCCCCCCCGATGTCAGAGTCAAAGTCAAAGCCCCCGGCGGGCGATGGTGAATTGTCCCGCGGCCATTAAGGCCACGCCGGGTGATGCAAGGTCGCGCACCGGGTTCTAGATGTTAAAGATGTTAGAGCCCCCGGCGTGCGCTCGCAGTCCTAAATCAAGGTCAACAAGGGATGTTCTGATGTTTTATATCTCAAGTGCAAGAGAGAAGTGTGTTTTTACTTTCTCGTACGTGAACCAATTCTCTTCCAATGTGCCAGTAAATACACTGATAAAAATGTCTCAATGTTGTGGGTTAATTCCACTACTGACTATGGTGTAATGCTATACAGAAGCAAGCATAATCCAACTTCTATTAAAGTGAAGTACGAATCTGTGTTTGCTTGGCAGTGCTAAAGGAGCAGTAGGCACAGCTGTAGTTGTAGCCTTACAGCACCTGAAACCCAGGCTCGATCCCGATCTTGGGTGCTGTCTGAATGGAATTTGCATGTTCTCCTGTGACCAGGTGGGTTTCCTCCGGGTGCTCCAGTTTCCACCCACATCCCAATGTAATGCATATTGTCGGCTAATTGGCCTCTGTGAATTGCCCCTAGTGTGCATGCAGTGGATGAAAGAAGTGTGATCGTGTGAAGCGATCAATGGTCGGTGTTGACTCGGTGGGCCGGAAGGCCAGTTTCCATGGAGTAGCTTTGAAACAAGCAACCAATAAAGCAGATGCATATAGGACACTGATTCCAAAGTTCTAATGAAGGCAATGCATATTTAAAACATATAATATGTAAGGTATGCCAACAAACCTGGGAAAGTGAAATTGATAACTGTTCTCCTTCCTGAGATCCATTCACTCTGCCATTTTCCTCTACCGCTGATACATCCATTCTAAAGTAACGAGAACATAGCAATTAAGTGAATCTAATTAAAGTGCATGACACAAGGAGCAATTTTGAGAACTAATGCAGTCTTTTATCAAAGGTACACAAAAAAGCTGGAGAAACTCAGCGGGTGCAGCAGCATCTATGGAGCGAAGGAAAAGGGCAAAGTTTCGTCCCGATCTAATCATGTGTTGTCTTTCCGCTGACTGGTTAGCGCGCAACGAAAGCTTTTCCCTGTACCTCGGCACACGTGACAATAAACAAAACTAAACCTGAAGCAGGGTCCCGACCAGAAACGTCACCCACTCCTTCTCTCCAGAGATGTGGCCTGTCCCGCTGAGTTACCCCGGCATTTTGTGTCTGTCTTCGGTCTAAACCAAACTTGTGTCTGTGGAATTCCCTGCCTCAGGTGGAGGCAGGTTCTCTGGATGCTTTCAAGAGAGAGCTAGATAGGGCTCTTAAAGATAGGGGATATGGGGAGAAGACAGGTACGGGGTACTGATTGGGGATGGTACACAAAAAAGCTGGAGAAACTCAGCGGGTGTAGCAGCATCTATGGAGCGAAGGAAATAGGCAACGTTTCGGCCCGAAACGTTGCCTATTTCCTTCGCTCCATAGATGCTGCTGCACCCGCTGAGTTTCTCCAGCTTTTTTGTATACCTTCGATTTTCCAGCATCTGCAGTTCCTTCTTAAACAGTCTTTTATCAATCTTTTTCTACCTAAGAGAAAATAAAGGATTAACCACCTCAGAGCTAAATAAAAATGCTGGTGATGCATTAATGTTTTTCATATTCCCACAACATTTCACCCAATTCCCATCAAGATGTATTAATGGAGAAACTAGCAACCATCTGGAAAAGTTGCGAGATAGTCTCCAATGACCGCACAAAATAATTGGAGCTTCAAAAATTGACCTCCCCCCCATGATCAATTAAACGTTTGAAAATTGCATCACAAATACTATTCGCTATACTAAATGCAGCAATTCGGAGATCAAAATAACCCAATGGACCTGAATGGGAGGAAGATATTCTTGACCCCAAGGGATTGTCTCAGAAGTAGCTAGATCTCTTCCACTCTGGATTCCGAGGTGGCTAACTAACATGCTTGACAGAAAGTTGGGTGGGTATTTCGGGACATGATGTGCTTCTTCTGTTGTTTACAGCGAGCATAGCCAGAGGTTATGAAATATTAATTTATTCCACACCAGGGGCAGAATTGCTCAGGGTAACACCAGGTGTCAGGAGCTAAGGGGCGAAGGCAAGAGAATGGGGAAAGATAGAGACTGAAGCCATGACTGAATGGCAGAGTAGACTTGATGGGCTGAATGGCCTTATTCTGCTCCATCCATCCTCTGCTTATTGTGTCTCATTCAGTGTGGTGCTATCAGTTCAGTTTCTTGTCAGTAGACACAAAATGCTGGAGAAACTCAGCGGGTGAGGCAGCATCTATGGAGAGAAGAAATTGGCGACATTTCGGGTTGAGACCCTTCTTCAGAGGAGGTACAGTGGTGGAAGAACCTTCATGTGGTCCGCCCTGTTTCGACGAATGCAATCAACCTGGCGTGCACAATCAAATAAGATCAAATAGAACAAGTTGTCCTACAACTTTAGGCTGTGCACGCCATACGCAAGAAGAAGGAGGTACAGTGAAATGTTTTTGTTGCGTGCTATCAGTCAGCAGAAAGACAACACACGATACGTAATCGAGCCATTTGCAGTGAATAGATGCACGATAAGGGAATAACATTTAGTGCAAGATAAAGCCAGCAAAGTCCGATTAAGGATAGTCTGAGGGTCACCAATGAGGTAGATAGTAGTTCAGCACTGCTCTCTGGTTGTGGTAGGATGATTCAGTTGCCTGATAACAGCTGGGAAGAAACTCAGTGTTGGAATGTTTGAATGTCTGGGCTATGACAACAGAGTGATGGTCGTCCATCACTTTGGGTAAAAAACAAAGTGAAGGAACTCGGCAGGCCAGGCAGATTCTTCTTCGGACTGATGACAAGTTTGTAGAAGATTCCTGACCCGAAATATCTACTGTCCATTTTCCTCTCACAGATGCTACCTGATCTGCTGAGTTCCTCTGGCATTTTGTTTTTTTACTCAAGATGCTAGCATCTGCAGTTTCTTGTTTCTCTATCACTTTTTAAGTTGCCTCTCAGGAAACTGATATTCTAGATCCTGGATTTCATCCTGCGATGCGGAAAATACCAGCGTGTGATTTATTTTAAGGTGGAGTAGCTTTTGCGAACTGATATGAAGAAAGGATAGGCACAGATTTAAGCAGCAACTTGCTCAAGGATCATGGGCAGGAAAAGGTTGAAGATGGGTGACAATTTATCCATAATAACATATGAAGTCACAATGAATAGTCCTCCCGAATTCATTGCTTTTAGATTGTACCATGTTCGCACATTATATTGATTTTAAGATGTTAAGGGAGGACAATATTTCACCTTTGTTTTTTACATTCCAGATTGTGGTTTATGGTTACTGGTTCTTCATCCTCTCCAGGTTCCATGGCAATTCCCTCTGTGCCTTGTCTTTGAGTCGCAGTGTTGCATTCTATTTCCATCGTGTCTGTATTCTGGTCCTTCCCAGCTTGGAAACATTTCTTTCTCAGTGTTCCTGCAACAGGTAACAATCTTCCATTTTCTCTTTATTCAACTGGCAAAGGAGTTAAGAAACAGGGACTCTTAAATATTCACCGCGCTTTGGGATAGAATACAGTATATTTAAGACTCTTAAGAATTCTCTAAATTACATTCTCAAAATATGAATTAATTTAAAAGCAGCCACTAAATAAAGGTAAAGCAGAATGCTGCAAAAGTATAAACAAAAGTGAATCAGGAAACTTTTATTGGAATAAAAACATTATAACATTAACAATTATTCCAGAACTTTGGAATAGTATATTATAAAAATGTTACACTCTCGTTGTGCTGTGCCACATTTTATTTATAAATGTCCGAGCTTCATGAACTCTTGCACTTCTCAGAATATTTATGTTACAGTTACAAAAAAGGCAACCCTGATTCACAGACGACCTCCAGATTCCTCAAGTGAGTGGAAAGGGTTCTCCTTAAATCTATTCTAGTGTATATGAAGATGCTTGGAGCACAATAGACAATAGGTGCAGGAGTAGGCCATTCGGCCCTTCGAGCCAGCACTGTCATTCAATGTGATCATGGCTGATCATCCCCACTGTGATGGAAGGCAAAAACGTCCAATCTTTTTCCTCTTTATTCTCCCGTGGTCGGGGCAGTCGAACCATCCGCAGTCGGAGCAATCGAAGCCCCCGCAGCCAGTGGTCGAAGCCCCCGCGTCGGGGTGATCGAAAATCCCACTCATAAAAAGTCACCAGTTTAAGTGTCATGAATGGGTATATTTTGTTTACAATGCCGCCGTTTTTCTATGTAACATCCATGTTGTGTCACATAAATCAAGAAAAGGCCTGTTTGAAGACAATTGCCCCGCTTAAATATGCATCTGCTTTTTGTTCTCTATTCAGTCTCAGAATAGTTTGACTCTGGTCCTAGCCGGCTCGGATTCTACTGACTAATAAATAGTTAGTGACAATTAAATAAATTACAAAAGATAATGGCATGTGTGAACATTCGAACATAAAAACAATAGAAAGAAGGGAAATAAGAGAAAAATATTTGCAGCTTCTCCAGATTAAGTGCTGAAAGCATTGCAGGTGCAATGAAAGTTGTAAAGCAGCTGTATGATCTTGGTAACGTGCCAGAATAAGGGGCCTGATTTTGACAAGTACTTGTGAAAGTGTAATCGTGTTGGAGATAGCATATTTACGGCTTAGGGGAAAGTTCAAAGCCTACATTGTATATTTCTTGATTAAAGATATGAAATAAGGGGGAAGCTTAACACTATTGCAAGAATCACACAACCGACTCCAGCATTTTTAGAGCAGAATCTTTTAGCCTCTAACCATCCAACTGCAATATAAAACTAATTATTGTTGTTAACTTAAAATAATGACTTGCAAATCACTTCAGTTTCAGGGAAAAAGCAAATCTGAGAAAGTATCTCGGCAAGACTGGTGGAAAATGATGAGAGACAAGCTTACACTTACTTGCAGGAATTGACATCTTTCTTTTACTCATACCCAAGATATTTTCTGCAAAGCAACAAAAACTAAAAGTGACACATATCACATCAAGTTATGGTGTACAAATAAAAATAAGTCTGAAGAGTGAAATAAAGAGAGAATATCTATCAGTAAGGCTATAAAAAGCTAAAACAGTGCTCAAGTAACAATTTTAAATAGAAACCTGCATTAGACCTATGTGACTACATATACTTATTTTGCAATAAAATTACTGAATTTATTTGCTGCTAAATTAATCCAAGTGTGGAAACTGAATGTTAACCATTCAATTCAATTATTAATAGCATTGAGGGAATTTTAAAGTTATTACATGCAGGATCTTAAGAGTTGTAATTTCAGCATTTCCTGCATTAAATGCTAAAATAATTATCCCATATTAAGCAGTAATAACAGTTACGATGATTTATTTCTCTCCCATATGTGTGACATCCATGTCTAATGGCAGTGTGCTCAGCTAGTACAGACCACATAAATATCTTGTACTCAAACACACAGCTTGGACATCTTAAAAGAAACAAGAACATTTCCACTTTAACAGCAAAGGATACTTTTAAATCCAAAGAACAGCAGAAAGTAATTACTTCACCAAATGAGCACTGGTTTAATTACACTGTTTGTAATGAGGGTCTTAATCAAATTACAAATCTGCGGCATTCTCAGCAGCAAAGTTTGAAACAAATTCCTGAAGTATCTCAGTAACATTTTGTTTACCAGCATCAGATGAGCATAGAAAGGAACTGCAGATGCTGGTTCTGGTCAAAGATAGACACAAGTGCTGGAGTAACTCAACGGGTCAGCCAGCATTTCTGGAGAAAATGATGGGTGACATTTTAAGTCGGGAGCCTTCTTCGGATTAAAGATTTTTTTTTTTTGAGTCATTCAGTACGAAAACTGGTCCATTGATCCAACTTGCACACACCGACCAAGATGCCATCCACACTTGTTTATCTGCAATGTCTTTTAAATATTGTTATTATACTTGCCTCAACTACCTCCTCTGGCAGCTTGTTCCATATACCCACCACTCTCTGTGAAACCTCCTATTAAATTGATCCCCTCTCACCTTAAATCTATGTCATCTGGTTCTTGATTCCCCAACTCTGGGTAAATGGTTTGGGCAATTTACTCTAAAATGTTCCGTATTCCAGTGCCTGCAGTCTATCTTGTGGCATTTCATCGGGAGCTTATCGCTATAGCAACAAATCACCCATCCATGAGGGTATCCATGTGAACTGTTCAAACAGTACCTCTTCATATATTTACAGTAAATTTGTGTTTAATACATGTTATAGAACTGAAGGGGTTCAAGAAGGCAGTAAACTCCTACTTTCACCTTCAGAACAGTGGCTGGCTCAACATTAAACTGATGGTAAGACCAAGCGTCGACTTGGCGACAAATTTGCAGAACATTTGCGTTCAGTCCGCCAAGGCCAATTGGATCTCCTGGTTTCTAACCATTTTAACTCCCCTTCCGATTCCCATACTGGCCTTTCTGACTTTGGCCTCCTCCGCTGACAGAGTGAGGCCACACGCAAATTGGAACACTTCATATTTTGCTTGGGTAGCTTACAACACAGCGGTATGAATGTTGAATTGTCTAATGTTAGGTAATTTCTACATACACTGGCCTCCCCCATTCCTTTGATTTTATCCTCCGCTCATTGCACTCCTCCTCCTCCTCCTCCTCCCTCCACTATATGTCAGCTAACCAGTTCCAAAGTTTGCAACTTGTATTCCTTTTGGGATCACATCGTCCCTAGCCAACATTCGGCCTTCTAGGGAAACACCCTGCCCGAGGTCATCTGTTGCCAGCTCTTATATGTCCTGGTCTTTACTTGCTTCCAGTTACCCTCATCCACTCCCCCCTCCTCCCTCCTTTCCATAATCACTGAAGCAGGCTCCAAACCCAAAATGTCACCTGTCCATTTTCTTCAGAAATGCTGCCTGACCCACTGAGATACTCCAGCATTTTGTGTCCATCTTTAGTATAAACCAGCATCTGCAGTCCCTTTTTATTATATTTTATTACACTGATCTGTCAGGCCAGGCAATAAGGTTACAGCAGGTGGGAGACCCTTTGCAAAAGTCCAATATACATAGCATTATCTGCTATTCTCACTGACTTAAACATCTATTCAAAATTTCAACTGATACCTTACTTTATTTATAAGCATTTGACAGCTAAATGGAATATCATCCATTTCATGGGTATCTGCTGATCAATAATCACATGGTCAGCGGTTAGTGCATGAGGGAGGGAGGAGAAGGGTAACTAACAAGCGCCCGTCCTGCTGAGTTTATCCAGCACTCTGTGTTTTGCTCAAGATTCCTGCATTTGCAGTTTCCTGTGGCTCGATAATTTTGGAGGAACTGTGTTCTGGAGATCTCAATTTGTCAGTCTGGGAGGGAAAATGCTTTAAAGACTGGTTTGAGAATGTCAAAGGTGTAGCACTCTGTTGGAGGAGTACCACCCTAGGCAGCATTCAAGCATGCAGCTTCCCGAGCTCTGGGCCACCTGCCTCACCCATACGGCCAAATTCAGCCCAAAAAACTCGTCATCCAGCTTTATAGATAGTCATATGGCATGGAAACAGACTTTTTGACCCAACCTGTCCATGTCGAACAGGATGCCCATCTAAGCTAAACCTATTTGCCTGCATTTGGTCCATATCCCACTAAACCCTTCCTACCCATGTATCTGTCCAAGTGTTTATTAAATGTTATTATAGTACCTGCCTCAATTACCCCCTCTGGCAGCTCCTTCCATTTAACCATATGACTAATGACCTCAGCTCCCTTGTAAACCTTTCCCCTCTCACCTTAAAACTATACGATCTGATTTTTGGTTGCCCTTCCGTGGGAAAAATACTGTGCATTTACACGATCTATTCCTCTCATGATCGTATACATTTCTATAAGAACCTGAGGCAGATGTGATCGCTGCCTCCCCTGGTGCTTTTTCATTGTAGTTTTACGATGAGACCAGCGAGCACAAATTTAATATATTTATATGCGAAACAAGTTACCTGGACTATGGAAGGCGAGGACATGTAATGAAGGATCGGCCTGCGCTCCAGTCCAAGCCTGCTGGACCTCTCCCTGTAACTCTGGCCTTCGAGTTCTGGCAACTTGACCATTAATGAAACATCGCTGTACCCTTTCCAGCTAAGCACCATCCTTCCTGTAGCAGAATGACCAAACCTGACCACAATACTCTGAATAACGCCTCACCAATGTCTTGTACAACTGTAGCATAACATCCTAACCTCTATACTCAATACCCTGCCCTGACTGACAAAGGCCAATGTTCTTCTTCTTGGTTTCTTGGTCCTCCAAAATATTCCAAATGGAATTTAAACTGGAGGTGGTGGAGAGAGGGCTTAAGCCAGAAAGGGTTATTGGGAAGAAAGAGCTACTTTAAATTTAGTTGCATCTGGTTGGGTAACTATAGTAGGGTGGAGATTATTCCATGCTTTAATTGTGCGGGGGAAGAACAAAATCATTTAATCCTTCTCATTAACACGCTCTTTTCGCAAGTTTCCGATATAAATATATACTCAAATGATCTAACTACCTGGATATTTTTCGTGTTAATAAACTCCGCGTTCCCACACGAAGCTCACAACTCCTTCCCGCCCGATTCGCCAGTGCAATATGCGCCTGCGCGGCACCTTGGGTAGTGTAGTTCCATTATGGTCCACTCTGACTGTAACGATGGCCAGCGAACTACATCTCCCGGCAGGCACAGCGCATGTTGCTCCGTCGCTTAGTGACCGGGTGAACCTGTACTCCAGGCAGGCACACAGCTAACGACGTCACGTCGAACTACAACTCCCGGCAGGCACAGCGCAGGGTTGCCCCTATTGCAAACGACGTCAGGGTGAACTACAACACCCGGCAGGCACAGCGCACGGTGCCCCTATTGCAAACGATGTCACGCCGAACTACAACTCCCGGCAGGCACAGCGCAGGGTGCCCCTATTGCAAACGACGTCAGGGTGAACTACAACTCCCGGCAGGCACAGCACAGGGTGCCCCTATTGCAAACGACGTCACGACGAACTACAACTCCCGGCAGGCACAGCGCAGGGTGCCCCTATTGCAAACGACGTCAGGGTGAACTACAACTCCCGGCAGGCAGAGCAGCCGCCATTTTCCTCTAGCACCGAACGAACGAACAGGAAACCCTGCGTCCAGCGCGGCTCCGGGTTCGTTCACGACAGTGTGGGCATTTGTTTACGGCTGTTTGGGCGTTTGTTTGCGGCTGTGTGGGCAGAGCCGTCAGCTTGCGCTTGTTGTCCGCCGGCGGCGGTGGTGGCGAGCAAAGAGCAAAGAGGTGGCGAGGTGAGAAGGCGGAAGCCCGGAGAGTTGGCGCTGAGGTAGACGTGATCTCCCCTCACACTCCGGCCTGAGCTCTCGGAATATTCCCATTCTCATCGAGATGTGTTCCCCTCTCGGCGGCCCCGCCTAGGTTGGGGTGGGGATCGGAGGTTTCGGACGTGTAGTTCTCCCCTCGGATATGAGGCTGTGAGAGCCGGGCTGCGGCCGATGAACAGGCGCAAGAGAGCTCCGGAGCCCAAGGGCCAAGGAGCGGCCAAGGCCAGACAGGTGAGGCCGGGGCTGCGAATGGGGGATCTCTGGTCAAAGCCACGGGGGAGGGGTTCAGGTGAGGGGTGGGGGGTGTCCGGTGCTACCTCCGGGCAGATTGAAAGTTTCACAATCAAATGAGTTTCACATGTTAACTCATAAAACACAAGCAGTTACTTCATTATTGAGATCTGAGAATTACTAATTGAATTTGAATCTGAATTTCCCTGAAAAGGGGATTAATAACGTATCTATCTATCTATCTCATTTTGATAATAATAGCCACAGCTTAAGGCTACATTAAAAAAAAAACAACATCTAAAATATTGCAGTATTGGATAATTGAAATCCACCCTCTTAGTGTTATGACAACACTGCCACAGAGTGGTAGGACAAGTGTTTATTTAAGAGTTAATTAACCTCGGAAGCCTGATCTGCCCTACATGTATAAACTTTACATTAGAATTAGTTTGAATACTTTTATATATCTGATAGGGGAAACAAATGTTTATCAATCATGGCTGATGTATCAGGAGGAGCTACAAGTGACTACAGATGTTGGAATCTTGCGCAAAACACAAAGTGCTGGAGAACTCAGCAGGTCAGGCAGTATCTATGGAGGGGGAGGGAAATGGACATGTGATTTTTCAGGGAGGGACCCTTTTTCAAACTTCCCCATAGCCAACAATGAACCATTCTACATTTTCTTGAACATTGTCTGCTTTGATCTGTCATTTTTGCACCTAATTCTTCCATATCTCTAGTTTCCCTCTCACCTGACTCTCAGTCTGACGAAGGGTCTTGACCTGAATTGTCACCCATTCCTTCTCTCCAGAGATTCTTCCTGTTCCGCTGAGTTACTCCAGCATTTTGTGTGTCTTTTCTTTTTTGGACTGATCTACATCGATGACTGACTCCAGCACCTATGAAGAACTCGTTGATTTAATTAACTTTATGACTAACTTCCACCTGCCATCAGTCTGAAGAAGGGTCGAGCCCTCGAATCATTGTCTGTCCAACCCTCCACATGATTGAATGGCGGAGTAGACCTGATGGGCCCAATGGCCTAATTCTGCTCCTATAACTTATGCACAACTGGCAAGAAGCATTTCACTACACCTAGGTGTATGTGACTAATAAATAACCTTTGAACCTTTGAACCTTTGTAACAGTTTGTAATACTAGGCCAGAAAAACGGAACAAATGTGAACATTCTACAAACTCAAAAGATGTGATCCATGACGTGGGAAGAATTAGGCAACTTGTTAACAGTGTAGCTTTAGACAACTGATCAATATGCTATGCCAAGTAATTTCTGGAACCATGAGAAGAAGATTGTGTGCTTTAGTAGTGTCAATTTGACCAGGAGATTTATTTTGATGCAGACATTATTAGATAAAATTCGACTAGAAAAATGTTTGTTTTAAGATGTCACTTTTCCTATGGTTAATACCAAAACTATTTAGCACCGATCATTTCCTGCATGTTCCAGCTGAGGTCAGTTTATTTCCAGTGTTTATACAAGGGCATGAATATAACAATAATGCTGTTGTGTGAACATTTCTAGTCATACCCAATTGAATTATGTTGGCAGTAGAAATGGATTGTAATAAGAAACATTGTGTACAACTAGTTAGCGTTTATTTAAGCAGTATAGCTCCACGAGTGAAAATGTTGAAAGGCCTTTCACTCACAAAAATAAAAAAAAACATTAACCAGCACAGCTGAACGCTGAACCTAGCCATGCAATGCTGACAGTGACTGAGTGGCAAAGAGCGTGATGTATTGCACCAGTGGAAAGCAATTGAAAATGACTGCACATGGATGTGAAGTAATTGTGGCATTGATTTATGTTTAGTTTAGAGATACAGCGTGGAAACAAGCCCTTTGGCCCACCGAGTCCACGCCAACCAGCAATCCCCGCACACTCACACTATCTGACACACACTATGGACAATTTACATTCAAGATTCAAGAGAGTTTATTGTCATGTGTCCCTGATAGGACAATGAAATTCTAGCTTTGCTTCAGTACAACAGAACATAGTAGGCATGACTACAGAACAGATCAGTGTGTCCATATACCATTATATAAATATATACACGCATGAATAAATATACTGATAAAGTGCAAATAACAGATAATGGGCTATTAATGTTCAGAGTTTTGTCCGAGCCAAGTTTAATAACCTGATGGCTGTGGGGAAGTAGTTATTCATGAACCTGGTCGTTGCAGTCTTCAGGCTCCTGTACCTTCTACCTGAAAGTAACGGGGAGATGAGTGTGGCCAGGATGGTGTGGGTCCTTGATGATGCTGCCAGCCTTTTTGAGGCAGCGACTGTGATAGACCAATCCAATTAACCTACAATCCTTTATGTCTTTGGTGTGTGGGAGGAAGTCTAAGATCTTGGAGAAAACCCACGCAGGTCACGGGGAGAACGTACAAACTCCGTAGAGACTGCACCAATAGTCAGGATTGAAGCCGGTTCTTCGGCGCTGTAAGGCAGCAACTCTACCACTGATGATCAGTGAACAGGTCAAGTCATCAGTGATGACTGGTGAACAGTGATCTCTATTAGTGAAGGTAGTGTTACTTCACCCACGTATCGGGTATCCTGGAAACAGAATAAGAAGCCGCTTTTATAAAATTAATAATCTAAGTAGTTAATTGTAGAGATAGTGTTTAAGAAGGAACTGCAGTTACTGGAAAATCTAAGATAGACAAAAGTGCTGGAGAAACTCAGCGGGTGCAGCAGCATCTATGGAGCGAAGGAAATAGGCAACGTTTCGGGCCGAAACCCTTCTTCAGACTGAATTGTAGAGATAGTGTGGAATCCGGCCCTTTGGCCCACCGAGTTTACGCCGACCAGTGATCATCTAGACTATCCTCCACACTAGGAACAATTTACAAATTTTTTTTGAAACCAATTAACCTACAAACCTGTACATATTTGGAGTGTGGAAGGAAACTGGGGCACCTGGAGAAAACCCACACAGTCACAGGGACTATGTCGCTCTTCCAGGGAGATGCTAACTGCATTTCGTTGTCTCTGTACTGTACACTGACAATGACAATTAAAGTTGAATCTGAATCTGAGGGAGAGCTTGCAAGCTCCATGCAAACAACACTTGTAGTCGAGATCAAACCTGGTTCTCTGGCGCTGTAAGGCAGCAACTCTATCACTGTGCTGCCTCATGTATATTTGTAACTATGTACATTTAATCTGGTTCATAACTGCACTATATTTTGAACAATGATAGTTATTACTGTTGGAGTTGTCTGATGCAGTTTTTATTTTGTGAGTGAAAGGGTTTTCCACATTTGTCATCAAGTAAAGATAATGCCTAATGCTACGTGTTAATGACAATGTAGAAGCAAGGAATTGCAGATGCTGGTTTATACCAGAGATAGACACAAAGTGCTGGAGTAGCTCAGCGGGTCAGGCAGCATCTCTGGGGAACAAGAACAGGTGACTGCTGAGTTAGTCCAGCATTTTGTGTCTTTTTTTGTGTTTATGGGTTTGTCTCCAGTGAGATCCTGAACAATGCAAACTGAGACAGAAAGTAAGCCCAGTTATAAGAGTGATTTTCATGCAGTTTCATTTGGAAATGCTGTACCTCTGTGTTTACAGAACATCACGTTTATAATAAGTGTGTTTTCACAGCTTGGTATACTGGTCGACTACGGGCCAGACGGTATGATGGATGTGAATGAAAATGAAGCTGACTTGGAAGCAGAACTGGCAATGATTACTGGACAGAAGCCAGCTGGTAGAGGAAACACAAAAGGAAAAGGTATGATACGCGATTTACCACTTTTCCCGCCCTCATAAATATAATTAGCATAAAGGCAGAGCAAGTTTCTTACTTTCTTGCCCTATTGGATGTTATCTCGGCCAGTTGTTTAAAACAACTCTAAGCTGTGTATATGTAAGGGGTTGGGCAGCCTAGATGCAGGAAGATTATTCCCGATGTTGGGGAAGTCCAGAACAAGGGGTCACAGTTTAAGGATAAGAGGGAAGTTTTTTAGGACCGAGATGAGTAAAACATTTTTTACACAGAGAGTGGTGAATCTGTGGAATTCTCTGCCACAGAAGGTAGTTGTGGCCAGTTCATTGGCTGGATTTAGGAGGGAGTTAGATGTGGCCCTTGTGGTTAAAGGGATCAGGGGGTATGGAGAGAAGGCAGGTATGGGATATTGATTTGGATGATCAGCCATGATCATATTGAATGGCGGTGCAGGCTCGAAGGGCTGAATGGCCTACTCCTGCACCTATTTTCTATGTTTCTATTACTGCAAACTCCCATTACTTTCATTTGAATGACTTTCCATCCTATTCAACAGGCCTTGACCTAATTAGAAAAGCGTATAATTATTACACTAAGACCCACAATAGAAATATTAATACACAGATCCATGCTGAGACCCCAGCGTGATTCAGCTGCACTGCCAGTAATTCTATTTGTCAGAAGCTGTCTGGTGCCTAGAAAAGATCCTATGGATTTAATACAAAGAGGAGTACTGTAGTTCGTACTGGTACAAAACAATGTTTATCCCCCAGTTAACATAGCCAATATTAAAAAATTCAGAAATAAAACATCAGATTTGTTTTTGGAAGTAACCTGTGAACAAATTATTTGACTCATAAGCTGACCAGATTTTAAAAATATATCAGTAATTTAGAGATTTTTACATAAGACACGAAAGGTGGCTTCAAAATCTTTCTTTATCCGCAGAAGAAGATTAAACGGATCTTCTGTTTAATATGAAATCCATTACGCAAACATAGCTTCTGGCCTTCATTGCAAGGAATAGCATTACGTCATTTTTAAGGTAGACAAAAATGCTGGAGAAACTCAGCAGGTGAGGCAGCATCTATGGAGTGATGGAATGGGTGGCGTTTCGGGTCGAGACCCTTCTTCAGACATTTTAAAGGTTATTTTTCTTTTGCATCTTTTCTGATTGAGGGCTGAGGTGATTAAGGGCAAGGAGTAAACAATTCCTCCTACTTGTGTCAGGTATCTGGCACTTTTGGATCAGGCTTGCAATGGACCGGGTATGGAGAGAAGGAATGGGTGATGTTTTGGGTCGACCCTTCTCCAGACTAAGGTTTCAGACAGAGTTAACATGGATTTAGGCAATCATGTTTGACAAATATGTTGGAATGTTCTGAATTTGTACCTGGCAGAATAGGTAAAGGGGAGGATCGATGGTTGTAGTTAGCTTGTACTTTCAGAAGCTTGTTGATGAGATGGCACACACGGTTATTGAACAGATTTAGAGTGAAATCAGCATCTCTAGAGCAAGATACTATCGTACTTCGAATGGGTTGATGAAAAGTCAGCATATATAGGTCACCTTTGGGTTAGGAGGCTGGGATTAGTGGGGTACCATGAGAAGATGCTGGGGCCCCAACTGTTCACAATCTGTCAGTGATTTGGATGAGGGAATCGTGTAAACATTGTCATTGCTTTGCATATCTTTCATTCATTTATTCTATATCTCTATAATCACCATCTATATCTCTCAGTTCCATATTTATATATAGCTCCGTAGGTGCTGCCTCACCTGCTGAGTTTCTCCAGCATTTTTGTCTACCTTCGATTTTTCCAGCGTCTGCAGTTCTTAAACATGTATATCTCTCATTTCCCTTTTCCCTTTTCCCTAACTGTCAGTCTGAAGAAGAGTTTCGACCTGAAATGTCACCGATTCCTTTTTTCCAGAGATGCTGCCTGACCCACTGAGTTATTTCAGCTTTTTGTCTATCTTCCTTGTAAAAAATATAAGCAGGTTTGTAGATGATAAAAAGTTGGGTAGCAGTGTGCATTATGAAGAGAGTGCAGAAACCTCTGGGTTATAGATAGGTTAAGTGCGAGAAAGCAAGGACATGTCAAATGGAATATAATGAAGCAAAACATGAAGCTGTCCTTTTTGTTAGAAACAATGCAGTAATCTGTTAAGTAGTGAGAGACTGAAATGTGTTAGTGTTAATGAGACTTTGGTGTCTTTGTATGTGTATTACTGTAAATTAATATGCACTTATGACAATGAATTAGAAAGCACAGCACATGTTATTATTTGGTGTAAGAGCATTTGAGAAAAAATAATAGATTCATCTTACAACAACATACTAAATCATACTGAGTGTGCCTCGAATATTGTGTACAGCTCTGGTCTTACTATCCAAAAACGAATAGAGAGTGTGCAATGAACAATTGTCAAATTAATTGCTGGGTCAGAGGGTTTCTCTCATGTGGCGAGACTAGATGAGCTGGATCTGTGCTTAATTAGAATTTAGCAAACTAAGAAGTGATCATATGGACCATAACGTTTTTGATACAGTAGGTGCAAAGTTAACATTTGCCCTGATGCGATTTCTTTAGACAAGTGGTCACATTGTAAAAATAAGTACTCATCCATTCAGGGCTGTGGAGAGTTGTATTTCCCCAGAGAGCAGTGAGCCTTTGTAGTTTTCCACCTAGAATCGTGAACATCTGTTCAATGAGAATACACAGTGGAAAATAATTGACTGATTTTATTTTTTGATATTTGGGAATATGTGGTTAGTGCCTGAAAGTGACAGAGTTAAAAGATCAGCCGTGTTATAATTAAGTGCTGAAGTAGGGGCAGGGGGCTGAATGGCCATCCTCTGCTTCTGTTTAAGATAGACACAAAATGCTGGAGTGACTCAGTGGGTCAGACAGCATCTCTGGAGAAAATGGATAGGTGATGTTTCAGGTTGGGACCCTTCTTCAAACAGACTCTGCTTCTTTTCTGAAGAGACCCAGTCTGAAGAAGGGTCTCGATCCGGAACATTACCACTTCCATCTATCCAGAGATGCTGCCTGTCCCGCTGAGTTACTCCAGCATTTTGTGTCTATCATTTGCCTCTCTCCCTCTGTTTCTGTTTCTTGTGCTTGTGACGTGCCGGCGATATTAATTTGAAATCTGCACGCTGCACAAAATGTTTGTTCACTGAATGAAGCAGCAACGTAAAACAGGTTACTTTTTACTGCAAATTAACATGCAGGTGCAACACATCATTAGAGAAAACAGAGTATGTGAACATCTGTAAGAGCAATTAAGTACAAGAGTATAAATTTACAGCAACATTCTTGCTGAATGTGTCTGGAATATTGTGTGCCGGTCTGGCCTTATTATCTTTTGAAAGACATATTTAGGAAAGAAAGGTGCAGAGTGAACAATTGTTAGATTGATTCCTGGATTAGAGGGTCTATTGTGTGAGGAGAGACTAGATAGACTGGGCCTGTGTTTATTTAGATAGTCTCTTGCTTTTGTAGCTCCACTCCCAATGGAAGCGATTGAGAGAATGGCTGCTCTGTGCATGAAGGATCTCGATGAAGAAGACAGTGACGATGATGTGGACGATGATGACGCAGACTTGATGGTAAAGATATTTTCTCATTATATATTTGATTTGTTTTGCCTGAGCTGAAGCCCAGTTCTGGTTTTTATTGTTTTCTGTGGCCCTACACCATTAAAAAAAAAAGAAAAAGGGCAGTACATTGGCGCAACAATAGAGTTGCTGCTTAATAACGCCAGAGACCCGGGTTCGATTCTGGCTACAGGTGCTGTCTGTACGGAGTTTCCACGTTCTCCTCGTGACCGTGTAGGTTTTCTCCGGGTTCTTCAGTTTCCACTCGCATTCCAAAGATGTACGGGTTTGTAGATTAATTGGCTTTGATAAAAATTGTAATTTATCCCTCATATGTACAACAGTGCTAGTGTGAGGGGTGATTGATGGTCGACGCGGACTTGGTGGGCTGAAGGACCTATTTTCGCACTGTATCTGTAAAGTAAAGTCTAAATTAAAATAAAGGACAGATCTATGATTGAAACTTCAGGTCTCAGCAGAATAGCGGCAATGTTACCTGCAATAATACTTGGATCGTTAAATATTCAACCTGGGAATCTTTTTTTCCTTTTGAAACCAAATAGGCTATTGAGCTAGTTATACTTGATTTCCGACAGGATTGTTATTGATTCGGCGCGCACATTGTGGGCTGAAGGACCTGTTCCTGTGCTATAATGTTCTGTTCTAAAACCTGCACATCACAGCAAAGGCATTCTTGCATTTTGTGTTTAAATAAGGCACATCTTATATCTGATTCATGTGTACGTGCAGAAAAAGCCTGCGGTCGTGCTGGTGTGACTACCATTGTCTTGCTCAACATTCTCCGATCGAAATTTAAGAGCCTTTTATATCCCTGTTAGTTGGGCTAATAACAGAAATACCTCGGTGATTTAGAAAACTAGGTGTCTGATTAATAATTTATCAGTTTGAATATAAGTGTTTGTTTGACTACAGGTGTTAAAATATTCATGTACAATGCTGCCAACCCTCCTTGTACTATGTAGAAAGGTGCTGCAGATGCTGGTTTATATCAGTATAAAAAATACCAATTCCGGCATTTTGTATCTACCTTTTACTATAACTGTTTGACGCATGTTATATATCTTTGTATTGAAGAATATTGGGTTTTTTCGCAGCACAAATGTTTAGGGAGAATGGATTTAAATAATCCCAATTAGCGCTACATTCTGAAGTGGCATTTGAGTACAATAGGGAGGCATGACAGCTGCTACCTGCTGCGTAGACATGTCAAATCCATCGTTGAATCTTTGCTACTCCTCACTCTGCCTTTGTTACACCATGCTGTTAGTATGCATCCTGTCTATCATTATGCTTTTCACAGCCTTTCTTTTAATGTGTGGGAAGGAACTGCAGTTGCTGGTTTAAACCGAAGATAGACACAAAACGCTGGAGTAACTTAATGGGACAGGCAGCATCTCTGGAGAGAAGGAATGGGAGACTTTTCAGGTTGAGATCCGTCTGAAGAAGGGTCTCGATCCGAAATATCACCCATTCCTTCTCCAGAAATGCTGCCTGTTCTGCTGAGTTACTCTAGGATTTTGCATCTAGCTACAAGTATATCTTTTCTGAAATAGGAAGACCAGATACATGAGAGAGTACAAAATACAGCTGATAGTACTCCAGATTTTTGGGTCTATCTTCCATTTCTTTTAATGTTCTCTTTCTTGGATTTTGTTTAAATAGCTGAGATTTGCTGTCCTGGGCATTACTGCTGCAGAGACAGCCAAGAGCTGGCAGTTTCATGAGCTCCAGTCACGCGTTTGAATTTAGATAATTCTGCGTAATTGAAGACTATTTTAAGTTACTACTTTTCCAGGCAGAATTGAATGAAGTCCTTGAAGATGATGAACCAAGTATGAATGTCACTCAACCTGCAGAAACAAAACCTACGCCTGACAGAACTTCACAGGTAGATTAAATTTAATTTACATTCATGTTTTAAAATGAAATAAATATATTAAGTTTGCATTTCTTGCAGTTGCCATTTTAAGTTACATTTGGAATGCAGACTTTTAATTTCCTTTAAAGCGTGGTTCATTTAGCAATGAAGGCACGATAAACTAGATGCTGTAATCTTAAAACATAAAGTGTTGGAGGAACTCAGCCAGTCAGGCAGCACCTGCGGAGGGACATGAACAGATCAATTGGTCTGAAGAAGGATCTCATCCCAAAATGTCATCTGTTCCTTTCCTTCCGCCGATGCTGCCCGACCATTGCATTCCTCCAACACTTTGTGTTTTGATTTGGCAATGAGTGTTGCCAGCCCCAAGTTTAATCTCTGCATTATTACTGCCATGAAAGTCAGCAGGGACAGAGTGAGCCTGTTTCTATGCTGTCTCAGTTCAGTTTAGATAAATGTCACTTAGTTCAATGAAACGCGTGCTATTCAGTCAGCGGAAGAGAATACATGATTACATTCGAGCAGATACATGATAATTGGAATGGCGCTTAGTGCAAGGTAAAGCCAAGGTCTGATCAGAGATGGTACGAGGGTCACCAATCAGGTGACTAGTAGTTCAGGACCGCTCACTAGATGTGATAGGATGGTTCAGTTGCTTGATAACAGCTGGGAAGAAACTGTCCGTGAATCTGGAGGTGTGCGTTTTCACACTTCTATACTTTTTGTCCGATTTCTCGTTTTGCCTTTTTCAATGCTCTCTGACTCTTAAGTTTTAAGGGAAGACTAATATACGATACGATAAACTTTATTCATCCCCGGAGGGAAATGGGTCTGCCAACAGTCACAACAAGGTACACGAAAACTTGAAATTAAAAGTGAAAGTAAAAAGGACAAGTGATTGTTGGCTGGCTGCCATGTGCACAGCGCCTAAACCGGAACGAAGGAACAAACACAAACTTATTCCCTAGGCAGAGGATTCTAACACTACCATGTTCCCCGTACCCCACCCCGGGTCCCCTTTGTTCTCCCACCGTCCCTCATGGCGACCCCCCCCCATGCGGGGCCCTCCATTATTTTTCACAGCGGTCCCCCCCCCCCCATTGTCTTCCCCTCCTCCCCCACGCTCCACCGCCACGAGGTTCCCGCTGCCGCCTCTGATGCTCAGTTGCCCCCACCGCTGAGGATCTCATTGCCGTCGAGGCTCAAGCTTCCGCCGAGGCTCCCGCTGCCATAGCAGAGGGTCCCACCACCACTGCTGCCGCTGAGGCTCCTTCGGCCCAGACTGGCCTCGCAGCCTGGCTTCCCCACAGTTCCCTGGGAGGCCTGTGGGCTTCTCTAGTTTAGGATCTCTCATTTAATGGCTTGTCTTTGAGTAGCTCTTATTTGGGGAACCAGCAGAACTTGAGGAGTTAGGAGCAGAAGAAGTAGCTTAAACAGAAACGCTAAAATACATTAATTTTGCATTGCTGATTCATGGGAAGCAGAATGCACAATTAAGAAGAAATTGGATGAATAATTGAATATAAAAAGGGAAATTAATTATGTGGGGATAAAGAAGACAAATGTCTTTAAAGCCACTTGGTCATGTTGAGGAGAAATCTTTGTGCTGTATGTGGTCGTAGAATTTAATCTAAGGTGTCTACCTAGATTAATATTGAGTAGTCAGATTTGTTCTTCTGGGTCTAACATCTATCTTCAGACCTAAAAATGTTAACTGAGCCTTTTTTTCCTGACCTTGGGAGTGTTTCCAGCAACTGGGATCTTTGCCTTATCAGCATTCTGGACTGGACTCCCATAACGCACCAGAGTTTAATTCTTAATAGAACTTGGTCTACAGAATGTTATATTAAATCAATATGTACATGAAAAAGCTCTTGCAGAGTCCTGTGGGTGGATGGGGTAGTGCGGGGGTATAATCTCAAAGTAACGATTGTCCATTCAAAACAGAAAAGAATAATTAAATCTGAGGATTGGACATCTTTGGAAATGTTCTGCCTCACCAGAGGTGTAGTTACTGCTCAAGCGGCCAAATCAGTTACTGTCCCGTTTCTTGTGTTCTTTTATCAATCTGTTGTCCTAGCAACGCTCTAGCAATCAGAAGTATTTTCTTGGTTTAGTACTTGTGCGTAGTAAGGTGGTGCAGTGGTAGAGTTGCTGCCTTGCAGCGCCAGGGACCCGGGTTCGATTCTGATTATGGACACTTGTCTGGACAGAGCTTGTAAGTTCCCTCTGTGACCGTGTGGGTTTCCCCCGGGTGTTCCGGTTTCCACCTGCACTCCAAAGACATCCACCTTTGTATGTTGGTAGACACAAAATGCTGGAGTGACTCAGCGGGTGAGGCAGCATCTCAAGAGAGAAGGAATGGGTGATGTCTAGTGTCTCGACCCGAAACGCCACCCATTCCTTCTCTCCAGAGATGCTGCCTCATCAGCTGAGTTACTCCAGCATTTTGAGTCTCCCTTCGATTTTACCAGCATCTGCTGTTCTTTCTTACACACGTTTTTAAGTTAAATAACTTTGGTGAAAAATATAAATTGTCCCCAAATGTGTAGGATAGGGCTAGTGTATGGTGATTGCTGGTCGGCTTGGACTTAGTGGGTCAAAGGGTCTGTTTCTGCACTGCATCTCTAAACTAAACTAAAAAGAGTGCATAATCAAAGCCCTGTCCCATGGTACGAGTTCATTCCAAGACCTCTCCCGAGTTTGCCCTGATTCGAACTCGGAGGTTTACGGTAATGGCCACTCGTCGGTACTCGGGGCTCTCGTGGACATTTTTCAACATGTCGAAAAATCTTCACGAGTCTTCCCGTGCTTACCTGCCGTTAGCGAGTCTTCCCGAGTACCTGCCGTTGGCGTTACGAGCTGCTAAGAGACGTCCCCGAGCTCCGACGTACCCACTACGTTCATTCCCCGTGCTTACCCCGAGTTTGATTTTTTTTTAGACTCTGGAGAGCTCTTGGAATGAACTCGTACCGTGGGACAGGGCTTTCACAGCGTGATTTGTTGTAGATAGCGTTGCACTCTTAAGATCATGAACTAATTGAGTGTGCCTATGTTTAATTACAGCTCAGTACATCATCTGTAGGCAGCCTGGAAGGCGCCCTGGTGGAGAGGATTGACATGTACAAATGTGCGATAGACAATGCGAAACAATCTGGCGAGAGCTCCAAACTGCGAAGATACGAACGTGGCCTTAAGGTTAAAAATATCCGCTAGTTATGTAGATATGGTGATCAAAAAAGCTTTTGGCACGTTGGCCTTCATTAGTCAGAGTATTGAGTATAGAAATTGGGAAGTCATGTTGCAGTGAAACAAGACATTGGTGATGCCACATAGAGTATTGCGTTCAGTTTTGTTCACCATGGTAAGATGTCATGCTGGAAAGGGTGTGGAGAAGATTTGATGATGATGATGATTCTTTATTGCCACTAAGGTACAGTGTAATGTTTTGTTTTGCATACCATGGACAAAGTATGCAAAGTCGCCACATTTAGGGTGTCTGAAGAAGGGTCTCGACCCGAAACGTCACCCATCCCTTCTCTCCAGAGGTGCTGCCAGGACTCTGGGGCCTGAGCTGTAGGGAGAGTTTGAGCAGAGGTTGACTCTATTCCTTGGAGCGCAGTGGAGGATAATGAGGTGTGATCTGATAGAGGTGTACAAAATCATGAGAGAAATAGATCGGGTAAATGCACAGTCTTTTGACCAGAGTAGGGTTATCGAGAACCGGAAGGAATAGGTTTATGCTGTGGGAGGGAAGATTTAATAGGGAGGTGGAGAAGAGGGGTAACCTTTTTACACAAAGAGTGGTGGGTGTATGGAACGAGCTGCCGAAGGCGGTAGTTCAGGCAGGTACTATTGCGACATTTAAGAAACATTTTGACAGGTACATGGATAGGATAGGTTTAGAGGGATATGGGCCAAAAGCAGGTAGGTGGGAGCAGTGTAGATTGGACATGGTGGTCAGCATGGGCAAGTTGGGCCGAAGGGCCTGTTTTGCTGCTGTGTGACTGACTTTGGTGCTCCTGTACGATTAGAATTGTTGGATCTTGTCTGTTTCCGTGGGGCAATGCCAACTGAACGTTGAGTTTCGGATCTTGTTGCTGGTGTGAGTTTCAGGCCTAGGTTGTCTTATGTCCTTATGTTGGGCTGGAGCTGTTACTTTCTGACCACTGGAAGCCCTTTGAGCTCTTTTAATGGTCAAGGACACCTGGATTGTGGAGTACAGTCAAATGAGAAAAATATATATTTTTTAGTCCTATTAATGATTTATTCTTTTTTTTCTTTAAGACTCTACAATCGATGTTTACATCTGTGAAGAAAGGGAAGCAGATTGATGAAGAAGACATCCCACCCGCCGTGGCTTCCGGGAGAAATAATAACACAGCCACGCCACCCGCCTCGGAGACAGCAACACCCTCAACAGGGGATCGGTCTTTGTTGATCGACCTTTCTGTGCCCACAGAGCACCCTGTGCTACCGCCGAAGCCTGCAGCACCTCCTCTGCTACCCAAGCCAAAGATGTCCGTACCCCATGTTATTGCTCCATCGGCCGCAGAGCAAAGCCCACGGGCACTGCCGGTACCCGCAAAAATAGAAACAACCATCGCTGTGTCTAATAACAGAGCAGGTAGGATTGGAATTCTCCAACCTGTCCAATGCTTTCTATTGTCGTAGTCATACAGCTACGAAACAGGCCCTTCGGCCCAGCTTGCAACATGTCCCAGCTGCACCCACCACCCTTTGTGTGAAGAAATGACCCCTCAAATTCCTATTAAATCTTTTCCCCTCCACCTTAAACCTAGTTATTGATTTTTCTACTCTGGGCATGAGACTGTGCATCTACCCGATCTATTCCACGTGTAATGTTAATGTAACTGCAGATGCTGGAAAAATCGAAGTTAGACAATAATGCTGGAGAAACTCAGCGGGTGAGGCAGCAGCTATGGAGCAAAGGAACAGGTGACATTTCGGGTCGAGACCCTTCTTCAGACTGATGTAGGAAGGAACAGCAGATGCTGGTTTAAACCGTAGAGGAGGTACTGTGCGAAGAAGGGCCTTGACCTGAAAGTTCTCTCAATGTTGATGCAATAAGTGATAGGAGCAGAATTTGGCCATTTGGCCCATCGCGTCGACTCCGCCATTCAACCCAGGCTGATCTATCTTTCCCTTTCACTCCCATTCTCCTGCCTTCTCCCCATAACCCCTCACATACATACTAATCTTGAAGCATCATCTTTGGGCTTTATTGTTACCTTAATTGGAAGCCTGACATGTGGCGAAGCTGTTATTCTTTGCTCTCTGAATGTTAGGAGACTATTTGGGGGGGGGGGGGGACGATTTGATGCTGTTTCTAGTCATCTAATTTATTTTTTCAGTTTGCCAACCAAGCTCAGTTAGGTCCAAATTATTTTAAATCTATGTGTTAGCAAATTTGGGCTGAAATTCACTGACCATCAACAGAACGTACAACTGTTAGTAAGTAGTCATGTTGTCTGTCTTTGTTTTAGTGGATGGAATTGAAGTTGTGGAGATTGAGCAAATCTTTAGGTGTTTTAGGAGCAGCACATCTATAAATTCATAAGTTCATTTATTGTCACATACACCTATAGAACACACATTCTATAGAAGCTGTTTAAATTTGAAATTTTCTGCAGACTAGTCCCGTGGTATTTGTTGTTATGGCCATCAAGATACCATCATATCAATTCGGAATTAAAAAAAAAACAGGTTTGCGTTTCCAAGAGAAGATTTTCTTGTGAATAGATGTCAATGTAAATGTTTTGATTGAATAATATAAATCATGCTCCTCCTGAAGCCACAATTCTCATGCACTTACAGCATTGGCGCAGTCTGCCTTTCAGGTTGGTGTTATTGCCACAGGGTACTGCTCTTGGAATGAAAGAGGTATTAATGTTTCTAAGGAACAACAGACATGACATCTCTGTGGTATTGAAATCTCTAAGCTTCGTTCTTTCAATGTTGTTCAGTATCAGTGAATTCCAGCATGAAGGAGAGTGCAATGAGCAGGCAACGAGAATACAAGCTGGCCGCACTGCACGCCAAGCGCAGCGGGGACACGGAGCTTGCAACAAAATACTACCAAATAAGCAAGGTGAGGTTAATGATAAATCCCATTAACTTCCATGTTTCAAAGCACAGGATGTGAGCACATTATATATTTCCCAATCTACTAAAACATTATCACATTCCTCTTGTCTATGTTGATGTTCAGCTTTGCATTAAGTTGCAAGTCATGTTAAAATAATATAGTACACTTCAATAGCGAAGAAACTTGAGTCCGACAGCCTAGGCCCAGGTTCCCTCTCTGCAGAAGAATGACGTAAGATTTTAGAGATACAGCGCTGAAACAGGCCCTTTGCCCATCGAGTCCGCACAGACCAGCGATCAACTCTTGCACCATCTGACACTGGGAATCATTTACAATTTCTTACATGTCTTTGGAGTGTGGGAGGAAACCAGAGCACCCGGAGAAAACCCACACTGTCATTGGGAAAACATACAAACTCTGTACAGACAGCACCTGTAGTCGGGGTCGAAACCTACGCTGTAAGGCAGCAACCCTACTGTGCTGCCAAAAGTCAATTCTTGTTTTAACACCGTTTCTGCTTATTGTTAGTATAGATCTGACCCAAAATGCATTTGGCCAGTTTCTGTTGCTTCCATAACTTGACCCAAGCACAGAATCATTGCTGCATATCTGGTGAAAGGAATGGGGAAATAATAGGATGATTTTATCAACATCTGAGAATTCTGGCACTGTGTACCTGAAATATAAACTCCATTCCCTCTCCCCCACCCATCCAGTCCCCATTAAACTCTCTCATCCTAATCAATGAAATTATCAGAAGCTGTACTTGCAATCAAAGATTGTTAGTTTTTGTGAAATTGGGGTGTTGAGATTTTTGTGAAATTAGGGTGTTGAGGTGACTGAAGCTGGATGCAGATCAGTCATAATGTCATCGAATGCAAAACAGACCTGAGAAAAATGAATTTCCTCCCCTTTTTGCAATTTTGCACAGCATTTGGGGAGAGACATAATGCTGTGATTACTCCAGCAAGCCCCGTGACTTCCACGTGTATTGGAAGCTTTGGAGAAAATGTACATCTACTGGCATCCTTAACAGCATCTTGTTTTTTCTCATCAAACCAGAAATTTGATCCTTTTCTTGCGACACTGGATGGAGGAGGGACAGTGGATTTCAATCAGCTGCCACCCCATTTTGGTATGCATTTGTATATTAGTATCTCTCTATGCTTTGGTGTAATTCCGTGCTTCCATACATGTAGTTCATTTCTTACAAAGTGTCACCAGAGACAATTCTTACCTGTTTAAACTAGAGCCCTATCCGAATGTTGTGATTTTTAGGAAGTGGTTTCGCAATGTAGAATTAGTTTAGATGCTATCATTCTAGAGGCAAGAGTGTTTTATTGTCATATGTCCCAGATAGAACAATGACATTCTTACATGCAGCAGCACAACAGAATATGTAAACATAGTACACTAAACAATATAATGTATGCGAGTGTACTCTTTAGTTTGTTAGTGGGTGTAAATGTACCAATATTCAAGAGAGTTTATTGTCATGTGTCCCTGATAGGACAATGAAATTCTTGCTTTGCTTCAGCACACAGAACATAGTAGGCATGAATTGTGAATGGATTGTGAGCGTATGTATGTGAGAGTGAGGGAATGTAAATGTGTGAATCTGTGATACACTTCAATAACCTGTGTGTGTGTGTGTGTGTGTGTGCGTATATACACATGCACATATACACACATTATTGAAGTGTATGTTATACGCAGACACACATATACACGCTCACACATATATACATGTACGCACACACACACTATTGAAGTGTATGTTAGACGCAGACACACATATACACGCTCACACATATATACATGTACGCTCACACACATTATTGAAGTGTATGTTATCTTTGTAGAATGTGTTGGAGTAACTCAGTGGTTCAGGCAGCATCTCTCTAGAAAATGGATCGGTGACGTTGCGGGTCTTCAGACTCTTATCTAATCTGCACCTTTATATTCCTAGATGCACCAAAGGACAAGGAATCGATCCCTCCTCCCTCTCGGTTGCCTGCTCTCTCGGCTCCGGCAGCGCCTCCAGCACAGTCAGTGACTGCATCAGGTGGGTCTTGAATGCATTAGGGGATTTCCCTCTGTTGGTACGAAGTAACCCTGCTGTTTTTCACCCACTTCTCTCCCATACTGCCCTTCTGCAGAGTTCACTTTTTTCTTGCTCCGGCAATCTGACTGGTCCAATTCCAGAATTGCTTTGCTGTAGGGATCGTTAAATGGGAACGGGGAAACTTTGAATGCCCAATCCTGGCCGCAGTCTCAGCTTTACTATTGATCTGCCTGAGATCTAACTCGAGCACCATCCACCCTAACTGCAAACCCTGGCAACCATTGGACCTGTTGTTATAAACTTGGCATTCTATCCCCCCCCCCCCCCCCCCCACCATATTTCACCGATTGTATCTGGTATCTGCGGTATGTTTGCAACACAGGTTGTTGGCACCATCTCACCGCTGGTAATCCCAATGCAATCCTGCACTTCTATTCTCCGCGGCCTGCATTGCCACAGAGCAGTGAAAGTACACAGAAAAGTGCTGGGGTAACTCAGCAGGTCAGGCAGTATCTCTGGAGAACATGGATGGGTGACTTTTGGGTCGGGACCCTTCTTGTACATATTTGGCAGGTGTTGCATGCATTCAGTATGGTGCTGTTGCACTGGTCGTGTCCTGACTAAATGGGGCTTGAAGTTCTACCTTGAATCAGGAGAGATTAAAAAGGGCCTGTCCCACTTACGCGATTTTTTTTGGCGACTGCCATCACACGTCATAGTCGCTGCAGGTCGGCAAAAATTTTCACCATGTTGAAAATCCAGTGGCAACCAGAAAAAGGTACAACTCTTTGGGCGACTACTCGCGACCATACAGGCGACATGTATGGTCGTACCTTTTTCTGATCGCTGCTGGATTTTCAACATTTTGACATTTTTCGGTGACCTGCTGCGACTACGACGGGTGCCGGCAAGTCGCCGAAAAAATTGCGTAAGTGGGACAGGCCCTTAACAGTCCTTCTGTTAATCAAAGCTGTTAATTTTCTTACCCACAGAACTTCCCCCTCCCCCGAAAAATATCATGGAGGCCCTTCAACAGAGAATGGACAAGTACAAATCAGCCGCTGCACAGGCAAAGAGTGCAGGCAATGACCGGAAAGCAAGAATGCATGAACGCATCGTTAAAGTAAGTAAGCAAGCTTCCAGAAGAAGGGTCTTGACCCGAAACATTTCCTTCGCTCCATAGATGCTGCCTCACCCGCTGGGTTTCTCCGGCATTTTTGTCTACCTTCGATTCTCCAGCATCTGCAGTTCCTTCTTAAACATAAGCTTCCAGAATAGCTCACTTTGGTCAACCCTTCAAAGTTAACTACTGTTCCTCTTTAATTGTAGCCTGTGGTGCAGAGAAGATTTTACCGAGACTCGAGGGAGAGATTGAGCAGGCTAGGACTTTACTCCTTGGAGCGCAGGAAACTGAGGGGTAATCATATGGAGATGTTTTACAATTATGATGGGGTGAATGCACAGAGTCTTTTACCCAGAGTAGGGGAACCAAGAACCAGACTTAGTGTTAATGTGAGAGGGAAAAGATTTAATTGGAACCTGAAGGGCAACTTTTTCCACACCAAGGAGGTAGTTATATGGAATGAGCTGCCAGAGGAGTTAGTTGAGACAAGTACAATAAAAGACACTTATACACGTACATGGATAGGGGAGGTTTATATGGATCTGGACCAAATGCAGGCAAATGAAACGAGCTTAGATGGGGCATCTTGGTCGGCATGGACGAGTTGGGCTGAAGGGCTTGTTTCCATGCAGTGTGACTCTAATGATTAGGTTGATCTCTTTGTTCAGTAGTTGTTCAAACGACCCATCGTTGAAGTAGTTTTTGAGTTTGGGCGAGTGTGTCAGCGGGTCATTTTTTTACCTAATTGTTGGTTTTAGGTAGAAATGCAATGTGTGAATTGGTCTGCTGACAGTGTCGGCACTGCATGTGTACACCCCTTCCCTCTCCTTGCTTATCTTGTGTGAACTCATCTTCCTGCTTTGCTGCTATTTCTCTCCATCTGTTCAAACGTGTTGCGGGTGAAGGAGCAGATACTCGGTTTAACAATTCCCTGCCTTTCTTTACCAATGTTTTCTAATCTTCTTCAGCAATATCAGGATTCCATTAAAGGTCACAAAGCAGGAAGAAATGTTAACCTCAGTGAACTTCCAGTGCCACCAGGTAAAGAACAACTTTTGAAGTGGTTTGAAGAAGTGTCCCAAGCTAAAACGTGACCCATCCCTTTTCTCCAGGATGCTGCCTGACCCGCTGAGTTACTCCTGTTCAACAATGGACGAGTAAGAAATTCAGTGTAGAAAGGAACTGCAGATGCTGGTTTATACCAAAGATAGTCACAATCTTTGGTATAAACCAGCATCTGCAGTTCCTTTCTACACTTGATTTCTTACTCGTTCATTGTTGAACAGATCAGTGGTGTGCAGAGGGTTAAAATCAACCAGAAACATAAAAGAAACCCATTTTTAAAACCCTTTTATTCTAAAGATGGAGATTTATCAACAAGGAAACAAAAGTGTGTTGTAGCTGCCATGGCTTGGGTCGGGTGGGGAACCTGCGGCCTTCTAGGCCATTAAGTGCGGTCTTTTGAATGAATCCAAATTTTCTAGAACAAATCCTTTTATTTTTATTAATATGTTTTTGTCCGTCTTTTATTATTTTTATTTTAATCTTAAAATGAACGTATTTAAAATGCCAAAGAGTAAAAGAAGATTCAACAAAATAATCCTCCCCGACTGACGGCCACAATTAAAACATTAGTAAGTCATGAGGGCTATTTTAACAAAATAATTTACATTTTGAAGTATATCTAATTGAAGTTTCTTGGATGCGGCCTTGTTAGATTATAGCTAACTTAATGCGGCATTCCGACATGAAAAGGTTCCCCATCCCTGGTTTGGGTAGATCTTGCTAAACAGCGGTAGAGTTGCTGCCTTGCAGTGCCAGGGACCCGGATTCGATTCTGACTATGGGTGCTGTCTGTCCAGAGTTTTGTGTTCTCCCTGTGACTGTGGATTTTCTCTGGGTGCTCCGGTTTCCTCCCACATTCCAAAGACATGTGGGTTTAAAGGTTAGATAGCATGTTAACTCAGAAGGCGGTTAGATATTGTGTTATATGTTTCTGTCATGCTCCTGTACGGGGACCCGACTATTTCCCTGTCGAGTCTCTGTTGTCGTTGGGGCCTAACATCGTGGAGCCGGCGGCCTACAACTGGAATCGACCTGGGGCTCCAGTCGCAGAGCCTGCGGACTCACCATTGCAGAGCGGGCCGACTTCGAGCTCCAAATTCGGGTCACAGCTCTCCGGAGGCTGCGGCTGCAGGCCCTGTGGCCGGTAACATCGGGAGCTCGCAGGTCCCTGGTGGGAGACCGCTTTTCGGAGCTCCCGCAACGGCAAACCTCTTCTGCCTGAATCCAGGGGTTTAAATCGACCCGGAGCGGGGCCTTACATCGCCCCGCGTGGCTTAAACGACCGCGGGACTTACCATCGCCTGCCGGGGGCTCTAACACCAAGAGCCTCGATCAGCTCGATGCAGCAGTTTGACTGCGGGAGAAGAATAAAGAACAGAGAACAGGGAAGAGATAAGACTTTTGCCTTCCATCACAGTGAGGAGGTGTTTGGAGATTCAATGTGATGGATGTTTGTGTGGAATTGTGTCAATTGTGTGTTTTTTTGTTGTTTTTTTTTTGCTGTTATGACTGCAGGAACGTAATTTTGTTAGAACCTGTATGACAATAACTGGCATTCTGATTCTGTACCTCCAGGTTTCCCACCACTTCACGGATCAGAGAGCGGCTCTCACAATCAGACCATTGTGGGAGTGTTGGAGAATGCAATGAAGCTGGCCAACCAGGAGGTGAATGAAGATGGTGACCATGAGGATGAGGTAGGCTTTCAAAGGTGACCATCCCGCATTGAAACATCTTCACTTCAATCTTCCTGGCCTTCAAACCAGTTGCTAAACATGTTTTCAGCCAGCATGGAAGTCATCTACTGTGAAACTGACATGGAAAGAAAATAGTACCCGCAGTAAAACACTAATCATGTTTGTGAACCCTGATGTTTCAGCATCTGGCCCTGCTGGGTTAAGTGTGCTGGTTTCACTGGGCCATTCATTATACCACAAAGTTGCTAAAGATTCCTGAAATTATGTCCGTCTGAAACCACCAAAGGGGCACAGCATGGGGCTAGAGCAGAACTGCAATGATGGCTGATCTACCTGTCCCGCTAAGAGTTGGGTGTAGCTGCGGCCTTTGCATTCAGCCTCTCAAGGCTGCTCTGCCATTCAGTACAGTCAAGCCTGATCTACCCTTACGGAGAAACATAGAAAATAGGTGCACGAGTAGGCCATTCAGCCCTTCGAGCCAGCATTGCCATTCAATATGATCATGGCTGATCATCCAAAATCAGTGCCCCGTTCCTGCTTTCTCCCCATATCCCTCGATTCCACTTGTCCAAAGAGCGAAATGTAACCCTCTCTTGAATACCCTTTGTCCCTTGTGAGAATAGATTCAGTCAGGTTGTTAGAGGAGGGGACTGGCTGGGCCTCTGCCCAGGAAGAGGCAGAGGATCCCTAGACCATGCAGGTGCAGCACAGAGGTACACAAGGCCAGGAAGTATTTCATGTAAATAACATTTGTTAACCAGGGTAAAGATCATGTGATAGGAGCAGAATTAGGCCATTTGGCTCGAGGCTATTCCACCCTTCTTATCATTGCTGATCTATCTCTCCCCATTCTCTTGCTTTCTCCCCATAACCCCTGACACCCGTACTAATCCAGAAACTATATGACTGCCTTAAAAAACATCCATCGACGTGGCCCCCCCACAACATTTCTGTGGCAATGAATTCCACAGATTCACCACCCTAAAGAAACTGGGAACGTTCCAAGTATTGAAGGCATTGGCTGTGTTACAGAGGTAAATGGGAAATGAATGAGGAAACATTGAGCTAAGGTGGGACATGAAGAGGCTACAACCATAGGTATACAGTTATCACCTTAGTAGTATTCTGTTAGCTAAACATTGGAATGTGAGTGGTAATGCATTTTTCCCCTTTGTGCTCTTTTTTAAAGCCAGCACAAAGGCCTTCTCAGCAAGCACTCTCCCGGGCATCCACACCAAGGACATTGCCAGCTGCCCCCAACGGCTCAGAAAGCCCAGCACCAAAGCAAATGTCAGGCAAAGGTAAGGTTAAAATTGAAATTGAACTTTGGAGAGCTGCCTCGCACTGTGAAATATTCCAGGTGCAGTCAATTCTGGTTCTGGGGTTTTCATTCATTGCAAGCTCTTCTGTGGCACTAAAGTTATTGTAAGCAAGGGTCTATTATCTGGATCAATGCTCCTTTGTCATTGTCGATTGAGATAAGTAAGTAAGTTAGTTTATTGGCCAACACATACAAGGAATTTGCCTTGGTGCTCCGCCCACATGTAACAACATGACATACATAGAGCGAGGCGACTGGCCCACCAAGCCCACGCCGAGCATCGGCCGCCCATTACACTAGTTCTATGTTGTCCCACTTTCTCATCTGACACACGAGGGGAAATTTACATGAGCTAATTAACCTGCATGTCTTTGCAATGTGGGAGGGCATCCGATCACCTGGAGAACACCCACGTGGTCACAGAAAGAAGGTACTAATTCCCTGCAGACAGCACCCATAGTGGGGATCAAACCAGAGTCTCCGGCGCTGTAATGCAGCTCCACAGCAACTCTACAGCTGCGCCATTGTGCCACCTTCTAGAGCAGCTACTTCCCTCTCCCCTCTCCCCTCTCATTCCTGATGCTGGGTCTCGACCTGAAACGTCGACGATTCCATTCCTCCCCCCCCCCATCCCCACAGATGCTGCTCGATCTGTTGGCTTTATCCAGCAGATTGTTAGTTGTTCAATGGAACTAGACTATTTTGTTTTCTATTTCCTGCCTCTGGCAAGATCCCTTGCCACTCCTACTCTGTCCCTCCCTCTAACCTGGCGTTACATCCGAGAGTGTTGAACGGCGCACGCCCTTGCACGCTTGGCTCAGTGCCGACTGACATCGTGCTTGCCACATTGCAAAAATGTCTAAACCCATCCTTGTGTGCTTTTCACCCGGCAGCTCAGCAGCAGTTGCAGTTCTTGCAGAACAGGAAAAAGCAGTTCATGCAGGCAGCGCTGCAGAAGAAGCAGAAGAACGACATTGAAGGAGCAAAGTTGTATCTTCGACAGGCTAAAGGCTTGGACCCTATGATTGAAGCTGCTAAAGGAGGGCTGCCTGTAGATATTACCAAGGTAAATTGATTGTTTGATGAATACAGCACAGAAACAGGCTATTGCGATGTCCATGCTGATCATTGATCACCCCGTCACACTAGTTCTATGTTATCCCACTTTTGCATTCACTCCCTACACATTATGAGCAATTTGCAGAGGGCCATTTAACCTACAAACCTGCATGTCTTTGGGATGTGAGAGAAAACCCATGCGGTCAAGGGAGAATGTGCAAACTCCACACAGACAGCAGCCGAGGTCAGGATGGATCCTGGGTCTCCAGAGCTGTGTGGCACCAGCTCTACCAGCAGCACCAGTGTTTTGCTAAATATTATCGTTACATGCCCATCTGAAAGAATCTTTGTAATTGTCACCCAAAAAGATGGCAGGAAATGTCGCTGCATTTTATTTTTGTTCACGACTTGGGCGCACGGTTTGAGTTGATCTGTTCCACGAGTTTGTGCTGTTGTCAGTTTACTGGCAGCCGGGATTAGTGGACAGGCTAGTAATCTGGCCAAGTCCATGCCTGCTTCCAGATGTGGTGTACAGCAGGTAACCCAGAGGAGACGCACGGGGCTGCAGATGCTGGAATCTAAAGCGTAAAACAAAATGTTGGGGGAACTCAGCTAGTTATGCAGCACCTGAATAGGGAAAAGGACATGCAAGGTTTCGGAACTGAAGAAGGATCCCAACCAGAAACCACCATTATTTCTTTCCACAGATACTGTCTGATCCGCTGAGTCCTCCAGCAGTTAGCTTTTTGATGACCATAGAAACATAGAAACATAGCAAATAGGTGCAGGAGTAGGCCATTCGGCCCTTCGAGCCTGCACCACCATTCAATATGATCATGGCTGATCATCCAACTCAGTATCCTGTACCTGCCTTCTCTCCATACCCCCTGATCCCTTTAGCCACAAGGGCCACATCTAACTCCCTCTTAAATATAGCCAATGAACTGGCCTCAACTACCTTCTGTGGCAGAGAATTCCACAGATTCACCACTCTCTGTGTGAAAAATGTTTTTCTCATCTCGGTCCTAAAAGATTTCCCCCTTATCCTTAAACTGTGACATAGATATGGTTTGGCTCAAGCCTGTTAACATTGAGAGTGGGTGGATAACTCATCTGGTTGAGTGAATTAACAAATGAGCAGTGCTGAACACTTCGCCACCCCTTAAATTTCTAGGTACCTGCACCCCCGGAAAATGAGGAAGACTTTGTGTTGGTGCGGCAAAGAGGGGTGAATGTACCCCAGAAAACTGCTGAACAATACGGTCACCTGATGGAAGTCCTGAGAGAGCAGTATGAGGTAAAACAACGACTCAACAAAAACATTGGGGAAGACACTAGTGCAAAGTATCAAGTCAGCCTGAAGAATGGTCCTGACCCAAAATGTCACCTATCCATGTTCTCCAGGGATGCTGGTTGACCCGCTGAGTTACTCCAGCACTCTCTGTGTCATTTTCCTCAAAGCATTAGAGTCTTATTATGATAATAATAATCTTATTATGATCCTCGCTCATAAACAGATGATAATCTATCCACTCTGGTTTTGGGGGTTCTTATGTAGTCGGGTGGGAACCACAGACTCATTCAAAGGCCGACTTTAGTTTAGACAAGTGAAGAAAGTACTTTTTTTTTTAGTCAAATATACTAACATAAACTTGTGCAAATTAAACTTCTCTGAAGATGAGATATATGTTTTGGAAAATGTTTCTCCACCATGGTGTCTACTGTTGATGTTATATTTCTGTGCCTGCCTACAGAAGTGCATGATGTACTCCAAGCAATACACACACCTTGGCAACGTGTCTGAGACCACCAAGTGAGTGTCTGTACTTTCACCCTTTACCATCTGTGATTAAGCAGTTGATTTTTCTGAAGTAACTCTGAAGGTATCGCCAAGACGAGACGCAGTAAATCTCCAATAATCCCACCCCTACTTATCCGGTTGTTTGGGAATTTTGATGGACTGGCATCCGATTTACTGAGACTCCGTTTAAACTAGGGGGTTCACTGGAAAGTGAGTAAGTAAAGAAAAAAGATGAAATGATGGAGTAACATACAACTGTCTTCAAACTCTGCTAATCTGGCCCCGTCAAAGTCTCAAGGGTAATTGTAATTCCGTTGGGTTCAACTCTTGTGGTTTGTATAGTTTTGTCAGCGTTGTATTGCAGCTGATTTGCCGAATTTTACCTTTTTTGTCCAGTGGAGTGCAAATTGTTGACCCCCATTGGATCTCCATTTTGTTAGATGTTGCTCATAGTCGTACAGCATAGAAACAGGCCTTTCATGATCTAATTGACACAAAATGCTGGAGTAACTCAGTGGGACAGGCAGTATCTCTGGAGAGAAGGAATGGGTGATCCCTCTGAAGAAATGCCTCGACCCAAAAGGTCACAATAGACAGTAGGTGCAGGAGTAGGCCATTCGGCCCTTCGAGCCAGCACCACCATTCAATGTGAACATGGCTGATCATCCACAATCAGTACCCCATTCCTGCCTTCTCCCCATATCTCCTGACTCCGCTATTTAGCTCTCTCTTGAAAGCATCCTATTCCTTCTCTCCAGAGATGCTGCCTGCCCCACTGAGTTACTCCAACATTTTGTGTCTATCTTCGGTGTAAACAGCATCTGCCGTTCCTTCCTACACATTTCATGGGTCTTATGATTTGAGAAAAGAGAAACACGATTAATCTTTCAGGTCAGAGATCCCTGCGAGTCGGTTCTGATGGAAACGTCTTTGCCCTGAATCTTAAGTCTGTTTCTGTTTCTAAAAATGCTGCCCAACATGCTGAGCATTTCCAGGATGTCCTGCTTTTAGATCAGATTTCCAGCATCTAGAACGTTTATTTGATTTAACAATTTAAGCAGCCGTGACATTCATTTATGAAGATGGATGGATGATCTTCATAACTTCTTCTTCTTGCGTATGGCGTGCACAGCCTAAAGTTGTAGGACAACTTGTTCTATTTGATCTTATTTGATTGTGCGCGCCAGGTTGATTGCATTCGTCGAAACAGGGTGGACCACGTGAAGGTTGCAATCTTCCACCCCGTCTTCATAACCATTCAAATGAATTCAAAACTGCTCTTAAAACCCATCTTTTTAAACTAGCTTACTCATTTTAACAGCAACAACTGCACCTTATTTTATATCAATTTAAACTCGTGCTATGCTTTGAAACATAGAAAATAGGTGCAGGTGTAGGCCATTTGGCCCTTCGAGCCTGCACCACCATTCAATATGATCATGGCTGATCATCCAACTCAGTATCCTGTACCCGCCTTCTCTTCTTTTGTTGCCTTTGTTGCTTATTGTATGTTTATTACTGATATTATGTGATGTAAGGTGACCTTGAGTGTCTTGAAAGGCGCCATTAAATAAAGTTTATTATTATTATTCGACCATAAACAGTATGTGTAGGAAGGAACTGCAGATGCTGGTTTACAGATAGACACAAAATGCTGGAGTAACTGAGCGGATCAGGTGGCATCTCTTGATTGAAGGAATGGATGACGTTTTGGGTCGAGACCTTTCTTCAGACTGAGACTGAGATCTCGACCTGAAACTTCACCTATTCCTTCTATCAAGAGATGCTGCCTGTTCCGCTGAGTTACTCCAGCATTTTGTGCCTACCATAATAAACAGTACATTTGTATGGAAGATTGCCAAGGAAGGGATTATTCTCTCATCAATTCATTCCTCTGCTTGTTTGTGTTTTAAAGGTTTGAGAAAATGGCAGATGATTGCAAAAAGAATATAGAGATCCTGAAGCAGGCACATGCCCAGGGCTGCCCACCGCCCAGGTACCACCAGGAGGAGAGGACCTTCCAGGTTGTCAAGTGAGTAGCAGCTTGAGAGATGTGCTGAAGGTTTCAGAGCAATCGGATGGATTCATTCGCTCCTACTGTTAAACATTGTTTAAATTAATTTTGAACAACTTTGAATAATATTGCAAAGTCAATTGATATTTTGAAGGCAGAAATGGCTAGATTCTTGATTAATACAGGTCAGGGGTTATGTGGAGAAGGCAGGAGAATGGGGTTAGGAGGGAGAGATAGATCAGCCGTGATTGAATGATGGAATAGACTTGATGGGCTGAATGGGCTAATTCTACACCTATCACTTATAATCTTATGATCTTTTGAAATGCAAATCTTAATCATATGGCTTAACCATGAGCATAAATCCCACACAAACAGTTTGGTGGTGCTTCAATTCATTTCATTAAATCTGGAACAAAGCCAATATATAACCAGAAATTTAAGATTTAATTTAAGAAACGGTTAGACAGGTACATGGATAGGACAGGTTTGGAGGGATATGGACCAAACGCAGGCAGGTGGGACTAGCACAGCTGGGGCACGTTGGCCGGAGTGTGTAAGTTGGGCCAAAGGGCCTGTTTCCATACTGTATCACTCTGTGACTCCGACTCCAAATGTTAACAACCTAACCATACATTAAAATGCAAAGTGCTGGAGGAATTCGGCGGGTCAGGCAGCCTCTGGTAAGGTTTCGGCGTAATTGGCCTGACTCATTGGCTTCTACTGTTGAAAATTGTTCAAATTATTTTTGAACGATTACGTCTGAGTAATATTAAAATGCCAATCTTAGTCGTAAGACGTTGTAGGATGCCCACAATGCTGCAATCAAAATATTACTTGAGTGCCTTGAATCATCTCTTGATGTGTTAAGGATGCTGGCAAGCAGTGGCGGACTGGGTCTAAAAATAATTGGTTGCCAGGAGACAAAGGGGGCCCACTTCATCACCGGACCACTTGATATAGGGGGCCCACTTCATTAGAGGCACACTTGCCATCGGGCAAGCTGACACCCTGGCCAGTCCGCCACTGCTGGCAAAGATGCTTTGTACGTCCAGCTTGGGACTCCAGTGCTTGATCCTTGAATCCTTCCTGGTATAATTTGGAAATCCACTTCATCTAGGAATTGGCAAAAAATGTCCTTGCCAGCATCTCCCCCCCCCCCCCCCCCAAATATTCCATGAACAATTTCCAGAAACAATCCAGGAAAGCGGTGTATTTACAATCTGAAAATATACAACAAATGGCATATTGGCTCTCATTTTCATTTAATGGAGTCCAGTAATAGGGATTATTTTGACACAAATACCGGGTGTGATGGTGGGACCACCTCTGGAGGAATAGGTATGGTTTTGTCTCCTTATCTGTGAAAACATAGTATAGTTGGAGTCAGATTTGCCAGAGTTTGAAATTCTTTGGCTCCGATGATGCAGAAATATGTTTTGACGTCTGTTTTTAACTTTGTTTCAGGATATTTCCTGACCTCTCAAACAGTGACCTGGTACTTTTTATCGTTAAAGGAATCAACCTGCCTCCTCCTCCAGGTAACACCGTTGACCTAGTCACAGTTTACCAACTCTAACTTGTCCAGAAGGAAGGGTAACATTGACCACTTGAGCGAGCAGCATGACTAAGCCAGAGCAGCTGGTGCTTGCTTTAGCTCTTGTCCCTCGAGGGTGTTCAGGGAGAGTCTAAGACCAGAGGTCACAGCCAGAATTAAAGGACGTTCATTTAGGAGGGAGACGAGGAGAAATTTCTTTAGTCAGAGGGGGATGAATCTGTGGAATTCTTTGCCACAGGCTGTGGAGGCCGTCAGTGGATATTTTGAAGGCAGAGATAGATAGATACATTCTTGATTAGGACGGATGTCAGAGGTTATGGGGAGGAGGTAGGAGAGTGGGGTTAAGAGGGAGAGATAGGTCAGCCATGATTGAATGGTGGAGTAGACTTGATGGGCCGAATGGCCTAATTCTACTCCTATCACCTATGAGCTAGATACAGGCAGGTGCCAAACGCCATGACAGATCAGTGGCTATTTCACTACATAACTTTGTTTCAGTGAGGGGCAGATAGACATAAAAAGCTGGATTAACTCAGCGGGTCAGGCAGCATCTCTAGAGAGAAGGAATGGGCAACGATTCGAGTCGAGACCCTTCTTCAGTGAGGGCAGCGTGATACAAAATGACTGCTTTCTTTTCCCCACAGGAGTTGCATCAAATGACCTAGATGCCTTTGTCAAGTTTGAGTTTGCCTTCCCAAACACGGTAAGCACAACCATGCTCAGAACATAGCATAGAAGATAGACACAAAATGCAGGAGTAACTCAGTGGGTCAGGCATCATCTCTGGAGAACAAGAATAGGTGATGTTTCCCGTTGAGTCCCTTCTTCAGACTCCCCCTCTCCTCACCTGTATCCACCTATCACTTGCCAGGCGTTGTCCCGCCCGCACCTCCCTTCCAATTATTTTCCTCGTCTACAACCAGTCTGAAGAAGGGTCTCTTGCCCCCAAACATCATCTATTCCTTTTCTCCAGAGATGCTGCCTGACCCGCTGAGTTACTCCAGCATTTTGTGTCTTCACTGTACACCAGCAGTTCCTTCCTACACATAGAATGGCACAGCACTGCTACAGCCCCTCCGGCCGTATGTGATGTTCAGTTGCCCAAATCTCCTCTGCCAACACATGAACCACATCCCTCTATTCCCTCAAGAGCAGCACTTTTGCCCCACACGCAAAAACATATATCCTATATAAATTAATACATACATACACAGGAGGGTATGGTGACGCAGTGGTAGAGTTGCTGCCTTACAGCGCCAGAGACCCGGGTTCGATCCTGATTACAGGTGCTGTCTGTAAGGAGTTTGTACGTTCTCCCTGTGACCCTGTTGGTTTTCTCCGGGTGCTCCGGTTTCCTCCCACATTCACACAACGTACAGGTTTGTAGGTTTATTGGCCTTGGTCAAAATTGTAAATTGTTTCTGGTGTGTAGAATAAAATTAGTGTATGGGGTGTTCGCTTGTCTGTGTGCCCTCGGTGGGCCACCGGGCCTGTTTCCACGCTGCATCTCTATAGTCCACCGTGCTTTTAAGATGCTGTGAACTGCTGCCGCCATGGTGTTTAAGAAGGAACTGCAGATGCTGGAAAATCGAGGGTAGACAAAAATGCTGGAGGAACTCAGCGGGTTCATAGACGCTGCCGCCATGGTGATCACTTTGTCCCTTTCAACAGGAAGAAGCCCAGAAAGACAAAACCAATGTTGTGAAGAACACTAACTGTCCAGGTATGTGAGGCTGCGGCTGCCACTGTTGTTGGCTTGGGTGTCAGCTGGTACGTTTGCACCGTCAATGGTGGCTCACAGCCACGTCTGAACTTCCAAGGTGCCATCGTTCACCCCATGTCTGAAACGTCGCGTCATCAAGGCTTACACGGCTGTACTGAGGCAATGGTGCATTCTTAGAGAAGCACTTATTTTACAGGCCGACACTAACCAAAGCCCTGATGCAAATAATCGCTTTGCATTATTGCACGAATCGCGTGTGAGGAATTTTTTTTGTTTACTCTTTTGGACACGGAAAATGTAATTCACTGAAGAGAGAGATGAGCGGTGATGTAACTGGGAAGTGCAGCTAAGCAAGGGAATGCACATGAAAAGACAATGCTGGAGTAACTCAGCGGGTCAGGTAGCAATGTGGATAGGTCATGTTTTGGGTTCCCAACCTGAAAGGCCTCCTATCCATGTTGCTCCAAAGATGCTGCCTGACCCACTGAGTTACCCCAGCACTTGTGTCTTCTTTTGAAAGCTATCATCTGCCGTTACCTTTTTCTGCGATGAAATGCACAATATTGATTATAGGCACAAAATGCTGGAATAGAGGGTATTAGCTACAGGGAGAGGTTGAAGAAACTTGGAGTGTTTTCTATAGAAAGCCAGAGATTGCGGGAGACCTAGTAGAAGTATTAAGAGAAGCATAGACAGTGAGAACCTTTTTCCCAGGAGAGAAAAAACAAATACTGAGAGCATAGATTGAAGGTGAGAGGGGCAGAGTATAAAAATGTATAGGGTAGGTTGGTGGGAGTCTGTGATGCGCTGCCAGGGGTGGTGATGGAGGAAGGCACAATAGTGGCATTGAAGAGACGTTTGGATAAACACAAGGATATGGAGGGGTACGGACATTGCTCAAGGTTAGATCTTCGTATCTAGTTTGCCACAGCCCTGCTGTACTGGTCTATGTTTGACAGTGGTCACCATTGAGCAGCAGTAAAGGCCAGTGATCAGGGTCTCGGTGGGATGTCGGGTAGACAACTCACTGACTGCTCTGCTGTCCCACTGGAGCTTGCGTTGGGTTGGTGGGAGCCATGGAAGCTCTCGACAATTAACTCGTTTCTCTTTGAACTGCGGGCGTCCGGCCGCGGGCGGCGCTGGATTTGGAGCGCCGCGGAGCCAGGGATCGAGTTCGCCGGGGTTGGAGCTCCAACCGGCGCGGCCTGAAGTCTACGAGTGCCCCGGTCTCCAGTCTCCGGGGAGGAGGCAGCCGCTCCAGACTTTCCAAGCCGCTTGAGGAATTGTTTCACCCGACGCCAGAGTTCCATCTTCACGGCAAGAGGGCCCTGAAAATCATCGGACTGGCTGCAAGGCCACAAATTGGCCCCGACCTCGGGTGTTTTAGGGGAAGAGGACTTAACTTTCTGTTGCCTTTCCGCACAGTGGAAATTTTTGATTCTGTTGTGGGGGGATGTTTGTGTTGAACTCTATAATGTGTTGGGTCCATTTTCTTTCTTTCTTTATTTTTAACCTTTTTCTATGGTTTGTATGGAAACCTATTATTTAATTTATGTAAAGCACTTTGGTGTCAATGCAAGTTGACTTAAAATGTGCTATATAAATAAAACTTACTTACTTACATACTTACTTGAACGCTGGTTCATTGTGTAACCTGCTATAATTGCACTTTTGTTTGCCTTCTAGAATTCCAAGAGAAGTTTAAATTGAACATCAACCGAGAACATCGAGCATTCAAGCGGGTGGTACAGACCAAAGGAATTAAATTTGAGATACTTCATAAAGGGTATGAATTTGCACTTCAATGCACTATTTCAGTGACTAGATGGTTGGGTCAATGCCGATTTAGATTCTACAAGATGTTAATGAACTTGGCACTTGGATGGGGCATCTTGGTTGGCGTGGCAGGTTGGACCAAAGGTCATGTTCCTGTGCTGTAGGACTCTTGACACCCCAAAGACTGCAGAGAGTTAGGCTGATCTGGTGATTTTCTAAAGTCAACCACAAGGGAGCCAAACCTTTGCAATGATTGATTATTGATCTCATCTCATCTGGCATGTTTGGAGCTGTTGGTGGACTAGCAAATGTTCTGGGCTATTGGGTGTTGTAGACTTTTCAATCGAATAGGTGTGAGGGATGGGCGGTAGAAGGCTGGGGAATGAGCATGGGAAGCGGGATGGAAACACAGACAATATCCCTTGGTGATCCACATGCCGAGCCCTTAGGATTTCCGAATCAGACACAAAGTGCTGGAGTAACTCAGCAGGTCAGGCAGCATTTGTGGAGAACATGGATAGGTAACGTTTTGTGTCGAAACCCTTCAGTCCAGTCTGAATAGAGGTCTCAACTTGAAACATCGCCTATCCATGTTCTCTAGGAATGCTGCCTGACCTGCTGAGTTACTCCAGCACTTTGTGTCTTTTTTGTGTGTAAACCAGCATCTGCAATTCTTTGTTTCTATGCTGGGATTTCTGAATCGATGGATAGAGGATTATCAGAGTATGATGTAACTAATTCTCTGTCCGTTCAAACTCCACGTAGCTGAGGATGTTGTCCACCTGTGCTCTTGGACAGTGTAGCTTCGGCAGCCATGTTGCAGTGGGCGAAGTGCCCCTTGTTCTCCCTCTCTCTCTCTAGCCTCTCACTGTCCGCTGTGCACAGTGCTGGGATACAAGGGCGTGTGGGTGTGCTCACCTGTACTGTTGGGAACAGCAGTGGAAAAACTGCTACAGATCTCTGGAGCAGCATTTATCACTTGCTACCAGTATCTTCACCCACCCCTTTGGTTCCACTTCCCTATAGAATGCTACTGTATATTGGTAAGATGACTAGATTGTGGGCCACTATCCAAGGCAGTTTAGTGTAGATATACAGCATGGAAACAGGCACAAGTCCATGCCGACCAGCGATCCCCGCACACCAACACTATCCTACACGCACTAGGGACAATTTACAATTATAGCAAATCAATTAACCTACAAACCTGTACGTCTTTGGAGTGTGGGTGGAAACCGGACCTCCTGGAGAAAACCCACGCACATCATGCAAACTCCGTACAGACAGCACCCGTGGTCTGAATCCAATGCGGGTCTCTGGCACTGTAAGGCTGCAACTCTACCTGCTACGCCACCCTGCTGCTCATCTCCAGGCCATGAAGGTAAATTGATTCACTCTTGCTCACCATCCCTAACCCCAACTCAAAACAAAAACCCAGGCCCCTTCAAAACAGGTTGTTCAAGAGTTGAGGCTTGGTGCAAAATAACAATGCTATTATAAGATGGCGCCTGCCTGTGGTGACTTTTGCGGAGCACCGGAACATGAAAGGCTCAAATGCAAGTTCATGTTCAAGCTTAATTGTTCTTTAATCCTTTAAATAATTGTACGTTTTCACCTTATCAGGGGACTTTTCAAGAACGATCGTGTTGTGGGAACTACCCAGCTTAAGCTGGACAAACTTGAATCGCAGTGTGAGATTCGGGAAATCCTGGAGGTGAGTCTCACACTGATTATTCCTTTCATGTATCAATTACAAATGATCATCTTGTGACTTGAAAACTAGAATTCAAAAGAAATGTCCTGGAATGATTTTGTAACTGAGTAAATAAACAGAATGCCACTAAATTAATTCAAACTCTGCTATCTCCTCCAATCGCAGCCTAAGAGGCTATTCAGCCCATCAAATCTATTCTGGCTCTGTCTCCAACTAATCGCCCTGTCAAATGGTTGTCCTGCTTTGAATGCCACAATTCACTCTACTCCCCCTAGTGGCATAATTGGGCCCCAATTACTGCTGCGTTACTCCAGCACTTTGTGTTCTTTTACGTATTAACCAGCATCTGCAGTTCCTTGTTTCTACCTTCTCTTTCTATGTATTCCGTTGTTGCTGTCAAAGGGAAGATGCCAGTCTGGATGCAGATGCTGGTTTACACTGAACATGGACACAAAAAGCTGGAGTAACTCAGTGGGTCAGGCAGCATCTCTGGGGGGGAAAAGGAAACATCACCTATTCCTTTGCTCCAGAGATGCTGCCTGACCCGCTGAGTTACTCCAGCTTTTTGTCTATCTTCAGTGCCATTTTGAATCATTCCCTTGGTTTGGGGCTGTGGCTGGAGCACTGAGATTCCAGTCTGAGTCTGAAGAAGGGGTTCGGCCAGAAACGTTGCCTATTTCCTACGCTCCATAGATGCTGCTGCACCCGCTGAGTTTCTCCAGCATTTTTGTGTACCTACTGAGATTCACTAGCTGTCTAAAACCAATCCATGCATGCACTAACGAGTCTGAAGTAGGGTCCCCACTCGAAACGTCTTCTATCCATGTTCTCCACAGGTGCTGCTTGACCCGCTGAGTTACTCCAGCACTTTGTGTCCTTTCATGCTTGCACTGTATTGGATTGGTGGAGGATCCTGAGGTTCAGCGGAAACTTCCATCGCCATGTTTGGGTTTAAACTATGGAACCATTGTAAATTGGCTTTGATTCCAAGCCTCCTTGGTTTCCTTCCATTCGGGCTGGGAGGGGGATGCAAGACCAACTGCGATTTTCATTCTTGTGGCATGTAATAACTTTTCCTTTGTTTAAAAACGTCTGCCTAGGTTCTGGATGGCAGGAAGACCACTGGAGGTCGGCTGGAGGTGATTGTAAACATCCGTGAACCGCTGAGCTCCCAGCAGCTCGAGAGAGTGACGGAGAAGTGGCTTGTCATCGACCCCCAGAGCTTGTCAGTGGTAAGGCCGCATCTGCCTGACCTTCCTATACACTTTGCGCTTGTGTACAGTGATAATTTAGTGAATTGTGTGCACAAACGGAATCTCACCGCACCTTGGTGTATGTGTTGGTGGGCGAATATTTGGGGTTGCGATATCCAGACAATGGGCAGCTTCAGGGAGACAGCATTCTGCTGGGCTGGATTGCCAGCAACCTCAGGCTGTTGAGGTTGATCGTTAGATGAGTGCATGGTTTAAATCCAAAATGAAGATTTTGGATCGTCGGGGTCACCAATAAGTCGGGCAAATAAGCAAGCCACAAGTGGTGAATCAAAGAGATTGTCTCCCTCTCCGTCTCCCACCAGCAAGGCATTGTTTGGGGATTTTCCGTCATGCTACAGCAGTAGGTACATGGGGAAAGATGTAAATAACTAACAAACACATTTTGCTTCCTTGCAGATGGCCGTTCCAAAGTCGAAGGAGAGGCGGGATACTCCACAGACGGGTGGAAGGTAGGTGCAGAGCTTCGTCAGTACACGTGGGCTCATGTATGTCACCAGCCTGGAGCTGGGTATTCTTGTGTTGAGGGAAGGGATAGCTGAAGATTGGGGAATCATTTATCCGTGGATCCACCGGTTTCTTGGGTCTGAGCTATCATGCCTTGCTTGCATATTGTAAGATCATACATTTACTTTAGACCTGTACATCCCCGCACACTAACACTATCCTACACACACTAGGGGCAATTCACAATTTTAACAAAGCCAAGTAACCTACAAACCTGTACGTCTTTGGAGTGTGGGAGGAAACTGGAAAAAACGCACGCAGGTCACGATGAGAATGTACAAACTCCATACAGACGACACCTGTAGGCTGGATTGAACCCGGGTCTCTGGCGCTGCAAGGCAGCAACTCTACCGCTGCACCAACGTGCCGCCCCTGTGATAATAATTATCCTGTGGTAATCACCCTTCCAAAAGAGGGGGGGGGGATGGGATTAGTCTCTTGAATTTCCCACACCATTTTAAAACTAAGGCAGGTAGATGAAAAGGGTGCAGATCAGCAATGATCAGACGGAGCAAGTCCAAGTTACTGAATTATTTATTCCTGTTCCTATGGAAACAGAATATAATGGTGGACACCAGTCCCAGTGAAAAATGGTGAGTCAAATTGAATTGCAATATGGAATTGCTTCCAGGATTTTTCCACTGAGGGGGCTCCCTGCCCTTGTATGAGTACTTACAGTGACTCTGACCTTATCTGCTCTGGAGGATTCCCAGCCATTATTTGGCAGACTGCCTCATTCTACAAGTGGGCCTTTTGATGTTCATGTTTTAATTTTTAATTTCCATTTCAGATCTTCAATTTGCTCTTTATGTTAACGAAATAAAAGCCCGAGAGAAAGCTGTCTCCGAGACATCCGCAGAACATTTTTGTTTTGTTTCTGTTTTTGGTTTCAGTTGAGACTTCTTTTAAGTTTCATTCTGTGGCCGGGAGCCAGTGACTAACGGAAGTACAAAACCCCAAGAAAGCCAGCTCCCTGGGAATGGCAAACCCTTCAAAAATCACTGATAGTCCTTTCAGGTCAAAGTGAGCCGTACTCCATTTGTTGATCTCGGCCAGTGCTGCAAATCTGAAGCTAGTGTGCAAAATCTTGGATTGTACAGTGAGCCCACCCTTCACCTGAGAGGATAGCATAACTCTTCAAGTCTGCACTCTGTCAGAATGAAATAGGAAGGCAGAAAAATCCCGTATTAATTTTGCAACGTGTTTAGAAGTCGAGGAAGTGCAAGTCACCTTTTACTGTAGCGTTTCAGTTTGTTCTCCACCATCCTCCCCCTCAACATACCTTTCACAAACCCCCTAGATTTTATCCAGTGGTACAGTTAGTTCATCCTTTCAGGGCCTGTCCCACTTTCACCACCTAATTCACCACCTCTGCCGAGTTTGCCCTTGACTCATACTCGCAGCATGGTCGTCACGAGGAGATCGTAGCAGGTCGTGATGCTAGTCGTAGGTACTCGTGGCATCAAGTAGGTTGGAGCGTTTTTCTAGCCTGATGAAAAATGTCCACGAGTCAAAAAAGGTTGTGAAGAAGATCGTGAAAGTGGGACAGGCCCTTTACCCTTCCCACACGTACCACCTTACACTTGCCAGACTTTGTCCTGTCCCCACCTCTTTTCAAGCTCCCACCCTCCAATCAGTCTGAACAAAGTTCCCCACCCGAATCGTCACCTGGCAGTCCTCCAAAGATGTTGCCTGACCTGAGTTACTCCAGCACTTTCTGTTTTACTCAAGATTCCAGCATCTGCGATTTCCTGTGTTTCAATAAATGTGGCGATAGATTTGTGGATTGCTGCATGTTAAGTGTTAATGATGAATCACCAGCATCTGTTAATGATGGCCTTCCCTCCACACCCATCTGAAGGCATCTGTGCCACACACTGGGGCTGGTGCCACTTTCCATGAAAACAAATCATTTTGTGCCTTTTCAGTAAATGTTGATTTGACACTAGATATTTAAATAGAATCAAATTATTGGAACAATCTTTGTACATTTGTATTTAATAAAAACATATTTTTCATGCAGATGTATAGCTGTGGCTGATGACTTGGGCAGTAATTTAAATTATGGGTTTCAGGGAGATTTTGTCCATAGGATTGGGTGTCCGTGGAGAGGATGGGAAAATCTACAACTTGGGCTCACTGGTTTTTAATTTTTTTAAAAAGGATTGCACATTTAAGACGGTTAAACCATATTTCTTTCTGAGAGTTGAGAGTCTTTGGAGCTCCCAATGACTGAGACTGTTGACTAAGACTGACTCCCAAAGTCAGCTCTCAATGACTGAAGATAGACACAAAGCTGGAGTAACTCAGTGGGACAGGCAGCACCTCAGGAGAGAAGGAACGAGTGACGTTTTGGGTCGAGACCCTTCTTCAGATTGGCCACCAGAGATTATAATCCCACATCTACAGCTTCCTGGCTCTGGTGTTAAACAATAGACAATAGGTTCAGGAGTAGGCCATTCGGCCCTTTGAGCCAGCACCGCCATTCAATGTGATCATGGCTGATCATCCCCAATCAGTACCCCGTTCCTGCCTGCTCCCCATATCCCCTGACTCCGCTATTTTTAAGAGCCCTATTTAGCTCTCTTGAAAGCATCCAGAGAAAACATGCCAGAGAAAAATGTTATCACTCCCTGAACTTTGAGGTCATGTTCTTGAGACATCATTTAAAAAAAAATTATATCTTTGTTTTCTCACCAAGGGATTTTCAGAACTTACTCGTTTTATTTTGGAAATGGACAGACAACACCTCAGGCCGGGACTGAAATGTCAACTGTCCATTTCCCTCCACAGATGCGGCCTGACTTGCTGTGGACATCCAGCACTGTTTTTTGCTTACGGTTCTCTTTACAATTGTTTAATTACTCTCACATGGTGGCAGTGCGGTAGAGTTGCAGCCTTACAGCACCAGAGACCTGGGTTTGATCCTGACTACGGGTGCTACATGCACGGAGTTTGTACGTTCTCCCCGTGACCGTGTGGGTTTTCTCCCGGTGCTCCGGTTTCCTCCCCCATTCCAAAGTTTGTAGGCTAATTGCGTTTCATAAAACGGGTTTCAGGTATAATGCTATATGTATACATCATCCACTTATCTTTGTCTTGAATTGCCTCTTCATGAGATTTGAGAAATGTTTCTTAAACGTTGCAATACTACCTGAACTACCTCCTCCGGCAGCTCGTTCCATACACCCACCAGTCTTTACATGAAAAAGTTACCCCTCAGGATCCTATTAAATCTTTCCCCGCTCACCTTAAACCTATATCCTCTGGTTCTTGATTCCTCTGCTCTGGGCAAGAGTGCGTCTATCCGGTCTATTCCTCTCATGATTTAGTGGGCCTCTATAACGTCACCCCTCGTCGACCTGCGCCTAGAGGTCATACAGCACGGAAACGTGCCCTTTGGCCCAACTCGTCCATGCTGACCGATACCCAGCCCCATTTGGCCGATATCCCTCTAAACCTCTCCTGTCTATGTACCTACCCACGTGCAAATGCTTTCAGTCATTCTGCATCCTCTACGTCATACGCTCTGGGTCAGCCTCTTGTATTCCAAACACGCTTTGCCAGCTCCTTTGTTCTAATGCTTAGACTTGCAGTACCCTGTGATTAGTGAAAGCATTCTTGGCAAATGCCTTTGCTTTGAGGTTTTGACTTGCTGCCTTTCTGCTTTGATTATCCAAAGTAATCTAAGCTGATCATGGGCAACTGTGTTGTCATTGACCAATATTTGTGGGGGGTTTTTAAACTAATTGAACTGTCTTGTCTTTTCCAGCAAACCTGCCTACGCTCTACAAAGCTTCAACATACTGAAGTTTGAGAAAGAGCGGATAGAAAGGAAGGTGAGTGGAATTTGAGAGGAACAGGATGTAACCGGGTGTAACTATACCGGGCCGCTGCGGTACATTGGGTGAAAGTGCTCCCACAGTGCTGTAGGGAAGCGTCTCGAAGGTTTAAACCCCAAGATGAGACACAAAAAGCTGGAGTAACTCAGCGTTACAGACAGCATCTCTGGAGGAAAGGAATGGGTGCCGAATCGGATCGAGACCTTTCTTCTATCTTCAGTTTAAACCAGCATCTGCAGTTCCTTCCAACACATCTCAAAGGTTTAAGATGAAGGAATTGTGATACAAGAGACTGCAGAATCCAGAGTCAAAGACTCTGTCTAACCCTCAAGATTCAAGAGAGTTTATTGTCGTATGTTCCTGATAGGACAATGAAATTCTTGCTTTGCTTCATCCCAACAGAACATAGCAGGCATAACTACAGAACAGATCAGTGTGTCCATATACCATTATATATATATATATACATACATGATTAAATAAACTGATGAAGTGCAAATAAACAGATAATGGGATATTAATGTTCTGAGTTTTGTCCGAGCCGAGTTTAATAGCCTGATGGCAGTGGGGAAGTAGCTATTCATGACCTTGGTCTTCGCAGTCTTCAGCCCTAAACTCAAACCCTAACCCTGTATCTCTAAACTGAACTAATTGTATTCACTGCTTGCAGATTTTTTTTTTCTCTTTCCAGCAAGCCTGGGAGTAGATTTAATATTTCCCCGATCATTTCTCCAGATCCTCCAGTGCAAACAGGAGCACAAAGCACCTCCAGAAGAGCTCCTGAATCAGCATCAGGACTATAAACAGCGGATCCAGTGGCAGAAATCACAGCTGGATCACAGAGATGGCAAAGTGTTGAAAGGTAACCCACCAGGCCCTGCTCCAGGGATTCAAAATCTCTTTCATTTGTTTCTATGTTCAACAGAGGTGTGTTTGCTGTTATCATGACTGAACAGCAGGTATAGGTTCAAAAAGTGGACTGATTTGCCATCGTATTCATGTAAGCCTATCTCCCCCTGAGTTAAAACAGCACAGGAACGAGCTTTTCGGGCCTCAATGTTTGTGTTGAATATGATGTTAGGTTAAACTGATCCCATGATCCATATCCCTCTACATGCACTGCCATGTGCCTATCTAAAAGCTTCTTAAACACCGCTATCGTATCTGTCTCCAACACCACCCCTGGCAATGTGTTCCATTCCCCCACCAATCTTTTTTTTTCTTTCTTATTAGACCTGAAGGAAATCCTGATTTTGATTTTCTGGGGTGGCACGGTGGCGCAGCGGTAGAGTCGCTGCCTTCTAGCGCCGGAGAGACCCGGGTTCCAACCTGACTGCGGCTGCTGCCTGTTCAGAGTTTGCACGTTCGCCCCGTGACCACAAGGGTTTTCTCCGGCTGCTCTGGTTTCCACCCACACTCCAAAGACATACAGGATCGTAGGCCTCAGTAAAAATTGTAAATTGTCTGTAGTGTGTAGGATACTGCTAGTAGATGAGGATCGCTGGCCAGCACAGACCTGGTGGGCCAAAGGGCCTGTCAGGCAGCAGCCCCAGTCGGGTTCGAACCCGGGTCTCTGGCGCTGTAGGCAGCAACTCCACCGCTGTGCCACCGTATCTCTAAACTAAACTGAACTTTACTAGACAAATGCAATATTCATGTTGAAAGGAACTGCAGATGCTGGTTTAAATCGAAGGAAGACACAAAAAGCTGGAGTAGCTGGGATGTAATGTTAAAATTGTACAAGGCATTGGTGAGGCCAAATCTGGAGTATGGGGTACAATTTTGGTCGCCCAATTATAGGAAGGATGTCAACAAAATAGAGAGAGTACAGAGGAGATTTACTAGAATGTTGCCTGGGTTTCAACAACTAAGTTACAGAGATAGGTTGAATAAGTTAGGTCTTTATTCTCTGGAGCGCAGAAGGTTAAGGGGGGACTTGATAGAGGTCTTTAAAATGATGAGAGGGATAGACAGAGTTGATGTGATCAAGCTTTTCCCTTTGAGAATAGGGAAGATTCAAACAAGAGGACATGACTTCAGAATTAAGGGACAGAAGTTTAGGGGTAACATGAGGGGGAACTTCTTTACTCAGAGAGTGGTAGCGGTGTGGAATGAGCTTCCAGTGGAAGTGGTGGCGGCAGGTTCGTTGGTATCATTTAAAAATAAATTGGATAGGCATATGGATGAGAAGGGAATGGAGGGTTATGGTATGAGTGCAGGCAGGTGGGACTAAGGGAAAAAAGTTGTTCGGCATGGACTTGTAGGGCCGAGATGGCCTGTTTCTGTGCTGTAATTGTTATATGGCTATATGGTTAACTCAGCGGGACAGGCAGCATCTCTGGAGAGAAGGAATGGGCGATGTTTTGGGTCGAGACCCTTCTTCTTTTAAATGCAAACATTAGGATCTATTTGGAGCACATCACTTGTGATGGTTTTGCTTTGCAGAGTATGTGTCCCAGTTGGAGAGGTACGTGCACCACTACACCGACGCAGCAAAGCGACTTGGTAACGAAGGCAACCGGGTAAGTGATGAGAACATCTGACTCTTGTGTACCGCCTCGGTGAGGTCTGCTGTATGATTTTGCCGGGTTGGACGCAAAACAAAGCCTTTCACTGCACCCGGGTACATGTGACAATAAAGTGTCATTGATTGGAGGGACGGCACGGTGGTGCAGCGGTAGAGTTGCTGCCTTACAGTGGCAGAGACCCGGGTTCCATCCTGACTACGGGTGCTGTCTGTATGGAGTTTGTACGTTCTCCCCGTGACCGCGTGGGTTTTCTCCGAGATTTTCGGTTTCCTCCCACACTCCAAAAACGTACAGGTATACAGGTAAATTGGCTTGGTAAATGTTGCCGAACCAGCAGGTCCAGGAACAGCTTCTTCCCGGCGGCTGTCACTCTACTCAACAACGTACCTTGGTGACTGCCAATCACCCCCCCACCCCCCGGACACTTATTATCACTTATTATTATTTATTCAAATCATTTGCTATGTCGCTCTTCCAGGGAGATGCTAAATGCATTTCGTTGTCTCTGTATTGTACACTGACAATGACAATTAAAATTGAATCTGAATCTGAATTTGAATCTAAAACACCTGTGCCTAGTGGGTCGTCTACTTCTTGTGTACGGTGTGCACAGCCTAAAGTTGTAGGAAAACTTGTTCTATTTGATCTTACTTGATTGTGCACGCCGGGTTGATTGCACTCGCCAAAACAGGGTGGACCATGTGAAGGTTGCAATCTCCCTAGTGGGTGTAGGATAGTGTTGATATGCGGGGATCGCTGGGCGGCGTGGACTCAGTGGGCCGAAGGGCCTGTTTCCATGCTGTATCTCTAAACTAAACCAAAATAGATTGAAAGTTACTTATTCCCCCTTGAACTTGGTCGCAGTTACAGTTGGCCAGATAATTCCTGCCGAGGTGAACTTGCTCAACTACAACTTTGTACAGAGTATACGACGGTATTATATTGTAGGTTTGCATTCTCTACACTAAGTGGTTTTGTTCTCCTTTCTGGGCAGGATTTGGCGAAGGAAGCATTGGTTAAAAGGAAGCTGGTGAATGACGAGGTGAGATCCGATAGTTATTTGGAACCGTTACATATAGCATGGTAACCATATGTCCTGTATGCATAAGTCTTGTGTCTTACCTGTCTGCCACCAAACGTAAAGCAATCTAAAATGAAGGTATAAGGCAGGGGTCGGCAACCTACGGCCCAGGGGCCGGATCCGGCCCTCAACCCAAAATCATCCGGCCCTCAACCCAAAATCATCCGGCCCGCGGGCCCATTTTTTATTCAATTGGTTTTCGAGACCTGGGAACTGCAGCTCGTCCCGGGGACACGAGTTGACCTGGGAACTACAGCCAGTCCCAGGGCACGCGGGGGACCTGGGAACTGCAGAAAACTAATTGAAAAACACGTGAAAACTAATAATATAATAATAATAAACTTTATTTATAAAGCGCTTTAAACAACCGCAGTTGCCACAAAGTGCTGTACATGAGAACTCATGGACAAAAAGCTATTACAAACCATTAAAAACCATAAAACGAATGACTAAAAACAGTAAAAATTAAAAGCCATTAAAAGCACTAAGAACAGGAGCAATGTCTCAGCCAGTGTCGAAAGCCAGAGAATAAAAATGAGTTTTTAGGGAGGATTTGAAGATGGACAGTGAGGGGGCCAGTCTGATGTGTAATGGCAAGGTGTTCCAAAGTGCCGGAGCAGCAACAGAAAAGGCTCTATCCCCTCTGAGCTTCCGCTTAGACCGTGGTACCTCAAGGAGCAGCTGATCAGCTGACCTGAGGCACCGGGCAATGCGAAAGACAACACCAAATGTCACACTATGGCGATAGATGTGGCCCGCCATCCGCTCACAGACGTGGTTCCTGGCCCCTATGCAGGATAAGGTTGCTGAGTCCTTGTATAAGGGCTTGTTTCCATGTTGTAAGACTCTTTGACTCTGTTGGGTTGTGGTTTGATCTCTTGCTTCTGAGTTAGTCCTTGTGCTTGAAAGCTGTGAATGTGTGCAGTCAATGGAATGTTGTTGCTCCTCTGCCACTTTTTACTTTGCTGGTGCCCTGTAATATTTTACAGGTGTCTCTGTTCGCTCCCATGGGCTATATGAGGAGTCCACCGCTGGTGCATCGGTGGTCAACATACCCAGCTCTCCAAATGGAGAGATATGACCGATGTCTGATTTTGTTTTAGACAGGATTTTGGTTTAGACAGGAGTCTGAAGACTGCAACGTCCAGGTTCAGAAATAGCTGCTTCCCCACAGCCATCAGGCTATTAAACTCAACTGAAACAAATCTCTGAACACTAATAGACCATTATCTGTTTATTTGCACTTTATCTGTTTATTTATTGATGTGTGGATATATTTATATAATGCTATATGGACACACTAATCTGTTCTGTATTTATGCCTACTATGTTCTGTTGAGCTGAAGCAAAGCAAGAATTTCATTGTCCTATCTGGGACACATGACAATAAACTCTCTTGACTGACTTGACAAAATCTGGATTAACTCAGCGGAGCAGGCAGCATCTCTGGATAGAAGGAATGGGTGACATGTCGGCTCGAGACCCTCGACCCGAAAAGTCACCCACTCCGTCTCGCCAGAGGTGCTGCCAGAGCTGCTGAGTTACTCCAGCATTTTGTGTCTATCAACCAGCATCTGTGTTTCCTTCCGGCACATCATATTTTGTTTTGCTGTTAATGCTTCTCGATGATTTTGGCCACTCGAGGACTATGGCTGGAATTTTAATAAAATAATAACTAACTTTCACTTTTTCCCCTTCCCTTTTTCAATCCTGTACTCTCTGCTCTCCCCTGCAATCACCTGATGCTCTATTTCCCTCTCTGTCCCTCAATGCTTTGCTCTCTTTCCCTCACTCTTGATCATTCACCCGTATACACGCATGCTCTCTCGCACGTGCTAACCACTACGCTCTCCCTGGTGTGCTTTATTGCCCACTTCCTCATCTCCTTCCCTGTTGCCCACTTCTCTCTCACTCAATGCTGCACATTCTCCCTCACTTCCACTCTCTCTCCCTCCCTGTCCCTCACTCCCTCTCTCCTCTCTTGCCCGCTCCCTCCCTGTCGTGTGCGATTGCTCACTCCCTCTCTCCGGCCTTGTCTTTCTTTCTTCCCACTTTCTCTCTTGTTCCCTGTTGCCTGCTCCCTCTCCCCCTCTCCATGTTGTATGCTATCCCTCTCAATCTCTCTCCCCACCTTTTTGCCCTCTCTTTCAATGTTGCACGCGATCCGTCACTCTATCTCCTTGTCACCCCTATTGCTCATTCCCTCTTTCTCCATCCCTGTCGCATGCTCACTGCTTCCCTCTCCCCCCCTTGTTGCTCCTATCGCTCCCTCCCTCGCTCTCACGTAGCTGCAGAGATTTAGACGGTAATGTTCACCGTACTTGGACCGGTGCCACGTCCCCCCCCCCCGCTCCCCCACCGTGGCCTTCCACACCGAACCATCATTTGAAGCTGCTACATCACACTACGCGTCTCTAAGCTTAGCCGGCGTTATCTCGTCAGAAGACCTATGGACTGTCGGCACCTGGTAACGCTGCCTCCTGGGGCTGGAGCTTACAGGAGGGCCTCTTTCCCCTGCACACTGGACATGCGGCTGAAGAACATTTCCTTCGCTCCATAGATGCTGCCGCACCCGCTGAGTTTCTCCGGCACTTTTGTCTACCTTCGATTTTCCAGCATCTACAGTTCCTTCTTAAACACCAGCTGAAGAACATGTACACTGGCAACTACAACTTAGAGACTTACCAAAATGTCTACACATGGGATGTCCCTGTACAGAAGATACCTGGATGATCTGTCAATGGATGCAGGAGATCGCAAATTGGCTCACGATGCACCCTTTTGTTGTCAGAGTCTCTGCCCCCCCCCCCCCCCCCCCCCCCCCCCAATGCCCTTGCAGTGCCTGACCTCCCCCCTGTCTAACAGCAGGAGATGGTCACTGATGCAGTACCTTGTCACTTTCTGATGCTCGAGACAATCTCCACGTGAACGGATTACTGGCCCCACAGACATTATCTGCACCACCTCCAACTCTCCAGGGAACTATTGTGATGATCCAGCCTGATTCAAATTGCATCTTATCCTGAGGGAATCGGGACCATGCGTTCTAATCGAGTCTTTCTTTCCCAATAATCGTTCCCCCCCCCCTGCCATTAACGGGTGGGCTTGAGTTCCTGGCCAGCTGCTGATGTGTTACTGATTTGAACATATTTCCTAGTTGTCTTTGCAGTCACTGAACGGAGTTTTGTGCGGTGAGAATGCGCCTGTAATGCTGCGTGCTCACTGAGCTGCATTGCCAGAGGAAAGTCGGGACATCCTGGATCCCATCAGGGGTTAATGTCTTTAAGTTATTGATCCTGCCGGTTTAGTGCTGAGGCTGCAATAATACTATAAAGTAGAACTGTCAATGGGTTTCCATCTGTAGTTGACTCGGTGATATTGCAAGCAACCGGGACTGTCCTTGGACCCAGGAACAGATTTCCCACAGTTTCAGGACTAATTAGTGGGGAGATTAAAGTAAGGCACGGTCTGTCATTTGCCTTTGAGCTCTTTCCTAATTAAGAGCGTAGCCCTGGCTCACTGCAGTCCCTCCGTGCAATGTTGAAGCAAACACGCTGTCTCTGCCTCTTGTAGCTGGCTGCCATTTACAAAACCTTGTTGGAACATTACTTATTATGAAGGCTTTTCATAACTGAAATGTGATGGTCTTAGCAAATGTGCAGCACAGCGGTAGAGTTGCTGCCTTACAGCGCCAGAGATCCGGGTTTGATCCTGACTGTGGGTGCTTGTCTGTACGGAGTTTGTACGTTCTCCCCGTGACCTGCGTGGGTTTTCTCCGGGTGCTCCGGTTTCCCCCCACACTCCAAAGACCTACAGTTTTGTAGCTTAATTGGCTTCAGTAAGGTTGTAAATTGTTCCTAGTGTGTGTAGGATGGTGTTAATGTGTGGGGATCGCTGGTCGGCGCGGGCTCGGTGGGATGAAGTGCCTGTTTCCGCGCTGTATCTCTAAACTAAACTAAATTAAAATGGAAGCCCTGCCAAATGAATGGCACTGACTTTGGGCCTGTGTTTATCCAGGACTCTGCCTGGGGATGAAGGGTAATTTTCAGTAGCTGGCAGAAGGTCATGGATTTCTGTCTGTCTCTAATATTGTGATGTTCAACATATAAGTAAGTAAGTAAGTTTATTGGCCAAGTATTCACATACAAGGAATTTGCCTTGGTGCTCCGCCCACAACGTGACATACAGTGACAGTTACGAATGACTCGGAAAACACTAAACATTAATAATAATAAAACATTAATGATAAAACACCATTGATCAAGCATGTGAACCAACAAAATACCAGATCAAAGGGAGGCTACAGATTTTTGGCTGTTGAGTAGAGCAACTACTCGTGGATAAAAACTCATTTTATGTCTGGCTGTGGCAGCTTTGACAGTCCAGAGTCGCCTTCCACAGGGAAGTGATTCAAAGAGTTTGTGGCCAGGGTGAGAGGGGTCAGAGATGATCTTGCCCGCTCGCTTCCTGGCCAATATTTAGACAATTAGACAGCAGGGTTCTTTTGGGATGTTCAGATCTTTAGCCTGCTTTTGAATAAAGTGATTTTTTTGATTTGCTATTCTGCTTTCCTTCCCTTCCCTTCCCTGCTGAAGTTGCAGCCTACATGTGGGGCTTGTTTCCGCAGCTCCCACAGGTGCCTTGTCCACTGCATTGGATCCCACAGTGGAGTTGATTCTTTGAGGTAGTGCAGCTCTAAGCTTTAAGACAGACCAATAAGAAAGGAACTATTTCTTGCAGTCGCACCTTAACTCAAGAAGTGTGCGCTGGTACATTGCAGCCCCTGTCTGCTAATGCATTGTATGGAGTCCAAAAAAACCCACTGGTCGGCCTTGGTATAAGTAGACTCAGCGAAGGGTCCTCGGCTTTCATCCAGCTCTTCCTCCAGGATAGTGGCTCAGTACCTGTAAAACAACCAGAGTCTGAAGGCCAAGACAAATTATACGACAGATCGAACACAAAGTGCAGGAGTAACTCTGCGGGACATGCAGCATCTCTGGAGATCATGGATTGGTGACTTCTCTTAACTTCAGATAGCCTCTTGTTTTCTCTCTCCATCCCCTTCCCCTTCCCAGTTCTCCCACTAGTCTAAAACCCCTGTCCCACTTTCCCCGAGTTACTCACGAATTCTCCCGAGTTTTCCCCTTGATTCAAACTCGGGGAATGTCCGTAGCGAGTCCGTGGATATGTTGTAGCGGCTTGTAATGCCAGCCGTAGGTACTCAGGGCATCAGGTAAGTCGGGACGTTTTTTCCGCATGTTGAAAAATGTCCACGAGTAAAAAATAAATAGCCTCGAGTACCTACAGCTGGCATCTCCGAGTTTAAATCAAGGGGCAAACGCGGGAGAATTTGTGAGTAACTCGGGAAAGTGGGACAGGGGCTTTACTGTCTACTCCTATATTCTGTCTCTGTCCCACCCCCTCCCCTGACATCAGTCTGAAGAAGGGTCTCGACCCGAAACGTCACCCATTCCTTCTCTCCAGAGATACTGCCTGTCCCGCTGAGTTACTCCAGCATTTTGTGTCTAAATCCTATTTAACTCTGTGTGTGTCCCCCTAGCCTATCAGTAATAATGTTGTGCCTTTATTTTTGTCGTCTTAACTTATCGATATCTTCCTGCACTGATTATATGATCTAAATAAATGGGTGTTGGGGTGTATTATAGCTTTGATCCAGGGTGAGGCATTTCTATGGTTCTCTTTGGGAGGTGATCCTTTTTACAGGGAGTGCCTGCGCTAATAAGAGCCCCGCAGAGCAGCTTGCTAATGAGAGAAGGTTCATCCATTCAGATAGTGAGTGCAGTCTGTCAATAAAACCACAGCACTCTGCATGTGAACTGCCTACACACTGATCCCTGCTTCTGCAGCTGTTCTGACCAGCACCAGACACCCGGGTTCGATCCTGACTACCGATGCTGTCTTGTGACCTGCGTGGGTTTTCACCGGGATCTCAACTTTCCTCGCGCACTCCAAAGACGTACAGGTTTGTAGGTTAATTGGCTTGGTAACATTGTAAATTGTCCCTAGTGTGTGTGTGTGTGGGATATTGTTAGTGTGCGGGACTGCTGGTCGGTGCGGACTCGTTGGGCCGAAGTGCTTGCTTTAGCACTGTATCTCTAAATTAAACTAAGTCTGTGGTACAGAAGCATTGCCCACTGGAGGGTCGAGAACATGCGGGACGTTCTGGGGACAACCTCGGCTGGCAATTGGGGAAAGGCAGGGACCCGAGCTGCCTGTGCTGCTTTCCATTCCAGTCGACGGCTCTCACCTGCACTTCCTAGATTAAAACAAATACACTAACATTCATCTGTGAAAGACCCAAAGATTTGCGTGCCAGTCTGCATCGGATGTGCAGAGTTAACTCCTGAGCAGGGTGCTGCTTCCAGCTCTTCAACCGTGCTAGTATTTAAGGAATACTTTACACTAATATTATATCTGAATTGGTAACGATCCTGAACAATCATAACTTGGGGACGGGAGAACTATTCTATTTGTGTGTGTGTGTGCGCCTGTGTGTGTCTGTGTCCGTGTCCGTGTTTGTGTCCGTGTGTGTCTGTGTCTGTCTGTCTGTGTCCGTGTGTGTGTGTGCCTGTGTGTGTGTGTTTGTTTGTGTCGGCACTGATCCTTGCGGGTGTAACGCAAGGGGGCCAATTTACGACGTTGCACCCTTGTCGAACATTCCTAGTGGAATACTCTCACTTTTATCTCTGACTGAAACTATGGTGCTGGCATTGGAAGGGGGAATGGTTTTGGATGGGATGGGCATTGGGTTGGTATGGGATGGGCATTGGAATTCGGTGAAGTGCCTGCTAACTGTCCTGAATGTTTTACAATTTGGAAAGTAATGTATAAAGTGGAAATGATTATTCACAATAAAGAGGTACGTGAAGATTTGGTAACCGGTTGTCCTTGGTTATTTTTGATAGGTTTACTCTTTGTCAGTAACTTCTAACTTGAGGACCAGTGTCATCTCTTGCAGCTCACACCTCCACTCAATGTTCTCATTTTCGCACAAATGGTATCGGATAGAGCGAATGGTAGGAATGAACAAACATTTTAGACCGGTGGACAAAAGGAACTGCAGATGCTGCAATCTTGAGAAAAGCACAAACTGCTGGAAGCACTCTGGTGCAGGCTGCATCTGTGGAGGGAATGGATGGATAATGTTTCAGGACGAGACCCTTCTTCAGAATGAAGGTGAAGGGGAAAAGATTTAATAGAAATCTGAGGGGTAACTTTTTCACACAAAGGGTGGTCGGTGTATGGAACAAGCAGAGGAGGTAGTTGAGGCAGGGACTATCACAAAGTTTAAGAAACATTTAGACAGGTACATGGGTAGGACAGATTTAGAGGGATATGGGCTAAATGTAGGCAGGTGGGACTAGTGTAGATGGGGCATGTTTTGTACTCGATCAGCCCTCATCCTCCTGCACTCCAAGGAATAGAGTCCCAGTCTGCTCAACCTATCCCTGTAGCCCAGAATTAGTTCCTCCAGCACTCTGTGTTCTGCTACACATTGTTACGCTGTGTGTGTGTGTGTGTGTGTGCGTGTGGATGCGATCTCGCTGGCCCTCCACTCCGCACTGGACCACTTGGACAACAAAAACTCATATGTCAGGCTGTTATTCATTGATTACAGCTCGGCATTTAACACAATCATCCCCTCCAAACTGGTTACCAAACTCGCAGAACTGGGTCTCTGCGCATCCCTCTGCAACTGGATCCTCGACTTCCTCGTCCACAGACCACAGTCTGTTCGTATTGGTGGAAATGTGTCAGCCTCAATAACAATCAGCACGGGAGCACCTCAAGGCTGCGTGCTCAGCCCCCTGCTGTACTCATTCTATACCCATGACTGCGTAGCGAACCACAGTGCGAACTCCATCATCAAGTTCGCTGACGACACCACTATTGTGGGGCGTATCACTGATGGGGATGAGTCAGAGTACAGAAGAGAGATCGAGCAACTGTCCATATGGTGCCAGCGCAATAACCTGGCCCTCAACACCAGCAAAACCAAGGAACTGATTGTGGACTTTGGAAGGAGTAGGAGGGGGACCCACAGCCCCATTTATATCAACGGGTCGATGGTTGAAAGGGTCAAGAGCTTCAAATTCCTGGGCGTGCACATCTCTGAAGATCTTTCCTGGTCCGAGAACACTAATGCAATCATCAAAAAAGCACATCAGCGCCTCTACTTCCTGAGAAGATTACGGAGAGTCGGATTGTCAAGGAAGACTCTCTCTAACTTCTACAGGTGCACAGTCGAGAGCATGCTGACCGGTTGCATCGTGGCTTGGTTCGGCAATTTGAGCGCCCTGGAAAGGAAAAGACTACAAAAAGTAGTAAACACTGCCCAGTCCATCATCGGCTCTGACCTTCCTTCCATCGAGGGGATTTATCGCAGTCGCTGCCTCAAAAAGGCTGGCAGTATCATCAAAGACCCACACCATCCTGGCCACACACTCATCTCCCTGCTACCTTCAGGTAGAAGGTACAGGAGCCTGAAGACTGCAACAACCAGGTTCAGGAATAGTTACTTCCCCTCAGCCATCAGGCTATTAAACCTGGCTCGGACAAAACTCTGATTATTACCAACCACTTTCTGTTATTTGCACTATCAGTTTATTTATTCATGTGTGTATATATTTATATCATGGTATATGGACACATTTATCTGTTTTGTAGTAAATGCCTACTATTTTTCTGTGTGCTTAAGCAAAGCAAGAATTTCATTGTCCTATACAGGGACACATGACAATAAACTCACTTGAACTTGAACTTGTTTGTTTGTGTGTGTGTGCCTGCGTGTGTATGATGTGATGTAATGTCACTACTGAGCAGCAGATGGTGATGTTGAGCTGCGTAACTAACAGTGAAAAAAGACACCAAATGCTGGAGTAACTCAGCGGGCCAGGCGGCATCTCTGGAGAGAAGGGATGGGTGACGTTTCTGGTCGAGACCCTTCTTCAGACTGAGAGTAGTGGGAGCGGGCGATACAGAGATAAGGAAGTGCAAGGTGTGAGAACGAGATATCAAAGGGGATGGAGATCAAGTAAAATGTGGCATTGGGTCATTGTTGGCTAAGAGAAGCCAATATCAAAGCAAACAGATAAAATGTAATCAGGGACAGTCAGGCAGGTCAGAGAACTGGGAAAGGGGAGGAAAGGAGGGGTGACCTTTGGGGTCGGGACCCTGTCCCAACCTGAAACTTTGCCTATTCATTTGAGTGAGGGTCCTGACCCGAAACCGTCACCTATCCATGTGAACCCCCTCCCCAACAGCCCTGTGAATCACTTTCACCAGAAAACACAGCAGAGGTTCAGTAAGCATCAGTCTCTTAAAGGAACGTAAGAAGGCCGATGGTCTTTTAACAAGTGTCTTTTTTTGTAAAGTAGCATTTGCAGTTCCTTGTTTCTAACTTCTCAGAGGTGGAGCATGGAAACGGGTCAGTGCAGGTCAATGACACACACACACACACACACACGCACACACGCGCACACACACACACACACACACACACTACAGACAGCACCCGTAGTCAGGATGGAAACACACACACACACACACACACACACACACACACACACACACTACAGACAGCACCCGTAGTCAGGATGGAAACACACACTACAGACACACACACACACACACACTACAGACACACACACACACACACAACAGACACACACACACACACACACACACACACACACTACAGACACACACACACACACAACAGACACACACACACACACACACACACACACACACTACAGACACACACACACACACACACACTACAGACACACACACACACACACACACACTACAGACACACACACACACACACACACACACACACACTACAGACACACACACACACAACAGACACACACACACACACACACAACAGACACACACACACACACACACAACAGACACACACACACACACACACACACTACAGACACACACACACACACACACAACAGACACACACACACACACACACACACACTACAGACACACACACACAGACACACTACAGACAGCACCCGTAGTCAGGAAGGAACCCGGGTCTGTGGCGCTGCCGTGCCCCCCACTAAACCAAACTAAACTCATCTGGAGGGATGTGGATCATGTGCAGGTGGATAAGAGGTGATCTTTGCATCGTGTTTGGCACAGAGATTGTGGGCCGAAGGGCCTGTTTTTGCGCTGTGCAATGATCTATGTTGTGTCACAGAAACATCTATTGACTGTAAAACACTTGGGGATGCTCTGATTAGTTACATCAGCCCCATTTGTATCAACGCTCCTGCAGGATCTGCTTTCCGGCCACAGACCTGATGACCAAGGGCAGATGAGAATGGCTCTGGGTGGTAACATGGGTGTGAGCAGAGGGAGAGGTTGAGTCGACTGGGTCTCTATTCCATGGAGCGCTGGGAGAATGAGGGAAGATCTTATAGAGGTGAACAAAATCATGAGAGGAATAGATCGGGTAGATGCACAGTCTCTTGCCCAGAGTAGGGGAATCGAGGACCAGAGGACATAGGTTAAAGGTGAAGGGGAAAGATTTAATAGGAATCTGAGGGGTAACTATTTCACACGAAGGATGTTGGGTGTATGGAACAACTGCCAGAGGAGGTAGTAGAAGCTGGGACTATCCCATCGTTTAAGAGACAGACATGTACATGGATTGGGCAGGTTTGGAGGGATATGGACCAAGCGCAGGCAAGTGGAACTGGTGTGGCTGGGACATTGTTGGCTGGTGTGAGCAAGTTGGGCCGATGGGCCTGTTTCCACACTGTATCACCCTATGACCAGAGGCAGGCATGAGTAAACGCTGGAGCATCGGGTGATCTTTCCCTCCTCATCGCCCGAGAGGCCTGACTGCGTTCGGCTGGTTTCAGTGAGCTTAGCTTTAAAACTAGCTTCTGATCAGTCAAGTACTTGGAGGCTTCTTCCTCTTGTCTAGGGACTCACCTGATGGGTCGCAATGCCTCCCCCCCCCCACCTTAACATCGTGGAGTCGGTATTTTGGGGGACAGAGGGTTATGGACTGTCTCTTTAAAACCTTGTGGAGGACGGTTAGCTGTGGACTGTCTCTTTAAGACATTGTGGGGGCAGTGAGTTGTGGACTGTCTCTTTAAGACATTGTGGGGGCAGTGAGTTGTGGACTGTCTCTTTAAGACATTGTGGGGGCAGTGAGTTGTGGACTGTCTCTTTAAGAGCAGTATTCGTTCAAGCATAATTATCTTTCCATCAAAACAACATTTGCTGTCACATGTTAGCTGCCTTGTTTGGCAAGCTGATTATGTAACGCACCTTTAACCAAGCATGTCATGTCATCAGTGACACTGAATTCCCAGAAACACTCCTTCCTCCCATCCCTCAGGGATCACTGGAGCTAATCGCTCTTTACTCTGCCCAAAACTTGTTGGTGTCCCAGCGGAGCGGGATGTCCGTCGGGGAATGTTGCCGACTGGCCCGTTGCAGACTGCAGGAGTACGTGCTGAGGGACTCGCTGAAGCTCGGTGCAGCCAACGCCAAGGCTCGGTGGGGGAGGACCACAGTCTAGGGACCTTCCGCTGCTGGACTTGGGGGGGCAGAGTCTGATGGGGCCACCCCCCAAACAAGGGAAAGGAAATCACCCCAGGGGGCCACATGAGTAGCAAGGGAGGTTTAAAGTTACATGCGGACACTACTGAGTATTATACTGAGCATGACACCAGTCTGAAGAAGGGTCTCAACCCGAAACGTCACCCATTCCTCCTCTCCTGAGATGCTGCCTGTCCCGCTGAGTTACTCCAGCATTTTGTGTCTATCTTCGGTTTAAACCAGCACCTGCAGTTCCTTCCTAGACATTACACTAGTGAATGTATACAATGTATGAACAGATTTGGCACAGTTTTTGTTTTGTGTGATTTAAAAAAAAAAATTTGAATAAAATTTATTTTGGAAATATTAAAAAAAGTTAACAAAGGGAACCGCAACCAACCCAGTCCACTGGACTCTCCCCACCTTGGACTACGAGGACAGGGCGAATACCCACCCCACACCCCTCCCCATCCCCCAACCTCCCACCCGCCCGCCCTCCTATCAACCGATTCTCCTCCCCCACTCCCAGCAGATAGACACAAAATAAAGGGCCTGTCCCACTTGGCCGTCATTTGCACGTCACGCAGATGGCACGTCACAAAATCCTGCGACGCTGCGTGTGGCCGCGTGTCACTGCCCATGTCACCGCGCACCGTACGGGCGTAATGCGCATCACGTGCGTGTCACGTAAATGATGCCTCGTAAATTACGCACATAAGACAGCCAAGTGGGACAGGCCCTTAACTCAGCGGGCCAGGCAGCATCTCTGGAGAGAAGGAATGGGTGACGTTTTGGGTCGATACCCTTCTAGTTACATTTACTCGGCAATGGAACAATGATATTATTACTGACACGCGGATAAATGTAGAATAATCAGTAATGCAATAAATTAATAATCATTAATACCAAATAATCAGACTACAGAACTGTATAAAAGTTGTGATAATGACTTAAATATCGTAGTGGTGTCTAAGAGGTGCACATGGATTTGCAGGGAGTGGAAGGATGTGGATCGCACGCAGGCAGAGGAGATAAGTTTAACCTGTCATCAGGTTCAGCATGGTTATTGTGGGCTGAATGGCCTCTTCCTGTGCTGTACAGTTCGATGTAAAACGCAAGTCTGTCGTGCCACTAATAACAAAGATCAAGGTCCAGAGAGGTTCATAGTTGCTGAAGTTGAGGTTAGTTTATAGATCAGTCTGCCGAAGGGTCTCGACCCGAAACATCACCAATTCCCTCTCTCCAGAGATGCTGCCTTTCCCAATGAGTTACCACAGTATTTTGTGTCTATTTCAATTTAAACCAGCATCTGCTGTTCTTTCCGACACATTGAGGTTAGTTTAGTTTAGTTTTAGAGATACAGCACGGAAACACGGCCTTTGGCCCACGTAGTCTGCGCCGACCAGCGATCCTCGCACACAATCACTATCCTACCCACACAATGGACAGTTTACAATTTTACCAAAGCCAATTAACCTACAAACCCGTAGGTCTTTGGAGTGTGGGAGGAAACTGGAGCACCCGGAGAAAACCCACGCAGGTCACGGGGAGAACGTGCAAACTCCATACAGACAGCGTCCATAGTCAGGATGGAACCCGGGTCTCTGGCGCTGTAAGGTAGCAACTCTACTGATGCGTTGCCATGTCGTTATAGCCCTGTCCCACGGTACGAGTTCATTCCAAGAGCTCTCCCGAGTTTTAAAAAAATCAAACTCGTGGTAAGCACGGAGAATGAACGTAGCGGGTACATCGGAGCTCGGGGACGTCTCTTAGCGGCTCGTAACGCTAACGGCAGGTACTCGGGAAGACTCGCTAACGGCAGGTAAGCTCGGGAAGACTCGTGAAGATTTTTCAACATGTTGAAAAATGTCCACGAGAGCCCCGAGTACCGACGAGCGGCCATTACCGTAAATCTCCGAGTTCGAATCAGGGCAAACTCGGGAGAGCTCTTGGAATGAACTCGTACCGTGGGACAGGGCTTTTAGTGTTGTGCCGTGTTCAAGAGCCTGATCGTTTTTGGGAATAAGCTGTTCTTGAAGTTGTCTTGACGTTTCTCAGGCTCCTGTACCTTCTTCCTGATGGCAGCAGCGAGATGGGAACGTGGCCAGGGTGGTGTAGGCACTTGTTATTGCTACAACGAATGCCATAAATATTACATCATATTGATAAGGGGTTGGGAAAGGTGCCTGATCTTTCATCATTGGCATGCAGAAATACTTTGATCCTGGACTGAGGAGAGATTAGGAAGGCTTCTGAAGATAACACATAAATTCATCATTAACTGTGTTAATGGACAGACTACATAGTCTGTTCAGGATGACTGGAGGTCATTCAACCCTTCAAGGCTGTTCCACCTTTCGGGAGAGATTGCAGCTGATTTGTGACCTAACCCCACCAAAGGTGAACGGGTGATCGATGGTCAGTGTGGATCACTATTGCATCTGCCTCCACCACCACCACCCCTGGTTGCATGCACGTTCCAGGCTCCCACCACCCTCTGTAAAAAAAACTTGCCCCGAACAACTCCTTTAAAACTCTGCCCCCTCTCACCTTAAAGCTTTGCCCTCACATCTTTGACATTTCAGACCTGGGAAAAAAGGTTCTGCCTATCTAAGCCTCTCATAATTTTACATCATTTCACAGGTCTCCCCTCTAGCCTCTGCAGTTTCAGAGAAAACATTCCAATTAAAAAAACTACTGCCTGCACATCTCCTTTAAACATTGGTAGACCACCAGTGCTGGAGAAACTTCAACGGGTGATGCAGCAATCTAACGGAGTTTCTGCCCAGAAACGTTGCACTATTTCCTTCGTCCATAGATGCTGGCCTCCCTGCTGAGTTTTCCCGCATTTCATAACAAAGTCGTCGTTATTACAGTTTGGCTTTCTTCCCAACCAATTGTTCAAGCGCTTTGATTGCAACATGCGCCTTAATTTAGTTCACACGAAACTGACACGGTTACTAAAGAAACCGTAATTTCATCTACTGCGATTTTCCAGCTCTGCAGCCTTCTTAAACATATATTCCTTAACATTGCTCCTCTCATTCATTTCCATTTCCAACCCTGGAAAGATGTCACCCATCTATGCCTCTCATCATTTGATATAGTTCCACAGGTCTGACTAAACCTGACGTTCTAGAGAATAATAATAATAATAAATTTTATTTATGGGCGCCTTTCAAGAGTCTCAAGGACACCTAATGCAATCCAAGTTTCCACCATGGTGCATAGACCTGATATAACAGACAGAAAAGGCACACAGCCTGTGTGCATGGCATGTTTCATGAGGTGGAGTGATAACAAATCTCTCTCTCAACTAGGTTTGCCAACTTTCTCACTCCTATATGAGGGCCAAAAGGTCAAAATACGGGACAAATTCCCGACGGCAATTTGTTGACCGACTCGGCCGTGGCTGGGTGAATGATGAGTTGGTGCTGGACTGCACACAAAGCCCAGCTGGCCAGCACTCCATCCAACTCATGAACTGATGATCGGCCTTGAGAAGGAGGGGTGGTGGTGTCGGCGGTAAGCCACGGTCCGAAGGTTGTACAGCTGACCGACGGGGCCACGGGCGAGGCGCTGCAGTGATAGAACAAGTTTGGAAGGATATGGACCAAGTGCAGGCAGGTGGGACTAGTGTAGCTGGGGCATTGTTGGCCAGTGTGGACAAGTTGGGCTGAAGGGCCTGTTTCCACACTGTATCATTCTATGACTCAAATCCTCTTGCTATGCATCCTCAATATAGATGAGACCACAGGGCGCAACGTTCCCCCAGGAGTGCATGGGAATACCAGCTCAGCGTGTTGGGCAGCGGGTCCCAAACCCACAGCTGCCAGGCCATGGTACCAAGACTGATTGCTAAACACATCCACACGGATCAGTTCCATTGATGTTGCCACAGCACGAGGCCAGTGACTTTCTTTACAGGAATGGCCTTAGCTTTCAGAAGTTTCCCGAACACGATACGTCACCTGCCCATCTTCTCCAGGAATGCTGTCCGACCCGCTGAGTTACTCCGGCACTCTGTGTCCCTCTCTGTGTTAACCGGCATCTGCAATTCTTTGTTTTAAGAATAAGGGGTAAGCCATTTAGAACGGAGACGAGGAAACACTTTTTCTCACAGAGAGTTGTGAGTCTGTGGAATTCTCTACCTCAGAAGGCGGTGGAGGCAGGTTCTCTGGATGCTTTCAAGAGAGAGCTAGACAGGGCTCTTAAAAATAGCGGAGTCAGGGGATATGGGGAGAAGGCAGGAACGGGGTAATGATTGGGGATGATCAGCCATGATCACATTGAATGGCGGTGCTGGCTCGAAGGGCCAAATAGCCTACTCCTGCACGTATTGTCTATTGTTTCTACTGGGAAAATGCCGCACCTTACCTGGTGAAAAGGAGCCTATTCCGAGCACTGACACAGGCATGCCGCCAACACCGATTGACTAATAGTTCTTGGAAAGGTTTTTGTAGGGCGTGTGCGTATCTTTGTCATTGTTGAAGTGTTGTTTTTGTAAACGTTAGATTCAATTCAATTCAATTCAATTCAATTGCTGTGCATGTGCCTGTTTCACAGGTAGCTGCTTATGTAGGAAGGAACTGCAGGTGCTGGTTTAAACCGAAGGTAGATACAAAAAGCTGGAGTAAAGGGCCAGTCCCACTGTACGAGCTAATTCAAGAGTTCTCCCGAGTTTCACCTGATTCGAACTCGGAGAATTACGGCAATAGCTGCTCGTAGGTACTCGGGGCTCACGTGGACATTTTTCAACATGTTGTAAAATCTTCACGAGTCTTCAAGAGATTACCGCGTTTCCTGAGTACCTGCCGTTAGCGTTACAAGCCGTTAAGAGACGTCCCGAGCTCCGACGTACCCGCTACGTACATTCTACATACTTACCACGAGTTTGATTTTTTTTTTAAACTCGGGAGAGCTCTTGGGTGAACTCGTGTAGTGGGACAGGCCCTTAACTCAGCGGGACAGGCAGCATCTCTCGACCCGAAACGTCACCCATTCCTTCTCTCCAGAGATGCTGCCTGTCCCGCTGAGTTACTCCAGCTTTTTGTGTCTATCTTTAGCTGTTTGTGTTTTGGACAAACTTGTATTGTTTCCTCTGCAACGACAGAGGTTGGTAGAAGTATATAAAACAATGAGAGGCTCAGATAGGGGTGGACGTTCCACACGGTGGAAATGTCAAATACAGGAGGGCGCGGCTTTGGTGAATAGTGCCAATGTTTAAAGGAGTTGGCAATCGAATTGTTACACTCACCCCGGGATTGCGTATAGTACCCTGGGATTGTTACTCTGACCGGGACTGTTACTCTGCCCTGGGGACTGTTACTTGACCCTGGGACTGTATCGACTGGGGTGTTACTCTGACCGGGGATGTTGCTCTGACCCTGGGATTGTTACACTGACCCGGGACTGTTACTATGACCCTGGGGATTGTAACTCGACCCTGGGGATTGTACTCTGACCCTGGGGATTGTTACTCTGACCCTGGGGATTGTTGCTTGACCTGGGGATGTTGCGCCTGGGGATTGTTGCCTCTGACCCTGGGATTGTTGCTCGCCCTGACCCGGATTGTTGCTCTGACCTGGGGATTGTTGCTCTGACCCTGGGGATTGTTGCTCTGACCCTGGGGATTGTTACTCTGACCCTGGGGATTGTTACTCTGACCCTGGGGATTGTTACTCTGACCCTGGGGATTGTTACTCTGACCCTGGGGATTGTTACTCTGACCCTGGGGATTGTTACTCTGACCCTGGGGATTGTTACTCTGACCCTGGGGATTGTTACTCTGACCCCGGTACTGTGTATAGTAACCCTGGGGATTGTTACTCTGACCCTGGGGATTGTTACTCTGACCCTGGGGATTGTTACTCTGACCCTGAAGACTGTTACTCTGACCCTGGGTACTGTGTATAGTAACCCTGGGGATTGTTACTCTGACCCTGGGGATTGTTACTCTGACCCTGAAGACTGTTACTCTGACCCTGGGTACTGTGTATAGTAACCCTGTGGATTGTTACCCTGACCCTGGGGATTGTTACTCTGACTGTGGGGATTGTTATTCTGACCCGGCAGACTGTTACTCTGACCCTGGGGATTGTTACTCTGACCCTGGAGATTGTTAATCTGACCCTGGGGATCACCCCTCATTGACCCTGTAAAATTCAAGTCTGCCGTGCCACTAATAACAAAGATCAAGGTCCAGAGAGGTTCATAGTTGCTGAAGGTATGGTTAGTTTAGTTTAAGGTAGACACAAAATGCTGGAGTAACTTAGTGGGTGAGGCAGTATCTATGGAGAGAAGGAATAGGCGACGTTTCGGGTCGAGACCCTTCTTTAGACTGAGTTTAGTTTAGTTTAGTTTAGAGATACAGCGTGGAAACAGGCCCTTCGGCCCTCTGTGTCTGCGCTGACCAGTGATCCCCGCACACTAACACTACCCTACACACACACACACACACACTGGGGACAATTTACAATTTTACCAAAGCCATTTAAGAAGCTTTTGGCACATGGATATGCAGGGAATGGAGGGACATGGACACATGCAGGCAGAGGAGATTAGTTTGACTTGTCATTGTTCAGGTTCCACATTGTGGGCTGGAGGACCTGCTAGACTGATCCCACAGAGTAAGTAAGTACTCGATGGGCCGAATGTCCTCCTTCATACGTTCATAAGTGATAGGAGCAGAATTAGGCCATGAGGCCCATCGAGTCTACTCCGCCATTCAATCATGGTTGATCTATCTTTCTCTCTTAACCCCATTCTCCTGCCTTCTCCCCATAACCCCGTGACTCTTCCTTCTAAGCTGTGGCTGATCTGTGATAATGTGCTGCAAATATTCTCCCCCTCCTGAAATACTGGGCTAACAGCTCTGGAAAATGATGCAATAAACACTTCTGGTGTGTTTGACAAGGTGCAATTAAATGTAATTAAATCAGGCTGGTATTTACAATCATCGGGATCAGCAGAAGTGTCGTTAAAAGTGTACAGAACACAGCGTTCTCCTGAGAAGTGCAGGCTACACAAGGAAATTCCAGGAGGAAACGAATCCGGCTCTTCTCAGAGGCTGGCCTGATGGAGAGTGCAGGAAGGATCAGCAGATGCTGGTTTACACCGAAGATGGACACAAAATGCTGGCGTAACTCAGCGGGACAGGCAGCATCTCTGGAGAGAAGGAATAGGTGACGTTTCAAGTCGTCAAGTCAAGTTTTATTCGGCACTTGCACATAAAGTGCAGTGAAATGAATTGTAAAATTAAAAAAAAACACACAATATACAATAAAAATTTTAAACTAACATCCACCACCGCATTCATCACTGTGGTGGAAGGCGCAAAAATTGGGCCAAAAAAAATTTGGGTCGAGACCTCTTAGAGTCATAGAGCCATATAAGCGACACAGCATGGAAACTGCCCATACTGGGCAACATGTCCCAGCTCCACTAGTCCCACCTGCCTGCCTTTAGCCCATGTCCCTCCAAACCTGTCCTATCCATTCATGGGCCTGTCCCACTTAGGCAATTTTTTGGGGGGGGCGATGACAGGCGACTGCCGCGAAATTTTCACCACGTTGAAAGTTTTTCAGCGACAGTGGTGACAATTTTTGATGTTGTAGGTGCTGTCGTAGGTGAATTCCATTGAAATTGTTCTCTGGCAGTCGCCTGAAGAGTTGCCTAAGTGGGACAGGTCCTTAACTGTTTCATAATCGTTGGGATAGTCCCAGCCTCAACTACCTCCTCTGGCAGTTTGTTCCACACACCCACCACCCTTTGTGTGAAAAAGTTACCTCTCAGATTCCTATGAAATCTTTTCCTTCTTCACCTTCAACCTTTGTCCTCTGGTTCCCGACTCACCTTCTCTGGGCAAGAGACTCTGTGCTTCTACCCTTCTTCAGACTCGACAGGCCTCATTGCGTGTTCTCTTCTTCCAGCACCTTTGTATGTCCTTCACTTGCATGTCCACAGGGATAACGGCAGAAGGAGGAGGCCATCCCTCCCCTCAAACCTGTTCATCACAGGAGGAACAACAGGAAGTCTTTCACTGCCGAGTTGACTGCTTTGAAAACATTTTTTAAAAAGCAAGTGGCTGCTCCCATTCTGCACCTTGTACGGTTCCTAATTCTTACACAACGGGGTAACGTGGAGACCTGATAGCAGTATATAAAATGTATAGAGCAGTATAGAAGGAACTGCAGATGCTGGAAAATCGAAGGTGGACAAAAATGCTGGAGAAACTCAGCGGTTGCAGCAGCATCTATGGAGCAAAGGAAATAGGCAACGTTTCGGTTCGAAACCCTTCTTCAGTCTATAAAGTTATAGAAACATAGAAAATAGGTGCAGGAGTAGGCCATTCGGCCCTTTGATCCAGCACTACCATTCAATATGATCATGGCTTCCAGGTTTTTCCTCATCTCAGTCCTAAATGGCCTACCCCTTATTCTTAATCTATGACCCCTGATTCTGGACTCCCCCAACATCGGGAACATATTTCCTGCATCTTGCCTGTCCGATCCCTTAAGAATTAAAAATGTTTCTATAAGATCCCCTCTCTCCCTTCTAAATTTCAGTGAATATAAAATAAGCCCAGTCGATCCATATTCAATTTCATAAGTTCATAAGTGACTGGAGCAGAATTAGGCCACTGTAATAAGGTGAGAGGGGAAAAGTGTAAGTAGGATGTTCGGGACAGCTTTATTTACACAGAGGGTGGTAAGTGCCTGGAACGCGCTGCCAGGGGTGGTAGTGGAAGCAGGTACCATTGTGTCGTTTAAGAGGCTTTTGGATAGGTACATGGATACCCAGGGAATGGAGGGATATGGATTATGTGCAGGTAGATATGAGTTTAGCTTATTATTGTCATGTGTACCAAGGTACATGGAAATGTTGATGTGCTATCCAGTCAGCAGAAAGACTATACATGATTGCAATCAAACTGTCCACAGTTTACACAAACTGGTAAAGAGTATAATCATGTTTAATTCAAGATAAAGTCTAGTGAAGTCCAATTAAAGATAGTCCGAAGGTCTCCAATGAGGCAGATGGAAGAATGTAGGAATAAGGAACTACAGATGCTGGTTTACACTACAGATAGACACAAAGTGCTGGAGTAGCTCAGCGGGTCAGGCAGCATCTCTGGAGAAAAAGGATGGGTGATGTTTTGGGTTGGGACCCTTCCTCAGACTGGAAGTAGGGAGCTGGGTGGTTGGGTTGGGGGTGGGGGGGGGGGGGAGAGAATGAACTGGAGGCGAGAAATGACCAGGACCTATAAATGCCAGCCCCCAAGTGAGCTCAGGCAGGGCGGTTCCTGGTAAACCCACTGCTGGCTCAGAAAGGGGTCAGGACCGCTCTCGAGTTGGTGAGAGGACAGTTCAGTTTCCTCATAACAACATGGGCTGCCCGGTGGCGCAGCGGTAGGGTTGCTGCCTAGAAGCGCCTTAGACCCGCGTTCAATCCTGACTGCGGGTGCTGTCTGTACAGAGTTTGCACGTTCTGCTCGTGACCTGCGTGGGTTTTCTCTGAGATCTTCGGTTTCCTCCCACACTCCAAAGACGTACAGGTTTGCAGGTTAATTGGCTTGGTATATAACTGTGTGTGTAGGGTAGAGTTGGTGCGCGGGGATCGCTGGTCGGTGCGGACTAGATGGGCCGAAGGGCCTGTCTGCGCTGTATCTCTAAACTGAACTAAACTAACTGGGAAGAAACTGTCCCTGAATCTGGAAGAGATGTTGTATTGTGCCCCTGAATGTTTATCTGTATCTTGTTGGCTCTTGGATGGAGTCAAAATATAGCCAAAAATGAATCTGAGCCCTTGAGCCCAATTATGAGAGCTAAATCCAGCAGTTACATAAGTCACTGTGTTGCGTTGTATAACACAGCCCTGCCCTCCCTTGATAACCACTTACATAACACGTAGAGAGAAAAAAAAAGAGCTCATGATCGTGTTACATTAATTCAAGGCTTAGTTACAGAGTCAACATCTTACATAAAGGGGTCTTAGTCACAGCGAACTGTAACAGGTTATGTAACCTCCCGATTTAACACAGAACCCAGCACGAATCACTCCACTGCCACAGTGTGCAAGGATTAAAAGAGTGTTGTCCTTGCAAGGTGGGGTGGGGGAGTGGGTTCAGGGAACAGGCTTTTGGGATGAGAGGAGGAGGGAATAAATGGGAGAGGGAGGTGGACAATGAAATTAATCGTGGAGGGATTGGGTTAGTTAAATGAAGCTGTAAGTTGAATGCAACGTAAAATAAAGCGGTGTTGTAAGCTGTTGAGGGTCAAACTATGATGGTTCTGCAAGGTACGTTTAACCCTTACATTCCCAGGGAGTCATAGTCATAGGGTGATACAGTGTGGAAACAGGCCCTTCGGCCCAACTTGCCCACACCGGCCAACATGTCCCAGCTACACCAGTACCACCTGCCTGCATTTGGTCCATATCGCTCCAAACCTGTCCTATCTTGTTGTGTTCTGGTTGAACCCCTGAGGAATAGCATTAATATCGAGAGGAGTAGAATACAAAAACAGGGATGAAATGCTTAGTTGGACACAAATGCTGGAGTAACTCAGCTGGTGAGGCAGCATCTCTGGAGAGAAGGAATGGGCGATGTTTCAGGTCGAGACCCTTCTTCACTCTCTAGAGATGCTGCCTCACCCGTTGAGTTACTCCAGCATTTGTGCCTTCCTTCGATTTAAACCAGCATCTGCAGTTCTTTCTTACACATGTAATGCTGAGGCTCTATAAAGGCGCTGGTCAGACTGCATTTGGAGTATTGTGAGAAATCTTGGGCACCATATGTGAGGAATGATGTGCTTGCATTGGAGAGGGTCCAGAGGAGGTTTACAAGAAACGATCCCAGGAATGATTGGACTAACCTACGAAGAACGTTTGACGGTACTGGGCCTGTACTCACTGGAGCCCGAGAAGGATGAGGGGGTACTTTATTGAAACTTACCGAATAGTAAAATGACTGGATAGAGAGGATGTGGAGAGGATGTTTCCACCAGTGGGAGAATCTAGGACCAGAGGCCACAGCCTCCGAATAAAAGGATGTACCTTTAGAAAGGAGATGAGGAGGAATTTATTTAGTCGGAGGGTGGTGAATCTGTGGAATTCATTGCCACAGAAGGCTGTGGGCCAAGTCAATGTAATTTTTTAAGGCAGAGATAGATACTGTAGAATCTTGATTAGTGCAGGTGTCAGGGGTTATGGGGAGAAGGCAGGAGAAGGAGTTATGAGGGAAAGTTAGATCAGCCATGATTGAATGGTGGAGCCCACACCAAAGACAGTGATCCTACACTAATCTCTTTTACCCCCCCACACACTCCCATCAACCATCCTTCAATCATCTGCACACAAGGGGCGATTTACTGAGGGCCACTTAGCCTAGCGACCCGCAAGTCCTTGGGATGTGGGAGGAAACTGGAGCACCTGATGTCACAGGGCAGCGGGTGCAAACGGTGGGCTAGGAGGCTGGGATCAAAGCCGGATACCTAGAGTGATGGGGCAGTTGCTCCACAAGCTGTACTTGACTCTTTCTTTGAGCTAAAAGGCAAGCAGTGCATCTGTTATGTAAAATTAACCAAATCCCAGATGCAAAGGCACAATATTGTCCCTGGGATGCAGGTCTGCTCCAACTATATTTAAGAGGGAGTTAGATGTGGCCCTAGTGGCTAAGGGGATCAGGGGGTATGGAGAGAAGGCAGGTACAGGATACTGAGTTGGATGATCAGCCATGATCATATTGAATGGCGGTGCAGGCTCGAAGGGCCGAATGACCTACTATGTTTCTATGTAACTATTCTTTTAAATCGGGGCTGAAGACTTTACTGTTTGATGCTGCCTTGAATTAAATTAAATAATTATTCATTTCTTACACTGCACAGTAACTTTTATTCTTGTATTTTGTACTTATTCTATTTTAGCTTGTTTCTATTTTGTGTTCTTTTTAATTGCTTTTGATTGCTCTTTACTGCTTTGCGTAAAGCACTTTAAATTGCCTAGTTGCTGACACGTGCTACATAAATAAACCTGCTTGCTTGCTTGCTAGTGTGTGTAGGGTAGTGTTATTGTGCGGGGATCGCTGGTCGGTGCGGACTCGGTGGGCCGAAGGGCCTGTTTCCGCGCTACATATCTAAACAAAAAAACTGAGGAAATCTGAGGAAAGACATTCTTGCCATTGTACAGAGAAGGTTCACCAGACTGATTCCTGGGATGTCAGGAATTTCATATGAAGAAAGACTGGATAGACTCGGTTTGTACTCGCTAGAATTTAGAAGATTGAGGGGGGATCTTATAGAAACGTACAAAATTCTTAAGGGGTTGGACAGGCTAGATGCAGGAAGATTGTTCCCGATGTTGGGGAAGTCCAGAACAAGGGGTCACAGTTTAAGGATAAAGGGGAAATCTTTTAGGACCGAGATGAGGAAAACTTTTTTTCACACAGAGAGTGGTGAATCTGTGGAATTCTCTCCCGCAGAAGGTAGTTGAGGCCAGTTCATTGGCTATATTTAAGAGGGAGTTAGATGTGGCCCTTGTGGCTAAAGGGATCAGGGGGTATGGAGAGAAGGCAGGTACAGGATACTGAGTTGGATGATCAGCCATGATCATATTGAATGGCGGTGCAGGCTCGAAGGGCCGAATGGCCTACTCCTGCACCTATTTTCTATGTTTCTAAAAGACTAAATATTGTAATTATAATTTACATACAAACCAACCTCTATAAATACAACAGAACACCTGCTTATAAAATCTGACGCAATGGAGTTTCATTCAAAGATATTCCATTCTGCCCCTTGTCATTTATCAATGTCATGTAAACTAAATTACAATTAGTACGACAAGAATTTACAAATCAACGAGCAACTAAAACATCTACTGACGACAAAACTCCCACCACCGTTCATATTCGTAGGCTATTCAAGCAGAATTTGGCCATTCGGCCCATCGAGTCTATTCCACCATTCAATCACGGATGATCTATCAAGTTTAGTTTATTGTCACGTGTTCGGTGAAAAGTTTTTGTTGCGGGCTAACCAGTCAGCGGAAAGACAACACATGATTACAATCGAGCCATTTTCAGTGTGTAGATACATGATAGAGAATAATGCCCCTGTCCCACTTAGGAAACCTGAACGGAAACCTCTGGAGACTTTGCGCCCCACCCAAGGTTTCCGTGTGGTTCCCGGAGGTTGCAGGTGGTTGCCGGAGGTTTCAGGTGGTTGCCGGAGGTTGCAGGTAGTGGAAGCAGGTAGGGAGACTGACAAAAACCTCCGGGAACCGCACGGAAACCTTGGGTGGGGCGCAAAGTCTCCAGAGGTTTCCGATCAGGTTTCCTAAGTGGGACAGGGGTATTAGGGTTTAACTTTAGTGCAAGGTAAAGCCAGTAAAGATCAGCAAAGCGATCAAAGATAGTCTGAAGGTCACCAATGAGGTAGATAGTAGTTCAGGACTGCTCCTGTATGTCATGTTGTCACTTGCGGACGGAGCACCAAGGCAGATTCCTTGTATGTGAATACTTGGCCAATAAACGTAATCATTCCCTAGTTGTGGTAGGATGGTTCAACCCCATACTCCCAGTAACTCCATACAGAGAGCACTCCTGGTCAGGATCGAACTGGGATCTCTGGCACTGGAAGGCAGCAATTCCACCGCTCCAGAACTTGGAGAAGCTTCCCAATTCTGAGATCACTCTTGAGAAACGAGCCGCTCGTCCCAAGTCAGGGACCCACCCATGAATCATCTGCTGGAGTAACTCAGCGGGACAGGCAGCATCTCTGGAGAGAAGGAATGGGTGACGTTCTTCAGACTGAGGAAGGGTCTCGACCCGAAACGCCACCTATTCCTTCTCTCCAGAGATGCTGCCTGCCCCGCTGAGTTACTCCAGCTTTTTGTGTCTATCTTCGGTTTAAACCAGCACCTGCAGTTCCTTCCTACTCATGAATCATCTGCCATCCCTTGGCCATGGTGACTACAGGTCTTTGTTGGTGTTGCTTCTCACAAAGACAAGGAACGGAGGCGGAGATACCGACAAACCACCCTTCATTAAAGAGAGTAACTCTCCATGGGCAGTGGAGACACGAGGAACTGCAGATGCTGGGATCTCGAGCAAAACGCAAAGTGCTGGAGGAACTCAGGCATCATCTGTGGAGGGAATGGACAGACGATGTTTGGGGTCGGGACCCTTCTTCAGACACAGTTAGTCACAATGTAGATACAAAGAACTGCAGATGCCGGTTTACAAAAAAAACCTACACAAAGTGCTGGAGTAACTCAGCAGGTTAGCCAGCATCTCTGGAGAACATGGATAGTAACGTGTTTAAGAAGGAACTGCAGATGCTGGAAAATCGGAGGTACACAAAAATGCTGGAGAAACTCAGCGGGTGCAGCAGCATCTATGGAGCGAAGGAGATAGGCAACGTTTCGGGCCGAAACCCCTCTTCAGACCCTTCTTCAGGATAGTAACGTTTCAGGTTGAGACCCTTCTTTCCGATCCGACATTTCACATATTAATGTTCCCCTGAGATGCAACCTGACCCGCTACACTACTCCAACACTTTGCGTTTAGGTTTAGATCTGTTTATTATTGCCACATGTACTAATTGTGGATGATCAGCCTTGATCACATTGAATGGCAGTGCTGGCTCAAAGGGCCGAATGGCCTACTCCTGCACATATTGTCTATTGTGAACTGAGTGAAAAGCTATGCATGCTATCCAACCGGATCAGATAATACTATATCAAAGTTGCCTCTCAAGTTCATGTTGAATCTTTCCCCTCTATCTTTAAACCTATATCCACTAATTCTTCATTCCCCTTCCCTGGGTAAAATACTCTGCACATTCACCCTCTGTGGTTTCACCACCATCAGACCACTCCTCAGCCTCTGCATCCTCCATCTCACAAACCCAGCCACTGTTGTCAAATAAAATTTATCCCGCACATATTTTAAATGTCCTTAAAGCGATGATGACCTCTTGATTTGCTTCCTTAATCTCTTTGAAGAATTCACCGTGTATCTGGAAGGTGTTGGAGGAGGGGTCCTCGATAATCCTGGGGGTCTGGCAGCTGCGACAGCGAGTGTTTGCAAATGGCCCGAAAACACAAGTCATTGACGTGACTATAAATAAAAGCAGTTGCTGTAACTGTACATAGCTGAGTGACCCGGTGGCATTTTAAATACAGTGAGCTATTTTAAGCTCTTCAATGTGTTGTGAGGGATTCAGATAAGAGCAGTGCGAGCGAGAGTGTTGATATAAATAGGATGAGTGTTTCAGTTTAAGGATTAATCAGTCTCGCACATCCAGGGTGGCTCTCAGTTCAATCACTGAAGAAGGGTCTCGACCTGAAACGTCACCTATTCCTTCGCTCCATAGATGCTGCCTCACCCACTGAGTTTCTCCAGCATTTTTGTCTAACTTCAGTCAGTGGGGTTATTTTACTGTACGCGTTCCGTGATGCAGCAGGTAGTGCAGCCGCCTCAACACTTCAGGGACCCCGGTTCGATCCTCACTCCGGCAGCTCTCCGTGTGGAGTTTGCACGTCTTTCCAGCGACCACATGGATTTTCCCAAGGAAGTCCCTTTACAGGCAACGTGCCCTGTTACCATGGAGACTCAGCATCGTGGAAAGGGGCAGAGAAGATTCACGAGGACGTTGCCAGGACTCGAGGGTCTGAGCTCTAGGGAGAGGTTGAGCAGGCTGGGAGCGCAGGAGGATGAGGGGTAAATCTTATAGAGGTGTACAAAATCATGACAGCAATATATCGGGTGAGTCTCTTGCCCAGAGTTGGGGAATCAAGAACCAGAGGACATAGGTGAAGAGGGAAAGAATTAATAGGAACCTGAGGGGTAACTTTTTCATACAAAGGGCAGTAGGTTTATGGAACAAGGTGGTAGTTGAGGCTGGGACTATGGCAACATTTAAGAAACATTTAGACAGGTACATGGATAGGACAGGTTTGGAGGGATACGGGCCAAACACAGGCAGGTGGGACTAGTATATGTTGGTCGGTGTTGGCATGTTGGGCCGAAGGGCCTGTTTCCATGCTATATGATTCTATGACTCTATGACACACAAACAGGCTCTTCAGCCCAACAGATCCACGCCATCCAAGGTGTCTTGAGTACGTCCCATTAGCCAGCATTTGGCTTGTATCTCCCCGAGACTTTCCTATTCATATGTACCTACCATTATAAATGTCATTATAAACCTGCTTCAGCTACTTCCTCTGGCAGCTCGTTCCATATATTACTCTTTCAGAACCCATTTTAAATCTTTCCCCTTCGGAGTGTGGGAGGAAACTGGAGTTCCTGGAGAAAAACCCGGGTCTCTGGCGCTGTAAACCCCCTGTCCCACGGTACGAGTTCATTCCAAGAGTTCTCCCGAGTTTCAAACCCAGAGATTTACGGTAATGGCCACTCGTCGGTACTCAGGGCTCTCGTGGACATTTTCCATCATGTTGAAAAATCTTCACGAGTCTTCCCGTGCTTACCTGCCATTAGCGAGTCTTCCCGAGTACCTGCCGTTAGCGCTAAGAGACGTCCCCGAGCTCCGACGTACCCGCTACGCTCATTCTCCGTGCTTACCACGAGTTTGATTTTCTTTTAAACTCGGGAGAGCTCTTGGAATGAACTCGTACCGTGGGACAGGACTATAAGACAGCAGTGCCACCGTGCCACCCTCTCATGTGACTCATAATGCACTCATGTACACCAGGAACTGATGAACAAGTATACACGGGTACCCCTCGAGTTGACAATACATAGTTGACAAACAAAGTAAACCTCAAAGATATGAGGCAGAAGTTGACCCTGGTAATCTACAAAACTACATTAAAGTGTATGAACATAGAGGAGCAATGAATAATATCTAAAGAATTAGTGCTTAACTTCACTGAATCCTCTTATAAACGTCTACAGATGCACTGTAGAAAACATAGCACAGTGGCGCAGCGGTAGAGTTGCAGCCTTACAGAGGCAGAGACCCGGGTTCGATCCTGACTACAGGTGCTGTCTGTGTACGGAGTTTGTATGTTCTCCCTGTGACCTGCGTGGGTTATCTCTGGGTGCTCCGGTTTCCTCCCACACTCCCCAAAGACATACATGCTTGTCGGTTAATTGGCTTCAGTAAAATTGTAAATTGACCCTAGTGTGTAGGATAGTGCTAGTGTGCAGGGATCGCTGGTCGGTGCGGACTCGGTGGGCCGAAGGGCCTGTTTCTGCGCTGTATCTCTAAACTAAACTAAACTATCATGGCTGGTTGCATCGCGGCCTGGTACAGCAATTGATCCATTCCTTGCAAAATACATAAACTGCTGAAAGCTGCATAAGTGTGTTTGAGTGTATGAACCTTTAGAGATTCCTTGCTGCAAGGATTTGATTGAGTGGTTAAAAATATCCCATGGTCAAAGTAGACCAATTCTATGCTTGGGCAGTTCACAACCCAGTGGTATGAATATTGATTTCTCTAACTTCAAGTAACCCTTGCTTTCCCTCTCTCTCCGCTCCTCCCCCACCCTAGTTCTCCGACTAGTTTCACTGTCCTGATGAATTCTACTGTTTGAATGCCTCCTTGTCCATGCCCTCAGCTAACAATGAACCATTCTATATTTCCTTATGTGTTGGAAGGAACTGCAGATGCTGGTTTAAACTGAAGATAGACACAAAAAGCTGGAGTACTGTAACTCAGCGGGCCAGGCAGCATCTCTGGAGAGAAGGAAGGGTGATTCAGATCTGAAGAAGGGTCTCGACCCGAAACGTCACCCATTCCTTCTCGGTTGAGTTACTCCAGCTTTTTGTGTCTATCTACATGTCCTTAACATCGTCTCCTTTGATATAATTTTCACACCTTACCCGTCCACTCGTGAGCAGTTTTGGGCACCGTATCTGAGGAAGGATGTGCTGGCTCTGGAGAGGGTCCAGAGGAGGTTTACAAGAATGATCCCAGGAATGAGTGGGTTAACCTATGATGAGCGTTTGTTGGCACTGGGCCTGTACTCGCTGGTGTTTAAAAGAATATGGGGGGGACCTAGGACTAGAGGTCATAGCCTCAGAATTAAAGGATATTCTTTTAGGAAGGAGATGAGGAGAAATTTACTCACAGGGTGGTGAATCTGTGGAATTCTTTGCCACAGAAGGCTGTGGAGGCCAAGTCAGTGGATATTTTTAAGGCAGAGATAGATAGATTTTTGATTAGTACGGGTATCAGAGGTCATGGGGGGAAAGCAAGAGAATGGGGTTAGGAGGGAGAGATAGATCAGCCATGATTGAATGGCGGAGGAGACTTGATGGGCCGAATGGCCTAATTTTGCTCCTATCAGTTATGACCTGATATCTCCAGACTCCATCTCCCCTGACTCTCAGTGTGAAGAAGGGTCTCGACTGGAAGCGTCTCCCATTTCTTCTCTCCAGAGAAGCTGCCTGTTAGTTACACCAGCATTCTGTGCCCCAACGCTGTGCAGTCTAGCTATTGATTGAACCGAGCAGGGGGGTCAATGATTGCGGGCCGTGGCAGAGACCTTGCTGGGAGTTCACGTGAACCTAGCCTTGGGTTCGGCTGAGTTCATGTAGCTTGAGAGCAGGGAGGTCTGAATCCTGCCTGTGAAGGTTATTGGGTCCAAGGCATATCACAGGCTGAGGGCATTGGGTTCACTGAGTGCAGGACAATGTGTACACAGAGCCAGAGTCCCACTGCCTCAGGAGCGAACCACATTGCCTACAGCATGGCAGTAGCCGATTAATGTTTAAATACTTTAACAAGCTGGCTTACACAGTTGTCACACACAGGCTACATGGAGTGGGCAGCATTGACAGAGGGCGGCACGGTGGCGCAGCGGGTAGAGCTGCTGTCTCACCGCGCCTGAGACCCAGGTTCGATCCAGACTATAGGTGCTGTCTGTACGGAGTTTGCACGTTTTTCACACAGAGAGTGGTGAATCTGTGGAATTCTCTGCCACAGAAGGTAGTTGAGGCCAGTTCATTGGCTATATTTAAGAGGGAGTTAGATGTGGCCCTTGTGGCTAAAGGGATCAGGGGGTATGGAGAGAAGGCAGGTACAGGATACTGAGTTGGATGATCAGCCATGATCATATCGAATGGCGGTGCAGGCTCGAAGGGCCGAATGGCCTACTCCTGCACCTATTTTCTATGTTTCTATCTTCTTCCTGGGACCACGTGGGTTTTCTCCAGGTGCTCAGCTCTCCTCCCAAAATCCTGGGGCGCCGCGCGTCACTGCCTACGTCACCACGCAGCATGCACGCGTCGTGTGTCGTGACGCGTAAATGATGTCACGTAAATGACGCGCAAATGATGCCCAAGTGGAACAGGCTCTTTAGAGTTTCCTGGTCCGTGTTTCAAGTTGGGACGGCTGGGTAATCGACCGGCGCGGACCCCTGGTGCACTCTCAGTGGGCACCGAGGACACGGGGGGGCAGCCCGCGTGTGGCAACCACTGTAGAGTGAGGCAGTGGAACTGTAGCCACATCACCAGCACCCTTGGCCCCTCTTGTTTCATTTCCCCCATGTGCGGCTTTAGCCGTGGTCTAGATCTTGGTCATCCTTCTCTTCTGCATCAATATCTGTTTACGCTCTGCCTTCAGTTCCCTCCGCACTCGCCTCTAATTCCTCCATTCCCTCACGCACCCAGACGGACCAGCACACCCACCCACCAGCACACAGTTCTCCATGTAAATGATAAACAAGCTTGGTGACCATGATGAAGTTACTGCTCATTATAAGGCCAGGAGTGCTTTGTCTGTGAGCAGTGGCGCACAGGAACATCTGTCTCGGTCAAGACTACCTCACCCCCCCCACCAGCAACTGCATCCCTCCCCCCCCCCCCCCCCCCCCCCCCCCCGCGATCCACAAGCGGGATTGGCAGCATCTCTGGAAGAGAAGGAATGGGTGACGTTTCGGGTCGAGACCCTTCTTCCATCTGAGAGTCAGGCAAGAGGGAGCCTAGAGATATGGACATCAAGTAGCAAGGTGCAGAAACAAGGAACTGCAGACGCGGGAGTAACTCAGCGGGTCAGACAGCATCTCTGGAGAACATGAACAGGCGGCGTTTCGGGTCGGGACCCTTCTTCAGGCTGATTGTAGAGGGCATCGGGGGGGGGGGGGGGGGGGGGTGGAAGAAAGCTGGGAGAGAGGAACAAAGGCCAGAGATGAAAACAGAAGGTGTGAGACAAAAGAATCGAAGAGCTGCAAATTGTGAAGCCAGAGGAAGGAATGTGGGTGAAGAGGGAGGGGGGGGGGGGAATAGGTGTGAGCCCAGGTAGGGGACAGCGAGGGAGGGTGAGGAAGGTGAGGTGTGGGGGAGAAAGGGTTTTAATTCCTGACTTCCACCCCACCGAGATACTCCAGCACTTTGTGACTTCATCAACCAGAGCAGTCCTGACCTCCCATCAACCTCATTGGAGACCCTTGAACTATCTTTAATTGGACATTATCGGACTGTATCTTGTACTAAATGTTGTACCCATTATCCGTTACCTCCGCACTGTGGATGGCTTGATTTAGTCTTCTATTTGACTCGAGTGGTTAGCATGCAAGTAAAACGTATTCACTGTAAACCATCCACGAGCTCCAACGTACCCGCTACGTACGTTCTACGTACTTACCACGAGTTTGATTTTTTTTAAACTCGGGAGAGCTCTTGGGTAAACTCGCATCGTGGGACAGGCCCTTTAACTAACAATAAACTATATAATAAAGTATTCACTGTAAACAACAATAAGCTAAGCTAAGCTAAGCTGCAATACGAAGGAACTGTAGATGCTGGTTTATGGCAAAGAGGCACAAAGTGCTGGAGTAATTCAGCCGGTCAGGCAGCATCTCTGGAGAAAATGGACAGATTACATTTCGGGACGGGACGGTCCTAACCAGAAATGTCACCTATCCTTTGTCTCCTGAAGAAAGACTGGATAGACTTGGTTTATACTCTCTAGAATTTAGGAGATTGAGAGGGGATCTTATAGAAACTTATTAAATTCTTAAGGGGTTGGACAGGCTAGATGCAGGAAGATTGTTCCCGATGTTGGGGAAGTCCAGGACAAGGGGTCACAGCTTAAGGATAAGGGGGAAATCCTTTAAAACCGAGATGAGAAGAACTTTTTTCACACAGAGAGTGGTGAATCTCTGGAACTCTCTGCCACAGAGGGTAGCCGAGGCCAGTTCATTGGCTATATTTAAGAGGGAGTTAGATGTGGCCCTTGTGGCTAAGGGGATCAGAGGGTATGGAGAGAAGGCAGGTACGGGATACTGAGTTGGATGATCAGCCATGATCATATTGAATGGCGGTGCAGGCTCGAAGGGCCGAATGGCCTACTCCTGCACCTAATTTCTATGTTTCCTGTCTGACCCGCTGAGTTACTCCAACATTTTGTGTCTATCTTTTATTATCTAGTTGCAAGATCGGGATATAGAAACATAGAAACATAGAAAATAGGTGCAGGAGTAGGCCATTCGGCCCTTCGATCCTGCACCTATTTTCACCACTCTCTGTGTAAAAAATGATTTTCTCATCTTGGTCCTAAAAGACTTCCCTCTTATCCTTAAACTGTGACCTCTAGTTCTGGACTTCCCCAACATCGGGAATAATCTTCCTGCATCTAGCCTGTCCAACCCCTTAAGAATTTTGTAAGTTTCTATAAGATCCCCCCTCAATCTTCTGAATTCCAGCGTGTACAAGCCGAGTCTATCCAGTCTTTCTTCATATGAATGTCCTGCCATCCCAGGAATCAGTCTGGTATGATCCCTGTCCCAGTAAAACAATAAGACTTTCTTCAAAAATATGTCCCTTACCAAACTCTCAGTTCAAATAACAATTTCCTTGTAGTCACATTGAAACCCCAGCTATTGCCCAATGTTGCACCCCTTTCTAACTCAATTCACTCAGCTATTGTATTAATAACCGGCTGATTCATATATCGAAGACTTTGTTTGAGGTAGTGGGGATGCTAAATATTAACGCTCTAAGTGAGTCAACAACACCGTACTCAGAATCCAAGCAGAACACAAAACACTAGAGGAACTCAGCGGGTCAGGCAGCATCAGTGGAGGGAAATGGACAGGTGACGTTTCAGGTTGGGACCCTTCTTCAGACCGATGGAGCCAGGGGAGGGGGGGAGGGGGGTACTCTGGAAAATGGAGCTGGGGACCTACAAACCTGTACGTCTATGGAGTGTGGGAGGAAACCAGAGATCCCGGAGAAAACCCACGCAGGTTTTATGGAAAACGTAGAAACTCCGTACAGACAGCACCTGTAGTCAGGATCGAACCCGGGTCCCTGGCGCTGTAAGTCAGCAGCTCTGCCAGCCCACTCTTTCAGTTATTCTGTTGTGCTGCTGCAATAAGAATGTAATTGTTCTATCTGGGACATATGACAATAAAACACTCTTGACATGAGTCTTGTCTTGACTTGCTAGGCTTTGTCCCATCCCCAACTATTTTCCAGCTTACCTGAATCAGTCTAAAGAAGGGCCCAACAGAAATCTAGAAAAAATAAGGCTTGTTTGACTGACAAACCAGATCAATTTTCAAAAATATGGTCTCCTTTTATTGAATTTCTTCAACAACATAATGGTTGAACACAAAGTCAAAACCGACGCTAGGGTCGGGTGAGCGTGCGTTTGGAAGGGCAGTGGGATATATCTCCACTTCTTTCACTCCTTCGTTAGTTCTGGGGTTTTCCTGTTTTTCTTTTTCGTGTTTTTCCTGAAATGTTTTCTTTTCTTTTTCTTTTCTTCTTTCTTTCCCTTTTTCTCTTTTTCTTTTTTTCCGATCTAGTTATTAGTTCATAAAATGTGAAAACTGAAGCAGTACGAAAATTGTCTAACTGTTATGTCGATCATTTTCTTTTGCTTCTAATAAAAATAAATAATTTAAAAAAAAAATGTTTTAAGGGCCCAACCCGAAACATGGCCTGTCCATGTTCTCCACTGGTGCTGCCTGACCCGCTGAGTTCCTCCAGCACTTTGTATTTTATTCTTACAGAGCGATCCTGCCATGCAGATACCCAGACCAGCATGGAGGGGGGTTACCTTATACTCCACATGTGAATGGTCAGGCTCTTAGTTCCCTCCGTGAATTTATTTCTACCCTGAAGATAAAATGTGTGGGCGAGCTGCAGCCACACAGCGCCAGAGACCCGGGTTCGATCCTGACTACCGGTGCTGTCTGTACGGAGTTTATACGTTCTCCCCGTGACCTGTGTGGGTTTTCTCCAGGTGTTCCGGTTTCATCCCACACTCCAAAGATGTATAGGTTTGTAGGTTAATTGACTTCAGCAAAATTGTAAATAACCATGTTGTGTGTAGGAGGTGTGCGGGGATCGCTGGTCGGCGTGGAATCGGTGGGCCGAAGGGCCTGTTTCCGCGCTGTATCTCTAAACTAAACTAAAGTAAAAATTATGCACTTTAAAAAAAGTTAGTTATTTGTTTTGGATCTGGGCGTCACGTACACGGCCATCATTTTTGTCCAACCTGATCGCCCTTGAGAGGGTGATGATGGGGTGTCATCTCAATCCTCTGTATCCCTTCCAGAGATGGGTGTGGAGATCCAGGATTTACATCCAGTAACAATGAAACCAACCTCCCTTCCATTGACTCCATCTACACCTCACGCTGTCCCGGCAAGGCCAGCAGCATCATCGAGGACCAGTCTCACCCTGGCCACTCCCTCTTCTCCCCTCTCCCATCAGGCAAAAGGTACAGAAGTGTGAAAACGCACACCTCCAGATTCAGGGACAGTTTCTTCCCAGCTGTTATCAGGCAACAGAATCATCCTACCACAACTAGAGAGCAGTGCGGAACAAAGATCCTATAGCGGAGCAAGATAGACCACTCCTGCTAAATGCAATGGGCTGACGTGTAGTACGCAACGGAGCGGAACGTGGGCCTTTTTTTCATCCATTTCAGTAACCCGACCCGACCCGACTCGCAGTGTAATCAACGTTGCGGGGGAACAGTTTGTGTTAATAAATTAAAATTCTGAAAATGAGGAGAAGATTTTTCCCAAAGAACTTTTATTTTTACGAGGATGTTTCCGTAACCGGCTTCCGTCTCCGCACTAGTATCTTTGCTCCGCTACGGGATCTTTGGTGCGGAGACGGAAGCCGGTTACGGAAATGGGGCCGAAAATTACCCATGAATCTGCCCATGACCGTACTACGTCTTTTTCGTCGAGTGGGCTATCTTGCTCGCTATAGGATCTTTGGTCTGAACTACTATCCACCTCATTGGTGACCCTCGGACTATTCTTTACCAGACTTTGCTGGCTTTACCTTGCACTAAATGCTATGCCCTTATCATGTATCTATGCACTGTAAACAAATTGATTGTAATCATGTATTGTCTTTCTGCTGACTGGTTAACACACAACTGAAAGAGCCTCATCAACTGAAACAATGGAAGGTTGGTGTTAACTTTACAGGCCTGGTCAATGTGTGTCTTGGAGGGGAACCTGCAAGCGGTGATGCTCCTATGTGCTTGGGGCGGGGGGGGGGGGGGGGGGGGTGAGGGGAGGGGTAATTAGCAGGTGGATGAAGATAGTGTAGCCCACCCACCTCCCTCCCCTCACCTGAATCCACCTATCACCCTCTTCCCCAGCTCTCGCTTCCAGCTTTCTCCCCCCCGAGTCCAAGAAGGGTCCCAACCTGAAACGTCACCTGTCCATTTCCCTCCACTGATGCTGCCTGTCCCGCTGAGTTCCTCCAGCACTTTGTGTTTTGCTTAGGCTCTGAGTACGGTGTTGTTGACTATCAGTTAGAGTTTTAACATTTAGCAACCCCACTACCTCAAACAAAGTCCTCGATATATGAATCAGCTGGTTATTAATACAATGGCTGAGTGAAAAATTGAGTTAGAGAGGGGTGCAGCATTGGGCAATAGCTGGGGTTTCAATGTGACTGCAAGGAGTTGAACTGAGAGTTTGGTAAGGGACATACTTCTGAAGAAAGTCTCATTGTTTATCTGGGACAGGGATCATATCCCGATATCAATGTCTTGCAACTAGGTTTAGTTTAGTTTGTGCTGGAGTAACTCAGCAGGTCAGGCAGCATCTCTGCAGTAAAAGGATAGGTGACGTTTCCGGTCGGGATCTGCAATCCCGACCCATCCATCCTTTTTCTCCAGAGATGCTGCCTGACTCGCTGAGTTACTCCAGCACTTTGTGTCTCTCTTTGCGACAAACCAGCATCTGCAGTTCCTTCCTATTACAATTTACTTTAGCTTAGTTTATCGTCCAAAGGTTCGAAGGTCAGTTTATTGTCACGTGTACCAATTAACGTATAGTGAAATGCGGATTTCCACACAGCCATACTAAACAAAAAGCAACAAGACACACAACTACATAAAAGTTAACAGAAACATCCACCACAGCAGATTCTCCACATTCCTCACTGTGATGGACGGCACTAAAGTACAACCTTCTTCACTCTTTAATCTCCCGCGGTCGGGGCAGTCGAACCATCCGCTGTCGGGGCGATCGAAGCCCCATGTCAGGGGGGGGCTCTTGCACTTGGAGCTCCCAAAGTCGGCCTCTAACCAGGGTCCGCGAACTCCATGATGTTAAAGTCCACGGTTGCAGCTCCAAGGTCGATCCCCGACAGGGATCTCCAGCTCTGCGATGTTCAGTCCTGCAGGCTCCTGCGGTTGGAGCTCCCGATGTCGGTCTCCTGCTGAGGCCGCCAGCTCCTCGATGTTAGGTCGCAGTGCGGACGGAGATGCGATACGGAAAAAAATCGCATCTCCGTCGATGTAAGAGATAAAAAAAGTTTCCCCCAACCCTACCCCCCACATAAAACAAACTAAAGACCACTCACACATACTATTAAAACAATAAAGAAGGAAGGGATGAGACAGACTGTTGGCGAGGCATGTTGTCATGTGAATACTTTTTGTACCGTGAGTCCTTTTTGTTTGCATGCTAACCACTCGAGTCAAATAGAAGCCTAAACATGTTAACAATCATGCAATCCACAGGTAACAGATAAAGGGTAACACATTTAGTACAAGATACAGTCCAATAACGTCCAGAGTTCAAGAGTCTCCAATGAGGTAGATGGGAAGTCAGGACCGTACTCTAGCTGGTGAAGTCACAAAGTGCTGGAGTAACTCGGTGGGCAAAACCCTTTCTCCCCCACACCCCGCTGTCCTTCCCCCTCCCTATGCCCGATCTCGCACCGATTTCTCCCCCTCCCCTCCTCCTCCGCCCACATTCCTTCCTCTGGCTTCACAATTTGCGACTCTTCAATCCTTTTTGTCTCACATCTGCTGTTTTAATCTCTGGCCTTTATTCCACCCGCCCCCCTCTACAATCAGCTTGAACAAAGGTCCCGGCACGAAGCGTCTCGAGAGATGCTGCCTGACCCGCTGCGTTACTCCAGCATGTGGAGTTCCTTGATGTTTCAATATCGAACGGGCAACAAGAATTCAGCATCGAGATGTCTGGTCGTATCATCTGTTTTACATCTCACTGTAGGGTGGCACGTTGGTACAGTGGTAGAGTTGTTGCCTTACAGCGCCAGAGACCCGGGTTCGATCCTGACTACAGGTGCTGTCTGCACGGAGTTTGTACCTTCTCCCCGTGACCTGTTTGTACCTTCTCTCTGAGACCTTCGCCTTCCTCCCACACTGCAAAGGCATGCAGGTTTGTAAGTTAATTGGCTTTGTATCAATATAAATTGCCCCTTGTGTGCGTAGGATAGTGTTAAGGGCCTGTCCCACTTACGCGATTTTTTCGGAGACTTGCCAGCACCCGTCATAGTCGCAGCAGGTTGACGAAAATGTTCAACATGTTGAAAATCCAGCGGCGACCAGAACAAGGTACGACTCTTTGGGCGACTACTCACCACCTTACAGGCGTCACCCCCCGACCTGCTGCGAACAAAAAGAAACATTTCAGGTTTCATATTTTTAGTTTAGTTTAGAGATACAGCGCGGAAGAAGGCCCTTCGGCCCACTGAGTTTGCACCGACCAGCGATCCCCGCACACTAATAATAATAATAATAATAAATTTTATTTAATGGTCGCCTTTCAGACATCTCAAGGACACCTTACATAGTAATCGGAATAACATATAATCGGAATGTAACAAGTAATAAAGACATCACAGAGACACAAATTAAAAACAGAATTCAATCCAAAAACAGAAAATCAAAAACACAGTGTGAAGAGAGAGCAGCGGCAGCCAAAGCGCGCCAGCGTCCACTCACTCTTCACGGCAGCCATCTTGGACACAGGCCTACAGGACTACAAATTAGACAAAAAAATCATCCCTCCACAATGGATACCACTGTGGAGGAAGGCACAATGTCCAGTCCCCACCCCATGTTCACCCCAAAGAGGCAATTGCCTCTACGGAGGCCCGATGTCCCTGGCCGTTCTCACCGGGTGGTCTTGCCCCGGCATCGGGAGAGTCCTCTCAGCGGCTGGGCCACCTGGAACGGCCGCTTCCTGGTTGGAGCCCGCGGCTGCCGAAGCCGACAAGGCCGCGCCGGTTTGGAGCTCCCAGGCTCCCGATGAAAAAGTCGGCGCCGCCTCTCCACACTGCCGCCTCTCCGCTCCGCAGACCCGCAGCCCGGAGATGTTGCTCTTGGCGGTCCAGCGCGTCGCTCCAGCGCGGCGACCCAGGCAAGGCGTCGCCCGCTCCACTCCGCTCCACTCCAGCGCTTCAACGCTGTGCCGCCGCCGAGGCCGAGGCGCTGGGCGGTCCCCGCCAGGAAACGGCGCTGCAAGCCCGCTGGTAGGCCACGAGGACGGGTCGACGGGCAGCCCGGAGAAAAGGCTGCCACACCGACCAGGTAGGGACCTAGAAATAAAGTTTACACCTACCCCCCACATTAAAAGACCATATCCCCTACAAACAAAAAACAGGACTCACTGAAAACTATAAAAAAAAAACGAATTTAAAACGGACGGCTGCAGGCTAGCAGCCGTTCACCAAGATGGCTCCTCCTCCACTAGCACTATCCTACACACACTAGGGGCAATTTACACACACCAAGCCAATTAACTAACGAACCTGTACGTCTTTGGAGTGTTGGAGGAAACCAAAGATCTCAAAGAAAACCCACGCAGTCACGGGGAGAACGTGCAAACTCCGTACAGACAGCACCCGTGGTCGGGATCGAACCTGGGTCTGCGGCGCTGCAAACGGTGTAAAGCAGCAACTCTACCGCTGCGCCACCGTGCTGCCTTAGGGTTGGGACTGGACTGATAGTAAACGGTCACTGGGCAAACTCCACACAGACCATAGCCATGGTCGGGATTGGACCCGGGCCTCCGGCGCTGTGAGGCAGCAGCACTACCAGCTGCACCACTGTGCCACCACAATAATTTTTTATGTTGAGAATTAATATTAACAACCGATGCAACATCTAATGTTCCAGGGATCCCACACAAGCCACAAGAAAGAAAGAACATGCCGAAAGGCCAGGACAGGAGATTGTAGGAACAAGGAACTGCAAGTGCAGGTTGACACTAAAGGACACAAAGTGCTGGAGGAACTCAGAGGATCAGGCTTCTTCTTCTTCTGTCTTCTTCTTTAGACCTGTAGCTCCGTTGAGGCGAGCCAGGCCACGTGTCATCGTTCACCGGTGTTTGGGGCAACTGGTGACGATGTGCTCCACTGTCTGTGTTGGGTCCCCACACTCACAGGAGGCGCTCGCTGTCCACGAGGCCCCACCTCTTCATCGCTACTCCATAGCGTCCGACGCCTGTCCTCAAGCGGTTGAGGGTTGTCCACTGCTTTTGGGGCAGGTCCTGGCCAGGGACGTCCATGGGGTCATCGATGTAATGGTGTAGCCTAGATGGCTCCGCTGCCTTCCACGGGTCAGGCTAAATATGGACAACATGGATAAGGTGATGTTTCGTGCTGGGACCTTTCTTCAGACAGAAGATTGGGTCAGTACAGCGGTCCTGTGGTGTGAGAGGGTTTAAATGAGTGAGCTGGCTGGAGTAACTAATTCCAGGCTGAGGCCAGAACATGTAGAAACAAGGAACTGCAGGTGCTGGTTTACGCAAAAGGACACAAAGTGCCGGAGTAACTCAGCGGGTCAGCCAGCATCTCTGGAGAACGTGGATAGGTGGCGTTTCCAGTCCGAAGAAGGGTCCCAACCTAGATCTAAGTTGGAGATTGACAGATTTTTCATCAGTATGGGGTTACGATATGATATGACAGAACTTTTTTTATCCCAGAGGAAAATTGATCAAATTGAGTCTGGGGTTAGTCAGTGGTTAGGGGGCGAAGGCAGGAGAATGGGGTTGAGAGGGAAAGATAGATCAGCCACGGTTAGATAGAACTTATGAATGGTCCTAGAACATAAATGTATCACCTATCCATGTTTTCTGGGGATGCAGCCTGACCCACTGAGTTACTCCAGCACTTTGCATCTTTTTTTGAAAAACCAGCATCTGCAGTTTCTTGTTTTTTCTGTACTGAGTTAAGTATGTTCTAGGTTAACTCCAACCCTGGTGAGAGGCCTTGAGTGTGGACCTGGCCTAGGTTGGGGCAGATCAGATGAGATGTGATCGGCTGCAGTCTGGGGTTGAAGTGTATGCAAATCCCTATCACTGGGACAGCTGCTTGCTCCGATAATAATGTTAGGGGGCAGGACAGCACTGCCAGCTGGCAGCTTTGCTTCCTGTCACCCACCTCATCACCATCTCCCCAGGGTGCCAGTCAGCACCCATCCTGTGCAGCTGCTCCCAGCCTCTGCCCTGTTGCCACGTGCAGGGGCGTTGGCAAGGTCCGTCTCCCGATAACGCCTGCAGCGGGTACCGGATACCCAGAGTTCGATCCAGACCTCGGGTGCCGTTGGTGTAGAGTCAGAGAGTCATAGAGTGATACAGTGTGGAAACAGGCCCTTTGCCCAACTTGCCCACACCGGCCAACAATGTCCCAACTACACTGGTCCCACCTGCCCATATCCCTCCTAACCTGTCCTATCCATGTACATGTCTAACTGTTTCTTAAATGTTGGGATAGAAGTGTGAAGACGTACACCTCCAGATTCAGCAACAGTTTCTTCCCAGCTGTTATCAGGCAATTGAACCATCCTACCACAACCAGAGAGCAATGCTGAACTACTATCTACCTCATTGGAGATCCTCTGACTATCCTTGATTGGACTTTACTGACTTTACTTTGCACTAAAAGTTAAGGGCCTGTCCTTAAAGGAAAGGGAAAGTTAAGGGAAATCTTTTAGGACCGAGATGAGAAAAACGTTTTTCACACAGAGAGTGGTGAATCTGTGGAATTCTCTGCCACAGAAGGTAGTTGAGGCCACAGTTCATTGGCTATATTTAAGAGGGAGTTAGATGTGGCCCTTGTGGCTAAAGGGATCAGGGGGTATGGAGAGAAGGCAGGTACAGGATACTGAGTTGGATGATCAGCCATGATCATATTGAATGGCGGTGCAGGCTCGAAGGGCCGAATGGCCTACTCCTGCACCTATTTTCTATGTTTCTATGTGTTTGGGATGTGGGAGGAAGCCCCAGCACCCGGAGGAAACCCACGTGGTCCCAGGGAGAACGTGCAAACTCCACACGTCTTTGGCCGCTGCACCACCGTGCCACCCAAATTAGACTTTAGAATTTTTAGATTTTGGAGATACATCTATTTTCTATGTTTCTATGTCCCACTTGGCGATATTTTCGGCAACTGCCGGCACTCATTGACTAACGTATCAGGTCACCGAAAAATTCACGGTGTGATGCGTCGTGACATGGCGGTGACACAGCGTGATGACACATTGACGCGCGCCGTTTTTTCACGTGTCGCCACATTTTTTTTTTGTCGCCGCTGGATTTTGAAATGTTCAAAGTCTTTTGGCGACACTGATCTGACGCCGACAGTCGCCGAAAAAAATCGCCAATTGAGACAGGGCCTTTATTCCCTTATCATGTATCGTTACACTGTAAATGGCTCGATTGTAATCATGCATTGTCTTTCCGCTGACTGGTTAGCACACAACAAAAGCTTTTCACTGTACCTCGGCAAACGTGACAATAAACTGAACGAAAGGGGTTGCATGTAGCCCCCGTCCCCTTTGGTCCAGGGTAAGCCACCGTGCATTACGCCGGTGCAGCGCCCATGCAGCAGAGTTGGTGCACACACTTGCAATGTATCGGTGCAGGAACCATGCAGGAGAGTCGGTGCATGCACTTGAGAAATACACAAGCCAACCACAGTCGCCAACCCACACAGTCTTGTTCTCAGAATAAGGAAGTCGTCAGCAGAGTGTCTCAACCTGCAGCAGCCAATAACCAGAAGTATGAGCGAAACCTGCTTCTGAGGGGGACAGATTGTCAGAAAAGAGAAGCTGAAGGAGAAAAGCAACAGTCCTTTGAGGAAACCAGGCACCAAATCCTCAGCAGATCGGGCAGTATCTTGTAGAAAGAGTCATAGATACAGTGTGGAAACAGGCCCCTTGGCCCAACTTGCCCACACCGGCCAACAATGTCCCAGCTACACTAGTCCCACCTGCCTGCGTTTGGTCCATATCCCTCAAACCTGTCCTATCCATGTACCTGTCTAACTGTTTCTTAAACATTGGGATAGTCCCAGCCTCAACTACCTCCTCTGGCAGCTCGTTCCATACACCCACCAGCCTTCGTGCAAAAATGTTACCCCTCAGATTCCTATTAAATCTTTTCCCCTTCACCTTGAACCTATGTTACATAGATACATAGAAAATAGGTGCAGGAGTAGGCCATTCGGCCCTTCGAGCCTGCACCGCCATTCAATATGATCATGGCTGATCATCCAACTCAGTATCCCGTACCTGCCTTCTCTCCGTACCCCCTGATCCCCCTAGCCACAAGGGCCACATCCAACTCCCTCTTAAATATAGCCAATGAACTGGCCTCAACTACCCTCGGTGGCAGAGAGATCCAGAGACTCACCACTCTCTGTGTGAAAAATGTTCTTCTCATCTCGGTTTTAAAGGATTTCCCCCTTATCCTTAAGCTGTGACCCCTTGTCCTGGACTTCCCCAACATCGGGAACAATCTTCCTGCATCTAGCCTGTCCAACCCCTTAAGAATTTTATAAGTTTCTATAAGATCCCCCCGCAATCTCCTAAATTCTAGCGAGTACAAGCCGAGTCTATCCAGTCTTTCTTCATATGAAAGTCCTGACATCCCAGGAATCAGTCTGGTGAACCTTCTCTGCACTCCCTCTATGGCAATGATGTCCTTCCTCAGATTTGGAGACCAAAACTGTACGCAATACTGCAGGTGTGGTCTCACCAAGACCCTGTACAACTGCAGTAGAACCTCCCTGCTCCTATACTCAAATCCTTTTGCTATGAAAGCTAACATACCATTCGCTTTCTTCACTGCCTGCTGCACCTGCATGCCTACTTTCAATGACTGGTGTACCATGACACCCAGGTCTCGTTGCATCTCCCCTTTTCCTAATCGGCCACCATTTAGATAATAGTCTGCTTTCCTGTTTTTGCCATTTATCATGTTCTCATGGCGGTGCTGGCTCGAAGGGCCGAATAGCCTACTCCTGCACCTATTGACTATTGTCCTCGATTCCCCTACTCTGGGCAAGAGACTCTGTGCATCTAACTGATCTCATCCTCCTGCGCTCCATGGAATAGAGACCCAGCCTACTTAACCTTTCCCTTTCACACCCTCCAGTCCTGGCAACATCCTTGGAAATCCTCTCAGAACCCTTTCAAGCTTGACGATATCTTTCCTATAACATGGTGCCCAGAACTGAACACAATATTCTAAATGCGGTCTCACCGACGTCTTATACAACTGCAACATAACCTCCCAACTTCTATGCTCAAAGAGAAATTGTAAGTGTGTAGGGAGGAACTGCAGATGCTGGTTTACACTGAATATAGATGCAAAATGCTGGAGTAACTCAGCGGGACAGGCAGCATCTCTGGAGAGAAGGAATGGGTGATGTTTCGGGTCAAGACCCTTCTTCAGACTGGGAGTGTTTCTGATTAATAACCATTCAATTCTCTGACTTCTATTCACACCCTCCTGTCCCATCCTTCATTCCTGTGCACCCCACTCTCATCCCAGTTTGCACCCAGTTCTTCCACTGAAATCCTAAACTACTATCTTCCACGTTAATTTTTAGCTTCAGCAGCGGAGGCGCAGCGCTGGATACATCGCGGAGCGGGCGATTGCTTACCTGGATCACCGTTGAAGCTCCAGAGTGTTGGGCCTGTTGCTTCAACATCGGAGCTGTGGTTCGTGGAGCTTCCATCGCGGGCGGCGCTGATTTCAACATCGCGGAGTCCTGGGGACCTTTGCCGAGGGCCGCCAGCGTTGAATCTCCGCCCAGTGGACTTTGGGAGCCACGGACTCCGGTAGGAGGTGGCCAATTCGGATGTACAAGCCACTGAGGATGTCCTCCAGTCCCGACGTCGGACTTCCATCACCCCGGCAAGCGGGCCTGAACATTGGGTCGCCCGTAGCGGCGACAGCAGGGGGTTCGGGAGCCCCTTGACCATGGGTGGACCACAGGAGGATGACTGCATTTTGGAGCCTTCCCTCACATTGGGAAACTTTGATCCCGCTGTGTGGGGATGTCTGTGTTAAAGACTATGTCTGTGTTAAATATTATCGTGTTCTGCGCTCTTTATTATTTGTATGGCTGCATGGCGACCACATATATCACTGTACCAATTGATACATGTGACAAATAAATGTATCTTGTCTCTTGTATCAGACGTTACTGGACTTTACCTTGCACTAAACAAAATTCACGTTATTCCCTTTATCGTGCACCTGTACACAATTGTAATCATGTATTGTCTTGCCGCTGGCTGGTTGGCACACAACTATAGCTTTTCACTGTACACGTGAGAATAAGTTAAACTCAAACGCAAACATCCATAGCACAGAGACAAGGGGGTCAGTGTCGTGCTGCTTTCCCGTCTCCACCGACCCTCCTTCACCTCGCACTCACCCTGTCCTCCTCTCTCCCTCCTGTTTATCCAATTCCCTGTTGACCTGTCCCAACGTCTCACCTCCATCAGTACATCCTCCTTCTCTGCTCTCCAGTCCTTTCCCTGCAGGTTGGCGGAGTGGCACAGTGGCGCGGCGGGTAGAACCGCTACCTCACAGCACCAGGCACCCGGGTTCCATCCTGACCTCTGCCGTTGTCTGTGTGTGTGGAGTTTGCACGCTCTGTCTGTGACCGCTAGCGTTTCCTCCGGGTGCTCCGGTTTCCTCCCATATCCTGTTTATCCAACTTCCCCTTAGGCCTAAGATGGAGACAAAATCCCGGAGGAACTCAGCGGAAACTCAGCAGTATCTCTGGAGAGAAGGAATGGGTGATGTTCCGGGTCGAGACCCTTCATCTGACAGGTCTTGACCTGAAACGTCTCTCCAGAGATGCTGCCTGTCCCACTGAGTTACTCCAGCATTTTGTGCCCATCCGCAGTTCGCATCCGCAGTTCCTTCTTGCACAATCAAGAGTGTTTAGTTGTCAAGCACAAGGAACTGTAGATGTTGGGAACGTGTGTGGAATGCAGAGGGCAAGGATGGGCACTGCCTGGACAGGGGTCAGGCTGATAAGACGACAAATTGGAATGTCTATCCCAGTCCCGGGAATGGAGCAGAGGATTCCCTGTCGCTCCTCTATTTATAGCTCTGATCAGTGCCAGTTATAGACACACACATAACCAACATAGATGTGACTCAGCCTCCCTTAGGTTGACAACTTAAATGTCACCTGGGTGGCATGGTGGCACAGCGGTAGAGTTGCTGCCTTTCAGCGCCGGAGACCCGGGTTCGATCCTGACTCCCCGTGACACGGGATACCTTCTCCCCGTGATTTTTTTCTCCGAGATCTTCTGTTTCCTCTCACACTCCCAACAACGTGGGTTAAATGGCTTGGTGTAAATGTAAATTGTTCCTGGTGTGTGTGTGTAGGATAGTGTTAGTGTGCGGGGATCGCTGGTCGGCGCGGACCCGGTGGGCTGAAGGGCCTGTTTCTGCTCTGTATCTCTAAACTAAACTAAACGTGTAGACCTCTGTGCTATCCGCTGACCTGCCGACGAGTCGTTTAACAATGACCAGCGGATCTGCCAAAGATAGGCGCAAATTGCTGGAGTAACTCAGCGGGACAGGCAGCATTTCTGGAGAGAAGGAATAGATGACGTTTCGGGTCGAGACCCTTCTTCAGACTGACTTCAGTAGGAGGGCCTTAGAATTTGAATTCTCTGTTTGTGTACAATATACGGTGATGATACCAGAACTAGACAATAGGTGCAGGAGTAGGCCATTCGGCCCTTCGAGCCAGCTCAGCCATTCAATGTGATCATGGCTGATCATCCACAATCAGTACCCCGTTCCTGCCTTCTCCCCATATCCCCTGACTCCACTATCTTTAGGAGCCCTATCTAGCTCTCTCTTGAAAGCATCCAGAGAACCGGCCTCCACCGCCCTCTGAGGCAGCGAATTCCACAGACTCACAACTCTCTGTGAGAAGAAGTGTTTCCTCGTCTCCGTTCTAAATGGCTTACTCCTTATTCTTAAACTGTGTGGCCCCTGGTTCTGGAGTTAATCCCCCAAGTTAAAAGTTATAACTGTGTCGGAAGGAAGTGCAGATGCTGGTTTACAGTGAAGATAGACACAAAATGCTGGAGTCATTCAGCGGGGCCAGGCAGCATCTGCAGAGAGAAGGAACGGGTGACGTTTCGGGTGGATCTGCCAAAACGGTGCCCTGCTCCCTCATCATCGATTTGCAAACCACTCTGGTTCAGATTTACGAGCCCTTCGCTCACACAGACACAATAACATTTGCAAATCGCAGAGCTATTCCTGGCTCCCCTTGACGTCAGCAGGGGTTGCCATGGCGATCCAGGGGGGGGGGGGTTGACACACGCCCGCTGCCACGCACACATGTGTGTCGGTCGTCAAGGGGGATGCAGTTGCCATGGCGACGGCGCATCCTCGGAGACAGCTCAGCATGCTTCAGGTGGAACCCCCCACCTCCACCTCCATCCCCGCCACGGATGAAAGAGGTGTCGGCACAAATAGGAGGCAGAGGAGTGCGCGGGATCACTGCTCACCGACACGGAGGTCAACCAGGGTAAGTGACCGAGGCCTGAATGCTGAGGGACTCACTGAAGCTCAGTGCAGCCGACACCAAGGCTCGGTGGGGGTAAGGCCGCAGTCTAGGGTTCTTCCGCTGCTGGACATGTGGGGTACGGTATGGCGGAGATGCCCCTCAAATTAAGGGATGGTATCCCATGCCAGGGGGCCACATGAGTGGGCACGGGTGGGGGACAGTTTTGTGAAATTTGAAAAATGTATAAAATTGTATTGAATAATTTGTATAGCCTCCGAAATTGTCGGATGAATTTTTCTCACGGTTCACGCATTGTATCTATTTATTACTTGAATAAAGTCTATGTTGAGGTTTTTTAAAAAGAGGTCTGTATGTCCTTACAACACGGACATCACTCTGGCCATCTGGGCTGGTCACGATGTGACGGCTGTACTGGTGTAGGCTGTTGGTACTGAGATTGGTGTAGTGGTCTGGCTTGTAGGATTGAGAGGGTGTACTGATGTAGGCTGTTGGTACTGAGACTTGTACTGGTGTAGGCTGGTGGGATTGTGAAGGGTGTACAGGTGTGTGGTTGGGGAGCTTGTAAGGAGTGTCCTGGTCTAGGCTGTTGGGATTGTGTGGGCTGTGCTGGTGTAGGCTGGTGGGACTGACCTCGGTGTACTGGTGTGTGGTATGGTGAGGTTCTAAGGGGTGTACTGGTCTGGCTAATGGGAATATGAGAGCTATACTAGTGTGGGCTGTTTTTTACAGGGTTTGGTGTACTGGCTTGCGGTGTGGTGAGGTTGTGGGTGTGCACTGCTTAGGGGTAATGTCCTTTGTTCCAGGGGGGGTGATGATTATATCGGAGCTTCTCCCTATAATAACCCTGTACATCAGTAATGTCCATGGGGTGAGGATTGTGCAAACTCTGTGCTGGCCCCACACTGCTCTGTATTTTATTGCAAAAAGTGTTTCCTGTTAAGTGAAACAGCTAATTTTCGGTTAACTACATCTGTACCTGGGCAAGCTACGTGTAGGGCAGGACGTAGCATCAGTCTGAAGAAGGGTCTCGACCCGAAACTTCTCTCCAGAGATGCTGCCTGTCCCCGCCGAGTTACTCCAGCATTTTGTGTCTATCTTTGGTTTAAACCGGCATCTGCAGTTCCTTCCTACACATTTTGTGTGGAGAGGAACAGCAGGTGCTGGTTTACACCGTCGATAGATGTAAATACTGGAGTAACTCAGCGGGACAGGCAGCATCTCTGGAGAGAAGGAATGGGTGATGTTTTGGGTCGAGACCCTTCTTCAGACTGATCCTACATCCTATCCTACACATCTCTGGAGAGAAGGAATGGGGTCGAGTCTGAAGAAGGGTCTTGACCTGAAACGTCACCTATTCCTTTTCTCCAGATGACCCGCTGAGTTACTCCAGCTTTCTGTGTCTCTCCTTGGCAAGCTATGGTCAGCTTTGGTAAGATTAACATGCGTGAAAGGGTGGCTAGGATGCTTTTGGCAGTGAGGGATGCTCAGAGCTGATGTCTCAGTGTTACCCAGCTCTGCGGGTACTGATACATCACAGTTAGTTTACCTTCTTCGGGGTTCCAGGGGTCCAGGCACCGTACACTAATCATCCCCCCTCAACACATCCAAAGCTAACTTCAGATCCCTGCACTAGCATGTTGACTACAGCAGCTTCTGGTGAGGGAAAAGAGAGAGAAAGGGAGAGGAAAAGAGGAAGAGGAAGAGAGTGGGAGAGGGGTAGTGAGAGGAAGAGAGAGAGAGCGAGGGGGAGAGGTAGAGAGAGAAGGAGAGAAGGAGAGAAAGGGAGGGAGAGAGAGGGAGAGAAAGGGAGAGAGAGAGAGAGGAAGAGAGAGGGAGAGAGATAAGGAAGGGGGGAAAGAGGAGCTACACAAAAAAAGTGCTGGAGAAACTCAGCGGGTGCAGCAGCATCTATGGAGCGAAGGAAATAGGCAACGTTTTGGGCCGAAACCCTTCTTCAAGGGGGAAAGAGGAGGTTGTGTGGAAGGGACAGAAAGAGAGAGGGGGGAAAGGAGGAGGGAGATATGAGAGAGATGGAAAAGAGGATAAGAGAAGAGGAGAGAATGTGGAGGGGAAGTGGAGGAGAGGAAATACTAAGGTACAGAGGGGGGGGGGGGGGGGGGAGAGAGAGAGAGAGAGAGGAAACGATAGGATAGAGAGAGCGATGCTCAGAAAAGGGAAGTGAAAGGGAGAATGAAATAGAAACAACACATTAGATTGAAAACAAGAGTGAGCATGATCTAATGAGGGGCAGTAATAAGGAAGGCAAATGCAATGCTAGCATTTATTTCAAGAGGGCTAGAATAAAAAAAACAGGGATGTTGAGGCTCTATAAGGCGCTGGTCAGGCCACATTTGGAGTATTGTGAGCAATTTTGGGCCCCATATCTGAGGATGGATGTGCTGGCTCTGGAGAGTGTCCAGAGGAGGTTTACAAGAATGATCCCAGGAATGAGTGGGTTAACCTATGATGAAAGTGTGTCAGCACTGGGCCTGTACTCGCTGGAGTTTAGAAGGATGAGGGGGAACCTCATTGAAACTCATTGAGAGTTAGATAGGGCTCTATGGGCTAGTGGAGTCGAGGGATATGGGGAGAAGGCAGGCACGAGTTATTGATAGGGGACGATCAGTAATGATCACAACGAATGGCGGTGCTGGCTCGAAGGGCCGAATGGCCTCCTCCTGCACCTATTTTCTATGTTTCTATGTTTCTATGAAACATACACAATAGTGAAAGGCTTGGATAGAGGATGTTTCCACGAGTGGGAGAGTCTAGGACTAGAGGTCACAGCCTCAGAATTAAAGGACGCTCCTTTAGGAAGGAGATGAAGAGGAATTTCTTTAGTTATAACCATAACCACATAACCATATAACAATTACAGCACGGAAACAGGCCATCTCGACCCTTCTAGTCCGTGCCGAACACATAATCTCCCCTAGTCCCATATACCTGCGCTCAGACCATAACCCTCCATTCCTTTCCCATCCATATAACTATCCAATTTATTTTTAAATGATAAAAACGAACCTGCCTCCACCACCTTCACTGGAAGCTCATTCCACACAGCCACCACTCTCTGAGTAAAGAAGTTCCCCCTCATGTTACCCCTAAACTTCAGTCCCTTAATTCTCAAGTCATGTCCCCTTGTTTGAATCTTCCCTACTCTCAGTGGGAAAAAGTTAGAGGGTGGTGAATCAATGGAATTCTTTGCCACAGAAGGCTGTGGAGGCCAAGTCATTGGATATTTTTAAGGCAGAGATAGATATTTGATTCATACAGGTGTCAGGGGTTATGGGGAGAAGGCAGGAGAATGGGGTTAGGAGGGAGAGATAGATCAGCCATGACTGAATGGCGGAATATACTTAATGGGCCGAATGGCCTAATTCTGCTACTATCACGTGGCCTTATGACAGAGAGAGGATGGGAGGCTCAGAAGGAAAGAATGAGAGTGGCAGTCAAGAACTCAAGGTTCCTATTCCCTCCCACACCCCAAAGACGATCAGGTTTGTCGGGTTTAAAAAGCCTCTGTAAATTGCCCCTAGTGTGTAGAGGGTGGAACAACTTGGATTTGGCTTGGATTTCATCATATATGGTCTTTCTGCCGACTGGATAGCATGCAATGATAAAAGCTTTTAAACAAAGGCAGGTGGGACTAGTGTTGCTAGTGCATGTTGGTCGGAGTGGGCAAGTTGGGCCAAAGGGCCTGTTTGCACGCTGTATGACTCCATGGCTCTAATGAGGCCTCACCTTGTATTTATCTTGTTTTGAAGCTGTTCTGGGCTGAATGACAGATGATTGTTTCATCTGCGTTTGTTTGTTGAAGGTTGGGAACAAGATTGCAGAGAGAGTTGGTCGAGTCAATGGATTCACCACTCTCAGATCATCGGTCCAGTATAATGTAATCGAGCTTGTACACATTCAATAATGAGGCTTTAATGACCAAGATGCACCATACTCCGCGGACTGGTTCCAGAAATCGTAACATCAATGTACATGTTACCTATCATGGCCAGACATGGCCATCATGGCTAGTGTGTAGGGAGGAACTGCAGATGCTGGTTTACACTGAAGATAGATGCAAAATGCTGGAGTAACTCAGCGGGACAGGCAGCATCTCTGGAGAGAAGGAACGGGTGACGTTTCAGGTCGAGACCCGATTCGAAACGTCACCCATTCCTTCTCTCCAGAGATGCTGCCTGTCCCGCTGAGTTACTCCAGCACTTTGTGTCTATCTTCGATTTAAACCAGCATCTGCAGTTCTTTCCTACACATTTTACCCAGGATGACAAGAGTGGAAGATCATGAGGACATTAGGACCATTGCCAGAGACCACTGTCTCTGTCTCCATAGCTGGAATACTGGTGATCATCTGTGTGTGAGGCAGTGTTTGTGTGTTGCATATCCAGCATGCTTGGTAATGCTTGATATGCTTGGTGATATTTGATATATTTGGTGACAGTGGAACAGTTGGAGATACTTGGTACACTTGTAGATAATTAGTATACTTGTACATGCTCAATACAATTATAGATAGTATACTGGTAGATAGAACACTTGTAGATACTTAGTACACTGGTAGATGGTACACTGGTAGATGGTACACTTGTAGATGGTACACTTGTAGATGCTTTGTACACTTGTAGATGGTACACTTGTAGATGGTACACTTGTAGATGGTACACTTGTAGATGGTACACTTGTAGATGGTACACTTGTAGATGGTACACTTGTAGATGGTACACTTGTAGATGGTACACTTGTACGCTTGTAGATGCTTTGTACACTTGTAGATGGTACACTTGTAGATGGTACACTTGTAGATGGTACACTTGCAGATGGTACACTTGCAGATGGTACACTTGTAGATGGTACACTTGTAGATGGTACACTTGTAGATGGTACACTTGTAGATGGTACACTTGTAGATGGTACACTTGTAGATGGTACACTTGCAGATGGTACACTTGCAGATGGTACACTTGTAGATGGTACACTTGTAGATGGTTGGTACACTGGTAGATGGTACACTGGTAGATGGTACACTGGTGGATGGTACACTTGTAGATGCTTGGTACACTCGTAGATGGTACACTTGTAGACACTTGGTACACTTGTAGATACTTGGTACACTGGTAGATGCTTAGTACATGTAGATATCCTCCCCCTTGGTCAGATACTCCGCCACTTCAACCTGGACTTCCACTGTTACGCTGATGACACCCAGATCTACCTCGGCACCAAATCCCCCCACAACCCCCCCCCCCCCCCCCTCTCCCATATCAACTCCTGTTTGTCAGCTATAAAAACCTGGATGCAACATAATTTCCTCAAACTCAACAGCGATAAGACAGAATTCCTCCTCATAGGCTCCAAAGCTACACTCAGCAAAATCAATAACCCCACTCTCACCATCGACGGCACCACTGTCTCCCCATCTCCCCAGGCCCGCAACCTTGGCGTGATCTTTGATTCCACCCTCTCCCTTGAGCCTCACATCCGCCATGTCATTAAAACCTCCTTCTTTCATCTACGCAACATCGCCAAACTCAGACCCTCTCTCACACCTCCCGCTGCTGAAAGACTCATCCATGCCTTCATCTCCTCCCGACTGGACTACTGCAACTCACTTCTCCTTGGCATCAGCTCCACCTACATCAACCGACTCCAACTGGTCCAGAACGCAGCCGCCCGACTCATCACCCACACCAAATCCTGGCATCACATCACTCCAGTCCTCAAACAACTTCACTGGCTTCCCATCTCCCACCGGATCAACTACAAAATCCTGATCCTCACCTACAAAGCCCTCCACCATCTGGCCCCCCCATATCTCACTGACCTCCTCTCCCCCTATCAACCCTCACGGTCCCTCAGATCCACATCAGCCGGTCTCCTCTCCATCCACAAGTCCAACCTCCGCAGTTTTGGGGACAGAGCCTTCTCCAGGGCAGCTCCCAGGCTCTGGAACTCCCTCCCCCAACTGATCCGCAATTCCGTGTCCCTCACCATCTTCCAGTCCCGCCTCAAGACCCATCTCTTCACCTCTGCCTATCCTTAGCCCCACGTCCCCCTCCCTTTTCATCTGTGCATTAATTGCCTCATATTGTGTTTTGTATTGAATTCTGTCTTTACTTTGTGTACTAGTCATGTCTCTACTATTTATTTCATTCCCCTTACATGTTTTTCCTCTACCTGCTAAATTTTTGTAAGGTGTCCTTGAGACTCTTGAAAGGCGCCCATAAATAAAATGTATTATTATTATTATTATTATAGTTAGTTGACTTGTAGATGCGTAGTACACTTGTAGATACTTTGATACATTAGACAATAGATTATCAACACAAGGTTGAGCACAGAAATAACAGAGGGAGAATTCAAAAAGGAAATGAGAGAGAGAGCAGGACATGAGACCAATGGCAAACATCGTGACACAACCTGTGGAGCTGCTCCATCACAACTCTATTGACCCGCGTTCAATTCTAACCTCAGGTGCAGTCCATGTGGAGTTCGCACGCTCTCCCTGTGACAGCGTGGGTTTCCTCCGGTTGCTCCGGTTTCCTCCCACATCCTAAAGACGTGCGGGTTTGTAGGTTAATTGGCCCTCTGTAAATTGCCCCCTAGTGAGTAGTGATCGGATGAGAAAATGTGATAACATAGAACTAGTGTGGGAACGGGTGATCGATGGTCGGCATGAACTCGGTGGGCCTAGTTAGTTGGCCAAGTCGGAGGGCCATCTGACGAAGGGTCCCCACTCGAAACATCACCCATCCTTTTTCTCCAGAGATGGCTACCTAACCTTGGTTCTTGGTTTCTTGGTCCTCCAAAAATGTTCCAAATGGAATTTAAACTGGAGGTGGTGAAGGGAGGGCTTAAGCTAGAAAGGGTTATTGGGAAGAAAGTGCTACTTTAAATTTAGTTGCATCTGGTTGGGTAACTATAGTTGGGTGGAGATTATTCCATGCTTTAATTGTGTGAGGGAAGAACAAATTGCTGTACGCATCTGTCTTTGTAGCTGGGATCACAAATTGGATCGAATGCCCTCGTCTGCTCCTAATTGGTTTGGGTTTGGTGTAGGTCTTGTGATCTATGTCGAGCTGATCATTTAACATTTTGTAAAAACAGGTCAAACGGTGAGCTTCACGTCTGTCTTGGAGAGACCCTCTGTGTTACTCCAGCAGTTTGTGTTAATCTTCGGTTTAAACCCAGTCATGCTGTACCTCTAATCTACTGTAAGGTAAGCTAACCATCGGTTGGATAAGTACGACTTGATAATAGAAATCATATTTGGATTTGCTAAAGATAAATCTCATTGAACTAGTTTGCTGGAGTTTTTTTTGATGAGGTGGCGAGGGAAGTGTGGTCACCGTTCTATGTTTGGATTTCTGAGAGGTGTGCAGCAAATTGCAACACACTCGACTTGTCAACTGGACTAAAAGGGGATGTAGCAGCATTTACAGAACATCGGCAGAGTTACAGGAAACTCTGAGTCGTACTGAAAGGTTTGGTGTTTCAACAGAAGGGAAGTGTGCGGATGAGCGTGCCAGGGGTCAGTACTGAGTACATTTAAAAAAGAAATGTGTACAGGCCTTCCCTGGGCAACAAACACCACATTTTTATGGACAACCCGATTGTTTGAGGGAATATTTTAATGGTTTTTAATTGTTTGTAATAGCTTTTTGTTCATGAGTTCTCATGTACAGCACTTTGTGGCAACTGTAGTTGTTTAAAGTGCTTTATAAATAAAGTTATTATTATTATTATTATTATTATATTGACTGATTGAAAGACACAGCAAGGAAACAACTACAGTTTATTCATCTCACAGCACAACAGACAATAGACAATAGGTGCAGGAGTAGGCCATTCGGCCCTTCGAGCCAGCACCGCCATTCAATGTGATCATGGCTGATCATCTCCTGCCTTCTCCCCATATCCCCTGACTCCGCTATTTTTAAGAGCCCTATCCAGCTCTCTCTTGAAAGCATCCAGAGAACCGGCCTCCACCGCCCTCTGATGCAGAGAATTCCACAGACTCACCACTCTCTGTGAGAAAAAGTGTTTCCTCGTCTCCGTTCTAAATGGCTTACTCCTTATTCTTAAACTGTGGCCCCTGGTTTTGGACTCCCCCAACATCGGGAACATACTTCCATAAGTTTATGTGATAGGAGCAGAATTAGGCCATTCGGCCCATCATGTCTACTCTGCCATTCACTCATGGCTGATCTATCTATCTCTCCCTCTTTACCCCTTCCTCTTGCTTTCTCCCCATAACCCCTGACACCCGTAGTAATCACGAATCTATCTATCTACACATTACAAATATCCATTGACTTGGCCTCCACAGCCTTTCGAGGCAATGAATTCCACACATCCACCACCCTCTGACGAAAGAAATTCCCCCTCAGATCTTTGCAAATGGAATAAAGTCGTGGCTGCCCAATCTCTCCCTGTAGCTCAGGCCCTCGAGTCCTGGCACCATCCTCCTAAATCTCTAAACCCGTCCCACAGGGCACCATAATGTTTGGGACAGTTGATTTTGGTAAGCCCAAGGTTTGGCTGATGTCTCTAACAGTTTTATTCTTGTTTCTCAGTCTCATAATGGCTTCTATGACTTTCATTGGCACAACTTTGGTCCTCATGTTGATCGACAACAATAAAAGTTTCCAAAGGTGATGGAAAGACTGGAGGAAAGACTATGTGCTGAGAGCTCTTTTATACCTGCATTAAGGAGGTATTTAAACACACCCGGGCAATTATAAATGCCTGTGAAGCCTTGTGTCCCAAACATTATGGTGCCCTGAAATGGGGGGGGGGGGACTATGTATAAACACTGCTGTAATTTCTACATGGTGAAACCAACATGTATCAAAATACCCTTCAATAAAATCTGACAATGTGCACTTTAAGCACATGTGATTTTTTTTCTATTACAAATCTCAAATTGTGGAGTACAGAGGCAAATAAATAAATGATGGGTCTTTGTCCCAAACATTATGGAGGGCACTGTAAGTTCATAAGTGATAGGAGCGGGGTGGAAGATTGCAACCTTCACGTGGTCCGCCCTGTTTCGACTAATGCAATCAACTCGACGTGGACAAACGGAAGATCAAATAGAACAAGTTGTCCAACAACTTTAGGCTGTGCGCGCCACACAAAAGAAGAAGTGATAGGAGCAGAATTAGGCCATTCGGCCCATCAAGTCTACTCCACCATTCAATCATGGCTGATCTATCTCTCCCTCCTAACTCCATTCGCCTGCCTTCTCCCCATAACCCCCGACACCCATACTAATCATGAATCTACCTATGTTTAAGAAGGAACTGCAGATGCTGGAAAATCGAAGGTAGACAAAAATGTTCGGGACGAAACGTTGCCTATTTCCTTCGCTCCATAGATGCTGCTGCACCCGCTGAGTTTCTCCAGCATTTTTGTGTGCCTATCTATCTCTGCCTTAAAAACATGCTGGGCTATTCCCCAAATAAATGTGCAGGGAGAGAATAAAAATGTCCCAATGTGTTTTTTTACTAGTTTTTTTAAACGAGATTGAGTGGAAGGAGTGGCTTGAACAGGTTCTCTTTCTGAGCAGTGTAGTAAACAGAAAGAGCTGAGAATGAGAAGTGAGTGGGAGTGAACCAGAGAAATAGTCAGGGAGGGAGGGAGGGAGAGAGAGAGAGAGACGGGTCTAGCAATCGTGGGAGGAGTTCCTCTCACGATTGGGTAACAGGCAGAGAGCAAAAGAAAAGTATTGCAACAGTTTAGATAACTGCTGACCAAACAAAATCTGCTTTCGAGGAAGGGGGCATCTTATACTTGGAACTGAGGAGATTGGAGATACTTCCCTCGCGGGAGGGCAGAGCCATTAGCGGTGGAGGAAGACTGCGAGCGCTCTTGTGAGTTTTCTTTTCTCTGTCCGGCCGTTGAAATCAGGGGCTGGGAGAATGATTCAACGTGGAGCCGGGAGAAACGAAGTGGAAATTAACCTCGGAGAAAGCTTGGGATTTTAAATGGGTTATTTTTAGGTGGGGGGAGGCGATTTTAAGTTGGATTGAAGGCGTGTGGAGGGTTCTAGCACGGGTTGAGTGCTGGGATATGGTGGGGCGGTCAGGGCTGGAGAAAAGCCGCAGTCAGCATCAGTTACAAGTAGCCGCGGGTTCGAACCCCGCTCCCGGTGTAGTCGGCGCTGCCACCGGCTCACACACACCACTCCTAGTAGTTCAACAGCTAACTACTTGAATCTGCTGGGATTCTTAATGTAAATTAAAATAGGAATTACATCAATCATCCGGAGTGAAAATCAAAATGAAAATCAAAATTAGATTAAATATAACAGACACAGAAATGAAATATAACATAAATATCAGAATCAGATGTTATATACATAATAGTACATACATATAAATATTGTACTGTATTAGGGTAGGTAGATTAATGGATATTATACAGTAATGGGACATTTGTTAGAGTGAATATTAGAATGTTAGAGTAATTCACACAAATACATTAAGACAGTTTTAATCTTAATTTATTTTTAAATTCTTCATCTTAATTTTAATCTTGGACGATCTTTCACGCTAACCCTTGTTAATTATCTTTTAGTCTCATTCGCTGCGACATTAGTTGCGCCTGGTGTATATTTATCATTTTTAATAATTATAAAAACAGGAAGTGCTGGAAACACTGCAAATCAGGCAGTTTTCCCCCCAGAAGTTTGAAAGCACCTATCATTAGATTTAAGAACAGCTTTTCCTGCTAAAAAAAACTTTTTATTTTCTGAGGATGTATTCTCAATCTTCCAATCTACCTTGATGCCGTGCTTGCACTTTTTTTACTTGCAATTTCTCTGTAGCTGTAACGATATTCTGTGGTCTGAACAAGGGTCTCGACACGGAACGTCACCTATTCCTTCTCTCCAGAGATGCTGCCTGTCTCGCTGAGTGTAACAGGAAACAAAGAGTAGGAATAAACGGGCCCCTTTCAGAATGGCAGGCAGTGGCAAGTGGGGTACCGCAAGGCTCGGTGCTGGGACTGCAACTATTTACAATATATATTAATGATTGAGATGATGGAATTAAAAGGAACACTAGCAAATTTGCAGATGAAACAGAGCTGGGTGGCAGTGTGAACTGCGAAGAGGATGCTAGGAGGTTGCAGGGTGATTTGGACAGGTTGGGTGAGTGTGCAGATGCATGGCAGATGCAATATAATGTAGATAAATGTGAGGTTATCCTCTTTGGCAGCAAGAACAAGGAGGGAGATTATTATCTCAATTGTGTCAATTTGGAAACGGGGAAGTGCAACGAGACCTGGGTGTCCTTGTACACCAGTCACTGAAAGTAAACATGCAGGTACAGCAGGCAGTGAAGAAAGCTAATGGCATGTTGGCCTTCATAATGAGAGGATTTGAGTTTAGGAGAAAGAGGTTCTTCTGCCCTGGTGAGACCACATCTGGACTATTGTGTGCGTTTTGGTCTCCTAATTTGAGAAAGAACATCCTTGCTATTGAGGCAGTGCAGCGTAGGTTCACAAGGTTAATCCTCAGGATGGTGGGACTGTCATGTGAGGAAATATTGTAAAGACTGGGCTTGTATTCACTGCAATTTAGAAGGATGAGAGGCAATCTTATAGAAACTTATCAAATTATAAAAGGACTGGACAAGCTAGATGCAGGAAAAATGTTCCCAATGTTGGGAGAGTCCAGAACCAGGGGCCACAGTCTAAGAATAAAGGGGAGGTCATTTAAAACTGAGATGAGAAAAAACTTTTTCACTCAGAGTTGTGAATTTGTGGAATTCTCTGCCACAGAGGGCAGTGGAGGCCAATTCACTGGATGAATGTAAAATAGAGTTAGATAGAGCTCTTGGGGCTAGCAGAATCAAGGGGTATGGGGAGAAGGCAGGCACGGGTTACTGATTGTGGATGATCACAATGAATGGTGGTGCTAGCTCGAAGGGCCAACTGGCCTCCTCCTGCACCTATGTTTTGGGTTGGGACCCTTCTTCAGATTTTATTATTGTCTTGTGTACCGATGAACTGTGAAAATCTTTGATGTGCATGTTATCCAATCAAACCAAATAACACTATACATCTATACAAACAAGTCGAACTCAAGTACAACAGGCAGAGCAAAGGGGAAGGCACAGAGTGCAGAATATAGTTCTCAGCATTGTAGCGCATCAGTTCCAGAAACAAAGTCCAATGTCTGCAATGGGGTAGAGGTGAATCAGACAGTGCCCCTAGCTTATGGAAGAAGCCTAATAACAGAGGGGAAGAAGCTGTTTTGCCCGAAACGTTGCCTATTTCCTTCGCTCCATAGATGCTGCTGCACCCGCTGAGTTTCTCCTGCACTTTTGTCTACCTTCGAAGCTGTGGTGGAGTCCACTTTCAAGCTTCTGTATCTTCTACCAGACGGGAGCGGGGAGCAGAAGGAATGACTGGGGCGGGACAAGTCCTTGATTATGTTGGCTGCTTTACCGAGGCAGCGTGAAGTGTAGATGGAGTCAATGGTGGGTACACAAAAATGCTGGAGAAACTCAGCGGGTGCAGCAGCATCTATGGAGCGAAGGAGATAGGTAACGTTTCGGGCCGAAACCCTTCTTCAGACTGATCAATGGTGGGGAGTCTGGTCTGTGTGGTGCACTGGGCTACATCCACAATCAATGTTGTAATAAATGATTTTCCCATTTGTTGTTGCAACAGGTCGTCTGTTCCCGGTTGAGCCCTGTAGCGAAGGCAAGAGGTTTGGCCAGTTGGGATGGACATTTCAGCCACTAAGCCGTGCCTGGAGGGGGGAAGAGGAGGAGGACGGAGGGAGGATGGTGCCCCCTCTCCTCGCCCACTGGAGGTAGGGATGTCCTTCACGGAGGAAGCAGTGTCCCTACTCACCACCAACAGCCTGCTGGCCAGGTCCCTGCTGGGCACCATGCCGGCCAAACCCACGGACGCCATCGCCGCCGCCAACCGCAGGAAGCGTGAGTTCACCCCGGATGAGAAGAAGGACAGCAGCTACTGGGACAAGCGCAAGAAGAACAACGAGGCAGCCAAGAGATCGAGGGAGAAACGGCGAGTCAACGACATGGTCCTGGAACAGAGAGTGATCGGCCTGCTGGAGGAGAACGGGAGGCTGAAGGCCGAACTCCTGGCCCTCAAGTTCAGGTTTGGCCTCATCAAGGACCCCACGGAGATGATGGTCACCCAGAGCTCGGCACCCCCCCTCTACTGCATGACCGACATCCGCTCGCCCTTCGTGCCCGCGCCCGAGGCGGGTTACGTCACACGCTGCAAGGTCTTCCCCGCACACGACCAGCCGTCGGCGAGCAGCCTTGGGGTGGAGCAACAGGAGTCCGCCGTTGTATCCGAGGACTCGGGCATCTCCACCCCCGGAAGCTCCAACGTGGGAAGCCCAGTCTTCTTCGAGGACCACCTGGGCGACCAGGGCAAGTTCTCCCCCAACCGGGAGTACCACCTGGAGGGCCCGCTCTCCTCCCACAGCGACGGAGAGGCCGACCTGGGCAGAGGGGGAGAGAACAAGAAGCCCACCAGGTCCCAGGAGCTGATGGAGTTGGTTCGCTGTCTGCCCCATAAGCTGCGGTTTAAGATGGGAGCCGGGGTGGAGGAGATGTTTCAGACGTCAGTGGGCAACAGAACTGTCTGTGAGCAACAGGGCCGGGAGCAAGGGCCAGGCTATTACACCAACTCCTCCACGCCTCACCTCCCTGCCGCCAGTTTGGTCTCACCTGCCTGGAAGCCCCATGGTGGGTTTCCATCAGACGAGAGCAGAGCACCCATCAACAACAGGTACCTTCAGGAAGCTGCACAGGCCAACATCCCCCATGCACCCTCAGACCACACAAAGACCTCTCCAAAGGTGGACTCCTCATTCAGGTCCGAAAACAATGTCCTCAGGAACCAGCTTGCCTCACTCTCCGCAGAAGTCGCTCAACTCAAGAAGATATTTTCCCAACAAAGATGCACTGGTTTCAATTAATCCATTTCAACATTTGTAACTCATGTAAATGTGTTCGGCTCCCTGCTCACTGGTTAAATTATTCGCATAAAACTGAGGTTGTGCAAATATTTATTGTGACTGGATTTCAAATGTGTATAAATATATTTTTACTTTATTTTCGAATCACTCATTGGTGTCGTAATCAATTCTTTCGAACCATTTAGTCATTCGTTACGTTTAGTTTAGAGATACAGCGTGGAAACAGGCCCTTCAGCCCATCCACATCGATCACCCGTTCACACTAGTTACATGTTATCCCACTTTCTCATCCACTCCCGACACACTAGGGGGCAATTTACAGAGGGTCGATTAACCTACAAACCCGCACGTACCAGACTGATTCCTGGGATGGCAGGACTTTCATATGAAGAAAGACTGGATAGACTCGGCTTGTACTCGCTAGAATTTAGAAGATTGAGGGGGGATCTTATAGAAACGTACAAAATTCTTAAGGGGTTGGACAGGCTAGATGCAGGAAGATTGTTCCCGATGTTGGGGAAGTCCAGAACTAGGGGTCACAGTTTAAGGATAAGGGGGAAACCTTTTAGGACCGAGATGAGGAAAACATTTTTCACACAGAGAGTGGTGAATCTGTGGAATTCCCTGCCATAGAAGGTAGTTGAGGCCAGTTCATTGGCTATATTTAAGAGGGAGTTAGATGTGGCCCTTGTGGCTAAAGGGATCAGGGGGTATGGAGAGAAGGCAGATACAGGATACTGAGTTGGATGATCAGCCATGATCATATTGAATGGCGGTGCAGGCTCGAAGGGCCGAATGGCCTACTCCTGCATCTATTTTCTATGTTTCTATGTGTTTGGGATGTGGGAGGAAACCCCAGCACCCGGAGGAAACCCACGTGGTCCCAGGGAGAACGTGCAAACTCCACACGTCTTTGGCGCTGTTCTGCCGCTGCACCACCGTGCCACCCAAATTAGACTTTAGAATTTTTAGATTTTGGAGATACATCGCGGAAACAGGTTCTTCGTTCCACCGAGTCCACACCGACCAGCGATCACCCCATGCAGTAACATGTTCCCACGTACTAGGGACAATTTAACAACTTACCGAAGCCAATTAACCTACAACCCTGTACGCCTTTGGAGTGCGGAAGGAAACCAGAGCACCCGGAGAAAACCCACGCGGTCTCAGTGAGAAGGTGCAAACTCCACATAGACAGTCAAGTCAAGTCAAGTTTATTTGTCACATACACATACAACATGGATAAAGTGAATGTCCACTGGCTTTTCCCCAGAGGGACCTCGGGGGAAACTTTTTCACTCGGAGGGTAGTCTGTATCTGGATCAAGTGGTAGAGGAAAAAATAACAGCAGATTGAATTACGACTTCCAAGATATATTTGGGCAGGTTTTCTACGGATAGGTAGGATTTAGAGGGATTATGGGCCAAATGCAGGCAAATGGGACTAGGTCAGAATGCCAACTTGGTCGGCACGGACAAGGTGGGCTGAAGGGCCTGGTTCAATACTGTACAGGTAATGCCATTACGACAAGAAAATCGAAAAACAAACTGCAGATTCTCAAATTCAAAGTCAAACCCAGAAAACATTGGGTGACACTCAGTAGGTCAGGGCGGCGTCTGTGGGAAGAGAAACAGTGTTATTGTATCTAGTTTAGTTTAGTTTAATTAAGAGATACAGCGTGGAAACAGGCCCTTCGGCCCAACGAGTCCGTGCCGACCAGCGATCTCCGCACATTAACACTAATCTACACACACTAGGGACAATTTACAATTTTACCAAAGCCAATTAACCTACAAACCTGTACGTCTTTGGAGTGTGGGAGGAATCCGGAGATCCCGGAGAAAACCCACTCAGGTCACGGGGGGGGGGGAACATACAAACTCTGTACAGACAAGCACCCATAGTCAGGATTGAACCCGGGTCTCAGGCGCTGTAAGGCAGCAACTCTACCGCTGCGCCTCCGTGCCACCCAGTTGAAGACCCTTCTTATCTACATAGCTTTGATGCAAGTGAAATAAAAGTCTGTTTAGCAGAGCATGGGTTAACAATGATATAACACTGGTCTGCTCAACAAGGTGAGGGTTAAAGCCATTTTAAACAGCAATCAGAACAAAGTTACATTTTCACATCGAAACACACAAGGAAAAATTACAAGGACAAAAACATTATATTTGGAAAAATCCAATACCTCCGAGAGTAGAATAAGTCACTTAGACACAAGATACAAACTGCTGGAGTTATAGGCAGCACATTCGGAAAAACATGGATAGGTGACGTTTCGGGTCGAGACCCTCCTTCAAACAGATTATAGGAGGAGGGAAAAAGCTGGGAGAGAGGTGGGGATGGGACAAAGCCTGGCAAGCGATAGGTGGATACGGGGGTGGGGGTGGGGGGGGGGGGGGGGATGGACAGATGGGTGGACAAAGGCTCGAGATGAAAAGTTAAAAGTCCGTCAGATGAGTTGGGAGGAGGGATGAATTGTGAGGCTGGAGGAAGGAATAGAGGTGGAAGAGAACAGGGGGAAGGGGAATGATGGGCGGGATTGTGAGAGAAATGGGTGTGCATCCAGATAGGGAACAGAGGTGGGGAAAAGGGAGGGGGTGGCTATGGAGGGTCGTAGATTAGTACCAGCGCTATGGAGGACAGAGATGTGTGGTTAGTCTGTCACCGTGCCCATCGGAAACCAGCACCACTGCATCACTAATGTTTCCAACAATGATAATAATACTTCAAATTGGGGGATTCAGTGTTCATATCATTGGGTTATTCATTTAATCCAATTAAATTTTCCACAATTTGCACATATTCTATAAGGTCTATTTCTCGGGTCCTATAAACCTGCATCATGACATCCTGACTCTAATGTCCTGACCGATGAAGACATGGATACCGAACAATTTCTTGTCCACTTTATCTACTTGTGTGGGCACATTCAGGGGGTTCTTACTTTTATCATTCATTCCATAATTCATGCAGGTTTGCAGGTTAACTGGCCTCTATAAGTTGTCCCTAGTGTGTAGGAAAGATTGTGTGCAGGTGATCGTTGGCCGGCATGGACTGGATGGGCCGAAGGTCCCATTTCCACGCTGTATCTCTAAACTAAAACTCAACTAAGAGTTCAAGAGAGTTTATTGTCATGTGTCCCTGATAGGACAATGAAATTCCTGCTTTGCTTCAGCACAACAGAACATAGTAGGCATGAATACAGAACAGATCAGTGTGTCCATATACCATTGTATAAATATATACACACATGAATAAATAAACTGATAAAGTGCAAATAAACAGATTATGGGCTATTAATGTTCAGAGTTTTGTCCGAGCTGAGTTTAATAGCCTGATGGCTGTGGGGAAGTAGCTATTCCTGAACCTGGTTGTTGCAGTCTTCAGGCTCCTGTACCTTCTACCTGAAGGTAGCGGGGAGATGAGTGTGTGGCCAGGATGGTGTGGGTCCTTGATGATGCTGCCAGCCTTTTTGAGGCAGCGACTGTGATAGATCCCCTCGATGGAAGGGAGGTCGGAGCCGATGATGGACTGGGCAGTGTTTGCTACCTTTTGTAGGCCTTTCCGCTCCAGGGCGCTCAAGTTGCCGAACCAAGCCACGATGCAACCGGTCAGCATGCTCTCTACTGTGCACCTGTAGAGGTTAGAGAGAGTCTTCCTTGACATACCGACTCTCCGTAATCTTCTCAGGAAGTAGAGGCGCTGATGAGCTTTCTTAATAATTGCATCAGTGTTCTCGGACCAGGAAAGATCTTCAGAGATATGCACAATGATATAGGAGCAGAATTAGGCCATTCGGCCCATCTAGTCTGCTCTGCCATTTGATCAGCCCATTCTCCTGCCCCCTTTCTTGTATGGGTCTGGGATTTGCACCCCAACATCTCTCTGTACATAACTGGATAGTAAGCGAGAACAGGGTGAATTAGCTCAATGCAACCAACAGCAAGTGTATCTATGGCCAGTACCTCACTTCACCAGAAGAGGGAGCCCACAGCCCACACATCAGCCAGCAGTGACTACAGTCTTTCCAAAGCTGAGCTTCTCTCCAGAGATGCTGTCTATCCCGCAGAGTTACTCCAGCATTTTGTGTCTATCTTCGGTGTAAACCAGCACCTGCAGTTCCTTCCGGCACAAACTGCTTTTCTTCTTCTATGCTGAGCAAACATTACGAAATGTACAAAACCTTGCTTCATGGACTGTAATATTTACCTGGGGCATTCTACTGATGACTTCGTTGAAAACACACTTCAGAACTGGGGCAACCTTTAAAGGAGATGTGCAGGGCGTTTGTTAAGGTTGGACAGAGTTCAGAGACTCTGTCAGAGATGGAGGTCATAAGATATGAGCAGAATTTGGCCCATAGGGTCTACTCCGCCATTCAATCATGGCTGATCTATCTCTCCCTCTCAACCCCATTCTCCTGCCTTCTCCCCATAACCCCTGACACCCGTACTAATCAAGAATCTGTCAATCTCCACCTTAAAAATATCCATTGACTTGGACTCCACAGCAGTCTGTGGCGATGAATTCCACAGATTCACCACCATCTGACTAAAGAAATTCCTCCTCATCTCCTTCCTAAAGGTACGTCCTTTTATTCAGAGTCTGTGGCCTCTGGTTCTAGACTCTCCCACTAGTGGAAACATCCTCTCCACATCCACTCTATCCAAGCCTTTCACTATTCTGTGTGTTTCAATGAGGTCCCCCCCTCATTCTTCTAAACTCCAGCGAGTACAGGCCCAGTGCAGTCAAACGCTCTTCATATATTAACCCGCTCATTCCTGGGATCATTCACGTAAACCTCCTCTGGACCCTCTCCAGAACCAGCACATCCTTCCTCAGAGGGGTGGCACTAAAATAATTCTTTAGCCAAAGGGTGGTGAATTGTAAATTGTCCCTGGAGTCTGTGGGATAGTGTTAGCGTGCAGGGATCGCTGGTCGGCACGGACTTGGTGCTGTATCTATAAACTAAACTAAACTAATTTAAACTAAACAGAGGCGGATTGAGCAGAGCTGATGTGGATTTAACTCATGCCCTACTGACACTAGTCCACCCTACATTATATCAGCTGTTAAAGGAGTGGAACCAGTATCTTTAATAAGGAATTCTGAAATAGTTAGGTATTTAGATTTTCAAGAAGGAACTGCAGATGCTGGAGAACCGAAGGTAGACAAAAGTGCTGGAGAAACTCAGCGGGTTCAGCAGCATCTATGGAGCGAAGGAAAGAGGCAACGTTTCGGGCCGAAACCCTTCTTCAGGTATTTAAGATGAATAACGTTTTACTTTGCACTGTGGTGGTGGGTTTGTATGTATTATTTTGTATTGTACATATCATTTATGTAAATGATTGATTCAAATTATTTTTGTTAAACAAAAAAGCAGTGGAATCAGAACAGATTGTATTGCAAGTGGATTCAAGCACCACCAACAACAGAGGCTCTGATCAAACTAGTAATAGCCACCACTCACTGAAACGCACTATAGAAACATACACCGCCGATCCTCGCCTCTCCCACCGGCCACCAGCAGTCCGGGTACCAGGCCCAGTCCCAGACCGAGAGTCTGAGGAAGGGTCTCGACCTGAAACGTCACCTGTCCATGTTCTCCGGAGATGCTGCCTGACCCGCTGAGTGACTCCAGTGTGTCCTTTTTGTGTATTAACCAGTGTCTGCAGCTGCTTATTTCTACCGACATACACAATGATAATCCCTCTCTCTGTTATAGCGGACAACCAGCAATAACAGACACCACTGTGGCCCGTTATAATGAGGGTTTGCTGTATGGAAACAAGGAACTGCTGGTTTACCCAAAAATAAAACACAAAGTGCTGGAGTAATTCAGTGGGTCAGGCAGCAACCATGGAGAACATGGACAGGCCAGAACCCTCTTTTTAAAAATATACATTGTTCATTTGTGGAATAGGAATGCTCGTGGAATGGCCAGCACTCGCTTCCTCAGTGTTTTATGGGATTGCTGGAAATCATAAGGTCGAAATTCAAGAGACTTTGGGATCCAAGCCCATAGCTCCATGAAGGTGGGAATACAAGTAGATGAAGTGGTAATGAAAGTCTATTCAAGATTCAAGAGAGTTTATTGTCATGTGTCCCAGATAGGACAATGAAATTCTTGCTTTGCTTCAGCACAACAGGATATAGTAGGCATGACTACAGAACAGATCAGTGTGTCCATATGCCATAATATAAATATATACACACATGAATAAATAAACTGATAAAGCGCAAATAAACTGATAATGGGCTATTAATGTTCAGAGTTTTGTTTGAGTTGAGTTTAATAGCCTGATGGCTGTGGGGGATAAAGCTGTTCTTGAACCTGGTTGTTGCAGTCTTCAGGCTCCTGTACCTTCTACCTGAAGGTAGCGGGGAGATGAATGTGTGGCCAGGATGGTGTGGACCTTTGATGATACTGCCAGCCTTTTTGAGGCAGCGACTGCAATAGATCCCCTCGATGGAAGGGAGCTCAGAGCCGATGATGGACTGGGCAGTGTTTACTACATTTTGTAGTCTTTTTCGCTCCAGGGCGCTCAAGTTTGCTGTACGGTGTACATCCCATCATCAATCAAGGGCATTGTGCATTAGAGTCAGGAAATCACACTGCAGCTTTGTGTTGTCAGCCTTTGGTTGAGATGCAGGTGGAGTATTGCGTGCAGTTCTGGTCGTTCCCATTACAAGAAGGATGAGGAGGCTTTAGAGATGGTGCAGAAGAGGTTTACCAGAATGCTGCCTGCATTAGTGGGTGTTGTGGGCCTGTCCCACTTAGACTATTTTTAGGTGACTGTCATAGTCGTAGCAGGTCGCCGAAAAAACGGCGACTGAACCCCCCTTCGATATAACATTTGAAATAGAATCGTTACTTTAACAACAAACGAAAACAAAGTCAGCACCAGCGACAACCTACGTTAACCTGACAACACCTACGTCAGGAGAAGTCAATCTACGCTCATTGGCATCAAACCCACTGTTGCCGACTGTCTCTGAAAATGTTTCAACTTGTTGAAAACCCAGCGGTGACCAGAAAGACGCTACGACTCTTTGGGCGACTGAGGTGACGTCTCACGACCGTACAGGCGTTACCCCGGCGACCATGTGGAGCCAGTCGCCTAAAACATCGCCTAAGTGGGATTTGTAGGGGCTTAAGCTCTTTGGGCAAACTTGGAATTTGAGGAATTCTCTTTGGCGAATTGAAAAGTGGAGGGGAGACCAGATAGACGTATATAAAATGATGAGAGGCATAGATAGGGTGGACAGTCAGAACCTTATTCACAGGGTGGAAATGTCAAAGACTAGAGGACTTAGGTCAGAGGGGGGAAAGTTTAAAGGAGATGAACAGAGCAAGTGTTTTTACACAGGGAGTGGTGGGTGCCTGGGGTGGTGGTGGAGGCAGATACAAGAATGGATTGTGGAGACTTTTAGATAGGTGCATAATGCCCCTGTCCCACTTAGGAAACCTGAACGGAAACCTCTGGAGACTTTGCGCCCCACCTAAGGTTTCCGTGCCAAAGCTCCCAAGCCAAAGCTCCCAAGCCTCCATTTGCAGTATATAGTGCCTTTCAACTTCAAGCCAAAGCAACCAAGCCACCATTTGCAGGAAGTAGTGCCTTTCAACCAAGTCAAAGCTCCCAAGCCACCATTTGCAGTAAGTAGTGCCTTTGAACTTCAAGTCAAAGCTCCCAAGCTACCATTTGCAGTAAGTAGTGCCTTTCAACTTCAAGCCAAAGCAACCAAGCCACCATTCGCAGTAAGTAGTGCCTTTCAACCAAGTCAAAGCTCCCAAGCCACCATTTGCAGTAAGTAGTGCCTTTGAACTTCAAGTCAAAGCTCCCAAGCTACCATTCGCAGTAAGTAGTGCCTTTCAACTTCAAACCAAAGCAACCAATCCATCGTTTGCAGTAAGTAGTGCCTTTCAACTTCATGCCACCATTTTTTTGCAAGCTTTAGAACCAATAGACATTTTTTTGCAAGCTTTAGAACCAATAGACATTTTTTTGCCAGCTTTAGAACCAATAGACAGTTTTGCAAGCTTTAGAACCAATAGAGACACATTTTGCAAGCTTTAGAACCAATAGAGACAAATTTTGCGAGCTTTAGAACCAATAGAGACACATTTTGCGAGCTTTAGAACCAATAGACATTTTTTTGCAAGCTTTAGAACCAATAGACATTTTTTTGCAAGCTTTAGATCCAATAGACATTTTTTTGCAACCTTTAGAACCAATATACATTTTTTTTGCAAGCTTTAGAACCAATAGACATTTTTTGCAAGCTTTAGAACCAATTGAGGCACTTTTTGCAAGCTTTAGAACCAATAGAGGCACTGTTTGCAAGCTTTAGAACCAATAGACATTTTTTGAAAGCTTTAGAACCAATAGACATTTTTTGAAAGCTTTAGAACCAATAGACATTTTTTGAAAGCTTTAGAACCAATAGACATTTTTTTTGCAAGCTTTAGAACCAATAGGCACATTTTGCAAGCATTTTAGAACCACTAAGGGCACTCACATTTGAGTAGACATGTGTTCAGTGTTATTCACAGCTCAAAGAAACGTGACCCTCTGCCTTCCTCCATCTTGAAGAGACTGAATGAGGCACACCACTTCCTGGTTTTATAGTCCCTCCCCCCTGCCGCCAGTGGGGGCAGCAGAGAGAATGGGGAATTTTGTAAAATCATTAATATCTCTGTCATTTTTCATCGACTGGAAAAATCCTCGGCACACATGCGGCGGAGGGGGGCTCTGAGCAGGGTGGCCAAAAATGACGGCCGTAGGTGGCGGCGTTCTCTCGGAAATCGCAACACAGATCGCCAAAACCGGTCAAGAACAGAGTTTTAGTAATATACTAGACCAAGTGCAGACCCGTTGGGTCTGTTTCCCCAACGGCGTTTTGCAGGGGGGGGGGGGGGAGGGGGGGCTGCGGCATCAAACTCATATTAACCAACCCCCAAACACACAGGTGGGGGGAGGGAGGGGGGATGTGAAGAGGGGAGGGAGGGGAGAGGAGGTGGAGGAAATGGGACAGATTTGGGAGGGAAAGGAGAGCGGGGTAGGGGGTGAGAGAGGGGGATGGGGAGATAGATGTGGTGGAGGGGGAGGATGGGGAGGTAGGGAAGGAGGGAGGGAGGGGGAGAGGGGTGGGGGAGAGAGGGGAAAGAGTGGAGAGGGAGGTGGAGAGGGGGTAGGGGGAGTGATGGAAGAGGGACAGAGGGGTAGGAAGGAAGGGGTGGCGTAGAGAGGGATAGGGGGGTGGGGGAGAGAGGGATGGGTGGGAGAGGGGTTTCGGAGAGGGAAACATAGAACCATTGAAATTAAGTGCAGGAGTAGGCCATTCGGCCCTTCGAGCCTGCACCACCATTCAATATGATCGTGGCTGATCATCCAACTCAGTATCCTGTACCTGCCTTCTCTCCATACCCCTGATCCCTTTAGCCACAAGGACCACATCTAACTCCCTCTTAAATACAGCCAATGAACAGGCCTCAACTACCTTCTGTGCCAGTGAATTCCAGAGATTCACCACTCTCTGTGTTAAAAATGTTTTTCTCATCTCGGTCCTAAAAGATTTACCCCTTATCCTTAAACTGTGACCCCTTGTTCTGGACTTCCCCAACATCTGGAACAATCTTCCTGCATCTAGCCTGTCCAACCCCTTAAGAATTTTGTAAGTTTCTATAAGATACCCCCTCAATCTTTTAAATTCTAGCATGTACAAGCCGAGTCTATCCAGTCTTTCGTCATATGAAAGTCCTGACATCCCAGGAATCAGTCTGGTGAACCTTCTCTGTACTCCCTCTATGGCAACGATGTATTTGAACATTGGGCATTGTGACATCACACGATGGAACGTTCACCAGGGGCTGGGGCTGGTGCTGCTTCTATGGGTGAGAAGCCAGTTTAGTTGTGAAATATTGGGGGGGGGGGGGGGGGGGTTAGGATTTGATTAAAAACGTGCACTTAAACACGACGACCAATGGCAAACCCGTTGGGTCTGATCCCCCAACGCAGCCGTTCCCTACCCGTAGCCCCCACCGGGGGGGGGGGGGGTGGGGGGCGGCGCCTCACACACACTAACCACCCCACACACAGAGTTGGAAAAGTGCATAAAGACCGTTCCCTACCTGTAGACCCCCAGGGGAGATTTGGTCGTCGAAGTCGGGTCCCTGCCGTCTTAAAATATCGTATCTTGAAGTCGTCGAAGTCGGGTCCGTCTCGGCAACGCGTGGGGGGGGGTGGTGGGGGGGGTTAGCGGTGCGGCATCACACACACGAAGCTTCGACACACACAGAGCCTTAAAAGTGTAAATGCCCGACATCTTTTTTCCGTTTTTCTCTAATTTAATTAAGATGTGCAGGTGGTGTTCTTATCGAGGTTCAGGGGTGAATGACGTAAATATTTTCACACAATATGGGAACATCTCATGTTGTCTTGAAGGCTCCTCGGCCCACATCTGACTCTCTGTACTGTCACTATGGCAACGATGTCTATGAGCACTGGGCATTGTGACATCACACGATGGAACGTTCACCATTGGCTTGGGCTCCTGCATAGGCATATGTAAATGGATCCATTCCGATTGGACATATGTGAAGATTGGGCATTGTGACATCACACGATGGAACGTTCAGCAGGGGCTGGGGCTGGTGAAGGTTCTGTGGGTGTGAAGCCAGTTTAGTTTTGAAATATTGGGGGGGGGGGGGGGGGAAGGATTTGATTAAAAACGTGTACTTAAACACGACGGAATGTAATGAGGAGCGGATACTTAGAAAGAAAAGTGAAATCTCTACCGAAATGGAAAAGATGTCGGCGATTCTGCGTCCAGTTTCGGAGTTGCAGGGAATCAATGGAAGAAATGTGACAGCCGGACGGAGTTCCGTTTCGGAATTTTGGGCGAGAGTTTTATATATTAACTAGACCAAGTGCAGACCCCGTTGGGTCTGTTTCCCCAACGGCGTTTTGCAGGGGGGGGGGAGGGGGGGCTGCGGCATCAAACTCATATTAACCAACCCCCAAACACACAGGTGGGGGGAGGGGGGGGGGGATGTGAAGAGGGGGGGGAGGGGAGAGGAGGTGGAGGAAATGGGACAGATTTGGGAGGGAAAGGAGAGCGGGGTAGGGGGTGAGAGAGGGGGATGGGAAGAGATATGTGGGGGAGGGGGAGGATGGG